>NC_142128.1:102677500-104160000 GCF_024610735.1 Ursus americanus | reverse complement strand
AAGAAAACAACCCGATTAATAAATAGGCAAAATACTGGGACAGGTCACAAAAAATGTATTTGAACAGCCAAGGAGTATGTGAAAAGATATTTAATATCATTAATCATCAGACAAATGGAACTTATAACCACAATATTACACTTCTATATACTGACTAGAATAACGGAGTTAAAAAGACTGTCCCCGCCAAGTGTTGGTAAGAACGTGGAATAACCAGAATTCTTACAACATCAATACTGGAAACGTCAAATGACACCACTATTTTAGAAAACAGTTTTGGAATTTTTTAAAAACATAAACATATGCTTACTATAAACTCGGCAATGATACTGCTCAGTATTTACCCAAGAGAAGAGAATTGGTACATGAATGTGCATATCCCCTTTATTACTGGCGATAACTGGAATTAATCCAAAGTACACCAAGAGCAGGGGAGATTCACACGCCTTCCTATGGCCGTGCAAGGCAGCACGAGCCAGCAAGAAAAGAAACAAACTAGGGGGAAGTATTGGGCTGAGGAAAAGATATGCAGAACATATATTATATGATTCCATTTCAAAGAAATTTCAGAAACGGTAAATCAAATCTTTAGTGTCGGAAGGCAGGTCAGTGGTTGCCTCGGGCCAGGTGTGGTGCAGGATGCGGTGATAGGTGCCATGGCAGAACTTTGTGAGGCTATGGAAATGGTCCACATCTTCGTCATAATGGGGACTCCATGCAGAGATACGTTTGTCAAAATTCATGTAACTGTATATTTAGAGTGAGCACATTTCATTGTATGTAGATTATACCTAAGCAAAGTTGATTAAGTAATGGAAACAATTTAAATGCTCAAAAATTTGGTCAGGATTTACTAAATTAGAGTGTATCGACACAGTCACTAGACAATGAGAATATATTTTGTAACACTGAATAAAATGAGAAATATGTGTACAGTATAAAAACACAAAAATATATTAACATGGTAATAGCAATTATTGCCGGATGGTGAGATTTAGAGTGGTTTTTATCCTCTCTTTTATACCTTGAAAATTACTTGTAATTATCTGTTTAATACTAATTCCCCAAAACACTGAGCTTTCCTTAAGCACAGAGACCACCTGTCTTGCTCACGTCATATACCAAGTACACAGCACAGTGACGGGCTTGGAGCACGTGGTCAATTTTTCAACTGAACGAACTAACTTTTTGGCTTTTTGATGTTCTGCAATGAATGGGCAGTTGTTACATTTATAATAGGAGAAAACCTTACAAAGCTTTCAAATACATGTACTGTTAACTGCTGTGACAAATTTAATGCTCTATTAATTTTGTTTTCTTGGCAGCGGCACAAGGAAAAGAGAAAGACTACGCAAGTACCCCAGAGCTTTGCTTCCTCAGCACCAAACCTAGTATGCAGTATTATGTGCTTAATAAATAGGTGAAGAATAAAGGGAAATTCAAAAATACTTTCCAAGTAATTATTTATAGGGAAAATAAGGCTTACAGTTTTAAAGATACAGTATTTTTTGGAAGCATAATAAAATCATATAAAATAACTGAATATCCTTTTGTTCAAAATAATGAGTTATTTGCTACTCAAGCAAAAAGCTTATGTTTAGAAATTTAAGTCCCTTTCAGCGAAAGACTACATGGTTTTTTGGGTGTTGGACTTAGTCATGTCGTAGGAAGACACTAATGTAAAGAGATTATCTTAACCTACTAAGTAAATAAGTCTGTATTTCATCACAAAACTCAGAATGTTTATTTTGAAAATAAACTGCCATATTTTGAAAAAGTTATGTTCTTTATTTTAACTGAACATTAATTGACATACGACGTCCTACCAGTTTCAGGAATATATCATAGCGATAATGACTTGATATTTTTATATATAATGAAATGATCCTCACAATAATTCTAGTTATGATCTGTTACCATACACCATACATGCCCTATGTTGTACATCAGATCCTCATGACTTATTTTATAAATAAGAGTTTGTATCTCTTAGTCCCCTTCATCTATTTCACCCACCCTCCTCCCTCTGGTAACCAACGGTTTATTTCCTGTATTTATAAATCTATTTCTGTTTTGTTTGTTCATTTGCTTTGTTTTTTAGATTCCACATCGAAGTGGAATCTTATGGTATTTATCTTTCTCTGTCTGACTCATTTTACTTAGCATAATGCCCTCCAGATCCAGCCATGTTGTACTGATGGCAAGATTTCGTTCTTTTTTATGGCTGAGTAACAGTCCATTGTAGATGCTAGTGTGTGTGTGTGTGTGTGTGTGTGTGTGTGTGTACACACAAAGTTACAAAAAAAACCCCATATATATATCTATATATCTCACATCTTTATCCATTCATCTATCAGTAGACACTTAGGTTGCTTTCAAATATCCTGGCTATTGTAAATAACGCTACAATGAGCAGAGATACATATTATCTTTTCAAATTACTGTTTTCATTTTCTTTGAGTAAATATCCCGAAGTGGAATTTGTTGGATCATATGACAGTTCTAGTTTTAATTTTTTGAGAAACTTCCAGGCTGTTCTCCGTGGTGGCTACACAGGTTTGAATTCCCACCAACACTGCAGGAGGGTTCCCTTTTCTCTACATTGTTGCCAACACTTGCGACTTTTTGTTTTTGTTAACAGCCAATCCAATGGGTGTGAGGGGACATCCCACCATCATGAGTTGCATTTTCTGATGATGAGTGATGTTGAGCACCTTCTCATGTGTCTGATGGCTATTTGTATGTCTTCTTTGGAAAAATGTTTATTCAAGTCCTCTGCCCATTTTTCGATAGTTTTTTTTATATTAAGTTGTGTAAGTTTTTAAAATATTTTGGATATTAACCCGATTGGATGTATTATTTACAAATATCTTCTTCCATTCAGTAGGCTGCCTTTTCCTTTCATTGATGGTTTCCTTCACTGTGCGAAAGTTTAGTTTTAATGCAACTTTTCAAAAAAAAAAAATCTGGACGTAAAAAATGTCCTAAGAACTATCGCTGCAATCTAAGATTTTAAACTCATTTTTTTCTTGCAAATACCACTTTTACAACTTCCAGTCATTCCTTGGTAATGGTAAAAATAAATGGTTAACTAGAGAATAACAAAATATGCTCATTTTCAATGATGACATTCGTTATCATAATACCCACTGAGCTTGAAACCTGAATATGCTGAAGACAACTACTTACTTAAGCAACAAGACACATCAGTCTGTACCATGTGTGGATCAACACATCCCTTGGGTTTGCAAAGACTTAAGATTAAAAGAATGGCTCTGGCTCACCCACAGAGAAACGAATCAATACCAGTGTCTTAGTCTGTTTAGGCTTTGCTATAACAAAACACCAAAGATTCGGGCGGCTTATAAACAATAGAAATTTACTTCTCACAGTTCTGGGAAGTCCAAGATCAAGGGACTGGCAGACTGGGGGTCAGGTGAGAACCTCCCTCCTAGTTCACCAATGGCTATCCTTTTGCTGTATCCTCATGGGGTGGAAGGGCGACTGAACTCTTTGGGGTCTCTCTTATAAGGGGAATAATCCCTCCCACAAGGGCTCCACCACATGACTAATCACCTCCCATAGACCCCACCTCATGGTACCATCACACTGGGGATGAGGTTTCAACACAGGAGTTTTGTGGGGAGGGGGACACAAATACTCAGTCCATAGCAAATACTATACTACACAATTGCAATAGTATTAAATACAGTAGGAAATAAATAGTTGAATACTTAATTTTACAGGATCAAATTGAAATATTCTTACATTTAACAGACAATTCTTCATATAATTACCTTCCAGATAATGTCTATCCTTTTCACAAGCTAACCTCATAGTTTGCATGTATTTCACACAGAAAAATTAATCTAAAGTAATCTATGTTTGTGTTTAGTTTTTAAGTAAGGTTCTTTCAAAAATGATTGTGATACAGACATAAGTATAAAAATGCTGCATTTTAATAATGTAATTCAATATGTATTTCTTTTTTTTAAAGATTTTACTTATTCATTTGTCAGAGAGAGAACACAAGCAAGGGGAGCAACAAAGGCAGAGGGAGAAGCAGACTCCCCGCTGATCAAGGAGCCTAATGTGGGGCTCGATCCCAGGACCCTGGGATCATGACCCGAGCCGAAGGCAGATGCTTAACCGACTGAGCCACCCAGGCTCCCCCAGTACATATTTCTGGAAATACAAATTAACCCTTTAGGGTACTACAGAAGAACTGACAGGGACCTAAGGTCAGAGTTGCTGGACACTGAAACAGTTGTGTGGTGCCAAGTGCGTTAGCTACAGATTGTCAGCTAAATGCCTCAAGCCCTATTCCTCTACTTCTTGGCCTCTTCCTACAAGTCTGAAAATGTAAAAAGAGTTCTAGATCACCAACTAGGTGCCCGATATCTGAAAGAGTAGCCTATAAACTGGCAATTTTTATAAAAGTGATCCAAGACAAGTTAAGAAACTTTTATGGGATTAAAAGTCACCTACTGAAAATACTTAATAATGTGAAAAGACAAAAAATAGTTTCCTTTAAAAAATCATTTTAATTCCCAATCCATTATAATAATTAAAATAATTTATATTAAAATATTTTATTAAAACTATATTATCAAGATTAAAGAAGAGATTGCTCAGTTCTACCACATTAAATATTAATAGAATCTTCATTTGGAAAATAAAATACACTTTTAAAAAGGTAAAAGTTCTCAAGGTAATTGTTTTAAAATATTTACATTTATTAGGATATATATGAAATATTTGGGCTATTTATGAAATATATCCAATACAGTAAAACCAATACAATAAAAATAATAAACATTACCATTTTTAAGTATTAAGAGCAGTACATTCTAAGAACAATCATAAAAGCTACATGTTATTTCCCTATTACGGATGATTAAATATGGTAAGTGATTAAATATAAGTGATTATTCCCATTACTATCACAATAGGCACTACTTTTTAAAGATTTATTTATTCGAGAGAGAGCGTGCAAGCGAGTGGTGGGGGAGAGAGCAAATCCTAAACAGACTCCCCACTGAGCACAGAGCCCCACATGGGGCTCCATCCCAGGACCCTGAGATCATGACCTGAGCTGAAACCAAAAGTCAGACGCTTAACCGCCTGCATCCCCAGGTGTCCCACAGAAGGCACTATTTTTGAGCACTGCTACTCGCTGGGCACTGTGCCAAGTGACTTACGTGCACAATCCCCAAAACATCCTGATAAAATAGATAGAATTATTATCTGCATCATACAAATGAGAAAACTAAGGCTGAGAGGTGTTATAAAACGTGCCGAGCATCACAGAGCTATTAAGTGGGAAAGCTGAGATTCAAACTTAGGCTGTCTGTCTCTAAGGCATATCATCTATTCATTATACTAAAACTACAGTTTCTATTAATTGGAGGCGACAAATGTATAAATTATTCCATTAAGAAGAAATTTCTTAAGTCTCCTTCATAATAGCATAATATGAGCTGCATAAGAGAAGGAACTTATTATAGAACACAGCTTCTCAAAGTGTAGAACGGGAATAAGAATGCAACACATCTTTGCTGAAAGATCAGTGCACCTAGAGCTGGGAGCCACACAGGGTCTCACTAGGTCTCACTGGGTCTCACTCTCAAGAAACTGCTCTCACCACAGCCTCTGTGCATGCAGCTCCTTCCCCAGTACCCACTGCCCATACTTTTTGCTACCAAGTCTCAATCTAAGTGCTACTTCCTTAAACAGGTACCTCAATTTAGAGTAAGTTGGTTCTCCATTATTCTCTCTTATACCATACATTCTGTTCATTGTTATTATAATATTTATTGGGTTTATTTTCTAATGACTGTTTTATTCACCCCAGTGCAAGCTATAAGCACTCAATAAACATTTCTGAATGATAAACAAACCTTATTTGGAAAACATACGTCTTTACATAGTCCATTGGTCAAAAAAAAAATAGGAAATGAGAAATTAGACAACTTGGGAAAAGAACAGATCTAACAGATATTAAAAAAAATCTGAAAACATATGTAACATTAAAAATATGCTATAAATAGTCATATGCAAAGACAACATAAAACTGGTTTCTACAGGGAAGTTTATACATTAAATATTTATATTAGAAAAGAAAAATGGGGGCGCCTGGGTGGCACAGCGGTTAAAGCGTCTGCCTTCGGCTCAGGGCGTGATCCTGGAGTTCCGGGATCGAGCCCCACATCAGGCTCCTCTGCTATGAGCCTGCTTCTTCCTCTCCCACTCCCCCTGCTTGTGTTCCCTCTCTCACTGGCTGTCTCTATCTCTGTCAAATAAATAAATAAAATCTTTAAAAAAAAAAAAAAAAGAAAAGAAAAATGGTTTAAATAAATGCTTCAAATTTCCACATTATGAAACAAGGGTAAGAAAAACAAAGCAGTAGTGGTAGTAGGAAATAATAAAGATAAGAGCAAAAAACAATGAAACAGACAACCCCAAAATAATAGAAGAAAATCAATAGAACCTAAAGCTGAAAATATCTACAAAGATTATTAACCTTTAGGAAGAATGATCAGAAATAAAAAGATAGAAGACCCAAACTGCAATATTAAAAGAGAGACATTAACCACTGCTCCCTATAGACACTAATGCAATAACATGAGAACATTAACAATATTAAGCAAATACACTAAAAAATTTAGATGAAATGAACAAATTCTTGGAAACATATAAACTATCAAAGATTACTCAAAAAAATGCATGGTTATATACTGATACATACCTACAAACACACACACACACGAGTGTGTGTGTGTGTGTGTGTGTGTGTATTTCCCCACCACCACCACCACCACCACCAATTCACTGTTAAAAACCTTTCTACAAAGAAAACTCTTGGTCCAAAAATTTCACTGATGAAATCTACCAGAAAACAGAAGAGGAAGCAATGCTTTCCAACTCATTTCAAGAGGTCAACATTATCTTGAAAACAAACCCAGAGACATTACTTGGGGTTTGGAAGAGGAGAGACCTAAAGAATATTATAATGGAACAAATATTTAAAATTCTTAACAAAATTTTAGCAAACTGGATCCAAACACATCAAGAGGATAATACCTCATAACCAAGTGGGGTTTATCTAAGAAAGGCAAAACTGGTTTAACATTAAAAATCAAACAACAAAATTCAAGGTATTAGCAGAGTAAAGAAGAAACAAACATGCATGAGATTAGAAAGAAGTAAAATTGTGTCTGTTCTCATATGATATGATCATCTACACAGAGAATCTCAACATCTTTACAAAAAAATTTTTTAGCAAGAATGTAAGATTCAAGGGTAATAAATATCAACTGCATTTCTATATATTATCAACCAATAATTCAAATTTGGAAGACCAATTACTTACAATAACATCAAAAACATAAAATAGTTCACGATAAATTTAATAAAAATGTCAAGACCTGTACACTAAAAACAACATAATATTGTTGAAAAAAAATTTTTTTAGTCTAAATAATCAGAAAGACATACCATGTCCATGGATCAGAACAAATATTGTTAATATGTCTATTCTCTCTAAATTGATCAACAAATTTAATACAAGCCCAGTTAAGATGCAGGAGACCTTGTAGAAATCAACAAGCTTATTCTATAATTTATATGGAAATGTTAAGGAAATAAGATTGTCAACAATTTTTTAAAAGAAGAGAAAAAGTAGAAGACCCAAAACTGCCCAATTTTAACACTTACACTAATGTAAGTGTTAAAGACAATGTGGCAGTCATAAGAATGGATAGATATAAAGAGGGTCTAGATATTGTTCACATGTATATGATCAACCGATTTTTTTTACAAAGGTGTCTGGGTAATTTAATGGGAAACAGATTGTATTTTTGACAAATATGCTGGAACAATTAGATATCCAAATGCAAAAAGAGAGAGAGAGAGAGAGAGAGAGAGAAAGAAAGAGAGAAAGAAAAAGAATGCGGACTCTTATATAGGACCATATAAAAAAATTAACTTGAAATGAATCATAGACCTAAATGTAAGTGCTAAAACTATTCACCCTTTTAGAAGAAAACATGGAAGAAAAATCTTAAACTTGGGTGAGGAAAAGATGTTTTAAATTAAGCACAAAATGCACAAACCATACCCCCCACACACACATACAAAACCTGATTAAACATATTTCATCTACTTGAAAAGAGTTGTCCTTCAATAGACACTTTTAAGAAAGCCTATCAAAAGAAGATACCCAAATGGCAAATCAACACAGGAAGATGCTCAATATCATTAGTTGTTCAGGAAGTTCAAATTAGAACTACAAGACACCACTACACACCCATCAAAACGGGTAAAATTTAAAGATTAACCATGCCAACTGTGATGATGACATTAAATAAGGTCCTAGAAATACAAAATGCAATTTGGCAGTTTTTTACGAAGTTCAACATACCAAATGACACAGAAATTGCATTCCTAGATATCTACCCAAGATAAATGAAAATGTATGTCCATACAAAGTTTTGTACCTGAATATTCACAAGTTTTTTTCATAATAGCCCAAACTGCAAAGAACCCAAATGACTATTCACCCCAGTGCAAGCTATAAGCACTCAATAAACATTTCTGAATGATAAACAAACCTTATTTGGAAAACATACGTCTTTAAATAGTCCACTGGTCAAAAAAAAAAAAAAATAGGAAATGAGAAATTAGACAACTTGGGAAAAGAACAGATCTAACAGATATTAAAAAAAATCTGAAAACATATGTAACATTAAAAATATGCTATAAATAGTCATATGCAAAGACAACATAAAACTGGTTTCAGTATGTATGACTACATACTAGTGATTTTATAAGCATGTTATGATACTACCATGTAATGGAGTACATCTATAAAAAGAAACAAGCTAGTGATAAATGCAACAATTCTGATCAGTTTTTAAAGTAATATGCTAAGTGAAAAATGCAGAACACAAAAGACTAGATACTGTGTTTGGAGACTATACTTTGGGGGGGGGTTATACTTTTTAATATTTAGGTATCGTGTTGCGATTGCCTTTGTGTTTTTTTCTTCAAGGTCTCCAATTGTACATATTTTGCCTTTGATTTTCACTCTTTTGATATGCTTACTCTGAGTAATCCAACCTTTGTGTGAGAAGTTTAATTACCCTGAAAATGTGGTGTTGTGCCATAACCACACAGATGAGAAGAATCGTGGAAATAGGCAAAGCCTGGTCAGCTCCAACAGTTCCATTCCAGTCTTCTCATCTGAGAGTCTAGATATGAAAGTAAGCCTCTTAGATGTTGAGGCTAGCTAAGGCGTTGAATTATTACCTTAGATGCAGTGATATATTAGTTTAATGATTTATTTTAGAAAATTAGCCTTGAAGTATTATAAAAAGTATACCGAAATACAGTATATACTAAAGTATACACTAAAAATATTCCCAAACTTATTTTGTGTTCAACTTTATGTGCTAAAGTTAATATTATAATGCATCTTTCTTGGCTTGGGAATTTCTGAAAAAGCTTTGGATGAAAGCAGAATTCTGGTATAACCTAGATAATATATTAATAACTAAAATAGTTAGCAAAGAAATTAACTTGTCGGACTCCTGACAATAAAGATATTTATATACATATAAACTTAGTAAAATTTTCAAAATCATCACTATGAATATAAAATGATACTTTTAATTTAAAAATCACCCAAATCACACCTCCATAAATTAGTAAGTAGAACTAGAGTGCCGACTGCCGGGACTTCTGCCTCATGTGAATTTAAAATGAGAGGATTCTGGTTCACTGAAGACAAAAATGCCAGCCAATAATGAAAATCTGAAATAAGTATGAGAGGATCTCAAGACTGCCATGAAACTCAAAGTCATATGCAAAAAATAAAGTGAATTTTATCAAAGCAATTAATATAGTGTACAATGATCTAATAAGTACAGACAAGAATAGTGAATAAGTGAAAAGTCTTAGTTTCATCTGTATCCACATAAACAGAGGAATGTGAAGAATTTATCAGATGAGTAAACATTTCTACAGAGCGATTTTCCTTTATCGCCTAATGGATATTTTAACTTCCAATTTCAGCCTGAAGAGAGGTTTACAGAAGTCCAGAAAGAAATACGGCTGAGTAAGTGTTGGGGGAAGAATCCTAAGTAGAGACATTCTAGTTTTATTTTTTTTATTATATTTTAAGAATTTTATTTTTAAGTAATCTCTACCCCCAATGTGGGGCTTGAACTCACAACCCCAAGATCAAGAGTAGCACGCTCCACCAACTAAGCCATCCAGGCGATCCTTAAGTAGAGGCATTCTAAATCAACCACCACCATCTTGGTCAGTTTTCACTTTACTTTTTCTTTTTTTTTCTCAGAATATTTTTTTCCTTCTTATATAAATTTAGTAATATCTAAAAGCCACAAAAAGAGAGTTGATTTGGGTATGTTAGCAGCAGTGTCACTGGTTTTGTTACTACAGTGCTTTCATAATTTGTTCTCCACATGCTGACTGACTATTTATCCAAGGTGGCCCTGAATTCACTCTTACAACCCTGAGCTTCAAATCCACCCTTGTACATTCCATTCCATCGCCAAGGTTCATGCCTCGCATCAACCCAAGAAAAAGGAAGAATCCATGCACCTGCTTAGGAACTAGTCTTCGTCAAATCCAACACACGTTTTTCAATTGTTATCTTGCAGGATTCACTCTACTTTGTTCTACTTAATATACCATACTTAGCTTTGCAGGCTTCTCTCGCCTGGCTCCTTCTGCTCAGGATGCTCCTGAGGCTTCTCTCATCACCAACACATCTAATGTTGGTATCTCCGGGCACCATTCTTGGCCACTAATGTTCTAACTCTACATACTTTTCTTACCCTGGACATTTCTTCCCCTCTTTGGTTCTAGCACTGCTGAGGAACTATTTGTATGTCCGACCTAACTCTACCTCCCTGTTAGCCCCACTAGGTACTTCAAATATAAGATGATCACGCTAGAATTCATTCCTCATCCTGTGTTTCCTGACTTTTTGAACAGCCCAGTATCTATGCAAGTCCCCCCAAGCAGTAAATAGGAAACTGTGTGATGTTTTTCTCTTTCCATTCAGTCATTAAATCCTGGAAATACTAGGGGTGTGGGTGGCTCAGTTGGTTAAGCACCTGACTCTTGGTTTCAGCTCAGGTCATGATCTCATGGATCGTGGGATCAAGCCCCATGTCAGGCTCCGCATTCAGCATGGAGTCTGCTTGGGATTCTCTCTCTGTCCCCTCCTGTGAACCTCCCTCTGTGCCTGCTCTCTGTCTTTTCTCTCTAAAATAAGTAATAGATCTTTAAAAATCAATCCATCTATCCATTCATCCATCTATCTATCTATCCATCTATCCTGGAAATTCCAGTACCTAAACATGATTATAATTTTATTCCTTCTAATATTGCCTCAATTAATGACCCTATTTGTTTATAACTGGATAAGTAAAAACCTAAATGCAGTATCCTCTCAAGTAGTTTTCCTGTTTCCAGTTCTGTCTTCTTCTTTTCCTTCCTTCCTTCCTCCCTTCCTTCCTTCCTTCCTTCCTTCCTTCCTTCCTTCCTTCCTCCCTTCCCTTCCTGTCTCTACGCTGTCTCTTGCTGACCCCATTTCTTGAATTCACATATGTCAACTGCAATTACGAGGTGGTCCCCATTGTAGTGACTGTAAGCAGTCACTGTTGATTTCTTACACCAATATCCTCTCACAATCCACTTCCATTAAAATATATTTAGTGCTTTAAGCAATGCTGGCAAACACAGGGATAATAACAAGCATGGCCACAAGCATGCCAAATTCCTGTGCAACCTATCAGGCTGAAAGAAGTTCATATATTTACAAAAATGTGAAGGTCAGAAAAAGAATGTCTCGACTGCTGTATTTATATGTCATGATAAAACATTACAGAACACAAGCTAAAAGGATGCTATTGCTAATTAAATATCAAGACAACAAGTATGAATTAAGTAAAAATTGGGCTCGTGATAATTACTGCAATAGGACCACTGAAGAAGCCCATCTGAGGGCACAGGTTGGATATAAAGAGATTTGAGGATGTGGCCCTTTGGGTGAGCATCGTTTACCAGAGCTTCCTTTCTGTCTTAAAATCTTTTAAGAAGATTTTATTTATTTGAGAGAGGGAGAGAGAGAATGAGTGGGGGAGGAGCGGAGGGAGAAGGACAAGGAGACTCTGCACTGAACGCAGAGCCCAACACCGGGCTCGATCCCACAACCCTGTGATCATGACCTGAGCCAAAATCAAGAGCTGGAGGCTTAACTGGCTCAGCCATGCAGGTGTCCCCAGAGCTTCCTTTTCAACAGGCGGTCTCTTAGATGCCACCCAGAGGTGCCCCATCGGGTAACTCCCCCTGGGCATCAGTGAGTGCCGGTATGGACTGCCTGGATAAGTTTATAGCCTCCCTTACTTTACCTCTATCTCAAACTTACTTCCAAACATAAGTACCATGCTTAGTATTTTTTCTACAGCAACAGAGTTTTCTACATTTCTAGGAAGCACCCCTGGGCAGAATAAATACCGTGGTGAACCTAAAGCAAAACCAAAATTAAGTAAGTCACCATACAGATATACCGAACATAGATTTCCTTTGCAGAAATGATAAATTAAAGAACAGAAATAATCACATCAAGTTCCAAGAACTAAATAACTATTCGTATTTATAAAGTACATTCAAAAGTACATCTAAAATGTATTTTAAAATATCTCATAATTTTAAAGAGAGAAAAATTGGGAAATTATATATACAAAACTTTCATTTTTACTAAAATTGTGTAAATACAATCAAAATTTCCTTTTACATATATACATGGCAATGCTGTAATTACTATCCGTGCACTTGAAAATTATATACCACGTACAGAATCGGTTCACCTGCTGCAATTCATGAAATAATTTAGTCTTTATCTATAAACACATTCTTGAAACAGAAATTCCGAAAAAAGAGAGAAATAATGTAGGAGTTTCAGTGCTAAAGAAAACCATCTGGCTAGTCTGAAAATCTGCTTTTGTGTGTAAAATTGTTTCAATAATCATCATTTAATTAATCGCAGAAGTACTCTAGGATGAGAATGAGAGTGTGGGTGCAGCGGCCCCCAGGAGGGTCTGAAGCATCCCTCATCACACAACACGGAACCCTCTCCCTCCCGTGAAGTCCGGTGGTCCTTCACCTGCAGCTGTGATACAAGCAATAATTACCACTCCACCCTTAGTGTGGGTATTGTATCTCATCTTCCCCACCTGACTGTAAACTCTTTGAGGGTAAGATCTATGTTGATTCAGATTTTACGCCCCACAATACCTACCCGGGTGCCTTGCACAAAGCCTCAAAAAATACATATTTATAAAGACACTCAAAGGTACTCCCTCCTGAAAAAAACATTTTCAAGTTTTCTCCCAAAATAAACTATGTAGTACATTACTTTCTATTTTTCTTCCTACTTCTCAGCAGTTTCCAGTTCAAAAATCCCTGTTGATCCGTGCTCTCAGAGAGAGTTTATTCATCCATTCACTTGGCTTATTCATTCAAACCACCCGATAAATATTTGTCACATTTCCACTTTGCCAGGTAGTGTGTAAGGTGCTGGGGTTACACCAGCGACAAAGCCCCTAGGGAGCTAGAGTCTAGTAGGAAGGGCATACAAGTCAACGGGCAATTATAAAACAACGTGATAATTGTTATAATAGATGTAAAGACATGATACTCTGTAAGAGTATTTCTCCAATTTAAGAGTGTTTCTCCAAGTTTTTGTTTGTAGTTTATCATTTTCCTGAAATTATGGTCTTCCCTGGTCATCTATCCATCCGTCCGTCCACTTAACTTTCTTCCTTCATTTTTAAAGACATAATACACACCTCTATGGTACAAAATATAAAAACTGCTCAAGAATACATAATCGAGAAACAAGTCATCCTCCTACCTTGTCCCCAGTCACTTGGTTTATCTTCCCAAAGGTAGGCACCAATGCCCAGTGCATAACCACAGAGACTCTGGTCACCGCACACACAGAGACACTTACCACATGCACGTGGTCCTACTTTCTTCTAACCATGACAATGGGGGCATGTTTTAGACTCTCCACCTTGTTTCTTTCACTTCATAATGTATCTTAGAAATTGTTCTCTCTCAGCCCACGTGGGCTGCCTTCATTCTTTTTAATGGATATGAAGTATTCCAGTGCATGGCTACAACACGATTTACTTAAGCAGTCTCCTTGGCAAACGCTCATCGGAGGTTCTACAAACGCTGCACTGAGTATACTTATCCATGGGTCATTCTGTGGTACATCTCTGAATATGTCTGTGGGATATATCCCCATAAGTGAAATGGCCGGCTCCGAGAATATGAGCGCTTCTTACTTTGATAGATACTACTAACATTGAGGATTCACCAGTTTAATTTTCCACAAAACAAAATACCCACCTTCACAACGTAAATTATAACCTTTATAGAAATGGCTCCCAAATCTGTACCCGCAGTTCTGACCCTTTATTTATTTTCCGTGCTATCTCTGTGATATTTGCACGGTCTTTCCACATACACATTTCCTTGGATCCTTAGGAAAACCCTTTTTGAAACCAAATTTATAGTCTTCCCCTTGACACATTCTTCTTAAGTTCACTCTACTAGGTCTCCCTGATTCCAACCCAAAGCCACTTTGGATCGTTCTCTCTTTCTACCCACACCCAATGCACTGGTCATTAAAGTGGACCGACCCTGCACAATTCCACAAAGTTCACTGTCTTTGTATTTTCTCAGACAACCTCTGACTGCAATGCCTGGGCTATTCTCAGCCAACCACTCAGGTTCTCTCTGTCTTGTGCTCACCCTGGTGATTCTGGTCACATGAAGTATCTTCTCAGGTCAGTCCCCACTGAAATCTCAGTAAGCGCTGAAGTCTACCCTTCATGCCAAATCACCCAGAAAGCATTTTCCTTTCTTTTTTCTTTTCATAAAGCATTTTCTAATATGAATTTATGAGCACTTAAAGTCCTTCACTACACATTCTAATCTATAATACACTTATGAGGTGAATTATAAACGTCTTCATAGAAAGGATGATGTCTTAGCACATTCTGTTTAACCCACACTGCCTTGGCATTTAAAAGGTGATTACCAAATGAATGGATGAATGTTTGCAATGAGGTAATTCCTACAAGTCAGATAATTCTATAGGAGAAAATATTCTATAGAGGATATTTAATACATTTATTTTGGAAAATAAAACTATTTTAAGGTCTGTGAGATACACTCCCCTATTTAATAACTGAATTTCAGAAAACCCACAATGTAAACTATTTCCAATTAACTATTACAGTAAATTAAAAATTTCTCTCACATTGATTCTGATCCAAAACAGGGAGGACAAGGGACAGGGAACAAAGGAATAGGTGAGATGTTACCACTACACTGATTTCATTCCTCTTCAAAACTACAAGATCTTTTTCAAATCTCTCAAAATGGTCAAGGTTACTCTAACTACTGTGTAAAAGAAGAGGGAACTCAGCCACGATGTGCCTACAGACTATCACTCAAGTGAGTTTAAAATGGGCTAAATAATCTTTTACCAGTTTCACAAACACTTGAAAAGAACTTTGCAAAGCATCATAAATCCTGTATTCCCAGCTTCCAAAATTAAATCACATGATTTCCAAAAGCATATTTGTGCTAAGATATTTTACATTTAAAAAACAGAGGGAGAAAAAGAATATGATTATGCTTTCTAATATGTAAAGGCAGTCATCAAAAATAAGCGACCATTACGTTTCATTAGAAATGATTCAGCTCCCATCTACCCCGTCCTAGAAGGAGCTACACGAACCCTGGCCAGGAAGTAGAGAACTGTTACGTTACAATTTATATTTTCAGTAAGTAAGAAAAATGATGACAATACTACCATGCATATTCAAGTGCTGGATTTTACTTCTTGACTCACCTCTCCCCCATTTACATATTCCATCACAAAACACAAACGGTCTTTTGTCTGGAAGGAATATTTCAAGGACTTGAAATGAAAAAGAAAAAATGTTACATTATAATCCAATATTCTTATAACGATACCAAAATAGAGTACTTAGAAACAGTAAGCTTGAGGGATGAAATGAATTGTTCTTACTCCTTCAGAGTGTGGAAGAGTTTTGAAGAACATAAAACAAACTGTGTTTAGGTCAGCATTGGCTACTGTTAGGCAAAAAGTCAAAATTAAAACTTTAAGTAAAAACACACTTAGTAACTGTGAGAGAGCACCTCTCAGTCTATCATGCTGTCTATTTGAAACCTTGTTAGTCCCCGAAGTTCCCATCCTCACGGCCTTCAAGTGAGGAAGTCTCAGGAACACGGTTAGAGCAGTTACACTCAGGCTGCTAACAGAGTTCCCACCCGGCTTTCTGCATACTGGCTGGGTGCATAACACAATGGAATTCAACAGAGTTGGTTCATATAATTGTGTAAGTTATAATGATATCAGAACTGTAGAGCTGCCTTATTATACTGGACAATATGCCCACAGCAACGTCACAAGTCAGTCTAGTATCTGATTACACCTCTGAAAACATTCCTAATTTACATAATGCGAAATCTTTAAAAGGTTCCCCCTTTGGAAAGTCTACCGGTTATTTTTTTTTCTCTTTCTTTTCTACCTGTTATTTTTAATCTTAATACACTTCAGTAGAACCAGGAACAAATTATGTCGCTATTATAAGCAATCTAAGTACAAGACTAAAAAAATCAGTTTCTTTCAAAACAAGTAATATGCATGTAAGTCAAGAAAACGTCATGACTTATACTACCTTTAATTTAATGTATTCAGTATTCCTGGGTTTCTTAAAGTACTCTATATCTTCGGGAAGTCTCAATTTCTCTAAGAAATATTCAGTAAAGATTTTGTGCCTTTCCTATCTAAAGACAACGCTGCTTGATCATTTAAATATTTATCAGAAGCCAATAAACACGGGAAACATAAAACCGTTATGTTTAAAACTAAGAATTTCTTTTTAGTCTACCATTTTCTCAGTGGTCTCTGTAAATTTGCTCTACGGTTTTTTGTTTTTGTTTTCTTCTTGTTTTTGAAGGCAGTGAAATTCATGAGGAAAAGTCTCAGAAAAGAAATGGATGTATAAGAGGGATGACAAAGGCATAATATTGTAAACTGAGGCCATACATTGCAATCATGTCAAAGAAATAAGACTTACAGTGTTTCCACAAAGAAAATGGCATCCCTAAATAAATGTTATTTTTCATGGCTTAGTTTTTGCAATAAAACACCCTTAAATTTAAAATGTTATGACTATCACATCTGTCCTTTAGTCACTTACTGTTAAAAAGGGATGTCTAGTGTTC
Organism: Ursus americanus; assembly: GCF_024610735.1. Taxonomy (NCBI): domain Eukaryota; kingdom Metazoa; phylum Chordata; class Mammalia; order Carnivora; family Ursidae; genus Ursus; species Ursus americanus. The sequence goes on along the minus strand of NC_142128.1, from coordinate 104,142,633 downwards.
TTTAATACTCTGCTTTCCGTTAGAGTATGCGCCACTTCATCCTACAAAAGAAAAAGGCAAACCTTTAATATATGTACTAAGCACTAGTAATATCAAATTTTCACTATTTCTCTAAGACTGGAAAAGATTAAACCTAGAGACAGAAAAAGATGTGAATAGGCAATGACATGTTTCCTTTATTGCTATGCTTTTCTTCCACAGCCCCTCCAAAAAAAGATCAAATTAATTATTTCAATCAGATGGCTGTAAGGTATAACAAACTCATATACACTCAGTCTTACTTAATCAGATTATATTGATAATGATCAAAAATCACCAAAAAGTTATCAGGGACGCAGATGATTAAATAGTTACCCTTGCCCCTTGAAGGCAATGCCTTAGCAGCTAATATTTAGGCATGGAGTAGTTAATATCCCCATGTTTGCAATATATTTTATTCAGAAGGATATAAAGGTATATTTCAGTAAAGATCATCAAAATTGTAAGTCTCCTACTTAAGAGAAAAAGCAGTTCCTGAAAATAGGAACACAAAATATACAGATAAGGTTTAATTGTCAACTATACATTTTAGAAATAGAAACAGAATATAAAAATTGTATCTTTTTGCTTGTGGCTTTTTAACGTGCTTCATAAAAAAAAAAAGTCACAACCTACTTTAGGTGACAATTTAAAAAATCTGGGTGTATTTCAAACCAAAAATAAGTGTATTTCCCCAATCTTGTACATAAATCTCATCTTGACATAAAAAATGAACTAGGAGACATTTTCTTCAACATATGGAGACTGGAAAAATGTTTCATATTTCAAAAATAACACCATCTTCAAGAAGAAAGGAAAGGAAGACACTGCTGAAACTAACACAGCACCTCGGGTCTTTGCCTCTCTAGCAAGAGCCCAAACAAAGCTCTTGCTGGATTAATGTTTCCACACTGTCAGCAAATCACAATCAGATTGTGAGTAAGACGTGGAGAGCAAAACACTGGGTCACTGCATTATATTCATCATCTGACCTTAGTCAGACCTAGAAGATAAATGAGAAATAGACTGATCAAAGATGCTAAGCCCCAGAAGCCATTCCAAGAGGGCAGGACCAGCCACATCTGAACAAGGCAAGTGTAATTAACAACACGGTGTTTAAAACCGGTAGTGAAACAAAGTGTGGGTATGAAACCACTCCCGAATTATCTGTTTAATAAGAATGAGGCTTAAGTGCTCAAACAATTTGAAAGCCTCTGTCACATCATACTATAGTTTTTAAACGAATTGGAATAATAGCACACATCTTAATGCAAACTAAATCATAAGCAGAAATGATAGCATAACTGTTTTCTACCTAGCATAATGATTAGCACACAGTAGAGACTTAACAAATGTTTGTTGAACTGAACTGTTTATCACAGGGATAAATTCCAGATGTTAGGGGTGTGAGACTTCATTAACTCACTCACTCATCCCTTCCACAACTATGTACCGAATCTATTCTGGGCTTGTTCTACGCACAGCAAACACGACCCAAACAACAAACACAGGATCCCTGCCCTCAGGGCACTTTCTGTCTCCCTCACAGATGGTGATCAATGTTACTGGGGGAAAAGCAGAGACCAGGCTACCGTAGTTTAAGAGCATCACGTGCCATACAGTGAACTACACCAGGAAGCATGAGGCAGGTGGCTCCACCGTGACAAACGCAACCAAATCCAGTCCTTAGAAACCAAAACCCTTGATATGCCCTCAACTAAATGCTGATGACAATGTAGAGATAAAGGGGTTTTAAAAAAAAGACATGATCCTGCTGCTCATGGAGTCACAGGCTAGTGGAAAAGACATAACAGATGGGTAAATATCCAACTTAATAAATAATTACTAATTCTGATGAGTGACATGAAGAAAAAATGGGGGTATCTACTATCCTAAATGGGTAATGAAGAAAAACTAACATTACTGGAAGAGTATAAGGTGGGTAATGTGATGATGGAGGAGGCAGGGGGTGACACAGTCTGATTTCTATTTTTAAAAGTTTACTCAGGCTCCTCTGAGTAGGAGGACAGCAAAAATTGCAAGGATCAAGCAGGAGACAACAAGGAGTCTGAGAGAGAAAAGAGGACGGCTCTTTCTACTGTGGTAGCAGCAGGAGCAGGAAAAAAGGGGGCCACTGTGAAATCTTTTTGAGATATAATATTAACAGTCATAATCCAAAAGTTACCTGCCTCCAACATGAGGGGGTCTCAAAAGAAACCTCTCTTTACGGGCAGTCAGAAGGAGATTCACAGAAGAGATGCCACTTTGCAGGTTATGCTTGGGGACGCTAAGTGGCTGGAGGCAGCCAGCCAAGAAAAGATTAGAGAGAGGTTAAGTGTGAAACCCATCTGAAACCAGAAATGATATTCTAGTGCTTCAGAAAATATTTCCAGAGGGTAGTTCATGCTGCTTTTATTTTTCTTTTTTTATGTTTAAAGATTTATTTATTTGAGTCAGAGAGAGAGTGAGTTGGGGGGGGTTGCAAGGGAGAGGGAGACAAGCAGACTCCCTGCTGAGTATGGAGCCCAACTCGGGGCTTGATCCCACAACCCTGAGATCACGATCTGAGCTGAAAGCAAGAGTCTCCCGCTCAATGGACGGAGCCACCCAGGCGCTCCCATTCTACTTTTTAAAACAAGCCCACCACATAAAATAGTTATTTTCCCAAATCACTTCGTACGTTTCAGGAGTGAAGATTAATTTTTTCCTAAGTTCTGCAATCTGCCTACCCACAGGGATGGAGCCAAGGCAAGATGTATGGAAACAAATGTGAAAACGGTATTTCTTTATCCTAAGAATGCGAACGGAATTCATGTGTACATATCTTTCAAATATTAAAATGTATTTTCTACCATATTTTACATATGATCAGATTAGAATTCTTCCCCCTTAATGCAGATTTAATGGGACTGCACTTCACATACTAATTAGTCTCTGCTATGAAGATAAGGTACGCACAAGCGACAAAGTAAACACAGATGCCAATAATTTTTAATTACAGTTAAAAGCAACATGTCAAAACAAAAAGTTAAAAATAACAGTGATAAAACTTAGTGGCTGAAACAATGTGATGCCTTTTAAAGAATCCACTCGTTGATCAGGACTCTAAATTAAGGGGGCTAAAAATGCTTCGGTGTGCAATAGAAGGGTAATGTTTTCAGGAAAAAGCTTCTGAAATTCAGTTTCATGTATATTCATCCAAGGCAAAATACTAACTAATGAATTTTTAAATCTAGTTTCTCTCATAGGAATGGGATTTTATTTCTTGAGGACACAAGGCAGAGAAGAGTCCTCCTCACATTTATTTTCCCACCATCTCCAATTTCTCACCCCCTTCTACTACACACGGTCTACTGCTGCCTTCATCTGCCCTGCCCCCCTCCCATCAATTGGTCCTTGGGTACTTCATGAGGGGTGAGGAGTAGGAAGGACATGGCAGAGAAGTGGAGGAAGAGATCTCCACCCCGCTGTCAGGGACAACGAAGGCTTCCTGCCATTTGACCCCTATGGCAACTCAGCAAGGTAGGCTTTTTATTATTCCCATTTTGCACAAAGAAACTGAGGCTCCCTCCCAGAAATTAACCTGCTCGAGTCACAGGTGAAACAGTCAGTACTGATCCCACATTAGGGTCACTTCAGCTCTACGCCACTGCCTCCCATTCCAACGCTCAGTATCTCCCTACCTGGGCACTTTCCACGCTGTTCACAGTATTTTCTCCATGTTGTACACAAGACCTTATTGACCGGCCCTATCAGAAGCCAGGTGAAATCAAGATACAACACGTTCGAAGCACTTCCTTGAGAGCAATAACAAAAACCCAGAGGAGGAGAGGGAGTGGGCGGGAAACAGCGAGAACAGGGCACAGAGGTCTGTGGCCCGGCTCACTCACTCTTAATTAAACCACAAGCACACCCAGTGATGGTTATGTTCTTCTTCTGTCTTGATGCCGTAGGATAGCAATATACACATTTTTTTCCCATATAGGAAAGATGTCACACTTTTCATGCTCTAAATTTGGGCTCCTAACTTCCCCTCTTCTGAAAACATGGGCACTGCCCAGATCAGCCCTGTCCTGCTCTCCCACTCTCCGGGGGCCAGACTGTTTTCGCACTGTGCCTTGACTGCGATTTCTCTTGTCTTTCTTTACCATGTTTTCACCTTAGTGCAGGAAATGAGAGCACAGTTGCTCTCTGTTGTCTATGAACACCGCGTCACCTTTCCCAAGGGCCGTCACTGGTACTCCATTCCTGAGCCTCCTGTTCCAAATGTTGCTTAGATGGAGGGTGACATGGGCTCCTTTGACTTTGATCATGATGCAATCACTTTGGAACCTAGCCTTTTTTTTTTTAATAATAATTTTTTATCATGTTATGTTAGTCACCCTACAGTACATCCCTGGTTTCTGATGTAAAGTTCCATGATTCATTAGTTGCGTGTAACACCCAGTGCACCATGCAATACGTGCCCTCCTTATTACCCATCAGCAGTCTATCCCATCCCCCCGAACCCTTCCCCTCTGAAGCCCTCAGTTTGTTTCCCAGAGTCCATAGTCTCTCGTGGTTCATCCCCCTTCTGGTTACCCCCCTTCATTCTTCCCTTCCTTCTCCTACCGATCTTCCTGCTATTTCTTATGTTCCATAAATGAGTGAAACCATATGATAATTGTCTTTCTCTGCTTGACTTATTGAACCTCGTCTTTTTTAAATTGTAGAATATGTTGTTTGTTTATCCTGCCCTTCACTGCACTGCCTTCTTTCCTTCTGTCCCTTCCAATTCCAATTGATTGGAATCAATCGGTCTCTGTTTTCTCACCTTTCTATCCCACATCTGAAGGGGAAAGAGATCACATAAACATACTGACTGGAACCATTACAATCCCCTCTCCAATTTCAGCTGAATCTTCTGAAGATTCTTTCAGCCCTGCCTACTGAGGTCATTCTTACAGTCCTCATTCGGCTGTCCTACAACTTTCCGAGGCCTCCTACCGTGCCTGGTACGTGTGCTACCTTACAGCTGCCAAGCTACTGAGCTGGCACCAGGGCCCAGGGCCGTCACTTTCAAGTCCAGGAGCTTTTCATTAAGTTTCTCTCTTTATGTCAACTTTGCTCCCTCACCCTTTCAAAATGTGAACTACTTACTTCACAGAATAGAAGTCATTAATAACATTTGACATGTCTGATGCCGCTTTCCTCCTAAAGACTTCTCTTGGTTTCCAGAACATCAGAATTTCTTACTTCCCTCCTCCTCATCAGTAGTTTCATTTTCTCAATTTTCTGCTGGTTCCTTATCTCTGAACCCTTATTCTAGGAGTGTCCCCAGGACTCAGTACTCAGACCTCTTGTCTTCACTATAGCTCCAAATAGTCTCCATGGTGATGGACTTCCAAACAGGTCCCTCAGCCCCAGAAACGCCTCCTTGACATGTCAAGTCCCAGTAGAGGACTTAAACTTAGGTGTGCAACAGAAACATCCTATCTGGCATATCCAAAACCTATTTCTAGGGGCGCCTGGGTAGCTTAGTCGGTTAAGTATCTGCCTTCAGCTCAGATTATGATCCTGGGGTCCTGGTATCGAGCCCCACGTCAGGCTCCCTGCGCAGCGGGGAGACTGCTTCTCCTTCTGCCCCTCTCCTGTTTGTGTTCTCAATCTCTCTCTCTCTCCCTCTCGAAATAAATAAATAAAATCTTCAAAAAGAAACCCCAAAACCTAGTTTCTAATCTGCCATCAAAAAGCTTGTTTCTCCCACCAAAAAAAAAAAAAAAAAAAAAGAAAGAAAGCAAAGCAAATAAACAAAAAGTTCCCACTGCAGAGAATGGCAACACCATGCTTGCCACTGCTCAGGCCAAAAACCAGGCAGTGATCCTCAACCCCTTTCTTTCTCTCACACCCTACATTCAATCAGCCAGGAATCCTGCTGGCTCGGCATCAACGTACAACCAGGATCTGACTGTGTCTTTCCACCTCCATCGCTACAACCCTGACGCAAGCCATGATCGTCAATTATCTGGATTATTGCCATTAACTCCTAACAAGGTCCCTGCTTCCTACCCACAGCCTATTCCCAATACTGCAGCCAAAGAGATGCTTTTAAAGTGAAAACCAAATGATGTTATTACACTGCTTAAAAATTTCCAACGGCTCCCCACTTCATCTAGAGTAAAAATTAATATTCTTATGACATCTACAAGTATCTACACGATCCTATGCTCTTCGTCCCCCACGCAAGCCATGCTAGTCTCCCAGCTAGTCTAAGAGTGTGCTACATTTGCTGCTTGCTCGGGGCCTTTTCAACTGTGATGTCCTCCATCTGCAACATTCTCCCCCCAGAATACCTCAAGGGCTTGCTTCCTCATCCCCTTCAAACGTTCACTGAAATTTCACCCTCATGGTGAGGCCTTCCATGATCACTCACTCTATTTAGAACCGCAAAACCCACAAACACCACTCCTGCCTCTCTTCCTTATCTGCCTACCCTACTTTATTTTTCTCCATTAGTATGTCTGAACATTCTTACATATTTTCATACATACGTACATTCTTACACACAATCTTACATACAATGTGATTTACTCATTTATTATGTATATTGTTTATTGTCTGGGTCCTGACTAGAGTGTAATTTCCGATGGGGGTGGGGTTTGGTCAGGTTTATTCATTCACATAGTCCCAGTGCCTAGAGCATCCATCTCCAATAATAGGTGTTCAATCTGTATTTACTGAAAGAACACGTGAATGAATCAGTAAAGAGTGATTCCTTAGCACATGCTGAAGAATGACAAGCTGCGTAAACTGCAAGAAGCAAACCAGAACACACACGAATGAACTCAGACCTCCAAGAGCACAATGAGCAGATGAAGGTACAGCACATCCAAGCAAATCCACTCACTATCTGTCTCCCACAGCACACCAGTCACTGGCACAATGTTTGATACAGACGTTCCAGAGAATCTGGAGGAATGCACCAGGGAAGCTGGCAGATGATGTTAAGAAGTGCTGGTCAAGGTCCACCCGCAGTAACTGAAGATCCAAGGAGACAGAGATGTCAGACGGGCCGCTCACACTCTGTGCATTCACAAGAACAGCCAATCTTCAGGACTGGCCCTTGGCCGGCTCCCGGGAAATAAACTCGGATCCCTTGGAATATTCTGGATAAAAAGGAGTTTCTGTATGCCAGAGATCTGGGGTCACATGGTACCAGTTTGACTGGATAGTTTATACAAATGGCAGTAAGAATGGTGAGTGCTAGGCACCTGAGTTTACTCAGGATGGCTAGAATCGAAGCAGCTAAGGGAAGTCAAGCTGCGATGCTGGGCTACGTGACTGACCTCCACAAAAGTCCCGGACGTCAAGGCTTCAGTGAGCCCCCTTGGTTGGCGGCATTCTGAGTTAAAGATAAACAAACAAACATGGACAGCTGATGCGAAAGTGTAGGAAGCATCTTGCAACATCCCCATCCCAGGGTCCAGAGCAGCCAGGCACCAAGAGGGACCCGCTTGGTAGGATTTTACCCCACGAGGAAAATGAGAGCAAAAGAAGCCCAGCAAGCCTCATCGCCACCATGTATGTTTGCAGCCTTGGCTACCAAAGCTGCACTCAGTCTTCACGAACCTTGAACTCAGCCAACAGAGCAGCCTGAAGTCCCCACCACATCCCCTCCCTGCGACTGGAATGTCATTGCAGCAAGACCTACCCCTGGGGGCCCCAGGTGCTGCTGTGCCCACTCTCTAGGATAAGGATGCCACAAAACTTTGCCACTCACAGGGTGGAGCTGCAGTTACTCTACGTGCCCCCTCCCCCCAGCCCGAGTCTTAAGTCAGGGCTCTAACCTGCCAGACAAGGATCACGCTGCTGCCGCTACCGTTCTGCACCCTCCCATGTACCGAGCTGGGGCTCTAACTTGCTCTAACCAGAGCTGTGCTGTTGCTGTGCACACCCCCATGCACCCAGCACCCAGCTGTAGCTTTGATTTGCCATAAATGGGGCTATGCTGATAACACTCCGGGTCCCAAGCTGTAGGTCTGCCCAGTCATAACTGGGGCTGAACCGCCCCTGATCCTACGTTGGGGCTCTGACCGGCAATCACCAGGGCCACACCGCTGTTGCTCTACACCCTGCCCTTGGGGTCCCAAGCTGGGGCTTTGACCAAACATAAGTGGAGTGGCGCTATGACTGCTCTGCACACTGCCACTGGGTCCAAAGGCAGGACTGCACTGTCATCCTGCCGCTGCTGCATCCCTCTCCACCCCAGGTCCTAAGTCACTGTGGCGATCCCTAGAGACCCAGACAGGTTCCACAGGAAACCTGTACATCCTTGCATCCCAGACACCAGCACCACCCCCCCACAGATACACTTGTGCTTCAGGACCTAGGCACCGTGACAGCTCTCTCTGAAAGAGCACGAGATGCCAGGACACCAGCTCTGCTGACACTTCCCACCAGCACATCACACCTGGCACCCAAAGGGAATTCCCTGTGAGGACCCCCAGTGGCCCCAGCCACGACTGCTACCCATAGGATCTCTACAGGCTTAGCCACAGAAGACCCCCACAAACTCACTGATGTTGGTCTCAGCTGACAGGCTGCATGGGGACCACGCTGCTGGACCCTCCCAGGAACCAGAGACCGGAACACCTAGCTGTAGTGCTTACAGTCACCTTCAGGTGAAAGTCACCACTCCTTCAAATGCTCAGATATCAACACGAAGACATTAGAAACAGAAAAAAGGGATGGAAACATGACATCTTCAAAGGTATACAATAACTTTCCAGTAACTGACACTAAAGAAATGGACTTGGAGTTACCTGACCAAGAATTCAAAATAAAGAAGTTCAGAGAGATTCAAGGAAATAGAGAAATAATTCAATGAACTCAGAAAGACAATACATGAACAAAACTGGAAATTCAACAAAGATATAGAAACCATATAAAAGAACGAAACAGAAATTCTAGAGCTGAAGAATACAAGGAACAAAATGAAAAAAATGCAATAGAGCGTTTCAAATCAGGCTCAGTCAAGCAGAAGAAAGAATGTACAAACTTGAAGACAGACCTCTTGACATTATCCAGTTAGAGTAGAAAAAAGACGTAGGAATGAAAAAGAGTGAAGAAAGCCTATGTGAATTATGGGCTATTGCCAAGCAAAACAATATTCACAGGTGGGAGTCCCAGCAGGAGCAGAGAGAGAGGAAAGAACAGAAAACTTATTTAAAGAAATAACAGTTGAAAATGTCCCAAATCTGGGGAGAGATATGACCACTCAGGTACACAAAACTCAAAGATACCCAAGGAGATTCTACCTAAAGAGATCTTTATTGAGATACATTATAATCAAGCTCTCAAAAATCGAAGACAAAGAGAATTTTGAAAGCAGCAAGAAAAAAATATATCCACCAAATACAAGGGAGCCCCAATAAGGTTGTTAGTGAATTTCTCAGTAGAAACTTTGCAAGCCAGGAGAGAATAGGATGATATATTCAAAGTGATGAAAGAAAAAAAAACCTGCCAATCAGGAATATTTTGCCCAGCAAAATGGTCCTTCAAAAATGAAGGAAAGATAAAGACTCCCAGAAAAACAAAAGCTGAGGGAATTTATCACAACTAGACCTGCTTACATGACATGGTAAGTGAAGTTCTTCAAACTGAAATGAAAGGATGCTAATTAGTAACATGAAAACATATAAAAGTATAGAATTTACTGGAAAAGGTAAACATATAGTCAAATTCAAAACACTCTAACGCTAAAAAGAAATAATGTGTAAATCGTTCTGACCTCCAGCATACAGGTTTAAAGACAAATGTGTTAAACATACTACAGCTAGAATAGTTTGCTACAACATAACACACAAGTAAATTTGGACATCAATAACATACAAGGTTGGGGGGAGCAAGTGTAGAACTTTTTCAATCGATGTTGTTATCAGCTTGAAACAGACTTATTACAGTAAGATGTATTATGAACATCACGGTAATCAAAGAGTAAAAGATTATAATATTTTCACAGATAAAAAGAGAAAAGAATCAAAGTATACCACTACAAAAAATCACCAATCAAACATCATCAAACAAAAAAGCAAGAAAAGCAGAAAAAATAAAGGAACTACAAAATAATTAGAAAGTAATAAACAAAATGGTGATGACAAATCTTTACTAATTAATTACTTTAAATGTAAAGGGCTTAAATTCTCTAAATAAAAGACACAGAGTGGCTAAGTAAATAAAAAAGCAAGATCCTACTATATGCTGCCTAAAAGAGACTTGCTTAAGCTTTAAGGAAACTCATAGGCTGAAAGTGAAGGGACAAAAGAAAAAATGTTCCAAGTAAAAGAAGCAGGAGTACCTATACTTATCTCAGACAAAATAGACCTTAAGTCAAAAGCTGTAATGAGAAACAAAGAAGGTCATTATATATAATGATATGAGGGTCTGCTCACCAAGAGGCTATAACAATAGTAAAAATATATAATTATAAACAAATCTGAAGACTGAAACAGACAGCAAAATGATAGTAGGGAAGTCAAATATCCCACTTTCAACAATGGATAGATCATCTTGATAGAAAGTAAGGAAATAATGGACTCGAACAAGACATCAGCCAAATGGAGCTAACAAACAGATACAGAACATTCCATCTGACAGCACGATAATACAGATTTTTCTCAAGCACACATGGAACATTCTTCCAGATAAATCACATATTAGGTCACAACTCTTAACAAACTTAAGAAGATTTATCCATATCAAGTATCTTTTCCAACCAATACATATGAAATGAAAAATGAATTACAGGAGGAAAGCTGGAAAATTCACAAATATACGGAAACTAAACAGAATACTGCAGGATAAGTAATGGGTCAAAGCAGAAATAAAAAAAAAATTTTAAAAACCTGAGACAAATAAAATGAAACACAACAAATTGAAATTTACAGAACACAGAAAAAGCAGTTCTAAGAGAGAAGTTTACAGTCATAAGAAGAAAGTTTCTTACATTAAGAATAAAGATATCAAATAACCTAAATTTACACCTTGAAGAACTAAAAAAAGAAGGCTCTGAGTTAGTAGGAGGAAGGAAATAATTAAGATTAGAGAAAAAGTGAAATAGAGACCAGAAGGACAATGAAAAAAAAAAAAACAACAAAACTAAGAATTGGTTCTTTGAAAAGATAAACAAAATTGACATTTAACGACACTAAGATAAAAAAAAAGATGATTCAAATTATTTAAATTATAAATGAAAGAGGAGACATTACAACCGATACCACAAAAATACAAGAATCCTAAGAGACCACAGTAAAGAATTATCACCAAAATTTTAGATAACTCAGAAGAAATAAATCCTAGAAACATACAATTTCTCAAGACTGAATCATGACATTACAGAAAATTTGAACAGAGCAGTAATGAGAAAGAGTTTAAGTTAGTAATCAAAAATCTCCCTACAAATAAAAACTCAAAAGCAGATGGTTTCATTGGCAAATTCTATCATACATTTAGAGAATACTGATCTTTATCAAACTCTTCCAAAAAAACTGAAGAGGAAGGAACATGCTCAAACTTGTTTTACAAGGCTAGCATTTCCCATACCCAAGCCAGACAAAAACACTACAAGGAAAGAAAATTATAGGCCAACATCTCTGATGAATATATATGTAAAAACCCTCAACAAAATACCAACAAACCTAACACAAGAGCACATTAAAAGGATCCCACACCATGATCAAGTGGGATTTATCCCTTAGATGCAAAGATGATTCAACACAATTAAGTAAAGTGTGATGTGCCACATTACTAGATTAAAAGATTAAAAGCATATGATCATTTCCACAGATACGGAAACGCGTCTGACAAAAATAAACACCCTTTCATGATAAAAGCTCTCAATAAACTAGATATAGAAGAAATGTACCTGAACACAACAAAGGTCATGTATGACAAGCCCACAGCTAATATCATACACACTGGGGAAACTCAGTTAAAAGCGTTTTCTCTAACATCGGGAACAAGACAGATGCCCACTGTCAGCGCTTCTATTCAACATAGTACTGGAGTTACTAGCCACAATTAGGAAGAGGAAGAGAGAGAGAGAGAGAGAGAGAGAGAGAGAGAGAAGGCATACAAATGGGAAAAGAAGCAAAATTACCTTTTGCAGATGACATGATATAAATATATGTCTATATATATAAAGTCCTAAAGACTCCACAAAAAACTGTTAGAATCAATACATGAATTCAGTAAAGTTACAGGACACCAAACCAACACACAAAAAAATCAGTTGCATTGCTATACACTGACAAGAAAAATACCTGAAAGAGAAATGAAGAAAGCAATGTTATTTACAACTGCATCAAAAAGAATAAAATATTTTGGAATAGATTTAATCAAGGAGGTAAAGACCTATGCACTAAGAACTACTGGAATTGATGAAAGAAACTAAAGAACACATAGACAAATGGAAATATGCCCCATGTTCTTAGACTGGAAACACTAATATCGTGAAAATGTCAGTGATATTATACAGATTCAATGCAATCCCTATCAAAATTCCAACAGTCTTTTTCCACAGAAATAGAAATAACTACCCCAAATTTGTATGTAACCAAAAAAGACTCCAAAAGTCAAAGCAAGCTAGGGGCAATGCACAGTTAGGCTGACAATCAACATATCCCTCTGCACCCCCTGAGACACAAATTGCCAATAAGAACCATCCCGTCTGCCCAACAGAGCAGAAGCCTAGAGGGCAGATTCCCCAGGGGGAAGCCCCCCTGCTGCATACAGTTGGCAAGTACACTACAGTGGACCACCACCAGTATTCCCCAAGGCTATCCATGGGACCTGACAGGGACAGAGACTTACTCAGAACTGGGTTCTGCATACTTGGTGGTAGACAAAAATTCAAAACACTATGAACAAGACTAGAACAGAAGATACCGTACCAATTTGGGCCACCAAGTTACGTGTCATCAGACCAAGAAACATACTTTACAGGGCACAGCAACCAACAATGGACAAAGAGGTATCACATCAAATGGACAGGGTATGTAAGAGGCTGATAAAGGACTGGAATGGGCAACTGTAACATCTGTTATCTAAAATGGGAGGAGATAAAGACATGAAGAACCCCTCACGGAGTCCATGCCTTCACAAGTGTGCTCACACTGAATGTGAAGAAGGCTGAAGGGGGGGGGGGGGAGCGCCTGATAGAGTCCTCCACTTTTCTGGAGGACATGGGGAACAGGGGGTAGGAGAGGATGGTGTTATGACTCTGAAATTTGTCCCCACATCACCACAACTTTCTTTCTTCCTACCTGATGTGGTGACCCTGGGACCAGGGTTACCACTATGAGCGCTAGAAGCAGGGCTCACCCCTCAGCAAGAAACTGTAACTATATATGTAATGCTGGAATTCCTAAGAGCCTGAGGGGACGGACTGTGTCTTCACCCCCTCCAGGAAAAGTGGGGCTGACAGTGAATGCAGCTGTGTTGCCTAATGGTCAAGACAGCTCACTTGTTCTGTAACTGGAACTTGCCCTATGAGTGGTGCTGGACTGAGGGAGAGGTGTGTGGTAGACTTCCGGTACCACAGGCAATCTGGTTCAGCACACACTGACCCAAACTGGGAAAGTTCGTTTATCTCTCTGGGTACTTGTCTATGTTTGTTTCATGTGACTGCTGTGACAAATTATCACAAAGTGGTGGCTTGAAACAACAAAAATGTATTCTCTCACACTGCTGGAGACTAGAAGTCCAAAATCGAGATTGGGAGCTAAGCTCCCTTCGGAGGCTCTGGGGGAAGAATCCATTCCATGACGTTCCTCCACCTTCTGGGAGCTGCCAGCAGCTCCTTGACTTGGAGCCCCATGACTCCAATCTCTGCTCACTGTGCGGATCAAACCTCCCTCTGCCTTACTTCAATGACACCTGTCACTGGATGTAGGGCCCACTCAGATAATTGAGGACCATCTCCTTATCTCAAGATTCTTCACTTAATTATATCTGCAAACACCCCTTTTCCAAACAAGGTCACATTAACAGGTTCCAGGAATTAAGATGTGGAAATATGTTCCAGGGTTCAATATTCAACCCACTACAGTTCAATCCCTGGTGCCCCAAATTCACTTATTTCTCACATGCAAAACACTTTCAAGCATCCCAACATCTCCAAAAGTCTTGACTCACACTACCTTCAGGCTAAACTCTCATTTAAACAACATCAGCTCCAAAGTTTCAAATCTCATCCTCTAAATCGTGAAGTCACATATGAGAGAGATGGCAGGTGTGGTCCATCATGGGGCAAAATTCATCTACGTCTGTGGCTCTCTTAACCCAGAAAACAAGATAATCTGCTTCCGAAATACAACGGTGTGACAGGCATAGGACAGACATTCCCATTCTGAAATGGAGAAATGGGAAGGGATACAGGGATCACGCATCTCAAACAAGTTCAGCAGAGGAGATTCCTTTGATCCCAAGGTTTGCCACATTCTCTGTATTCCCATTTCTGCTCTCCAGGCCCACGGTGGCCCCTGCAGCCTCTGCCTCTGGGCCCATCTGTGGCTCTGCCCTGAGAACCACACTTCCTGTGTAAGAGTAGCGTGTTCTCAGCTGTCATCCATCAACTGTACCATTTCTTTCACCCTGCCTGGCTTAGAACATTTTCAGCCTATCCTGTAACTGTAATTAAGTCCTGTGTGCTTTGTCTATGGATTAATTCCGAAAACTGAACACCAGTGTAGTGTTTGCAGTATTATGAAAGTAAGTAAATATCATTTATGGCAGAATCAAATAGTGTGGTTAATGAGTAAAAACGGAAAGGTTACTCTTCATCAATAATCCTGAGCCCCTCCAGGGACAGTGCTTCGTGTGTCTGGGCCAACTTTTTGATACCTTCTGATACTACCTCCACTGCTCACGATCATTCCATACTTCACGCAGCTTCACACTTGGACTATGTCTTTCTTGAGCAAATATTTGTTTTTTCTTGAAGGTCCTACATCCTTTGTCCTCCTTCTTTACTATTAGAATCGACCTTAGGCAAATAATCTACTGTGGACCGACCAACTATTTCTACAAATGTCACCTTGAGAGTTCTTATCACTCACACTGAGTGTTAATTCTATTGCTTCATGCACTCCATCTCTATTAGATTTCCTTTTAAATTTTGCTAAATTAAGTACAACACAATTTTATTTTCATTCCTTTATTGGGAGTTAGTCTGTTCCTTGCTTTCTGAAAGCTTGTAAGGTGATCTTTTTAGCTTTAAGATTCAAAACTTTCCTGAAGATGTAAAAGGGTGTGTAGGGTCCATTTTCTTTTCTTTTCTTTTTCCCCCAGATTTTATTTTTAAGTAATCTCTACACCTAGTGTGGGGCTCAAACTCACGACCCTGAGACCAGGAGTCACACACTCCACTGACTGAGCCAGCCAGGGGTCCCAGTTTTCTTTCCTTTGGCTTAGTGCTCAGTAGACGCTTTCAATCTGGAGACTTCTTCAGCTATGATACATTTTATTTTCTTTGATTAGTTCTGAACCCTTCTCCCTTAAATTCTTATACATGCCGAATGCCCTTGATTAAGCCTTCATGTCCTAACTATTCTTCCAGTATTTTCCACTGCCATATTTTTGGCTCTTCATTCTCAGATATTCCCCCAAATTTGCTTACAATCCTTATATTAAATGTTTTATTTTAGCAATCATGCATTAAATTTACAATTACTCTTTCTTGTGCTCTATTTCTTTTTCAGCCTATTTTTGTTTTGTAATACATTTTTTCCTACTTCTCTACAAATACTAATTAGAGATTGTGGATATCTTCAGTTCTCTGTTTTGTCTCTGTTTTCACTAGGATCAACTATTCTTTTGTTCTTCTTCATTCTTTTTTATTCTGTCTTTAGATTTTTCTCATCTGTGTGGTGATCCTCAGTACTCTGTTCATATTCTTTAATGACTAACGAGGTAGATTAATAGAACACGGATTCCCTTGTTGAATGGGAAAGCTGAAAATAGATTCTACTATGTGAATTAGCAAATAGGCTGGCACACTTTAAGAGTCTGAGGTAGAGAACGGAAAAGCAATTTGACTACTCCATTCTGACCCCAGAAATGTCCAAGAAAAGAGGGTGCCAGCTGCCACAACTGGGAACCTAGCCTACGAAAGCCAGATGACTCAGTAACATTGTAAGAAGGGCAGTTCTATTTTTATCCTGATGACATAAACACTATACCCAATCACTCTGTATGGCTGAGGATATGAGCGGGATTAGATTGACTCAGCTGATCTAATCAAAGTGAGTTAAAAATGCTGTACAGGCATACCTCATTTTTTTGCTTCACTTTATTGCACTTTGCAGATAATGTGTTTTTTACAAATTGAAGGCGGCAAGCCTGAAGCAAGCAACTCTATCAGCACCATTTTTCCAACAGCACTTGCTGCTGACTTTGTGTCTTTGTGTCACATTTCGGTAATTCTTACAATATTCAAACTTTTTCATTACCATTAGTTTTTTTATGGTGATCTCTGATCAGTGAGCTTGGATGTTACTATTAATTATTTTGCAGTGCCATGAACCACGCCCATATAAGAAAGCGAACTTAATCGAAGAATGTTGTGTGTGTTCTGAATGCTCTCCTCACTGGCCAGTCTCCAGGCCCCCTCCCCCTGGGTCTCCCTATTCCTTGAGACACACAATACTGAAATTAATATTCAAACCAATTAATAACCCTGTAATGGCCTCTAAGTGTTCAAGAGAAGATGTGTAATCTCTAACTTTAAATCAAAAGCTAGATGTGATTACACTGAGTGGGACAGGTGTGTTGAAGCTGAGAGGCTGGAAGCTAGGCCTCTTGCACCAAGCAGTGAGGCAAGCCGTGAAAGCAAAGGGAAAGTTCTAGAAGGAAATGAGAGGTGCTACTCCAGTGAACGCATTAGTGATAAGAAAGCGGAACAGCCTTACTGCTCACGTGGAGAACATTTCTGTGGTCTGGATAGAAGATCAAATAGTCACAACATTCCCTTAAGCCAAAGCCTAACCCAGAGCAAAGCCCTGACTCTCTTCAACTCTGGGAAGGCTCAGAGAGGTGAGGGAGCCGCAGAAGAGTCTGAAGCTGGCAGAGGTTGGTTCACGAGGTTTAAGAAAGGAAGTCGTCTCTATAACATAAAAGCTCTGACGGAGATGGGCAACGAGGTTAGTGTTGTTTTCATGCCCGCTAGCTAACACAACATCCATTCTGCAGCCCATGGGTCAAGAGGTCATTCTGACCTTCAAGTCTTATTTAGAAGTACATTTCAGGGGGTGGTCAGGAAGATGGCAGAGCAGGAGAAGGGGTCATTCTGACCTTCAAGTCTTATTTAGAAGTACATTTCAGGGGGTGGTGAGGAAGATGGCAGAGCAGGAGAATCCCGAGATCACCTGGTCCATGGACATACCTAGACAACAGCTACGCTGGTGCAACTAACTGAAAACAACCTGCAGACTCCCAGAGCAGACTTTCCATAGTGAATTATAGAGAGAAAGCCACGTGGAAAAAGTAGGAGGGGTAGAGATGCAGTTGGGAACCAAATTCCTGGCAAGACTCACAGCCAACAGAAGAGACAGCAACAAGCACGGAGAAATGAGAGGATGGGACACAGGGCACCTGCCCCAGGAAGACAAATCCCAAGAGCATCTGGCTTTGAAAACCAATGGGGCTTAACTTTAGCAGCTTTTAAAGTCAGTGGAGCTGAACTCCAGGTACATTAAAAATCAGTGGGTTTCCCCACCCTTCAAGAGCCAGCCTAATAAATAACTCAGTGGAGATATAGCAAAGAAGCAACAGTTTGAAAAGGAGCTGGGGGAGACATGGGGGAGATTTAGTTACTAACCTCAGAACACGTGCTGGAGGGCAGGGATCTTCAGGACGCTTCCCCAAGAACAAAAGTGCTGTGGGCACCATTTCTCTTCCCCTTCCCCAGCCTAGATAGCTGGACACCTGGGGGAGCCAGAACGAGCACTCTCTACCTACCTGGCTAACCACAGTGCCCTGCCCTGGTGTTCCCTCGAAGACAGGGACCGGCGTCACTCCAAAGTGACTCCTGTCGTAGGGGGAGGGGGGAAATAACCCACACAATTAGCACACCCACAGTTTGAGCAGCAGAGCCTTTTAGCTGGCAGCGCAGAGAAAAAAGCCCTGCCATTTGGTATGCCTGCAACTGTGGCAGAGAGACTAAGTGCAGACAGCTAGCCTCACTGCTGACTCCTCCCACCGATGAGATCCCACTGGCCTCTGGCAGGCACCTCAACCGTGCAGGGAAAGCAGGCCATTGCCGCCGACTGAACTGAAGGCAAACACGGTTCAGCCACAATAGTAGGGCACACACAGTCCACAAAGGAGACACCCCTGGAACACCTTGTTCTAGTGACCAGGGGCATTGTGCTACAGGGCATGCCAGGACCTCTTTTACACGAGGCCACTATTCTCAAAACCAGGAGATGTAGATGACCTCCCTAATACACAGAAACAAACACAGAAAGTTAGACAAAATACGGAGACTGAGGAGTATGTTCCAAATGAAAGAACAAGACAAAAATCAAAACAAAAGGGATAAATAAAATGGATAAAAGCAATATGCCTGATAAAGAATTCAAAGTAATAATCATAAAGATATTCACTGGACTTGAGGAAAGAGTAGAGGACCTCAGTGAGAACCTCAACAAAAAGAGAAAACATAAGAACCAGAGATGAAAAAGTCAATAACTGAAATAAAAAAAATACACTAGAGGAAATCAATAGCAGATTAGAAAGTGCAGAAGAATAGACCAGCAATCTGGAAGATGGTAATGGAAAGAAACCAGCCAAGAAGCAAGGAGAAAAAATAACAATGAAAAGTGAGAACAGGCCAAGGGAGCTCAGCAACTCCAACAAGCATAATAATATTCACATTACAGGGATCCCAGAAAGAAAAGAGGGAGAAAAGGGGGCAGAAAACTTACTTGAAGAAATAAGAGCTGAAATGTTCCCTAATCTGGGGAAGAACACAGACATACAGATCTACAAAGCACAGAGGAACTCCAACAAAATCAACCCTAAGAGGTCCACACCAAGACACATGGTAATTAAAATGTCAAAAGTAATGACAAAGAATTTTAAAAGCAGCAGGAGAAAAAAGTTATATACAATGGAAACCCCATTAGGCTATCAGCCGATTTTTTAGCAGAAACTCTGTAGGCCAGAAGAGAGTGGCATGATATCTTCAAAATGTTATAAAGTAAAAATCTGTAACCAAGAATACTCTACCCAGCAAGGTTATCATTCAGAATAGAATGAGAAATAAAAGAGATTCCCAGACAAAAGTTAAAGGAGTTCATTACCACTAAGCAAGTATTACAAGGAATGTTAAAGGGAATTGAGTGGAAAAGAAAAGGCCATAATCAGGAGTAAGAAAATTATGAAAGGAAACAATTTCACAGTTACAAGCAAACATACAATAAAAGTAATAGATTAATCACTTATAAAGCCAGTATGTAGGTTAAAGCACAAAAGTAGTAAAATCAATTATATCTAAAAAAATTGTACCAGTCAAGGGATACACAAAATCAAAAGATGTAAAATATGACATCATATACATAAAACACAGAAGAGGAATAAAAATTTAGTGCTTTTAAAATGTGTTTGAACTTAATAATCAACTTAATATAGACTGCTATAAACACAAACCTAATGGTAACCACAAATCAAAGACCTGTAACAGATACACAAAACATAAAGAGCAAGGGATCCAAGCATAACACTAAAGAAAGCCATCAAACCACAAGGGACAAGATCAACAGAAAAAGAAAGGAACAGAGAAGAACTACAGAAACAACCAGAAAACAACTTTAAAAAATGGTAATACATATATGCCAATCAATAATTACTTTAAATGTAAATGGACTAAATGCTCCAAGCAAAAGATAAAGGGCAACTGAATGGATAAAGAGCAAGAACCATCTTTATTCTGCCAGTAAGAAACACACTTCAGACCTAAAGACACATACAGACTGAAAGGGAAGGGCTGGAAAAACATATACCATGCAAATGGAAGTGAAAAAAAAAGTCAGGTTAGGAATACTTATATCAGAAAATTTAGACTTTAAAAACAAAGACTGTAGGAAGAGACAAAAAAAAGGGCATCACACAATGATAAAGAGATTAATTCAACAAGAGGATATCATAATTGTAAATTACAGAAATTTTAAGTGTAAATTACATAAAGCAATTACTAACAGATGTCAAGGCAGAAATTGACAGTAACACAAAGGAGAGGACTTTAACATCCCACTTAAATCAATGGATAGATCATGCAGACAAAAAAATCAACCAGGAAACAGTGGCTTTCAATAACACATTAGACCAGATGGACCTAATAGACATATATAGAACATTTCAGCCAAAAGCAAGAGAATAAACATTCTATTCATGTGCACATGGAACATTCTCCAGGATAGATCACACGTTAGGCCACAAAACAAGTCTCAATAAACTTAAGAAGACAAATCATATCATCCATCTTTTCTGACCACAGTGATACAAAACCACAAGACAAAATCTGGAAACAACAGGTGGAGGCTAAACAACATGAATGGGCAAGCCAAGAAATCAAAGAACAAATTAAAAAACATGTGGAAACAGAGGAAAACACATGATCCAGAATTTGGAGACATACCAAAAGCAATTCTAAGAAGGAATTTTATAGCAATACAGGCCTACCACAAGAAACAAGAAAAATCTTGGGGCACTTAGCTTGCTCAGTTGGTTAAGCGTTGGCTCAGGTCATGATCTTAGGGTCCTGGGATCGAGCCCCACACTGGGCTCCCTGCTCAGCGGCGTGTCTGTTTCTCCCTCTCCCTCTGCCCCTCCTTTCCCCCGGCTCATCCACATCCACAGCATTCTCTCTCTCTCAAATAAATAAAATCTTAAAAAAAAAAAAACTTAAAGTCTAAAATTAACAACCTAACTTTATACCTAAATGAGCTAGAAAAAGAAAAACAAATTAATCCCAAAGCTAGTAGAAGGAACGAAGTAATAATTATTACAGTAGAAATAAGTGAAATAGAGATTTTAAAAAATTGAAAAAATCAATTAGACCAGGAGCTGGTTCTCTGAAAATATCAACAAAAATGATAAACCTTTATCTAGATCCATCAAGAAAAGAAAGGTTTTGAATAAAAGCAGAAATAAAGGAGGAGAAATACAATCAACACCACAGAAATACAAAGGATTATAAAAGAATTGTATAAAAAATTATGCCAACAAATGGGATAACCTAAAAGAAATGGATAAATTCCTAGAAACATAATCTTCCAACTGAATCAGGAAGAAATAGAGAATCTGAACTGATCAATTTCTAGAAATCAAACTGAATCAATAACCAAAAACTCCCAACAAACAAAAGTCCAGGACTTTTGGTTGGACTTCACAGGTGACTCCCACCAAACATTTAAAGAATTAATACTCATTATTCTAAGATATTCCAAAAAAGATTATAGACCAATATCTCTGATGAACATGGATGCAAAAATCCTTAACAAAATAGCAAACCAGCAAACCAAATTCAACAGTACATTAAAAAAATCATTCACCACAACCAAGTATTTATTCCAGATGCAAGGGTAGTTTGATATTTGCAAATCGATCAATATGATATATCACATCTACAAGAGATAGGATAAAAACTATATGATCATATCAACAGATGCAGAAAAAGCATTTCACAAAATACAACATCCATTCATGATAGAAACTCTCAACAAAGTAGGTTTAGAGGGAACATACCTCAACATAATAAAGGCCATATATGAAAAACCCACAGCTAATACCATAATGGTAAAAAACTGACAGCCTTTCTTCTAAGATCAGGAACAAGACAAGGGTGTCTTACCCTCATCACTTTTAATCAACATAGTACTGGAAGTCCAGGCCATAGTAATAAAACAAGAAAAACAAATTAAAGGCATCCAAGTAAGTAAAAAAGAAGTAAAACTGTCACTATTTGCAGTGACATGGTACTATATATAGAAAAACCTAAAATCTCCACCAAAAAACCACCACAGCAGATTAATTAATTCAGTGAAGTTGCAGGTTACAAAATTAATATGCAGAAATTTCTTGGATTTCTATACACCAATAAAAAAGTAGAAAAAGAAATTAACAATCCCATTTACAATTGCTCCAAAAAGAATAAAGATGTAATTTATAACATCAATAACTTAAAAGGGTTGACTAGAGTAGCATAGCAGCAGAGAAGCAGTTTTTGTATCTTATTGAAGTTAAGGTGGTATAAATTCAAATTAGAGTGTTATAATTTTAGGATGTTAAATGTAATCCCCATGGTAACCACACAGAAAATAGCTATAGAATATACAGAGAAGGAAATGAGAGGGGAATTAAAATGTTTCACTGGAAAAAAAATCAACTAAACATAAGACAGTGCATAATGCAGACCATGAGGGACAAAGAAAGTAAAAAGCATATGAAAAAAATAGCAAAGTGACAGAATTCCTTCAAGTATTTTAATGTAAATGGATTAATCCCTCCAATCAGAAGATAGGAGATGGCAGAATGGATTTAACAACAAAATGACCAAAATATGACTTACTTTATAGCCAAAGACACAAATATGTTGAAACTGAAAGGATGGAATATTTCTTACAAACATAACCAAAAGAGAGCAGGGGTGGCTATTTCATTATCAGACAAAAAATTTTTTAAGTTGCAAAAGACAAAAAATGACATTATGTATTTAAATAAAAGGTTCAATCCAGCAACAAATAACAATTATAAACATTTATGTACCTAACAACAAACCAACAAAATGCATGAAGCAAAAATAAGACAATTAAAATGAGAAATAGTTCTACACTAATAGTTGGAGACTTCACTACCCTACACACAATAATGACAGAACAGCCAGACAGAAGTAAGGAAATAGAGGACTTAACACAATAAACCAACTAGATCTAACAAACACACACAGAACATTTTACCCAGCAACAGATTACACATTCTTTTCAAGTACATGTGGAAAATTCTCCAGGATACACCATATGTTAGGCCACAAATTAAGTCTCAGTAGATTTAAAAAGATAGATATCATACCAAGTATCTTCTCTACCAGCAATGGGATAAAGTTTGAAATCAGAAACGGAAAGAAAACTGGAAAATTTACAAATTTATAGAAATTAAAATAGTCTTAATCAATGGCTCAAAGGAGAAATCACAAGGGAAATTAAATTAGAAAATACTGAGAGAAGAATGAAAAGAAAAATCTAATATATCAAAATTTATGGGATACATCAAAAGCAGTGCTAAGTGGGAAATTATAGCCACAGATGCTTACATTTAAAAAGAAGAAAGATCTTGGGGCACCTGCGTGGCTCAGCTGATTAAGCAGCCGACTCTTGATTTCATCTCAGGTCATGATCTCAGGGTCCTGGTATCAAGTTCCGTGTCGGGCTTGTGCTGAGCACGGAACCTGCTTAAGATTCTCTCCCTCTCCCTCTGCCCCTCCGCCCCAACTTGCATACACTCTCTCTCACAAAAAGAAAGAAAGAAAAGAAAAGAAAAAAGAAAAAAAAATAAAAGAAAAGAAAAGGAAAGAAAAGAAAAGGATCTCCAATCCACAACCTAACTTTACAACTTCAGGAAGTAAGGAAAGAATAAACTAAAGCTAAATCTAGCAGAAGGAAGGAAATAATAATGATTAGAGCAAAGATAAAATAGAGAATAGAAAAACAGAGAAAAATCAATGAAAGTAAACGTTGGTTCTTTGAAAAGATAATATTATCAAACCTTTAGTTAGACTGAATAGAATAAATGCATAAAGAATGAGGGAAATAAGAATGAGTGGGCAAATTTTAAGAAGAAAAAAAAATACCAGCATAGTGTCAGAGTATCACCCCTAAGATAGTTATTAATTACAATGGGAATTAACTCTATAGTGGAGAAACGTGGTAGACAATGCTTTAATCAAGTGATCAGTGTTAACGTCAACAGTATTAAGGCACATGGACACCACTTAGTCCCTGAGATGAGGCTCTGCAATGGGCACATCAGGATTCAAACCCCAGGTCCCGTTAAGACTCTAAAACATTATAGTGTTAATCATTTTACTATAAGCAGACATATTTTCTTTCAAGAAACAGATAAATGGACTTGGTGGTCAAGGATAGTACACCAAGCTGGATATGCTATCACTTGTAAAATATACCCAGTTCTGTAGAGTTACTCAGAAAGTATAATTAATTAGTAAGGGAAGACATGTTCCAAGTGAGGCTAACGCACAAAAGAAACAAACAGAACAGACATGGTATTTACTGATGCTTGACACACGGTAGATGGTAAGAGTAATAATAACCATAGCCAATACTTACAGCGATCACATATTTATTTTCATTTAATCTTAATTCAATTTTATTTACGGCAAATGCTATTACACTTATTCATTCATTTAATCCTGACAACAACTCTATGAGATAGGCACTATATTACCCCATTTTGCAAATGAGGAAATAAAGGCATAAAAAGTTGCGTAATTTGTTTGGGACCATTTAGTAAATGGCTCTATACTACCTCCAGATAATATCAGTTTAATGAATAGTAAGTATCAGGTACTATGCTAAATACCTTACATATCCTAATCCTCAACATTCCTGTCCAGGAATACCTTTTTAAAAAACTTTCTATTTAAATTCTATTTAGTTAACATACACTGTATTAACAGTTTTAGAGGTAGAATTCAGTGATTCATCAGTTGCATACAACTCCCAGGGCTCATTACTTTAAGTGACTGTTTTTCTTTTTAACAAGTGAAATTTTGCAAATGAAAAACGCAAGGCTCTGTTGGGCTGCTCTGTTGCGGGACACTGACCAAGCGTGGCTTCCACCTGGTGATGGTCAGGAGTTTCTCTTCCCCTGATTCACTGTGATAAGCAAATATGCTCCCCCAAAACACTGCAAATGTCTCTAAAGGAGCAGTACTCCCACCAAAACTGGCTGTTAAAGGTCATTAGATGGGAAGATGCAAAGCTGGGATGTGAATCCAGGCCTGTGTGATTCCAAGGTCAGTGTTATTTCCAATACCAGACACAGACCTGTGTAAGAGTTGAAATGAAAACAAATGTACAAAGACGAGGGGAGCACAGCTTCACCAAGTGTGTGGAGCAATACACTCCGGATGAAGAAACGATACAGCTGACCCGTGAACATGTGTTTGAGCTGTGCAGGCCCACTTACACGTGGATTTTTTTCTATAAATACAGTACAGTCCTATAAATGTATTTTCTGTTCCTTATGATTTTCTTAATTATATTTTCTTTTCTCTAACTTACTTCACTGTAAGAATACAGTATATAAAACATATGACATACAAAATATGTGTTAACTGACTCTTCATGTCGTAAAGGCTTTCAGTCAATAGTAGACAGTAGTTAAATTTGGGGAGAGTCAAAAGTTACATGTGGACTTTCGACTAGCAGGGAGTCACCCTTAACCCCCATGTTGTTCAAGGGTCAACTGTGGTTTGACAGTTAATGTAGTCCATAAAGTATACCGATAATATTATGTAACATTCACTGAATTAAATGAAACATAGAGTGTGGACCAATTTGTAAAATACATCAAATTTGTCTATTGAGGGAATTAGGATTCTGAGTGAGAACGGGTATCGTTAACATGTTAGTTATCTATGTATGTCTAAGCTGAATAAAGTTATGGAGGCGGGGGAGGTAGGGGTTAAGAGTTCCTGAAAGAATTTCAAAGACTATTATTTCTTTTAGTTTCATGATCCTTGTATTTTCAAATCTATTAAGGATGCTTTCCCATTCATCGTTATATAAGCTGTATAATTTATAGGTGCAAGTCATCTATGCTATTTGAATTACTTTTCTATTTAATAATTAAAATTCAGAATGTTGGGGGAAAATATCCAAGAGCAACACTAGTATAATTAGTGACATAGGTCACAAACAGTCAAAACATTCCCCCAAATACACAAACGCAGAACAAATATTTTTACCTCCTCAAGGGAGTAAAATAGCTTCAGTATATGACATCCAGATAATGTTTTAAACTTCTGAAATTTTTAACGTTATAAATAAATACTGATATACAGATACTATTGCAACCACAGCCTACAATCAACATTTTGGTTACTTTAATGGAATTTCTACACTTTAGTTGTGTGTATGGGTGAACACACGTGAGTGTATACCATAAGCAAAAATCTAGGAATCAATTACCTTTGCAATAATAACTTCTTTCTTCAGAATCTTCATAGCATAGTATTTCCCACTTGCCTTCTCTCGAACCAAAATAACTTTCCCAAAAGTGCCTTTACCTAGCAGTTTCAAATAGTCAAAATCATTCATTGTCTGAAAAATACAAATTTAAAAATATAGTATGAAATATTTGATGCAATTTATTTATTAAAAAATAGGTATATGTTTGCAGTATCTACTCAAAAGCAAATTTTACCAATTTCTAAGCACACTTAAATGAATAAGAATCAGACTGGCAATGGTTGCCTCACCAGCAATCATGGATACTAGAAATAATTTAAGCAGTTCTCAGACACGGGATAGAATAATTTTGAGCCTCAAATTCCTCAGCTAGTCATACGATCAGTCAAGTGTAGGAGCAAAAGGAAAACAGAATCATTTTCATTCACTTTCAAGGACTCAAGTTTTTTTGTTTGTTTTTTGTATTTTTACTGAAGTACAGTTAACATACAATGTTATATTAGTTTCAGGTGTACAATATAATGATTCAACAGTTTCATACATTTCTCAGTGTTCATCAAGATAAGTGTACTCTTAATCCCCTTTATCTATTTCACCCACCCATCCCAACTGCATTCTCTCTGGCAACCACCAGTTAGTTCTCTGTATTTAAGTGTCTGGTTTCTTTGGTCTCCTTTTTTCTTTGTTGATTTGTTTTGTTTCTTAAATTCCACATATGAGGGAAATCACATGGTATCTGTCTGTCTCTGACTGATACTTCACTTAGTATTATACTCTCTAGCTCCATCTACGTCATTGCAAATAGCAATGGTTTGTTCTTTTTTATGGCTGAGTAATATTCCATTGTGTATATATACCACCTCTTCTTTACCCATTCATCAGTTAACACTTGGATTGCTTTCATAACCTAGCTATTATAAATAATGCTACAATAAACATAGGGGTGTGCATGTATATTTTCAAATTACTGTTTTTGTTTTCTTTAGGTAAGTATCCAATAGTGGAATTTACTGGATCATATAATAATTCTATTTTTAATTTTTTGAGGAACTTCCACACTGTTTTCCAAGGACTCAAGTTTTTCAGGGTTTAGTAGTGCCACTATCCCCAAATAACATAGTCATCAAAAATGTCCCCCACAAACATTTCCAAATACATCTAAGGGAGCAGTACCTTTCAGGGAAGCTATTTGAGAATGTATTCTAACAAAATTAGGATGAAATCCTAGGACGTGAAAGATAGGTGTGTAAGAAATGTTGAAAATAATGCTGGAGCCCCAGTAAGTAGAAATCTAAGAAGCAGCAGTACATCTGAGAAAGCAATTGGTGCAATTCAGAATAGAAAGTCAGGACGTCTAAGAATGCCTCTAATTAATCTGCCTATTTTCAGTTTCATTTCTCACTCCTTCATCAGCTGATTTCCAGGATTTTGCCAAACAGACCTGCTACGTGCTCTCTACAGCCCCCTTAATGCATGCTTTTCCTGCTCTATGAATGTTTCTCCACAAATTTCCATAATTTTGATATTGGTTGTCCACTAATGCCTTTTCCCCCCACTCAGCTTTTCATTTGTGTGGACTTGTCTCTTTTTTAAATGCCTTTACTACCATTTTAATGGGCTTTTAAACAGAAGGGGAGATAACAGGGTATGCTCAGTTTATCATCTTAAATTTAAATTCAGTTCAGAGGGCTTTATGAATAGCAAGTTAAGAATCTAGGTTTTATCCTAGAGATGATCAGAAGTTAGTGGAGACTTTTCTGCCATTTTATAACTGTAGTTTTTCCTGTTTACCACCCATCCGAAGTAAATGTCAAGAATGTCTCAAATCAATGATCTCAGCTTCCACGTTAAGAAACTGAACAAGAGCAAATTAAACTCAAGAGAAAGAGAAGAAAGGAAATAATAAAGATCAGAGCAGAAATCAATTTAAAAATTTTAAAAAGAAAAAAAAAGTAGAGGATAACATACTGGTTATGAACCAGGATAGCTGGTTCAACAAAAGGTATCAACCTCTAGCCAGATTGCTCAGGAAAATAAAGACAAAAGACGCCAATGACCAATGTCAGGAATGAAAGAGATGACAACACTACAGACTCTACAGACATTAAAATGATCACATGGGAATATTATAAACAGCTTTATGACCATAAAACCAACAATATATATTAAATGAATAAATCCCGTAAAAGCCTCACACTATCAAAACTCACTCAAACAGAAACAGGTAATGAATAGCCCTATGTCTACTAAGAAAATTGAATTTGTGGTCAAAAAGCTCTCAACATGGTGCACTGGGTGTTATACGCAACTAATGAATCATCGAACTTTACATCAAAAACCAGGGATGTACTGTATGGTGACTAACATAATATAATAAAAAAATATATGATTATAAAAAAAAATAAAAAAACAACTCTCAACAAAGAAAACTCTACAGCCAGATGGTTTCATTGCTGAGTTCTATAAACGTTTAAGAACTGATGCTAATTCTATATAAACTCCTACAGAAAGTTGAGAAAAAGAGAAAAAATAATACTTCCCAATTTATCCTATGAGCCCATTATTACCCTGATTATCAAAATCAGACGAAAACATTACAAGAAAACTATACACCAATATTCTTCATATACATATTTGTAAATTTCTAAAAATTTTAGAAACAAATGCCTATATTCACTTTCAACATTATCTGCTGCCTATAATTTTGAAAATTTTTCCAAACGTCAAGTTATAATGTCTTAACCATTCAACAGTATCTCCAGTTCAAAAGAAAAGTAGCGAAGGTATCAGTGAATATAAAAAAGTACACTTATTAATTTAACTAAAAATCAAACATGTGGCACTAAATATACAGAATATAGTTAACAAGGTTAATGGCATTTGAATAGTTGATAGTATTAAGAAATTTTGTTTGCATTAATCGATTTTTAAAAACCAAGGAATACTGTATAACCACAACGCTGTCTGTGCTAGGTAGTCTCCAACAATGGCTGCCACTAGTCCCCGGACTCCCTGTATGCACATGCCATTCCTCCCATGAAGAGGCAGACTCAACTTTTCCTCTTCTTGGGCTAGCCTTGTGTCCTGCTTTAAACACAGAATATGATCAAAGCGATACTATGCCAGTTCCAGACCCAGCCTTTAAATCTGGAAGCTTATGCTTTCACCCTCTTGGAAAAGTCATAATTGAAAGCCAGTCTTCATGCCGTAAGGCAAGATACCATGTACAAGGGGCCTGGATGATGAGACCCCATATGCCAAGAGATCACATGGAGGCGAACCAAGAATCCAGAAACTTGAGAAAGGCTTTCTTGGATCTTCCAGACCAGTCTGTATGCTAACTGAATGCAAATGCTTAAGAGATCCAGCAGAAGTGCCTACACAAACCACAGAATCATGAGAAGTAATATATCCTTACTGTTTTAAGATGTTAAATTTGGGTAGTTTATTCCACGGCAATAACCAACTGAGAGACATCATTCTTATAACCAAGCTATGATGTTATTTTTTGCTCAAAGCTTCATTTGAACAGTACCCTCCTCAGTTTGTATCTAAATGCACTGGAAAATGATACTTGCTGTGTCCTATTATTAAATATCACAGAAATGGAAACTGAATTCTTAGAGATAAAAATCAGAAAGGAATTTATAAATTGCTTTGTGACATTTTCAGATGAAAAGCAATATGTAATTATAAAATATTACTACATTCCTTAAGGACTGCAATTCTTAGAGAAAAGGAGGTTTTAGAAAATATAATAGCCTTATCTTTAAATTTCACAGCTTCTATCAGTTTGACTGTCAACCTCAAAAAAGGTGGATTTGCAAGGAAATTAATATTAGTAAAAGCATCCTATGTGAAAAAATCAGGAACAGATTTCGTATCTATTTTGACAAAACTTCAGAAAATTTGAAAAGTATCTTTGATACCAAATGCTCATGTTCAGCATGATACACACAGTAATTATCTACTCTTCACAAATGAAATATAACCCATTACAAAATGTTTCCCTCTTTTAGATGGTGTTAAGGGGAAAAGGACAGTAAGATTTTAATAAAAGATGAGAGCATGGATCCTCTGCAGAAAAATTAATCCTCTAAAACCCAATCCCCCAAATTTATTAAGTAAATATTTTACATAGTTTGATTCTTTCCCTCGCATAATCTCCAGCATGTCAATGAGGCTGTTTTAGGTTAGGAGATGCATGGGCATACATAACAAATGCTTAATAAATGTATTCAAATACACACTAGACTATAAGAAGGCGGCGAATTATGTAGTCCAAAATTTAGGTTAAAGAATACGAATATATAATTGTTAGATGAATACAAGAGACCTCTCAGCACATTTGGTCAACGAAGATAAATTCCACATACATTTACAATGTTAAGAGCTAAACCAAACAAAGTCCCATGGGGCACTAAGTAAAAAGGGGGGGCACTAAGTAAAAAGGGGGCCTCTCAAGAAATTCACCTCTTTGCCCAGCCAACCTCTATACCACTGATTAGGCTCCTTCTTTGGATAGGCAATGAGAAATCACAGGATTTCTGCAGGTCCCACTGAAACTTCTTCACTCTTTCTCCACATGGCCACCCATTAAATAACAAAACTCCAAGAACTGGAGCCAGACATAATGGGAAGGTAGCATGTACTGCTTATACTTTATACCAAGTCAGGAGATGATAAGTAGCTGCTCTCAGAGAGGCTTACGTTGGTCACTTAAAAATTAGGCAGAACTCTGACTCCCGTTCGGCTGTTGATCCTTTTATGCTGTGCTCCTTCACACACCTGACCCTAAAGAGACTGGCCACTTGGCAGACCAAGATTAGGCACTTCTGAGTCCTCTCGTCAAATTCCTTTGAAAGATCATCTTGTAGTTGAAACACAGAATAGCACATAAATCTGGTCTTTCCTTAAGAGATTTTTCACCCTGTGCAGCAGATATTGAGTAATACTCTACCACTACGAGAAGTGACCATCCTTCTGCCTGAGGCAAGAGAAAATAGCTAAGACAATTCTCAGCAGAGCTAACACAAGTAGTTCCTATGCCCCTCATCCTATTGCTCATTTTTCAAAAAGTGAACAAAGAGGAAAATGTACACTGTAAATTATAAAAAAGGCATTCTTATTTCAGAATATCTATGCTCACAGTCTGATATTAAAAATAATATGAACTTCTGCAATTCTTATGATACCTGATACACATAAAGGATGTAGTACTAGGGAACTAGGGAAGTGATAGCACTATTTTACCCTTTTTAACCAAGTTGTTAGGGCCATCACGAAAGAGTGGTACAGACGTTCTACCTTTTTTTACATTGTCATTTTAAAACGGTTTTATACTATCTCACTTAAAATGAAATGAAATAAGGGCGCCTGGGTGGCCCAGTTGCTTGAGTGTACGACTCTGGATTCCTGCTCAGGTCATGATCTCTGGGTTGTGAGATCGAGCCCTGAGTCAGGCTCCATGCTCGGCAGGGAGTCAGCCTGGGATTCTTCCTCTCCCTCTGCCCCTGTTCACGCGTTCCCTCTCTCTCTCTATCTCAATCGATCAATCAATACAATCTTTTTTTTTAATTTTTTAAAAAATGAAATGAAATAATAAAGAACAATGGAAATCAGATATAGGTCAAATAAAACAATGAATCCCCCTATTTTCAAAATACTTCTGACCATATCAATTTTTAATTTCTGAGACCCAGATTCAGTGAGAGATTTCTTAAAAGAATCTGTTTTAAAAACCTCACTTTCAATCACTCTTCTATAATATTAAAATTCTACTGATTTTCCAAGAGTATACCAACATAAAATGAAATTAACTGAAACACTAAGTACAACAGCTTGACATTAATATTTTGAGAAACCAAGTACAATCATAAGAGAATATCTGTATAATTTTGTTCTCTAATATTACTTGGTTGTGTAATGAGTAGAATAATTACAGAGATTATAAAGGCTCATAATATATCAATCAATAATAAGAAATAAGTCACTCCCTGAAATTTTACAGTGTATAACTGAAAGTCCTTACATGTTTGAACAAGATTATTTAACTTATCTGAATGTCAGATGAATCACCTGCAAAATGGGATAATAATGGTACCTACACCTCATATGATTTTTGAGAGGATTAAATGAGATAATACATATAAGAGTACTGCTGAGAGGATAGCACAAAACAAACTTACAATAAACATTTACAAGTGATAATTAATGAAGGTGATGAATTCTAAGATAATCCACTGGTAACTGTGAAAAGAGGAAATTGCACTATGCTTTTATAGTGATTTATAACCAGCCTTAACAGAAAAATAGAATGCTCCGTACTTTGCATTTTTACATCTTTGAAAATGTTTGTCTCTCTTCATTCAAAATTTTTCTGGTAAATAATTTCCATGTTCATTTCCAAATTTCTCATCCATCAGTAAGAATATTTCTAGTTAGGGTATCATAAACTCCCCACTTTCCACCTGTAACCGCCTCGACAGCAACTCTTACTACCAGTTATTAAGCAGAGTTTTAGGAATTCCAAGTACAAACAGTACGGCTGATATAGCTAGTACTGAATGGGGCAGTGTAGAATTCCAAGGACAAGATTCATTGGGACCTGATTTTAAATTTCTGACCACAGTCAGATTTTACATTCATTGTGTACATGTGTGCATACACATCTAAGAGAAGCTTTCTTATGTCTGAGTAGCTGAGCAAAGCTAGATTGTTTCTGTTTTTGTTTTTTGCAATGATCTGAAGAACAAGGGGGTGTTAAGTTGACTTAAAAGAGGAATTCATTTCAACTAACAAATAGAGGATAAATCTTTAATGAAGACACAAAGAGTTCTCAGACATTTGACCAAGATCAAGCATAGAATATTATTAAAATTAGAGCAGAGATTTGGGGTAAGAAGAGAGTAATTAACAGACTCTAGGTTGTAATGGTACAACTTCATCAAGTTCACACGTTTAGCACTTGGAAAAAGGAGGATTTGAACTCAAGCAGTCTAACTCCAAAGAGTTCTTAATCATTATGCTAAAACCAAATTACATGGGTAACTACATTAACAATTAGTGTTTTCCTACAAGGAGATTAAATCTACAATTCATTGTAACAAATATACTCTAACATGATAAATGGTATGTTCATTTACTTGAACACTTAGATCTTGAATCTTAAAATACCATTTTCATATAAGGAACTTGCTTTTTAATTTTCTTTTTTTAAAAAGATTTATTCACTTATTTGAGAGAGAGAGAAAGAACAAGCAGGAGGAGAGGGAGAGGGATAGAAAGAATCTAAAGCAAACTCCCCGCTGAGTGCAGACCCAATGCGGGGCTCGATCCCAGGACCCTGAGATCATGACCTGAGCAGAAATCAAGAATCAGACACTTAAGCGACTGAGCCACCTAGGTGGCCAGCTTTTTAATTTTCTATAGCAATGATAAACATAATTTATAATTCCACCAATATATAAATTGGCATTTATTAATCTGGAGCACTCAAGGAAGGAGAAGTCTTTCCCCTCACTGGCTCAGGAGCAGCCATTAAAATAAAAAGCTCTTATTTCCCAGACTATTCACTTTCCTGCCGATATTAGTGAAGCTGGGGAGTCAGGTAAAAAGCACACCAGAACCATTTCTGCTTCTGCTTTGAGGGTACAAAATACCAAATGGAAAATGACCAAATCATTAAGGAAAACATCATTTCCAAGTTCTAAAATGGTATTAAAAACAGTAAGAGAAAAATGCAAATTATAAATCAGCACAATGGCACTTTAGTTGACAAGTACCTCCAAAGCCCTATCAGTGCTAAGTGCTGAACCATGAAAATAAGGTGACATTTTAATTATTTGGTCTTAAATAATGGCAGGTATTTCAGATTTACTAGGATAAACACCACCCACACCTATATATTTGCATAACGTAAGATCATTGGCCAACACTTCTTGCAAATGGCAATTTTTAGCATATTTCTTCCATAACATATTGTGCTCAGTAGGGGATAAATTACTATTCTCTACCTTTCTTTTATGATGGGTTGTGGAAGCATCCATCTCTTCCTCCCCTATATTATCAATTTGTGAAGTTGGACTACAATTCATTCTCTCCTCTTCTTGTCTCTGAAGTCTGTCTGCTACAGCCTGAATAGCTTCTGTCCACTCTTCCCTATAAAAACAAGTACAGGTTCCCATTAATAAAGAATGGTAAATGATTCAAGTATTTCCCTTTTGTAAAATATGACATCAACACAAATAAAGTCTATTCCAGGATAATATACACATATACATTTAAACATATCCTCCCCCCTTTACTCAAAGGTGAAATTAATCCCCAAAACATTTAACATTATAGACCTTAACAACTGTAGGAGCACTTATTTAAGTGAAGAAAAAGAGAAGGAAAGGATTGTAAGAAAATTGAGTTAAAACCCTTTAAAAGTATAGTTAAATTTTATTGCCTATACACATCTTATCTATAAAGTAAATTGACCCCCAAAGCTTGCTGCCCCTTAAAAAACTTTTTTGTCTAGCCATTGTTAAGTTCATCACTGACATGGTTAAGATCTTTACTGTGGTCCAACAGTAGTTCCAAGAAAAGGTTTTCAAAGCCAAAACATTTTACTGTTCCCAAATCACAGATGCGTTAAAAAAAAAAAAAAGTCATAGTTTGTAGGTAAGATAGTCTCAGGAGCACTGGTTGAAATTTGTATTATCAGATTAAGAATCATTCATTTCCACATAAATTTTTAAATCAGCATGTGTTTCTTAAAGTCTGTTAGAATTTTGAGTGGACTGTATTAAATCTATGGATCAATTTGGGGTAGATTACTATCTGAAAAAATTAAATTTTCCACTCCATAAACATGGTATAGTCTCCATTTATTTAGGTCTTTAAATTTCCCAATGCAATCTTCTGTGGCTTTCTGTGAAAACATCTTGCATATTTTAAACTTATTCAGAAGTAATTTATCTTTAAAAATTTATTTATTTTTCATTGAACTATAGTTGACATATAGTATTACACTAATTTCAGTTGTACAACATAAGTTATTCAACACATGCACTATAAAATGCTCACCACATAAATGCAATTACCCTCTGTCATCGTACACAGTTATTACAATATTATTAACTATTTATCTGCTATGCCGTATCTTACACCCCTGTGACTCACTTTCTGTAGATCTTCTTTGGAAAAATGTCTATTCAAGCCCTCTGCCCGTTTTTCAATCAGATTATTTGGGGGTTTTTTGGCATTGAGTTATAGGATTTCTTTGTATATCTTGGATATTAACCCTTTCTCAGACAGGTCCTTTGTAACTATCTTCTCTCATTCAATAGGTTATCTTTTCGTATTGTTGACTGTTTCCTTTGTAAACGCATTTTAGTTTGATGCAGTTTCAATTGTTTATTTTTGCTTTTGTTGCCCTTGCCTTAGAAGACAGATCTAAAAAATACTGCTGAAACCACTGTCCAAAAGGTTACCACTTACATATTCTTTTAAGGGTTTTATCATTTCAGGTCTTATATTTAGGTATTTATTCCAGTTTGAGTTTATTTTTGTATACGATGTAAAAAAAAAAGTTGTTCAGTTTCATTCTTTTGCATTAGCTGTCCAGTTTTCCCAACACACTTTACTGAAGAAACTGTCTTTCCCTATTGTATATTCTAGCATACTCTGTTGTAGATGAAATGACAGAATAAGTGTGGGTTTATTTCTGGGCTGTCCATTGTGTTCCATTTATCTGTGTGTCTATTTTTGTGCCAGCACCATATTGTTTTGATTACCATAGCTTTGTATTACATCTTGAAAACTGGAATTGTGATACTACCAGTTTTGTTCTTCTTTCTCAAGGTTGTTTTTGCTATTCAGGGTCTTCCGTGGGTCCATAAAAATTTCAGTTCTATGAAAAAATTATTGATATTTTGATAGGGTTTGCAATGAATCTGTAGATTGCTTCAGGTAGAATGGTCATTTTCACCATATTAATTCTTCTAACCCATGAACATAGTATATCTTTCCAATTATTTGTATCATCTTCTATTTCTTTCCTCAGTGTCTTACAGTTTTCAGAGTGCAGGTTTTCACACCCTAGGTGAAATTTCTTTTTTAACCAATTGCAAATGGGACTGTTTTCTTAATTTCTCTTGTAAGTGCATAGAAATGCAACAGATTTCTATATGTTACTTTTGTATCCTGCCAATTTACTGAATTCATTTATTATTTCTAATAGTTTTCGTGGTCAAGTTTTAGGGTTTTCTATATATACTATCATTCACCTACAAAAAAGTGACAGTTTTACTTTCCCCTCGCCAGCTTGGATTCCTTTTATTTCTTTCTCTTGTCTGACTGCTGGGGCTAACAGCACCAGTACTGTTGATTAAAAGGGGCAAGAGTGGACATCCTTGTCTTGCTCCTGATCTTAGAGGAAAAGCTTGCAAATTTTCACCATTAGGTATGTTGTTAGCTGTGAGTTTATGGACTTTATTATGTTGATGTACATTCCCTCTATACCCATTTTGTTGAGAGTGAATGGATGTCATATTTTGTCAAATGCTTTTTCTGCCATCTATGGGGATGATCATATGATTTTTATCCTGCGTTTTGTTAATGTGCTGTATACAGTCACTGACTGATTTGTGGATATGAAACCATCCTTGTACCCATGGAATAAATCCTATTTGATCATGGGGAATGATCCTTTTAATGTACTTTGGATCTGGTTTGTTAACGTTTTGTGCCAATTTTGCATCTGTGTTCATCAGAGATATTGGCCTATAATTTTCTTTTTATAGTGTATTTGTCTGGTTTTGGAATCACAGTAATGCTGGCCTCATAGAATGAATTTAGAAGCAATCCTTGCTCTTTAATTTTCTAGAATAATTCGAGAAGAATAGGTATTAAGTCTTCTTTAAATGTTTGGCAGAATTTACCTATGAAGCCATCTGGTCCTGGACTTTTTTACTTACTGGGAGTTATTTGATCACTGATTCAATTCTATCATTACTAATTGGTCTGTTTAGATTTTCTATTTCTTCCTCTTTCAGTCTTGGAAGATTCTAGGCTTCGAGGAATTTATCCATTTCTTCTAGGCTGCCCAATTTATTGGCATATTATTTTTCATAGTAGTCACTTTTAACCCTTTGCATTTCTGTGGTGTCAGCTATAACTTTTCATTTCTGATTTTGAGTCCTGTCTTTTTTTGTTCTTTAAGAGTCTGGCTTTTATCAATTTTGTTTTGCTTTTCAACAAACTAGCTCTTAGTTCCATTCATCTTTTCTATTATTTTTTTAAGTCTCCATTTTACTTATTTCCACTCTGGTGTGATTACTTCCTTCCCTCTACTAACATTGGGTTTTGTTTGTTCTTCTTTTTCTAGTTCCTTAGGAGTAAGGTTAGATAGTTTGAGATTATTCTTGTTTTGTTGTTTTTTGGTAGGCCTGTATCATTAGCAATTTGCCTCTTACAACTGCCTTTGCTGGGCAGCAAAGATTTTGAACTGTTACGCTTCCATTTTCATTTGTCTGCATCTATGCTTTGATCTTCTGTGTTTTCTTCATTGACCCACTGGTTGTTCAGCACCATATTGTTTAACTCCACATGTTCATGGTTTTTTCCCAGTTTTTTTCTTGTAACTGATTTCTAGCTTCAAATTGTTGTGGTTGGAAAAGATGGTTGATATGATTTCAATTTCTTAAACTTACTAAGACTTGTTTAGTGGCTTACTATGTAATCTGTCTTGGAGAATGTTCCACGAGTACTTTTTGGATGTTTTTGGATGGAATGTTCTATATATATCTGTTAAGTCCGTCTGGTCTGATGTGTCATTCAAGCCACTATTTCCCTCTTTATTAATTTTTTTTCTGGATAATTTATCCATTGATGGAAATGGGGTGCCAAAATCCTTTCCTATTATGTTAATTTCTCCTTTTATGTCTGTTAATTTGCTTTATATGTTTATGTGCGCTTATGCTGGGTGCATAGAAATTTATAACCATTATATCCTCTCGTTGGCTTGATCCCTTCATTATTATGTAATGCCCATCTATGTCTCCTGTTACAGTCTTTGCTTGAAAGTCTATTTTGTCTGATAAGAGTATTGTTACCCCAGCTTTTTTTTTCTTTCATTTCCATTTGCACAGCGTCTGTTTTTTCAGCCCTTAGCTTTCAGTCTATATGAGTCTTAAGGTCTAAAGTGAGTCTCTTGTAGAAAACATATACTTGGGTCTTATTTTCTTTTTTCCTTATTCAGTCACGCTTTATCTTTTGATTGGAACTTTAAGTCCATTTACATTAAAAGTAATTATTGAAAGGGACGCACTTATTGCCATTTGTTGGCATATAACAACTGGCACGTAACCATTTTCTGGTTGTTTTGAAGTTCTTGCTTCCTTTCTTCTTCTTCCTCCCTTGTGAGTTTATGATTTTCTTGAGTGCTAAGCCTGGATTCTTTTCTCTTTAGGTTTTGTATCTAGTAAAGGTTTTTGGTTTGTGGTTCACATAAGGTTCACACATACTACCTATGTATATAGCAGTCTATTAATGTTCAATTAACTTAATCACATTCTAAAAGCACCGTATTTTTACTACCACTCTCTACATTTTTTGTGTTTGACTTCACATTTTACATCTTTATTTTGTATATCCATTAATTAATTATTGTAGATATAACAGATTTTACCACTTTCACCTCTTCATACTACTTTTATAAGTGACTGATCTACTACCTTTACCATATGTTTGCTTTTACCAGTGAAATTTTTCTTTAATAATTTTCTTAGTTCTCATTATGGCCTTTCTTTTCTTCTGAAAAAAGTCTCTTTACCATTTTTTATAAGGCCAGTTGAGTTGTAATAAACTTTACTTTTATTTGTCTGGGAAACTCTTTTCTCTTTCCTTCTACTGTGAATGACAACCTTGCTGGGTAGAGTCCTCTTGGTTGTGGTTTTCTTCCTTTCATCACTTAGATTATATCATGCCACTCACTTCTGGCCTGCAAAGTTTCTGCTGAAAAATCAGCCAATAGACTTAAGGCATTTCCCTTTTATATAACTTGCTGCTTTTAAGATTATTTTTTATCTTTAATTTTTGACATTTTACTTATTATGTATGTGTCTTGACGTGGATCTCTTTGGGTTTATCTTGTTTAGGACTCTCTGTGCTTCCTGGATTTGGCTGTCTGTTTCCTTCTCCAGGTTAGAAAGTTTTCAGCTATTAGATCTTCAAAGAAGTTTTCTTCCCCCTTTTCTCTATCTTCTTCGAGAACCTTATAATGCAAATGTCACTAAGTCTGATGTTGTCCCTTACATATCTTCATGTTTTTAGATTCTTTTTACTCTTCGCTGTTCAGCTTGAGGGTCTTCCACTACTTTCAGGCTGTGTCTTTCAGGTTGCTGATCTGCTCTACAGCAACCTTTAGTCTGCTGTTATCCCCTCTAAGTGATTCCTGCTGGGTGGGAGGGGCAGGAGCAGCTCTGGAGGGACACCTGCCAGCGGAGGTCCACAGGGCAGGTGTCTGCAGCGCTAGCAAGGTAGAAGGAGAGTGTCAGAACTGGTGCCTTCCAGCATGAGGCCAACTATGTTGAAAGAGGTCCAGAAAAATGGCATCTGCCAATTCTTCCATTATTGGAGAAAGTTCCTACAGGTTTTTGATCCTCCAGCACAACCCTATAATTGGGCAATAAATCTCTCTCAAATATAACCCAGAAGCTTTCAAACTACTGCCTCTGTACTGGGTCTCAGAGGGAGTGATACTGTGCATAGACCCTTTAAGAGCATGATCTGTTATATATTGCTCTCCAACCTTCCTGGGGTTAAGACCCACTAATTTTCAAAGCTCCCGAGTTAAGCCCCATTGATTTTCAAAGCCAGAGGCTATGGAGGCTTGCCTTCCCAGTGCAAATCCCCAGGGCTGGGGTGCCCCATAGAAGTCCTCACAGAAGACCTCTGAACCTGTGATAGCCCTCCTGCTTATGGGTAAACGTGTCTGAAGTTTGGTTCCCAAGTTTTCTCTGTACCTCCTACTCTTCTTGATGTGGTTTTTAAAATATAGCTTTAGCCATGGAAGAGCTGTTCGGTAGTCTTCAAGTTTTTCTCAAAGTGAGTTATACTATACCCAGTTGAGGCTATGCTGTCTGTGAGAGGAAGTGATCTCAGGATCTTCCTACTCTGCCATCTCCCTTGAACAAAATCAGTTGATTGTTTTCTTAGGATGTTTATTTCTTTGGCAGAATTCTTCACTTTCTTAGAGACCCCTCCCTGAGTTATCTATTCCTAAACTATTCTTTATGCTACTGTGGAGGCTTTAAAATTTTTTTTTAATTTTCTAGTTTTTCTTGGTAGTACTTACAAATAAAGTTGGTTTTGTATGTTGACCTTGTACCCTGAAGCCTTATTAAGTTGCACATGTCTACAAATAAGAGCAGTTTTACTTCTTCCTTTCCAATCTATTTGCCTTTTACCTGTTTTTCTTGCCTTATAATGCTCTATATCAGACCATTAGTAGAATGTTAAATAAAAGCGATGAGAGAAGACATTCTTACTCTGTTCCAGATCTTAGAGAGAAAGCACGGAAGCTTCTACCCTTGATTATCACATAAGCTGTAGGTTTTTTTATAGATAGGAAGTTGAGTAAGTTCCCTCCTAATCCTTGTCAGCTGAGTGTTTTAGTTATGAAAGGGTATTAAATTTTGGCAAATGCTTTTCCTGCATCTGTTGAGATGACCATGTAGTTTTTCTACTTTAACCTCTGAATATACTGAATTTAGTTTAATGATTTCAGATGATAATGCAACTGAATTCTTGGATATACTCCATTTGGTCATGATGTATTATTCTTTTTCCATATTTTTTGAATTTGTCAAAACTGTGTTAAGAAATTTTGCACTCATGTTCACAAGTATATTAGACTATAGTTCTACCTTCTTATGATAGCTTTGCCTGGTTTTTGAAACAGGAGTGCCCTTATAAAATAAGTTGGAAAGTGTTCTCTTCTCCATTATTTTCTGAAATAGACTGTAGGACTGGTAATATTTCTTTAAATATTTGACAGAACTCATCAGTGAGGCCATCTGGACATTGACAATGGCTATTCAAGTTTTCTAATGTTTTCTCGGGTTGATATATTTGTAATTTGTGTCTTCCCTTTCTTTTTTTTCTTTAACACTCTTCCAAGATGTTTTCCATTCTTTCAATTTTTCTCAAATAATTCACTTTTATCATTATTTTTGTTTTCTATTTCACTGATTTTTGAGCCCTAATGTTTCCTCTTGATGTTTGCTTTGGGTTTACTTTATTTTAGTTTCTTAAAAAGAAAGCTTAGGTTATTGACTTAACTTTCTTCAAGTATAGGCATTTATTGTTATAAATTTCCCTCTAAGCACTCACAAATTTTTATATGCT
Organism: Ursus americanus; assembly: GCF_024610735.1. Lineage (NCBI taxonomy): Eukaryota > Metazoa > Chordata > Mammalia > Carnivora > Ursidae > Ursus > Ursus americanus. Next base: position 104,100,973 of record NC_142128.1, on the reverse strand, counting down.
TTATTTTCATTATCATTCATTTAAAAATGATTTTCTAATGGCTCCTGTGAATTTTGTTTTTGACTCAATGTTTTTTAAGAGGTATGCTGTTTAATTTCCAAATAGTTGGGAGTTTTTTGGATTCTTATTCTTATTGATTTCTAAGCAATTCTACCAAAGCCAGAAACCATATTTTATATAATTTCAATCATGCTAACTATATTAAGAATTATTTATGATCCAGAATACGAGTTATCCTGGTGAATGTACTATGTGCATTTGAAAACAATGTGTATTCTCTCACTTTTGGGTGTAGTATTCTGTAAATATCAACTACATCAAGGCAGTTGACAGTGTTATTCTATGACTTTGCTGATTTTTTTGTCTAGCTGCTCTATCTCCTGCTGGGAAGAATTTAAAAATCTACAAATATGGTTGTGGGATTCTCTACTTTTCTCTGTTTAATTCTGTTATTGCATGCATACATATTCATGATTGTTCTAGCATCCATATCAATTGACCCTTTTATCATTATAAAGTGCCCTGGAACTCTCTAGAATATTATTTTATTTTGAAATCTGATACAGCAAATCTCTTCCTATGGTTATTTTTGCATGAAATATTTTTACTAAACCAATTATTTTCGACTTAACTATGTCTTTATACTCAAAGTGCATTTCTTACAGACAGCACATAAGTGGGCCTTATATTTTTAATTCTGAAACTCTCTCCCTTTCAACTGCAGTGTTTAACCCATTAGTATTTAATACAATTATTTATATGGTTGCACATAAGTCTACCATTTTACTTTTTTCTATGTCTCGTCTCTTCTTTCTTTTTTCCTGCCTGTTTTTGTTTCATTATTTTAAATTTTCAGAATTCCATTTCACTTTTCCTGTTGGCTTCTTAGCCATTTTTTGCATATTTTTATATATAGCATTAACTTCACATAGTCAACCTCTATAATGTATTCTGGATTAATTTTTTATGATTCTATTTCTCCTCATATCAGCATTGTCATCATCATATGCTTGCTTTCCTTTTAGCAATTATCCTTGAAATCCTAACATTCATCCTCAACTTAGCAAAGTCTGATATATGTCCATACTTTTAAGTCTTCTAAGAAAATGCAGTGATGTCATAAGACATTAACTCCCATTTATCCCTCAACCTCAATTTATATATTATTTTAGATTTTTCATTCTTCATATAATTAAACCACAAAATTATTATTCATAAGGTCAATATTTGTTTGGTTTTATCAGCTTATTTACCATTTTGTTTTTCATTCCTTCCTATATCTCTTCTCCCATCTGGGATTATTTTTATTCTGTCTGAAGAATGCTGTAGGTATTTCCTTTTCTGCAAGTCTGCTGGTGAGAAATTCTATCAATTCTTAACTGAAGTTATTGAAATATTTGACTGAAATATTTTCATCTTACTTTCACTCCTGGAAAGCATTTTTGCTCATTAGCACTTATTTTCTTTCAGCACTTTGAGAATATCATTCCATTATCTCCAATTATCATTCCATCCCATATATTCCATGTCAACTATTTCTATTGATATCACCTTTTGGTCTAATTGATGCTCCTTTGAAGGCAACTTATCTTTTTTCTCTATCTGCTTTGAGGATTCTCCCATTGCCTTTGTTTTCAAAAGTCTAATGAGGTTAAGAGGGTTTTCTTTGTATTTTTCCTGCATGGGATTTACAGGACTTCTTGAATATGTGGTTTGGTATCTTTAGCCATTTTAGAAATTTTTCAGCTGTTATCACTTCAAATACTTTCTGATCCATTCTTTCACTCTTCCATTTTGAGACTCCAATTATGTATACATAAGACCTTCCCACTGCATTCCTTTAGTCTTACATTGCCTTCCTCTTTTTATTTTTCATCCTTATCTCCATGTTTCATTCTGCATATTCTGTTATAACCTATGTTTGAGTTCCTAATTTTCCCCAGAGTAAGACCTAATTTACAGTTAAAACCATCCACCAGCACTCATGACTTTAAATATCTTGTTTTTCAATTTCAGAATTCCAATATTATTCTTTTTTTATAATTTCTAGCTCTCTGATGAATTTCCTAGACTTAACTGTTATTTCCTTGAATATACTCATACAGAGTTCTTTTAATTTCTGTCTGATAACTCCATTATCTAGAGAGCCTATGAATCTGATTCAGTTGTCTGTTTTGTCTCTGTGGTTTATGAATCTTTGAATCTTCATGTACTTGTTTATTTTTTAATACATATCAAACAATGTATATTAAAATGTAAACAGATAATTGAGATTATTTATATTTGCTTTTAACACGTTCCAAGGAGACTAGCAAAAGTGGATCACATTAACCAAATTTAAGACCTGAAATAATTTAAAGCTAGACTTCGATCCTTAAAAGGTTAAGTCTAAATTCAGTTTATTCTTTCTTCTAGTGTCAACCTAAAATATACTCATGTACCACAACCACTATTTGCTAGGCCTTGGATTCCAGAAACATGATTCCTTGATCCGACAGTTACTCCAAATGTCAACATTTCAGACACTTCTAGAATTGGAAGGCACCCCTAGTAAAAGAGTGAGCTCATCCCTCTGGGTTTCTTTCAGCCTTTCATAAAGTTTTGGTTCCATAATTCTTCACAGCCAAACTGCCCTGTGTATGCCCCCCCCCCCTTTTTTTAACATTTTGTCCATCTTTTTGGAGAGTTCTTAGGTGGACTACTGACATAAATTAACTCATTCACCACAATTAAAATATATGTGTATGCTCTGCAAAAAGTATTGGGCCCAAATATCTCACAAATCAAAGAAAGCATGCAATCTTCTAATTCTAAGTAATGCTGGAAAATGTACTCAACTTAGAAAATAGAATGGAGACCCCCAGGAAGCAAGTAAATTTTCCTATTTAAAGTATATATACTACTTACATGAAAACAAATCAATTTTCATAAGCTGATCATTTATTTAAAAATAAACACTTAACTGAATTGTCTAACATGTGTATGCTACTAAAACTCAGTAAGCCATAGTGCAGTATGAACTTACAGTAATAAGGGAAACCCTGATACTGTAAATAAGTATAACAAAGTGTTACAGGTAAAATGATAACAAGCTAGCACTGAGAACAGTGGTGTTCTAAGAAAAACAATGTTAAGTCTGGAGGGGGGACCAAAGGAGAGGAATGATTTGTAAATGGGGAAGTATAAGATGAGCTGGTACAGGAAGAAACAAGCAAAGGAAGGTATTTCTGGCATAGGGGCAAAAAAGCCATAAAGAGCCACAAGGGACAGGAGAATTAGGACTTGGAAAACTACAAGTAGTTCATTGTAGTTGTAACATAAGGCGGTATAAGCGTGCACATGAACATGTGGTGTGAGTGTAGCAGGGCCATCGCGGTGACAATGAAAGTGATTAGCTCTAAGAAAGGAAAATAATCTGGGTCTGTAAAGTGGATGTTCCAGTATAACAAAATAAACTATACATGAAAAATCATATTTGACAGTGAATAATTTGAAGTGCATTCATTAAAACCAGAAGAAAAAAAAATGGGTATGCTATCATGAAAATTATTACATATTATTTAAAAGCAAAAAAAAATAAACAGACCATTCTACCTGAAAGGAAGAGACAAAATTACTATTATCTGCAGATGTTATGCCTGCAAAAGCTAAGAACATTTTGAGAAAAAGAAAGAAAAAAAGCAGTAACTGAAGTTTTGCTTTACTCTATGTTTGCTTTTACCTGAAATTTTTTCCTTCCTTAATTTTCTTACTTCTAGTTAAGGCCTTTTCTTTCCCTTAGAAGTTAAGTTTTCTAAGGCTTCTCTAATTAAAACCATGTGGTCTTAGTGTGACAATGACAGAGAAATCAAAGGGGAAAAAAAAAAGAAAAAAACCTAAATTACAAATATTTATTATGTATATATATGCCATCCATAATCAGTGAGTACAGAATGGATTATTCAATGAGAAGAAATGAAGAACGGAGCTGATACAATGGTCTCATCCTTTGGAAAAAGTAGATTTCAAACTTCTATGATGCAATAAAACAAATAGAAGACCTTTTTAGATAGATTAGAGACATATATTTCATTTACAATAAGAACGGATTTTAGACTGGCAGAACACAGAAAATACACAGCTTTTCCAGTTCTCACTACATTTTTCTAAGTCTTCATTAACATTAAAGTCATATAAAATCTCCAAGCACCAGATTCTAGACGAATGTAGAAAAACACACCCCATGGTAAATATAAAGACGCTGTTTTTTTCATTTTTACTAAAACTGCTTTCTTCTAGTCATAAATGCAAATAAAAACTGATAGTTCAGAAAAGTAGCGTAATATTTAAGTACAGGAACTATTTTAAAGTCTTAAGATACGGCGTAAATCCAGATTTGCAGACATAAATGGCAGAATTGATCATGCTTCATTCAATGGGATGGGATGTTATAAATCCATTAAGAATATTTTCAAAGAATGTACAGAGACATGGGAAAAGTTCCATTCATCCGGCCAGTCAACAAACACTATGCTGGATCCTGGACTGTGCTATAAAGAGATTATTGAGCAAGGAAGCTAGGGATCCTTGCTAGTCAAGAATCTCACAGTCTAGCGAGAAAAGCAAACAAAGATTACAGCGCTGATATACTTGATATAAAAGGTGCAGGGGGATATGCAGTCTATAGCAGGGAGACCCACCTCGTCTACAAGAGTCAGAGAAGGTTCTGTAGGAAAGGTGGTATTTGAAGCTCAGATCTGACAGATGAATAGGAATTAGCCCAGTCATGGTTACGCGTGGAAGCAGAAGCAAACGGAGGACTTAGCATATAGAAATGCCCAGGGAAGACAGGGGTGGACAGGGAGAAAAGGCATATGGAATTGTAGTGCACTCAAGACCTAAATACATCCACACAGAATAAGACTGGGAGCGTATAAAAGAAAATATGATCTGTCCTTAACTCTGGCTATAAAATTATGAGTAATTTCTAGTTCTTTTCTATTTTTCTTTCTTTTCTAATCACACATTACCATCTACTGTTTAACTGATCAAAAAGCATTATTAAAATAATACTTTACTATTTACTAGATCTTACGGGAGGTGATTTTTGTTTGAAATCTTAGACAAGTCTCCTAAGACCTGCTTTATTCATTTGGAACATGAGGCTAGTAATATTTAACTCCACAAAGTTGCTGATTTGGATCAATCATGATAAGATCTGTGCAGGGAAATGGTTTTGTGGTTGTGGTTGTCCTGACTCAGTTACCACCAGATAAGAGGTTATTAAAACAGAACTGGGGGGTTGGGGCAGGGGTGGCAGGAATGAATAGATCAGGAAGATGACAATATGGCCCCAATGAAGTTGCCACTCCCCTCTTTAGCAATGAGGACAGTCGATGGCAATCAATCCTGGTACTGTTCTTCTCACGGAGCTTAGCCCCAATCTCAGAATCCTTCTAGCCTAATACTCCAGGCAGCCCCCTGCATAATGGCAATGTTACTTGAAACCTTTTGCTATTACTAGCCTCAAGATCCCAAATACGAACACAATCAATTCAACCATTTTTTAAAGGTAGTTTAATTACAAAAATGTCCCAATTTATATTTCAATTTTTAAATGTCCTGGTTTTTGTTAAGAAGAACACCTTACAGCAGCTCTAGAGGTTTTAATATGTCGCAAGCCTCTGTTATTCATCTATTATACCGGAAATAATTATTAAGGAACTATAGGGTTTTACAAATATTTCACATATATTTACAGATGGTGAAGTCAGATACACATATATCTTTATACCGATTGTTGCTTTTTCATGAAATAGGAAAAACAAGTTTCTTACCTTTCCTCTGGAGTATCTACATGAAACGTTCTCTCTATAACAGTGGTCCACTGGAGACATCTGATAATAAATGTGTTTGGCTTTGGTCGTTCTGTTTTCATTAACTGGCATTCTAGAAATAACATAAAATGTCTCTTTGAATATACTTACATTTAAACCAAGTAAATAGTCGAGAACGATAGAGTTCCGTTCCAGGAGAAACCACTGCAACTTCACAGCTTTCCATGGACCTCCACTCAGGTTGTTCACAACTTGACCTCAATATTCCTTTCCAAGCCAACATCCATTCTGGCCAACAATACTGGACAACTTAAGTTTCCCCAACTGCATCTTGCTCTGTCCTATATGGACGCCTTTGCTCCAGCTGCTCTTACCATCTGGAATGGTGTCCACTGATTCCACCCCTACCTGCATGTCATCACCTACACTCAAAAGCATACCTATCCTGGAAGGCCCAGATCCAATCCTACTCTTTCTATGAAGCCTTTCCTATCAACCTGGTCCTAAACCAAACCTTCCCCTCTCCATATTCTCATGACTTATTATTGTATCCCTCATTTTTCACTATCTTACATTATTATACATCATTTAAGAAGGTATCCTTATCCCTTACCTAGATTATATGCCTTTTGACCGTATATACCACCTAAACTCTTAGTAATAACAGCCCATAGAGCCAGCTGGTCAAAAGGGATAAATTATGTCAGGGAGTATCTTGGAAGACTTCAAAGAAAAGTAGCATTTTGTAGTGGCTGGTGTGGATTCTAACACCAGTATTCCCGGATTCAATTTCTTTTCCTACCATGTAACCTTGAACAAGTTAATTAATCTCTCGGGTCTTCAGGTATTAAAGGGGAAACAAGTACCTACATCATAAAATTGGTGTGGGAATTGATAATAAATCAGTACAATACTCAGCATAGCGTATGACACATAATAAGTTTTCAATAGATGTTAGCTATTATTATCAGGTGTATACCTGAGCTGGTCTTTAAGGATACGTGGTATTAGACAACAATAGGGTTGTTTACGGACACTGCTCTTTGGAAGAAACAATTTCCCTGCAGCTGACAAAGTCAACTGTGTTTTCCCAGTGTCTGCCTATTCTGTCCCAGCTCCGTCATTAGCAACTAACAACTACCATCTCTCCGTCTTTATAGGAACCAGTCATCAGCCACATTGGACTAGTTCATGGACTCCTTACACCAAAAAAGATCATTCACCCAAGGATCTCTGCTTCTCTTTTCTAACAAGATTTCATGGTGTCAGCCATCATCATCTCTGGGTTGACCAATACAAAAATCTGAACTTCTTTCCATCTTGGATCTGTATTTTGTGATACCCGTGATTAACTATACAGTGGATGTATCTACCTGGTTGAATTATTGGTTCCTAAAACCTACTATGTTTCCTCCTGATTCTGTTCCTCCTCCTGGCTTTCCTAATTTTCTACCATCCAGACTGAAAACATGGGGTGCTCTTGTATGATGCTGGTAATATACGCCATCACCTGGCTTTTTACCAGGGATGCAGTTCTACTCCAGACTCTCACTGCTGAATGCCTCAGCCTCCCCAGGTGCATAAAGCTCTCCCTACTCAGAAACACGGAAGGGCTAGATCCATTACTTAAGGCTAGGAAGTGTCTTGGAAAGACGTCGGAACTTGGGACTATGATGAGCACAGCGGGAGGTACAGAAGTGCTGAGTCACTCACTATACTGCGTTCCTGACATAAATATTACACTGTAAACTAGCTAACCAGAATTGAAATAAAAACTTAAAAAATTAATAAAAGACATCTGAACTCATCCAAAAGCAAACCGATCTCTCCCACCATCAGTCTACTGCCAACCTCTGCTACAGCTCAGACGGCAGCTCCTCCATCCTCTCAAGTGCTCAGGGCAAAAGCCCTGGACTCGCCCTTAAGACCTTCTCTCTTTTCTCCTGTCTCATCCTGGAAATCCTGTTGCCTCCGCTTTCAAAATATATCCAGTTATCATTTCTCACCTCTTCCGCTATTATCGGAACAAATCACCATGATCTCTCACGTGAGCACTCTGAAAACTCTAGAACAGCTCTCCCTGCCCCTCACTAGATTGTTCTCAAAGCATGCAGCAGAAGCCTTCTTAACATGATCGACTGCAAAAATATACATATATATCCTACAGTGTTTCCAATTCACTAAGAATAGAAAACAAAGGCCTTTCAATGATTAACAGGGGTCCTACATGATCTGGGCCTCCCACCTACCCCACTTAAGTTTCTGACCTCCTCACCTAGTTAGTATTCTCTCTCAGGTCCCTCTGCCACCCCCTCCCCCCAGCTTCCATGCATTTCCTCGAATATGTACTGCACCCTCTCTCCCAGCATTCTGCCTGCTCACACAGCCCACAGCTAACCCCTCACCACCTTCAAGTCTCAGATCAGATCTCACCCTCTCACAGACGCCAACCTTGACCTTGCTACTAAACACTGTGCTCTGCACTCCTCATCCAGGACTCTCCCACCCCTCTTACCTGCTCTACGTTTTATTTCATACCATGTTATCTTCAAACATATGAAATGACTTAGTATCTTTTTTGCTTACTGTCTTCTCAACAAGAACGTAAGCTCCACTGATATATTCTTAGCACCAAGAACTGTGCCCATCTGTGCGTAAATAGTGTTTATTTTTTTAAAGATTCTATTTATTTATTTGACAGAGAGAGAGAGAGCACAAGCAGGGGGAGCAGCAGGCAGAGGGAGAAGCAGACTCCCCGTTGAGCAGGGAGCCCGACAAGGGGCTCGATCCCAGGACCCTAAGATCACGACCTGAGCTGAAGGCAGACGCTTCACCGATGAAGCCACTCAGGCGCCACAACGGTGTCTGTTTTTCCCCACAGCAGACACTTAATGAATGAATACTGTCCAAATGGATTAATTCAGATAGTAAATAATCCAATAAGAAGGTAATTTTGATGATATAAGAAAGAGGAGTACATTTCTGGAGCAACTTCCTTCTACAGTCAAGAAGGGATGGGATCTGCTAGACAAGTAGAGGGCTGGCCCTCGTCAGGAGTATAGACAGGCTAGTGATGGAACAAGACACCGAGACAAAAGGGCCCAAATACAGTCAAGGGTAAACATGGCAAGCAGGAGCTGGTAGAAATGATTTTCCTGTGGCTTCTATTGTTTTCAGTGAATTGGGATGTAAAGCCGTCTTTAAGAATCAGGTTGGAAGAGCGAACAGACTAGGGAAATACAACATGACAGCTGGGCAGCATCAGGGGCCCGCGGGAATGTCATGACCAAGAATTCAAGCTAGTGGCAGGCATCATGGCTCTGTATTCCCCCAAACAGATTCAGCACCATGGGTGCAGGTGGGGCACAGAGCACTGGATTAGAGCAAAGCTGTAATTTAACCAAATAAGGTTTGGCAAAGCAAGAAAGAGAAGAGAGGATGCGAGACACCTTGGTTGAGAGAATCAACTGATGAATTTAAACTGGGTAAGGAGGAAAGCGAGAAGAACCTGGTGGTGTGTGTAAGAAAATGAAAAGGTGGCAGATTCGACAGATCATCGAATCTACTGTTTCACGGTTGGATATTGAACAGTCATGTTACATACCTTTTGAAATATGAATGTTAAAAAATACCAAATACAGAATGCCAATTTATATTCTTGTTTGAAATTTGAAAGTTTTAAAATACCAATACTATAAATAGGTATAGTTTACATGCATCCCTATCAAGCACAGACCCAATATGATTCTCTTTGAAGACCACTGTTCTTCCAATATATTTCCTTCTTCACAAAACTCCTATTAAGTTTCTGGCCAGGGTTTAATCCAGGTTAACGTGATGTCGTATAGAGAAGCTCCTGAGAAATTAGGAATTACGTGCACCACTCCCCCCCACCGCGCCTGTGACGTGACAGCACATGAGGGGACACTGTAAATACCTCATGACTGAAGGGACTGAGCGGCTTTTAATGTAAAGAAGGAAGGACAGACACTTCAAAGATGAGCAGACCTGACAGAAATACTCGCGAATGAACTCTATGAAGCAGAAACAGGAAGAACAGAAAAGGAAAGAAGGCCCCACCCAAGTCCACCTACACTTCAGTTGTACGGATCTTGTGGTAATGTCAAGGTGACTAGGACAAGAGACTTTAAAATCAGAGCGCCAGACCCAAATCCAGCCTCTCTCACACCAGCAGCGGGGTGACCCTAAGCAAAGTGCACCTCCAAGCCCCCAGGTTTTCAGCTTTAAAGGACCTGGAATTAAAATAAGATTTTAAAAGAGGCATATTTTCAACATTATACCTAAATGAAGTTTAAATGGTAAAATTTTAAAAACTTCTCCATGCTATAATCCAACAAGCTATTTAAAATACTACCTATGGAATTCTAAGTGATTATCAATTACTGTAACTTGCAAAAAGGATAATAGAAGTGATTAATTTCCATTCTCAAGCAGACCACTGAAAAGGAGCTGTTTAGAAATGAATAAAATATTTGTATTTACAAAAAAGATGGTTTTAGAAAAATATTAAAATAATAATATAGTCACTTCACAGTAGTTACACACAACTTGGCTATTTTGACCAAATATGCTGAATATTCATGGACTCAATGACATATGCCAATTACGGGCCAAGCACTATGAAGATCCTGAGCATAGTAAGAAAAATGAGTAAGAAACTCTATATACAGCACATACCAAACTCTGTTATTCCTCATTCTGACACATGTAATGATAAAGTAATATTTCACAAGTGGTATAAAGGTTTCAATCAGGTCCTTCTGAAGCCTAGTTGAACAAAAATGTTATTATAAACAACGAGTAAAATAGAAATAAGCCTATATTTCATATGTTTTGATATGAAATACTCTATAAATGAATCCTATTTCTAACTAATACTAAATTGGGACGGTAAAAGAGAGAAGCAGCTACCAAAAGCTGGCTCAAGATAGTCAAGCGGTACTTGGCTAAGAGGACACTCTACCTCCGAATCTCAGGGTTTACTGTTGTACAGAAACTCAGTTAAAGAGCTGAGTCTGAATTCAGAACACTTGACACTTTAAATCACCAAGTTTGAACAAGTGGGCCAGTAAACGGGAAAACTTTGGGTTCTTTTATGTATGCTAGCCATAATACGAAATCATGAACACATCCTACAGCTTCCCCTAAAATGAAGAAAAATATGGAAGTTTTCAGAACATCGTTCATGTCTGAACTCTCATTCATAAAGGGGACTCTTATTCCTTTTTTTTTCAATATTGTATTTTTTAAATTTAAATTTAAATTCGATTAGCCAACATATAGCACACATCATTAGTTTCAGATGTAGAGTTCAATAATTCATCAGTTGTGTATAACACCCAGTGCCACATCACGTGCTCTCCTTAATACCCATCACCTGGTTACCCCATCCCCCCACCACCTCCCCTTCTGCAACCCTCAGTTTGTTTCCCAGAGTCAAGAGTCTCTCATGGTTTGTCTCCCTCTCTGATGACTTCCTATTCAGTTTTCCCTCCTTTCCCCTACGGTCCTCTGCACTGTTTCTTATATTCCATGTATGAGTGAAACCATATGGTAACTGTCTTTCTCTGACTGAATTATTACTCAGCATAATACCCTCAGCATAATAATACCCTCCAGTTCCATCCACTCAGCATAATACCCTCCAGTCCCATCCGCTCTTATTCTTAAAGGGAATAGTGGTTAATAAATAGATTAGCTAATATTTCTTTAGAAGAATATTTTCCTTTTAATTAAGTAAAGGTACCAATTCAAGCTGGGCCACATCAAAATTTTAAAACCCAAAGCAGCAGCTTAGAATAGCAATACTAAAAAGCTATTACCCAAATGATTAGCTATGATTTCTGGAACTATTTAACACATAAGAAAAAAGCATGTGTTCTTATATGAAATGCCAGGTAGCTAACTCTTATTATATCACAGCCCATAATACTTTCCAGCAAAGTATTTGTTCCACTGGTACTTGAGTTAGTTATACTAAATTCACATGAGCAAGTTAAGCTACAAGCTAAATTTCAAGTGTTCTGTTTATTTTTACATGTTCTGAGCCACCAATGACCAAGTTTATTTGAAGCTGTAATTACTCTGTAAACCTGGAGGCCAATTAGAGGATGGTAACATGCCAGATCAAAAAAATATATGCCAAAAAGAATTTTTTTCTATCACCTGTTCAGAATTTATTAAAAATATTAGATTTTATTTCAACCTCTATAACCTTTTAAATACTAAATTTCTTTTAAAAATGCTTTCTAACAGTCAACGTGAAAAAAAAATAGACTCCATTTATAATTAAATCACATAACGAACTAATGCCGTCAGTTATAATGATCATAACGAGAATGTATATTTGAGCCCCCAAATATAATACTATTGTGGATATTCTTTAAAGGGGCCAGAAAGCATTTCTTCCTTTTGTTGCCCTGCTTCTCCCTCTCCCACTCCCCCTGCTTGCGTTCCCTCTCTCGCTGTCTCTGTCAGATAAATAAATAAAATCTTAAAAAATAAATAAGGTTTTTACTACCTAAGCAAGAAAAGCATAGTGTGCAATTAAGACTCAATGCATCAATCCTAAAGAGATTCATTCGGTCCACAGAGAGAGGAGTGGGGCAGGTGCGCTGGTAAAGAGCAGGTCCCGCGGAGGATACGTGTTCTGTGATCACTATGTGTCAGGCACCGCAGGCCCTGCTGGTTCCTCAGTGTCCCCCATTTCATCCGGAGGACATGCCTATGAGGCTTTCTTGTCCTCTGTCCCATAAATGAATGAACCGAGACTAGCCAAATAACTTCCCCCAAAACACACAGTTTGTAAGACACTGTATAGGGATTCACCCTCAGGTCTATCTGAATCCAAATTCCATGCTCTTCTGGAAAGAATAAACTGCTAGGAAAAGGGTCTTAAAGGCTAGTAGCCACCCGTCCAAGGGATGGGGCAGTCCTCTCCATCTTCTACACCTCCCATACCTTCCCAGTGCATGACGCTCCTCCCTTCTAGGACATCTCTTCTCCTACAAAGAAATCCAGGACATTTCCCACCTGAGAGGGCCCCAAAGCATTTGCTCCTGGCTCTGAACACAGCCTAAGGATGGACAGGTATGAGGATTAATTCCCTAGCAGGATCCAGACCCTGGCACTTCCTGTTTCTCCAAGTAGGCATGTAGAGGGAGGGTGACCGAGAATGAGGAGCAGAAGGGAAAGAAGAAGGTAGTTAAGAAGGCAGCAGAACCCCTGGGTGCTCTCGCTGCTGGGTCTTACACCCTGCGATACCAATTAAAGCTAGTAAGATTCCTCAATTATTGATGATGGAAAAGTAATCGCCAAACTTGCACTGATCCAGCTCCATGTTTCTAGTGGTTTCTGTCTGAAACATCTCTCTGGTACCCAGAGTCAACATAGCCTTCTCCATCTAAGGAAACAGGAGAGAAATCCAGGACGTTCTTACACTGTATCTCATTACACAACAAATTCTGTAAGTGAGGGAGTGGGACTGTGTTACTAACACTACACTGTTTCTCACTTTCTGAATACACATTTCAAATTCTGACATTTTAACTACCGTAAACTTCATTACCCTCATTTTAACGTGGGATACTATTTGTGGACTGAAATCATGACAGGTTAAAGTGAACCTCTCCTGGCACATTTTTCTTTAACGAATATGGTCACCACAGAAACCACCCTTTACCGGAAGTAGACTTTCAGAGCCGACATGTTTCCCAGCAGCGTTCCTCCATCTTGTCCTGTCCTCCAAATCCTGCCTCTATTTAAACAAACAAAGGAAACATCCCCAGGGTCCTCTACAACAACTGCTCTCTGCCCACACTCCGCACACTTGAAATTTCAAGTAAAAATAGACTATGGTCACTGTGGGACAATAATTAAGATACGAAGCGACGTAAGGCATTTACTAACGAGAGTTACAAGGGTCAGCAAAACATGTAGGTGACTCAAAACACATGACCAGGCAAGTTGCTTTTGGGGTTTGTTTTCTGTAGTATTATAGCCATGGACTCTTTTTTTTTTAATTGTGGTAAAAAACCATCAACAACAACAAACCACAAAACAAAAAGTTACCACTTTAACCCTTTTGAAATGTACAATTCTATGGCATTATGTACATTCACAATGCTGTGCAGCCAAGCTGGTGTTTGAACTCACTGCTGTATTTACTCTCATTATATAAATCATCTATGCTTACTATAGGAAAAGTCATAAACAGGTATAGCTAAAATGAAAAGAAAATTAACCATCATCCTACCACACAGGTATAACCTTTGTTAATGGTTTAATGTATATCCTTTCAGCTCTTTTCTAAGCGTTTTTTAAAAATCACAATGAGACCAGGGGCGCCTGGCTGGAGCCGTTGATTAAGTGTCCAACTCTTGGTTTCGGCTCAGGTCATGATCTCGGGGTCCTGGGATCAAGACTCGCATCGGGCTCCCTGCTCAGCAGAGTCTGCTTCTCCCTCACCCTCTGTCTCTCTCTCTCCAAAACAACTAAATAAATCTTTAAAATTAAAAAAAAAAAAAAAAACAGAGATAGAGACCATAACATATGGGACATATTAGGTGAGTGCTCTGTTCATTTCATATGTTGCGAATTTTTCATTTAGATAAATGAAGGTCTCCATCATCCCACTGAACCGTGGCTCAGAGCCCTACTATACTCAGATATCACAGTAGGCAGCTTATTATAATAATTCACGAAACAAATAGAAGGGGACCATCAGACGTAAACAGGATGACATCTAACCATTTTAACATAGCTTGCTATTGGATACTATGTTAAAATCTGAAAAATAATCATAAGCACCAGTTTTGTTTTAACGAAACAAGAAAAATTAATTCAGATTTGAAATATGATGAAAGTGGGATTTGACAGCAAAATTTTAAAAGAATCTGACAAGAATGTATATTAGATTCCAACTTTTCTATGGACAAGGTCCATGCTTTTTCATTACCTAGTCCTGTGCCTAACACAGCCAGTCTCAAATGAGCAAACATAACGAGAGAATATAGGACGAATTCAGTCATGTAACTAGTGAAATGACACTTCATTGAAGCCACCAGCAGAGACTTCCAGAACAGGGGACTTTCCACAAGTCAAACAGCCTCGTCTCTTTACTGAATGAATGTAACCAAAGTGGGGGTGTTGGTAGAGGACACGGAACTCTTCCAGACCAGTAGAGGCTTAAGAGACATGCCCATCAAACACATCATGTGGTCCTTAAACAAGCCAGCTGTTAAAGATATTTTAGGTGATAACCAGGGAAACCCGAATATGAATTTTTTATTTGATAATATTAAAGATTTCTCAGTTTTATTAGGTGGATAGTGGTACTGCAATTATGTGGGGGAAATTCCTTATTGTTTACAGAGATCTGTACTCAAGAATTCAGGTATAAATGTTGTTAATATCCTAATTTACATTAAATATTTTAACAAAATGATAATGTAAGTCTGGTGAAATGATAACTGTTAAGTCTAGGTAATGGATATAGGAGAGTCCAAGCAGCTATTCTATTTATCTGTATGTCTGACATTTCCCATCATAAAAAGTCAAAAATATGTCAAATAATATTAGATTTCTTCCTCAGAGTACAGACCAAAATAAACTACCAAAGGCTGACAGTGGAAAAGGAAATTATTTTTAAAATATAAAATATACAGGAGAGTATCAAAAATAAAGCCACTTCTAGTTAATTAAACTCATTTAATGCAATTGAAACTTCAGAATATTTCATCGGGCATTGAAGTTGATAGGAATCACTGCTGGAATAATCAGCTTTTTTAGCATCGACTCTCATTTACAACTTAAATGCCTTGCACACGGAGTGCTGCTTTCCCTCCCCTAACTGCCCTTGCTACTCAACACCACGAGCTACAGTCGTGGCCTTTGTCTGTCACCTCTCCCTAACCAACCAGCAAGGCTGTGGTTAGGGTCTCCCCTAAAATCCCCTCATCAGACATCTTCTCCTTGTTCTCATTTCTGAGCTGCACCTAATGTTCTTAGTCCCCCTCCTTCAGGTCTCCCCCCCTCCACTCCATGGTCCCCAGGACACCAACTCGCCCAGCTTTGCGTCCATCTCTCTGACCACTCCTGAGTATTTTCTTAGCATCTCTTCTCCCAACTGAGCTGCTCCCTTAGGCTCAGTGCTTTGTGTTACATGTTTCTTTTCTGATAATTTTGTCCTTGGTAAATTCAGACACTCATTAAGCGAATATTTATTGTGTGCCCAAAGCATGTCAGGCAACAAGCTAGGCACTGCGGGTACAGCGGTGAACGAAACGAAGGCCCTGTTTTTCATATCACTTGGATTTTACTGAGCGGAGGAGTAGTCAAGCAATAACCAAGCAAAACCATTAATTTGTCACAGAGCGGGCGCTCACAAGGATTACGAAGAGAAACGAGGCAGGGCAACAAGCTGAAACGACAGGGAGATGGTACTACTTTAGAAGGAGGGTTAGAAAGGGCTTCTCTCAGTAGAAGGTGGGAAGAGCGACGCGGCTGGAAGGAACAGGAAGTACAAGGACCCACAGCTGGAAGGAGCCCACAGGCGTGTCTGAGAAACAGCAAAGAGGCCAGGGTGGCTGGAGGAAAACTGAGTTCAGAACACGGTAGGAAATGAGGTTAGAAAGATCTCAGATGATCTGGTGAGGGCTGCAGATGTAATCCTGGGGAGGTTCTCTTGGGGCTTTGCCTCAAATGTCACCCGATGTCTGATGATTCTCAAACCTGAACCTTCCATATGGCAAAGCTGGCAACTCTCTCCTGAGGCCCTATTATTACCTCATTCTCAACATACCTAAACAGGTTTCATTTTGTGTTTTTGTTTTCTATTCTTCAAACTGAAAATTACCACATTGACACAGAGTTTCTACTCAACTTATTTCTGTGTCATTTTCCTGATCACCCAAGAAACACACAGTCAGTCATCCTTGACACTCTTCCAACACATAGCTAAGCCAGCAACCTTCATCTTAATAATTCTTTCATAATGTCTCTTTCCACTGATGACAGCCAACCAGACGCTTACCACCAAAATCTGGACCCCTGAAATGGCTTCCCAGACGGTCCCCTTTGCCCACCCTCCTCCCTGTCCAAGGTGTCCCACATATTACCAACCTGATTAGTCTGACTCAAGCTCTTATTCCATAGGTCATTATCCTCAAAAATCTACTAGTTTCTGCAAGAGAAAGCTCAATCCCATTAATCTGACTTTTAAAGCTACTCATAAGCAAGCTGGAACCTTTTTATTTATTTTTTATTATTTTTTAAAGCTTTTATTTGTTTATTTGACAGAGAGAGAGAGAGAGGAAACATAAACAGGGGGAGCAGCAGAGGGAGAAGCAGACTCCCCGCTGAGCAGGGAGCCCAGCACGGAACTCGATTCCAGGACCCAGGGATCATGACCTGAACTGAAGGCAGATGTTTAACGACCGAGCCACCCAGGCGTCCCAAGCCGGAATCTTTTTAAAACTTTATTCCTTACCATAAAAGCAATGAGTACTCTACCAGAAAAACTACTAAAATTGATAAATGAATTCAGTAAAGTCACAGGATATAAAATTAAAATCCAGAAATCTGTTGCACTTCTGCACGCTAATAATGAAGTAGCAGGGGCACTTGCACCTGGGGGGCTCAGTCGGTTAAGACTCTGACTCATGATTTTGGCTCAGGTCATAGTCTCAGGGTCATGAGATCGAGCCTCACGTTGGGCTCCACGCTGTGTGGAGTCTGCTTCAGATTCCCTCTCCCTCTCCCTCTGCCCCTCCCACTCACGCTCTCTCTCAAAAATAAATAAATAAGTCTTTTTTAAAAAAATCAAGTATCAGAGAGAGAAATCAAAAAATCCCCTTTACAACTGCACCAAAAACAATGAAATATCTAGGAATAAACTTAATTAGCCAAGGAGGTGAAACACCTGTACTCCAAAAACTACAAAACACTGAAGAAAGAAATTGGAGACAACACAGATAAATGAAAAAAGAATCCATCCTCATGGATTGAAAGAATAAATATTGTTAAAATGTCCATTCTACCCAAAGCAATCTACAGATTTAATGCAATCCCTATCAAAATATCAACAGCAGTTTTCACAGAACTAGAACAAATAATCCTAAAATTTGTGTGGAACCACAAAAGACCCCAAGTAGCCAAAGCAATGTTAAGCAAGAACAAAGCTGGAAGTATCACGATCCCAGATTCCAAGTTATACTAGAAATCTGTAGCCATCCAAACAGTATGGCACCGGCACAAAAACACATGCATAAATCAGTGGAACAGAGACCCCAGAAATAAACCCATATTCATTTCTTCATTTTATCTGTAACAAAGGATGCTAGAATATCCAATGGGGGAAAAGACAGTCTCTTCATCAACAATGGTGTTGGGAAAACTGGTCAGCAACACGAAAAAGGATGAAACTGGACCACTGTCTTACACCACACACAAAAATAAACTAAAAATGGATTTAAGACCTAAGTGTGAGACCTGAAACCATAAAACTCCTAGAAGAGAACACAGGCAGTAATGTCTCTGACATGAGCCACAGAAATATTTTTCTAGCTGTGTCTCCTGAGGCAAGGGAAACAAAAGCAAAATTAACCTACTGGGAATACACCAAAATTAAAAGCTTCTTCACAGCAAAGCAAACCATCCACAAAACAAAAAGGCAACCTACTGAATGGGAGAAGATATTTGCAAATGACATATCCAATAAGGGGTTAATATCCAGAATATATAAAGACCTTACACAACTCAACACAAAAAAACCCCAAAATAATTTGATTTAAAAAATGGGCAGAAGAGGGGCGCCTGGGTGGCACAGCGGTTAAGCGTCTGCCTTCGGCTCAGGGCGTGATCCCAGCGTTATGGGATCGAGCCCCATATCAGGCTCTTCTGCTATGAGCCTGCTTCTTCCTCTCCGACTCCCCCTGCTTGTGTTCCCTCTCTCACTGGCTGTCTCTCTGTCCAATAAATAAATAAAATCTTAAAAAAAAAAAAAAACGGGCAGAAGAGCTGAATAAACATTTTTCCAAAGAAGACAAGCAGATAGCCAACACAGACATGAAAAGATGCTCAACATCAGTCATCATTAGGGGAAATGCAAACCAAAACCACAATGGATATCACCTCACACCTGTCAGAATGACTAGAATCAAAAAGACAAGAAACAACCAATGTTGCTAAGGTTGTGGAGAAAAGTGAACCTTTATAGACTATTGGTGGAAAGAGAAACTGGTACAGACACTATGGACAACTGTATGATGGTCCCCAAACAAATTAAAAATTGAACTACCGTATGAACCAGCAATCCCATTCCTGGTTATATAACCCAAAAAATTAAATCTGTTCATAACAGCATGATTTATAACAGCCAACTTATGGAAACAACCCAACTTCCCTATGACGGATGAATGGATAATGAAAATGTGATATATATATATATACACCTGTGATTTCATGGATGAACATGGATGACATTGAGGGCATCACAGTAAGTGAAATAAACCAGAAAGAGACAAATCTTGTATGGTATCACGTGTGGAGTGTAAAAAACAACAGGGTACTTTCTCCTTATCCATCCTTCCTTCCTTCCTTCCTTCCTTCCTTCCTTCCTTCCTTCCTTCCTTCCTATCTATCTATCTATCTATCTATCTATCTATCTATCTATCTATCTATCTAATCTTCACTGTCCCTTAAACATTCCCTGATTCTCCTTTTTCTTTAGGGTACAACACAATGATTCAACAGCTCCATCTGTTATGCTGGGCTCCCCACAAGTGTAGCTGCCGTCCATCACCACACAACACTATTACAATACCATGACATATTCCCTGTGCTATACCTTTTAGTCTGTGACTTACTCACTCTACAGCTAGAAGCCTATACCTCCCACTCCTCTTCTCCCATTTTGTCCATGCCCCCCAACCCTCCTCTCTGGCAACCATCAGTTTGAGCTCTGTATTTACGGGTCTGCTTCTGCTTTTGTTTGAGTTCTAAAAATCTCCCTGAGTATTAACTTCAGGATTTAATTCACACTGCTTCCCTCACCTGAAACACTTTCCTTCCCTTCTACCTCAACTCTGGTCCCTGAAAATCTCAAATGACCCCAGTCCTTACTCTCTACTCCTGAAGATGTAGTGCACTTAACACGCATACTCCACACGCTGGAACCTGATCACGCACCATTACGCAGACTGTTTCATGGGCATCTCCTTAACTGTACTGTAAGCTTTGGGGGACAAGGTACTTCTAATTGTTGTTTCATTCATCACAGCCAGAATTCAAACAAGCTTCAGAAAACACTTCTGATGCAACAGACCTTATGACAACTAATCCTCTTTTTCTTGTAAAAGAATCTCAATATTTTCAAGTTCATATGCCTTTAGAAATACAATTTACTTTATGATTCCTCCCCTCTCACCAAATCTTACTTATTTCTTCAAAATCTAATTGTACAGTTCAGTTTACATGTGTATAAACAAATCCTGATAACTTCAATTTGAAAAAAAAGGACTTAAAGCCTAATCAAATCCTTAATTGTACAATTACAACTCTAACACTTAAGAGATAGCTTTCTTTCCCTAGTAGGAAGGATTAGATTTAGATTATAGAACGGTTAAAAAGGATTTTTTCCTTAGAGAAAAAAGGCAGGCCTATCTATTCAGAGTAAAGCACAGAACTGCCCAAAAAACCAATGAATTTCGGAAGATTATAAACCAACAATCTTATTAATTTCACTAAAAACATAGGCCAGTGGTGGGTATTAAGGAGGGCACGTATTGCATGGAGCACTGGGTATTATACGCAAACAATGAATCATGGAACACTACATCAAAAACTAAGGATGTACTGTATGGTGACTAACATAACATAATAAAAAAAATTTTTTTTAATTTTTAAAAAATAAATAAAAAAAACACCCACATACAAAGATAACCAAAGAGTTATTATTACATCTGACCTATCTGGAAAACCCTTAAATTCTTGTAACTTTAAGGAGAAGATAGATATCTCTCCGTTTCCATTCTGGAATTCTGACTCCAAATAAGTTATCCTGACTTTAAAAGGTTTGAATCGCTACCGGAAAGAAGCCTCTGGGTCTTTACTGTAGCACAAAAACACTTCATTTCAAACTCGGGTCTAAGCGGTGTATTGCACAGCAAATGAAAAGCCTACTTTGGACCAATCAGTTCATTCGGCTCCAAAAAAATCTCATCTTCAATCTTTCCACTTTACATCAGTAGGGAAACTTTGCTTTCCACTACATATTTATCCAAAACATATTCTTTTTAAAGAATTAAGTCCTAAGTCATTATTTTGGCCTATTATCAGCTGCTTCACCACAACACTAAGATTTTACATGCACTATTTTCTCACTTAATCTTCCCAATAACGTTTCAGAGTATTTTTGTCGTTTCCATTCCACAATAAGAAAATGGAGTCCGTCTCGTTTTTAAGTCGCTTGTTCAAAACCATCAAGTCATTAAGATAGTAAAATGGAGTCTCTAATCCAGATTCTCTAGCCCTAAATCCGTGGCTCTCCCGAGTATGTCACACACTGTTTTAGGACTGTTAGCTAAGTACAAGAGAGGAAGTGCAATTTTATTTTCTTATAACAAGCTCTGTACACTACACTTACTTGTTTTCTGCAATTAAATTGACAGAAACAGGTGACATACAGAGAGTACCGAAATCGTTTTCCCTCAAAGAAAAAACTGACCAAACTTCTTGGTTAGTATTTGTGCCCTCAAAATAACTGCCATCTATTGTGAGAAAATTACACTGAAAAGCACCAATCAACTTTGATCACATGATCCTAGGACAGGGACAGCTCTAGCTGGTAGATCAACTGTCAAGGAATAACACTGTTTCAGAATTTCTTTATAGAAAAATGTCTCTCTGTCAGTATTAAATTATCGGTACCAGGCTGAGAACACATTTGGAATATTTATCGGCCAAAATGCTAAAAACCGAACAGGAATTAACATGTAACACGTGCCTGGAGTCTGATATCGGAATATGTCCGAGCTTGTCAATCTAAACCAACCCTGCACATTTCCTAAAATAATCTATCTGTAAGACTCAAGAGCCATTGGTAGGAAAATAATAAAAATGTAAGTTCTTACAAGGCACTGACACTGCAAAGAATCTGTGAATTCCATCACTAATACCGTTTAACAAAATGCCCCACGTCCACAGGACGATGGTGAAGCTGAAAGGACACCAGGCGCATGACATGATGCTATAAAGACAGCATTGCATGTTAATTTTCAATTACTTTATAAGAATATCCTATAGAGATAGAAACTTCAAACTTCATCAGTGAGCTTTTGGAAGCAATAACTGTTGCTGGTTGGATGATTCAATTATCATAAACTATTCTGGCATGTTTCAAAAGCATTGCCATTTTAAAACATAAAAAATGTCTAAAAATGCAACCATAGTAATAGATTCTGAGAGCATGGGGTGGGGGGTGAGGGAGAAAGACAATAACAAATTGGTCCAAAAGGACACTGAGACTTCATAGTTGGAAGACTATTGTGCTGACAATTAGTAACAGGAAGCAGAGCACAAAACAAGTGAATGAAAAAAGCTGAACCAGCAATGAAAGACCTTATTATAGGGCAGAAACATTATTGTAATAAAGGGGCAATGTCCTCTCCTCCATGAAACTCTCACACAGCCACCCTACCCTCTTTTCTCTCTCCCTGCATTTCATTTTTCCATTAGCATCTGCTCGATTGTGTATTATTTCCAACCCAAAAGAACGCCTCCATAGCGGTCCTAAATCCAAGGCTTCCAGGTCCTTCCCCACACCCCAGCCCTGGACCTCATTTAACGCTGCTCAAATAAATAAATAAATGTGTTTAAATTAACAAAAAGGGCAGGGAAAAAAAAACAGAAAGGCAATGATTTAGCATGTAACTGCCAAGAGAGCAACAGAACACGTGTCCTTCAAGTCCAATTTGTTGAAGATGCAATGATCGTAAGAGTCACACTAAATATCCAGATGATTCTGCCTTAAAAATTAGTGTTCCTCCTATGACTTCTCTGACATAATGAGAAGAGCAAGGCTGAAATGGTTCACACACTAGTGAATCCTCTTGCCTGAGCTTCAGTTTCCTTGAGGAGAAGGAGCCAAGAGCTCTGAAACACATCTTCCCATACCAGTTGAGAGTCACAAGATCTGACCCCCAATAGTGACACAGAAACTCATCTAGAGTTATGGAAAGCCCACACCCTCTAAACTGCACACACTAGAAAACCTCATACATCATGGCCCCAAGGCAGCCTGAGATGCTTTAGTTGAACAGTGGGGTGGGAAAATCACTGGCCTCAAAGCCTGAAAGCCATGGGGTTAGTTTTCAGCTCTATCGCTTCATAGATGCATGACCACTGGCAAACCCCAAGAGCCTAGTTTCCCCCACCATCAAGAAGAGCTATGAAGCATCCTGAAAACCTGCTAGCAGGACTAACAACACATAGGTCAAGGGCAGAGCACACAGGTGCTCAACAAGTGGTGATTACCATTATTGTGACTTCTCAGTAGACTGAATGTCTCAAGGAATTACTGTGTGTTGCTGAGAGGCAGATCATGGAACATTACAAGAAAGGACTGCAGAGATCCTTCATCGTACCTCCCTCACACCACACAGGACATAACTCTGGAGTCCTGGGGTGGTTGTGGGACCAGCCAATGTTACATAATAAACTCCTGTCAAATGACTGGCCGCATGCCTGTCCCCTTGCTACAGCGTAAATAAGAATTTCTGTGACTTAAAATCCCCTCTGCAGAACACTGAGTCTGCTATTAGCCTCGTGTGTATAATACTGGGCACAGCACAGAGTTTCTGGGGGTGCTGACTAGACATTACTTGAAGAGAGCTGTCGTCTCGGAGCCCCATGTACGATTCAACGCACTCCAGCCAGGTGTGGATGGACCAGAACCCAGATCGCAGCTCTGCCCTGCATTTGCTCTGAGGCTCTGGGAAAGTTTCTTAATCTCTCTAGGTCTTGGTTTTATTATCTCATTTGTTTAGGCTTTTTTAGGTGATTTTATTTCATGTTGTTCTTGTCACGACAAAACGTGATCACATAAATAAAGCACCTCGTACAGAGCAGGCACTTAAAAAATGTCAATTCTCTTTCCTTGCTTCCTTAAGTGCCTCTTAATTTCCTATGTATGAATTATAAAATGGCACAAAGCACCAAATATGATGGGCATATAGTCAGTTTTTACTCTACAATTTTAAAAAACTAATACATATAAATATCTCCTTTCTTTCTAGAAAAAAAATAAATAAAAAATTAAAAAATTAAGTTAAAAAATAAATATTAAACACATAAATCAGGTAGATATCCACATTCAACTTAACCAAAAATGGTCTACAAACGTAGTCAGGTCGTCAACGCATGGAGTCAGAATGGTGCGCACGAAGAATTATTTTTACCCTTCAGAGACAGAAGGGTGTCAGGCAGGAAAATGCTGGGATCAGTAATAAGATAAAACAGCAGTGCAGGGACCCTCAGCATCACAGGCTGGCTTGTGTTGTGAGGTGGTACGCGCTCAGTTAATTTTTTACCTCAAAGACTGAGCTACATGGACCTGTTAAGAATTAACTCCACGTAAAAGAGGGCACAAGTGTGTGGATAAGCCCACACAGCTGCTTCTCGCACGCAGGCTGCAGGCAGAGAGCCTCCCCCCAGCGCCCATTGTCCCCTCCCCTCCACGCCACCTCACCTCTCCTTTATGTAAGAAGTCAGGGTTTTGTGTTTTTTTAAGAAACAGATAAAGAGATAATGTACCCTTTGCCAAGCGAGAAGCTATCATTTAAAACCTTTCCAGCTGAAGGAAAAACGCTGCCTTCAGGATAGGATTTTAAAATGGAGTATTTCTTTGCATCAGTAAAATTCTCTGATGCTCTAGTAGGAAAGACGACGAACAGCAATGTTCCTGCAAGAGCCGCACCCGCAAGGCCAGGTAAGCTAACAGGGGGCCTAGCGCCTGACTCCGACCCTGAGAAAACACAGTGTCTGCTACGATCACGGCATTCTGCTGCAGATTTCGAGTGCCATATTTATTCCTATCATTTATCCTTCTTCCTCTTTTGATATTTTTCACTCTATACAGGGATAAAAAAATAACATACCATCTGGAGCTTTCATTCATATCTGAGGATTTCATACTCATTTAAATCAACAATAAGAGATTCAGCCGAAGTTTCTCAGAAATAACATTTCAAATTAATGCTATTCCTGTTACCTGAAATGTACTTCATCTTGCGAAATCTTACTATTTCTCTAAACAATCTCAATTTCGAAGAAGGTCTTCTTGATGAATCGCCCTTTCCCAAGCTCTTCTCGTTATATTAATTGTAAAACTTACTTCAGGACTGAACCAGAAGATATCTCAAAATACCAATTCTAAGGGTTTGGGGCAGACTTTTGCTACTGGGTGATCAACGCTCTGAACCCAGACGGGTGGGTTTTGAAACGAACACAGGCTCCGAGCTTAGCACTCCGTGAGACAAACGGGCTAAAATCCTGGCCCTGCCATTTGCCAGATAAACGACCTCAACCAAGTCACATAACCTCCCTCAGCCTCTTAAGTAGAGAACGTGATACCTCAGAGCGCTGAGAGGATTAAATGAGAGGGCCTGGCCCATAGCAGCGCTCAAAGAAAGGTTGATTTCCTTCCTTATTTTGTTCTTTTTTCCCTCAGTATCTGATAGTTTGTTGAGAACACAACAGACCCTCAATAAAAACTTTCTAAATATCCATCAGAACTTAGGTTTCCTAAAAATACATTTAAATATTCACTGTGATAACTCCCATGTTTCCAAGTTCTGTTACTTTAAATCGTATGCACACAAGGTAGGAAATTTCAAAAACAGAATACAGTGTGTAAGGCTGTTGGGGTGTCAGGGAAAGAGAGTCAAGAAAGGAGTCCGAGGCAAAGTGTTTTAGAATAGTTCAGTGAAAATAATTACATGTAGGGTGTTCTTTTATGTAAGTATCTTTGGATCAATGGTAGTTAACTGTTGACCTTAGGACAAGTTGAGAGAGAGAGGGAGGGAGGGGAAGGGAAAGGGGAGAAGGGAGGAGAGGAGGAGGAAGCTGAAGAGGAGGAGGAGGGAGGGAGGAAGGCTGGCTCTGCCAGGGTCCCCGTTTTTTCCTCACATCATTTAACATGAGCTACTGAAGCCGATCACTCCTTGCCTGCCTTCCCCTTAGAACAAGCCCCACGGCATCCTCCATCTTACAAAAAAGTCATCATCTAATGGAAGACCCAAATTAATTTAAAAGTGTCCCCCAATGGATGATAACCAAGGGATCCTCTTAGGAAAGTCAGAAAGATTTTGGAAGATTTTATTACTTTTATTAAAAAGCAAAAACAACTTCTGACTAAAATTAGGCATAACAACAGTCACAGGGACCATCCCCCTGTGGAAGCTCTGACTTCCCAAGGCTTGAAGGTTTGAAGAATCTGGTCTGCACCCAGCTCCTTGCAGGCCAGACCAACGGAGCTGCCCCCACAGCGGCAGTGATCCTTCCTTCCTTGGCCAGAGGCAGCCATGGGCATGGTCTGGGGGTCTAGCTCATGTGAGGTAGTCACAAGAGCCAGGCATTACAGATCAAAGTCCTTGGCATTAAATGAAACTGGGATTTCTCCCCCCGGCCAAGCATGAGCAACTGTCCTCAACTGCAAGAGAGTGCTGCAAATAGTTTCTACCTCAATGTTCTAATGATCTTTAAAGAAAACCCAACCAAGCAGTTTCCTTCCCATTCCAATGTAATTTAGCTGGACAGGGAAGAATGGCTGCCATTTAACTCAGTGGAGCAAAATTACTGAGTATCTCCCATCCTATATGAATAGTTTTATTTGCATAGCGCTTCACAGTTTACAAAGTGTACTCACATACAGCACCTTATTTATTGTTTTTAACAGCATCTCATTTAATCCTCATCATAATCCTGAGAAGTAGGCATTATTAACCTTCATGCTTAAAGATGACAACAATGAAGATCAGAGAAGTTCTGTGATTTGCCCAGGGTCACACACTAGTAAAGGAGCAGAACCAAGACCCAAACTCAGGTCTTTGGACTCCACGTCAGATGACCTTCCGGCATACAGATCTCCTAACAAATGTTGTAGGAAATGTCTTAAAGGAGTATACACCGTCACTGTGCTCTAGAAATTTATCACTCTCCTGGGTTGTACTTAAGCCCCCCGCCCCTGCCACTAATTTATATTCCGACAAAAGAGAGTCCGAATGTAAAGAGCCAACTATAAGATTAGCTTCACGTCAGTCAGGAAAGGGGGTGAGGGAGCTCAGGAAAGCTGGTAGGGAAGCCATGCGCCCTCACAGATGTCTGACCAGATCACCGACAACGTTCTAGTGAAGGAGGTACTATAACAGTGAGATTATCTAATAGGAAACTCACATGAAACACACGCAAATTTATGTTTGTAAAGGGCATGGAACTGACGAAATCTTTGGAGATGCAGAGGATAACTCCCACATGTAGGAGCTGGATTTGAAACTCTGGACTCCAAAGCCAGATCCATGAAAACAGGATTCTACTTTTTCTTTTTGCGGTATAATACAAAAAAAAAAAGGGGAGGGATGGAGAGAAATTCTGTGGAAATTTTTTTTCTTGTGGTATTAGGGTGTGATTTGGATGACAGGAAGAAAATATGTGACTAATTATGGCATTATTATTCTTTGTAATTACCTAAAAACGATCTCCCTTTAAAGTGATTTTTAAAAAGGTTTGCTCCATTCCCCCATTCTAAACTTGGTTTATGGGTTAAAATTTGCAAAAAAAATGAACATAGTACCACCTACAAAACTTACAGGAGGAAAATCTGACTGCAGTTACACTAAGTCACTATGTGATCAATTTTTAAGTAAGGCATCGATTCCACCATACAGTGAGGTGCTGCTATTACCAGACGTAACTTTCCGTCTGCCTAAGAGTCTGATCATATTTGGGGTGGGGGGAGGAGGGAAGCACCAAATCTCTGAACGGTCAAGTACATAAAATCATTTAAAAATCACTGAAAACAAAAACGAGGTTAAGAACTTTATATGTAACTCAACCTAACAGAATGTAGCAATGTCTGTCGAAAAGAAAATGTATGCAACATTACAGAGTAATAGAAGAAAAAAGGAGTACCGAAAATATATAGAGTATAAACACAGTTACGATTTGGGCAAATGTTTAATTGTTGGTACATAATACATTAAAAAACAGGAGCACCTGGGTGGCTCAGTCAGTTAAGTATCCATCTGTTGATTTCAGCTCAGATCATGACCTCAGGGTCATGGGACTGAACCCCGATTAGGACTCCATGCTCAGCAGAGTCTGCTTGGGATTCTTTCTCTATCCCTCCGCCCACACGTGCTCTCTCTCCCTCTAAATAGAATCTTTAAAATAAAAAAAAAAAACACACATTAAAAAAAATTCATCTTTCTTTTGTGGAAAAGGGAGAAATTTGGGATTTTTCTGAGTGAGGAAATGATACCTGCAGAAGAACTTTTCTTTGGAAGATGAATCTATCCTATACATTGCTTTCAAATTCCAGAGAGGAGAAAATGTAAAGGCAAGACATCAATTAGGAGACTATCAAAATAGTCCAGTTCTATCAAAGACTATCAAAACAGTTCCAGGCAGGAACTGATGAAGACCTGAACCAGGATGGTAGTCGTGAGTTTGCACCGTAATACCTTCCGACCGACAGACTCATGGAGGGAAAAGCATGGTTTGCCTGCAGATACACCCCTTCTATTATAACCAGGTAGGTTCCTTTTTTTTTTTTTAATCAAATACTAATTTGGACACCTAATGCTTAAAAGCCTCCTATGGTTTCCAACTGGTTTCTATTAATAATAAAACATCAGACCGGTATTCAAAACCTTTTATGATCTGATTACAATGTATCTAATCTTGTTTTTTCCCCAACATAAATTCTCTATCTACCTAGGATATTGCCTATTCTATTCACAAAATTAGCTGCTCATTAATTCCAGACTTCATACACTTGCCTATGTTGTTAACCTCACTGTGAATGTCCTCCTTCTTCCAAAATCTTAAATACCACCCATCCTTCAGAGCTCCTGTTAAAATTCTCCCCTAGTCACCCTAGCTTACCTTTACCTATTCTCTCAACTTCTGCAGCCATTTATTTTCTATAAAATTCATTCTGGCAACTGATCTCATCTCTTCTCCCATTGCTATGTGTTCTTTGTGTATGTCTTCCAGAGTCGATGACAAATTCCTACATTCAGACACTGTATCTTATACTCCTTTTAGTGTCTAGTATGGTTCTAATGATCGATAAACCCTTTAAAAGTGAGCTATTCTGATCTCTTGTAATCCTTCTATATTTATATAGTATAGAGTTATTCTAGATTTATAGGGTTGTTATTCTAAGTTGTTATACTTTCTGTAAGACTAAAAATCAAGCCACAAGCAATTTCTCTATCCCCATGAGCAGCTACAGTGGAAGCATTAGTAGAAACCAAGTGAGGGGCGCCTGGGTGGCTGAGTCGTTAAGCGTCTGCCTTCGGCTCAGGGCGTGATCCCGGCGTTCTGGGATCAAGCCCCACATCAGGCTTCTGTGCTGGGAGCCTGCTTCTTCCTCTCCCACTCCCCCTGCTTGTGTTCCCTCTCTCGCTGGCTGTCTCTCTCTCTGACAAATAAATGAATAAAATCTTAAAAAAAAAAAAAAAAGAAACCAAGTGATTTTTCTCCATATTTAAAATCTCTGTGTCTAATATTTATTCAGAGGTAAAGGGTTTTGTTGTTTTTTTTTTTGTTGTTTTTTGTTTTTTTGTAGGCTTAAGCCCCCAAATTTCCTTACTTTCCTACAAAGAGAAGAAAAAAATAGGTTGGTACGTAAACATTTCATTTCACTTTTAAGATTTGCCTAAGAAATGCAGACCAACCTATTTTTTGAAAAAAGGAAAGGTTTTGGAGAGGAAAGAGATACCGTCAGAGTGGGCCAAAATTTGCAACACGGAATAAGGTAGAATTCTAGGAGGCGCTGCTAGGGACCCAGGCCGGCACCTCTCCCATGCCCCCACTGAGAGTAAAAGAAGTAGTTCAAAAGTAGGATGAGCCCCGAGATATATGGACAGATGTTCGAATTCTCCGCTGAGGAACTGTTTTACTTTGGAGTTGGGCTGGTCACTGTTAACATGTCGGAGACCATGACTCCTGGGTTGACCAGCTATTGCGCTCGAAGCACGTGTGAGCGCAGCTTTGCGTCAGTGCTGGTGTAGACGTACCCTGTATTACCTTTCGGTCACAATGAGATATTTCCTGTGCAAAGATCATCTCAGTCTGTAATGAGCAACTGACCAATCATAATTCTGATTAGAAACGCACTGTGCTTGAAAACAATCACTACTTTACTTACATGTCCACAGCGCTGTCTTTAGAAGGTACCCTCACCTACAGTTCATATTTGATCCACCCAAAGAAAGATGAAGATCAAATATTTGTATCCACATTTTAGGGGGCTTGGAGAGTTTACATTCTGCATGCCAAAAGATACCTAGCAGTTTAAAGTAATGGAACTCTGACCCCAAATCAGATCTTTAATCTAGGGAAAACAGCACCAAATGGGGGCGGGAGAGGGAAATAAAATGTAAACGACAGGAGAGAAATCTGAATTCTAACCCTGATACTTGGCTAACACTACCTAGTAAAGCAACCTTAAACAGATCACTAAATTTCTAAAGGCCTCCTTTTTCTCATCTAAAACAGGAAAAATCTGGACTAGATGTTTGCAGACATTCATTCAAAACTGGTTATTAAGCCCTAATATGTAGGCACTAGGAGATTTAAGATAAATAACAGTAGGCTCTTTACCCTAAAATAACTCGCAGATTGGTAGAGGAGACATAACACATGAACAAATAACCCCCAAAAATGTGATAACAACAAAAGAGAACAGCTTTGTGAAGGGCAGGGAGAACTGATTTAGCAAGGACTGAGCCTGGGAACTGAAATCTGAATTAAATCTTAAAGGATGAAAAGAAAAATCATCCAGACAAATAGAGGACAGAAGACCAGTCCAGTGAGAGGGAACCACAGAAACAAAGTCTCAGAGCGGGACAGCCGAGGAGTTTGCCGCAATGTGACCGGCTGGCAGAAGACACAGGAGGCCAGAGCTGAAAGCAAAGGTCAGCCTGAGGAGATGCCCGCAGGACACCTGAGGAAGCTGGACTCCCTCCAGCAGGCAGTGAGGATCCAGGGCAGGGTGCACAGCGGCACAAGTGAAGTCAGAACTTAACTGTACAAGGGCCACTATGACAGTCTCAAGAAGTAAGGGTGTATGTGGTAGAACCTAGAGGCAGGGTGTCCAGTTAAGAATCTCTAGTAGAGATGGTGAGGCCTTGCTCTAGGGTGATTATAGGAAAAGATGGACAGAAGTTCAAAAAATAAGAAGCCAAATCAGTAGAAACAAATGAACTGGGAATGGGGTGGCGATGTGGGGGAGGGCGAAAGGCATGGAGTATGTCCAGGCTTCTGCTCAAGACAGAACTGACATGCCCAATACAGGTGAGAGAATTGACAAGATTATCTTGAATTCCGCTTAGGACAGGTTGAGGCCCAGAAATACCTGGGGAAAGATTTCCAGCAGCCGACTGAATACAGGACCCTAGTGCTCAGGAGAGAGGCCTGCCCTGAAGATACGTCTTGTGGGAATATGCTGCCCGTAGGTGGGAACTGAAACCTTCCAAGTGAAAGTGACCCCCCCCCACGAGGGAGAGGATACAAAATGAGAGGCGTCCTTGACTAGAACCCACTGATATACCACAAGCCACACAACAGGCAAAGGGAGAACAGCAGGAGAGAGAGACATCCCAGAACACAACGGGAGAGGTCATGCCGAGAGAGAAGCAGGGACCAACGGCATGAAATGCAGCCTGAGGTGTCGACCCAGGAAAAGAACAACTGAAAAATGTCTGCTCGTCTGAGCAGGTAAGTGGTCACTGGAGAACTTACGGAGATTGGTTTCAACCAAGTGACTGAGAGAGAGAGCAAGACGGCAGTGGATTAAGAAAGAGAAACAAGGAGCATACACCATCTTTTGGGGAACTTTAGATCAGAAAGGAAGGAATGTGAAATTTTAGTGAAAATTGGAAAGAACCTGCCGGTTCTCCTACTTCCCTTTTTCAGGTGGATAAAAAGGCTATTTTGGTCAAATTCCAGTAAAACCCATATATATTAAATTTGAAGTAACATTTTTAATTATCAGGAAAACAGAGGACTCACATAGCTCTCAGTGGAATATATGTATGTAACGTTTCCCAACATACCTTAGAAATACCTGGTAAAATCATCTCTTTTTTCCATATACTCAAGGGGGCTGGGGCCAGGGCCAGAGGGAAACTGTTGGCCAAGTAACCCTCCCTTACCCCAACTCTTCCTTCTCTTAATGTCTCATAAAAAACATTCTTTGTCCCCCTCAGCCTGGAATATCCTTCTCCCCTACTTTACTTAACTCCTCTTCACTCCTCCAGGGCCAGCTCAAACTGCCCCTCACAGAACCACAGCACGTAGGAGACAAAAGGGCCTTGAAGTTCGTTACATCCAGGTGTTCCCACAACGCTGAGCGCTTCAGAGAATGACCCATCCATGGTCATACTCATGCCCCGTGGCAAAGCTGAACTTGGAACGACTTCTTCAACCAAAGTCCATTTCACTACTCATCATTTCTTCACGTCAGTTTAAGATCATGTTTTAAGTCAAGTTTTAAGAACCATCAGTCTTAAACCGTTTATTTGGTCTAAGACCCATGTCAGTACACTTCTAAAAACGAAGGAGCTGGTCTATAAGATCACTTGTTCGTTTGAGTCAATTATCTACAACCACTTGATTATACAAGTCAAGATTACAGATGCGACTAATATTTATTTCGTGGATAGGCTGACTGTCAGTCACTAAATCGGATCTCTCCCCGAGAGTGCAGCATTTACTCCAGCCTCTGCCAGTGGAAGTGTTGGAGCAGATGTTGGCAGACTGTGACATACAGTATGTCTTTAAAACTTGTTGGGGTGTGAAATTTCATAAGGTCAAAAAATGCTGCATTTTGATCAGCAGATACAGGAGTTCTGTACTTTAACAAATTATTTCAGACAAACCGATACCATTTGCTAGTAAAATAGAGAAACCAAGAAACTGTACTGGAGATAATGTGTGCTGTTAGTGTTTTAAAAGCCAATTTCTATCCCTTTAAAGCAAATGTTCACCCAAAAGATCTCTAGAATGAAAATGTGCTCTTAAGTCATTACGAAATATAAGATATTATTTCAACTGACAACAGGATTTTAAAAATCATTTTCTACTAAAAGAAAGCCATAAATATCTAATAAGCATTCTGGTTGGGGGGGGATGGTTTCCTTAACTAATACATACATATTAACAGTGTTCTCACTTCTTAAAAAATGAAATCCCTACATAAGAATCCATTCATAGAAACAGAGAGGTGTCTGGGTTGGTTGGCTGGTTTTTGAAGTTAGTATTCTTGTCACTCAACTGATTTCACAACCCCTTTGGTTTATTGCTTTATCTCATTCTTAAAAAATATATATTAAAAGATAATACCCATAAAGAAGGCTGGGGCTCTATTCAATTTTAAAATGACTTTTATAACATTCAAGGACTTTTGTTATCTTGCATTTTTCATTGCTCCTATTTGATGATATTCTTCATTTTATTTTTTTGTTTCAATCTTTACCTCCAGTCTGTTTCAGATGTAGCTGACAGAAAGCAACATACAACCAAAATCAAAATTAAGAATGCTGACTAAAGACTTGATCTCAATGGTATAGACTTTAATTCTTATGCAAGTTTATTTTAACCTAACGTAACTTTTTCAAATGCTTTATTTCTGAATTAACACCGAACAACCCTTTCGTTGATTAACCAGTAATACAACAAGCCTGAAGAGCCTGGTCATACCATAGCAATGATAACTTTTGCCAGAATCAGCAACAGCAGCATCTTTCAGTGTATTCTGGGCAATGGTCAAGAAAATATATAATTCCTAAATAAATTTTCATTACAAACATTTTCCTTAGATAATTGTAAGGAAGAAAAATTTAACTTCAAACACAAAATCTCCCCAGAAAATTTCCGAAGTAAATCACTTGTTTCTCATCCTATGATCAATGAAAAGAGCAAAGATCATGACAGGAAACTGATTAGAAATGTACCAGGTCCTGCAACAATCTTGACAACCAAGTTCACTTAGCAATTGAGTTCAAATGTCCCTGTTTACATTTAATAAAGAAAAACTGGAGGTACATATTTAGGAAACTGTATTTATCACATTTAATTTCTATATTCAACTATATTGTATTATGTAAGACCATATATCATCAATAATCCCTATGGTAAGGAATTGAAATTGTATCAAAACTGGAAATTTCCCTGCACTAAATACAAACCTCAACTTTTTCATAGGCTTCTCCTATATCGTAAGATCTCTGACACATGAGGTCATACAAATAAATAAATACAAGGTGAATCAACAATTATAATGAACTTACTTGCCACTGAAAAGTTGTTGAGGGGATAAGGTAAATCCACATCTTGAGGTTTCTCTTTATATCCTATGAATGAGCCATCTGTCTTCAAAAGGAAATATCTTGGCCTCCAGTTTTTTATATATTCTCCTACATGAGGAAAGCATGCATGTTAATGCTGGGGAAAAAAATGAACAGCAGCTTTTATGTGAAAAATAAATTATGGTACAATATATGTCCCACAACACTGGCCTCCAAAAATTTAGTTAGGCAATTTTCTTTTAACTTAGCTTACAAAAGAAAATACATAAGCCTGCAATTAAGATTCAATAAAAACTCAAACATGTTTTGTTTTTAATGATTTCACACTTTGATAATTCATTTGCACCATTATTTCTTCAGAGAATCATTCATCTGAGTACACATTTTGTTCAGTTTTTTCATTTTATCAGATGGTTGTTAGAGCATATTTCAACCGTTTTAAAAAGCCTTGGTAAATCATCCACACACAGTATCAAGGAATTTCGATGAAAAACACTTATCATAAGGAGGAACATGAAATAGATGTTTATCTTCCATGTACTACTGACTAATTGCGTCATTTTTTAAGAAGAAAGGGGGAAAAGTCTGTTTTCATTGTTAAATCTTGATCATAACTTGTTTAAACAACATTTTATTGTTCTGAATAGGGAAATTATCTTCTGTACAATGCTGTAAATAAGTCAAGGAAATGAAAGAACATGGACTAACAGAGCTTAAAAACCACACACACACTCACACAAACAGTAATAACCGTAAGAACACATGGTACAAGGCCAAGCACATAATAGTCAATAAACGCATATGGATCAAATTTTAATATAAACTATCACCTAGCTACCAAAATATACCTTTTTAGCAACCAGGTCACAGGCTGCTTACGTAAGGGACTCGTCTGAAGTTTAAGAAACAGAGGTGCTCCATGACTTCACAAGAGATGGAAGGCTATCTGGTCTCAAAACTGTCACTTCTCTACAGGATATTTCTACCTGG
The DNA here is from genome assembly GCF_024610735.1 of Ursus americanus. Classification (NCBI taxonomy): domain Eukaryota; kingdom Metazoa; phylum Chordata; class Mammalia; order Carnivora; family Ursidae; genus Ursus; species Ursus americanus. The sequence goes on along the minus strand of NC_142128.1, from coordinate 104,065,554 downwards.
TTCTTCGCCCTCAAATGCTGAATAACAGTCCTGCAAGAAACTGAACCCAGTTCCACTTGCCCTACAAGTCGGCTTCTTCCCTGGATCCCAGTTACCCAACTCAAGCTAACGTGGGGCTGGTGCCCTCTCCGTCGGCTAGGCCAGCGCTGCCTTCGCAAGGGGACCTTCACGCCTTGCCTTTCTGCCGTTGTGCTGTGCCTGTCTCCCTGTCCCGCCCTCAGCCCTTCCACCCTCCCGCATCTATCCCCTCCAGATTAATCCCCGGCCTGTGTGTACCACTTCGATCTACATTGCTTTTCTGCTCAAAAATATTCTGACTCCTTCCTGTTTAGTACAAATCTCTCAGCATAAAACATAAACAACTCCATAATCTCACCCCAACATAGATTTCAGATGTGGGGTGTTCCTCTGGGACAGCAATTCTCAAGCTCCTTACCTCACATCTCTTTACACCCTTAACCATCACTGACAACTCCAACAATCTATTTAGGTAGATTATGTTTACTGTATTAGGAACTGAAAAGAAAATTTAAATGCCTTTATAACTTCCTTTAAAAATAACAATAAACTCATTAGGTGTAACATAACTAACATATTTTTATGAAAATAATTATATTTTCTTAAAAAAAAATCAGCAAGAGAGCAGAACTTCTTTCCATTTAAAAAAACTCTCTTTGATGTCTGTCTTCACAGAAGATGGCCAGGTTCTCCTACCTGCCTCTGTATTCAATCTCCTGCGGGAGGTTGTTTTGGTTTAAAACACAGGAAAGAGACCTGGCTCCACAGGTATGCAGCCGGAAAGGACAGGAGTATTCTGATAGTTGAGGCTCTCTTTCTTTGAAGTTTCCTGAAAGGTTAACTGCAGTGTGGAATTGGAAGCCATGCCAAGGAACCTGCTGTCATATGAAAACCCACTGGTCTCTGTTACACATCAAATGAATCTTTTACCCACGATGCATGATTTTGCAACTTCATACATGGGTCCTTTAGAAAACACAGCTCCCCTGAGTTATGCTAATCTTCCAAGTCTTGACACGTTTGGTTAGGCAAGTATCATCAGAAAAGTAAGCACTGGAAAGCCATCAAGCTCACAATGGTGATTATATTCTAATTTTTGCTTCAAAACTTGATTTTCCCCATTGGTCCTAATTCCTGTCAGTTTTTTTCCCTTGCAGTGACGTCCTCCAAGTGCCCACCCTGGTGCTTACCACTTGGTAGATGCTGAGTAATAATCTACCACGTGAGCCGAAGAGCGGAAGTGAAAGAGATGCATACCAGTATCACCCCAGCACGTGAAAGGCACTTAATTAAAGGGAAAGAAAAAGAAAACCTGACGTCCCTCCTCACTTTGCTTTATTGAGAATACATGGCCCTAATGTTAATAAACACATGCCAAATTTATAAAACCAGAATGTTAAATTCACACTTCCCGTTACAAAGATGAAGCAAGTTCCTTTCTTGTTCATACTTATTTCACTTTTCCATTTTTACTTTAGGACTCCTACATAAAATTTAAAGTCATTAGCTATAAACCTCTAATTAGTAATAGCATATTTAGATTTCAAATGCTCTTGCAAAACAGTAACAGATTCATATTGGTATAAGATGCTCTAAGTGTATCAAACTAAAAAATAAGCAATAGTTAAGTATACAAAAGATAAAACAAATTTCTCTCAAAAATTTAAAAGAAAAATGGGATAGCACTATTTCTCTTTTTATGAAAGTGCTGAAAACACATAATCAAGAAATATAAAATTAAAAGAAATGAACATCAAATTTTCATTTCTAAGACTAATTTCCTGTCAGCCACTAGTGCTGTCATGCTCAGTTGAAAGACACAAAACACTAACACATAAATCTTCTATCTTTTTTGTTAAACAAATCTTAGGAAATTTAGAATATTTCATGTGGTCTACAGCAAGACTTGTGGTTGCCAAAAAGTTCTTTTAAAAATAAATCTATTATGTATCCCTGACCTATAATACATTACACCAAGACAGTGCAGGAGTCATTCAGAGTCAGGAATAAAACTGAAAAGTCAAAATTTACAAGGTTGATAAAATAAAAATTATTGTTTCTCACAAATTTTGATCAATAATTTTGAGTTGGTTCAGTTAAATCAGTCAACAATTGTACTGTCACAAAGAGCTAACAGTGGATCTCCAACTTCAAGACTTTTGATTTTTGATTGTTATTTATAATATGAATGGACTTCCTAAGAAGACGTTTAGAGTACATTTACTTATTTATTTGTTCTGGGTCCTAGAGACACAGCAGTGGACAAAAAAATAAAAAAGACAAGGACTCCAACTCTGGGACTTTCTCTTCCAATACTACACCAGGTTTCAGGCACCCCCTAAAATTCAGAGAAGGCTTCTGAATACTTCCTGAAAGCAGATCCTCTTTTATAGGTGCCCAGGAACATTCTCAAGTCAAGTTCATATACTAGCATGATGTGCTGGCCTAACTGAATATTTATTTTCTAGTTCCAAAAGTGGAACTGAGAAGGGCTTCTTTTTTTGCCAAAGAACTGGGCCTCACCGAGGACACAAATTCACAAGGTAGGGAATAAAGTAGAAAAGCAAGCTTTACTGCCACCTACTAGGTTCAGAACAAAAGAAGAAGATTCCTAGCTCAAAAGAGTATACAAAGTCACGGCTTTCCACGATACCATGGCTGGCCACCGGGCACACTGACGGCAAAGCAAATTGTTCCTGCCGCCTTGGGGACCCTGTCCAGCTGGTCATGAAAAAGGACCTGAACACTCTCCTCACGGACTCGGTAACTGAGGCAGTGAGAGTCTGGATAAGGAACATGTTCTCAGGCCATTCTAAAAATATGGCCAAAAAGTCCTTGCTTTTATGGGGCTAAGTGCCCAGAACAAAGGTGTCCTCTCTGCCACCAATCCTTTTAAGATAGACTGCTAGACGTCAACCACATCTTGTATTTTAAACATAGCCTTTACACCTAAATTTACACATGCTGCATTAAAACCAAGCTGTACCATACTTTGATATTTATAGCCCCTAGGTTTCAACTAATTTAAGGGACAGCTTGGTTGTAACGGGGCGAAAGTCTTATTTAAAAAAGCAGCAGCATTTATGGGGTACCAAAGCAACATTTCTATGCGCAGTTATGACAAACCTTCAGCGAGCGCCACAGCCACACCTGGACGGGGTTTCAGCACAATCTCTTCCCAACTTTCTGTCTACCTTCATGAAGGGTGCTTTCAATTCTTTCTCACACTCCTTGGCTGGAGGCTTTGCATACTTTGAAGTACATGTGTTTTGATATTGGAAACAGCATATTTCCCAACAAGAATCTTGACATTTTGGCTTCTGTAGTGAGCTGAATGGTGACCCCTCAAAAGATATGTATCCACCCTAATCCCTGGGACCTGGGAATATTACCTAAGATGGCAAAAGCAGTGATAAAGTGCAGGATTTTGAGAAGGGGGCTTATCCTGGATGATCGGGGTGAGCCCCAAATCCAATCACGTACTGCTGTCTCTTAGCACTCTAACCAAAGCCTTGTTTATAGAACCAAACCAAACCAAAACAAAAACCCTACTGATCGATTAAGTTCTTGGCATCAGTGGTATAGAGACACACAGTTAATACCTTATGAACGCAAAGGAAAAAATCCACCTCGCTCTTATCAATAGGAGAGAATCCTATTTGTCAAATGTGAGGTTGGAAGAGGCTGTTTACTACAGATCACAGTTTTACTTGGATATAACGACTTCAGATTCTGGACTTTTGCCAACTTTCTTACTTTACTTAATAATTTATTTCCTGTAAGCTCTTAAAACAAATAAATAAAAAACCTCAGTGTTTTTGAGTGAATGTTGGCCACAGAGAACATTCTTGATTTCCCCAGCTGAGTACAAATAATATTTTGGCTCTCAGGCGTAATCTTTAATAATCACCTCAGAGGGGAGATGGTATGAGTTTAAATTCATACTCACTTTGCACCTAACTATTTTGATAGAGTATTCAAGTGGATCATCGTTATCAGCGATACGCATTCAACTCAGGATTAGCCAACGAAGTTGACGGTGCTCATTTCCTACTGTTCACCTAATTTCAAATTACATTTATATTTGATAATCCTCATACTACAGATTATTTCATTAGTACTTCACTGACAATCACATTTCTAGCTCCTGCTTTGGCACTTTTTGATGACTTCAACTTTTAAAAAGTGCAAATGTATGTCTAAGGACTAAAAGCAGATGGATGACCATGTTCAAATGGTCTTACATCCCTGGAATAGCCAGGAAATCCCTGGATTTGTTCAGACATACAAGTGGAAAAAAGACCCTTAGAAATGAATTATGTTGATGAATATTTGATTCATGCATTTGTACGGCACGGTTGTGTCTAGAACCTGGTCCCAACTCTAACTTCCCAAGAAGTAGACAATTAGATGTGCGGTCAAGTACGTACAGGCTGAGAACAGTGCAGAAAGGCTCACTCATCTACTGGAGGCCTCGCCTCCACTGGCATGGGCTATGCTAAAAACACAATTAGGTGGATGAACTATGGTGTTATTAAAATAGCTATAGATAGAATCCCATTGAAAACAAGTCTGTACAGGTGTAGCACTGTTTTTCACAAATCCTACACACATGATCATTTAGAATTTAATTAGACAAAATGCTTAAGCATCATTTTTAAAATAAGCTACTTTCCTAGAATAAAATATGAAGAAAATGAATGACACTGGTTACCAACAGTTGTACTGCAAACAAACTGAAATTCTGATTTCTCTGAGATCCAGGTGACGCAGCTTTTGAAATTACTAATAGCCACTCACACGTGCTGTCACACGGGCTTCCCAAGCTCGTCACCCCCCAAGGAACAGGGCGAGGGCACGTCGGGAAGGAGGCACCACTATCCCATCATAAAGCTGAAACAGCTATAAGCTCAGCTTTCCCGAGAATATATATTCTTTGTATTTTATATCCATGTTTAATCACAATCCACATTTTTTTTTAAAGATTTTATTTATTTATTTGACAGAGAGACAGCCAGCGAGAGAGGGAACACAAGCAGGGGGAGTGGGAGAGGGAGAAGCAGGCTCCCAGCAGAGGAGCCTGATGTGGGGCTCGATCCCAGAACGCCGGGATCACACCCTGAGCCTAAGGCAGACGCTTAACGACTGAGCCACCCAGGCGCCCCACAATCCACATTTTTAACAAATATTACTATTTGTCTCTGTCATCTCAGAGGGGAAAATGGATAATATCCACACTCGCTGTGTCTGTTCAGAACAAATAAGCTCTTTGCACCTTCATTCTTTCCGGGGGGGGGGGGGGGGGAGGGGGAGCCAACAGTATTTACACAAACAAGCAACCGGCCATATCACCGTGTGAGGCGTGTGGGTCACATTTCAGACCAAAGAAACCCTGCTTAAGACGAATGCTATGCTGTGTAATACAAGTCACAACAAATAGTTGTGGTCAGTACTGGATCAAGAACCTCTCCAGTGGGGCGTCGGTTCTTTCCCCGCTCTCCTGCCTCACCCTTCAAGTGCTCTCGGTAGGACCACGCTATGCTTGAGCAAGGACCCTGCAGCCTCCCAGCGTGGGTCTGAATCCAGGCTCTTCCACTTCTCAGCCATAGGACTTGAAGCTCTCTACTCGCAGCCTCCTGATCTGAAACCTGAGAAGCATAACAGCACCAACCTGAAGGACAGGACAGGAAAGCTCTCACATGAGCGCAGCACCAGTTAGATTTTGTTATTATTAAAAGGAACCATTGTCATTTATGGCAATATCATTTACAACTCATCTCCAACCTTGCATTAAACATTCCACTGATCCCTAGTACGCTCACTCGGGAATATGGTCATAAGTGAGGCAACAGGCAACCGTCAGTAATACATTTACTCTATCGCCCCCCAAAACAAAGTCTCTTTAGCTAGGGTCAGGTATATAAAACTTGAATCCTCTCTAAAGAAATGAAAAGGTTATCCCACATCAAAACTAATTAATTAATTAATTCTTATTTTTTGAGACAAGGTAAGGATATCAGAGTAAATAGTCTTCCAAAAAAAAAAGGAACGAACTAAAGTCTTAGATCTCCCTAATTATTTTTATCAAATGATATACGCAGGGCACCATACCATGAAAATCAAATAATTTAAAATTTCCCAAGGGCTTTTAAACCCAAAAATGTCAGCTTTCAGTCAAAATAGATTTATATGACTTTAAGAAAGCATTAATCTTAAATAAAAGTCTTCATGGGACAAACTTTACCTAAGAGAAAAAGAGGTTTAACGTTGACAGCAGTATAAAATCGATTAATTTCACGGTTCACAATATAGTTACGTTATTTAGTTGTTTGTTGACAGATGCCAACCACATTTACAAATGAACCACCTAAGAGAAAATATAGCAGGTTATTTTTTCCACTAGTGGATTTTCATAAATAAATATTAGCAACACAAACAAGTAAATACTGAATATATAATTCACAATAATGCGCTATGTCTTATCTATCTTAAAAATCATAAAGTCAAATGCAGTTACTGCAGAAATGCATGATGATAAACAAAACAAAACATTTGCAATCTCTGAAATTGTTCCACTTTTATATAGTGGGTTGCAAGTGTTCCATTCCAATTAGTTCTAAGTAAAAGACCTACAAATGTCTCTCGGGGAATAAAAGAAGTAGAATTTCTCACTTTATCATCGTCGTCTCTTACAAGTGTCTTGAAAATAATCCTAAGGATTTTTTTTTGTATTATCTACATTGCAATGAGCTAGCATAGTAACAATTTTTCAACTCACAGGAACAATCTGAAACGTAATCTTTTAAAAAATGAAACTACTGCATATTCTACGAGATTACTAGATACATGTGGATTAGGTGTTCCAGCTCCTACAAACCTAAAGGCTGGGCTGTCATCCCCTTTTATTAAGCCCTCTCCAGCGTATTCTTCCCTTGCCCTCGGTCGGAGTGGAAGTGTCACGCTCCGCAGGGTCATCTGCGCCACCTCCTTGCCCGTCATCAACCGCTCCGGCTGCGTCTCCACGGTCTCCGAAAACTGGGCGGGGTCTGCTGCCCACGTGTGCCCTGCTGCCTCACTGTCAGGTGCTGCCCGCAGCTCCAAGCATCACAGCTGCAAGGACAAGGTTCTCAAACACTCCGATCTGGACCCGCGGGAAACGGGCTTCTGAGACCGTCGCTCCTTCGAAGTCCCTCCGTGTGGGGCTGCGCACGCGCACCGAGAAGGCGGGACCGACGCTCGGGGCCCAGGACCCGCGCCCCCGGAGCTTTAAGGGCGGGCAGCTGTGAGGGCAGCGCTGCGGAAAAGGGGGTGCCCTGGGCAGTTACAATGCAAAACGAAAAATTCTCCCACTTCCTTCCTCAGTCTCCACGACCCAGGAGGTCACACGGAGGGGCGGCCCCTCCCCGGGGCGTGGCCGGGCCGGTGCTCGTCACGTGCTCGGACGCCTTCGAGGGGGACCCGCCGGCAGCAACGTCAGCACCGGGCCTCCAGCGCTTCCCGGCGAGCTCCCGGCCTGCGCCCGCTCCTCTTTGAAGCCTCCCGACACCGCACGCGGGGACCTGGCGATCGTGCCGAGGCCGATTTCGCCGAGGCCGCCACTCCGGAGCCTTCGGTTTGCAGAGCCTGCGGGACGGCCCTTCCTCTCACGGCTGCCGCACAGTACTGACCAGTGAGGTCCTACTGCAGAGCACTCAAATGTTCCTGATGATTTCCCCCTGCTCGTCTGGCTGTCACAGGAGCTCCCTGAGTGATGTGTCCGCTCTTGGACCGGTCAGTGGTACCACTGCAGCCGGCCAGATGGAAGGTGTTTACAATTCCGGCGATTCTGCCTTGTGCTTCCAAGATGCCTTAAAAGCTTTCCAGATGTACCCACATTCCTCTGCTTTCCCACATATGCTCCTTCGTGATTATTTTGAAAAGTATATTATAGTCAAGAAATTGTGCTTCCACTGCATAATGCATGAACTTGTCATTTTTACATTAGGTGTAGTTTTCATATCTCCTTCCTAAAGGCAGGGGTCCAGGCTTCGCTTTGAAGCTGAAGCAGTGATGAGAAAAGGACCCACGTGCTGTATACCCCAAATGTTCCAGAGTGACCTCGTCTGAGGTCAGAACGGCGGGCCCGCCGGTACTTCACCTACTTGATCATTTTCCTCTCTTTTCCGGAAAGCTGCACAATGATCGCCTATCGTTAAGCATTCTGCTCTCTGTTGCCAGGTATTCTGTAAATCAGTTAACCAAATCCCGTCTCCCTTTGTTTTTCGAAAACAAAAATGTGACACTTACTCATTATTCTTTTAAACATAAGAACATCTTAAAAGAATTACAGTATTCAGTTTTACTTTGAGAGAAGAGCAAGGTGAATGGCAAGATGGAGAGAAGAAAGAGAGAGAGAACAAAAAGCATCCACACAAACTAGCCAACAGAAACACAGCATCTTGGCAATTTAATGAAGAACAAACCGTGAGATTAGTTTACATAGCAGTAGATATGTTGTGGAGAATTACTCAATCTGCACTCAGCTTCCTGCTGGGTTAAATGTGAGCTAAATTATTATTTTGCTTACATTTACGCCCTTGTAGATTGTGAAAGCAGAGCCTTCTTTTTAATCTGCTTTCTGCACGACAGCAAAAAGTCTCCAATGCCACACACTGCACTGAACATTCCTGTACTGTTTTAACAAAGTAGCTAGGGCCACAGAACTTTAAACAGTTTCAAAGAAATGGACAAATTTTTAAAAGATGCCATTTTACAACTTCTTTACTAGAAATATTTTCCATTTCGCCACCCAAGTCCCTAAATGTTTAAATTAACGTGATCTCCCACATCATACCTACACGGCAGTCAACAGCCTCAGTGAGTATCAGATACGGAGGCAGGGAGTCCAAAACCAAACCTACTCACAGTGTATCTCCAATCCAGCACCTACCACAGAGCAGGCTGGTATTTATCCGTGAACTGAATAAACAAACCTACCACTACGACCACTACGTGAACCACACTCATGTCAGCAAAGCTCTCTCAAACAGAAATCTCACTCTCACACAACGCTGCACAGCTCAATGCACGTTCCAGTGAGAACACGTCTGATGGGGCGCATACACAACCATCACAGGGTCTCCCGAGGGCAGCTGGTGGGGGCTGGCAGTAGCGCCTGCCCCTCGGGAGAAGGCCTGTGCCATCTGAGAAAAGCCTCAGGTGAGTCAACCCTCCCACCCCGATACTCGAATCACTGCCTTGTAGAATAAAACCCAACAAAACAGGGTTTTATCTCAGACGGTCACCGATCGAGTGACTCCTATAATAAATTTCCAGTAGCTCAAGACCCCAAAATGATACCAATCAAACCACAAACTCTATTCCTCTGGGGCTGAATCCATGGCCTTCCCAACCCCATTCTCCTCCCCTTCGTTTTTTCCTAGGCTGTATGCTGACCAAGACGAGTCTCACGGCAGGTAAGTGGTGAACGGAAGAAGCGCTAGACGGCGGGACGAAGGGGACACTGAAGTGCACACGGCCCCACGCACAGTGCTCAGGCTTCACCCCGTGACCTCCCCACAGCGACATGGAGAGACACGTGCCAGGGCGTCCTCACTCAGCACAGCCATGCGGAGGCTCCGGGACGCTGCCAACAAGCCAAGGACAAAGCTGAGATCTGAATAAACAAACAAAATCCTGCTCTGCCACACTGCTCACACCCTCAAAGGAGGAAGGGTATTATACCAGCTGCAGGAAGCATGTGCTCTGAAGTTCAAAGGCCAACTCTGCCGCTAACTAGCTGTGCGCCTTTGGGCATACTGCTTACCATCTCTGTGCCTCAGCTTCCTCTTGTGGAAAACGGGGACAATAGTTTAGAAGAAATTAATTAATACTTATGAGGGGGGTGCCTGGGTGGCTCAGTAGGTTAAGTGTCTGCCTTCGGCTCAGGTCCTGATCCCAGGGTCCTGGGATCGAGCCCCGCACTGGGCTCCCTGCTTAGCGGGGAGCCTGCTTCTCCCTCTTCCTCTGTTCTTGCCCCCTCTCATGCTCTCTCTCTCTCTTTCTCAAATAAATGAAATCTTCAAAAAATATATTTATGAAGTACACAGAACATCTGGCTCATACTGAGCATTACACAGCATTTGTTAAATGAATCAAGTATGGCTAAACAAAAAAGAGATAGTGAGTGCTTCATACACAGAAGCGTATTAAACTACACAAAAGTAAGAGGAATATTTAAAATAAAGTGTAATTCGTTAATCTCATTTGGCCCAACTGTCACTGTTCCACATTAGTTGAGCGGAGCAGATACTGGTTTTTTGTGGATAAAATTTCAATTTTTGTTATTCACTCTGCTCATATCCTATTTTCATCCAATATTACTGATAACAATGAGTTACGTATCATTTATGCTCAACCAATCGAACTCTTTTATTAAAAACAGATAACGCCAAAAACATCTTTCTTAACCCAATATCAAGTAACTCTATGGGAAAAAAAAAATCCAGCAATCCACTGCATCTACGACTAGACATCTCCGTGTTTCTTTTGGATTATCTCATAAAACGTTAGCACATACAAAAAGCGAACACAAGGGTATACAACTCATTACTTTCATACCAGTCCTCTCTCACTCTTCCTTTTTATTTTGCAAGTTAATTATTTAACCTCAACCACTCTGAATGTGGGTATGTGTTAAACCATACATTAATGTTAGGCTTTCAAAACTACTTAGGAATGATACTATATTTCAACTGGTAGGACATTTTGTATTTATATGTAATGACTACATATCCAGTGAAGTAAATTATTCTTGATTTGTACCGTAAAGATGTGATTATGCTTAAGTTTATAAAACTGAAGGGAATAAAATGTTTCCATTTCAATGAATGGGGTTAGATATTCAAAAGTGTGGTTCAACTACTTTTGAATGTCAGAATTATCTGTTATCCAAGAGACAAAAAGCAAAAGACACCCAAGTGCAATCATCTTAACTTTCCTAGATAATTTTCTTATCCTCTTTGTAAAGCGATCTAATGTAGCAGCCTGTGGGCCGTCATCTGCCTTCTTGTTCTTAGAGAAGGGCTGAATGGGCTTGATGTGGTCAGCACACGCAAGTGCAGGGACAGCGAACATTTTCAAAAGAACAGAACAAATCAAACACTATTCAATTATTCAAAGAAGTTCACTCCTCCTCCCCAAAGCAAGCTTATTGATCAGATAAAGAGCAGAAAAGCTGCTTCTCAATGTTAAAAATGAATTTACTTACCTTGGCCCTCTGAGGGCAGTATTACCTAACACATAGACAGGAAATTTCAGAAAGCAATCTACCTACCCTTCCCATAAAAATCACCTTTTAAAAAAACCTGAAATGGGCATATTTCTCATTATACATAAATATTTCTTTCCTCCTCATCATCTGTACCTCTACAAGCATAGGAGTGTTTGTTTTCAAGAGTTTCCAGTAAGTTTGAAAGGAAAGATTTTCCTGAAATCAAGGCATCATGAAGGAAAATGACTTGAGGCATCAGTCATGAAAGTCATTCAAAATCCAACGAAATGAAAAATTACATAAATGATTCTGCATTGTATAAATACTCTCTTAAGTTCTCTCGAGTTTCTGTCATAATGGTCTCTGCAGGGTAATTTGTCATTTAAAAACTGTAAGACACCAGAACATAGGAATCTTGGAGTAAAGATAAAGTAATTCTAAGAGATTAACATTCAGCACCAAACTACAGGTGACGGGGGGTCTTCCTACAAGCAGCCCAGAGCCAACGGGCTCATTTATTACAAATCCCTCGCCTGTTACTAAACTATAAGACAAACGATAAATTGGTAGGGCAGGGTCAAAGCACTGACCGCATTTTTGGACTGCTTCTAAAACTGGAAACATCTTCACAGAGCGTGAGGATGATCAGTTTCCTTTCCTGGATCTAATGCAACGTGCGCTGGGTGTTTTATTCCTTTTCCTCAGAAAGTACCTATTTCACGCAGAGTAGGAAAAAAGTTTTCTGGCATTTGCACGTCAAAGATTTTTTAGGATGTACCAAACACTGGATATGAAACAATGAATAACCAGCCCTGTACACTACAGCGACGTGGCCAACTTTTAACTGAAGAATATAAAAAGTGCTAAGCTTCACGTCAGAGCCTTATGTGTGAGTGCTCTAGTGACCAGCCAACCACACGCCACCAACGCCCCCCAACTAACACAGCCCAGAGTTGTCTTACAGTAAGTGACCTCCTGAAGGGAGATAAAAATTATTCTAAGCAGGTAAGTAACAAGCTTTACTTTCACATATGGTTTCCATTTAGTGGAAATACACTCTTATAAAGAATTTGTGTTTGCATCTAAGCCCTTGTTTCCCCAAGTTAAGGGGTTAGTCTCCTCTCAGGAACTATACCAGTACCTGGCATAACTCTGACTAAACAGGGTTCTTAAAATATGTGCTACGGGAATTAAACAGTTGTGTTCTTCTTGAATTATACTATACTATGGAAAATTTAAGGTCGAAGAAAAAAAATTCTTGCATTCCAAATCCTATTTTACTAAAACACAAAGTACCTAGAGTTAGCTTAAGAGTCAGTGGAACATAATGTAAATGCAGAGAAGGGAAAGAAGGTCATTTCATAAAACTCTTTTCTATAATAAATATATATACTTAAGTTTAAATATCTCCTCAGAGAGATGCCAGGAAACAACAGCTGCTGTTCTATGTGCTTTCACTTAAAAGTATAAAATTATGAACTTTGATGCTGTGTTCCAGTCTCAAGCAAATAAGTGACTTGCCCAGCCAAAAACTACACGAACTTCACGGTTTCTGCCTTTCTGCCTTTGTATCTTAATCATCTTCTGTTCTAAAAAGTGCTACCAAGTTTACCAACATCTTTAATCAGATTTTCTTGAAACGAAAACACATTAAAAATTTTAAGCCAAAACATTTAGCAAGATGCCTTAAAGAATATGTCAGACAGAGAAATACTCTTCTGTTTTCAACATACTGGCCAATATTTTTAAAAATTACTATTCATGCAGGATTTTTCTGAGGCACAATTCAAATGCATCTCTATACCATTAACGCTAGAAGTTCCTCAAGGTTTTTTGGATTATCCTGAAAATACACCGAGCACCAGTTTCACTCATATGTCTTCACGGCGGCAGAGTCTCCTCGTCATCTGAGATGCCACGTGTCATGGGCTCGGGGATATTTCCACTTCTCTGGTACTGGAAGTTGTTTTTGGTAATGCCATTATTAAAAAGAAAATTAAATGGTAACACTTAACTATCTGTATATGAACACTGGCATTTATCACCACGTGCTATTAGATATTAAAATCTCCTTCAGAGAAGCCAGCATTGTGTTCTACAGCGTTCAGATTGAGGGGTTTTTTCTTTTCTTTTCTTTTTTTTTTTTAAAGTGTAACCAATTTATTCTTCAAAACCAGAACAGAAGTCCTTAGTCACTATACCAGTCCTATTAACCACTAAAGCAGCTAGATGCCTTCCTTGACTCTTCACCCAAAATCAGGGAGGAAAGGAAAAACCTTGAGGAAACACCTACCACCTGCACACGTGTGGGCACTAACCAGGCTACGCTGACGTGAGGGACTGTCGCCGGCCACAGCCGCCCCCTCTCGCCTCCAGGAAAACGCTGTGCCACTCACTGGATGAGCCTCATCGGTGTCTTCGGCTGCAAAATCAGGAGCTGGGGCAATCCCATCTTGTTTTCAAAGTCCACGAGGAGATAAAACGTTATTTTTAGTGTTGTTTGTTCACTACGATCATTAAATTTAGTCACTGTGATATGTCTGAAAATCTAGTTTTAAAAAATAATTATAACCCAAATACAGCTTAAGTGTTGGCCATAGCAGAAAAAAGGGTGGTTCTAAGATAATGAGATTAATACTGAATTAAAGGAATAAATACGGTTTTCAGCCATCTGAGGCTGAATTTTTCAAGTAGAGAAATGATTTTACAAGCTACAGTATGAAATCATGCCTGGATAACCACTTGCACCACAGCCCAGAAAGTTCCAGTCAATAGTTTTCTTATATTCTCCTTCAACAACCATCTTCCTTTCAGATTGATAAACAATCCTAAATCACTAAATAGACATAAGGTTCTAAGAAGCACCTCACATCTCTTCCTGGACCTCGAGAACGGTGCGTGCTCACCGTGCAACACTCCCAGCATTGGGAGGCGCCCCACTCACACCAGTTACAGATCTGCAGACCTACACACCACACCTCCCCAAAACAAAATACTCCGAAAAGCTCCCAGGGCGCGGGGTCCAGACATTCTAAATATATCAGCATCTCATTTAGTCCTGCCGCGATCTGTGCCTTAGCGGTTCCGGCGGCCTTCCTCCAGCACGGGAAGAAACTGACCCTTAACCAGGGAAAGGACTTCCGTAAAGTCACTCATCCAAGGGACGTGATGCTGAAATCTGGTCTGTGCCAAGTTCAAAGACACTCTGCCTCTAATATTATAATCACCCTAGCATGTATACTTGCCAGCACAGCTCAGACTTTGTAAATGGCTCTGAAAAAAGAAGTAACAGGACATGATGAATACAGCCCAGAAGTGCAAGTCTGCTTTTATAGACGCTGGCTTTTGTTCAGCCACTCACTGGCGTCCTGTCATACCCCACTCACTCGGTTTAATAATGCCCCTACCTGGAAACCGGCACGCCGCTTGCTCCCACACTTTGCAGGGAGGTCAGCACTGACCGAGAAACGACAAATGTTTGTACATAATTCCACAAACAAAAAACAGGGGCATATCCGTGGCCTCTAAATAAAAGAAGAAACTAAATACGCAACAAGACAAAGGCAAGGTCCAGAGTGGCTGATGAGCCTCTAAGCCTTTGCAGCAAACACAGATTAGAGTCACTTGAAGAGAAATTGACAGTGAGCTCGAAAGTTTTTCCAAATAGACCTGACCTCTATTTCTTTACGAAGAGTGGAAAATAACAGATAATCTTCCTCCGGTCCTTTCACAAAGACAGTACTCTGGTCAGAAAGCTCTGTCAGTCATGTTTGCCTTTCAGCCACACGTTAGGCATTTCTGCTTCATAATCATGCAACAAAATCCTAAATGTTTTAGGAAAACAGGAGTTTACCAAAAGTTAAAAAAAAAACTCTTTAATTACACCACACACATTTTTTTGTTGTTGTTTTGTAATATAAATCCAAATAGGGAAAAAAAGGGGAAAGAGAAGTCAAGTCTTCTCTTTCTGTTTTCCAGCAGTTTCACTCACATCGTGCTTGATTTTAAGATTTGACAAACGTTTTTAAAAAATAAATATATGGAATCAAATTTTACAAAAATTTGGTGTCCTACACAGAAACACCTTTGAGAAACTGGACTTTACACCCTGTTTCTTCTTGATTACTTAAAGTGATCAAACAGGTATTAATAAACATTCACTCTGAGTGTTACGGCCTTTTGAAAAATTACAGAGATGGCACATCTCTAACACCTAGTGACAAGAAGGGATCAGAAGGAAACCTACAGCCAAACCATCACTGGGCAATGACAATGTATGCCTGTCATTCACAGAATCAAAGACGACCGAGAGGAAAAAAGAGTATTAGCCAAGAAGGCCTGGTTCCCATACAACTTTGCTTCACAACTAGTCACATCGGAGTTCAAAGTAGGACGGGATTACTTGGTAAAATAAATTCGGGACTCTCTATCTCACCCCTAGTGGTCGGCTATAAAACAAATCCATTCAGTCTCGAGTAAGAGTTGACAATCCTGACTAGTGTTAAACTGTCCGTGTACACACGAAAAGCGTGGCCATTTACCTGCCTGACTTCCTAGCCCAAATCTCCTGTTCCCAGTTAACAATTCACACCCCATGAACCGACTAGATGAGCTGCCGTCTCTAGGGGCCAACGAGAAAGTTTGCGTTGCTATTTAGAGAAGAAGCTGCTTTCTGCAACTATATGTGAACAAGAGAAGGAAGAGGAAGTATTAAGTCCCTAAACTAATTAACGAAATAAGGGGGAGGGGGGCAGGCAGGAAAACAATGATAATTAGTATGTACCCTTGGTTAACCAAATCCACACATACATTCGCTCTGTATACGCACAAACATCAGCAGCATCATAAACCGTCTCAAGTTCCAGCCATTATTCAGCTCGACATCTGCACATGTTTATGCGTCTCTCCAAACAACCTCTTGAACACCCTGCTGGAGCTGTCATTTTTTTTCTTCTCCCTATCTGGCAGATGGCAAGTCAACAATCGGCATCAACAGCAGCCGAATATCTCCCCCTCCGTCCTACCCCCCTAAACAGACACAATAATAACTTCTTTGTGCTTCCCTACAATGCAGCTGCTTAAACCATTTCGCTACAAGGCTGCTTTGCCTTAATAAAAAAAAAAAAAAAATCCCTTCTGTCAAGTCTAAAAAGCAGCATAATGTTAAGCAAGCTAAAGCCACAGCACAGCTGCAAACGGGCAGACACATTGACAGCTCCTCCCTTAACAAAGCCCTGTGAATTGAAGGGGGTTCATCTGAGGCTCACACAGTAATTAGTATAAAAAAGTCCGACAGCCTCTATTATGCTAAGGGAAAAAAAAACTGGACAGAACTGGGCTGCTGTTTTGCGTCAAGAGTTCTGCTGCAGAGTAGATAAATCATGTTGGGTTTTTTCCTCTCTTTTTAAAGACAGTAATAAGGAGGATGAGAGAAGCTAATTTGAAAACTTGGACGCAGTAATTGTACCATATGGTGAGCATTTATCCTTTTCTGAAATGCACGCTAACAGTCACTTACATGCACACTGCTTTGTTTTACAGTTGTTATTCTCCCTACCATATTCATAAAATGGATTTGAATATCTGATACTCAAGAGAAGTTGTGTGTAATTAGCAACAGAACTGCCTGGGTTTAATTTATTGGCCTCGCACTGCAATCTAGTAAATGCAAAACAAAATTAAACAATGTGTCCACTTGGTAAAATGTTTCTTCTTTAGCTCAATACAAAAGAATGACGCCGACAGGACATCGGAGTGCTGCTAAGGTAAGGTACAGTATATTCTGAAAATTCCCAAACAATAAGCTATGGCTGTTGGAACGATTTCTACGGACCCATTTCAAAGATACCAGATCACTCGGAGAATGACCTTTCATTAAGACCATCTGGTTCAATCCTGTATTTCACTGAAGCAGATGTAACTCTTCTCCGTACATATCAGTAAGTCTAGACTTAAAAGAATTCCCTTGTATGTGTTCTAAAAAATTTTTCAAGAAAATCTGTCAGTTATTAAATAGTTACTCAGTGCTATGTGCCAAGCACCATGCTAGGCACAGGGAGGAGGATATAATGTCAAAAAGTCTTCACACATCTAAAATAAAATCAGAACATAAGCTGACTTAATATTTCTGTCTACTTCAAAATTCTATAAAAACCCACCTACTATTTGAAAAAAGTCCTCAATAACAACAGGGCCCTGCTTATCAAGGTCCAATATATATCAAAGTGATATTTTTTTCTGACAAAATATTGTGTAAAAAATAATTGTAAGATGTTTTTCTCTAATCAGAAGTAAATTCATTTCAATGCCAGCTGTGTGCCCTTAAGATCAAAATATAAAGTGTTTATCTACCTTCAATAAACTATACTCTAAAACACTGAAATACTCAACTAGAATGCATATGATCATTGAAACTTCAAGGGGAATGAAATCATAGGTCTGAATTTCTACAACTGCCATGTATCTATGAGTATTGCCCTGATTGCTATTTTGGGGATACGAAAAAGTAAAATATTTTAATGATTAGTTCAAAATAGAACCTAAGGGTCCCCACTCAAGCTTGAAGTAATCTGTGACTTTAAAAATACATGTGTTGATGGTAATAATACCCCAGTACCATCCTAGAACTGTGATCCCATTGAAGAAGGGAGTTACAGTTACATAGAGAAGGAGTGGCCCCATTCAACAATTTTCTAAGCTGTCTTAGCTTAGAAGATACAAACTTTATCTTCCATTACTGGTATAGTGGCTTCTCTTTATGCTATGAATATGGGGCCCGAGGACCAATTAACCTTAACATAAAAATATCTCATTTTTGTATTCTGCTTTACAGTTTACTAAACAGTTTCAAATATTAAAATGGATCGTAAAAGCTCATTCTGACAGATCAGAATTTGGTTTGACGCTTCGTTTGGGAATTATATGGTCACTAATACATGTTTGAGTCTGTAGACTTTCAAAACAGGTGAATCTTATTATGTGAACAAGGTCATCACACTGTCTGGTGTTTAAAAATAAAAAGGACTCAATCTACAGGACGGGAAAAATAAATCTTTTGCTAAAACTGTAGTATTATCGTTTAGTAACTATCCTGGGTTAACTGAATGAGCAAAAGACATAAGAGAATAAAATCGTTTGGAAAACAGGGTCAAAGACGTGGCCATCAAATGACTGTCCTCTTCATCACGTACCAGTAAAAAGCCATTCTTTGTGGAGAAACAGGAACTTGGTTCCATTTGGGAAAATCAAGTCAAGGAAGTGTTTGTAAGCTGAAAGCTCCAGTCAGTTATAATACTTAGGATGTTGGATGCGAATATAAGATCTGAAAACCTAAGGGAACGATGAGCTTGACTTCTGCATCTGATCGTTAGTGCTTCCTAGCAAAATCCATCAACAGTTTCTAAACTACCTGAAACCATTTCTCATTATTTCAGTAACAGTGCAAAAAATCTAATTGTCCATAAAGTCCTTTCTAATAAGAAGCATTTGTCAAGAATACAGATAGTAGCTCGGAGAGAATGCTTTCTTTGTGTAATCACAGTTCTGAAGACAATACTTGCCCTAAGTGGGGGGATGGTGAGGGAGAGAAGGAAACTCAGGTAGAATAAGCGGTTAAGAAAATGTGCATAAATTACACTTGCACAACCAAAGGTACCAGTATGTCAGGTAAGCACTGTTGTTTTGATTTACCCACCGTGTATCTCCTTAAGCACTCGCATCTGACACAGAAGTACAAAAGTTGAGGTCCTCTTGTTAAATGTGAAACACTAAAGTCCTCCTAACAGGTTTATAGGGTACCAAACACAATTTATAGTGGGTGGCATACTCTTAAATACTTGCAAACAGTTGGTCAAAGGCTGTGACACAGAAAACAGCACAGCGGTCTACTGATGCCCTCACCATGATGGCCAACCTGATCCAAGACTTTGAGATTTGAGACTAACCTATGCACACGGACTTCCCCCACAGAAATAAAAGCAACATCGGTTTACAACACACTTCTCATTTCTGTAACAAAAGCAAAGCAAATAATAATAATCCTGATAGAATTTAAAATTAAGAGGGCCGAGAAGTTAAAAAACGAATGCTTGGGGCGCCTGGGTGGCACAGCGGTTAAGCGTCTGCCTTCGGCTCAGGGCGTGATCCCGGCGTTATGGGATCGAGCCCCACATCAGGCTCCTCCACTATGAGCCTGCTTCTTCCTCTCCCACTCCCCCTGCTTGTGTTCCCTCTCTCGCTGGCTGTCTCTCTCTCTGTTGAATAAATAAATAAAATCTTAAAAAAAAAACAAAAACGAGTGCTTACTTAATATATTATTATGACGATGTAGAAATGGACGATTTCTAGAATAGTATTCCGTAGCAGGCTTCAACCAAAGATGTACCTTTGATACTTCGTCTTTAACCTTAGTGCTCTTTCAGGACTCTTTCAGATGCCGGGGGAAAGGCCCCACGGAAGCTAATGGAAGCAGAGAGTTATTTATTAGAAGAGTACAAGAACCTCATCCAAAGGAAAGAGCTATGCAGGCAGAACTTCGGCAAATTACATCTGGAAAATCGCCAGCATCACTTCTCTTCTTCTTGTTCCGGGACTGCGCACAGTCTGGTCTGGGTCTCTGTCTCTGGTCTCTCTTCTCCCTCTCTCTCTCTCCTATTCCCTCCTCCTTCCCCCAAAATGCTGCATTTGCCGTGTTCTCTTACCGGCGAGCTCCTCAGCTTGCTCACAGGAATGTATCTCCTGCCGGCAGCCCCTCATGGCCACTCGAACGAGCTCGGGCTTCACCTCTCCGTCTCTCAGCTGCTTCAGTCTCTGGCCTCTCCGATCCCTTGAAGAAGCTCTTGGGTCAGATGCCCACTTATCAACCTGACTTGGACAGGGGTGTCTACCCCACAAACAAGAGGGGGTGAGGGTGACCTTCCCTCAGAAAAGGCTATGGACAGAGCAACAAATCACTGGCATCTCCAACACACCTAGCCATGCTGCTAAGTGTGTGTGTGTACAGGCGTGTGTGTGTGTTTCAGGAAACAGATTTCTAGTTTAGTGGATTAGTTTTAACAATTGGAAAAAAATACTAATAATTAAAGGCCTTGCGGAATAAGTCACCGAATATGTTAAAAAAAAAAAAAGGAAAAAAAACTGACCCCAAAACGGCTTTGTGTTTTGTGTGACCACCAGACAGAACTATTAAGGGAACCAAGCAGAAGTCACCTGCATCTGTCATTCACTGTAGGCACATGAAACGGTCATGTTTTTATCCTAGTGAATAGTTTTATGCACTATATGCAAGAATAACACGAACCGTGGGGCAGAAGCATACAGTAGTCCCCCTTATTCACAGGAGATACATTCCGAAACCCCCAGTGGGGGCCTGAAACTGCAGATAGTACCGAACACTGTATGTATTATGCTTTTTCCTAAAACCCCTAATACATCTAGTATACCTACATACCTATGATAAAGTTTACTTTATAAATCAGGCACAGTAAGAGACTGACAACAAGAAATAATCCACCGTGGCGGATAAAGGGCAGGTGGGGAACTACTATGTAAGTGACTTGTATATTAACCATAAGACAAGGTCAGCTTGTATCACAGTCTTTTACTTAGTTATGACAGGAATTGTACACTAAGAATCTAAATGTCTTCCCAAGAAGAGTCTTGTCCAGTAGTTTTTAAACTGTGGGCCAAGATCTTTAATTTTCAAAGACTGGGCAGTATCAAAAATACTAGAAGCACTTGCTGACCATCTGACAAACAGGCAAGGTTCCAAAGGTAATTTGTCAGAGATTTAAAGCTCAGTTTATCATAGGAAAAATTTTACTAATGTAAATGGTAGTCAACTCCTTCATAGAGCTCTTAGTTGAAAAAGCACTACTCAGTAGTAATCACGAGACTTAATATTTTTACAACACATCACTTTGTTTTCACTCTCATTTCATGTGATCCTCTCCTCAACTCAGGAGACAGACAGGTCAGGTATTAATATCCCCATCAGTATTCTCTGCTCCAGTAGATGGCACACAAAGAATGTTTTTTGTTCAAGAGTTTCAAAACTGTATGTACCTGACAGAAGAGAATGAGCTATTGAGCTTCCTATCATTGGATGGCCGGGTATCAAAGATACAGAAGAAATCTGAGTGTAACCTTGTGCCAAATTGCTCCGTAGGTCACTGTTACCACTCAGATTCTAAGATCTGATGATTTTACAGATTAGGAAACCAAGATTTAGTGCTGGCAACGGACATGTCCATGGACTAGTTCTTTTGACTTCAAGTCCAGCAGTTCCAGTCAACCTATACATCATACAGCATATATTCTACATTATACTTGTAAGAAAAGCTGGAAACCCAAATCACTTTTAATAGCACTTCTATTTTTAAGATGCATTATAATGAGTCTAGGACATTGAATATAAAACATATCTATGGTCCACATGCATGGGAGAAGTATAAGGTAAAAAGAGAGCCATATATATATTTTTTTTTTTTTTGAAAAATTTATTTTAGAGAGAGTGCAGGGGGGACAGGCAGGTGGAGAAGGAGAGAGAATCCTTAGTAGACTTCACACTGGGTGTGGAGCCCGATATGGGGCTCAATCCCAGGACCCTGAAATTGTGACCTGAGCTGAAGAAAAAAGTCAGACGTTTGACCGACTATGCCACCCAGGTGCCCTAAGAGCCATATTCTCTTTATGAGGCAGGCTATGCAGAGGAAGACAGAGAGGTAGCCACTGTTTCCAGAGCAATGATGCCCAAGGCCCAGGTCAGAGAGTCTCTTAGCTCTTAGCACATCTGCAGCTGAAGCAGCTGCGAACAGTGGTTAAAAACCCCCACATCTTATAGCCATTGCCACCATCGGCAAGACTGCGGACATGAGCATTCCTAAGCCAAGGACTGTACGGATTCTCTTTGCTATCGTTTCCACAAGATCCAAAACTTGGAAATATCAGGTCAATCATGTAGTATATTTCTCACTAACACATATTATTAACTCTTCATTTTTAAAGCTTTTTTAAAAAGCTGTCTAAGCCACGAATATTTCACCCATTTGCTTTTTTATTGGCTGATAAAATCCAGTTGTGAAGCACAAAAGGTTAAAAGCTATCAACTGAAAATATAAAGAATAAATGTTAGTAAAATGAATTGCTGCATGTTTTCCTTTTTAAATATTCTAATATTTTAATGTCTGAAACACAAGGTAAATTTCACCTATATTTAAGCACTGTAAAAATATGATATCCTGTATTTAACATATGCATAAAACATGGCCATAATTCAATTATTTCCATGTACCTAAGAGAATGACTCGCTCAGGAAATAATTCAAGTAATGAATCTAAGCCACAGCATGCAGACATGTAGGCTTGCAACTCCTCTGTTCAGTTAAACACGTCATTTTCTGAAGATCATGTTTTGTCAAGATATTCGTTAATGAAACCTACAATAAGCAACAACAACAACAAAAGCATAGAGAATAAGGCAATTTTTTTTTTTTAAACAACCAATAGTGTTTTAAAA
The DNA here is from genome assembly GCF_024610735.1 of Ursus americanus. Classification (NCBI taxonomy): domain Eukaryota; kingdom Metazoa; phylum Chordata; class Mammalia; order Carnivora; family Ursidae; genus Ursus; species Ursus americanus. Next base: position 104,042,771 of record NC_142128.1, on the reverse strand, counting down.
TCCTCCCCAAGGGGCACCTGTGTGGCTCAGTCAGTTAAGTGTCAGACCCTTTGATTTTGGCTCAGGTCACGATCTCACAGCTGTGAGATCACGCCCCGCAGACAACTCCACACTGAGCGTACAGTCTGCTTGGGATTCTCTCTCTCCCTCTGCCCCTCCCCCTGCTCACGCACACACGCTCTCACTCTCTCAAAATAAATAAATAAAATCTTAAAAAAAAAAAAAAATCCTCCCCAACTCTCAGAGCTGATTTTCTTATTTTACAATGCCCCCTACTCCTCCAGCTCTCAAGGATGTCCTCCTAATACTACAACTCTGGGTTCTGAGTTGTTCCTGCCAAATCCCTAACACAGAATCCCAAATTTTCCTCCCAGTCTTCATTCTCTTCCCTTCGCTGAGTTCCACACTGACTCCTCCCTCCAATTCGAGTCATACTCAACTTCTCACTCCTCAGTTCCACTTTCTTTTCTTGACTCCCATTTCCAATGACTAACAAATGAGAATTAAATTTTAAATAAATGAAATTATTCACTCTAAGCAGTGTTGAGTTTAGTGAGCTGTTGAAAGAGATAAACCATGAGATCTCAGTGGTAAACACAACCAAAATGTATTTGGGGCTCACGTAAAGTCAAACAAATGCTCCTTATCCATGGGTGGCTCTCTTCCAGGAGTGATTCAGGGACCTAGACTCCTTCCTTTTAAGAGGCTCAGCCACCTCCTTGGCTTCATGACTGCCATTCGAAAGGACAGAAGAAAGAGGACTCCACACAGGAGATGGTTATGAGGCATGGCTGCAAGTGGCCTATCTTAATGCTGCTCATATTTCAGGGGCAAAAGTGGGCTTATGGCCATACCTAACATCAAGTCAGCTGGGAAATACACGTCTGTGTCCTGGGGTGGGGGTGAGGAATGAGGGCGTGCAAATGGATTTTGTGAATAAGTAGCAAATCTCTGCTATATTGAACATCTACTGTATAGTCTAAGTAAATTCTTACTTAACTACCTTGTATTATGAGGGACACATAAGAAATGAAAGCAACCGTTCAACTAAAAATGGTTAACGTACTAAATTTTATATATATTCACCACAAGGAAGGAAGAGAGGAAGGAAGGAAGGGGGTAAGGAGAGAAGGCAGGAAGGCAAGCAGTCTCTACCACGAAGGAACTTAAAATCTTTTTGGTAACACACACACACACACACACAACAGTCAAAAAAACATATTTCACTAATAAAAAGTACTAAATCAAAGATGAGTAAGTGTCAGATATCACTAAAAGATAGTAAGTGCAATCTTCATGTGCTTGACCATATTATAGAGAGTTCTAAGGTTTTTATCCTAAATAGGGTCTCAACCTAACATGGCCTACTCGTGTTGGTCTTAAAGATGTGAGGAGGAAAAAACAGACTTGGTAATATCATAATATTGCCTTAAAACAAGAGTTGAACCAGTTAAAGAGATACTTTCCTCAAATACGAGTATCTTTTAAAATTATACACTACTAATCGACATTGAGTGTTAATGCAATTGGGGACAAATCAAAATACAATCACTATTTGTCTTTTTTTCTTTTTTAATATCTTCCTAGCTCACAGTATATGTCTTAGAAAAAATAAGCATACAAACCATTCCTTTCAAAGTATGTGCTGTAACACATTCCATTGGCAAACAGGGCTCCAAGGATAATCAAGTAGTACTCTTATAATTCTTATATCTTCTGTCTCTTATATCATGGAGAGAAAAAGAAATTAATAACCCTGTAAAATTTATTATTTCACTGTAATCCTATCCTATCCTACCTTCTTAAAGAACGTATCCATATAAAATACGCAAGAATCAAAGGCCGTCATAACGCTTGCTTTCTGTTGCTCCTGGATGAGGAACATCTGAGGTGAGATTACCCTACAAATAACTTTTTTTTCTAACATAAAACAAAAACAGACATTATGATATGCTTCCTTTTTTATACCAGATTTGAATCTCTTCATACTACATTATAAAAATCTCTAAAAGAGCCAAGCATAAAATATTCCAAATAATTTCCAAACACATTTTGGAAATGAATACATTTTAATTTTACAGTCACTGAAATTTACACAGCTTAAAAGGTCACAGCAGGTGTTATGTTATTCTCATGAACAAAATGTTTAACATTAAGAACAATGCATACATTTTGACACATCTGCTGAATTCATGTTGCAAGTGTGCTTACATTTGTACTTGTTATTATAAGAGAAACATACTATAATACAAAACTTTAGGAAAAGATATATAAATGAGGCAAAAGAACTTAAATTTACTTTATAATTCCATCAAAGCAGTTCCATCTAATTTTTTTATATTTCTAAAATATATTCTATGCACGCTTTTGAATTCATGCATATGAATAAAACGCTAAGGAGAAAACAACGTAATTACCAAAATTTGTTTTACAAAAGGCATTCCCCAATCACAAGACATCTTTTCCAGTGACCATCATACTCCCAGGCCAAAGCCTTTCAATAAAGTCAGAGGACCTCACATTACACATAGAGAGTCAACACATTCTTTCCAGTGAACGAGACAAGCAGATTTCAAACTGGAGCAGCCTGGATGGGAATGCCCTGTCCAATCCCCCCCAGAAAAGGAAAAATTCTTCCTGAATGCAGAAAACTGACGTGAAGATTCATGTTTTCAACAAAATACCAACTAATTCAGAAAAAGAAATTTCATGACAAATCCTACCTCAAATATGTAACTAAAAACAAATACACTAAAGATACTTTGTCTAAGAAGTAATTAATTAATCTTTCTCCAGAAATGGATGAAAGAAATCTGGGTACTCCTTAAAAAGTATCAAGGCTACTTTTCATTTAACATTTACGTTTTTACTTAAAATATTCAAAGTGAAACTATTGATGTGTATCTGATGTGTATCCTATTTTTTTTCAAATACTCCGTTTACAAGCAGCAATAAGGTCTGAAAGACAATTTATAGAAATGACTAGATGTTGTTAGAGTAGAAATAAACAAATCACAAACATCTGACCCAGCTCTTACCAGGTCCTTTATCAAGAAGCATTATTGCAAAGCAGCTAAAAACTCAATCCTGATATACGGAAAATGAAGTTGGCTGGCATAGGAGAGTATTTTGAAGTGCTTTCTGAATACCTCAGTCTCACACTCAAATCAGAAGCATCTGTCTGCCAACTGTCAAGATAATGTCTAGCTTAGGAGTTTTCCTGAATTCATCACTATTCATAGATGCCTGTCACTACTCAAAAAAGGGGGGGGGATTAAAAAAAAAAAAGAAAGCCATACTTTCAAAGCTATTTTCTTTTTCTATATGTCACAGTCAAGGTAAATACAGAATTTATCAGTTTGAACCCAGCTGACTTTGACTTAACTGCCCCTCCACCTCCTTATCACCGGGTCACGTTAATACTTCCCACTTTACGTAGTTACTGAATTCAAGGATCTGATCCCTACACTCAAAGCCCCCACTTCACCATTCCTTTCACAACCAGATACAAGATAAAAGCACAATCCAGGTACCAGCCCCTAAGGAAAATGGTGCAATGACACATGGTGCAATAAAGTATTTTCACTGGCCTCTTAGTCGATGACACGACAAAGTTCAAGTTCAGTGCAGTTGTCTCTCTCAAGAACCTTCACTGAAAATTGCTTCCTACAAAATGTACACCATTTTTTCCCCAAGTCAGATACAACGAATCATACACATAAATAGTCCTCAAATTATAAAGAAATGCTATTCTGGGCCACTGTCCCAGTGCTGTGTGAGACAGGAGGTCCTGGAATGAAAAAGTCCATATACACCCAAGAAATAATGGAGACAATACGAGGCAGGGCAAAATCAAGGAAAATTGAGGGGGGGTAAAAACCACTAGAAATCAGAGAATGGTTAAGACTACTCCTCACTGAGTGCTCAGTTGTCCTATTTTCCACTTTACACGGTAACAGAATCAGTCGTTTAGATCTCTGTTTTTAGTTCTATATAAACCCACATACATCGGTGAACTATTATATGAACAAATAAGCAATCGAGATCAAAAACTGAGAATCAGGAGCGCCGGGGTGGCGCAGTCGTTAGGCATCTGCCTTCGGCTCAGGGCGTGATCCCAGCGTTCTGGGATCGAGCCCCGCATCAGGCTCCTCAGCTGGGAGCCTGCTTCTTCCTCTCCCACTCCCCCTGCTTGTGTTCCCTCTCTCGCTGGCTGTCTCTGCCAAATAAATAAATAAAATCTTAAAAAAAAAAAAACTGAGTATCAATAAAGAAGTTAGTTTCCTTCCAAAGACATAATTTTTAAGCATAAAAATGAGGAAAAACTTTTACATAATAAAACTTACTGTATCCCAAGTTATATTTTGACATAATTATGTGTTAAGAAACATCCTAAACTGAGCTACATTTTCTTACTGTTTTCCATCATAATTTAAACGAATAAGGCCTACATTTTAGTGTAAATATGAATTACCAGAGTACTTAATGCACACGTAACCATCTTTCAGGATAGCAAACCTAGAAATCTTAATTCCAGTATCTGAAAAACTGCATTTTTTATAAGCACCACACAGGATTCGAAAGCAGGTGGAGAGGCGCCTGGGTGGCTCAGTCTGCTGGGCATCCTACTCTTGGTTTCTGCTCAGGTAATGATTTCATGGTTATGAGATCAAGCCCCACCTCGGGCTCTGCGCTCAACAGGGGGTCTACTTGAGATCCCCTCTCTCCTTCTCCCTTTGCCCGTCCCCCCTCAAATAAATAAATCTTTAAAAAATAAATAAAGATACAATGCGTGGATTATAGAGCTCACCCTTCAAAAAATATTAACTTAAGTGCAAAATTTCTACTGGGAGATGACAGATCTTTACATTTTAAATTAAAATCCATCCTTCATTCATCAAATCACTGGTTGATGAAAACTGACAAGGTGATGGAGGGAGAAAAATAAAGAAAAGGCAACTACTGTCCTAAACTGCCCTCGTATATGGACGGGGAAAGCAGGTACACAAGGAACAAAACCATGATCATCACAATCACATAAGGAAAGTCCTGACAAGGGGCTGGCGCAGTGCCAGCAAGGAGAATTTACTTTCCCCGGGGCACAGGGGAAATGGGGCAGTGTCGACAGTGGAGCCAACCTTGAAGGACTCAGCACCCGACCAGAGTGCGCCAAGTACGCAAGTCCCCGTCGCCGGGGGTGTACATGTGAAGACTTGACCCTCGGAGGTACTGAACCCTCTACATCCGATGTCCTTGCCCTACTCTGAGAAAGTTCAGTTTACAACGAGCTGAGCCGCCGAGCCGCAGTAAGAGACCGAAACAGTAACTAGTAATGAAACAGAGCAACTGTAACAATAAACTACAGTAAGAGTTCTGCAAACATGGTCTCTCTCTCTCTCCTTCCTGTGATGATGTGAGATGTGACGTGAGATGAGAAAATGCCTACGGGACCAGATGAAGTGTGCCGAATGACGTCTACTGCAGCGGGAGGCTACTGTTCACCTTCCAACAAAGTTCAGGAGCAGGATCACCAGCTTCACAACTGCGGGAATCAGAAACCATGGAAAGCAAAACTATGGATAAGGGGGTACTGCTGTACCCCGGGAGGGAAAAGTGCTACCTGCAAAGGTGCAGGAAAGAGAAATCACATGTGCTCTCCCAGCTGGAGAGCAGGGTAGCTGATCTCAGCTGTTCTTCTGTCTCTACTTCAGGGATCAGAACAGTATAATCCAGCAAGAACGATCCTCGCTGCACAGTGACTGGCGAGGGCCGGGAGCAGGGACATGGAGCACAGAAATTACGTCCTCCATGGCAACTGAGTAAAGGAGAATAACACGTGTCTTTCCTTCTAAAGGCTACTTTGCCTCTTTCAATATACAGCTCAAATATATGTAATTCTCCCAAAACATCACTGCCAAGAAAAATAAGTGAAAATAGTAATGTCTTATGAGATTCGAGTATATTAATGAAAAGGATACATATGTTACATATATGTGGCTATAAGATGTCACACTGGTTCAAAATGAACAAGCAACACTTTTCACAGGAGTAGCTAAAAGTCCACACGGAAATGTGATTATGTGCATTCGACTCATCTACCAAGCACTTAGTGGAAGACCGGAAGGCTACTGCCTTTTTTAAAAGGTTACTACTGCTCATAAAGGCCTAACATAGGGCAGATTTGGAATTTAACGCCTCCAACATTAATGTGTCATTATGCTGGTGGGTGCCAATGTCTGATGACTCTGCTACTGAGCGCTATAACAGATCTGAAGTTTGATCCATCTAGGGTTCCAGCCGTGAGATAACCTTCTCCCCCGTGTGAAGACCAAATCCACTTTAATCATTTATGAAAAGTAGATAATAAAAGAACAAGACTGATTAGTTTTGTGTTCAAGGACACTTAAGTGAATCCCAGTGATAACATCTAGAAAAATTCCCTGGATAAAGTCAGATTTTTAAAAATCTACCGAAAAAAGCAGGGTCAGTACCATTTGACCTACCTACCAGATGTAAAAAAAAACCTATTTTAACATATAAGGTGAACTCAACTAACAGAGAGAATCTAAACCTAAGAACATAGTAAATATTTAATATGGTCTTTGACCAATATCTAAGCTTGACTTTTATGATAACTCGTAACAGTAATTTCTCAAAATAACACAACAATTTTCATGAAAAACTTCATAGTTACTCAACTTGTCAACCAATATTCTCTCAACACAAGAGAAAGTTCTTTACGGACAAGTGCTCAGTCCCATGGCCATATGAGAGTGGTCAAAACAACATTAAGAAAAAAAAAATGGACCAAGGGTGTAAGATACAAAATTCTAAATGGGTCAGAATGCACAAATTCAGTGTCAAATGTGTCTTCTTTTATGGTTTGTGCTGCCCTTAAAAACCAAAGCATCTTCATGAAAAAGCAGGTGATTTGGTAGAGCTGGGGACAGAGCGCAAAAAGGAATTCATTTTACCCAAACACTTGGCATCCTTCAACAAATCTATCCATACCAAATCGAAATAAGGCAGATAAACTTCTGCCAATCCCATCCTCTCTAAGCAGGTGCACCGGTGACCCCGCCAGCGCTCCCTGCCTGAGCCGAGGGGAGAGATGTCAGCACCAAGGTAAAACCTGCTCCCGCCGTGGGCCCCACTCAGTCCTTCAACAGATTCCTTCCACACTCAGGTTAGGACAGAAAATGCGCAATTCACACAAGTATAAGTGTTTCTGGTGAATGTGAACACATTAACATTTAAAAGGAGCCCAACCTACAGGATACACACTGAGACTGAACACACACCACGGTCAAACACAGGACAAGGCAGCTCAACCGGACATCTGTTATGGAAGGAAAAGTAAAGGGCAGACTACGGACAACATTTCATCCTGGAGTCAGTCTTCATAAATCAGCCTACAATATCAAAGGTTTATTATTGTAAGGATTCGCCCTTATTTGCAATTTATAGTTTGAAACATGCACAGTTGAAAACTCTAGTCTTCTTGAAACAATACCTTAGGGGTTAGGACTCACGACACCAAGTTTCACATCCTCTTGGTCTATAGGAAAGGAACCTCGACCCTCACATTTCAAAGTATTTCTAGTTAAAAAAAAAAAAAAAAATAGACCCAAGAAAATGAAGCATCATAAATATTCTATCAACATCAACTCTAAAATTAAATATTTAGATCTAAACCTGACCTGAGTTAAAATAATAATAATAAAAATAAGAGCATTATCATACTTATTTGATGGATACTTATAAAATGTTGACATTTTATAAGAATCGACCTTGGGGCACTCAGCTACATTTCTCTAAACTAAATCATCAATACAAACGCTTAAAGCAAAATGTTGTAATCCTATGACATTAGTAAAGCCTAAGAGATACTGAAGACTGGAACTATCTACTCCCTAGACAACTGACTGTGCCCATTAACAGGGTGTGCTTCACTGTTCCAGGAGACCTTGGCCCAGGCACAGGGTCGGACTGCTCATTACGGCCTATTGTGAAACACTCATCCACTACTCCATGGAAAGTATCAAGTGTTTGGTCTCTCGGGTTTTTTTTCAATTCTTTACCGCTGTACGATGTGTTGTACACACACACACACACACTGTACGAACCTACCTTAAACCAAACGTTGTTCCTCAATACATACCAACCTTGCCTTCTTCCTTCCAAGACACACTAAGGCTCTAGCCAGCACGTGTCCCTCACGGCAGTAAGTAATAAACTCAGTTTTGTCTCATCGGTGCATTGTGAGCAAGATATTTGGAAAGCCAGCATTTGATACTATGCCAATTACATATTTTAATTATTTCAGGTAAAAAATTTAAAGGGTTTTTGAAAACTTTTAGCTTCCTAATGCAGCCCAGGAGCCATTGTGAATTTGAATTATGAAACTTGTTTTACCTAAAACTTGACAAGAACAGTGAGGACTAGACAGGCAATCACGATGTTCTTTCAGAAAAACTATTCTGGTCATATGTTGTCAGTTCTTCAAGGTGTCAAAGAAAACCTCAGACAACAAAATCTTAGATCTTTCTAAGATTAATGAGTTTAAAGCACATTATCCTTAAAGTTACAAACCCATTTATAATCCACAGACTTTAAGGCAGGAGTCAAATGCCAGACTTCCTGGGAAAGGAAGCGAGTTCTTAGGGAGAAAAGCACCTAAGAAGTCCAGGCTTCTTTACAGAAAGAGCCTCAGGTGGAGGCACAAGACCTTCTGATCATCCAGGCCTCGGGCAGAGTTTCAAAAGCCAATGAAAAAGGGAATGGCCAATGAGTTAGAAGAAGCAAAGATGAGAAAGTGTTTTAAGAAGGATCAGTTGCTGACTGTGCTGAATGACATTAAGAAGTAGAAGAGGAGGGGCACCTGGGTGGCGCAGTCGTTAAGCATCTGCCTTCCGCTCAGGGCGTGATCCCAGCGTTCTGGGATCGAGCCCCACATCAGGCTCCTCCGCTGGGAGCCTGCTTCTTCCTCTCCTACTCCCCCTGCTTGTGTTCCCTCTCTCGCTGGCTGTCTCTGTCAAATAAATAAATAAAATCTTTAAAAAAAAAAAAAAGTAGAAGAGGAGCCAAAAAAAATGTCCAATAGATTGGGAAACACAGACATCATTCGTGATTCTGACAAGAGCCTTTTCAGGGAAGTAGTAAGAAATTTAAGTAGCCTGAAGTGGTCTACAAAGTAGAACGGTAACCACGAGGCGAGAGCCCAGGCTGGCAATACAAAGTATTCAAGAAACCGCATTAAAAGGGGAAGCAGAAATAGAGGTGGGAGCTGGAATGGGTGGCAGGTGTCAAGTGAGGGCCTTTCTTTTTCAGATGGAAGGTACATGATCGTGAGAACGAGGACGGAAGGGGGTCGTTCTGTGATGTGAAAGAGGGATGACAGAATTGAGAGGTCTCGGAGAAGATGAAAAGGGATGGAACCCAAAGAACAAGGGAAAAGAACAGCAACTGCGTTGAGCTTACATGTCAGAATATGGCAGGAATACAAACCAGTACCTTTCCAGATCAAGCACTTTATACATTACAAAGAGCCATAAAAATAACTTTATCTTTGAGCCAGTAATTCCACTTGTAAAATTCTATCTAAAAAAAAAATACAGGAATGATCTTAACTATGTAATGATTAAGGACAACTATTACATTATGATATAAAATGCTTATGAAAAGCCCTTAACAACATGGGAAAATGTTTATAGTGTTAAAAGAAAAAAGGATATAAAATGCCAAATGTTGGATTTCAAGTACATACAAATATGTGTACAGACAAAAGATGAAAGAAACACAAAATATAATTAACTTAACTTTGGGGATAGTAAAGATTATAATTTTTTAAAGATTTTATTTCTTTATTTGAGAGAGCAAGAGAGAGTACAAGCAGGGGGAGCAGCAGAGGGAGAAGCAGCTCCCCACTGAGCAGGGAGCAGGATGTGGGGCTCGATCCATGACCCTGAGATCATGACCTGAGCCGAAGGCAGACGCTTCACCAACGGAGCCACCCAGGCGGCCCTGAATGGGTCATTTTAAATAGCAGAATGAAACAATTTGTTTTCACCTTGTCTATATTTTCAGTGCCTCCCTCTCTACTGACTCCGTCCTAATGTCATTACATACTTACGTTTCAGAAGCGTCCTTGGGTTATTTTGTATGTAAGGCCACCACCTGTGTGCCGCCAGCTGGGCGCCAACAGCAACGCAGCACAAGCCGGAGCAACAGCAGAGCAGCGCACCGCCCACTGACTGGACACAGCGCTCCAGGCCGCCCACACCTTTAAGTTCAACGGCGTGACGGGATCACCAACGATCAAAGCCACAGAGAACGGTCTCCAAGAATGTAGAGAACACTTGCTCTGCTACAGCAGCAAGAACAGAGGGGCACGAGAAGAGGGAAAGAAGAGCCACGGGACCCTTCTCGAATGATCTACGTCAGGAGAGAGTGGTGACAACCGTGAGCCGAAGCTTCCCCCAAGCGGCGTCCACGCCGGCCTCCAGCAAGGAAGCAGGTAGCCACAGACTTGGAGACTCGCAGCCACAGGTGTTTAAAAGTCGGGATAGAGAAATTATTATTTACCGCCCCCCTTTCAGGCAAGAAGAGTGTTCTGTGAGGAAAAAGAGAAAGAAGACGGCAGCAGAAGTGGACGCTGAAACCTGCTCCAGAATCTCAGCTCAAGGAAGGATCACGTGTATAAACCCGGGGTTCACCCCTCGTTTCCGAGTCTTTCAAGTCCGAAAGCTCTGGGTTATAATTTCTGCCCATTTGCTCTCTGTGCAACCCTGGACCACTTACTTCACATCTTACATCATAGTTCAGGATCCTTCTATATCATTTCAAGAGTGTAACACTCCGCCTGTGGAGCGATTAAGAGGATGAAATGAAATAAAATACAGAAAACATCTAGAGACAAGCCTGACACATAATTATAGTTTTCAAATTTTTGGTTTCCTTCTCCAACTTCATTCCCCACCTCCACACATGTCTGTGATCTACTTCATATGCTTTGTTGTGTACGTACACATGTTCTTCCTAAACAGATTTAGCTTCACCTTAACAATACTACCTACCAGGAGGCTGACTATGAGGAAGGACAATGGCCACATTGCATGTGACAACAGGACTCTGTCCCCCAACCTCTACCACCAGCCCGGGGAGACGAAATCACGAGGTCTGCAGCAATCTGCTCAGAACAGTCAAGACTTGGCCAATTCCCAAATCTCTGCCCCTGCATCCAGCTGCCACCAACCAGAAAAAGCTAAATATCCTCCCCAACCAATCACGGAAGATGCCCACCTCCCCACGCCAACAACCGCCCACCAGGGCTCACCTGAAGCCTTCCCTGTTCTTACTATGAAGCTGTCCTACTCTTCGACCTGCCATTGAGTCCCAGGTAAGCTAAGGTGGCTGACTCCCTATGCTATGCTAACTCTGAGTAAACGGTCTCTGTTCTCATGTGGGGCTAGACTGTGGATTTCCACACCAGAATAGACTAGTCGCGTTCTACTATATAAAAATAAATATTTAATATTTATTATTGGGCACCACCTAAAATAATCTTCAACTGTCACACTTTGGGAAATGCTGCACTTGGGTTGTATAGACGGGACTGCCAACCACCTGTAGGAGTCCCATGCAGGTCAACAAACTATGATCTCCTGGGGACATAAAGTTAACAAGCTTCCTTTCTAATCTATTTAAAAAGCATCTCCTTTTTTAATACTTCTAAATCAAAATCTCTGAAGTCTGATGGCACTACCAGAATATTCTGTGCAGGGAGGAAAGCCTCCATCAGACCTCTAGAACGCTAGGTTAGTGAGTGAGCACCTGTCCACTACTTTACAGAGATCAGGCAGGGAAGCCTGCGTGGCGTTGAGTGTGGCAGGGAGCAGGAAAGGAAAACTGTTACCACGGACTAACAGCTTCCACGGAAGTCCATCTGCAAGGCCGGAGACCCGTGTCTGCGCCCGTAGTTCAAGACACAAAGTCAGAGGTCTAACTATGCCTACAACGATGGGATGCTAGAACATTAGAAGATGAGAGAATGTATTCCGTTTCTCTGCTTACAGGGAAGATCGGTTCGTCTTCAACTTGCCTTTTTCCTAATTGGTCTAAACATGCTCCAGTGTGGATTGAGTTTAGCCATCCAATAAGCTTAAGTACTTCTCAATCTCTGAAATTACTCCATCTGTCAAATACGTTCTTAAATAATGACCCCAAACTCTAGTTGGTCTACAAATTTGCAACACTACCCCTCTGGGGTAACTTTAAAGAACTGTTGTATAACTGACAGTGGTTCCTTTCAAAAGAACAAGACGAGCCTGTGTACTGAAAAATAAAAACTCAAGTTCAGGAAAATCATAAATACCAATGAACGAACAAGTACCCTCAAAGCTAGATGGTAACACTATTGTTATGTGCTCTTGCCAATCAGCATTGTTATGGCTTGACAAAGAATCCAGTGCACCAGACTGTAGCTAATTATGTATATTCAAGTGATTAGCAAGCACTTGTTGCCTCTTTCACACCACCCTCCAAACAGCAGCCTTTGAGAGGAGAATAGACTGCAAATGTATTGAGAGAACACTGTTAATCCTTTGGGGAGAACGTAAATGTAAACAGGACGACTCTACATCAAGGTGCTTTGACAACAACAATCATCTGCATAAACACATGCTCAACAACAAACAGGTGTTCTATTTCACAACTCGCACCCATTTGATGCTTTCAAGTAAGCATCATGCACAAACTGTTAGAAGTACTTTGAAACCAGCTGCAATTACTATAATTAGCTGCTTTCCTACACTTTGTTTCCTTTTACCTGTTCAGTACTGAGCTATGCCAGCTCACACACCCTAAGTGACCAACGTTTCAGGGCTTTCACTCTGAAGTATAGAAAGAGGAGAGATGAGGGTCAACTTCAACTAATTTAACTGGAACCTTCTGTAAAACACCCTAACCAAAAATACTAAAGCAAAATTCAAACTTTTATTTTAAAGCTACATTAATGAGACAAGAGATAGTGCTTTTTCAAAAGCTGTTCATAGTTTTGACTCAGAAGAGACCCAAATTACTGTAGTATTGAAAAATGGAAGTGAGTCAGGGGAAGTACTCTAAAGTCCGTCAGTTAAAGACTAAGTAAAACGCAGAGCCATTTATTCAAACAGAATACTACACAACAGTTAAAAGGCATGACTGAGGACGGCCATAGTGCTAACCGCGCAGTATGGACAGAGCGCACAAATGCAACACTGAGAGAAAAGAAGGAAATTTCAGAATGCCAAGAAGTAAAGACTAACCATCACGAAAAGTACGGAGTAACCGAATCATCACCTACATACAGAACTATAAACATCCTTCTAAAATCAGGATTTCCGGGCACCTGGGCGGCTCAGTTGGTGATGCATGATCCCGGGGTCCTGGAATCGAGTCCCACGTCAGGCTCTCTGCTCAGTGGGGAGCCTGCTTCTCCCTCTGCCGCTCCCCCTCTCGCTCACTCTCACTCTCTCAAATAAATAAATAAAATCCTTAAAAACAAAAATCAGGATTTCCAAACGTGAATACAAAAAACATAAAAGTCACACGTAGCAGAGCTTCTCAATAGGAAAAACTGGGGAGGGCTGACGTCCTAACCCTCAAACCAGGAATGGACACGCTGTCAAGTCCACAGCCCTGCGTCAGTCTGTCCCCTGTGCCCACCCAGCATTTCCAGTGAACGGTAAGTACTGACCAATAAAGAACTCATGAACGAGTGAGTGTGAGGAGGGAATGAGTGCATAACTCAAGCTCACAAATCAACTGAAGAGCTAGAACTGTGACTGTTCAAAAAAATGTAAGCCACAAAAAGGAAAAAGAATGTAAAAAGGAAAAGTAGGTCACAGTATTACATTATTTTAAAGTATTTGTTAAGGTATCATTTAGTAAGATATTTGAAACTTGAACAGCAAGCTACTCATACTGAAAATAATTAGTAGTATTAGTCTACAGTCAGAAAAAATATTTTGTTCTATTTCTCCTCATAACGTTTTCCCCCATTTTTCCTCCTCATTAGAGATTACTGCGCCAGACCCAGCAACAGACTTCAGCATCTGAGTGGCTAAGTCATCATCGTCACTGTTGTCCTTATTACTAGTTTTCCCAGCTACTCCCTTCCTTTTTAAGTAGACTGAGCCGGAGAAGTAGACGCACGTTTGTCACAACTATGCGTAGAAAACGAAATCTAAATCCAATTAAAGGGTCCAATTCTAGAAGTACTGGGAAGATGAAGAAGGAAATAACAGTGTCTGAGATGGTGCCGTGGAAAAGCAAGTAGAATGACAGAATGAATCTGAGGTTGAAGATAAGTCAAATATTTTTTTTTAATTTATTTGTTTTAGAGAGAGAGAAAGAGAGAGTATGGGGGGTAGGGGCAGAGTGAGAGACAGAATCTTAAGCAGACTCTGTGCTGACTGGGAAGCCCAACGTGGGGCTCGATCCCACGACCCCAAGACCATGACCTGAGCCGAAATCAAGAGTTGGACACCCAACCTACTGAGCCACCCAGGCACCCCACCCAGTGATTCAAATATTAGTAAAAAGTGAATTATTTCTTTTTGCTAATGCTAAACACAAAAATATGTCCTATGTAAATATTAAGTGTAGGGATAGGTAATTTAGAGGGGGATACATTTAGTTTGGGTTATATTTAGTCTAAACTATCTGACACATATTTGTTTATTTTAAAATATACAAATCTGTAAACATATGAAAATGTAGGTACCAGAGAGAAGTCTTGATGAGGGTGAAAAAGTGTGTGCTGTGTACTCAATACAATTGGGTTTAAATCCTGACTCTCCAACCCACTATTGGTGTAACCCAGATAAAGTTAACCCCTCTGAAGAGATATCTTGCACCACAGAATTGGATAATAATACAACAATGCCCACCCCATAAAGGCATCACAGGCTTACATTCTATCGTCTACATAAAGCAAGCAGCACAGTGCCCCGCACCTACTGTAGTGAGCGATCAACCAGCGTGAGAAATGACAATCACCAATCATCATCGGCTGTCATGGCCAACACCCAAGTCCCTGAGAACTGAGGTCAAGGAAAAAGCAAAAGGCCTCCAATCTTCGCACTTGGTGCCCAATGCTAACAAAAATCCACCAGCAAAGAAAGGCACTAGAGGAGGCTGAAGGAAGCACAGCCCCGGAAGAAAATGGAATGCAGGAACGAGGAAGGGGAGGGGATGGCTCTCCAGGTCAAAGCATGAGGGGCAAGAAAACACTGGCCGAGAACTTCAAAGGCAAAGAAAACAAGCATGATGAATACAGTAACGGGACAATCTTAAAGAAATTAGGACCCTTGGAAAGTGCTCAGAGCTAAGAGAAAGAAGTGGAAGGCTGACGCCAAATTGAGATCGTCAAGGCATATACCAGCTTAGAACAAAACAAAGAAGTACGAAGACTCTGCTCAAGATTTGCCTCCTTTAGAAGACCTCAAAATCCACCTGATTCCACTCAGACTGGCACTCACCACATTCTGCTACTTTCGTTCCATCTTCCCAAAGAACAGTGCCCGTGGGACCGGCACTTCACGGCCACGTACAGACATCTGCGGACCACGTGATCGATGGCACCCTTCAAGGGCATTTGTAAGATAACGATGTGAACACTGAGCAGTTGTCTCTCCGGCACCATCTCTCACCTGTCCCTTCCTCTGACAATCTCCCCAGCCCTACACATCCCTTTCCCTTCCAGAAAGGTCTGGATTCCATCCTGTCACACACACGCTAGTTGGGCCCCTTCCTCTAACCTGCTTCCCTTCACACCATAACAAGTCACTCTTCCTCTTCCTTCAGTCTGGCTCTTCCCTCTTCATGGACTCCAGGACGCTTTTCTTGACTCTGCTGTGCACAAGCCAGATGAGCTTGGACAAGTCACTTTCCTCCTCTGTGCCTCCGCATACCCTCCTGCAAGATGAGGCTGGAACAGTGCTCACCACATGAGACTCCTGGGAACATTCAAGGACACTGGTCATGCAAGGTGCGGGACACAGGGCTTGGCAAGTAGTTACTGCTTAGAAAAGCGTAGCTCTCTTCGTTATTCCCTGACCCCAACTCTAGGTGGAGAGCCCCTCCTGTACCATTATTGTCGTGCCTCTTTCCCTCCCACAGCACTTGCCCAAGTATGGATTACACTGTATCTGCTAAGGAAGATGAGAAGTAGAGAAAAACAAAACAGGAGAAAGAAGTAGAAGGCAAGAGAAAAAAGTGGGCGCTCAAGACAGGGATGAAGGGAGCGAGAGAGAGATACAGGAAAGGGTATATTTCCTTAATGAGACCGTACACGATAAAGTTGAACTCCTGTTCTCAGGGCTTCCACACTTTCCTCTTGAGCCCACAGAGATTCCACACTAACTAGGAGGACGACTGTGCCCACTGGGGCAAGTTACTGGGTGTCAGTAATGAGAGTAAGACTTTCCTATGAATCAAAAGAAATGAAATCAAGGGTCAAAATGATTCCTCGTCCAAATCCGGGAATCAAAGTCACACAGAAACACTGATCTAGGCTAAAGTAGGACACACTTGTAAATTACGAGAAGATTCCAAAACACTGAAGTACTTTGGTCCCTTCGCACAAATTAGCTGTTCATTTTAAAATAACACAGAGTAGTGTTAGGACCAGAGATGAAGATAAACACGCCCAAACTGCATCAACTCCATCTGCAGCCCAGAGAAGTTAAACAGCAGAAAGCAACGAAGAATAGACTCTTCACCAAAAAAGAAATGTTTGTTTTTGCAGGTTAGCTCCACCATTTTTTTCACATTTGCATCCTACTAGTTCTACTTGGTCTCCCCATTATGCAACAGTTCTTTACAATACAGCCAGCTACCCTGACAACTGGGTTCCTTTGCCAGAGTGGCTTTGTTTAAATCCTAAAGCTGTGCTTGGCTTTGCACTGAGCCCAGTGGCTGCCTGTGATCTGAATGCCAATGAAGAGTCAGACCCTGTTGTCTAACAAGCCAGAGACTAAAAGGTCTCTTTGGGGTCAACAAACTGTCTCGACTACTTTCATAAGCTTAAGAGACTGGAAAATGAAGCTAGAAATGCATCCTATTTCTTAGGGGGACAATAGGAAAAAGTATTAAGCGCCTAACATCCATCAGATACTTTTTAGAGCTTCAACTTCAAATTTGAGGGGCCCTAGTAAACCTTCACATGTAAATAAAGTGCTGCTTCTTCTAATGGGAATAAACTTAATCTTAAAGAAAAAGTGTAAATAAATTTCAATTAACATATCAAATTGGAGGGCGTTTAGAGAATTGTATACTCAAAACTACATTAAAAAAAAAAAAAAAACAAACCTGTGTCCCAGTCCCCACTTGTTACTGATCAAGGGAGACAAACGACAAATACAAAGATGGTAAACCAGTCTTCGGCTACAATCTAAGAAATGCAGAAGTGCATAACTCTAAAGAACCAACTCCGAGCTAGTACCTACTTCATGGCAAATATTAAAAATCCCTTAAAAAAAATCCAACAGTAGAAGCAGAAAAAATAGTTTCAACTACATCATTTTAGTTCAACTGTCAATGAAAAACAACACGCGTTGTTGTCTGCTTAACTTGCCATTCAGCTACTAGTCCACATTGCCTTATATTTTAGTACTTAGAGGCTCCCTTTTTCTTACTTACAACGAATCTCATCGATGCCACATTCTGCCTGTTTTACTTCCTGGATAGCTCTCAAATTTCTGCCTCCGACCCTAGTGCCACAACCCTAACTCAGATCACGACAATGGCTCACCTGCAGTCCTACAAAAGCCTCCTAACTGATCCCTGGCCAGGGCAGCCCAACAGATACATAACACAATCCTCACGTGTAACTTTATATTTTCTCAGAGCCACCTTTAAAAATGCAGAAACAGCCAGGTGACATTATTTTAAATAATATATCTTTACTTAACCAAATATACCCAGGACATTAGCATTTCAATAAATAATCAATAAAAGGAATTGAAATATTTTACGTTCTGTTTTTTCCAAAGCATGAATTCAAAATCCAGAATGTATTTCACACCTACGGTACGTCTCAATTTAGATGTTACATTTTCAACAGCTTAAGTAAGAAATGTAATCCTACCAAAACAATAAAGCTGAAGGGAAAAGATTTTATACAGCTTGTTTTTAATTAAAGGTCAATAAAATTTCAAATCTAGTTCCTCAGCCACACCGGCCACATCTCAAGTGCTGAACAGCCCCCAGCTCCTGGGCTGGACGGCTCAGCTACAAGGCTTCAATTGTTGGACCTTCCCTTCCAGACTTAGAGTATTCAAGTATGCAAACCCTTCCCATCGTCTACAGCCTAAAGCCCTCTGTCCACTTCTCAGAGATCTTCTGACAAAATCTAACCTTTATAGCCTGCCTCCCACACGGGATTCCCTTCTCTTTCCAGCCTCATCTGTCCCCACATTCCTGCACCCCCCGCGGCAGGCAACAGTGCTCTGGCACGGAAAGCGCCAGTGTCCTCCTTCGGCCTGTGCCGTAAGTCCTACTGGACACTCTTCTTCTTCCCAACCCCTGTTGACTGGCCACCTCCAGCTTATCCTTCAGGGTGTGAATAAGAGATCATCGTCTCTTCTCGGATCCCTTCCTGTTATACGACACAAGCTCTTGGGAGGCAGGAATCATGTCACTCTCATTTACTGCTGTATCCCCAGCGTCTATGAAAATGCCTGGCCCTTTGTAGGCACTCAATAAACACGATTCAATCAACATAGTGGAGGGAGCTATGTTAAGCATGCCCTCATTCAACACACATGGCAGGAAGATAAGCGTCATCCTGCGAGTTCACTGACATGGTTTTACTCTAACCAGAAATAGACCATGAGAATCTACGCCAAAACGAACTCTGAAACACCAAGACTCTCAAAGTTGGAATCTTCAGTATGAATTAACACTTTGTACCCAACAGCTTCTTCTGTGTCTACTGGAAGGGCAGTGGAGGTCAGAGGAAAATTTTCCCCCCACTTCTTATAAGGGGGGGATTCATGAGCATAATACCAGATTTCTCTCTCTCCCTTTACTCACGCTATTCAGGTGAGATGGAGTCATTTTTCTGGTGGAGAGATGTGGGGGGAGAAACCTTGGCATGCAGAATTCTGTCCAGTCCTTTTTCTCCCTTTTGAAGCTAGTCTGCTGCAGAAAATGCAAATTTGCCTTTGTCCCTACATGTGAGGGACCAGCAAACTAACTACACAAGGCCTGCAGCCTGTTTCTCTCAATAAAGTGTTACTGGAACACAGCCCCACCCATTACTTCACAGATCGTCTAGGGCTGCTTTCTTGCACTACAGTCACAGAGTTGAGTGGCTGGAGTTGTGAAGAAAACCACAGGGCCTACAAACATAGCTTAGTATCTGGCCCTTTGCAGAGACAGACCCACGCTCTACGGCACATCTCACTTGCAGGGTCTGAACCACACCTGGAAAAGTCCGCTTAATTCTGCAGTTCAAGCAGCAAGCCCTGTGGCTCTCACACTAAATACGCCTCCAGCTTAATCTTCATCGGAGAGCTGCTTTGGGCTCCATCTTTGCTCTTTATCTCAAATAGTGGATACAAGGCCATATAATCAGTCATTCTTTTTACTGCAGCCTCTGGAAACCCCAGCACTTCATCTTTATACATCTTCTCAGCAAAGTGTTTAAGTTCGAGGGTCTGAAAGTGCGAGGGCAGGGGTCTCGGTCAAGCGCGTGTTTATGGTCCGAAGTACTTGGAACGTGTCTTCTGGAGGAAATGTTGGCGCTACACCTGGGAAGCATCTCATTCATGCGAACGTCCTCACACACGCAGCGGTGCTCTTCTGTTTCCAGAGCCGAGTACTTGACAGCCCAGCCCGGGTCTCGGTAGACCGGCTAGTGGCAGGCTCTGGGCTCCCCAGACGCCGTGCTGGGCGCGGGGGCCGCGCGCCTCGCGGAGGAAAATCCAGAGACACCGGCTGATGAGCGCCTAAGGAGCGAGACGCACAACGTCGCACAACGTCGCACAACGTCGTCAGGTGCGTTCTCTGTGCAGACTTGCCGAGAGGGGCCCGGGAAGACGCCCCCAGGGGCGCCCGGAGGCCCCAGCGCACCACGTGGGCCACCGAGAAGGAACACCGGGAAGACACGCGGAAGGCCGACCAGACCCATCGCCCGAGAAATGAAGACCATCGCCGTCCAAAGGGGAAACCAAAAGAGCTGAAGGGCCCCGTGCACCCCAGGGGCCTCCTTCGTTGCGAGCATGGCCCAAGCTCACGGAGGGCTGGCTGCGGCGACGCGGCGGCCCCAGCAGCGCGGAGGGGTCAGAACACAGACGGGCGCGCGAAAGAGACGGCGATCAGGATTCCAGCACCAGCTCTGCCCTCGTCCTACAGCACCTGAGCCCCGCAGCCAGCTCACTCCTTTACAGAAAAAACGTGCAAGACTGGCCGCATAAGATGTGGTTTTAACTGCGGGGCGTGGTGTTTCGCGAACGTCCCACACTCCCTAGGGCGGGGCCGTCGCCTGCGGCTCCAGCGCGGTCAGCGGGGACCGGTGGGGACCGGGTTCCTGGGCTTCGGCTGCCGCTGATGCCACGTGCCGCTGATACCCGACCGCCCCTCTGCAAGCCGCACGCGTGGCGCCACTGTTCTGTTCACATTCTGAGTGCTTCCCAGTAAATACACTTTTTCGTATGAAAAATAAAAAGATTTCTAGCGTTAAGTCTTCATGTCAGGCCCTTTGTTCTAGGAAAACATGTACAGTACCTGTATTTTTTCTGCAACAAAATAGTCTTTGGACATTATTGATTTTTGTTTCCTTGAATGTTTCTCTTACTCTTGAAACAAATCAATATTCTACAAAAACTGACCTCAGATCACCTATTCCAGGAACGCCAGTCAAAAACTATTCTAGTAATTTATTAAAGAGCATTTATCTTTTTATCCCATATTGATGTTAACTAAAGCCTTTCAGCCAGAGACAATTCTATCACACATACTTGTGAAAATGTATATGCAAGAATATTAATCTTTTTAAGATTTTATTTATTTGACAGAGAGACAGCCAGCGAGAGAGGGAACACAAGCAGGGGGAGTGGGAGAGGAAGAAGCAGGCTCCCAGCAGAGGAGCCTGATGTGGGGCTGGATACCAGGACCCCTGGGATCATGCCCTGCGCCGAAGGCAGACGCTTAAAGACTGAGCCACCCAGGCACCCCCAAGAATATTAATCTTGACAATAACTATAAGGAAGTTAAACAGAGTGAATTAAGGTTTTCCTTTTGTAGGTTTCTAGAACACAGTGCAACAATAATCCTTCACAAACTATTTAAATATGCCAATGAGAGTGTTGCATATTTTTGTCACATGCTTTTTTATTCATTTCAGTTTTGTCCTATCATTTCCCTGGTGCTACACATCTCACATTTCCAAAAAGTTTTCTACTAATTTTGCTTAAGTAGTTAAATACAAGAAGGTGAACAGACACATGATGATATATAACATACTTCGGACCTCAGTACTAACGCAGGTTTATATTGGGTTGCTGGGAATTCTTTCTGAAACAAAACCAAGAGTAAGAGATAAACAAATGAGAGCTTTGCAAAGAAACTGCTTTTGTGCAAAAAAAATTAAAATGATAGCTGAAGATGAAAAGAACTTTTTTTTTAAATTTTTTTAAAGATTTTATTTCTTCATATGTCAGACAGAGAGAGAGCACAAGCAGGGGGAGCAACAGGCAGAATGACAAGCAGGCTCCCCGCTGAGCAGGGAGCCCAATGCAGGACTCGATGCCAGGACCCTGGGATTTTGACCTGAGTCGAAGGCAGATGCTTAACTGACTGAGCCACCCAGGCATTCTGGGACCTTTTTTTTTTTAATAAAGTATTTTTCATCTCAATTAGGCCCTGAGTTCTTTATATTCACAATATTCAGTAAATACTTAGAGACTACAATACTTTTTTCATAATCCTTCAATATATTGTGACATGTGTCTCCTAGGGACAGTTGTCACCTTCCTAAGTTTAAATTAAAAAATTTAAAAGAGGGGCGCCTGGGTGGCACAGCGGTTAAGCGCCTGCCTTCAGCTCAGGGCGTGATCCCGGCATTGTGGGATCGAGCCCCACGTCGGGCTCCTCTGCTATGAGCCTGCTTCTCCCTCTCCCACTCCCCCTGCTTGTGTTCCCTCTCTCGCTGGCTGTCTCTATCTCTGTCAAATAAATAAATAAAATCTTTAAAAAAAAAAATTAAAAAAAAAAAAATTTAAAAGAAAACTGAACCAGTTAAAATCATACAAAAATGACTGAATTCCATGTAAATGATAAATATGTCTCTTGGGGAATCCGAAACACACATTTGTTTTTATGTGTTCTTCTCTTTTGGCAATAGAGCAAAACAAACTTTTTGGTCTTCCTTACTTTCTCATCAGAAACCTATCTCCCCTTATAGACATATCCTCTCACCTCTAGTCTTCAAGAAAGACAGCACTCTGCTCATAAAAACACTGTATATAGAAGTATTTCAAGGGGGGTGCCTGGGTGGCGCAGTCGTTAAGCATCTGCCTTCCGCTCAGGGCGTGATCCCAGCGTTATGGGATCGAGCCCCACATCAGGCTTCCCCGCTGGGAGCCTGCTTCTTCCTCTCCCACTCCCCCTGCTTGTGTTCCCTCTCTCGCTAGCTGTCTCTCTCTGTCAAATAAATAAATAAAATCTTTAAAAAAATAAAAAAAAATTAAAAAAAGAAGTATTTCAAGGGTTTCAGAGTATCTTTTTCAAAAAGTGTGTAGACCGTTCACTGAAACAAAATTGTATTAAGGTTAGCGAACACAGTCAAGGGCTGGCCGACTCAATGCGTGAACTTGGGAGCGCAGGGCCTCCAAGGTCACCATGGCAAGAGAAAGATGAAGGGAGTAAGTACACTGCCTTAGTCCAAAGTGACACATAATATTTTCACTCACAGTCCACTAGCCAGAAATTAGTCATTTGCATCCAACATAACTATGAAAAGCTGGAAAATATAGGAACACAGGGAAAAGTTAGTCTCTACCTCTCAAACATAGCTCTTAAAACACCGCTCAAGGAAATCTCAAATTCCGTGTTAAAAGGTAAGGGTGTAATTGACCTTCAATAAAACTAAAATTAGATCAACTTTAAGTTACATCCTCTGCAATGTCTAGTGTTTTTATCCTGGTGCGGGGGAAAAATGTATACTAGTTCTTTAAACTACTTCATGTTGATAGTTTTTTTTAATTATATCAACAATCTTAACATTTAAAAGATAAGCATTTAAAATTAATTTTATGGTTTGAAATACAGAAAGCAGTTTCGTTAAGTTAGAAAAGATTTTCAAAGATCTCACAATTTATCAAATACAGCGTCAGAGCCAACGATCACACCAAATGTTGTAGATAATATTTACAATTTCCCTTACCTTAGACAAGGAAGTTTTAATTATTTTTAAATGCAGTGTCATAAAAGTATTTGAGGACTGCAAATGAATAGCAAGCATATTAAAAAAAAAAGTGCTCAACTTCAGCAGTCATCAGGGAAACAAAAACTGAAACCACAAAGCCGTGTCACCACAATGACTAAAATGAGAAAGACAATCTCAAGTGCTGATGAATAAACAGAACCAACGCACCTCCCGTAAACTGTTAATGGGAACATAAAGAACCAACATTTCAATGTCAACTATACTTCAATTAAAAAAAAACAAAAAAACAAAAAACATTTCAGTAAAGTGTTTAGCAGTATCTACAAAATAAGCTGAATGTATGCATGTTGTGTGATGCTGGGTCCTACTTGTAGTTATATACCCAACAAAAATACGTACATAACATACGAAAAGACATATGGCCAAAAAGTATAAACAACCCAGGGGCACCTGGGTGGCTTAGTTGGTTAAGCGTCTGCTTCAGCTCAGGTCATGATCCTAAGGTCCTGGGATCGAACCCTGCATTGGGCTCCCAGCTCAGTGGGGAGCCTGCTTCTCCCTCTCCCTGCCCCCCACTCCCCCTGCTTGTACGCTTGCTCCCTGTCAAATAAATAAATAAAATCTTAAAAAAAAAAAAAAAACATACAAACAACTCAAGTATCCAACAGAACAGATAAATTGTGGCATAGTCACACAATGGAAACATCATGTAACAACAGTCAGGAATGAACTATTGTTACTTGCAACAACTAGGATGAATCTCATGAATATGGCATTGGGGGAAAAAAGCCAATGGATTCCATATTCAAAAGCAGACAAAACTAATCTATGGTGTAAAAGCCACTCTATTAGCTTGGTGGAGGACAGCGACTTGGAGATGTAGGAGGAGGGAAAGGTTTAGAAGGTAGTGGTAATGTTCTTCTTTATATGGGTTTTAGTTATGTGGTATGTTCACTTTGTGAAAATTCACAGAAAGGTATTCTTATGACTTTTTACTTTTCTGTATGTATCTCATACTTTAAGAAGAAGTTTACCTTAAAAATTATTACCGGTAACAGAATCTCTTCATTTTGTTATATATTGCAACATCATATATTAGTTCTGATATTCTCTTCTATGGCCAATGGTAATTTTTGAAATGGCTCTTCTAGTCACCACGTAGGAATCACATTTGTGATAATTATTACTCATTAAAGTCCTTACTCATTAAAAAATGTTTTGTGTTTTTTTTTTTTGAGAGTACACATGTACACACAAGTGGGGGGAAGGGAGGGCAGAGAGAGAGAGAGAGAGAGAGAGAATCTTAAGCAGGCTCCACACCTAGCAGGACCCCAAGATCATGATCTGAGCCAAAACCAAGAGTCGGACACTTAACCACTTAACCGACTGAACCACCTAGGTGTCCCTAAAAATATTTTTATTAACTTCTCAAAAAGATGTTTCTTGTGCAAGTAATGTGGGAGATTTTTAAATTTTTTGTAATGAACTTGTTGAAGATCTCAGTTCTAACATAAAAGTATGGGGCATATGTATATAAGAAAATAAAATACAACACCAAATACACAGATATCACACCATGCTACAACATGTAGGGATTTTAGAGATAATTTAGGTCAATCCCTCTTATTTTATAAAAACAGGTAAAGTCACAAAAATGGTACGGGATGATATCAGTACTCAGCTTCCAGAATGAGAGTTTATTATTCTTACATCTAGACTATTCTCCCACCCATTTAATGACTGGTACTAGGAACAAAATTTTTACTACACAAAGGGTTTTCCTATAGGATGTCTTTGAAGTTAGATTTAGTGAATTCAAGACTATAATAACTATGTAAACTGAGCATCTGCAGTAATATTCCTCATGAAAACAGTTCTTAAGACACAGTGCTTCAGACTTACATGGTGATCATTTCACAATATATACAAACATCGACTTAGTATAATGTACACTTGAAACTAATGTTATAGGGTCAATTAAATATCTGAGTAAAAATGTGTTAGGTAGAGCCTCAAAAAAAGTTTAGCAAAATCTGCACTGACTCTAGAACATAACTTAAATACAAGTATCAACACGCTGCAGAAACACAAATTCCCAACGTGGAACCAAAGTAAAGATCTTCCAGATTCACTGGATGACTTTTTGCTCTGCTTTGTTTCTATTTCCAGTTAGCCCTAGTTGGATAATTTTTTCACTAAATCCAAAATACAGGTGGTACTTCTAGTCAAACATGTTTCTCTGTGTATTTTGTAGTCGTTTATCATCTATCCCTAACTTGGCCTATGAGTCCCGTGTCTTCTCAGATCTTCTCAGTGAGTGCTGTGTTATATATTTTCATAATATGGAAATCACATCCTACTTATTCAGTTAAAATGTATTCCATCTTTACATTCCAATGAAGTAAACCTAGTTTGTCTTGAGTAATATTTTTCCTCTAAATAATACCAATACAAGCTTGTATTTGATAAAGCTAGTTAAAGTTAAAACAAAACAAAACAACTTTAGAGACTTTTTTGCTAAACAGTATGTCATTGGGTTAATAAGTCATTAATTGCCACTTGCTTGGGTTATTTGTACCCCATTGTTTTAGAGAACATAAGGGGAGATGAAGAAACTTCAAAGTTTGATAACTAGGCCATTATCAGAAATGCAGATTGAACATCTGATCCCGGGTCTGTCTCAAATTAACACTCTACGGAGAAGAAGAATTGTCCCATTACCTCTGAATATTTACTGCTGTTGGTATTTTTTTTTTTAATTTATCAAAGCAATGAGTTTATTAAAGACAGTGGGGCATAAGAGAAGACAGAGAGATACAGAGACAGGGATAGAGGAGAGAAGAGAGAGTGAAGTAGTGAGAACTTCCCCTTGAAAATCTTCAGTAAAAACTGTATTAATATACTTACAGAAAAGAGTCAGGAAGAATAGGGAATAAAGAAGGCATCAGAGATTTTCACCCTGTATTTTACCTCTGGAGAAGGCTTACTGTCTTGAAGAACATGAACATGGTGGGGGGGTGGGGGTGGCAGAGGGGATGGAGAGGGGGGGAGGGGGGAACCAGGAGAGGAAAGAAACAACTGCAAGCTGCCATGCTGAGCTCATAAACAATCACCAAAAGGGGCTTTGGGAGCTCACCAGCTGCAAAGGTTTTGTATTAGGCTGTGGCTCCACTGGGAGGATGGGCGCCCCTAAATAATGATGTCAAAAGAGTTTTTACATGCCCAGGAAGCTATTCCAAGCAAACAAAAATCTACAGTTGTCCCTAATGGAGGTTAAACCTTGGGGGATTAGAGATAGAGAGTATAGATGGCTATTATCTAAACAAACGTATTGTTCCTAACGCAACAAAAGAATATATTCCTAAAAAAGAATAGGTAATATTTTCACTGTGAAGCTGCAAACAAACAGAACAAAACAAATGAAACGAACATTCCCTCTTTCCATGTACCAACAAAAATGTCAGAAGTTTCATTTTGAAAGTGATATGGCAGAGTGAATTTAAGAAGAAAAAAGTAATTACAGCGTAACTTCCAGGGGAGTTTCATTCACGGAGCATTTCTGTGTTCCACTCAATGTTCTCTCATCACAGAGGCAGTAATTCGTAATGACTGGTTCAATATAATGTTGAGGAAGCAGAATTCTGATGACGCTGCTGGGAAGTTCTCTCCTCTCTCACTAGCGTTCTACCCATCACACCCCAGTAAATGCAACATTTTCGTGGTCATTTGACCAAAAAAGCAAAAAAAAATTTTTTTTCAAGAGATATTAAAAGATTAAAGGGAGGAATCCTCAATTCATAGACCAAGACATCACCTAACAACATCGGGTCCTAAAAACCAATGAAAAAGTGCATTTTTTTCCCCAACCGTACATATAATTCTCAAAGCAAGTTGCAATGGCATCTTCTGCCTATTTCTAGTTATTCCAGATGAGGTATTTGTTTTCTTCTTTGTAGTTTACCAAGTTTGTGCCACTTGATGCAAAGGGCTTTCCTGATTAGTATTTGCTGATTATATGATGTTAGCATATATGATGTTAGCAAACAGGTACCTTCCCAAATGAAAGGGTCAATATTACATAAGAAGGATTACAGGAAACCACCTTAAAATATAAAGTGACTTTGTCCATAGACACAGTGAAGTTCAAAAAGGGATAAATTTAAGACAGTTTACTTAAGACACTGTATAAACTTTCTGCAAAATGATTTAAGGTCATAAGGAATCACTAACTAAGGGTCACCAGTGAAATGGGGTATGTCAAAAGCACAGGGACATATGGTCGGACATATCACAGGTAAAAAAATGTGATACTATGCTTTTTCTACCATAACGATCTTCAAACTGTTTTATATTGATACCCAACAGCTGTAGCAGAATCTCTCAGTTAAATGAAGAAAAAATTAACATAAATCCTAACCCTAGTCCTAACATACACTGATTCAAAAAAAAAAAAAAAAAAACCAGGGGCGCCTGGGTGGCACAGCGGTTAAGCGTCTGCCTTCGGCTCAGGGCGTGATCCCGGCGTTATGAGATCGAGCCCCACATCGGGCTCCTCCGCTATGAGCCTGCTTCTTCCTCTCCCACTCCCCCTGCTTGTGTTCCCTCTTCTCGCTGGCTGTCTCTATCTCTGTCGAATAAATAAATAAAATCTTAAAAAAAAAAAAAAACATACACAGATCCTATACAGTACATAATGTGCCAGGGTACCCAGTATCTGTGTTTTTGAGGAAGTTAACATGGTTGTTAGTTTGTCTGTTTTCGTAGGCTTGTTTAACAATTATATTGAACAGCTGTCCAAAATAGTTCAGAGGTTTTAAAAGAACCAAGTTGGAAAACCTGTGGGCAGGCAGGAAGTCGGAGAAGCTCCCTAAACAGAGATAGCTCCTTTGTCTAAGCATGAAGATAAAGAAGCAAAACTATACTTGGTGATCCTATCTGGTTCAGATAGAAAACAAGAATGGGTTTAAAAAAATTAAAAAAAAAAAAAGCTGGATAGATATGGTGTTCTTCCTTACAGCTGAGAACAGAAAGGTCACATAAAGTAAAACTTGGCACTTACAGCTATGGTGTAGACAGGCACAATCGTGGCACAATTGTGACAACTTAGAAGAGCCTGCGTTGGTGCTTATAAAAGCTCGTCAGTCACTGTAAAAGCTGAACCAATCTAACAGACGAATAACTAAAACTGTATTAAAAGGAAAGAAAACAATTTCACAAACTCTGATGTAGAATTTCAGGAATGTTAAAGTTCACTGGAGGAATACTACTATTTAGTGTGATTAATTTAGTAAAAATAAGGGCATCTGGGTGGCTCTGTTGGTTAAGTGTCTGCCTTCAGCTCAGGTCCCTGTCCTCCCCACTCATGCTCTCTCTTGCTATCTCTTCTATAATAAATAAATTTTTTTTCAAAAAGTTTAATAAAAATAAGTCAATGACGCAAAGCAGTATTAATCACATAAACGTCTCAGGGTTTGCTTTTGTTCAAAGGAGGTATTCTCTCAAGATGTAGTTTTACAAATAAGATAACCAGATAATAAAGAATCAATATGCAAAAACTCCTAAAGACTGCCTGTTTATATACGTGTGAATTTCAAAGCCTTGCATTTTGAAGAGTAATGTGTCCAGGCTAGCCTCGCCATGTGAGTCAGAGTGACATCTAGTGGCAACTCCGTTGAACAGTACCTGTTTGGTACTCTTGTCTCCTGTAACTAAAACGAAGGGTACCCAGCACATGGTAGGCACTCAAACACTACTGCATGAATCACCTACTCTACCATTAATACTTCAGCCTACTATTCCAATTTCCCCATTCCTACTGAACCTCCTCCTGCCTTTCCCACCATTTCCAGGCCTTCATTCTCCCTGCTCTCCCAGTCTAAAAGTTCTCCTCCACACTTGCTCACTTGTCTCATTCTCTATGGACTCTTTGGTTAGTCTGTATGTTTCTCATCTACTTTTTCTTTCACAGTACATATTTTTTTAAAGACTGTATTTATTTACTTGAGAGAGAAAGAGAACACGAGTGGGGTGGGGAGGAGCAGCGGGAGAGGGAGAAGAAGGCTCCCCGCTGAGCAGGGAACCCGACATGGGGCTCGATCCTAGGACCCTAGGATCCCCAGACATTTAACCAACTAAGCCACCCAGGGGCCCTCACTGTACACATTTTATCCATCTCCACCCTATGCCTTTTGTAAAATCCATTTTCTGTGTAATTGCTCTGAGTATGGCAATATTAAATCATGAAACTAAGCCAAATGCATCAACCATAATTCATCTGGGAACTCTGGGAGATTACTTAATTCATTGCCAGGTGACCTGACCATCTATCAAGTCAACTGACAGATGATTATTTACCAAAAGCAATCATGCCACTTCTTCTTTGCCCTTATTCAAACCCCTCTCCCCAAACTCCATCTCTCTCACCCTCTAATAAGATCACTTCCTAGAAAACTGAGTACCTGAGTATTTGCATTTGAAGAAGACACTTTATTTGGAACACCCTCTTTATTTCTCCTTCAAAGGAGGACATACACAGCCTCCTTGTCAAGTGCTAGCTCTTAGTCTTGTGTCCCATCTTTATTGTTATCTGCCTTTAAGATTTGGTTACGTCAATGATTATATCTCTCCTGAATCTTCAAAATTCCCCTCTGAATTTTGACTCCTTCCCTACGACCTATGAACATACCCACCCCATCCAAACATCATCTTCCTTTGATCTATTGCAATCTAGTTTCCTCCTTTTCATCAAAAAGTAAGTCAAAAGAGTAATCTACGGTGACTTTCTTCATTTCCTTGATACCCGTTCACCACCCAACCAACACTCCACTGGCTCCAGGCAACGGTGGGAAAACCTACCTGCAGAAGTGCGGCCGGCTGATCACAGCCAGCTGCTGAGCCCGGGCTAACGCTGGGTGCAGAGTCCTAATCAGTGCTGGTTGGCAGTCATCGGTTTTACTGTTTAACATAATTTAAAATTTCTTTACTTTTGGTACAAAATCGAAAATCACTGAATGAGAGAACATTTTCAACTAAGAAAAAATCTACTCAATACTGGTAAGTACCAAAAAAAAAAAAAAAAAAAGTGATACTTGTCCAAAACCAAGCACATAAGCACCTGAAACATACATGTAGTACAGTGACATGGCGAAGCATGTCAAGTGGCCCTGAAACGTTGACTTAATTATGGGAACCACGAGCAGTGCTTTCTGAACAGCTCTGATTCTGAAATGAACATTCTTTGTACTTGATGATACTAATTCAGCCTTTTTTGTGGCCGATGCTATAAATGTTACGGAAATTATGTACTGCCCATGTTCATTACCTAAATTTCACATAATAATAGGTTTGTTAAATTAATTTTTCCCTAAAATAGATAAAACAATTATTCTTTATTAAGGATTAATCACTTGCCAAAATTAATTGTCTAAAACAACCTCATTTCAATTAACACACTAGTCTTAGAGCTGGTGTTTTCAACTTTTTATTTTTTCAAACTTAACTACACTTTAAATTTTTAAATAAAAGAAAGCCTTTGCAGGTAGCCCCCTGGTTTATAAGTGGTCTGCACCCTTTTAGTTCATTGGTAGCTTCTGAGTACTCGGGAGTGTTTTGTTCCAGAGAATAATGCTATAAATAGCGGATGCTATAAATTTGAAGATGTCATCCAAGGTCTATTTAACTCAGTTAAACAGTACTAATCAGTACCAGCCAACCCAACCTTAAATCTAGGTCCTTGGAATGGAAGGGTGGGGAAAAGGAAGTTAAGTTTTTATCACTCCTTCCAGGCACAGAATTTGCCATAATCAAGTATTTGAAATGGGCAAGTGTACCGTTGGCATAATTCCTACATCCTTCCCCAATACAAACTTTTCTCCCACACCCTCTGTTATTTCTACCAGTTTCAAGGCCTTCAGCCCTCTTCCACCGTGCCATACCATCCTGATCTGCCTTCACTTCCCCAAATGCCCCAGATTTCAAAATGTACTTCCTTCCCTCTACTAACCTCTGATCTCACCAGGCAACAATGCAACCTGATTCAAAGGATTAGTAAAAAGATAGGTCGAAACCTTTTAAAAGGTAATTTTACAAAATAGTAATAATAAAAGGGAAAGAGTACCCTTACAGTGTGGAACACTAGCAGTCACTACTTTAATCAAGTAATCAAAGCTAACATCACTAGTAATGGGATAAATCGAAACTGACCACCACCCCAGAGGCTACAACAAGGACACAGCATCTCTTCTATGATAGTCCCAAAAATGTACAACCTGAATCTAACAGTGAAGAAAAACATCCGACAACCCCAAATTGAGGGACGTTCTACAAAATAACTGGTATGTAATCTTCAAAACCATCGAGACCATAAAAGTAAAGACTATGGAGCCATTCCATGCTGAACGAGGCTAAAGACAACCGAAGAATTCAATGCAAGACCTCGGATTAGAATTTCTCAATAAAAATATTATTGAAAGAACTGGCAAATCTGAAGAGGACCTGTTGATTAGATAGTAGTGACTGATGCATCAATATCAATTTCTTCACTTAACAGTTATACTCTCCTCATACAGGAGGATGGCCTCCTTTTGTAAGAAAAATCCACGAAAGTATTCGGGAGTAATGGGGCATCTTACACTCAAATGGATCAGGAAAGAAAAGCTGCTGAGTTATTCTTACAACCTCTCTGTAAGTTTGAAATTATTTCAAAATATAAACTAAAAATAAATAATCAGAAGGGGGAATGAAACATGAGAGACTATGGACTCTGGGAAACAAACTGAGGGCTTCAGAGGGGAGGGGGGTGGGGGAATGGGATAGACTGGTGATGGGTAGTAAGGAGGGCACGTATTGCATGGTGCACTGGGTGTTATACACAACTAATGAATCATCGAGCCTTACATCGGAAACCGGGGATGCACTGTATGGTGACTAACATAATATAATAAAAAATCATTAAAAAAATAAAATAAAAAAATAAAAATAAATAAAAAAATAAAAGTAATAAATAAATAAATAAATAAATAAATAAATAAATAAATAAAATGTAAAGGTTTTTACACTTGCGTTCCATCTTCTCATTTTGATGCAGCTTCATCTAACAATGAAAGCTCTCAAAGAAATACATTTCTTTCATTCATTCATTCATTCATTCATTCTTCACTCAACAAAAACTGAGTCCCTTACTCTATGACAGGCACAGGGAGCACAACAGGAAAAAGTAGAGAAAAATCACTGCTTTCATGGAGTTTATATTTGATGGGAGAGAAACAAGTAGAGGGCAGAATGTGTTAAACACTGGTATGTGCCAGGAGAAAAACACAAAACAGGGAGAGGACTGAAGTTTCAGATGAGGTAGTCAAGGACGACATCATTGAGAAGTAACCCTTAAGAAAAACTGAAGAGATGTGAGGAAGCTAGGTGCAGGTATCTGGGGGCGGGGGAGAGGGAAGGTGGGGGAGAGATTTCTTGACATAGGGAACAGCAAGGCTTTGAGATGGAATATGCCTGGCATGCTCCTAGAACAGTGAGAGCAGAATAAAGGGGGAAAGGACAGTCTGGATGCGGGTTAACCATCAAATCTAACTTCTCCACAATGGCCAGCCCCATATTACAAAATACAGTAAAGCAGGATGAAAGATTATCAAGTGAACTTGCGTTTGGTCAGCATACAGGTGAACGGAACACTGCCAGCACCCAGGAGCCATCCACACGTCCCTTCTTGCTCACAGCCTCTTATCCTTCCCCTAGAAGTAGAAACATTCTCCCGACTTTTACGCTGTTAACTTACCTGGTTTTTATTATGGTGTCAAGACTTAGCTACGTCTCCCTAAACAATCGAGAAGGTTTCCCACATCTCAAATTCATATGCATTGGGATAGGACTTTATGCATCATCTGTACCTTAGTTCTTTCACTCGATACTAGGTTTGTGCGATTCATCCGCGTTCGTGTAGCTCTATACAGAATGCCACTGTGTGTACCACAACTTACTAGTCTCATCTCCCGTGCAGGGACATTTCTTTCCAGTTTCATGTCATTGCAAGCGATGCTACTCTGAACACTCATACCCATGTCTCCTGGTGAAATATGCACACATAGAGTTCAGTTGCTGAGTCAGAGGGTATGCGTAGCCTCAACGTCTCCAACCTGTGGTATTATCAAGGCTTCTAATTTTTGCCAAAATGGTGTGTGTGTAGAGACTGTCTTACGGTGATTTTTATTTGCAATTCTCTGATTGCTAATGAGGTTGCACATTTTTTTTTTAACATTTGTCATTCTTTTTCTCTTCTTGTATCTTGGATCTTTCATCTGGGACTATGACATCGAGTGCATTCACATTCCGCAAACCACCATCCCCAGCCCTATCCAGAGCTCCTTTCATCTTGCAAAACCTAAACTCTGGGCCCATTAAATGGTAATCCCCATCTCTCCCTCCCCCAGCCCCTGGCAGCCACTATTCTGTACTTCCTACCTTTATGAATTTGACTACTCTAGGTACTTCATAGAAGGGTGATGGGATCATCCACTATTTGTCCTCTGAGTCCAGTTCTGTGCTGTACTCCCCGCCTAACCACCCACACAAGCTTTGCAAAGAAGTGCGTCACTCAGGTACTGAAGACTGCATTTGGGCCACGAAGAAGACCACCATCACAGCAGGAGCACCTCACCAAATGGAGCCTCGCCCCTTGCCTGGGTGCTCGATTACAGCAGATGGAGGACAGCCCTCCGAGGTGAGACTCGGCTCTATTCGGGCGAGTGCGTTTACTTTACCCTCGCTCCCAGTACTCACTGAGTCCCAAATATTAAGTTTAAAGCAGAGGAGTTGACAGAACAGCTTCCCTGGCTCCTACAAATCCAGTGAGTCAAGGAACAACAGCTTCGAAGGGTTTCTCAAATCCCTGGGATCATCTGACAGTCAGCTGCGGCATTCATACGCACCAAAGAAGGGCCCCTACCTATTACCAAGATGTCTGGGCCCAAACAAGACAATGACTACCCCCTGGGATGGTAATGACAGATCTAATGATCCTTCTCTGCTTCCTCCTCAGCCACTTAAACCTATGAAATAAAAAACTAATGCAAAGCACGGGGCGCTCTGCCTGATAAGGATTTAACATTAGCAAGAAAGAAATACCAGCTAACTTCAAGACATAATTTTTCAAAGATAATTATATGAATGTATTGCAAGGAGTATAATATATAAGCATTTTAAGAAATGTATGAAATATTTATTTTATTGTTAAAGCTAAAATGTCCAGAATTTTGGGTCTTTCATCCAGGAATCTTTGTTGATGGAACTCCCAATACTAATCCAAATCCAGTATCTCATAAGAAATTATGACGTGGGGTGTGCCTGGGTGGCTCAGTCGGCTCAGGTCATGATCACAGGGTTGTGAGATCAAGCCCAGCATCAGACTCCGCACTGGGCGTGGAACCTGCTTAAGATTCTCTCTCCCTCTGCCCCTTCCTATCCAACCCCCCCCCAACGCCCACGCTTGCCTGCATGCATATTCTCTCTCTCTCTCTCAAAGAAAGAAAGAAATCTTTAAAAAAGAAAAAAAGGAAATTATGATGCTAGGGCAATTTTGTAAAGTCAAAATAACAGGTTTTTGTCAGCATACCTGGTAATTGTAAATGAAGAAAGCATTTACAGTTCCCCCCAAATTTCCAAAAAATAAGTTTAATATCTTCATGGTAACTCTGAGTCTCTGAGAAGTTTGGCATGTAGTTAGTGACTCAACAATGTGAAATGGATAGATTTAAAATACGTTTATTAAAATTAATTTTTCATTCCTAGAGACAAAAAAATAACCATTTATTTTCAGGCTAGATTGCTGATCATCTGTTCTCAAAATTTTTCATGTCAACAGAAAATACTAAAATAAAATCATAAACAATGAATCTACCATATATTTTTTAATTGCCAAATCTGAGACTCCTAAGCCTAACAAATCATTTTCCAGAAACAAGGTTTTTAGGGAAGGAAAGATTGTGTCAAAATTATCTTTTTTATCTGACTTATGTATAATCAATGATCCGCCCTCTACAGATGGCTATGAAAGCATCCAAAAAAATGTTTCTGTGTGACAGAGCACACCATGCTCCACAAAACGCACTGTTTTCCATACTATTAATAAGACTATTAGCAGACTTGCTCTCAAACCCTTCTTGCCAAGACTAACAAGTCTTGAGGGGACTTGGGACTATGAAATTCAAGTTGTTTCAGAAAAAAAGGAATATATGTGAATGGTTAGCACTGACCTTGGCACACCTGGCAGGCAAATTATGCACGGCAAGGGAAGGACTGTTGACACTGTATTTAAAATGTAAATCCCCTAATCTTCCAAAATCATTCACTCACTGGTCCAGAAACATTGCTAGAACTAACCCTGAGCTTTCCAGACTGGGGCCAAGTATTTTATAGTGCATTTTAATGTTGGCTTATCGATCTGATATCTGTCATTTACTTACTTTGGGACATAAAGACAGACTTTTCTGAACAGAAAATATTTCAACGACCTATGAAAGCAAAAAAAATGCTATTTCTAAGTGTAATTACGCAACTATGAAGTCAAATCAAATATCAGATTTTCCTACTGAATGAAAAATCATCATCTTTCTATTCTTCATTAAATACTGCCTACTAGCTACAAAGAATATATGGCTTATTACTGGCATAAAGAAAAATGATCCAATTTAAAGTTTATTACTGTTGATAATTAATAAAACCAATCCATTTACACATCATCATTTTACTCTACTAAAACGCCTGTAAGTTTTAAATAGTAAATAAACAGCCTATCTATCCACTAGCATTTTGTTTCTGGAGGTTCTAATCATTGTAACAATTGTACCAATTAAATTCTTTAAAGTTGACACTCCCAGAATAAATCCCTAGTCATTTTTCATATTGGTAAGCTGTATTTCAGGGAATTCTGCTATCTTTAAAACTGAGTGTTCACAAATTTTATAAATTGTATTAAGTGAATGAAAAGCTAGTGCTTTCCGGTGAATTTCATGAAAGTTCACCTTCCTTATCTAACTTAAGGCTCAAGGTCAGAGCCCACCTGGGACAACACATTCCAGCAGTCCCCTCAGGGATACTTGTCTTTATTTCCATTGGCTAAAGGCATGCCAATTAACAAGAAAAATTTTACAACAGATTTAGAACAAGAAAGAATTCATAAAACAGATGTCCATACCAAAATTCTTCATAGGATACTCAAATTTAAATGAAGACAATTATGGTGATATCAAAAAAGTTTGGTAGATCAATTTGGAAGGTTTCTAGACAAGCTAGACCCTCTAACTGCGTGCAGATTTTTAAGGTAAGTACATCCACAGCTACGGTAATACTCTGAATAGCGTCGGGAGTAGAGGCCCAAGGAGTGTTAAAGTTATCTCCTTAATAATTCTAGAATGTACACATCCCTCCCCTTTAAGGTTGAAAATTAATTCCCTTTCAGTTTATCTCCTTTTAGACGTAAATACAGCTTTTGCTTTAATGGCAGAAGATCTGGGAACGCACAGCCTTCGCTTCTCCTTCCACTCCATCTAGGTCCTCAGCTCACCGTGACGAGGGACAGCCGTTCTCATGAACACCCTCCAGGGGCCGACTCTGCAGCAGGAT
The DNA here is from genome assembly GCF_024610735.1 of Ursus americanus. Taxonomy (NCBI): domain Eukaryota; kingdom Metazoa; phylum Chordata; class Mammalia; order Carnivora; family Ursidae; genus Ursus; species Ursus americanus. Next base: position 104,005,711 of record NC_142128.1, on the reverse strand, counting down.
GGAGTCACTGTCACCCTGAGCTCTCCTTTCACGTGGACCGCTCCGAAGGGCAGTCCCAAAACTGTACATTTACACACCCGATTACAAGCCTGTACATTGTGGTGAAAACCCAACCTTCAAAAAATGAAAACTGTACGTCATGACCTAAAATTGCCGCCATTTGCACAATTCTTAACTTGAGATTTCCTCAAACAATATGTTAGATCCTATCTTAATATCAGAATGGTTAATTCCTTTTTTAATCTGTTGTCATAATCAAGCAATATTCAGAAAGTAAAAGTGGAAGGAATGAAGGAAACTAGTCAAAATGCAAATAGTGAATCCTCCTGAGAGAAAAGCACAGCTAAATGTTGACAATAAGCGCCTGTATGTGCTACGCGGCAAAGGTGACCACCTCACATTTTTTCTTGGCCCTCATTCAAGGGCAATCGGAGTTCAACAATGTAGATACTGAGTACTACGCCTCCCCAAACACGGAGTTTACTTAGAGAAGCGCGCGTCTGCTTGTCGAGGGAAAAAAATGATTGGCTGCAGTTTTAAGAAAACCTTTCACTAAAATTTATGCCAACTTAGAATAGAATTACATGTTCATGTTAACATTTAAATATAAATCATTAAATCCTGAGCACTGACCTCTAGAAAACAAGACTGGTTTAAAAATACACTGTAACAAAGAACAGTAATGAAAGAAAAACACCCAAAAAGTCTATATTTAACTGGCTGCTCTGTCATTAGAAAGGTGCCCCATTACTACCATATGTTACTCAAATATGTTATCACACCTACAATTCATCATATGTCTCCCAAGAAATTAATTAGTTCTAACTTTTTCAACTTTGACAAAAACGTCTGTAACAGTCAGATTACTAGCTATTGCAAACATTTCAAAATTCAAAGCTTTCTTCAGCTTGTATTTAACCTTTTAATTACTATTAATGATTTAGCAACATTTAGAACAGCATTCATTAAACAGATGTCTAATTCTAGAATTCTGAATAATGTAAAGTCACTTACACATACATTTACTTTTGGTGCACATTTACGAAGTTAATTTTTCAAAATAAAATTAATCGAAGGTCCAAAACCATTTACTGATACTTCATTTCACAGCTGCATTTAGGTTGAAGAACACTTAAAATGTCCATTTTCTCTAAATACCTAAAAAGTCATTACGAAGTTGAGATGGGAAAACTTATAGTAGTAAATACATTCTATAATTATAAAATTTATATAAATTACAAGAAGGATACCTAAAGAGGAAATGTTCATTTGAAAGATTTAACAAGCTACCATCAGTAAAAAGGAAACAAAAGTGACTAAGCAGAGAATTTTCATAAATATTCTCTTTACCAAACTTTTTAAAAATTTTTTTAAGATTTTTTTATTTATTCACTTGAAAGAAAGAGCAGAGCTTGCAAGAGAACAGGAGAGGGGGTGGAGGGGCAGACAGAGAAGCAGGCTCCCCACTGAGCAGGGAGCTGGATGTGGGGCTCAATCCTAGGACCCCAGGGATCATGACCTGAGCCAAAGGCAGACGCTGAACCGACTGAGCCACCCAGGCTCCCCTTTATCAAACTTTTTAAAAGGCGGATGAGAAAAGAGTCCTGTTTGATTTGAAATCACCAGCTGAGGCCATTCTCAACCATATAAACCAGGTTCCATCCCCACTATTTTATTTAAAGTACTCTGTGAGGGTTACCAACCACTTCCTAAGCATTCATTCATTCAACAAATATCTGTTAAGCAGATGAACTAAACAGGATTTTGTTTAGTTCAATCCTGCCCTCACAGAGCTTACATTCTAATGAGAATGAAAAGGAAAACAAACATCCTAAATGAGTAAATGAGCAGTAGAAGTAAGTCTGAGTGAGTAAACAGTACTTTAGTGCCAAGTGCTAATGTCTCCTGATTCCCTCATTAAAAAAACAAAAGCCCACCAAACCATAAACAACAAAAGCTCTGAAGCGGCTTCAGTAAAGCCATCAGAACACTAGGGGATTCTCCTTCAGTTATCTACATGAACAAAACGAGGAATAATCTAAAAATTGACAAGGCAGGAAACAACAAATGTTGGAGAGGATGTGGAGAAAGGGGATCCCTCCTACATTGCTGGTGGGAATGCAAGTTGGCACAGCCACTTTGGAAAACAGTGTGGAGGTCCCTTAAAAAGTTAAAAATTGAGCTACCCTATGATCCAGCAATTGCACTACTGGGTATTTACCCCAAAGACACAGACTTAGTGAAGAGAAGGGCCATATGCACCCCAATGTTCATAGCAGCAATGTCCACAATAGCTAAATCGTGGAAGGAGCCGAGATGTCCTTCAACAGATGACTGGATTAAGAAGATGTGGTCCATATGTACAATGGAATATTACTCAGCCATCAGAAAGAACGATTACACAACATTTGCAGCAACATGGACAGGACTGGAGGAGATTATGCTAAGTGAAATAAGTCAAGCAGAGAAAGACAATTATCATACGGTTTCACTCATTTATGGAACATAAGAAATAGGAAGATCGGTAGGAGAAGGAAGGGAAGAATGAACCATAAGAGACTGTGGACTCTGGAAACAAACTGAGGGCTTCAGAGGGGAGGGGGGTGGGGGATTGGGATAGGCCGGTGATGGGTATTAAGGAGGGCACATATTGCATGGTGCACTGGGTGTTATACACAAATACTGAATCATGGAACATTACATCAAAAACTAAGGATATACTGTATGGTGACTAACATAACATAATAAAAAATTATTATAAATAAAATAAAATAAAATAAAATAAAATAAAATAAAATAAAATAAAAATCATCTCCGTCTAGTAAGGAATTAGATTTCCATTCCGAAGTTACTACTCAGGTTAAAGGAAGTGCTAGGGTGAATCAGAATGAAGGTGGCTGCTGGAAGCTGCTAGAACAGCCAGGAACACCTGCTAGCAGCTCTCACTCCTCTCTCTGCACAGACCCAGGCTCCTGCCTCCTGCAAAGGGAAACGGCACCTGTGGACTATATAACTGCTGAGCTGGAGAAAAACCTCAGAGATATCAGACGTCCCTCCAGGAGGCTTCCCCTGACCTCCTCAAGCAGGTTGGAGCACTTCTACCTCTCCATGCCTGAAGGCCACAAAAATCAAGAATGATGTTCTTACTTATGTGTGTATTCGCAAAACCTCTCTGAAGTCTGGCCCAGGAGTTTAACTGGACTTTTCATTGATCGAAGTACTGTTTTAGAAAGATTATTCTGTAACCCACTATATGTTAACTAAATTGAATTTAAATAAAAGATTAAAATAAAGAAAGATTATTCTAATACAATAAAACAAAGATTCAAAGTCTGAGGTTTATAACCGCTGTGAAATCATTTGTATTAAGTATAAACGCACTGCTCTCTATTGGGGCAGAGGGGACAGTACCCATTCATATTCAATAAATGTTTATCAGGGTCTTACAATGCGGAAGGTTATTATTAGAGGACACGAAAATGTAAAAGACTGACATGGGTCCACACCATCACAGAGGGTTTTTCCAGGGGGAAACCCATAATAAAAAAGAAAAGAAATAATAATCTTATATTGCAATAAGCTCTATGGTGGAAATTTACAGGGTTGATTTACATTGATCGCTTTCATTAGACACTCAAAAGCTTTGGACTACTTTACACAGGACGTACTGCAAGGGAAAGACAGGACCGTAGGTAGATATTGCAGGAATACAGGTAAAGGGATTGGAAGTTCAATTCAAATCAATTGGCTTTTAATAAATATCACAATGCCTCCTGTGCTGCGAGGCGAGCATGAATAAAATCCCGCCGTAGTCCCAAAGAGCTGGAGTTCCAATGAGGGAGAGACGTACAGAGATCTTGACTAGTCAACTCATGAGGTTTATGGAATCACAGAGAAGGGCAGTGACCTGACCTACAAGGAGTAGGAAGTATCCTAAATGGAAAAAAAAAAAAAAAAAAAAGTCTACAATAATAATAAAATGCAAATAACTTACGTATTTTGAAGGAAGCATTACTAGGACAAGATAACAGCATGCGCAGAGGAGACTGAAGGAAGAGGAAGATAGAAACATTTCCAGCCTAGCTCTTTGAAGAAGCCTGGCGATCTGTCAGCAAAGGAAAGCTGAATGGGAATCAGTGTTAACAAAAAAGATGGGCTCGGTTTTGAAGATGTGAATTCATGAAGACACAGGGATATACCCTTGGGAGCTTCCAAGGAGGGGCGCCTGAGTGGCTAGGCTGGTTAAGCAACTGACTCTTGCTTTCAGCTCAGGTCATGGTCCGGAGGGTCCTGGGATCGAGCCCTGTGTCTGGCTCCCTGCTCAGTGGAGTCTCCCTCTCCCTCTTCCTCTGCTCCTATCCATGATCACTCTCTCTTTCTCCCTCCCCCTCTCTCAAATAAATAAAATATTTTAAAAAATAAATATTCAACTAGAACATGAAAAAGAGGTTCTTTCATTCCCTAGTAACAAATACTTGGGATTCGCTCACACACAGCTAACATCACACAGCTGTGCGAGCAGAACTAAGACTTTGCAGAGAGGTCAGAAGAGGCTGGAGAACAGAGTAAGGATGGGATACAGTAACATTCGGTGGGCATCAAAAGAAATTGTGTCAATGGAAGAGTGCTCTGACACAGGGATGAACCAAGAAAGTCAGATGTCAAGGAAGCCAAGAGAGATGGGCGTCCAATAAGGAGTGGATAGTAAAAAATATTACACAGAACAGACACTCTTAGAAGGCCAAAGAGTAATGGCCACTAAATATGGTAAACAGAGGTGATGACTGGCTGTAGAGAACGGTTTTATCATGCATAAGTCCTAGTTTAATCACAATGAGGAGCATAAAGACTAATATATGAACCATGTTCTTGTAACATCAATTTGTAATTTTATAAACATACCTAATAATTATTGGAAGAACTGAATATGTAAGCATATTTTTAAAATTGTGTAAGAGTAACATTAACAATTTCCGGTAATAGATAACTTTTTAAATAATTTGTTTTCATAAAAAAAAATTCCAAGTTAAAAATACTCAATAAGTTCTTTAAAAAAAAAATCTTGTCATTTAGAGATAAATGAAACGTATGTATGACACAACATGACATCTGAGATTTGCTTCCAAGTAATTCAAGAGGTAAAGGAATAACTGGATATACAGCTGGCCGTGAGCTGGAAATTTCTGAAGCTGATACTGATTACATGGGTGTTGGTTATGCTGTTCTCTCTACTTCTGTACATTTTTTCTTTTTTTTTTTTTTTTTAGATTTTATTTATTTACTCAACAGAGATAGAGACAGCCAGCGAGAGAGGGAACACAAGCAGGGGGAGTGGGAGAGGAAGAAGCAGGCTCATAGCGGAGAAGCCTGATGTGGGGCTCGATCCCGTAACGCTGGGATCACGCCCTGAGCCGAAGGCAGACGCTTAACTGCTGTGCCACCCAGGCGCCCCTACTTTTGTACAGTTTTGAAATTTCCTAATAGAACATCTCATTACCTAAGAGAAAACAAAAATAAATATTTGTATTTATCCTAACTCTACCGGAAATCATGCTTACAAGGATCTGAAATTAACTTCAAACTGTCAAAAGAAATGAAAACAGTAGAATTTGTACAAACTGAACTTATAAAACATAAATAGAAAAAAAAAAAACAGCATAAACGAATTCCAGAAGCTAGCTGTGGTTTCATGAAAATTTTAAATTATAAAATGCCATCTTACAATCAAATTATGAAATAGAAATGCTATGTTTTTCCCAAGAAGGTGAGATACATGTGTATCTCATGTGTATATGTGTATCTCATGATAAACATATAGGGTAACTAAATTACTTAAGGCAAAGATCTCTGACAGTCTTACACAGTGACAGAGGGAGGAGTTTATACCTGTTAGAGCTGACGTGGGCTGGAAGCTGTTAATTCTCACATATTCCTCCTCATTTCCATTACCAGATGTCTTTTCACCTAAATAATTCCAATTCATTCTTCAGGTCCCCATGCTACTTATTCCAGGAGTCTGACCCCAACTCCAACACTGGGAGAAAATGTCATTCCGTATCCTCCCACAGAACCCTATGTCTATCACATAAACAGTTCACTGTTCCACTGTGAAGGAAAGGGCCTTGTCTTCTTAAAAATCTTACGGAGATAAAATGCACATACCACAAAAATCACCATTTTCAAGTGTACAATTTGTGGGTTTCAGACTATTCACAAGGCTGTGCACCCATCACCACTAATTCCAGAACTTTTCATCACCCCAGAAAGAAATGCTGAACCCATCAGCAGTCCCTCCCCATCTCTTCCTCTCGGCTCCTGGCAACCACTACCCTGCTTTCTGCCTATGGATTTGCCTATTCCGGACATTTCATACAAATGGAATCGTACAATATGTGACCCTTGTGTCTTTTCCACTTAGCATAATGTTTTCAAGGTACCTCCACGTTCTAGCATGTATCAGTACTTCGATCCTTTTCTAGAAGAGTGATATTCCATTTTCTGGATTACACCATGTTTTGTTTATCCATAAAACAATTACCGGACATCTGGGTGATTTTCACTTTGGGGCTAGTATGAATAATGTTACTCTGAACATTCATACCCAAGTTTTATGGAAACACAGAATTTCAATTTTCTTGGGTATATACTCTCAATTCTCTAGGTATGGAACTGCTGAGTCATATGGTAACTCTATGTTCAAGTTTTTAGGAACTGCCAATCTGCTTTCCAAAGCAGTTTCACCATGTTACAATTTCAGCAGCCTGTCTGAGGGTCCCCCTGCCTCTTGTGACCTCACCAACACTCTCTATGATCTTTTTGATTATACCATCTTAGAGGGTATGAAGTGATGTCTCATGTGACTGTGATTTCCATTTCTCTGATGGCTAATAATGTTGAGCATCTTTTCATGTATTATTGGCCATTTGTGTTATCTTCTCTGGAGAAATGTCAATTCAGATTCTTTGCCCATTTTTTATTTGTCTTCTATTGTTGTCTTCTATAGTTGAGTTACTGGTTACCAGACCTTTATCAGATATATGTCACAGATATTTTCTCCCATTCTGTGGGCCATCTTTTCACTTTCTTAATAGTGTCCTTTGACCCAGAAAAGTTATTAATTTTGATGAAATCCAATTTATCAGCTTTTCATTAGTAGCTTGCGCTTCTGATGTCAAATCTAAAAAACTATTACCCAATCAAAGGTCACAAAGATTTACCCATTTTCTCCTAAGAGAGTTATAGTTTTAGTTCTCATGTTTAAGTTCACTTTGAGTTACTTTTTATATATAATGTGAGGTAGGAGTTCAAATTCATTCTGCTGCATGTGGAAATCCAGTTGTCCCAGTACCATCTGTTGAAGACTATTCTTTCCCACTGAATGGTCTTGCCACCCTTGTTGAACATCAATTGACCATAGATATATGGGTTTATATCTGAACTCTCAATTTTCTTTCATCGCCTATAGGTCTATACCCTTCATGTCTTTTTTTCACTCCATGAAATGTGGGAAGCACTCAACAAAAGTTTTATAGTTAAAGAAGTAACAAAAGGATGAAAGTTTTGAGTCAAGCAAATACCTCAGAGAGCATTATCCTATCCCATCATTTAAAAAGCAAAAAACTGAGACCTAAAAGAAGTTAACTGACTAACTCAAAGGCAAAGAACAAGAAACTGAGGTAGGTCCAGAATTCATCTTTCCTAACTTCCGGTGCCAAGCTCTTTCCATGATGTCATATGGCTTCTCAAGTAAACTGAATTGCCTTCACATCTGTCAATGTGCCTGTGAAAACCGCATGTACATGAGAGACCAGCATGTATGAGAAGGCTTCATCAAAGGGGAACCCTTCCTAAGTGTAACTCACCAAACAGCCTTACAACCAAATTGGGCCAGAAAATAATATACCACTGAATACAATGTTTCCCCCACCAACTGTCCTCTCTCTGCATTTTCGGCTCAAGAACCCGGCTTCACACTTTCAGTCCTGAGATTATTCTAAATGGAAGAAAACCATCTGTGCCACAGTAAAGATGATAAAGCAATCAGGGGCCTAGTTCCATTACCCTCTTCCCTTCATTTCCCACCACCATCATGACCCTTCACGCACTACTAAGTGTTGTGAAGAAGGCAGAAATCGACAATCAACGTTTGTTCTAAAGATTTATTTTTATTTATTTTATCGACGATCAACATTAATCTGACTTCGCTTAACCACCCAGAAATTCATCGGCCTGCTTCCAAAAAACCAGAGAAATTTCAGAGCAGAGAGCAGAAACATAAAGAGAAACAAATGAACAGCTAGCTGTAAGACCAGTTTTCTAAACAATACATGGGGAGGAAGAAGAGATACATGACCACTTACAACTTAGGGGAAAGGGAAGAGGCGAAGCGTTGGAGTTTAATTGCTCCGTGGTACACAGTACGTAGCTGATAGCTCTCTGTCGAACGAACATTCTCAAACTGTTTGTAATACTGAACGCATCTGTTCAAAAGGGTCAAGAGCAAAATCTTATCCGTTCTTCCTGTGATCATTCCCAAACATGACTTACACACGGAGCTCACCCATACTTCCGTACTCTAAGTACTATCAGTTAAAAACCAAAGCGACCTGAGGATGTGACTAGAACTGAACGCTGCAATGGTCGGCCATCTGTGCTAATAGGGCCTTCCTCGGTTCCCCAGCCAAAAGTCCAACGGGAGGTCCCAGTAAGACGAAGGGACCACAAGCAGCAAGTCTACATGGTGACCCCCACAAGAGCTGGGGAACCATCTCTAGAGAACCAGGGAAAGGAACTCTTGAGGGCGAGCTACTGTACGTTCAGCACAAAGAGGTCTGGGTAAAAGAGAAGAACGCAGTGACTGGAAGAGACTGGTGTGGAGTCAAAGGTAAAAGCTTTGGGGTCCAGAAGTCCTGATTTTAAGATGTGCCTCCACTGTGACCTCTTCAGAAAGGTCACCTTATCCCTGTGCCCTTTTCAGGTCCTCTTTTGTGAAACTGAGTAAGAATGCCGATCGCACTGTAAGGATCAAATGGTAGATGTCGTGTAGATCGAGGGCCCAGCCCAGATCCCCACACGCTGGCAGGGAATGGGCTTCTCGCTGTGTTCACTCTTTCCCACCAAGCAACAGGCTAGGTTTTGGGGGCATTCAAAAAACCCTCTTCCCTAAAAATATTTCCCCCAACAGATGTCAATGTTTGAGGTTTTACCATGAGGAAATTCTGTTTGGAATTTCAAGAGCCCCAAATGTAAAATAATCTGCCATTAAGTATCTATTCATCTTTCAAAGATAACCTGTCAAGGCCCAAAAGTACTGGGGCCCCCCCGATTGCGATAAAGCAGGGCAAGCCCTGCAGAGGGTGACCCCAAATGAGGAGGTTGAAGGAAGAAGACGAAAAAGCAGTAAAAGAGCCCCAGAGACAAAGTTTTTCTAATATTTATCCTATTATGCTCAGTCTCCTCTAACTGCACCACTACACATTCTTAGAAAACTCATGAATTCACCAGTAAACCAACACAACCAATTTAAAGTTATTTTTCTTTTGCAAAATAGAAACCCCTGCCATAGAGCCAGACCCACAGATCTTCTCTCTTTAACAGCTCCACTTCTATAGGTTCCATTCCTTTTTTGAAGTCAATTTACTGCCCTTTTCCCTTTGTTTGTATCACTGCTGCAGTACTGATCACGTTGTATAAAATCACAGCTTTGAGTTTATATAATATATAATAATAAAGTGAATCTTGGGCACATGTCATTTTTCTTCTGAATGAAAATGTCTGTCACTTGATATTATGTTACTATTCACTGCATATTACCTTGCTGTAAGTTTTCTTTACCTTCTCTCAAGTTGGACTTCTGTGCTCCAGAAGCGTATTTGTCTGCTAATTACAACTAAAATGGTATTTATTATTAAGAGTTGCGATTCTTATTATTAAAACAAAAAAGAAAAGTCCCAAACTGCATTTTAATGATGCGCGTTTGACCACTATTGCCAAGAAACACTGTGCCCTGGGAACAACTGTGTGCCGTTTCCCCAAACTGTCAACTGTGTGCTGAGTCCCTGTGCGGACTTTGACAAAATCTTAGTACAAGATGGCATGATAACAATGCCACCCAAATTATTAGTATGACTTATATGAGACAAAAACCGTTAAATCGTCTCTCTAGCCCTCACCAAGACCAATGTCCAAACGCATACTTCATGTTTTATTTCTGTTATTAAGGAGTAACCGCTACCATTTTTCCGCGAGTTCCAGCCCAAATTCTCAGTCACTTACCCACCCTCCATCTTATGGACCCTGTGCTTCCTCTCCGCCTGTGGGCTTCACCAAAGGGGGCTCTATAAAGTAAATGTGGAGACAATTATTGCCAAAAGCGAAAGAATCAGAGAGTCTTAATAGTTCTAGAAAGGCTCATAAATTAAGTCCTGGATTCATTAAGTTAGAGAGGAGAAAGTCCAAATCCAAATGCTAGAGAGGAACAGATGATGCTGCAGTTGTAAAATATCAGAACAAACACAACTTTTCAAAATCCCATAAAACAAATCTAGTCGTATTTGTGCAGAAAGATCTAAAAGGCACTTCTGTTTTCCTGGGCCCACAGAAAAACTCAACCTATCAATGAAATCAGAGAAAAGAAAAGAAAGATTTGAATAAAAACAAATTAAGTGCATTTTTAAAGGTCACGTACAGAATATTAAAGTTCTCTTTTCTTCTACTGCGAGCACAGTTAACTCCATCTCTAAGCCGGACAATAGCAACTACCTTCTCTCCCATCGAAAGAGCAAAGCAGCATCCCCCGCCCTTCTTCCCGCATCCCCTTCTTAATTAATATTATCACATTCCCCATCAATAAAGAGCAAAATCACCAGATCATTTCGAATTTCCCCCATTACCCCATATGTAAAATTTATGCCAAGTCAAAATTATGACAATAGGAGGTTAAATAAACACAACACTTGCTATGTTAGAGGCTCAGTGCCAAATGCTTTCCATAAATTACTTAATTTGCACAACCACTGTATACGACAGTGTTATGGACGGAAAGTTTCTGTCCCCCTCACCACCACCACCAAAGTCATATGTGGAAGCCCTAACTCCCCACCTGACAGTTGTTTGGAGATATGTCCTTTGGTAGATAATTACACCTAGATAAGGTAGTAAGGGGGGGGGAACCCTTAAGATGGGATCAGCGTCCTTATAAAGGAATATACCAGAAAGCTTGTTCTGTCTTTCTGCACCACGTGGGGATACAAGGAGGAACTGCCCACAAGCCGAGAAGAGAGTCCTGACCAGAACCCGATCATGCTGGCATCGTGAGCTCCAGACTCTTCCCACTCTTCTGAACTGTGAAAAATAACTTCGTGCTCTTTCAGTTGCTCAGTCTCTGGTATTTTGTGATGGCGGCCCAAACTCATTAACACCCCATTTTACAGTCGAGACAATTATGGCTTAGACAGGCTTGAATAATCCTCTACAGTGGACCCAGGTTACAGCGGCAGAGCCGGGACTTAGGCCTGGTTTTTAACAACACTACCCCACTGATGCCTCTAAATATTGAGGGTCTAACATGTATCACCGACTGTGCTTAGTGTAAGAGATCAAATAAGGTCCCCTTAAGGAACTCACACGTCTAATCATACATTACAGCAAAACGTACGGATTGCCAAGGTTTCCTTGAGGTTTGATACCCAAGAAATATTTATTGAAATAAACAGGAAAACCATCAAACAATAATACAACAATACAACGTGGTTAAGTGTTACATGAGTGGGTCACATAAAGCAACACAGGTTTCCAGGAAAAAGCAATTAACTCTGGGAGTGATTAAGATGACAACCATAAGATAGGGAGAGTATGAAAAAGGTTATAAAAGAAAGAAATTAAACACAGTCAGAACAGGGGGCATGATTAATTGCTTCTGGAGGGAATTTACCAGGGATTACGAGCGGAAGTAACACATAAGCTGTCTCTTCAAGGATGAACAGACTCTCATTGCTGGTATAACATGATCCCAGATTGAACGGACTGTATGGAAAAAGCACGGAGTTTGAAAATGTAACTGGCTACTCCTTTTCTGATCCCATATTCAACATTGTAGCTCACGGTATAAAATATCTTCACAGGTGCCCCACTGTCACATCTCCTTTTTCAAACCACCCCACACAAAGCATAGAAGTCATGATCCTAAAACACAGATCAGACTGACGCCCTGTTCAGAAACATTCCATAGTCCTACTCTGCCCACAAGATGCTATTTAAATTCCTGAGACTAGAATGTTCGACCTCTCACAATCTGTGCCTGTTTTTCCTTTCCTTCCCCAATCACCTTGAGTCATGATTCCCCTCTGCCGAAGCTACACCGGACTACGCGGTGCTCCTCAACGGGGCCTGTGGAAATGTCTCCATCTGGACTCCAGCCCAGCTTCAAGAGCCAGGCCAAGACCTCCTGCGGCGTATGACTTTGCCTGTGATCTCACCGACAAGACCCGCCTCATGGTGGCTACTCCCCTGCGTGTCCGTCTCCAGGAAAGACTGCAGTCGCTGCTCGAGGGGCGGCCCTGACCCTACAGGCAAAGATGTTAGAAAAACAACGTACAGCAAATCTGTGAGCGTCTGCGTCGAGGTACCACGAAGAAGCGGATCATTATGGTGCAATATGACAAGAGCGGTAACAGACAAATACACGGGGCATGTGAGAGAACCGCCTCACTCAGCCTGCGGAGAAGATGACAGACTGATTGTGAGAAGGTGAATGTGAGGAAGATACAAGTAAAACAGGCCTAAATATGAAACAGCGCCACATGCGAGAACCAGAAATTCAATGTTGCTAGAATGTGAAATATGGAGCCAGAAATGGCAAAGTAAAAACCTAAAGAGACAAAGGGCTTTATCCAGTGTGTTAACAGACATCATGCTGTGGGTCAGTGGCTCAGAACTACACAGCAGAAGTGCGTGCTGGGTCAAAACCAGCTTTAAGCTATCCCAGAAGCATTTTAAAGAGTAATTAGTAGTATCTTCACAGGTCACGAATCAAACAGATTTTTTTAAATATTTATTTATTTATTTATTCATTTATTTGAGACAGAAAGAGCGCGAGCAGGGGGAGGAGCAGAGGGAGAGAGAGAACACACAAGCAGACTCCCCTCAGAGCAGGGAGCCCGACGCAGGGCTCTATCCCTGGACCCTGAGATCATAACCTGAGCTGAAACCAAGAGTTGGCCGCTCAACCAACTGAGCCATCCAGGCGCCCTTGTCACAAATCAAATGTATTAAAAAGGTATATCACACCCCTGTCTGTCATCTGCCCTGTTCATACCCTGCTTTCTGGGGTAAAGCGTTAGTTTCTTGTTTTCCTTCCAGACTTCCTTTACGCCAATTTAAGCAAATACGACCACATAATCTTATTTCCTCTCCTTCACACAGAAAGTAATACATAATATGCTCTGCACTTGGCTCTTTTCCTCTTTAATTGCAGTAATTTTTCCATAATTTTCCATATAAATAGTATTCTTCCTACTACTTTCAAATGTATAATATCCATTGCATTGCTATATCAAAGTTTACTCAACCAATCCACTATTAATAGACATTTGGGCTCTTTCCCACTCTGCTGCATTAGGTTATTTTGGGTTCACACATATAAAGAAAATCTAGCCTCATGCAGATATGGGGAGAAAAAGCTGATAAACTTTTCGGATTAGAGTGGATAATCTGCAAATCTTTTGCTATTACATACAATATTCGTATGAACAATCCTGTACGTATGTCATTATGAAATATGCAAATATACCTGTAAGACACATTCCCAGAAGTAGGAATATACATTTGTAATTTTGATATATATTATCCAATTGTCCCAGAGGGATGGAACCAGTGCAGACTGAGCAACGACAGTACCTGCTCTCCCAGAGAAAGGACGGAATTGTAAGAAGCTCTACCCCTTAAAAACCAAGTCAAGGAAGAATAATCCAGAAGAAGAATGAGATAAGCAGTCAAAGGAGCTAACAAAAGAGGAACTATGGGTTTCTAGAAGTCAAGCAAGAAAAGACGATTACTCATCAGTGTCAAATATATAACAATCTACTAAAATAATGATTAATTAAAATATAAAATTTAAATAATTAAAGCAGCCTGGTACTCATGCAAAAATAGAATGGATCAGGGGCGCCTGGGTAGCGCAGTCGTTAAGCGTCTGCCTTCGGCTCAGGGTGTGATCCTGGCGTTCCGGGATCGAGTCCCACATCGGGCTCCTCCGCTGGGAGCCTGCTTCTCCCTCTCCCACTCCCCTGCTGTGTTCCCTCTCTCGCTGGCTATCTCTCTGTCAAATAAATAAATAAAATCTTAAAAAAAAAAAAACGACTTCCATATAAAAAAAAATAGAATGGATCAAGATAGCATAAAAAATACAGTAATGAAGAATAAAGATAATTAAAAATAAAGAAAGAATAAAAGGAATATAATACTATTATCCACTAGAAGAAACCAGAACTCGGTGGAGAAATGGCTAATTCTAAAGCTGGAAAAAGGAAAGGACAGGATAAGCCTGGAGTATCTTACTGTGTCAGAATGTCAGATCATCTTCACAAATTGACGGGAACATGTCAAAAGAATACAGGAGCTAACTTAAAGGGGCTTCCATGGGAGAAATCTAGAGTAATTTGAGCATTTAAAAATTAATAATGAGGGGAACCTGGGTAGCTCAGTTGGTTAAGCATCTGACTCTTGATTTCAGCTCAGGTCATCATCTCAGGGATATGAGATCGGAGCCCCACATCAGCTTCCACATTGGGCATGGAGCCTGCTTGGGATTCTCTCCCTCTTCCTCTGCCCCTTCTCTACCTCTCTAACCAAAAAAAAAAAATAGAAGAAAGAAGAAGGAAGAAGAGAGAAGAAAGAAGACGAAGAAGAAGAAGACGACGATGACCACCTCACACCTGTCAGAATGGCTAAAATCAAAAACACAAAATACAACAAGGATTAATGAGGATGTGGAGAAAAAGGAACCCTGGTGCACGGCTGGGGGAATATAAATTGGTGCAGTCACTGTGGAAAACACTATGGAAGTTCCTTAGAAAATCAGAAATAGAACTAGTATACTGATCCAGTAATTCCACTACTGGGTTGATACATGAAGAGATAAAGAAGATGTGGTGTGTATATACAACAGAACATTATTCAGCCACGAAAAAGAATGAGATCTTGCCATTTGCAACAACATGGATGGACCTAGAGTGTATAATGCTAAGTGAAATAGTCGAAAAACAAATACCATATGATTTCACTCATACGTGGAATTTAAGAAATAAAACAAACAGAAAAAAATGAGACAAACAGAAACACAGAGTCTTAAATATAAAGAACAAACTGGTGGTTGCCTGAGAGGAGGTGGGGGGATGGGTGAAATAGGTACATTTATCACGATGAGCACCAAATGATGTATAGAATTACTGAATCACTATATTGTACACCTGACACTAATGATAATTATAATGGAATTTTTTAAAATAAATATTTTAGGGATGCCCAGGTGGCTCAAACCGTTAAGTGTCTGCCTTAGGCTCAGGTCATGATCCCAGGGTCCTGGGATCGAGTCCTGCATTGGGCTCCTTGCTCAGCAGGGAGCCCACTTCTCCCTCTGCCTGCCTCTCCCCCTGCTTGTGCGCATGCGCTCTCTTTCTGTCTCTCTCTCTCTGACAAATAAGTAAAATCTTTAAAAATAAATAAATAAAAATAAAAACAAAATTTTTAAAGAAAAATAAATTTTTAAAAAGTTAACAATGATAGTAAAGATTATCCATTGAATAAAATAGAATTCATGAGGGAAAATGAAATTTCTCCTTTCTCTAAAAAGTCAGTTAAAATGAAAAAGGAACAAGAGAATTAGAAAGTCACCATGAATCCTTAATAACTGATTCAAACAAGAATCATAAATAGATGTTTAAAAACTGGTGGGTCAAAGTCTGAGGAGTAACCAGACATTACACGATCACGAAGCATCGCACCACAAGATTCTTATTACTTACAAAATACCACTGCAACCAGTGACCAAAGTTACCATCACCAGGATTGGGACAAATCAACATCATGTGCCTCCTGATTAAAGGAAACTGAAGAGACAGGACAACTGATGTCTCTGTTCCATGATGAGACATCATGACATCACATATTGTGCAAGATGACCTAAGGTGGGTTTTTTTTTGCGGGGGGGGGGGAACGAATAAAGGTTATTATTGGCAATATCAAAATTATAGTATTGCACTGATATTAATTTCTTGATTTTTGATAACTACACATTATGTGACATAATATCTTCATTTTAGGAAACACAGACTGACATATATAAGGGCACAAGGGGCGTTATATCTCACATTCACTTTCAAATGGTTCAGAAAAAAATCTATATATTTGAACATAAATATATTTAAACATTTAAATATACTTTTAAAAATCTCTATAAATATATTTAAAATATCGTATATTTTATGAAAAAGAGGAGGGGAGAAAAAAAAGAGAAAACAGAATGTATAAAAATGTTACCATTTGAGGAATGGGTATATGCAGTTCTTTGTACATCCTCCTCTGTCAAATGCCTGTTCATGTTCTTTGCCCATTTTTCTATCAGGTCATTTACCTTTTTCTTAATCATTTATGGAAGCACACTGTATAATAAGAATGTTAGGGGGCACCTGAGTGGCACAGTCAGTTAGGCATCCAACTCTTGACCTCAACTCAGGTCTTGATCTCCAGGTTGTGAGTTCAAGCCCCACATGGGGCTTTAAAAAAAAACGAGAGAGAGAGAGAGAGAACAAAGAAAGAAAAGAAAAAGGAAGAAAAAGAACAGAAAAGAAAAATGTTAATCCTGATTTCTTCCCAATACATCGTGCCCTCTGTTACAGAGCAGCTTTAACTTTTACAAAATCAAGTCTTCAAGACTTTCTAATGAGTATTCCTAATGGCAATAATGGTGATGTTTGGGTGACGGGGTTATGGGTGCTTTTCTTTTTATTTACCTATATTGCACAAATCTTTAAGGACCACTATTACTTTCTTTTAATGAAAAAAAGTCATATCTTTATATTCCTTAAAATGAGCAAAATACGATCGGGACTTTACACAGAACCTAGAAAACTGATCCTAAAACTCAAACAGAATTATCTAACAAGTTCTCTCTTAATGTCTCTTGAGAGACAAGAAGAGCTAAGCCAAACACGAAGAACAAAGGAATTGTGAGACTTGTGTTAGAGAGATTGGTACTTGTAAAGTGGTACTGGCAGAGGAAGAGAAAAAGAAGCTAAAGGAGTACAGCGAGACCAGAAACAAATGCACATGTAAACAGAACAATGATGACAGATTATTCAATAAATGGGATTGGGACAAATTATACCTGTCGAAGAACAGTGAGGCTAGATCCCCTTCCCAACACCACACACACACACACACACACACACACACACACACACACACAATATAAAATCCTCAAAGTGGAGTAAAGGAGACCTAACTGTGAAAGAAATTTAGGAATTTTATAAGAAAATGGAAGACACTCTGGTAGCTAGCCTGCAGGTCAGCCTGCAGTGATCTCCCCAGCAAGCAGGGCTGTGACTTCAAACACTAGATCAGAAAGACACCGAGTTTCTACCTCACTCTGCTGCCTGCCTCACTCACTCAGCGGAAGCCAGCCTCCACCTTATGAGGACACGCCAGTGGCTCTGGTAAAGGACCTAAGAAGAAGAATGAGGCCTCCTGCGACAGCCCACACCCACGACCAGCCGCGCGAGTGGACTATCTTCATAAGCAGGTCCTCCAGCTCTCGTCAAACCTTCTAATGACGGCAGCCCAAGTGACCTCTCACTTGCAAACCAATGACAGAGGCGAGAGCCACCCAGCACACTGCTCCCAGGGACGGGGAGATAATGTTTATTGTTTGTTTTAAACTAAGCAGGTTTGGGTGGTCATTTGCCAGCAGTAATAGATAATAAACAGACTTCTGTTATAACCTCAGCGTAGACAGAGGTTCTTAATTATGATACCAGAAGCCAAAACTATAAAGGAAAAGATTGATACATGTATTTATATCAAAATGAAAAAGTTTGGCACAACAACAAAAGTTAGCACAGACGCAACTAAGAGGACAAGCCACAAACTGAAAGAAGATATCTGTGATTCAGATAAATTATTACTATCGATACCTGAAGAATTCCTACTAATCAACAGGAAAAGGACAAATCACCCAGTACAAAAAAAACCTGAGTGGAGACAAAGGACAGAAAAAGCAATTCACAAAAGAAATTAAATAGCAACAAACACATAAAAAAATTCAAAACCCCACTAGTAACCAGAGAAATGCAAATTTTAAAACGCAATACCATCGTCACATGTCAGAATGACAAACATTTGACAAAACAAAGGAGTGGCAAGGCGAGGACACCTCTCCTGAGCTGCTGGTGGCGTCACCTGGTGACAACCACTTTAGGAAACAACAGACACAATCGCGTAAAGGTGAAGGATGAGCATCCCTGATGACTTGGCAATTTCTACTTGCAGTAATATATTCTGGAAAATAATTTCACATACATATGACAAGAACACTCATCGCACCATGGTTTGTGATAGGGAAAAAAATTAGCAACCACTTAAAAGCCCTTCAAAAGAACAGTTCAATGAGGTGTGATTTATTCACCCAAAACCTCACAGCAATGCAAATGAAGAAATTAGGACTCTGTGTATCAATATAAATACATCTTAAAAACATAATATTTAAAAAAATGTGAAGATAATGTGCAACATGGTCCTATTTGTATAAAGCTTAAAAACATATGAGTTCTATTGTTAAACACACATATTCTTATATATGCGTTTACACCTAAGAAAAAACGTAAAACACAAATGGGTGAGAAACACTGAACTCAATATACCTCTGGAGTATGTAGGGTAGGAGGAGAGGCAGCAATGTGAGGGAGGGATGCACAAATCCTATCTGTCTAATAACATGCAGAAAACAAGTGACAAAATAAGAAACTGAAATAGCAAATACACAGCGAAATGAACAAGCGTGAGCGTACTCGTCACTTTCCCTCAACAAGCACCCACTAAGCGCCTAATAAGGTCCAGGCACTCTTTGAGGCTCTGGCGACACAGCAGTGAACAAAGGGCTCTCATGAGCCTAGCTTCTGGCCAGGAAGGTAGAGGCGGCCCATAAAACAACACAAAAGGTGCGATGTTGGCAAATGCTATGAAAACCAAGCAGGTGATGTGTCAGAGAAGAGGGAGGAAGAAAAGGATACTGCAGACTGGGTGGTCAAAGACTGTCTGAGAAGACACCTGTCCTGAGAAGTAAATGAAAAGCTCTTTGAAAAGCCAAGGCAAGAGTGTAGCGGCAGGGCGGAAGGTATGCAGCGGAAACAGAGAGAATCCACCCAAGGAACAACACGATGAGTACGCCCGGACTCCAGTGGGTGAGGACGGGCACAGGACATAAGGTGCAAAGAGGCAGGCAAGAGGAAACCCAGGGGTAAACCCAGGTTTCCATGGAGCCTGAAGCTTATGCAACTGGGGGAAGGGCTCTCTCAAGAAAAGGAATAAACAACCATGAAAACAAAATTAGGTCCTAATTGAGTATTTCTTTGGAATGAGAAAGGAATCTACAGCAAATTATAAATCTTGAAGAGTTGTCAACCACATCAAAACACCCTAAATAATAACAGGATTTTTTTTTAATAATTAACTCCCTGGCACACTTTTATATTAATTTTAGAGACAACAGTTTAGTCTTTCATCTGAAATAAAGGGTAAAACTTTGTTTTTATTACTGATTGTTTGGAAAGGTTTTTTTCAGCTCCTCAACTATTGGTGATGCATGTAAATATGTCAAATTATTGAATTGCTGAAAACCTCTTTTATGTTTCTTTCACACAGAAGCTATAAGATGAGAAGAATATTCAATAAACTTGCAAATGGTCCATCTTGGCTTCTCTTCCATTGCCCACAATTCTTCCGGTGTTGGCTGGGTGCCACAGGACAAGTTCATGTGGCCATTCAGCCTCGGGCCCTGCACCATCCCCGGCAGATGCCGGCCGAGAGGTGTTCTTACACTGGGTCAGCTTGCAACCACTAAACTACCCATGAAATCACACCAATGTATCCCACACTCCTCTCCTTGGGGTTCCCAAACTGCCGGTGTCCACTCCAGCATAGCCTGAAAGGATGGGGAGTGTGACAGGAAGAAAGTCACAGTGGAAAACTAGACTGGCCTGTACGGATTTCGGTCCAGCCTAGGAAATGGCCTGCACAAGCAAGAGGCTGTAAACATTAGTTAGCTCTGTGGTAAACCCACCTCTGTCCACGTCATTCTGAGCCTTGAAAACTACCAAAAGCAGTTTGGATTTTTTCTTCGACATGAGACAAGCAGGCAGGGGAGGGTTCTGATCAAGGCAACTGAATTTCATTTTAACCAGAATACACCAAGAAATGCACTGACCTAAGGCTAGCCTCTAACCCTCCTCAAAAAGGGGTATTCAGTACAAAATAGACCAAAAGTATGCTTTCACATCCTGAAAATTGTTATTACCTCTTTCTCCCAACTCTGGATTTAAAATCCCAGGAACTGGGGTGCCTGGGTGGCTCAGTCAGTTAAGCATCTGCCTTCAGCTCAGGTTCTGATCCTGGGGTCCTGGGATCGAGCCCCGCATTGGGCTCTTTGCTCAGCGGGGAGCCTGCTTCTCCCTCTCCCTCTGCCTCCCTACTTATGTGGGTGCACAAATCCCAGGAACTACAAATCCAGTCACCCCATCGCTTCCCCCACTATGACCTGTACTTAGAGTAATTTCTCAGTTTACAAGTTTATCGTTAAAACATGTAAGAGCTACATTAATGTGATAAAGAATGGCAACCTTCAAAAGCAGGGCATTCATTTACCGCATGTCCTCCCACCGCTCTTTTAGGAATAGAGGCACTGCTCCAGCTATGTGGACCCATCTTGAGATCCCAATCCTGGCCTTTCCATTGGTTCAGGGAGACCTTCAATACTTGCCTTAGCAAAATTTAACCAGTAACTTAGTTTTTACAAACAACTAAGAACTCCGAATTGAAGAGATAAGTATGCAAGAAGCAACAGTAAACCAGGCAATCGTGAACGCTGAAGTTGAAGAAAGCACCTAGGATGGAGACTGCAACATGATTAAACATTTCTGCTGGACTGGAAATGGTGCAGGGTGACACGTTCTTCTTCCGGTGCTACTCACCCCAGGCCTCCTGTTCCACCTTCCCTCTGAGCTTTGGAGAAAGGGGTCAGGGAGGAGCACAGAGCTTCTCACCACACAAGCATCCATGCTACTGAAATGCTACGAATAGGAAATCAGGGAAGGCCCCGGAAAGGGGGGACTGAGGGGAGTTTATGTAAGAACTGAGTGAGAGCACAGCCCAATGTAACACATAGAAGAGCCTAGCACCGATGGAATAGTTAATTTAGGTGTGGGAGAGTGAGCAGAACGCTGCAGGAAGAGGGAATCTGGGAAACACCGGTCCTAGAGCGGCCGATGTGGACAAACTCCCAGCCAGCACCTCACCCGTAAGTAACATCGAAACACTGAAGACAATGACAAGATGGAGTTACACGTTTCAAATCCAATATACACCACAGAAACTTTAACTTAACATTTAGTGAGAAGCTAAAGAACCTAAAAAACTTCTGATCTAGAAAAAATCCACTAAAGTTAATGGATTCTCCAAAACGTAGAATTTCATATATAAGTGTTGTACACCCACAGTGTTTTTTAAAAATCAACTAGATCCAGAATGGTTAAGAAAAACTAGTCTCTGCCCCCCCCCCAATAGTTTCTTTCCCCACAAGTTTTCTCTACTTAGTTGTTTTGGAATTTCCCTCCACATCTCTAAGTAATGCAGCATATTTGAATCACTGCTTCGTGAATGGCCAGGGTGGGGGATTCGCCAGTGACTGCTTGATGATGATGTTTACGATTCAGCTCTGTCCTAGTCTTGCCACCCGCCACATTTCCCACTCCCACGGTCTCAATACTTTGGTTATTAGACCAATTCTGGAGGCTTTTATCATTATGAATACATACGGTATTCAGAACTGAGCCAAGTAGTAAACACTAATTACCTTTCTTTTCCTGCATAACATTTTGTCTTACTTGGAATTAATAACTGCCTGGCTTCTCCTTTACTTAGTTTTCTGTATACTTATCCTTATGTATTTATCTACTGTGTAGTTATCCCTGATTAACCTCAGACTCTCCAGTCTGACAAATCCCCTTTGAGTTTATTCATTCACATCAGGTTTCTATCAGTTTCCCCTCTTAGAAGAAGCATCTCCCTGCCTTCTGACTTGCTCCAGTCTGGACCGGTCACCCTGGGCCGCTGCACAGCCACCACCCTGGGTGTCCCTTTCACCCTCTCCTGGGTCTGAGCCCCTCCCCCCACTTGCCTGGGTCCTTTTTTTTTTTTTTTTAAGATTTTATTTATTTATTCAACAGAGATAGAGACAGCCAGCGAGAGAGGGAACACAAGCAGGGGGAGTGGGAGAGGAAGAAGCAGGCTCATAGCGGAGAAGCCTGATGTGGGGCTCGATCCCAGAATGCTGGGATCACACCCTGAGCCGAAGGCAGACGCTCAACCGCTGTGCCACCCAGGCGCCCCTGGGTCCTCCTCTTTCTTGACACATTCCCTCCTTCTGGTGGAGTACGTTCCTCGGCCTCCTGAGGGCTTGTGGGAGGGATCTGGTCTGAAAATATCTTTATTTTACTCTCAAACAGTGTAGCTAAACTACTTAGACTAGTTTGGATATCATTTGTCTTCAGAATTTTAAAGGCACTGCTGCTCCATTATCTTCCTGCTTCTGCTATTTTTTTTAAGATTTTATTTGAGAGACAGAGAGAGAAAAAAAAAGAGAGAGACAGCATGAGAGCAGGGAGGAGGGGGCAGAAGGAGAGGGAGCCAGATGCAGGGCTCGATCCCAGGACCCCGGGATGGTGACCTGACCTGAGCCACCCGGGCACCCACAAACCAGGAGTTTAATTCTGGCCACATCACCTAACCAGCTCTGTGATTCTGGACAAGTTACTTCTCTTCTCATCTGTGATATTTAAGTAATCATGCAGATAAAGTGCTCAGCACGTTTTAATTACTCAGTACATTCTACCAGTTATTGCCATCCTTAGCGACCTATCTTGGACCTTCGTTACATAGGTGCTTATTAAATAAATATTAAATGACTTTAAGCAGGGCTAGTTACAGGAGTTACTGTGTCGTCACTCGTGCTCTTTAACTAATAGCGTTCTGGTGAGACCTATCAAGAGCTCTGTCTACACCAGAACTTAGAAATGACACTACACAGGCATACCTTGTTTTACTGCACTTTGCAGCACTGTGTTTTCTACAAACTGAAGGCTTGTGGCAGCTTGGCATAGAGCACGTGTGTTGGTGCCATTTTTCCAACAGCATTAGCTTATTTTGTGTGTCTGTGTCACATTCTGGTAATTCTTGCAATATTTCAAGCTTTTTCATTATTATATTCATTGTGGTCATCTGTGAGCGGTGATTACAACTTGCCTGAGAGCTCATGGGATGGTTAGCTTTTTTTTTTTTTTAGCAATAAGGTATTTTTAAATAGGACCACAGCATTGGGCTCTCCACTTAGCGGGCAGTCTGCTTCCCCTTCTCCCTGCTGGTGCTCTTTCTCTCACTGTCCCTCTCTCTCTCTCTCTCTCTCTCCAATAAAAAAATTTAAAAAAATAAATTAAAATCCTGGTTTGTCTGACTTCAGAGCCCAGGCTTCTAAGCGTGCTGACAAACTGCGTCATATTAACAAAAACCTCTTCTTCCCAGGCACATGCTTCCCAGAAGTCTCCCTCGCAGTCAGATGTGGCCGCTTGACTGCGTTCTAGCTAATGAACTATGAGAAAGGAGGAGTGCTACTTCCAGGCTTGGCCCACCAAAAACCTCCCCGGGGGGATCTTTCGGTGTTCTTTTCCTCTCCGGCTCCGTGCAGATGAGCACATGTTGAACCATTTGCTGAGGACAGTGGAGCCACAGACAGGACAAGCAAGACTCAGGAGCAGTGTACTTGTTTTGGATTTGGCCGAGCAAGACACAAAATTCAAATGCTATTAATCCACGGAGATCTGAGGTTTATGTGTTTCATCATTCAAACTCCATACCATAGTGCCTCAAGAAACTGAAAGCTTTAGAGGAAATAAGCCGGTATATTACTACCTATCACAATATATATACACAGCACCAAGGGCAGGACAAACTGAGATGTACAGAGAAGCTGTGTGTGCAGATAAAACAGCAGCACTCACAGCTGCAGAGATCGTGAAGTATCAGCTTTTAAAGTATCAGTTTTGTCGCGGGGTAAGATTTACGTAATTAAATATGTGCCCCCACACACAAAAAAAAAGGCATTCCAAGAAGAAAATGTGACACATGCCACCAGGAAAGGGAAGAACTTCATGGCAAATAGTGAGCAGCAGTATCAGGGGAAAGAGCATCTATCAAAAAGTAGCGAGGGCCAGGGGGGCATGCATGGCAGCTGGGCACCCGACGAGAACACCCGGTGAAGACATCTGGGCCACTTTCCTACCAAGAACGAGCTACTGGGGGCACAGAGCAGAAACCAGTGTAAGTCAGAGGGCAACACAAACAGTGGAAGAGCAGGGAGGGCCTGAGACCCACCGGTCACTGGAGGACATCATGGTCGTCCAGATTCCATCATCTGACAAATATTTACTGATTACTTACTTCGTGTGGACAGCCGGCGGTGGGGAAGGGAAAAAACACTGATGAATGCTAAGGAAAATTAGGCAGTATTTGGTTGGAGGCACTGGGGCTATGTGGGGTAAGACAAAGGGAAGAGTCAGTAATGACTGTGGTCTCACATCTGACTGCCTAGAAAAGGGGACAAAACAGCATAATCGAACAGAAAAGGTAGGAGGTGTAACTGCTTTGGAAGAAATGGTTAGTCTACTCCAAGACAGGCTGCATTTGAGAAAACAGGCTCCATTTTTTCATGTTAATTACTAATCTCCACTTCCAATTTACCTATTCAGTCTAAAGACCCTAGGTCCTCATGGGACCTAAAAGGGATTAAGAAGCATAAACAGACCCCTGCAGCAAATGCTCCTCCTTTAAGGCAGCATTCAGGGCAGGGGCTCCTTACCAACACTACTTCAGTCCAGTGCTTCCCAAAGAGTGCTCCATGACTCATCATCATCCTCTTCCTGCACGAATCACTGTTACCACTCTCCCCCCCCCACCCGCCCCAGATCCCACTGCAGAAGGTTCATGAGAAAAAGAAACTGCGTCTGGGAATTTTGGACAATCTTACCAAGCACAAGTACTTTTTGGAATTCCACGATGTACACTTACCCTATACTAAAGAAACCTTTCATTTTCTTTAGTCCAGGTACTTCCGAAACTTGGTGACAGAAATCTATTTCTGAGGAACACCCACCTACTGATGATGTAAGCTTTGGGAAACGCGACACCGATGAGAAGCTAGTGGAGGGCAGAGAGAACCTCTTATTACTCATTTTTGCAGACTGACGCACCCAACATGGTACGAAACACACAGGACACAATGTATGCTGAAAGAAACAAACACTTACAGGGTCTCTAAAACAGTAAAAGCCATGTATTTGGGGCATTTCCTAAATACTATTCCAAAATACCAAGGCTCACCCTCGGTGTCTTATAAAAGTTCTTGAGATGCTTGTTGAAAGCTCTACATCAATTCATTGCATGTGAGTGTACCTATGATCCCAACACCACTGGAGACAGCATACTTCCCTTTGCTTTCCAAATGAAGGCCACCCTCCAAATGAGTCACACCTGACTCACAGGAGATTAATTACTCAAAGAACAGCATCCAGGGACCAGGCTCTGTAAAAACTCTCAAGTCACACGACACAGTAGGTGACTCCACCACATGGCCATGGACGTATGAGCACTGGATGAGAAGCACAACCTGTAAGGTACTGATCAGAATGAAAGCAAGGGAAAGGAGACTTAAATGGTGAACCAACCCTTTTCCCTTCCCCCCCTGGGCAATTTAGGTAAGGGAGGGTCACTTATTTCGGTCCCCTGCCCTCCACAGGGCAGAGAGGAAGAAAAACATTGTGCGGCTGGCTGGGTGGGGGAAAGAACAATCTGTGCCCCTTCGGGCTTCATTCAGTAGCTTTGGGCCAAATGAATCAACATGTTTATCTACTAATACAGCTGAGCTCATTTGAACGTGTTGTGCACTTGAAAGGAAACAAACTTTTTTTCAAAAGGAACCAGTAAAATTCAAAAAGTGTTTGTTTTCCGTTTCAGCAACTTCAGTTAAGCGCTTTGTTTGTCAAGACCAAAAATTATATGAAATAAATCTTTCAGTGTGTCAAAATGTTTATTCCAAACTGAAGAAGAGTTAAGGAAACTCGGGCTCGAAGACATTTGATCTGAGGGTCAAGGACGGTCTGACTTCACCATTCTGCCAGCAATTTGTAAAAGTTGCTTCCTGTACTCGGGAATGTTCACTGTTCTCGCACAAACAATAATAAGAGTCATTTATACAACCACCTTCATTATTCTTTCTTTTCCTTTTAAATTCACTGTTTGGTAACAGCAAAGGCTACAGTCATTAATTCTAATCAGTACTTTGAGCTCTTAATTACCATTATATTTCTACTCGCTCAGTATTTGTCGGGCAACAATTTTACTTTATTCGTTTATTCAAAATATATGTCCTGAATGTCAATTACATGCCAGAACATTATAGATGGAGGTCAGCAAAAGAGATGTGGTCACTGCCCTCCGAGAGCTTTCAATCCAGCTGGGAAGAAAGCTATTATGAAAGCAGACATGTATATGAACCAAACAATGAAAAGGGGGGGGGGGAACCAAGCACGTAAACACACAACAAGATCTAGCCCAGGGGTCAGAGAAGGATTCCTTTGATAGTGACAACTGAGCTGAGATTAGCATAACAAACATTAAAAATAATTTCAAACACACACACACACACACACACCCCAAATCACCCTAGGAATAAGAATGTCCAGAGCTATTGAGAGTAAAGGGGTTTGAAAGAGCAATGGTAAAATCCACAGGACTCTGAAAATACTGGTGATAGCTTCGTGGGAACAGCACCAACGAGCACTTATCTCTTTAGGAAGAGAAGCAATGGCCACTTCTGGTGTATTTCCACTCAAAACTAGGTTTCACAGCTAGAACTATTTTCCAATGAAAAAGCCAAACATCAGCTATTAGTCTAGTAATGTTAAATCACCTCGTCCTCCAAACACAAAAACTGAGTTTATAATAATAAATGTATCCCAAGCCTCAATACCCCATAAAACCCAGGTCACAAAAAGATAGCTACAGCTTCACGGGGCTCAGGATCACATTAGAGCAGAAGCAAACTTTCAGAAATCATCTTGCAATAGAACACTTTCACTTTGCAAATCGGGAAGGAGACCCGAAGTGGAGAAGGAACACATACAATGACATCACTCATCTAGTCGGTAGTGGAAAAGGAGGCTAACCAGACCCTGGATCTCCCGAGTCCCACTCCCATGCTCTTTCTACAGCATCACAAGAGCAAATCTATCAAACGACAACAAGGAACACATGCGTTGCAAATAAGCAAGGCAAAATTGTAAAACACAGGAATCCCATCTCGAAAATGTTACGCACCTTCAATCGGTCTGCACTTCCCCTAAGTCCTAGAAAAATAATGTTCCCTCTTATCACATTCCACAGAAAAGTGAAATGAAGGAAACTTCACATTTATTGACCCTACAGCGTCCAGGGTTGAGTGCTCTATCTACTTTAATTCCACTTAATCATCGCAGCTACCCTCTGAGTTAGCCATTATTCATCTCATTCTCCTGAGACTCAGCAACATTAAACCAGTGAGCCAACGTTACACATACACAGCAGAACAATGGCAGAGGCAGGGTTTGAATTCAAGTCTGTCTGACTCCAAATCCACAGTCACTTTACCACAAAAAAAAAAGTATTTCTTCGTAGGAAGACACTACACAGTAAAGCAGTGAGGTCTCCCAGAGAACCCACTAGTGCCGCTTTAACTGCTGATGGAAAATCTTTTAAAGTTTAGTCTGGGAATCCAATAACCATTTTTTACAGAATTCCAAAAGGAACTACCGAGTTTTAAACAACTACTTTACAAACAAAAGGTAGAACACACTTGTAGGTTAAATACTGTTTCTATTTTCTTTTTGGCATCGTTTTCAAGCCCACTGGCACCCAGAAAAGCACCAGCCATCCACTTCTGTGAAACGCTGGCTCACAAGCTGTAAGGAGAAGGGTGTAATAATGCATGACCAATTCAGAGAACCATTAAGAAAACGGGAGCTACGTTTAAGAATTCTGCTTTCTCCACTGGTGGATAGCTCATTCAGGGCTTCACGCGGGAAAGGGCTTATACTCTCAAAAAATAAGAACTAGTCCAAATAGAGCAAAGCACGCCAGAATTAAAGGAAGACCAATGCTGGATTGCGCAACAACCACCCCCCATCCTCGGACTCTGTTTCCACCTTCTGGGCTGGTGCGCTGTCAGTCACCACTCGCCGTGAGGGTCTCAGCTTCCGTATATAGCTGGTACCTTCTGTCTGCTGTCATCTCCCATCCAGTTCTCTAAACCCTCATGGAAATACACTTTTGTTCTTGCCATCATTTTAGTGGGAAGAGAAGAATGTACTTTCTCCGATACTACTACTAGAGGGTTGGATTTTTTTAGGGTTCCTCTTGATCCCTATGGTGTCTGTTTTCTCCCAATACTCCCACGTACCATTCCATCCTCCACCTCTTTGTGTCTGTTTGCTTCTTTTGACCTCTCTCTTTTCATGGAGGCTTTCCCCAAATGTTCAATGGTCTTGGAATGTTAAGTCATATTTAAGAATGAGGCTCTGAAAAAAAAACGGAAAGGTCTGTGTAGGGAAATGGGGCTTGTCAACTGGTAGAATTCATTTAAGGGTGCTCCAGTAGTGAGCCTATCTGTATCTGAAGACACTTCAGTTTTCTGCAGGGGAAGAGCAGGACAGGCTTCACTGTGGAGTTCTGGAAGGAGAGCAGAGCAAACAGGCCAAGAGTTCCATAATTCAGGTGTAGATTTCCCTTAATCTTCCTGATTTGAATCAATCAGCCACCCACTGCCCCTGATTCAGAATTACAGCCACTTCTTCCATTTTACATTTTATCATTTTAATTTTGTAAAGAATAAATCTTGGGGGCGCCTGGGTGGCTCAGTCAGCTAAGTGTCTGACTCTTGGTTTCAGCTCAGGTCATGATCTCGTGGGTCGTGAGACTAAGCCCCTGGCGGGCTCTGCGCTCAGCAGGGAGCCTGCTCGAAGATTCTCCCCTCTGCCCCCAGCCTCACACGTGGATTCTCTCTCTCAAATAAATAAATAAATCTTAAAAATAATAAAAAAAAAAAAGGACTAAATATTGGCCTCCCAAGGCCACGAGTTGCTGGTGGACAGTTAGCTATCTACACAGAGTATACAGAGAGGACCTAAGGAGTCTACCTATAAGCGTACAGATTTTCTGACCAATCCCTGTTTTCGGCTCCATTTCTGACCCCTGCCTTCCTTAGTGTCTGGTGCGTCCCAACGACGAGCCTCTTGGGAACCTCTTGGGAGCTTCAGGACGCACAAGTATGATGCACTTAGAGACCTTCCCCCCTGCTGAATCTGAGGCCACCTACCCATCTGCTGCCTCATTTCAAAAAAAGTTCAGCAATTTCCATCTCCTGCTGTAATCTCATTCAGAGGGGACTAGAAAGAGAGTTTTCAA
Source organism: Ursus americanus (assembly GCF_024610735.1). Taxonomy (NCBI): domain Eukaryota; kingdom Metazoa; phylum Chordata; class Mammalia; order Carnivora; family Ursidae; genus Ursus; species Ursus americanus. The sequence goes on along the minus strand of NC_142128.1, from coordinate 103,975,897 downwards.
AGGGCTACAGATTTTCTGTTTCACAAGATGAAAAAAGTTCTGGGAGCTGGAAGGCTGCACAACACTGCAAACGGACTTAACACCCCCCAAACTCTATGCTTAAAAGTGGTTAAAATGGTACATTTTCTGATGTATATTTTACCATGATTAAAAAGAACTTTTTATTTTTTTTTTTTAAGATTTTATTTATTTATTCGACAGAGATAGAGACAGCCAGCGAGAGAGGGAACACAAGCAGGGGGAGTGGGAGAGGAAGAAGCAGGCTCATAGCGGAGGAGCCTGATGTGGGGCTCGATCCCATAACGCCGGGATCACGCCCTGAGCCGAAGGCAGACGCTCAACCGCTGTGCCACCCAGGCGCCCCAGAACTTTTTTTAAAAGCAAGGTGGAAAAAAGTTACCTCTTGAAAAATTCCTTCCAAGATCACCCTGTGCAAAGTGATCTTTCTCCCTAGAAGGGTAACTCTAACACATCCTACAATTTACTTTCTTTAGCACTTATTACTATATGAAATTATCCTATTTATTTGTTTATTATCTCTGCCCTCCAATTAGAGAGTAGGCACCTGGGCCACCTTCTAACCTCACTTATGTATTATGGTAATAAGAATATGGTAGGAAAGCATTCCATAAACATTTGGTAGATAAATGAATTAATTGGTTTCTGGGTCCCACCTAGACCTACTGAATGAGATCCTGGAATTCTCAAACATTGATTATAAAAACAGAAAATTTGCTATTTATGACCCAATTAGCATCCCTCCTTCCAGCTAGTCAAAACAATCTGACACATCTGAACCTTAAAACAGATATTCTCTTCCCAGCAAAGACCCAGGTGCTTTTGATTGGAGGACTGAGCAATGGGGAAGATGAGATAAAAGAGGACTGTGTCATTATTCCCAAACAGGAATTCCTGACAACATGGCAATATCGTTCCTTTAATAGAATTCCTTTAAAAGGTGAGCACTAGAAAAGCTTCCACACCATAAAGATGTTTAACGGTCTATTTTATCATGTAATTCAAATGTTAGGTTAGGGGAAAAAAAACCTGTTTTCCATTTATGTTCTTGAGAGTATGTAATTTCCTACAGGATTCAGTTCTATTATCTTCCCTCTCCTGTCTTTAAATCTCACCTTGCCATTTCCATAGCTCCCGCCTAGAGAGCAAATGTACGTACCACTCATTATAAAAAATACTTGATCTTACTACACACTCAACCTACAGTCTTATCTATTCCCCCCCTTACCACATCAAGCTTCTTGAAAGAGTGCTTTCTCATTTCCCGTCGATTCCTCAATCCTCGACTCATGGTAACTAACGTGGCTGTCTACCCCTTAAGACAGCAATGGCCCTCCCTGGCAGTCGCCAGAGCTCCTCTGATACTCAGCACGGATTTCCCCCCATCTCTTCAAGTTCCCCTCCTCCTTCCACATGACTGAGATTCTGGTCATCCTTAAAGGACAGCAGACAGGTGGGGGGAGGGGGACGACTGGCTCCAATATTGACCACGCTTAGCTCAGCTGACACAGGAGCTGGTCTCTCTCCCTAAGGAACAAGCTACTTGATAGGCGCCTGAGTCCACACACCCCGGCACAGAGCAGACACGCAGTAAAGGTGTGTGGGAGGCTGAGAAGAAAGGACCAAGGTGAGGGGTGGAGAGGCAAGAAGGGACGGAGCGGAAGATATAGGAAAAAGGTTTACTCATCGTTTTATCCCTAAGTACAAAGCGGAAAACTTAACCATAAAAGAACCTCAATTAATGTTTGCTGAATCTAACTGAATCCATACATACTACCTAATAAATGGTTTGGTTTGCCTCAGTTTCCCTGAACATTTACATGTAGAATTCTGAGAATTATAGATTTACCTTAAAGGTTTGGTTATAAAAATCATACTGCTAACTACTGTTGTAGACTTATTAAGCCAATTCAGTTTTAGAAATTACCAGTCAAGGAAGTAATAATACATTTCAGCAGTCTTCAACTTCCAGATGGTATGGGGGAGGGGCACACTTAAGTTGGAGTCCACATGAAATGAGGGGGAAGTCAAAGGTCAACAGTGAAGTCTGGAGATAGGGTAGTGAAAAAACTGCACACGTTTCCCAAAATTAACTTTTAGATCTCTGAAAAACCTGTCATAAATAAGTTGGGATAGGTTTAAAAGGGCTTTTCCAAAAGTCTGATTTCTGTTACTAAAGGAAAAAGAAGATATTCTTAAACTTAAAAACAAAATACACATAAACAAATTGCTTTAAATAAATGTTCTTTTGTTATGTTTCAAGGGAAAACTAGTACTTCTGGACTCTAAAAGTGAAAAGGAAAACATCTCTTTGCAATTAAAAGAAGATGAGGGCAATTCCTGGAGGAAAAAAGAAAATAAAATTCACCAAATTCTACTTTATGGAACCTAAAGTACATCCCTCTTGGCTCCTGCTCCCCACCCTGTTTCCAAGTTTGTACTCCCTTTCCTTGCTGTTCAAGGGCTCCCCCCGCCCCCACTCCAGGCCCTGTGCTCACTGAGCATGCCCTTCTGCACCTGCAGGCCTGGCGGTTAGGAGCATCCCCTTCAGGACTAATTACGCCTGCCTGCGCTTGAGTCCGACCCCACTACCTACTAGGCGTGTAATCGGAAGACTTAACCTCTCTGGGCCTCAGTTTACTCACATGCTAAAAAAAGAAAAGGACAAAACAGTACCGACCTCACAGGGGTGTTGTGAGAAGTGAGTTACTAGATACCTAGCGTAGGGTGCTGCCGGGCACACACGGGATCCCAAAGTGTTCGCTACGGGAAGGACAGCCTCATTTATCATCCAAACCAGGGCACTTCTCAGAATTAAACAAGAGACTATTAATCACCACACTGGAGCAACAGGCATCGACCAGAACTGCCCTTGGCAAACCAGGACGGAGTCACCCAATTAGCATAAGATGAACCCTAAAATACTACTGATAGGCAACAGTTTCTGTCCTACAAATATCATAGAGTTAACCTAATACTGTTCACTTCCAGTTACACAAACCTGCTTGAGGCTACTATTTTTGAAAGTGGGTTCAGTGCGGGGGAAAGTGAAACAAGTTTCTTTACCATCTATCTAGTTTCTACCCAAAAGTCTGGTACACTAGCGTGCCTTATTTGATTTTACAGCTTCAATAATTTTGTTTTGTGACTACAAAGTTCTTATGAAATGAAATTTAAATGAACAACTGGCTTTTTACTAATATAAAGTATGTTACCTATCTGTGGTCACTGCTCTTTTCCTTAGTACTGAGCCCTTAATGAGTACTACATATTTGCTGAATGAATGAATACTAACGCATGAACCAGGAACGAAAGCTTGATCAGAAAGAAAGTAAATTCTAGTTGGGGGCTTTAGTTGAGCTTCTTCCGTTTTTTTCTGATACGCAGTTCCGGTAGAGCCCTCAGGTAAGAATGGCACTGTGGGGTTGCACTGGGTTTGCCCTTGACTAAATGTGGCTTGGTAATTCAAGAGGAAAAATAGTCCTAAAAGATAAAACTAACAATAGTAGTAGCCAATGTATATGGAAAATACTATGCTCAAGGGCTCGCACATACATTACTTCCTTTGATCTTCACAATAATCTTTAAGTGATACCTGGCTTTGTCGTGGGAATCTTAGCAGATCCCATATCCACAACTTATTTCCAAATGCCTGATCGAGATTTTCTTTTTTGTAAGTCTGTACAACTCTTTTCTGCTGGCACAATTTTATGGGGTAAATTCCAACACAGTCCGCCACTAAGCCTCAGTACTGGTAAGGTAGCTAATGAGTAAGCGCTCAAATCGAGTTATGAAATGGTCCATATGAACTCTCGACACCAGGTGGTCTCAAAGGGCAGCATGTCGTAGGCATAATGCAGCTGTGACAAAGGTCACCTAGGTATCTGTGCATTTATAACTATACCCTTGTGACTTACAATAATCTGCCTAGCTGGAATTTATCAGGAAAGATGGAATAAATAAAAATTCACAGAGCACAAATAATTCTACATACCAAATTCTGGAGCTGGAAGGAACTTTACAGACACTAATCAAAGTAAAATGTTATTGAAAAAAAATCAAATGCATTTCTGCACTTCTATTCTTAAACTATTGGCAGGTATTATTACTAATTACTGCCAATCTTTACATGAGGGGACAAGGTTTAGCAATTTGTCCAAGTGTGCACAGCTGGTGAGCAGAGGACTTGAAATTCAAACCCAAATGTGTCTAACACCAAAACTAAGATCATCAGTTTCCTTTACAGTACATGAAGATCCTTCCTACGCTACATTTTTCCATAACCCAAATTAGTCTATCACAAACAGTAGGATTTTAGAGCTAGACAAGGTCTCTAACCCACCTCTGTTTTACAGACCCAGCGATGTCAAGTACTTTGATACATTGGGTGCACACGGTTGGTCACTGAAAGAGTTGACCTAAAACCCAGGCCTTTGGCTAGAGTCCCACGGAGCTCTTGTCAGCATCACAAAAGATCAATGCTTATCAATGAGAATTATACTGACAGCTATCACCTGTCAAGAGCCTAGGAGAAGCCTGGCACTGTACAGGGTATCCTACACCATTATCTTGAATCCCCCCACCCCCACCAGCTCTCTAGAAGCCCCGCACTGCTGACTCCAAAGCCAGCCACGCTCCGTGTTTCCATCCTAACTGCTTTCATAATCCCAACGAGAAACCCAGGTTGCGTGTGCCCATCGTGAAGGTTGTTTTGTTTCCGTGTGTTTGTGTTTGCTGCTACTAAAACCGACCCACGTACAGCTGCTCCATTTTTGTGAAGACATAAAAATATTGTGATACGTGGCACGGAAAACACTTCTACTTATAAAAAAGGAAAGGCTTCTACACAGTATCTTTATGAAATCCTGAACTACAGAAGCTGTTAAGGCTCATTTATATGAGCAAACAAGGGCTGATTCTCTCCTAAGGAATTTGATTTCAACACAAGGCTTTCATTAGACAACCTGGTTTGTTACAGAACAAATACGTACACACACGTACACACATGGGTATGTAAGCCTGGAAGGAAACGTGCCAAAACTTCAGAGCCCCCACTCGTCCCACAGTCACGGTGACCTCCTTCAACCCCGGGCTCTCCACTCTCGGCGTAGGCTATACTCCTGGCCCCAGTGATAACTGCGGATGGCAAAACGACACAACCAGTCTACTCTGAGATCTACCACCTGGCTGGTGGGTGAAAGTCTACCTTCCTCTTGGATGGTGAGCCCTGCTGCTGCCCCGGGCTGCCACAGAGCAGCCTGCTTGAGAAGGAGACCATCACAGATGCAAACAGAACAGACTGGAACGGAAGAGAGAATGTGGGACATCATCACCAGGGTTCCTGGACTCAGTCCGTCGTGGATTCCCTCTTTACATCATCTATTAAATCCATCCCCTCTTTTCATTTTTCTTTCATTGCTCAAGCTTGTGTTGGGTTCTTGTTGCTTAAAATGTTTAAAGTCTTAACAAATTATCCTCAGAGAGAAAAGTCCTCAGTTCAAAAAGTAACATGTTGCAAAATTTTAAACGTTTGAAAATTTGATCAATTAATACTTTTAAATGTATATACTAACAAAACTTTTCAAATTAAACCCCGGAATGCTTTTTGTTCCTAAAGAAGGTGATTTTAAATCTTTATGTATTAATAATAATCATATTTTAAGATAATATTAAAGGATTTGCTGTTCAATTTGACTCTTTTTCATTTTTTTTTTTTGGTATGAACATTTCTCTAAAGGTAGAAAATACCACGTGACTATGGTCTTGCCCATCAGCCTTCCGCCATGCTACTCTCCCCCTTCAGACACGCTGGGTGGGTAGGGACGCCCCTCCGCGCGCACTGCTGGGGTATGTGAACAGAGAAGGAACCGCCATGCTACTCTCCCCCTTCAGACATGCTGGGTGGGTAGGGACGCCCCTCCGCGCGCACTCCTGGGGTATGTGAACAGAGAAGGAAGTGCTACATCAGAGCGATTTTGCACTCTCCAAATTCACGGAGCACATGCTGGCCATCACCTCTAAGTTTCTTCTTTTCCTTCTCTCTTCCTTAATAATCCTTCCTTCTCTCCGCTCTTCCCACATACTCCCTTCCTTCCATCCGGACTGAGGTTCACCTCTCCTCCTTTCCAAGAGCAACCCCTCCTCCCAAGTTCTCATCACGTCCCACCCTCTGCAGGACCTCCTGTCCCACTCCCCTCCTGCCTTCCTGTACCTACAAGGTGCTCTCTTTGAAAATAAACTTCCCTTGACCAAGCGGTCTCATTTTATTTATCCCTCCTCTACTTTCACTGCCAAATTTTACGAACAAATGGCTTCAATCTGACATTTCAGCATCAATATACTCTCCTTACTTGCCAGAAATCTGGCTTCCACACCACCCTCCCCCCAAAATCACTGACACTGAATTCAGAGCATCCTTTCACCGTCAAATCCAATGGCCTTTTTCAGTTTTCATTCCTTCTGTGTACTCTGTTGTATGGGACATTAACTAGCCTCTTGTAAATTCTCTTGTCCAGTGGTTCTGACCTTACTATTTTAGTGCTCTTCCTAATAATTAACTCCTTCTGTGCTTGCCTGAAGGGTCTTTTTTCCTCCCACCCCCACTTGTTACTAGAGTGTTTGAGCTCCTTCTTCAGTCCATTGCTCATCTTTCCACATACTTTTTCTGAAAAATTGTACCTACCATTAAAATCTCAATAGTGGTGTTCTCCCGTCGGAGAAAAAATTTTACAGATTCACACCAGCAAACACACTCCTGCCACACCCTGTCAAATCCAGACCACTCCCAAACCACCTGCAAATGGCATCGCCAGCCTCTCGAAAAACACGGCACGCACAGTCCCCCCTCTGGGCACGTGGGCCCATCTCCCATTGCCTAGGATAGTCTTCCATTCTCAATCTAAACACTTCCCATCAGACTCAGATGCCACTTCCCCCAGGAAGCCTTGCCAGTCACACACCCACACCCATCTCCAAAGCAACATCAAGTCCAGCTTCTCTCCTCAGCCATGGCACTCAGGAGACAATTACATTAGAGCATTTTTATGATCGTAGGTAGCATACATTCCTTTGTTTTTCCTCTCACTCAGTAATTGTTTCAGGGGCAAGGGACATGTTTTATTCTTTTCTTCTGGTTGCTGGAACATGCTAGGCACATGATATTTATTGGAAAGCATGCTTAAAAGGCCCAGGTTCAGAATGTCAGTGACATCTTAAAACACTTCATAGACTGACACTGCCTTGCACGGTCAAAGTTCAAAGTGATCGCTCTCTGAACACTGAAAGCATTTACTGACTACACCAGTAACTTGGCATTTCTGATTTTCTGCTGTGACTATTATTCTATTTTTATATGCACGTGTCTTATCTTCTCAACTGGATAAGTATTTGAGAGCTACGATTTTTAACATTAGCATATTATACTCTCTGGTGTGATTCCTTACACCCTACCAGGCATTCAAGAAGTATCACATGACTGTTCAATGAGCCTCACTGTCAGCAATTCTAGGAACCACCTGACTGATCTGTTATTAACTTATTGTTTTAAATTAAACCAAGGCTTCTCCAAATCCATCATTAAGGAAAATAAACATACATGGAACTCAGACAACAAATATCTTTAAATCCTAGCCCAAATAACACACTTATTTTTAAAAGAAAAAACAACAGTGGGTTCTTTCCTTGCAAATATGAATCTATTACACATGAGCATTAAAAAGCAATTTCTCTACAGTTCACAATGTAAAAACTGACTCAGGCAAGTATCATCAATGGAAGTTTAAACCAAAGTGAAGGCTTGTTGGGAACTACGACCCCACAGATTTACAAATGGGGAAAATACGTCTTTAGGGTGAAGAGAGCCAAAAGTCACCTTCTTGATCAAGTACACATCCTCTATGGAGTATTCTCACCAAAAAAGGTTCAACGTGGCTCTAGCAGTGAGGAAAAATTACACAAATCCAGAATATGGGACATTCTACAAGGCAACTTGAGGCAAAAATAATAATAATAATAATAATAATAATAAAATAAAATCAGCCCAAAAATTAGAATCAACTTCTCAGAAAGAATTAGGTCATAATTTTTATTATTCCAGAATGAAATGGGCCACAGAAACAACCAAAAAGTATGGACCCTGGATTTTTAGAAATTTGTAAGTTTTTTTGGACTACCACGCTAGATGGGATTACTGAACATATTAATTTTCTTAGCCAGGTTGTATCATGGCTGTGAATAACTCAATCCTGGGGATTCAGGCTCAAAGGACTTACAGAGAGAGCAAAACCTGCAACTCCCTCCCAATGGTTCAAGCAAAAAAAGAAAAGAAGGAGGAGGAGGAGGAAAACCATAACCATGTGAGGAGTTAGGTATTTCAACCAGCTTGATACAGTAACCATTTCACAGTGGATAAGCATATCGAGATGTCACACTGCACACCTTAAACATACACAATTTTTGTTTGTCAAGTGCACCTCAATAAGGCTGGGGGAAGAATGTGGCGAAACATGAAGGCTGTTTACGTGCTCATTAACACTACATACTTTCAGTTTTTCTGTATATTTAAAATGTCCAAAATAAAAAGTTAGGAATGAACGTAATTTTCTCTTCTTTCGAATCACTTTATAGATAAATGGAGGTAAGAGCTGAGTATAGAGCCCTACTATATCTAACACTGATTCATTTTAAGTACGTTTATGAAATGGGGTGCCTGGGTGGCTCAGTCAGTTGAAGAGCCAACTCTTGAACTGGGCTCAGGTCATGCTCTCAGGGTCATGAGATCGAGCCCTGTGAGGGGCTCCATGCTCAGGCAGAATCTGTTTGAGATTCTCTCTTCCTTTGCCCCTCCCCCTGCTTGCGTGTGCTCTCTCTCTCTCCAATAAATAAAATCTTTAAATAAATAACCATTTATTAAATACATAAGTTAACCTCTGAGAAGATATGCTATGTAGGCATAGCTCTGCTTACTCACAAACAGGACTAAATGATTACATGTAAAATAAGCAGGAAAATGTTTTCCTCATTTCACACCTAAAACTCTGTAGTTCTTAGTAATAATCATTAGTGAGGTAATTCCTTTCTCCAATATTTAATAAAAATTACATTTGAGAACATTCCTGAGTTTGCACACTTTTCCAGTGAGTCAACCAGCTCCTGGCCCCTGCATGGGAGGCCTTCTTCACCACGCCTTAGTGCCCCCCACCCCACAGCCTGCCACCCTTGCCCAGCTGCTTCCCAGCCTTGCCATTTCAACCTAAGCGTCACTGCATTCGTCTTCTAGCACTGCATGGCAGACTGCCACAAGGCTTAGTACCCGGACAATACCATCTCATGGCTTCTGGGAGTCAAGAACTCAGGACCAATCATGGCAGGAGGCAAGGACAAACCACCATAGCACTGCTGCTCAAAAAGGGGTAAGGAAGATAAAGTAATACTGGAGCGCCTGGGTGGCTCAGTCAGACCAGCGGCTGCCTTTGGCGCAGGTCATCATCTCAGGGTCTTGGGCTCCCTGCTCAGCGGGGAGTCTGCTTCTCCCTCTGCCCCTCCCCCTGCTTGCACTTGCTCTCTCTCTCTCAAATAAATAAAATCTTTTAAAAAGGGGGGGGGGAGGAAGGAGGACGGCCATCAGTGGCGCACAGAATTCTGAAATCCCGCGATGAGGGTCTGCCCTTCAGGAGCTTGCTTCTGCTTTCAGAGTCATCCATTCCTTCCCAAGAAGGGAGCCCAGGTGTGAAGCCATGTGGTTTTCCCAGTGTGTTTCCTGCCTGCAGAGTCTCAGGGATCCAAATACTGCCTCTCGTGTGCACTGTCTCTGGCCCTTTCAGTCCAAGCCAACAGTGTTTCTGCCAATTCAGATGTCTTTAAAAGAGAGGAGGAGAAGGAGGCAGAAAAGGAAGCACTCTGCGGGTCACGGTTTACTTCATTAGGAGACAAAAGGCTACACCCACAACTCTCCTCAAGATAAGCCCCTCTTTGGGGACCGCGGAGGCCAGCTCGCTCGTGTTCTCAGAACCCCTACTGTTGGACTGAACAGTTCTCTGAGGGAACACTGGGGATCTTTCTGAGGTCCCAAGGGATTTTCAAGTCACATCCTCAGCTTCACTAGTAGACCACATTTTCCTGAAAGTTTCCCGTATTTGATCTTCCCCAGAATCTACTTCTTAATTTTAGCAATACTGGTCATATAAAGAGGCCAGAAATTTTTAAACTCAACAGTTCCTTGCTCCTTTTTGTTAACGGTACCTCCCTTAGGCTATTTCTCTCCTGCTACATTTTAGCAACTGAACTGCTAAGCTTTCTGCCACTATAGAACAAGGATTTCCTTCCTCAAATTTCCACTAACATTTTTCTCACTGTTCTTTAAAGCTCTCACCCACAGCCTTCCCAAAGGCCATCAACCTTATACCAACAGTCTATTCAAGCTCTTCAGGCTTTTGCTAAATGCCTCCAAATCTTTCCAGCTGGTATCCACCACTGAGTTCCAAAAACAGTCCTCCATTTTAAATTTTTGTTTCGGCAAAACAAAACCACTGGTACAAAATCTGTATTATCAATCACTGTGTAACAAACTACCCCCAAAGTCAGCACCTTAAATACAATGAACTTTTACTGCACAGTTCCAATGGAGCAAGAGTGGCTTAGCCTGAAACAGGATCTCTCGTGAGACTACAGGCAATACGGGCACCATGGCTGAGGCCATCAAGAGGCTCTACTTGAACTGGGTTTTCTTCCAAGACAGCTTACTCAAGTGGCTGACAAGTTCATAATACTTTGTGGCTTATAATTCCATATTCTTTTTTAAAAAAGATTCTATTTATTTATTTGTTTATGAGAGCACACGCACGTAGGGGCTGGGGGAGGAGCAGAGGGAGAGGGACAAGCAGACTCCCCACTGAGTGCACAGCCTGATGTGGGGCTCAATCTCACGACCCTGAGCTCATGACCTGAGCTGAAACCAAGAGCTGGACGCTTAACCGACTGTGCCATCCAGGCGCCCCTTCCATATTCTTGGAACTCAGCGGCCACTCCATCTTTACATGGCTCTGGAAATGCTTTTCCAAGTTAAGCACCAGGTTGAATTGCTTTCTAAAGTACCCTAACAAAAGCTTATCTTACATGTTTTAAATCACAAAATTTGAGCAATTCATAACAGTTTTATGGGTAACCTGCTGAGATCATTTTTACAACCACACTTATGTAAAAGCTCAGTAGTGACTAGCAAAAGCTCAAGACTGTCTCAGTGCAAAGGGGCAATCTGGTCATGTTCCACTAGATCCCTAAACCAAAGACTCAGGCTCCTCATGTCAATAACACAGCATGGTAGACACCACCCCAGTGTTTCTGACACTACCTCTAGTCCTACTACCACACCTATCCATGATTTACGTTATGACTAAAAACTTTTAATAGACTGCATAAAATTAGAGTTAAAAGAGGCAAAGCAAACGGAGATAGCTAAAATACATAATATATTGACATAAACCTAGAAAAACATACAGCCTAAGCAAAACCAGCAGGACAGCACTAGGACCCACACTGTGGAAAAGTAAGTTTGTATCAAAAGAACAGAAACTTGAACCGCTTAAACAGTTTGAAGACAAACTATGAAAATTCACTGGGAATGAAAGAAAAGAAGAAACGAGATAAAACATAAGGGAAGAAATGATAAATATGGAGGATAAATATCCAGTCAAAAATAGTAAGGCACCATGTTTCTATCGAAGATTAAAAAGAGCCACAAACTCTTTGCTATTCTTTCCATTAAGAAATGGACTCTATTTCTCCTCCCTTGAGTCTAGGCTGGCCTTATGATCTGTCTGATCAACAAAATGGATTAAAACAAATGCTGTGCCAGCTCTGGGATCGGCCGTGGGAAGGGCTGGTGGCTTCCACCCTCAGAGGGAGGCAGTCACGTGCTCTCCAACAGCACAGGCTGGTCTGCGGAGGAAGGGTGGCGTGGAGGAAAAGGCAGGCACTCCCAGCCAACACTGAACCCAGGACCCAGATGTGGGCACAAGGCTTTCCTAGATCTCCCAGTTCAGCCTTCCAATACAGCCACAGGAGTAACCCCAAGTGAGACCACCAGAACTTCCTAGTCAAACCATAAAGTCATGAAAACTAATAAACCATTGTTGGTGTAAGCCACCAAGTGTTGGGTGGTCTGTTCTGCAACAGTAGACAACTGATGTCACTAAACAGAACTAAAACAACACAATACTGCCAAAATCTACAGACAGAGCTGTGGTCTGCCATATACTTGTATCCCAAGTCCTTGCTGGGAAATAATATATCTTAAACTGTTTGAAAAAGCCTGGTTGAAAGTAATAGCTCTTCTATTTCTTTTTTTTTTTTTTTAAGATTTTTTTATTTATTTATTTGACAGAGATAGAGACAGCCAGCGAGAGAGGGAACACAAGCAGGGGGAGTGGGAGAGGAAGAAGCAGGCTCATAGCAGAAGAGCCTGATGTGGGGCTCTAGCCCAGATCGCTGGGATCACGCCCTGAGCCGAAGGCAGACACTTAACCGCTGTGCCACCCAGGCACCCCAACTCTTCTATTTCTTAAATTACTTTCTATTATTTACTTACTTGAAAAAAATTATTCTAAATTCTATCCTAGGATTAAGGCAGGCACATAAGATCAATAAATTTTAATATTACATCTTCAAGTTTTACTAATTTTACATCTACTTTAAGATGCTTTAAGAAAATTTCACTTGTGTAAGTGTATTCTCATTCTCTGATTAATTCATTCATCAACAGTTTTTGAGGACTTACTAGGCAGTAGGCATTAGAGTGGCAAAGATGAACACGGAATTAAGGGCAGTTGAAAATTTAACACTCCCCTAGTTTTTCCAGAAAGTCAATCCCTGTGTCGTCTGTGTTCGCAAAGCATTCTGTGCAAATCTCTGTTTTGTGATTGTAATAGTAATAGCAGCTAACACTTATGGAGCTCTTACTATGTGCCTGGACTAATTTCAAGCCTTTCACATGATTTCACTCACTCAGTCCTCACAACAACCAACTCAAGGTAAGTAAGAACTATCATTAACCCCACTCCACAGACGGGGAAATTGAGTCAGACAGTCTCTTCCCCCATTTAAAACTCTAGACTCCATGAGAGCAGGTGACTTGTTTCTTCATCTTCATCTTCTCCCCAGTCTCCAGCATGTAATGTATTTCTCTATAATTAAGTAAAGAAATTAGTTTATCCAAGAACTAAAGTGAATACAATCATTTCCTTTTTTTTTTTTTTTAATCATTTCCTTTACAAGGACAATTTTTCAACTCCTCAAAAGCAAAAGGTAATAATACATTTTTGGACTAAGGAAAAGTGGGCCAGGACTAAATAAATATCTCTGGTCTTCCGGTAAGACAAACATAAAATTAAAGTTTGTCAATTCATTGATAAACTATTAAGTACTAAACTTTTATAAACAAGTCTAATTTGATAGTAACATGTTTTACTCAGCTCCATTTTATTTTTTTTATTTTTTTAAGTAATTTTTATTTTGTTATATTAGTCACCATACAGTACATTCCCAGTTTTTGATGCAATGTTCCTACTCAGCGCCATTTTAATCCAGAAACCCATAAACATCACAATGGTAACTGTACGTATCCATATTTTAAAAAGTGTTTTTAAAGAAGTCCATGACAATGGAATAAGAAAAATAAGAGGTAATACCCTTTAAATTTGTGCATGAAAAAATCCAAGTAAATATAAGACCAAATACTTTGAACACTGTAATCTGGGTATTTTTGGCTGACCCAGTATTATCTGGGTTGGTAAAGTTGGAATCATCAGCTATAAAACCAGTGACTACTGTTTTCACTGCATACTCTGACTTAAAAACAAAATGAGAATCTTCACATAATTTACTTGATACCTTAAAAACTCACAATCCTTCGAATAGCGGATAGAAACTGAAATTTGGCTTCCGTAAGAAAAATACAGTCAAATTAGGGAGCATTTTACAGCCATACCCCCTAATTCACTATCACCTCAAAATACAAAAGGGAGCACAAACCTAGTACCCCTACAACGAGACAAGATGGCGGCATTTTGGAATAATCTCCACGGGGGTAAATTTTAGAGAATGCCTGTGTGCCAAACTCTCAATCTAACCTCTGTCAAGGCTGTTGTCTCTCCTGGATATCTGATAGAAATATCAAAACTTTTCGTGGAGGACACTGTTAGTTGGCTACCACAGTATCAACCCCCAGTCCCCTTTACCCTTGCCACCTCCCGCTACGGAGGCCGAAAGACAGATACTTGCTTTCTCACAGCTATGGGGACACATAACCCAGTTCTGAGCAACACGACATAAAAGGAAGTCTGATAGTGGGCTCTGAGAAAGCTGCTAGTTTCCAAATAAAAAGGACAGTGTGGCCGACACTAGCCGTCTCCCAATCATCTGCCTTGAACAGAAACGTAATGCTTATTAGCACAGCCATCTTGAAACCTTAAAGCAACAAGTATAGAACCAAAAGCCAACAAGCTAAAGGTGAAGCAGCAGAGAGAGCTTGAATCTCTTATGATTTTATCTTTATTTGCTAAACAGCTAGCAGTTGCTCACCTTTACCCTTCTTAACTGAAAAAAATAAACCAGTCTTTGTTTTGTTACTGTTGGCTGGGTTTTCTGTTATTTTTAGCAGAATGCCTGCCTTACTAATACATTTACAAACATTTAGAGAATATGGTGTACAATTCCTTTAATTAAAAAAAAAGTTATAGTACTTGTATAAATAAAAAACAATCCTACTGATGCCAAATAAGCGTGACAAGTTAAATCCAGGAGGCCCTAGATAGTTTTCCTTTAATAACATTTCTTCTAACTATAAAACTAGTATATATTCACTTTAGAAATTATACAAAACACAGAAAAATATAATGACGGGAAAAAACTCACTACCCAGAGATAATCACTTTTCATATTTGGTATATTTCCTTCCAAACAATGTTTAAACATATATCAATATACAAAACTGTATTTTTTATCTTCATAAACTGGCATCATGCAGAATAGGATTTATTATTATTAACTCATACATGCACCAAGTAACAATAATAGCATATGAAAAAATAGAAAACTTAAAAACAAAAGCACCTCTTCCACCATTCCCCGCCCGGCGCACGCGCTCACACACACAGAACATGTAGCCTCACTCTTTCCCACTTCTCAAAAACAGCCACTTTTAATGTTTTTGGTATTATGACTCTGTCTCTTGATTTATCACCTGTAACCACATCAACTGACTTTCCACTCTGAAGGTGAAAACCTGGGTTCCCCTCCCCCCTTCTTCCCAAGTCTTACTACTTTTATTTTCATTTTTAGTTTTTCTACTGTTTCATATTATAAAGTAAAAAAAAAAAAAAATACACTGAAGCCCTACTTCTCGGCCAATGAATTTTGGGTAGAATGCATTCGCTTCCAACTATGCAAGATAAGGAAATTAGTGTTCTTGCATGGCAAACAGTTGTAGTAAAATTTAACCACAGGATTAAAATGTGACTATCATTTGACCTTGCCCAACCCTGAGTGAGGAAGAAAAAAGTACATCTACTTGTTGTCTGAAGCACTAGTTCACTTAACGCAGGAAAAAATGTTAGGAAAGACAGAAATGTAACGAAGAACAGAGAGAACAACGGAAAGAATTTTAAGTCCTCAATGAATTGGAAAAAATAGTTACAGACCACCATGAATTTCAAAATTACAAAAGATGAGGCCAGAGGAAGAGAGCGCAGCATTCAGGCCGGACAACAGGAAGGAACGCTGATTAACTCCTCTTTCACACTTATCTCCTCAAAAGAGAACCATCATAATGCAAACACTGATGCCCAGAGGTGCTGAGAAGACAGTGACTTATCGCTGAGTTCCAGTTAGCATCAATAATTCTGAGAAACACAGAGCATCAGAAGGGATTAAAAACAAAAACAACAACAACAAACATGAAAAGGGCAAGTACCCTTACTGTTTTTACAGAGGAAAACAATGGACGAGCCTAAACACTAAATATTAGTAAACCTGATGGGAATTTAGCAATATCCTATAACAGATTATTAAATAATAGCTATTGTTTGTTAACGATTTGGTATGTCCCATGCACTGTGATAAGAGCTAGTCAAGAGTCTTAGAAGCACTTGTTACCATCACCATTTTCCGGATAAGAAATTAAAGGCATATTAAGTATTTGCCCAGTCACCAATAAACATTTGGCAAAGCCAAGATGTGAACTTAAATTCCATCCTCTTAACCAGTGGACTAAACTGACAGTACATGAGGACTTAAAAATGAGAAAAGTAGACGGATGAGAAGAATAGTCTCTAAAAGCAAGATCTATCAAGTTAGACACTTTTTGCAAAATATCTGACCATGTTGCAATGGCATAGACAAAGATACACTGTTAAATGATTATGATGCCATTTACACAAAATGAGATAAAACAAAAGATCCAAATGTGTATACAGAATAAAGTGTAAAATTTCGTTTCTTTAATTATCCCTCTTCCTGTCCCCCAACTAATCTCTTGGATTCCAGTCTCCTGACAAGAGACAAATATTACCTCTGGTTGGTATGTATCCTCTGGTTCTTACCTATTTTAAGAAAAATGTTGGCTTTACAGTAGCACATCCCACTTGACAGTGGTTATTTCTGAGAAGGAAATTGGGAGCAGAGGAGTCATATCGTTCATTTATATACTGCTTGTATGTTGTACAAAAGGAATTAATATATTATGTAGATAATACAAATGGTTTTCATTATAACGATGCTCAAAGAAAACAGGGCAAAAGTTTCTAAGTATGACCTCAACGACCTCCTCGGAAGGGAAAAGTCTGATATATTTAACTACAGAACCATTAAAAACTTTCACATGACAAAAACATAAAGTTAAAAGATACATATTCAAGCCAGGAAAATATTTGTACCAACAAAATGACTAATAAAATAATGGTATCCTGAGTATACAAAAAGCTCTTACAAATAAATAAGAACATATAAAATGTATAAAAACTGATGAAAGACATAGGCTGCATATATAAAAATTGACTAAGGACAGAAACAAGCAATTCATTTGAAGAAAAAAATGGCTAAAAGCACCAACAACAAAGTTAAACCTCACTAACAAATAAATGTAAAATAAGGCAGCAATATAACGGCAAGAACTAAAAAGAATAACACCCAGTGATAATTATGGCACGAGAAAGCAGAACCTTTTACATACTAGTGATAGGAATGTAAATTGGTAACATGTGGACAACAAATTGGCATATGTAAATAATCTGCTTAAACAAAACATAATAGAAGTTCCTCTGGAAGTTGAAACTGAGAAAAGGACTACAGCCTTGGATTGCCATGACAGCCCTCCTGTGATATACTGTGGGGGCGAACAGTCCTGCTGTGCTCTTCTCTGCACTGACCACATCTGCAGGATTATGTTCACTTCTGGGCACTGCATTTTAAGAGACACGTTGACAAACTGAGGTATTTTCACAGTAGGACACCAAAATTATGTGTGAGGGCTAGAAACTCCATGTCATACAATGAGCAAATGAAAGAAAAGAGAACATTTTCCTTAAAAAGATTTTAGGGAAGATATCACAGCAATCCTGAAATACCTGAAGGCCTATCACATGGAAAACAGAACTTGTTTTATATTGCTCAGGAAGGCAAAAGAAAGCCCACTAGTACTCAGAGCTGTTAAATAATGAAACAGTTATGCCTTAACGCAGTGAGATTTTAGTTACCCACAATATCTGAGATAAATGATCCAGCAGAAACACAGCAGAAAAGATTCTTCTAGGTGGGAAAAGTTAGGTGTCATGAACTCAGAAGTACTTTGCAGTTCTAAGAGTAAAATGTGGATAAATATTCCAGAACTATGACCACTACTCTATTCTCACTCTAGTGTCCAGAGTGCACCTACCTGATTTGGATACCTTATACACTAATCCATGCTGGGACGAGCAGAGTCCTTTGCAACCACTTCGGCCAGGAAGAACCATGCAGTTATTTCTACCAATTCCTACCGTTAGTTCCGTTTTCCCTCACACAAAAACTTGACAGATAAACGTGATCTAGAATCCCAGCATTGCCCTTACCAAAACCCTATCCTAGATGCAGGCTGCTTTCATAACTGTGATCTACTTTGTGTTCCCTGCCCTGCCTCAGCTGTCCCAATTCTAGTTCTTTGCCCTGAAATCCATGACATACTGCTATTTGACCTTCTAAAACTGTTTTCTTCCTCATACACTCAAAGACTAAGGGCCTACTATGTTCAAATTACTGGTAGACCCTAGATGCAAAATATAGTTGTATTAGACACAGTTCTTGCCCTTGGGGAGCTGACAAATGACAAAGAGAAATAGTGGATCTACATAACAGCCCACATAAAGCCACAAGGAAGCAAAGTGATATGATACTGCAGACAAGAGAAATCATTCTAACTTTGTAAGAATGTGTGAGCTGGGGAAAAACAGAGATTGTATTAGAATTTATATTTGAAGGACACAGAAGCTTTTCATTGCCAAAGACACAGGAAAAAAAATATGCCAAGTAAAACACTGGCATAACAACAACAAACGTTAAAGAAAATATGGTGGTAGTTATACAATTAATCCCATCAGTAAGATGATGTGATTCATGATACGATGTGAACAGATAATTTAAGAAAAGTTTCTCTGTGTCAAAGGAAATACAAACGGTTCCTCCAAGGAGGTAACACGGTAAGCTCCAGAGGAACAGCTTCCCTGCATTCCCCACCAGGACACAGGGTCGTAGTGATACCACTCAGTCGTGTAGGGATTCAACTGGATAGAAGATACTCCCCTTTTTCCATTCTCACGGGGTTTTAAACTCTCCTCCTGTGCAACAGTTCTGAGCCCCTCCCTCACCAGGTACTAATAAGAGACTTTTTAAAAAAGAACTCCACTACCTGCCTGAGTGTCAGAAAGAAATAAAAGAAAGAAACAAAATATGAAGTAACATAAAATTGGCAATAAAGAAATCTCAGCTACTGGTCCAGGCTAAGTCCCTAACTCAAAAAAAATCACCTGTTTTCTAATCTGGAAGACAAATGAGTATAAGATGAGACGACTTCTAAAGTCTCCTCTAGCTTACAATTCCATAAATTCACTTAAAAAAAAAAAGTTCAGCTATGTTTCCAAGTGATAGGAACTCAGCTGGTTGAAACCATCAGTTTCCTCAAATATAAATGCAGACAAAATTTCTACTTCACATAACTTGTTATGAGCAATTCTATGACAAAATTAAGTGAATTATAAAACTTAAACAAGTTTTTATATCCATACATTAAAGCATATACCTATCAGAGTATAAGTCAGGTGACTTATATCAGACTAATCTTTCCACACATAAAATTATAAATTCTGTATAAAATATAAAAAACAACTAGTTGAAGGCAGTGGAAAGCATCAAAAGCAAGCACAAACCAGAGGGAAGTTGGCACCTGAAACAAGGAACTGCACTGGGTGAGATCTGCATTTATATAGCTTTCTGCTTGAGGGGCTCCCCATTTCCTTGCAATTAAGGTGGATACAATTTAGACAGAAAACTATAGTCTTGCTGGCTTAAGGAGTCAGATGCTGGAGTCAGAGATGCCAAAATGTTTGGAAAGTAAGAGAGATACCCCACAAATAAGGGAGATACATGGGGCAGCCCAAAAGCCTACTGTAAACCCAACCCAAATTCTCGCTAAACCTTGAGTTTGAGTTGTGCATGCATAGGAAAGCCTCCATTGAAAGCAGAAATCAAAAAGTGGAGAGAAAAGCTGAGATTTCAGCTTGCTTATCACAATAGGTGAAATAAAGTGCTGAGTCTGAATAGGACAGTACCAATTAGCACAAAAACCAAGTCTCTGGAGAAAACAACAGATCACAAGTCTGTAAATATATCATCACAATGAACTGTATGCAGCTGAAAATTACTAGACATGTGAAGAAATGAGAAAGTAGGCAAAGAAAGAAAGCAGTCAACAGAAACCAAATGAAAAAATCCTAATGCTGGAGTCAGCAGACAAGGACTTCAAAGCAACTATTATAAAAATATCCAAGGAGATAACAGAAAATACAATCATAGTAAATGAAGAAAAATGACAGAGGAGTTAGTGAACTTAACAGCTTAACAGAAATTGTTCTACCTCTAGAGCCGAGAAAAAGAATATTGAAAAAAATTAATGCAGCCTAACTGACCTGTGAGACATTGCCAGGTAGTCTTCACAGGTATAACCAGAGTCCCAGAAGCAGAGGAGAGAACAGGGTAGAAAATGTTCTTTAGAACTAACGGCCAACACAACTTCCCAAGTTTGGTGAAAAACATACATATCAAAAAACCAACCAAAAAATCCACTAAATCCAAAATGGGATACATAAAAAGAAAACAACATGTAGGCACATCACATTCAAACTGCTGAAATCAAAGCTAGAAAAATCTTGAAAGCAGTCAAGGAAAATAACATGCTATACATAGGTAACAATACAAAATAACAGCTGACTTCTCAACACAAACAAGGGAAAGCAGGAGAAAATGAAATGACGTCTTTAAAGTGATGAAAGAAATAAATTAACAAATCAGAATTCTATATACAATTAAAAAAATCCTTCAAAAATGAAGATGAAATGAATACATTTTAAGACAAACAAAAATATGAATGTACTAGGCACCAACAGATCTGCGCTAAAAGAAGTGCTAAAGAAGGCTCTTCAGGCTGAGGGAAAACATTATCAGATAGAAGCTCGAGTCTACAGGAAGAAATAAATAGAAACACTGCAGGTAAGTAAACATAAAACACTGTATTTGTCCTGCTCTTCTTTAAAAGACATAAAAAAGGCATAAAACAAAAATTAAAACACTGTATCATAGTTTATAACATATTTATATCTAATATATATGAGAAGAGCAGCACAAGGCACTCAGAAGGGGGGTAAACATAACTGTAGTATTTTAAGGATGTTATATTTTACATGAGGTAGTAAAATATTAACCCATTAAAGAATGTGATAAATTAGAGATGCATATTATACTCTCAACCTCAACCTCAGCACTAGTGACATTTTGGAGTAGAATTTTTTTGCTTGGGGAGAACTGTCCTGTACATTGTAGAATATTTAATTAGCAGCATCCCTAGCCTCCACCCACTAGATGCCAATAGCACACCCACTCACCCCAAGTCATGACAACCAAAAATGTCTCCAGACATTGCCAAATGTTCCCCGGGGAAGAAAAATAACCCTGGTTGAAAACCACTGCCCTACAACAACCGTTAAATAAATAATGCAAGATTACAGAGCAGTTCAGCTTTTTCCATTATGGCCCACCTAATAAGACTAGACTTCTTTTTTTTCTAATTGCTCTAGCCTCCCATATGAAATTTTAATACCACAGATATACGTACATATTTACATGTGTATAACATATCCCATTGGAAAGGCACAAACGACTATAATATCTACGTTTTTTGCACCCTCCCCTGGAACCAACTATTGCCCCCTTGGGGGAAATATCCTCCCTTCCACTGAGAATGCACACTGACAGAGGAAATCTGGATGAAATGCTAAAAAAAGTCCAATTAACCCAAAAGAAGGCAATATATATATACTGGCAATACACACAAACACACGAACAGAGAAATTTTTTTAAATAGGACAAATAGAAAACAACAAAACAGTAGACCTAAATTCAATCAAATCAACATTAACCATCGATTTGTTTTATATTTTAATAAGAGGTATAACTAACAAGCCAATAGCAGAGATAAAATGAGAAAATAAAAAAAATCCTAAAGCCAAAAATTACAGGAATATGGGAAGAAGAAAATTCAATCATATCAATAATTTCCTTAATAAATATGAATGGTCTAAATATGAATGGTCTAAATTAAAGGGTAAAGACTGTCAAATGAGATTAAGGGGGGAAAAAAAAAAAACAGAACCAGACCAAAAAATATGCTGTATACAAGAGAGGCAGTTTAAATATAAAACACAGATAAGCTAAATGTAAAATAACATTTTAACAAGATATAAGATATAAACATTAATCAAAAAGTCTGGAGTGGTTATATTAATAACAGACACACTGAATTTCAAGACAAAGAGTATTACACCAAAGAAAATGATGGACATTTCATAAGCATAAAAGATGTAATACATCAAGAAGATATAATCATTATAAATGTGAACACATCTAATAACAGAGCTTCAAAATATATAAAGCAAAACAGAAAAAAGAAACAGATAAATTCACATAGTTGGAGATTCTACCTCTCTCTCAGTAATTGATAGAACTAAAAAAAAAAATCAGCAAAGTCAGAGAAGATACGACTCACCATCACCCATGCTGACCAGACATTTATAAAATACTACACCCACAACAGCAAAAAATCAAGAGAGACCATATGGTGGACCATAAAAAAGAATTTTTTTAAATAAAAAAAAATTCCAGATGACTGAAATTTTACATAGTATCTTCTGTAATTACAATCAAATAGAAAGCTGAAATCAAAACACTAAGCTATCTAAGAACCCCTATATATTTTCAAATTAAGCAAAATTCCTCTAAAAAACCCATGGTTCAAGGAAGGAATCACAATGGAAGTTAGAAAACATTTTACACTAAATAATAATGAAAACATATTTCATTAAAACTTGGGGGACATATTTAAACAGTGAAGTAAGGTAAACCCATATATTTAAGTGCTTGTATTTTTTTAAAAAAGAAAGATTAAAATCAATGATGTAATATTTTACCTTAAGCCAGAAAAAAGACAAGCAAATTAAAATAGTAACGAGCAAATGCAAATAGAAAATAGGAAAAAAGGACAAAGAAAACAAAGCAAAAAGTTGGCTCCTTGAAAAGACTTGTGAAATGTATAAACTCCTAGTAAAACTGATCAAAGGAGAAAAAAAAGAAAGAAAGAGGGAGAACACAATTTACCAATATCAGAATTTAATAAAGGGATTATCATTACAGATCCTGCAAACATTTAAAGAATAAGGAAATATTAAGAGCAACTTTATGCCAAATATATCAACAACTTAGGTGAAATGGACAAATTCCTGAAAAAAATCATAATTTGCCCAAACTGACACAAGATGAAACAAAAAAATCTGAATAGTTCTATATCTATTAATGAAATTGGATTATCAGAAATCTCACCAAAAATGCTCCACCCCAAATGGCTTCATTGATACATTTTACCAAACATGTTAAGTCAGAAATAAACCCCAACTTATGCAAATTCCTTCAAAAATTAAGGAGAAAGGAATATTTCCCAACATATATATTTTAGGAGTCCAGCATATCCATTATACCAAAACCTGAAATGAAAATGACAGACCATTGTAAATGCAAAAGAAAGATCCTTAATAAGATATTAGTATATCAAAACTGGTAAATTAAATATAATATATCATGACCAAATGGGATTTATTCCAGCCATGAAAGTAATACACCATATTAACAGAATAATGGGAAAAATCAAATAGCCATTTTCAGTAGGAATGGAAAAATTTTTTGAAAAAAGTGAATACCCACTCATGAAAAAAAAGTCTCAGCAAACTAGACGGGAACTTTCTCCACCTGATTAAAGGCAGCAATAGAAAACCCACAACTAACACAATAGTGATTATTATATAATAGGATGATGATAGTGGTAAAATAAATGCTTTCCCAAGAACATGAAAAATAAGGTCAAAAGTCCATTCTCACCACTTTTACTCAAAATTGCACCAGAATTCCTAACCAGCGAAACAAGACCAGAAAAAAATTAATTAAAGGCATTAGGATTGCAAAGGAAGAAGCAGAACTGTGGCTCTTTGCAGATGACCTGACCATCTACACAGAAAATTAGTAAAAAATTCATGTGAATTTTTCACATGAATAAGTGAATTTAACAAGGCTACAGGATACAAAGTCAATACACAAAACTCACTGCTGATTGAGAAAGGAGTGTGTGCATGTGTGCGTGTGAACGTGCATAACAGCAGCTCTACAGTTCTTTTTTTTAATGTATTTATTTTGAGAGAGAGAGAGAGGGAGCGCGCGAGCATGCAAGTGAGGGGAGGGGCAGAGGGAAAGGGAGAGAGAATCTCAAGCAGACTCCCCGCTGAGTGCAGAGCCCAACTGGGAGCTCAATCCCATGACTCTGAGGTCATGACTTATACAGAAACCAAGAGTCCGAGACTTAACCGACCACGCCACCAGGCACCCCTAGGAGCTCTACAATTCTATAACTCTAGAATGCATACGAAAGCTTATCATTTGACGGTTCTCTCCATTTGGTTTACTTGGTTAAAATTTTCAAAATAAATGTATTCAAATTATGAGAAAAATAAATTTCACATTTTTTAAGGTTGTAGGGGCAGAGGGAGAGGGCAAGAGAGAATCTGAAGCAAACTCCACGCCCAGCACGGAGCCCACTTGGGACTCGATCTCACAACCCTGAGATCATGACCTGAGCCGAAATCAAAAGTCAGATGCTTAACTGACTGAGTTGCCCAGGCACCCCATATTTCACGTTATTATAAATACATTAAATCTCAGAGTTCCAATGACATTAGAAAATAAATTTAATTTTTTCAGTTTTAGGCTCCATTTGTAACATCAATAGTCAAAATGAACTTCTCTAATCTCTCATGTGATTTATTCAGTCGCTATCACAGCTCTTTACTTTCTGTGGAAAATGCTCGCTGCTGAGTAGTAAACAGAAAATCATACTGTCATTTTCTATTTACATAATCACTTGATAATTTATTTCAAAACTCACTTTGTGAATAAAACATGAACAAAAGGTACACAAGTATGTACAAAGTAAAGGAGAAGGTCCTTGGACTTGGCTAAGCACCCAACAAATCGTGCATTTTGCTTTTTCCATAACAGCTTAAAACTGACTAGACCACAACAATCACACAGTGAATATAGCCCAGCTTACAATCTTCACATTACTAAAATATCCTGCATAGTGGCAGTAAGCTATTTTGAGAGAGAACGCATAGACTCATGAAGTTTTAGCTTGGAATTACCAAACCCTAACATTCCAGTTCCTCTAAACAAATCATTTCAAAGAATATAAAACAAATACCATTCCAAGGTCACAGTTTATGGATATCCCTGAACTGGAAACTATTAAGTACAGGCAAACTAAAGGGACGAGTTCTTTGAAAGCACAAACTGGTCACATATACAGAACACAACACGAAAGTTCAATTTGTTAGATATTGAGGCAACAAAAAGTGTAAAAAATCTGCAGCATTTTCATCAAATGCTCTTAATGATAAAACCACCTCTTAGATTTGTCACCAATTTCCAAATGGCAAGATTATGAGTTGACCAACAATACATTACAGACTCTAACCTGTTATCAAGAAACTGGCTCTCTACATTTATAAGAGACTACTTACCTTTTAACAGTACTATTAAGCAAACAGAATTTTATAAATTACAATCAGCCCTGGTTGATAGTATCGCAGTCTACTTACTTTTACAATTTAGACCTTTTAAGCTGGTTAAATTTTCCACTTTATTAATAGGGTAAGTTTCTTCACAGCAAATATCACCACTAGCTGTAATGGGATAAAAAACTAAGAAAGCAAAACTTTTGACATCAAAGATGTCTGCAGAGATCTGCAGTCACCGACAGTATACCCACGGCTGGTCTGTGAAGGAGATCATCGAACAAGTGTTTAATACCTAAGCAGATAGCGTCTATGCTGATGTACGACCAAACTGTGAGCTTCTCTCCCAGGACCATCGGAGCAGAAAATGCAGGTGGCACTGGATTCCATGTGTGCTATGTGATGTTTTCTTTACTGTTATCTCCAACACCACCAATCCAATGTTACCGTGGTATCTCAATTAATACTTACCATTTTGTAATTGCTCCAGAAAAGTACAGGAAAAAAAAGCTTTTAATATTGATATATCACCAATAACCAAAGTTAAGAAAGCATTTGTCCCACACAGTACCATTAATTATCTTCAAGTCTGTTTTTTCCTTTTCCAGGACAATACTTACTGAAACACAACTTATTTACACCGAAAATACAAAAAAAATGAGATTCTATCTGGACAGGAGCTAACAAGAACGGATTCATAAATACAAGTTTGAGGAAAAAGACTGATATTCAAAGTAAGGGCTGTTATAACTTTTTTCTACCAATACTTTTATTAATAATTTAAAAATACTCTATACACATTAGCTCATAATGCTTACCACCGCACTGTGAAGTAAAGAAGGCAGATGTTCTGGTATTTATTTTCAAACAAGTACACCCAAGTTCAGGTGATGAAAATCTATCTGCCCAGGGTAAACAGGCAGCAAACAATAATGCTCTTTTAGAAGAAATTCTTTGAACGAAAATATGGCCAAACGACAACAGACTACCTAATGAAATTTGCCTCACTAAAACACAAAGTTATTAAAATCATACTGAAAATCTCCAAAGGAATAAATTAAGAAAGGTGGAGAGAA
This sequence comes from Ursus americanus, assembly GCF_024610735.1. NCBI lineage: Eukaryota > Metazoa > Chordata > Mammalia > Carnivora > Ursidae > Ursus > Ursus americanus. The sequence continues at coordinate 103,949,397 of NC_142128.1, read as the reverse complement.
AAAAGTGTCCAGTTTGGTTCCTCCTAATATTTCAACTAATGCTTTGAAGAATACAGTTAAAACTGCCATCACAAATCCTCATTCAGTGAATCTAACTTGTCTTAAGTACAAATAGAGGACACGGCCAGCAACCTCAGTCTTTCATTCACAATTGTAAGCACACCCACAGGAAGCACCAGATACCTGAGGAACACTACCACCACCAAAGAAGAACCAAACTAAACAAACTGAAAAAGTTATTCAGAGGGGAAGAAAAACTTAAAAATAAAGTCTAGTTAGTGTCCTAAGATTAAAGACTGTATTATATCTGTAAAATGAGAGCCAGTGGCTATGAACTAGAAAGCATTCCCAGAAATATAAAGTAAGAGCTGAGACAGATAACTCAGTAAAGGGCTCAAAGAAATGGTCAAGGAAATCTTCCAGAACAAGGCAGGAAAACAATGACATGGAAGTGAAAGAAAAATCATAAAACCACAACATTGATACAGACGCTGTAGGGGGAAAAGCCATAAAAGAATACAGAGAACGCAGAAGGAAAGAAATAATGAAAGAAATACAGAAGATTCCCCGGAACTGAAGACATCATATGCCTGCATATCCAAAGGGTCCACTACATGCTTTACAGGATGAGTTAAAAAGACCTACATCTCATCCTCCTTACATTTCAGAATGTCAAGGATAAAGGGGCATGGACACAACAAGCTTCCAGAGAACAAAAACAGGTTCCCTAGCAAGAAATGACTCCTGTTAGCATTAAGCCTCTTATCAGTAAAACTGGTTACCAAAAGGTAATGGAATGAAACCTTCAAAATTCCAAAGGAAAGCTGTTGCACAACTGAATTCTATACCCAGCGCAGGTATGTACTGGGTGTGAAAGCGAAAAGCACAGCTCTGAATACGCTGTTGACAAGCACCCCCCATATATTCTTTCTGAAAAAAGTACTCCAGGAAACTTAAAAAAAGAAAAAATTACTCCTAGAACATTGCAAAATAAATCCAAAACAAATCTGCAAAATAAATCCAAAACAAAAGGGGAAAGACATGAGGCCTAAGAAAGCACAGAACATGCCCAAGAATGCAATTAAATAACATGCTATTAGCTGAGCACCATACCCAGAAAAAAGTCGGTTCACAACAGAATTTCAACAAACTATGATTAAAAAGCTGAATAACCATGTGGTATGATGAAGAAGGCGGACACTTTTTTACTAAGAGGGGGGCAATATGGCGACTGGAAAATCCAGGAAAAACCCGTACAGCCCAAACTAGAAGCCAAACTAAAGTACATCCTGATCTTGAATACCAACATTTGCTCTCCGTGGCTCCCATCTACCCATCACACTACTTGTTTAGCAACACGTAGTATTTACTTATCACAGTACTGATTACTGCTTCCCCAAATCAAGCAGTGAAATTATTACAAACATTGACAACATTAAATAAACGTTACAGTTGACACAACCTGGGAGGGGACCATGAGGAATCCAGGGGAAAGACTGTGAGGGGTACTAATTTTTCTCAACTCATAAAGTAGCAAGTTTAGAGATGATGCCTAAGTACTTTCTAGAATTAACAGCACAAGTGTTAGATGTGTAGCCACGAAGCCCTCCCCCCTCCTTCAGGCAAGGAAGGAAGAGAATAGGTAATACAAGTTAAATTCTTCATTTTGACAATGGTGAGATATATACTCGATTATGTAAGATTACTCAAATATAAAGTTTAGCATATCATACATAAAATTGAGATAATAATCCCTGAAAAGATTAAAAATAGAAAAGGTCTAAAATGGCTATATCTGAGAAGAAAAACCAGTTTGAAGAAGTAGAAGTAGAAAAGATTTTACATATCATTTTATACCTTTGTATACTACTAACGAATGCGGAAAAACACAGAGAAACCTTCGTCCATTTTTTCTTGTTTCTCCATCCCACGTACTATATACCAACCTTCTCTTATGGTATTTCAGACAATGCACAATTAATTAAACAAACTCAAGGACCATCCTAAATCTTTGACAAAATGTGGTGACAGCAATAGTTTACACTGGTATTAAAACTCTCAAAACACATCCATATCCATTATCTTACTTAATCCTCGCAACGGTCTTATGAGAGCAGATTTCAGAGCTTAATAAAGTATTACCCCCAAAGTAAGTAAGAAAGGTAGTATAAATGTAATAGGCAAGTTAAAAAAAACAGAAATGTCTTCATACAGCAGTAAAATCTGAAAATGCCTCCTAAATTTATAATAGAATACACAATAAATGAAACTTAACAATACAATAGTTGGCTGAAACAGTTTTTATCGTGAAACACACACTTACCATATGACCAGCAATCTCATTCCTAGGTTATTGCCCAAGAGAAAGTGAAAACACATCACACCAAGATATGCACTCCCTAGCTCATGGCAGTTTTATTCACAATAGCCAGAAACTAGAAACACCCCAAATAGCCATCAGCTGGTAAACAGATAAATTGTGGTACGGCCAAACTATGAAATACGCCTCAACAATAAAGAAACAAACTAATGATATACACACAACATGGATAAATCCTTAAAGTATTACATTATGTGAAAGTAACCAAACACAAAGGGCCGTATGACTCTACTTAAAAGAGATATTAGAAAAGGAAGATTCCAGTGGTAGCACATCAGTGGTTGTCAGGGTTGAGGAACGAGGGCTGACTGCATCAGGGAATGAGGGCACTTTTGGGGTGATGGACATGTCTGATGTCATAGCTATAGTGCTTGTTACATACACTACTGTATAAACGTAGCAAAATTCATCAAAGTGTACACTTAAAATTGGTGAATTTTATTGTTATGGAAATTATAACTCAATAAGGCTCATGTTTTAAAACTCAGTCATACACAATCCCATTTAACTTCTGACAACAGCTTTTCAAGCATAGGAATTAACTACAGACCCACAAGGAACATTGAAATCACTATTTAAAAGGCAACTTTTAATCAGAAAATAGATATAGTACACAGGAACGCCAAAGTCCTGAGAATGAAGCAGTCCTCATTCTACTCAATTTGGCCACGTGGATAAACACTAGTTGCCTGGCAACTAGTCTACACTCCAGATTTCTTAATAAACATATTGACCATGTTTGCAGGTGATCGCATAGAGGATAAACTAAAGTTCTTCCTTCAGTGTTAAAAAAGAGTAATAATGCATCTGAATTATTTACCTAAAGTAGGAGTGAACAAGTGAACAAGAAATACTAAAACTAGATCATGAAAAATAAAAATATGAAATGAAACATAAACACACACACACACACACCACAAAAACCCTCTCTTCATTTGGTCTTTTACTTTCGGACTCTCCTTACCTCACTTAAAGGACTGCTGAAGCCATGAGTTTGTGGGTGAACTCCTTCCCTTTAAACCTGTAAGCCCCTCCCCTGCTACCACCCAAATCGGCTTAATATAAATTTACTTGTCTTTCAATGCAGACAAGTTAGACACTTTTCTGGAAATCAAATCATCCGAAAGACATCTCTATGGATTGTAGAATCTGTGGACATAGAAAAATACAACACGAACTTTCTGTAACACGCAAGCACACAACATACCAGGAGGCCAAGTCTTCGTAACGTTGATGATAAATTACCAAAATCAAGAATTACGGAGAATCTCTAAATAACAAGCAAATTCCTAACATATAAGTTAAATATCCTTTCTCTCTCACTGGACAGAGACTGTCCGCTACTCTGTGAACAGTTTCGGAACAAATACCAACTTCCAGGACACCGCTGACCATGAGCACACTTACCAAGCACACGACTCTCGGCTTTGGTGAGTACTTACCCCTCTTCTGAACCCAGCCTTCTTTCACGACGGTAACATCGCTCATGATGGCTCCCCTCTGAGCCCCCAACTTGGAGAAATGCTACTGTGCGGTATCAGCTTTGGGGTTTGGATTCTCTGCTGCTGCGGCGGCCCTTCCCACTCTCTAGTGATGACTCAGCCTGGAAGGAAGTATTGAAGAAAGAATTTCTTTTTTTTCCATTCTTGCAACTCACATAGCAATAACAAACAACTAATTCTTTGTAAATGTCTTCAACTGGCCTGACCTCACATAAAACTCTAACTCCTCAAACTGGGGAATTTATTTATTCAATAGTTCTATAATGAACGTGCTTTCCTGGTCTTGTGACAGATTTCAAATGATAGTGAAACTTTTAACCTAAGAGGTTGTAACAAAAAAAATGTCTTAAGAAAACCACCGTCACACCTATACAAATAATACAGAAAATCTGTTCGGCGCTATGTGTCGGAGGTGAAAAGGGAAGAGAATTAAAGTTAGGTGAACTAAAAGTAAACTTCCCTGTATGTCGAGTTCCAAAATCTCTGTGGATTTAGGAATATTTATGGCAAAGCCATTGTGAATGTTTTTAATAGCCATATGTTATGGAAAACACAATGTGCTAAGAAACCAGCACGTGTCTATGCTTACTCTGCCCTACTCCGAGAAATATTTTAGACAACTGATTAATTAGATGACAACAAATTTTTAGATTACAATAAATAAAATATTATAAATAATATAAAATCAATTCTTTTTTAAAATACACGAAGTGAAACAAAGGGAATATGAAAGTGGAAAAAAATACAGGGTATCCAAGATGGGTCAAGAACAAGTGCTTCCATCTAGTCTTCTCAGGTAATCCTCACAATAAACCCAGGAGAGTACCATTAACTTCGTTACACAGATGAGTAAACTGCGGCTCACAGAGATTATGCAGTATGCCTGACTTCAACACAACTGCTGAATGATGGAACCCAAATCTGAACCAGGCCTTCTGACCCCAGAGCCTGCAGTCCTAATTCCAAAACTATCCTGCCTTAAGATAAAAAGAAACCAGAGTAAAAGTCTACATATTTATAAAAGATGGGCTACAAATTTAGCAGGGAAGCTTTCAGGAAGCAATGCTAATAAGGGAACACAATCGGTTACAATATTTACATTATCCATAAATATTTTTTAAAAGAAAAAAAGAAGTTGCTTCAGAAGGAATACAATTTTTCCTGGAATAAAAATCTGAAATTTATCCCATGGGTCTTTGTAAGATACCTTGTAGTGTAATAAACAAAGTCCTCAAAAATATCCTTATATATACACTAATGAGTTTTACAGGGTTATTTCTCATTGTCCCTCTCAACCTAAAAAGGAAAATGCCAAGATAAAACAGAGTTAAAAATATTTCCACAGAAAGGGACCAAAACATGTGGTCCAGGCTACACTGGCATTATACAGTCCAAAACACAGGCATAAATTTTAGATAACCAGAAAAATGGATGGATGGACTATATAACTATACTATTTTCTCAAATTGGTAAATAGTACATAACAGCAAGTTCAAGGTTAGACTCCCTAGCTATTACTGGGACTGAATTATAGCTCATTTTCCCATGCAAATTAAGTAGAAAGCCTAATCATTTAGCAGTGAGGAATCAAGACTAACATTCTCTTAAGAAAGTCCGACGAAGTTTGTGTGGCGGAATAGAAAACCACCCCCACACGTGCCCTTGCACCTACAGGTAAGGTCGAGACTGTCCACAGAAGCACTAGGGTCTGCTACTGAAGAGAATCTGGATGTATTTTCCCAAAATATGTTTAAAAGAATACCAAGAGAAACTCCAGGGGAAAAAAAAAGATGAAAAAAGAAAAAAAATTATTTGGTCAAATAAGTTTGAAAAGTTCTACAAACCATGTCTTTCTCTTAGAACACCCCTATAAACCTCCTAATGATATAAACTATGTATAACCTTACTTATCTCAGAAAATCCTCAACTTACTGAACCCACAGGCTCTTTGCTTTCTCTTTAGTAATATGTGCTGGCATCCAAAGGAACACACTTTGTGAAACTGCCACATAACTCAAGGCAAGACTCATTTCACCACTAAAAATGGGCAAAACAAAAACAAAAACAAAAACCCTTCAGCAAAGAATCCAAACACCATTTTAATCTGATTTATGTAACTTCCTGAAAACTGGCTCCATAATACACAACTAGGTAACTAAAATGGTTAGCTCCTTAGACTACATAAATAATTATAAGGACATTAAATATTGGGAGCTCTGGTGCAAACTGAGGACTTCAGAAGAGGGGCACGTAGTCCTTCCCTTTGGTAGCACCTGTAGCAAGGGCCCTCATCTCATTCAAGCCCTTCTTGGTTTCTGACTATAAGGTTATATTCTCTGGATCAAAAAAAAAATTCCTATCTTAATATTCTTGGGATGGAACATTCTGGAAATGGAACAGATGAGGGGTCAACATTCAGTAATAACCAAAAAATAATACAAATCCAATAAACATATGTAAAATATATCCCTTTCTATTAAAATAATCTGCATTACAACACACCTATAAAGAACACTAAAAAAAAAGTATTTTCAAAATTCATTCCATTTTTTTAAGCTGCCATTTCACTGTTGGGATCTCAAAGCATTTTACAGACGAGGAAACAAGAGTCTAGATGGATGAAGCGACTTGCCCAAGGTCACACAGCTGCTTTCTGAGGGAACCAAGACCAGAGAACCAGGCACATGTTCTTTCTGCTAGCACCACCCCTTCAGTACAAAACAACATACTGAAATATCCACATCAATCCAAATCAGTGAATTTTGTTTTAAAATGAAACTGTTTCGGGGCGCCTTGGTGGTGCAGTCCCTTGAGTTCCGGTCTGAGTCTTGGTTTCCACTCAGGTCCTGAGCTCAGGGTCTTGAGATCGGCTCCGTGCTCAGCATAGAGTCTGCATGAGATTCTCTCTCTCCCTCTCCCGCTGCCCCTCCTCACTCTCAAATAAATAAATTTTTAAATAAATACATAAAATGAAACTTTCAAAAAACTAACTTTTTAGATAAAAATGCTTATCAGTGTTTACATATTTAAAGTGCTGAAACGGATGTTAAATCAACTGGACAAAATTTATAATCGTCATCAGAACCAGTAAACCCACCATTATAGAAATGGCTTTATCCATTTGCATCTTAAAATGTTACCAAATTCTACCCATAATCATAATATTCAGCTTTAAAGTTGCTCCTGGGACTCTCAGCTAAAATGATACATTCTCTGAAAATAGCTTAAAAGACACTCAAAAGTATACTACTCCGGAATTATGACCAATAGGCTAGAAATATGTGCTGTCTTGTGTGCACGAACACAGTGCTACTGACTCTTAAGCAATCCACCATATTCTTCGCTTTAATTTCCCTACAGTGGCAACCCTCTTGCACCAAGTCATCTCCACTCTCCCACTCAGTGTTCCACGTTGTTAAAAACACTAATCTGCGAAATGATGAGCTGGACATGAACTTCACCTCCTCCTACAGTCCCAACTTCTCCAGAAATAACGTTCTATCCAATGAGCTCTAAAAGACAAAATTGAGTTTCTTTTTCTTCTAAGCCTATTGCATTAAATATTTCAATGCTGAATAATCTAATTTTGTCTATTCTTTAAAAAAATGTCATACAAAATTCTTGGCAGATTCTATCTAGAATTTACACAAAGCAGTCACACTAAAGGTACTTTCATTCAAAACTATTTGAGAATTTGATGATAACAGCATTTGAATATCACTTCACAATTTACAAAACATTTTCACATCTTGTACCTCATTCAACAGCATTACTATTTAGTAAAGCAATTTGACAGTGCCTGACACATAAGATATGCCCAACAAACACAAAATGAATGAATGAGTGGATGAATGAAAGAGCGGGGACGTAGCTTTACATAACGAATGAAGAACACACTAGACAAACTAATATTGTAAGTCAACAGAGAGAGCAGTCTTAACTCATCTTAAAGACAAACCTGAACTCAAATGCTATGAAAGCATCTACACAGAAGTAATTTAAATTACAATAAATATTCTTCCTTAGTCATTAAAGTGTGTTCACTATAGACCTCCAGTAATTGTGAGGACTGGCACACATTAAAATTATCCTCCTTTTCTCCATGTTTTTTGGTCCTTTTCGTTGAGAGGTCAAGTTTCAATTCCCAAACAAGTATCAACAGTGCCCAAAATTATCTTTGTGAAAGGAAGGAAGAGAATGAATGGTGTATTTTCTTAATGATATTTATAACAATTTTAAAAAGATATTTGTTTACTTAAGGCAACAAACCATTCAGTTTTAACCAATTATCGAAGTTCTTCAAATGTCCTTCTAAAATATCAACACGTAACACATATATATGTAGTCAGTAAACAGGTACTGATTGCCTACTCTGTGCCAAGGACCACACTGAGCATACAAGGAGGCAAGCAAAACAAAGTTATCTTTTCCATGTAATTTGTTATCAAAGTGCTTTCACATATTTGTGAATTTGACTCTAGAATCTGTACAGCAGCAACTGCATCTACAATCCTGAGCCTAGCCAAACTGTGACCTATCACAAATGACATTATTTCCTCACCGTTACCATAACCAAATAGTGACAAGTAACGAGTGTAACCACCTGCAGTTCAAGTCTCCTATCAGTTTGGTATGCTTTCTACCAAACAACCCAAGAGGAACTCTCAGAAGTATGTATAACATTTGTGAATCGCTGCAAACATTTTTTTCTGTATCGAATTATTTTTCAAAAATCTAGTCAACACAATGTTTTCAAATAAATTAAAAATCAAATATAACTGCAGCATCACAAAGGAAATGACACAAACAGAAGACCAGAAGGTTGACAAAGGTAAAAGGCACGCGAGCAATTTTCTTTTTTACAAATTAGAGCAAGATTCACAGGTTAGTAATTTCCTACATGTTAATTTCTAAGTTTAAAGCCACAATACTCTCCATAATTCAACTTCCTCTAAACTATATCATTGGCTGTAATTAATACTATGTAGAAGATACTTGCCCCATACCACATTTTTTATATTCTTTAGCTATGCCTAGCCAAACTGAATTAATGAAGGCAAACTAAGGTGCAAAGACAAGAGAATATTGCTACTTTGAAGTACAAATGATTGTCCAGGGTAACCATAATACAATTCCATAGTATCTACAATTTCAAGAAATAGGTGAAACATATGCCATAATAAATGCATAAAGTCATATAAAACTTTTTAAAGGATTTCAGGGAAAGGACAAATACTGAAATGAATGGGAAATTCAAGGCAATTTGCTCTGCACTTCACATAACTCTCAGCCAGTCAGTCCCTCTTAAGAGTTGTTATCCTGTTCATAAACCTGTCGTATGGGGAAAGTGAGTCACACGAACTATGTATTTTGGATACCTTTCCTTTCTTCAGAGTACAGTAACAGACTTTGTGGATTTTCTTAAAACTAATAGACATCTTCACTCTTTCACCCTATAGAAAAATATACTATACTATATACTATGCCTATATTTGAATAGGCATAAGCAAGATTTTCAACTGTCAAACAAAATTTCAGTTCTTTCAACTTCACAAACTTTGAAATATACATACAAAAATGGAGAGTATTTCCCCCTCTTCCCTACCTCAGTTTAGGGCACCTGAGTGCCATTTAAACCAACACATCCATGAATAACCAAATTTTAAGAGAACAACTTGTGCTGGGTGCTGTATTTAATATTCTAACTTGAAACAACTATGAAAATGTCTATTGGATTCCTCTGGTTCACCTAAACCACTGAACGAACAATGGACAAATGATCCCCTACCTTTCTCATACTAAGTGTGGCTTGTCTCTATTTGAAGGTACCTGTAATATAACAGGAAAAGGTTGAGGTTGCCACTGGAAGAATTTCGGCTGCACAGCTAGCCGTACTTTTCCAACACACACGCAAAATCGTTCTAAAATCTGCCTTGGGGACCTCCGTGACAATAAAAAAAAAAAAAAAAAAGTCCGCACATATACACAAAATGCAATTGGTATATGGTCCATTTAATGTCAAGAATCAGCTTGACAGATTTTACCCCGGATTAAACTGAGAGTTAACCCACAAGTATGGAATCCTGTACCAAAGCTCGTCACAATGGTGCATCAAAAAGAGCACCGGGCAGGCCCAGAAACGGGGGTCCCTGTTCCCAACTCTGCCCCACCCGCAGTGATGCCACATAAGGTCCTTTAATGAATTCTCTGTGCTTCACTTTTCTCAGCCATAAAAATAAAAGTGTAGCATTAGACAAACTTAAATAGCTTCACAGCTCCTCCAGAGCTGGTATTTATGATTCTGCAAGTTCAAATCTACCAAGTATCTACTTCACTTAGAGATGCCATCTCCAGTGACACCATCATGATTATACACAGGTCGGGTCCTCAAAAGTTTAATACACAGTTGGGAAGAGAAAACATTCCAACATCAATCGCACTTTGACAAAATCTGAACTTAACTCTAATACTGGCAAAATACCATCTTTCTCCCCTTCCTGTCCCCTGGACTCCCGAACAGAGTCAGAGGCTTTCTTAATCAATATAAGAGAAAATTCCTCACTTAAAAGTCTTCTAGAGATCTCTTCTGGTATATCATTTTACTTTTCCCTCTGAATATTAGCAAAATATACCCATTTACAAAATGTAAATTCTCTGCAGTTGGTGATAAATATAAAGAGAGTACTGAAAAGACAACTAACAAGCAAATCCACAGGTCAAGAAACATATATTAATTTACTATCAACTACTATTTGAAGGTCACCTGGCAAAGGAAACCTGTTTACATCTAAATGCCAAGAGACTATGGCACTACAGTAACATATGTGAATAACTGAAGCATTGGACTTGGCCTCTGAAACAACTGAAATGAAAAAGAAGGTTACGGATCTGTCGATATATCTTCTTTTTACTCTATTAACGTGATTTCTATGGAAATTATTGTACTATGTTACTGACACTGAGTATGTCACTGGGAAGTCTAATGATAGGTACAAGCAACTTAGGAGAAACGCTAAGGAAAAAAGTGTTTCAGAATGAGGACAAACGGAAGTGGATTTTTATAATGCCGCGTTAATAAGTGTTTTCTCTTGTGAAAACCACTTTCCAAGGTAGCAGGGGCTGTTGTGAAGATTAAACCAATTGACAGACATTAAGCACATAGAACAGCGCCTGGCACGTGGCAAGTGCTCACCAGGCACTGGCTGGCATTGACCCTAAGCCTGACTTAGCGCTGTCATACGTGAAAGACCACGATAAATTTTTCAGTTAACATCCAATGATCCAGGGCTATCCTTCCAGGTGACTACAGAAGAGTGTGTGCTGTAGAAAATGAGGACTCAGCACACTCCTGAAACCTCGAGTTAAAAACAGAGCAACTTCAAAGGATTAAAATATTCTAACTCAAATCTACAAAAATTCATTATGTGCATTAAACTGTATGTTAAGAAAAACAAAAATGCCAAATTATAAGACTGATTTGGTCAAAACAAATGAAATGGCTTATTTTTCTGTCTTGCATCTTATGGTATTCAAATATAAATTATCATAAATTAAGTATTTATTAATGCTTAAAACTTAATCACATTATAAAGACAAGATCCTATCGAATCACGCTAAAAATCCAATTAACACAAGTTAACAATAATTGCCTTATCTTCTCTAGGGTGAATTCTTGAACTAAAAAAGTATAACAACAAAGTATAGCTATCTTTTCACAAAAATATGCAAAGTTCAAGTAAACTCTAAACTTCCACAAAATCAATTTGTAAAACAGGTTCCTCTTTTTAAAGAAAACCAAATAGTTGGAAATTTCCATTGAATTTTTAAGAAATAAAATCTCTTATATGTTTAAATCAAAAGCCATAGTTTAAAAATCTTAAATCCCTACTTTGCACAAGATTCTATTACATTTGTCCTCCAATATGTTTAACCGTAACATGTTTAGATTTGCAATAATTCTGAAAACAAATTCTCTTTCTAATGGTAGTAATCTTCTGAATGAAATGTAAATAAGGGAAGTTTTTAATCAAACTAGCTCCAGGCACACAGTTCACACTCAAATATTTGTTGGAGGAATGAATGAAATTTTATTTAAAATATTTTACAGCTATAAAATTATATAAACCAAAAAGTCTAAAGCTGAACCCTTAAGTACCCTTAAGTACCTTCACATGCACAACTTAAACTCAAAGTCAGTGTCAAACTAAAAATGAATTTTCAGTTGGAAAACAACTCGCTAAAGTAATCCTTACAGAAAAACTAAGTGTAGGGGACAAAATGGATACAAATAATAGCTTCCTAAGTTTTTTTGTAGAATTACTTTAGATATTTTTTAAATGCTGTAGGAAAACCTACTACTTCAAACACCTACCACAAACATAACTAAAAACTACAGCTCTTCATTCATCTAAATTCCAGCGGTGTCTCATTCATGTGATATATATATACACTCCCTCCCTTTAAAATTAGAAGCTCAAGCCAATCAAAAATATTGGGGTCAACCCTAGTGAGACAAACAAAAAGCAGATCTTCAAATACAGTCTCCTTGGTAAACTTTCAAAGTCAAGATTATGTGTTGGCAAAAGAAAAAAAAAATCTACAGCCCTGATATATATCTTCCAAATTATTGCACATTCACCTCAGAAAGCTGATAATTTACTAAGAATTAGATTTCTTAATAAAAAATACATTCCTGTCTTAGACAAGCACTTCCTCAGTGTGGGTGTTGGTTTTAGACGACCACCTCCTGGAATACTCATACTCTTTTATGCGGATTTTGCAATGATGTTTAAGTTCTGAAAACAAACTTTCCTAAACCACGTTTACTGGACCCTTCTAGCTTTGGCTTTTTCAACCATTTCCTAACAATGTATAACCTAATTTAATGAGTTTCCACCAAAAACAAAACCCCGGGGTTGTGTAGTAACTGACAGCCTACTAATAGATATAAAATGGCCATGGCTTCCCAGATATGGAACATATATCTAACTTGATGGTTTGAAGCAGCTACCAAGGTATTAAACTGCAAAAAGTCATCATTTCACATGTTTTAGCTACAGGATGAATTTAAAAAGTGTGAACGTTTTAACAGTGCAATAATACAGATACATAGCTTTCGCTATGAATTTCTATTTGAAAATGTAATCAATTACAAACTACTGGGCTCTCGACCAATTACCACACTACTGAAATGAGTTGGTTTTATTTTCACGAGGTTCTCTGGATGCAAGAAATGGGAGCATCCTACCCTTGGCTTATGGGTAAGCCTTTCCTCTGCTTTCAGAAGAGAAACAGTCAATACCGGTCCTGAAGACCTGGCCCCAACGAGACGCAGCCCAGCCTAAGTGCAGATCCCCGGGTAATCCCAAACAAGGAGTGACCCCGCCTGGGAGTCAGGGTGAACACGGCGACCAGCCAGGCTTCCACTCTGGGCTCTGAGGGCCCCGCCAGCATCATGGCTGGTGCAGACCGATGCGCAGGAGGAGGAGGTGGACGAGGAAGAGGCTGGTTTGTTTACTTGTAGCCTGAGCCGCCGCCGCCGCCAGCAGCGACAGCATCACTGGATCCGCCAAACCCAGCATCTTCCGCACATTTCTATTCTTAGCACACAACTCCCAAGCGGATTAAAACCCCACTACTATTAAAAACACAGACGAGCACGTTACCCACCTCCCACACACACCCCCACCCCGCTCCAGGGCCGTCTTTTCCTGCGCGCCGGCAGTGGGGAGGGTGGGGAGGAAGGAGACCCCGGGGGACGCCGGTGCAGCCTCGCCTGCACCCCACCCGGCGAGCGCAGACAGCCCCCGCGCCGGGGAGCGCGGCAGACGGCCCCCTCCCCCCAACCCAAACACGCCGGCACGGGCGCTCCCCGCGTTATATAAGCCCGCCGCCGCCCCCGCCCGGCCGGCGCCCCCTCCCCACGCCGCGCGGCCCGGGCGGGCGGGGAGCGGGAGCTGCGCAGGGACCGGAGGCGCCAGGGCCGGGGCAGCGCAGACACTGCCGGTACCGCTAGGCCGGGAACACCCTCCCCGGCCCCCCGCACGCCGCCGCCCCCCGGCTTCCCCCGGAAAGTGAGGGGGTGCCAGTGTCAGCGGCGCCGGGCATCCCCCGGCCTCCCCACCCACACCCACACCCGAGCCTCCGGTGACCCGGCCCCCGCCCACGCCCCCGGCGCGGTGACAACCCAGACGCCCCCGCCTCCCCCCCCACCCCGCCGCCGCCGCCTCCCCCCCCCGCCCGAGGGAGGCCCGGGGCAGGGGGCCCGGAGGGAGCGGAGGCCAGGCGGGGAGGGGGCGAGCGGGGGGCGGTGGCTGTTACCTGCAAAGGCGGCGGCGGCGGCGGCCCCGCAGCTGCTCGGGCGGCGGCGGAGGATGGAGCCGGGGGGGCGGGGGGAGGAGAGGGGGCGACTCGGGGGTCCCCCCTCCCTCCTCCTCCCCTCCTGTCCTCCCCCCACCCCGCAGAGCCTCTGGCCCCCCTGGAGCCCGGTGCGGCCGGCGGGAGGGCAGGCGAAGGCTGCAGGGGAGGGAGGAGGGAGCCGGCCGGGCCGGGCCGCGGAGCTGGAGCGGGAGGCGGCGGCGGCGGCGGGAGGGGAGGGCGGAGGGAGGGAGGGCGGCGGCGGGGGGAGGAGGAGGCGGAGACTCTACATGGGAATCGGATATCGGCTACAAATTCAATTCATCACCAGAAAACACCGCTCGGGCGGGGGCCGGGTCACGCCGGCGAGGCGGCGGCGGGCAGAGGCTCCGGGCCCCGGGGCGCGCCGGGCGCGGGTCAGGGGTCTGCGGCCTCCTGTGGGGGGCCGCGCCTCGCCGGGGCGGGGGGGACCCGGCCGCCGCCTCCCCGCCCCCTCCTTCCTCCCTCCCGGGCCGCCGCCGCCGTTCGCTTCTCGCCGCCGCCGCCGTGGGGCTTGTTGTTGACTTTGAGGAAAACTCCTGACGTCAGGGGCTGGCTCTCGGCGACTGGCGGGAGCGGCTTCCCCGCGTCCCCGGCCCTGCCCGCCGCCTCTGCTCCCCTCCCTGCCGCGCCCTCGTCCGCAGGCTTCCCCGCGCCCCCCAAACCCGCGGCGCCCCGCGCCCCCTCTCCTCTCGCGAGAACATCCCCCCCAGCCCGCCGGAGCCCGCAGCGGGGGTAGGCGCTCCTGGGCGGGAAGTTCTGGCTCTCCCCGCGCCCTCGTGGCCCGCGGCGGCCCCCGAGGCCCGCCGCCCCCCGCCACCGCCCGGGGGAGAGGAGGTGGGCGGCGCCCCGGGGGGCAGCTGAGGCCGAGGGCCGGAGCCGGCCTCAAGCGGACCGCACCCGCCGCGCCCCAGGGCTCGGTCCCGAGCGCGAAGCCTCCCCGCCCATCTCCCGAGAGCCGGCCGGGCGGCTCGAGCACACCCCTCGGAAGAGCACCCCCCCCCCGGCGCACCCCGGCCGCCGAAGCCACCGCACGGGGCACACGGGGTGCCCGGGCATCGGAATTCACTCTTGAAATGACACCCTTTTTAGGGATATTAGTTTTCGTTGACTTTGGGGAAGCCATGATGTATTGCAGTCACCACGAAGAAGATAACCAGTTCTTTCTTCTGAAGTTCATGGCTCCTGAGAATATTTGCAAGGGAGACCCAAGTTGTGCAAAATGGCCATACTCTCCTATGCATCACAGCCCATAAAGTTATAAAAGAAGTTTATTTTTTTTTCCTGGCACCATGTTTTGTCGCTTCTGTAACACTTTGAAAAACCCGTATTGTTTCACCACGTGGCTCTAGCCTGGTTGAGGTACCTGATATTTCTCCCAACGCAATATTCTTGGTAATACTCCTCGCTTCTTTCTGTAGAATTCCTCCTGACATGCACTTCCTTCCCTGCTTTTCCACGTCCTGACAACACTGTGCCGGTAGTCATTCTCTTATACTGTGTGTGGACAACAGCATGACACCTGAGAAGAAGAAGGGGGGGGAGATTAAGGCAATTTTCCCCATTTGTAAGGGATAATTCTATAACAAAATTTGCCTTTTTAAGATACACAAGCCACCCTGGAGAAGTCCTCAATTGCTGCTTTTCTCCTTTCCCCGTAGTTTCCAACACATCAAGAACTGATTAATAGACTGTATCCTTCTACAGTTTATCAGTGTATAAAATGTACACAACTTATTCCCATAATTATCAGACCTCTAACAGTCTCTGTTGGCAAAATGACTTGCTTACAGATTTCTTGCTGTAAAACACAATAATGGGTCACATTCTTATTCTATAGTAACCCGACCCACTTATTTTTGAGAAAATAGTCCCTACGAAACCAGGGCTAAAAAGTGTGTCTCCAAAGCTCTTGTAAATATTTATCTCTGAGAGTTGTGGCATTCTGAATACTAATATCTCTTATCAGTTTTAATTTTCATTTGTTTCCCATTTTAACACCCACATATTTGTGAGAACCAAATTTGTCCTATAAGCCATAATGCCACGAAATATTTCTCAGAGCCTCACCATATTGTATTAAATCTTTGCTGGATTAAACCGTAAAATTAAGTATTGTGTAAACTACAGTGGATAATATACTCAGGGCTTCATGTATTTGAAAAATTGTAAACTTTCATATCTGCTCTACTTTGCTCTTCTATAGTTGTTTCATAAATTTCTATAGTAAAATCATGTCAGCTTTTATTATAGAATTATTATGTATTATAAACTATTATTTATTTAAATAGCATTGTACTTTCCCTTAGACCGTGCCGTCATGCATTTGCCAGAATCTGACCGTTGTGGTATGATGGTACTCCGTGCAGAGCATGTGCTAGATTTCTCCTCCTCTTCATTGTCAACACATCACAGTCATACAGGGAGCAGATCACGTTTATCCATGAGAATGTCCTTCCTAAATTTCAGGGAGAAAGCCCTCATTCTTTCTTAAGCCGGATATTCTTGGCTAACATCTCTCGGTTGTAGTAATTTATGCATCTTAAGAAAAGTCTTCACTCTTCTTGACTACCAATGACTAAATTAGATACTGAGAGCTCTTTCTTAGTACTTCTCCCATTTGAGCGGAGTTACTTAAACTGGAAAGTACTTTTAAACTTTCAGGACAATGCCAGTTCTCTGCCTTAAAAAAAAAAAAAAAAAAGTATCTTGTCCCGAGTGTCTAGGATAGGGCAGGATGTAGCACAAAGTACACAGAGAGTGTTTGTTGAATGAATGAATTAATGAATGAATGAAAAAATAAATCTGTACCCTATGTACAGTTTATATAATACCTTCCTCTTGGGATGGCTTATTGGCAAGACCATGAATGCACTTGGGAGACTTGCAGACCTGAGTTCAAATCCTCTCTCAGCAGAATTTATGTCAGATAAGTTGTTTGGTTTTTCTAAGCCTTAATTTCCTCCTTTGTGAACTGACAAACTACTTCAACAGCTTATTATGAGAATTAAATGTGATGAAATCTTAGTATCTAAAACGTAGTGAGTACACAGCGAGCTAAAATTCCTTTATCCTCAATGTGAATATATTCATTATTTTAACACTAGCTGCTACAATCAATAAACACAAAAATCCATCCTGGCACACAACAGCAGAGCTGTATTTCTCATCCATGGAAAGTCCTGAATGCAGGCAAGGCTCCTCTAAACATTTATTCTTACAAATGCTTAGGGTCCAGGACGCCTGGGTGGCTCAGTCGGTTGGGCGTCTGCCTTTGGCTCAGGTCATAATCCCAGGGTCTTGGGACTGAGTCCCACATGGGGCTCCTAGCTCGTGGGGAAGCCTACTTCTCCCTCTCCCTGCCCCCCACTCCTCCTGCTCGTGCGCTCACTCTCTTTCTCTCTCTGACAAATAAATAAAATCTTAAAACAAACGAACAAATGCTTAGGGTCCATGTTTCTTCCATGTCAGAGCTCTGATGTGTTCAACGCATAATCATGACATCAAGCAGGCAGAAGGGGGAAAGCATGGAGATCGCTCGAGGAAGGTTTCGACACCTCACTTCCACTCACATTCCATTGGCCAGGACGCTCCTCCGGAGCCACCTAAGTACAAGGCAGGCCATGAAATGGAGTCCGCCTAGGCCAGGAAAGAAAAAAAAGAAATAATTTTGATGAACAGCCAGCCAGTTTCCGCCACCGTTGTTTTCTGAAATAACCACGTTAAAGCCATGGCTATAATTAATGAATATTCTGGATGATTAATAGAGCAATTTTCAAGAGAGCATAGTTTAAACCCAAGTGTACGTAGCAGCAGAGTCTATGGCAATTAGTACAGATTGTCTTTTTCACAGATGTCCGTCTTCAGGTGTAGGTCAGAGGTCTGTGTTAGTAACACATGGGAAGACTAAGAGCAGATACTGCCACCAATCCGACACCACGAAACGGGGCTGCTTAAAGCCCTCTGGAAACCTCCCTCTTATTTCATTGTCGGATTTTCTCTCCCTGCTATATTACTCAGTCTGAATGAACATTTTTTCATTCACATTGTCCTTCTCCGTCGTAGACAGCTAAGCCTGACAGGAGGGAAGCAATCTCTGGACATTACACGTAGTCTTTCAGGACACTTGAGTCACAGAAATTACTGACCACAGGTAAATAACTGCTCAGAGCTAGAATTCATGATCTAATTCCAAAGCCGCCAGCATGCATAATTATTATCCCTGCATGTGGGAGAATCAAGGTAAGCAATAAAATTAACACATATATATATTGTATTCCCAGAACCTCATCTGAGAGTAGAATTTTTAACTTCCTGAGGCGGTGGGCACGTCTAGTGTTTCAGAATCTGCTCTGTGAGGACCGAACTTTTCAACAGGACAGCTCGCAGTGAAATCATGACAGTGAATTTTCAACCCTCGCTAGATAAATACCCCAACCCTTCCTCAGTTGTCTTGAGTAAGTACAGTTCTGTTGCAGAAAGCGTCCCCATCCATTTAAAACTCAATGTCTTCTGCTAATGAAAATACCTTCAGAATCAACTGGAATGTTTCAAATCTACACCCGACTTCTGCCCCGGTCCCCCTACGCACAACGAAGGCTTTCAATTGTTGAATTTGTAATATGTCATTAAATAATCCTGGTTTGCTTTTTTACAGTAGGAGGAAATTCGGTCTGAGAATTTTTCTCTTGGTCTTTAGTTACTAGACAGAACTATGGCCACTTTAAGTTGCAAATACCATCTCAATTCAGAAATTAGATTTTAATTAAAACACTGAATTTGATTTAGAATTCGAGCCTTCCTCAGGCTGGAAGCCTCTAGTGGGGAAAGCAGGCAAGCTCAGCTTCCCGGTTTCTCGATCTTGTCTTCATCTTCCAGCCCACAAGTCAGTTCCTGGGTGAAGGATGGAACAGTCATCCAGCGGGTTAGGTTATAAGCCAGTTTTGCACTCTCTCCACCAGATGCGCAGAACCAAACAATAGGCTTTGCAGGGCACAGTGCAACATGAACATGCTGGGCCCCTTGTTGGGAAAGAATGACAAATTTCAAGATGGCGACAGGTGAACGTGGAACCAAGTGTAGCTCCCTGTGCGCAGGTGGGCTCAGCTCGCACACCCATGACGCTGCTGACATATGTTTCAGGCCAGATCCCCAGGGGCTCTTTAGAGGCTCTTCTGGGCTCCTCTAACTGCAGCCCCTAAGACCACGGTGATGCATCTCGTGATCCTATGCACCTCGTGATCCTTATGACCTCTAGGCTTGTTTCCTCAGCTCTATTGGAATCTCCCTACTGCAGTCCTCTCACCCTCGGGCAGAAGGTCTCCTAGGAGGGTCTCAAGATGGCCCCGGGCCAGCTGTCTCTCCCCCAGAGACTTTATCTGGGCCAAGGGAGATACTTAGGCATCCTTTGCTCTGCAGGCCACTCTTTCTGTCTTAGTTCTGCCACAGAAGCACTGGGGCAGCCTGCTTCCCAGTTTCCACAGAATCCCCTCATTGGAGGGAACACATCGCAAACTCTCCAGTGAGCCCATGGAAGCCCACAGCAGCCCCTGGCATGAGCTGAAGAAGCATCCGCCAGCCCCTCCCCAGTGGAGACGGTGAACTCAACTTTCCCCAGTGTAATCCCTTCAATTCTTTCTGTTGAATTTTCTCTGCTATTTTATATTCTTAAAGTGAATGAGAGTGTTTAAGTCATAGAATAGACTTTGAGCTATTTCCTTCATAATAGTTACCTAATGTGGAAATTCCCTGCTTTTTGTATCTTGGGATCTCAGTTAAAACTTCAGTCTTAAAATCGTATTAAAACGTCTATTCTTTCTGTGGTATAAGTATTTGGTGGTTTCTTATTTAGGTATGTGCTCACATGCTCACATATATAAAAAAATTATCAGCTATTACCAAAAAATATATATTAAGTTTAACAGGTGTTCAAGGCGCAAAATTAATTGAAATATTATCTTCTTTACATTTGTTTATATTTCTTTTGTTTGTTTATATTTCTGTTTGACAAACTACATGACAAACAACACATTAGATTTTTCATATATTGTTACCTACATTGATGATATTAGATAATTAGACTCTTGCCTTGGTTAATTTCTCAAAATTTAACTTAAAGAATTTTAAGTTGAACACTGTGAAAGTCTATCTCCAAGGAGCCTACAATATATAAATATGCCACAAAATCAAACAATGCAAGTACAGTTTGCACTGAGAGTTGGTCACTTGGATGAAGGTGACATTGAGTCATGAAAACTTCTGAATATGGACATGAAGCTCAAATAGATTTTTTTAAATAACATAAGCTTGCCTTGAGCTTTCTTTAATGTCTGTGATTGCCAAAGAGGAGTTGCCTTCCTTTGTATCGTATCGAAGTATAAACAATCTAGAAAATGCTAGACTTTGTGATCAATGGTGGTATCCAAAATATATAAAGAACTGACGCAATTCAACACCCAGAAAACAAATAATCCAATTAAAGAATGGGCCAGAAGACATGAACAGATATTTCTCCAAAGAAGACATCCAGATGGTCAACAGACGCAAGAAAAGACACTCACCATCACTAATTGTCAGGGAAATGCAAATCAAAACTACAATGAGACATCACCTCACACCTGTCGGAATGGCTAAAATCAACAACACAAGAAACAACAGGTGTTGGTGAGGTAATGTGGAGAAAAGAGAAACCTTGTGCACTGTTGGTAGGAATGCAAACTCTGGAAAATAGTATGGAGGTTCCTCAAAAAGTTACAAATAGAACTACCCTACAAACCAGTAATCACATTCCTGGGTAGTTACCCAAAAAATACAAAAACACTAATTCGGAGGGATACATGCACCCCTATGTATATAGCAGCAGTATTTACAAAAGCCAAAATATGGAATGAATGGATAAAAAAGATAGATATAGATATATACAAAAAGATATATAGATATAGATATATATACACACACACACAATAGAATATTATTCATCCTCAAAAAAGAATGAAATCTTGCCATTTGCAATGACACGGATGGAGCTAGAGAGTATAATGCTAAGCAAAATCAATCAGTCAGAGAAAGACAAACATATGATTTCACTCATAGGTGGAATTTAAGAAACAAAACAAATGAGCAAAGGAAAAAAAAAAGAAACAGACTCTTAACTATAGAGAACAAAGTGATTGGAGGTGGGAAGGGGGATGGGTAAGATAGGTGATGGGGATTAAGAGTACACTTAACCTTGACCAGCAGTGAGTAATGTACGGAAGTGTCCAATCACTATATTGCACACCTGAAACTAATATAGCACTGTACATTACGTGTACTGGAATTAAAATTATAAACTTAATTTTAAAACAAGAATATGATGGACTTTGGAATGGACTTTGGTGCCTAGTGTAAACTTCTTAACTTTATCTCGCTCCATTGAAAGTGCTAATGTGGGGGCGCCTGGGTGGCTCAGTTGGTTGAGCAACTGACTCTTGGTTTCAGCTCATGTCATAGTCTTGGGGTCCTGACATTGAGCCCCACGTTGGGCTCCATGGTCGGCGCAGAGTCTGCTTGGGATTCTCTGGCTCTCCCTCTTCCTCTGCTCCTCTCTCCCCGTCTTGAAAGCTCTCTCTCTTTCTCAAATAAATAAGCAAATAAATAAAATATTAAAAAAGAAGAAAGTGCTACTTGTGAGCCTTGTGTATACAAGTCAGAGAATAACGATTTATAAGCAAGTCATGCTTGCTTATAGCTGGTCTCCTTCCACCTCTCATCCTCTGAAAAGTTCCTTCCTTGTAGATGTCTCTTTCCAATACCTGAGAAATCTTTGAGCTGCATGACATCTAAACGTCTTATCTATGAGCCAAATCTTCTTTAGACGATTCATAAGAAAAAAACTTATAAAGAGTGAGGATAAAGGCTAAGTCCCCACTTTTGTTACTTTTCATGCACTTCCTCCTTAAAGTGAAAGATGGGTTTATCATAACCTCTTTTTCTTAAATCTCCAGAGTTTCAAAAAGCTTATTTGCATATGTGCTTGTCCAATTGTCTTCCCTGATAAGATGTTTTACACCTCAGGTAAGGACCATTCACATTTGAACATTCTCTTCAACTTAGTTCCATAAAAAATTGTTAACTCGATACAGACGAAGGTCTAGAGGGAGCTATGAGTACAACCCAGTGCCTACTTTCAAGAGGTTCCATCTATTGGGACCAAACATAAAAAAGCAATGATACACCAAAGCCACGTGACAATAGAAATATGTGTAAAGGGATAAAAGAGCACACATGGGAGCATTAACAATTAATGAGAGGGAGTAAGTCTGGCAACCTGAAGAGAAGTTAGTGACATCTTAGCCGAGCTTTAAAATGAGGTCAAACTATCTCACACCATACACAAAAATAAACTCCAAATGGATGAAAGACCTCGATGTGAGACAGGAATCCATCAAAATTCTAGAGGAGAACATAGGCAGCAACCTCTATGACATCGGCCAAAGCAACCTTTTTCATGATACATCCCCAAAGGCACGAGAAACAAAAGATAAAATGAATTTATGGGACTTCATCAAGATTAAAAGTTTCTGCACAGCCAAGGAAACAGTCAGAAAAACTAAGAGGCAGCCCACGGAATGGGAGAAGATATTTGCAAATGACACTACAGATAAAGGACTGGTATCCAAGATCTATAAAGAACTTCTCAAACTCAATACACGAGAAACAAATAAACAAATCAAAAAATGGGCAGAAGATATGAACAGACACTTTTCCAATGAAGACATACAAATGGCTAACAGACACATGAAAAAATGTTCAAAATCATTAGCCATCAAGGAAATTCAAATCAAAACCACACTGAGATACCACCTTACGCCAGTTAGAATGGCAAAAATAGACAAGGCAAGAAACAACAATTGTTGGAGAGGATGTGGAGAAAGGGGATCCCTCCTACATTGTTGGTGGGAATGCAAGTTGGTACAGCCACTTTGGAAAACAGTGTGGAGGTCCCTTAAAAAGTTAAAAATTGAGCTACCCTATGATCCAGCCATTGCACTACTGGGTGTTTACCCCAAAGATACAGACGTAGTGAAGAGAAGGGCCATATGCACCCCAATGTTCATAGCAGCAATGTCCACAATAGCTAAATCGTGGAAGGAGCCGAGATGCCCTTCAACAGATGACTGGATTAAGAAATTGTGGTCCATATATACAATGGAATATTACTCAGCTATCAGAAAGAACGAGTTCTCAACATTTGCTACAACATGGACAGCACTGGAGGAGATAACGCTAAGTGAAATAAGTCAAGCAGAGAAAGACAACTATCATATGATTTCTCTCATCTATGGAACATAAGAACTAGAATGATCAGTAGGGGAAGAAAGGGATAAAGAAAGGGGGGGTAATCAGAAGGGGGAATGAAACATGAGAGACTATGGACTATGAGAAACAAACTGAGGGCCTCAGAGGGGAGGGGGGTGAGGGAATGGGATAGACCGGTGATGGGTAGTAAGGAGGGCACATATTGCATGGTGCACTGGGTGTTATACGCAACTAATGAATCATCGAGCCTTACATCGAAAACCGGGGATGTACTGTATGGTGACTAACATAATATAATAAAAAATCATTATAAAATGAGGTCAAAAGTTGATAGGACAGAAGGAGACATTCCAGGCAGTGAAAGGACTGCAAAGAAAAGCAAGAAAGAATAACATCAGGGACTCCAGGAAAAGAAAATGGGTGCAAAAAAGGTTTTAGGGATGTGAATAAATCTGAGCTGGTCCTGAAGAATAATCATGAGAGGAAATAAGAATGTACATTTTTGCAAGAGCAGTAGAGAAGGAGAAGGAACAACCTCCAGACCAACTTACGATGTAGAGTCAGGAGGACCAAGTGACCAGATGGTGGGCAGGATGATTCCCAGAATTCTGTCCTCCTACTGAGGGATGGTGTGTGCGTCTGTGTGTGTGTGTGTGTGAGAGAGAGAGAGAGAGAGCATGCATATGCCGTGGTTGTTATGCCTAGCTTGGGGAGGAGTTGTCAAGAGGCAGGGTTATGAGGGAGAAAAGAGGGAATGGGCCATTTTGGACGTGTTGAAATTGACATACAACTGTGAGCCATTCAGGCAGATACTATAATAAACACAGTCACCAACTCGATTGTTTACTCTGTGCCAAGCACTGTGCTAAGCACTCTGCAGGAATTAACTGACTTAGCATCTTCGGCATTGGGGGATATGAAAATACGGAGATTAAAAGACGTGGTCTGAAATTATAGGTCTGCACTAGAGCGTGAGGCAAGTGGCACCACGCAGCCAAGTGATGTGAAGAACTGAACCCTGAGAAGTACTCACTCTTGTGGGCCAAAGGAGATGGAGAAAAAAGTAGCCAAATGAGTAAGTAGAGAACGAGGAGAAGTTATGAAAGCCAAGGTAGGAGAGAGTTTCAAAAAGAAGGCTGTACTCTCCAGTGGAAATGCTGTAGGGAAGGTCAAGTAAAGGAGAAAATCTGGTAAGTCCCTCCTGACTCTTAGAACTGGGAAGTCACTGGTTGGCTTGGGGGAAGTGATCTCATCATGCAATGGGGTTGAAAGCTTCACCGAACTGAGTTCAAGAGAACCCAGCCCCTTGAGGAGGAGGGGTAGTGCAGTGGTAGAGGTAGGAATGAATATTTATTGAGACCTACTATGGGCTCAGCTTGGTGCTGGCACTTTGCCTAAGGGCAGCAGGATGAAATTTTGAATATTGACTGTTATTTTCTGGTTTCCGATTCCCCTAGCTCTTCCCCACCCTTGAGAGAGCTTGTTGCCTCAGGAGAGAGATGTCAGCTTCGATTGGTAAGGAAAGGAGTCCTCTCCTGCTTTCTAGTTTCAAAAGCCTAATGAGGGGGGTGTGGGGGAGAGAATGGAAATGATTCTAGAACTTTGGTTTGGGAGAATTTTGAGGCCAAGAACAAGTCTTCACGCCCTTATGCCCTTCACACCCTTATGCCCTTCACACCCATAAGCTTCACACCACCACAGTCCTCCGGCTAGAACAGTCCTCTGGCCAGCTGAAGGAAGAGAGTACAGGGGTCGAGGGGTGGGGCTTTGGGGGAAGGGCTAACCCTGTATCCTGGCCTGTGGGGCCAGCCTGAGTGGGAAAAATGAGTAAATAATCTGACAGCCTTCATGATTCCAAGATGAGGGAAATTGTGTTTCTTTCCTTGTAAGAGCCTGGGTGGAGGGAGGAAGGACCAGAGGTTGACTTGTCCCTGTGGTTCGTGTAGTCAGTCAGAGAGCTTCCCAGGGCCCAGCATGACAAAAGCAGCAACTGGATTCCTTTGTGACTAAAGGGGTTGCATGGCGCTCGAGGCAGACATCTGAGAGTCCCACGCTCAACCGTTATGTGGGATCAGCATTACAGTTCTAGCACAATAGCAAATGACGGTGAAGGGGCTGAGGGATAGCTCAGCAGTAACTCTGAAGGACCAACGACCAAGAGGCAACTGAGGTAGCCCATGTCTCAGAGGATGCCAGCGTGCACAGACAACCAAGACCAATAGCTCTTTCTCTCCATGAATTGGTACCACAGAAGCCATACTCCCCACCGCCTTCCCTCCAGAACTTCATGACGACCCCAAGCTTTCTGGAAGCTTCTAACACTCAGCAAAATAAAGACAAAAAAAGAAAGAAAGAAAAAAAGAAAGAAAGAAAGAAAGAAAGAAAGAAAGAAAGAAAGAAAGAAAGAAAGAAAGAAAGAAAGAAAGAGAGTTCCACAAATAAAGTTACATTTCCTAAACACTTGAGTTGGGGAAATTATATTCATGCCTACCATATGGATCCTGACACTTCCTCCTCATTACAACATCACTAAATAGGAACTGCCCTTCCCTCATTACAGGTGATGAACTAGGTTCCAAAAGATTAAGGAATTTTTTAGGCTAGCAAGAGACAAAGCCAGGACTCACCCCAAGGTCCCTCTTACCCCGCAGCAAATGTTCTTTCCACCAGACCACTTTGCTTTTTCAAGAAGTTTGGCAGAGAAGAGGAGTGGCAGCCAAAAGGGGATTCAGGGTGATGGAATTTTTTTTTTAAAGAATGAGAGAAATTAGACAACATAAGTGGGGAAAGGGAAAAGAGCCAGTGGAGGGAAAGAGATTGAAAATGAAGGAGAAAGGAAGGTCATGTCTCAAGAAATGATTCTATAGGATGTGAGAAGAGAAGAACGATCAAGGGCTAAACCTTGAATAGAAGGTGGGTGCTTCGCAAAGACAGGAGAGAACATGGAGAGGCTTTGCTTGGATAGAGTTTTGTAGACAGATGGGGGAATTTTGGCAATGCTTGTAGGATGTGTGGAGGGTGAAGGCTGGACCATAACTGCTTGCATTCAGCGCCTTGAATGTCAGGGGTATGCGTCATGCATTTGACTGAGTTCCTTCAACACTGCAGTAACATCATGCCCAGATATGCAATCCCCTCCTTGCAGGACCGAAGCAGACATTTCTCCAGCTAGGAATGTTGGTCACTGACCCTTCTTCATGGTGTCCCCTGAGGAATTGCCCACAACTGAGAGAACCACTTGACCCCAGATGACATCCCCTTCCCAGTGACTCTTCAGTCCCAGGGCCTGAGGTCCAGCCCCTTGCCTCGGGTCAAGGCAAGTCTACAGGGCCACATACCCCCACCCCCACTGCTCCCCCAGTGCCATAGCACAAGGCCTTGGGATCAGCTGAGGTCCTCACTGTAACCTGTTGACTTCCCCTCTGCTTGATCCTGCTTCCTTCGTTCCCCCGCAGGCTTCTGTCCTGACAGTGCTCCCCAAAACCTTCCTGCCAGCCAATCTCCATTGCAGTCTGTGTCACTGGGAACCAAACCTGGGGGAACAAAATGTCAGCATGCCTTGAGGAAATCAAGGTTTTGTGAATGAACAGCTCTGTGGAGGGCAACAACCTGCTTTCTTCCTGCCCTCTTTTTTCCATGCAGATTAAAATGACACTCACTGACTTCTCTCATCCTTTCCTCCCTTGTCCCCAGAGATTTATCTCATAGGCGAGTCGGGGTGGAAGTAACTGGGCCCTTAGCCCGTTCTGGGATGCCTCTGGGGGATAGGTCGACTCCCTCCCCCTCATGCCAAAAGGGACCTGCTCTGCAGGCATGTCCTGTGGTTTTCTGGTTCTGGGACAAACTGTTAGTCATCTCACCTGTCTGCAGGCCTAGATTCACATTCTCCAACCCAAACTGTACTGATTTGAAGGGGCTGTGCTCTGGTCCAATGCCTATCTTTTGTATTCTGTTTCTCCATTGGGCTCCAAATTCACAAAGAGAAGAGGGGGCCATTTTACTCTCTGAAAACCTCACCCTGCCGCACTTTTGGAAGGAGGAAAAAGAAAACACGACTTCATGTTTGGGTGGCTTTTGGGGGCAAGAGATGGCCAGAGTGACAAGGAATGTGAAAAATAAACATGATGGGGAATAGAAGATAAAGAAAAATAAAGTGGTTGCAACATTTGGAAAATATCCCTGATCTCTAGTCCTCCATGGAAAGCAGTTCCTGCCTAAGAGGAGGGAACCCCAAAGAGAAGTTACCCAGGCTTCCAGTAGTTAGATTTAAATCATTGTTCTTTGATTCTCCAAATTTTGGGCTTAATTCAAAAGATTCATAAAGAACCAAGAGTGTTTGGCTCAGTTACAGAGAAGAACTACATCCGCTTTTTGCTGAAATCAGTTTTACCATTAACTTAATTACATTTTATTACTGACAGGTAAGTAAGCGAAGTGGATCCACGTATCAAAACATCTATCATAGATCCGCAGAAGCGATGGTAAGGGTGACACTATTTGTATTAGTGCCTATTTTTAAATTACTTTAATTTGACCTCATTTTACCCCAAGTTACCTTCCAAATTAATTTTTCAGGCTTAGTCCCAAGTTAAGGATGGCTCTGAAACGTTGTCATAGCCAGAAATTAGGTAAGATTTCGTTTGTTTTGAGACCAAAGATTAAGGAGCACTTACATTTTAGACCAGTTGGGTGTTTCAGGTGTCATATTTTGCAGATTTCATATTTAATGTAATTCTACTTCTGATGTCCATTTCCGTTATCCCATAAATGAACCAGAAGGAACGAGCTTACAAGAGCTAGAAAGCACGTATTTGGCCCTTCTCATCTGTTTGGGTCAATGTTAGGATTTCTAAGGTATTAACTATTGATGGAACGAATCCATAAATCATTTGTTACTTGCCAGCTGTATTGCTTATCAATAACGGTATGATCAGGGGCACCTGGGTGGCTCAGTCTGTTGAGTTCCCAACTCTCTCTCGGTTTCGCCTCAGGTCATGATCTCACAGGTTGTGAGATCGAGCCCCCGTGTGGGGCTCTGCACTCAGCGGGGAGTCTGCTTGAGGATTCTCTCCCTCTGCACCTCCCCGCACTCACTCTCTAAATAAATAAATTAATCCTTTAAAAATAATGGTATTATCAGTTTCCTCAAAGGCATTCAGATTTCCTAGAAGAATGAAAGCCACAGAAGTGTAATTTTCCACTGCTTATAATAAGATTGCAAGGTGCTGGAATGGGGGGAGGGCCTTCAACTTCTCATTTTACTGTAATATTCCTAGCCTTCTATGAGAGGAGGAATGTGTGAGCTACTGGAATGACTCTGCTCTCAGAGGTGATGATGGGTTTGCTCTGAGCTATCGACACTCATACCTGGGCCTCTTGTGATCAATGACACACAATTTGGAGACGGCTGACTGGGGTTAATGGTGCAATCTGTGGCTTTGGAACAGAGCTCTTCTCTATGTGAAACTAATTGGCCCATATGGGGATTAAACTGGTAACAGTGTCCTCATTTGTCAACCCTTCTATTCAGTGTTTGAATCTGGTTGCTCTTGAGCCCTGCCCCCAATTCAGCCAGCGTGTTTTCAAATCATAATATCCTAACTTGAGAATGAGGAAGAGGTAATTTTTTAAATATACAAGCAATTTATCAACCCAAACCACTGTAAGAGAATCATTAAGAACGAAATAATAATTATCTGATTGCCGATTATTCTTCAGTGAATATCCCCGAGCTGTGGGAAACAGAACAGGAGGCAAGTCGGCTTCCCATTAGGAAGCTTATCCCATTGCAAATTCCAGAAGTACTTTCGAGGTTGACAAGACGTGCCTTCAGAGCACCCTCCTGCCTACCCAGTGACTGCTGAGAGTTACCACCCCAACAGTCTCGGCTCCCCAAACCACCGGGTTTCAAATGGACCTGACCTCCTTTCCTCACTTTATTTTGTTTCCATTCTCATCAGAAGGTTTTCTTTACTCCTGACCCCAGAGTATTTTTGAAATACATTTACCAATTACACAATTATTATCCTGACTTTGAAAAAACAAAACCCCACACTCTTTGACACAAAATAGAAGTCCGTCCTTCAATGTAGACTTGAATTCAGACTTCAATTCAACTGAGGACATACTTCAATGATACAGCATATTTAAATTCAAAACTTCTTTCTAAATTTTTCCCTCATTTTCTTCTTGATTAACTGGATGACTTCCCCCAATTCGACTGATTTTTAACTAATGCACATAAAAACAAGCCCAGGTTGTCAATTAAGTGTGCTATGGTTGAGCCTACCGCATAGTAGAAATGAAAAAAACGAACTTGTAAAAACACAGGGTAATAGGGGTGGGGGTCCCAGGGGTGGGGGGAGTAACAGGGTATCAGGGGCGGGGGGAATAAGACTGATGTTATTGAAGGCTTTGATCTTGCAATGAGTTTTAAATAAGCCATAGAGATATTTTTAAGTAAAGATTTATTTATTTATTAGAGAGAAAACACGTGCGTGAGCACAAGTTGGGGGAGGGGCAGAGGGTGAGCGAGAGGGAGAGAGAATCTCAAGCAGACTCCCCACTGAGCACCCATCCAGATTGGGGGTGGGGCTGGATCTCATGACCTGAGCCCAAATCAAGAGTCTGGTGCTTAACTGACCAAGCCACCCAGGTGCCCCAATAGGGTTCTAAAGCACAATATAATGAATGTAGACAATATTATACTATAATCATGTAATATGATAAATATTGCTATAACAGCAATCTTATCACGGCATGTAAGTGTATCAAAGTACACATTGTACACCTTAAATTTACACAATGCTGTATGTTAAATGTATTCAATTTAAAAAATGAAAGGGGAAAAAATGAGAAATTGGGGTGGGGTGGGGTGGGGGGAAGTTAATTAGGAAGCCCAGAGGGGATGGATAATGGGGAGGCAGGGTATCATGGTGACCACATTTATATGCAATGGTAAAGCATTTTCTTTACTCTCAGAGGCTATTTTTTTCCTGCCAAAAAGATTTTTTAAATAAGTGAACTTTACGCAGTTACAGAAACAGTGAGCATTTCCCACAATTAGTGACAAAGACCCACACACGGGGTGCCTGGGGGGCTCAGTTGGTGAAGCGGCTGCCTTCTGCTCGGGTAATGAGCCTGGGGTCCTGGGCTCGAGACCCACATTGGGCTCCCTGCTCAATAGGGAGTGTGCTTCTCCCTCTCCCTCTGCCTGCCGCTCCCCCTACTCATTGTGTGCGCGCTCTCTCTCTGTCAAATAAATAAATAAAATCTTAAAAAAAAAAAAAAGACAAGAAAGTGACAGAGTAGTGTGGACCGATAGGCATATGATACATAGCACAGCCTTGACCAGGCAGAAAGTTCTG
This sequence comes from Ursus americanus, assembly GCF_024610735.1. NCBI lineage: Eukaryota > Metazoa > Chordata > Mammalia > Carnivora > Ursidae > Ursus > Ursus americanus. The sequence goes on along the minus strand of NC_142128.1, from coordinate 103,918,453 downwards.
TGGACTGACTCTGAAAAAAGGTCTCATTTTAGTCCTACTGGCAGAGTTTTCACAACGCCTTAGTGAATAGAAGTTGGAATTTAACATCAAAACTCTAATGTTTGTAATTTATAGGAATATTTATATCTGCTTAAACCAACACTTGATTCTCTTCATAAATTCCTTATTAAAAAGACTGCTTTTGGGGCACCTGGGTAGCACAGCGGTTAAGCGTCTGCCTTCGGCTCAGGGCGTGATTCCGGCGTTGTGGGATCGAGCCCCACATCAGGCTCCTCCGCTATGAGCCTGCTTCTTCCTCTCCCACTCCCCCTGCTTGTGTTCCCTCTCTCGCTGGCTGTCTCTATCTCTGTCGAATAAATAAATAAAATCTTTTAAAAAAAATAATGCTTTCAAGAAATATGTGTAGGATATACACTACCTTATTATAGTAATCAAAATTCTGATTCCAAGATGACTCAAAATCAGCTCACCTGCTTTTCTGAGAAAAGAATGCTTTATTTTGTTAGAGTATGCAATATATTTTATTTGCGAGAGGAAGAGAGAGAGACATTGGACCAGTATGTGTGAAATGAAGAATGCACATAAACTTTAAGACCTCTATTGATTTGTTTTCCATTTTTCATTGTGAAATATAATATTAATGCAGAAAGCACATAAAATGTGTATATAGGTTGACTGATAAAGTAAACACCTATATAACTACCATCCAGCTCCAAAAACCAGAAAGTAAGCAGCACTCTTGAATCCAGTGAGCTCCTCCATAACCATAACCCCCTTCCTTCAAGAGAAACCACTGCCCTGTCTTCTGGAATAATAATTTCCTTGGTTTTCATTATAGCGTTTCCTCCAATTTGTGAGTCCATAAGTTCTAAGTTTGTTTTTGTTTGCCTTTCTCCTTTGTTCTCAATATTATGGATTTAAGATTCATCCATATTGTTATGAGTAGCTGTGGTTTTTCCCCCGTTTTTTTATGCTATATAATATTGAATTGTTTAAGTGTATCATGATCTTTAAAGGATTTTCTCTCTTTCATCTAAACTCTCAAACTTAATGAAAAAGTTTTAAAAAATAGCACCTCCATATCTTGTTCTTAATATCTGAAGAATCTGTAATGTCCTCTTTTTCATTCTTGATACTGGTTATGTATGCACTCTCTCTGCTGGGCCCTACTCCCCTCCACTGTCTCTCCCTCTCCTTCTTCCCTCCCTCTCTCTCCCCCTCTCCTTTACCCTTTCCCTCTCCTTCCTCCCCCTTCCCCTTCCTCTCTCTGTCCCTCCCTGTCCATCACCCCCTCTCTTTCCTGGTTGATTCTTACTAAGGGTTTGTCAGTTTCAACAGTGTTTAAAAAAATACAACTTTGGCGGTTACTTATTTTATACTTGTTTTGTAATTCATTAATTGCTGTTATTTTATTATGTTCTATCTTCTAACTATCTTTGGCTTTATTTTGCTGTTCTTTTTCTAACTTCTTGAAATGGATGATGCGGTCATTCATTTTCAGTCTTTCTCCTTTTTCAGTATATGTATGTAAGACTATACATTTTTCTCTAATGACTTCTTTAGCAATGTCTCATACGCTTGAGATATGTTTTTATTATCTTAGTTCAAAATAATTTTTATGTGTGTTCTGATTTTTTTCTTAGAATTTTACAGTATTTCTTAATTCCCCCAAAGATTACTTTGTATGGCTTCAATCCTTTAAAATTTACAGAGACTTGTTTTGTGTCCCAGCTTTTGCTCAATTTTTGTAAATATTCCACAAGTGCTCTTGAAAAAAATGTGTATTCTGCAATTGTTGGGTGTTGTGGGCTATATATCTAGATATGCCCAGATGTAAACCGTTAAAAATAATATTGTTTTTTTTAAAGATTTTATTTATTTATTTGACAGAGATAGAGACAGCCAGCAAGAGAGGGAACACAAGCAGGGGGAGTGGGAGAGGAAGAAGCAGGCTCATAGTGGAAGAGCCTGATGTGGGTCTCGATCCCAGAACGCCGGGATCACGCCCTGAGCCGAAGGCAGACGCTTAACCGCTGTGCCACCCAGGCGCCCCTAAAAATAATATTGTTAAAATCTTTTATATCTTTACTGATTCTGTTGTCTCCACAGCCTCAGTTACTGAGACAGGTATATTAAAATCTCTCATTATGGTGTGGATTCATCTACATTTCTAAAGTTTGGTCAATTTTTCATTTATATGTTTTAAGGAAACATATACATTTAGAATTCTTATATCTTCCTGTTGAATCGTACCTTTTATCATTGTGAAGAGACCCTCTTTATCTCTAATAATGCTTTTGGCCATTATATACACAATGAGAGAGAGAGAGAGGGCTATGGCATACCCATACATAAACATATAGTGCATATACAGGTGCGTCTATAAAGCTATATCAGCCTTCTTTTGGTATTTACATGATTTTTTTTCATCCTTTTACCTTAAATCTTTCTTTAAACCTTTCTGTAAACTTACGTTTTGCAAGGATTTAAGAAAACGGAATCCAACATTTTTCTCCTTTGACCGGAGCATTTAGTTCTTTTGCATTTCATATAGCCATCAACAAAATTCGGTTTAAAAAAAAAATCTGTGATCCTATTTGATGGTTTCTATTTGGTCTCCTACTGTCTGTAGCTTAATAAGAAGCTCGCCCAGCAGACCCCAGCTCAATGCAAGGGCATACGGTGCTAAGGCTCCCTTGTAATGAAGCTGGTTTCTTGCCCAGGAGGGTCCCACTGTTACAGAGATGAATTGGTGCCCTGCCTTCCTCCAAGTCCCTCATAAACACATAGGATCGTGTAGGACAGGGTCCTTCTACTGGAGCTCTGCTCTTCCAGTTTGCCTCTGTCTGGGATAATGAGCAATGGGCCCCTGGGTGATATTTTCAGCTGCCCTGTGCCTTCAAGTTTCCTTAATAAACCTAAACTTAACATTTACGTCCTGTCCTGCCCACGGCACATGTGTGTATGCCCTTTTGCCCAATGCCTTTCTTGCCTTCTTTTTCACTGATTTCTCTCTCTCTTTTTGTTTCTGTATTGATTTGGAGATTACTTTTTATTATTTTAGTAATTACAATCTGGAAAATCAATAAATCCATGTCTAAAGTTAATCAATACCTTTATCCTCCTCCTGAAGTGATGGCGGGGGGGGGGGGGGACAAAAAAGACAATAAAACAATGCTTGAACCGTATTCCCTCCATACCTACCCAATTAATATATTTTTGCAGTTGTGTATCTTCTTCAAGTATCTTTTTTAAAAAATCCCTATGGTGCATTATTATTAATGTTCATACACCGGTGATTGTTTTCTTTATCCAAATATTTACCATTTCTTTTCTTTGTCCTTCTTCCTTCCAGAAACACATCCTTTAGCATAGGGCTTCTTAAACTCTCTTTGGCAAAGGACCTGTTCTTTTTTTTTCCTTTTAATCATCACAGACTAATTTTTTTTAAAGTACAATAACATGAATTACTGGGAAAATTAAATGAAATAATAAAAGGTACAGGGGCACCTGGGCGGCTCAGTCTGTTGAGCATCTGAGTCTTGATTTCGGCTCAGGTCACGATCTCAGGATGGTGCAATCAAGCCACGCATCCCGGTCGGCGCTCAGAGTGGAGTCGGCTTGGGATTCTTTCCTCTTTCCTCTCCCTCCCACTCTGCTCCTTCCCCTGTTCACATGCTCTCTCTTTCTCTCTCTAAAAATAAACAAATAAACAAAATCTTTTAAAAAAGGAAGGTACAAAATGTAAGCCCTACATTTTTATTATTAGAGTCAATAGACGTCAAAGTACTTTGTCAAACTGCCGTACATTTTTTGAGTGCACATTCCTAGTTCCTGGACTCCTCTCACAGGCTGGCATTAGTCCACGGACCTCCCTCCGGGTAATACTGCTTTAACATTCTCCTGTGTACCTCCCTGCTACCAAAGTACTCTCAATTTTTATGCATCTGAAAACATATTTTTAAAACCCCCCATTTTTAAATATGAACTTTTTACTGTAGTTCAATACACATACATAAATCTGCACATATCCTGGGTGTACCGCTCAATAAATTATCACAAGGCAGATCTACCCATCAGATCGCCAATGAGGTCAAGACACACACTCCTGGGGCAGCCCCCTACCCCTCCCAGTCGTCGCCCCTACCTCTCTCCCCAAATGTCGCCACTATCCTCGCTCCCGATACCACACATTAGTTTTGCCTGCTTTTAGATTTATATAAGTGGAATCATTGTGTATGTATTTCTGTTAATCTGGCTTCCTTCTGTTAATGTTCTGTTTGTGAGATACACGTGCTGTCGCGTGTGGCAATATTGTGTACATTGTCATTGCTGTATAGTATTCCATTGTATGACTATGTCACGTTGAGAAGTAAAATCCATTCCACTGTCGATGGACATTGAGACTGTTTTCAGTTTGCTGCTGTTACCGAGAATGCTTCCGTGAACATTGTTGCACGTCCCTTGGTACACGTAGGTGTGCATTTCATTTAGGTAGATACCTAGGAACGGAAATGTGGAATTGGAAGATCTATGCAGGCTCGGCTTTGCTGTCAAAGGAATTCCTCATGTGGAAACTCACCTTTACCAGAAACTAGCGCCTCTGCTACTGCATGTGTATTTTGCAGCAAGAGAATATTTCTCTTTTTCTAGGTTGGTGGATCATTCTTGCTTAGAAATATATTCAGAACTTCAATATAAATTTTATTAAGTTCCAAATTTGTTTTGAGTACAGTAACCCTGCAGCACATATGTGTATGCATATTTATGAACCTAACAATTTATAGATAAATTGTTATATTTGTCTTACATCTCACTAATGAATGTTATTTTGCATTATGTTGTCGTTTGATAAGTAACTCCTTTTCCAGTGGCCCACCTTCATTGGCATAATAGGAAGAAGGTCCTGAAGATAAAATAATTACATCACTTTTTATGCTTCTTCATTCTTTAGTTAGATCATGGAGGTGAGAACCTTGGCTGCCATGTTATGTTTGTTACTGGTACGTGAGATAAAAGGGTAAAAGACTGCAATCCTGTGAGTACAAAATGAGAAAAATGACAAAGAAATTTCAAAAGCCAGAAACTTGGATTGGGAAGAGGTCAACGTGAAGAACTATTAAAATTTTGTAAATATAAAGAAGTCGAGGGAAGCATGGTGATACCAAGTACAATTTTAAGACTATTTCTGTCAAACAAAGGGAAAAAAGGGAATAAGTATAGCTTGAGGTCATTTACTCTTTAATTTCCTCAGAGCATTAAGAAAAAAAGAGGCTTAGGATTATTAATTTGTTTTCAAGAAAAGACTGTGAATAAACATATAATAGAGCAGAGCGGATAAAGGATTAAAGACTTGGGACTGGTTTGAGTCCCAGCTTTGCTATGTGCCAACTACGGGAAATTGGGCAAATACGTAATGAGATCTCAGTTTTGTCATCTGTAAAATGGAGATAATATTGGTACTTAGGTCAATGGTTGTTTCTAGTTAACACGAGAGACTTGTCAACTATCGAGCAGAATTCTGGGTCACAGGTATATTACCTTAGTCTTTTGTGGGTATTTTCCTAAAAGTTTGAGTTATCAGCCACATTTTTAAAATTTGGATTTCCAGGAGTTTTTTTCCTTAAATCAACTTTATCAGGCATGACTTACATAAAATACAAGCGCCTATTTTAAGTGTAGAATTCTAAATTTGTGCAAATGTATAGATCTCTGGAACCACCACCACAGTCAAAATAAAGACCATTTCCATCTTTGTGTAAGTTCCCCTTATGCCTCTTGGCATCAACCTCCCTACCCCACCTCCACAGTCCCAGATAACCACTTATCAGCATTCAGTAATTACTGCTTTGTTTTGCCCTTTCTAGAATTTCGTATAAAAGGAATCATACAATATGCACTCTTCGGTGTCTGGCTAATTTCGCTCATCATACTGTTTCCCAGTCACCTATGTTGTGTGTACCTGTTGTTCATTCTCTAATACTGCTGGTACTTACCCCTTCTACGGATATAGCACGATTTAATTGTTTATCCACTGAAGGACATCGTGATTGTTTCCAGCTTTTGGCTATTATGAACAAAACTACTCTGTGCATCCTTGTATAGGACTTTGGGTAGACATATGTTTTCATTTCTCTCTGGCAAATACCAAGGAGTATAGTAGTTGGGTCATATGTATCATATGCTTAACTCTCTAGGAAATTCCAGGGGCACCTGGGTGGCTCAGTCGGTTGAGTGCCCAACTCTTGGTTTCGGCTCAGGTCATGATCTCTGGATTGTGAGATCGAGCCCTATGTCAGACTCCATACTCAGCACAGAGTCTGCTTGGGTTTCTCTCTCTCTCTCTCTCTGCCCCTCCCCTCCATGCACACACTCTCTCTCTCTAAAATAAATAATAATAATAAAAAAGAAACTCCGAATTTTTTTCCAAAGTGACTGTACCATTTCATGTTTCCACCAGCAATGTGTGAGTTCCAGTGGCTCCCCATACTCACCAACACTTAGGTCATCAGTCATACTGGTTTTCATCATTCTAGTGGGTGTGTTGTGTTATTTCACTGAGGTTTTCATTTAATTTTAATGACGTTGAGCATTTTTTCGTGGAAATGTCTTCTTAAATCATATATCTGTTTTTTATAAGAATGTTTGTCTTGTTATTAAGCTGTTGGGCACATTACGCGTTCTGGATGCAAACCCTTTGTTAGATATATGAATTGTTAATATTGTCCCCCAGTTGGTGGCCTGCTTTTTATTTTGGTAATGATGTTTTTTGAAGTGCAGAAGTTCTTAATTTTAATGAGATTCTATTTATCAACATTTCTTTTATGCTTTTTTTTGTACCATACCTAAGAAATCTTTGTATGAAGATTTGCTCCTATGTTTTCTTCTAAACATTTTGTAGTTTTGCCTATTGCAATTAGGTCTGTGAGCCATTTTAGGCTAATTTCTTGTATATAGTATGAGGCAAGGATTGAGGTTCATTTTTTCCCACATGAAAAAACTGTTCATGTGGGTCTATTTCTGAATTTTTTATTCTATTCCATTGATTTATATGTGCATGCTTATGCTAAGACCACACACTATGATTATAGTAGTTCAATAGTAAGTTTCAAAATCAGGTAGTTTAAAGTCCTCCAACATCACTTCTGTTTTAAACAATTGCTTTGTCTGTGCTAGGTTATTACAATTTCCATAAAAATTTAAGTGTCAGCTTGCCAATTCCTGCCCCAAAAAATTATTTTTGGGGGTCTTGATAGGAACTGCACAGAATCTCTAGATCGATGTGTGGAGAATTAACATCTTAAAATTATTGAATTTTCCAGTTCATGAACATGGCATATCTCACCACTTATTTAGGTATTTAAATTTTTTTCTTAGGGTGCCTTGGTGGCATAGTCAGTTAAGCATCCAACTCTGGGTTTAGGTTCAGGTCATGATCTCAGAGTCGTGAGATCAAGCCCCAAGTCAGGCTCTGTGCTCAGTGTTGAGTTTGCTTAAGACTCTCTCTCCCTCTCCCTCTGCTCCTCCCCCAGTGCTCTCTTTCTCTCTCTCAAATAAATACATCTTTAAAAAACATTTTTCCCCAATGTTTTTTGATTTCAATGTATGGACCTACATACATTTGTCAATTTTATTCTTCAGTGTTTTGTAGTCTTTGAATCTATTGTAAATAGTACTTTCTCATAAATTTGATTTTCTAATCATTTGTTGCTAGCATATAGAAATACAACTGATACTTGTATTTTGACCTTGAATTACAAATTTGCTTATTGACTTCTAGTAACTTTTGTGTAAATTCCATATGTATATGGTCATCTGCAAATAAAGATAGTTTTATTTTTTTTTTTCATCTGTTAATTTTTTATTCCTTTTCTTTGCTTTATTATACTGGTTAGGACTTCCAATGTAGCACTGAATGGAAGTGGGGGAAGTGTGGGGAAGCATTCAGTAAAATGTTATAGCTTATAGATTTTTAATTGTTGCCCTTTAAAAGATTGACAGCCTTTCCTTCTGTTCTTTTTTTGCTAAGAATTTTTGTCATAGGTTATATTAACTTTGTTAAAAGCTTTTTCTGCATCTATTAGAATACTTATTTTTTTCTCCTTTGTTCTGTTAATATGGTGAATTATATTAGTTGATTTTTTAATGTTAAACCAGTCTTGCATTCCTTGGATAAATACCACTAGGTTGTAATGTATGATCCTTTTTATACATTACTGAATTTGATTTGGTAATTTTCAAAAAGATTTCGTATCTGTTCACAAAGGATATTGGTCTATAAGTATTCTTTTTTTTTTTTTAAGTAGGCTCTACACCCAGTGTGGAGCTGGAACTTACAGGGCTGGAACTTACAACACTGAGATTGAGAACTGAGCTGAAATCAACAGTCAGACACTTCGCCTCCTGAGCCACCCAGGCGCCCTGTTCTGTAAGTATTCTTGTAATGTCTTACCTTGTTTTGGTCTCAGGGTTATGTGGGCCTTGTAAAATGAATTAGGAAGTATTTTCTTTATCTCTATTTGCTGAAAGAGCTTCTGTAGAATTAGCTTTCTTTCTACCTTGCTTGATCGAATTCAGCAGTAAGACTGTATGGCCTGGAGTGTTCTGTGTGAGAAGGTATTTTTTAAAAATTCAATTTGTGTAATGTATATGGGAATATTCATATTTTCAGTTTCATCTTGTGTCAATTTTGGCATTTCATGTCTTTTAATGAATTTTTCCATTTCATGTAAGTTGTTGGATTAACTGGCACAAAGTTAATCATAATAACACTTTACTCTCCTCTTAATGTCTATAGCTTTATTGTGATAGCCTTTTTTTCATTCCTGATACTGGTAATTTGAGTCTTACCTATTTTTTTATCAGTCAAGCTACAGGTTTATTAATATTACTAAACTTTTCCTAAAATCCATTTTTTATTTCATTAATTTTTGTTTATCGCATATGTGTTTCTATTTTATTGAATTCTGATCTTATCTTTATGATTTTCTTCCTTATAATTGCTTTGGGTTTAATATACTTTAGTTTAAGCTTAGGATGTAGCTTGAGTCACTGACTTAGACTGTCCTGTTTTCTAAAGTATGCATTGAAATTTCTCTGTAATTACTGTGGTGGTGGCATCATACACATTTTGGTGTATTATGTTTTCATTATCAATCAGAATATTTTATATTTTCTGTTATGTTTTCTTTTTTGACCATAGTTTCTTTAGATGTATGTTGTTTAATTTCCATGTGTTTTGGTATTATCCAGCTATCTTGTAATTAATTTGTAATTTAAATCATTGTAAGTAGAGATCATATTCTATGATTTCTATCCTTTTAAATGTCTTGACAATTGTTTTATGATTCGGTATACAATCTATCTTGTCAAATGTTCCATATTTACTTGAAAAGAATGTGATTTTGCTGTTGTTGGATATAGTGTTTTATAAATATCAACTAGGTCATGTTTGTCACTAAGGTTCAAGTCTTCTAAATCCTTAAAGATTTTCTGTCTACTTGTTTTATTGATATGTTCTCAAGCTCAGAGATTTTTTTTTCTCAGTCATGTCTAGTCTATTGGTAAGCCCACCAAAAGCATTATTCATTTTTATTACAGTGATTTTTTTTTTATCTCCCCTGTTCCTTCTTGGTTCTTACTTAGGATTTCCAACTCTCTGCTTACATTGCCCAACTGTTCTTGTATACCATATACTTTATTCATTTGAACCCTCAACATATTAATCATCATTGTTTAAAATTTCTGGTCTGTTAATTTCAATATCCCTGTCATGTCTTCCAAGGGTTTTACAGTTCTACATTTTATATTTAAGCCTATGATTCATTTTGAGTTAATTTTTGTATAAAGTATGAAGTTTAACTTCAGGTTCCTTTTATTTTTCTTCTGATATGGATATCTAATTGCTCCAGTGATTTGTTGAAAGACTGTCCTTCATGCTTTGAATTGTCTTTTCATCCTTATCAAAAATCAGTTATCTGTACTTGTGTGGGGTTATTTCTGGCTTCTTTGTTCTCTTCCATTCCATACAGTCTTCTTGAAATTGGTTATAGTGATTCCTCCATCCCCATTCTTCTGTTTCGAAATTATTTTAGCTAGTCTAGTTTCTTTGTTCGTCCATGAAAATTTTGAAATAATCTTGTCTATAGCTTTAAAAAATCTTCTTACATCTTGATAAGAATTACATTAAATTTATGTATCAATTTGGAGGAGCACCTTGGTGGCTCAGTTCGTTAAGCATCTGACTCTTGATTTCAGCTAAGGTCTTGATCTCAGGATGGTGAAATCAAGCCCTGCGTCCAGCTCCATGCTCAGAGTGGAGTCTGCTTGGGATTCTTTACCCTTTCCTCTCTCTTCCATTCTGCTCCTTCCCCTGCTCACACACACTCTCTGTCTCTCTAAAAATTAACAAATAAATAAAATCTTAAAAAAAAGAAAGGTTGTGAATTCAAGCCTACTTTAAAAAAAGAAACTTTATGTAACAATTTGGAGAGAAGTGATCTCTTTACTATATGTTAAGTCTTCCAGTCCATGAGTACAGTCTATCTCCATTTATTTAGATCTTCTATTTCTTTCATCAGTTTTGCTTTTGTTTTTTTGTTTTTGTTTTTGTTTTTTTAGTTCTTGGCATAGATGTCTTGTACATGTTTTGTTAGGCTTGTAACATTCATATTTTTGGAGAGCTTGTAAATGGTATTATATTTTTAATTTCAGTGCCACATGTTCATTGCTAATATCTAGAAATACAATTGATTTTTGTATGTTGCTCTTATATCCTGCAACCTTGCTGAACTCACTTAAGAGTTCTACAAGGTTTTGGGGCGCCTGGGTGGCACAGCAGTTAAGCGTCTGCCTTCGGCTCAGGGCGTGTTCCTGGCGATCCGGGATCGAGCCCCACATCGGGCTCTTCTGCTATGAGCCTGCTTCTTCCTCTCCCACTCCCCCTGCTTGTGTTCCCTCTCTCGCTGGCTGTCTCTATCTCTGTCGAATAAATAAATAAAATCTTAAAAAAAAAAAGAGAGTTCTACAAGGTTTTTTTTAATTGAGATATAATTGACACATAGCGTTATGTTAGTTTCAGGTGTACAACATAATGATTCAATATTTGTATATATTGTAAAATGACCACACATAAAAAATCTAGTAAACATCCATCACTGCAAACAATTACAACACTTTTTTTGTTGTGGTGAGAAATGTTAAGATTTACTCTTTTAGCAACTTTCAAATAAACAATATAGTATTAGCTATAGTCACCATGCTGTGAATCACATCCCTATGACTTCTTTATTTTATAACTGGAAGTTTGCACCTTTTCATTACCTTCACCTGTTTTGCCCACCCTCCAATCTGTTCTCTGTATCTGTGAGTTTATTTGTTTGTTTAGATTCCACATGTAAGTGAGATCAGATGGCATTTATCTTTCTCTGTCTGCCTTGTTTCACATAGCACAATACGTTGTTGCAGATAGCAGGATTTCCTTCCTTTTTATGGCTCAATAATATTCCACTGTGTATATACACACCACATTTTCTTTATCCATTCATCCATCAATAGTCACCTAGGTTGCTTTTGTGTTCTGGCTACCATGAATAATGCTGCAATGAACATGGGGTGTAGATATCTTTTTGAGATAGTGATTTCATTTCCCTTGGAGAAATGCCCGAAGTTGAATTGCTGGATCATATGGTAGTTCTATTTTTAATTTTTTGAGGAACGTCCATACTGTTTTCCACAGTGGCTGCACTACACTAATTTATATTCCCACAACAGTGAACAAGAGTTCCCTTTTCTCAACATCCTCACCAACACTTGTAATTTCCTGTCTTTTTGATAATAGCCAGTGTTCTCTAAGTTTTATTTATTTATTTTTGTTGATTTCTTGGGAATTTCTACATAGACTACCATCTCATTTGCAAATAAGGACAGTTTTTCTCTCTTTCCAATCTCTATGTCTTTTATTTGCTTTCTTGCCTTACTATGCTTACTAGAACTTCCAGTACTAATTATGTTCAATAGCAATAGCAAAGTGGACATCTTTACTTTATTTCTAATCTCAAGGGGAAAGCATTCAAGCTTTCACCATTAAGTACAATGTTAGCTGTGAGTTTCTCGTAGACAATTCTTTATCGAGTTGAGAAGTTTCCCTCTATCCCTAATTTTCTGACAGTTTTTATCATGAATGGCTGTTGAATTTTGTCAAGTGCTTTTCTTCATCTATTTATATAATATCATGTTTTTTCTTCTTTAATCTTTTTTTTTTAAGATTTTATTTATTTATTCGACAGAGATAGAGACAGCCAGTGAGAGAGGGAACACAAGCAGGGAGAGTGGGAGAGGAAGAAGCAGGCTCATAGCGGAGGAGCCTGATGTGGGGCTCGATCCCATAATGCCGGGATCACACCCTGAGCCGAAGGCAGACGCTCAACTGCTGTGCCACCCAGGCGCCCCTTCTTTATTCTCAACATAGATTACATTTAATGATTTCAAATATTGAACCGGTTTTGAATATCTGGAATAGAGCCTCCTGGGTGTGCTGTATAACTCTTTCTCTATCTTGCTGAATTCTATTTCATAGGTTTTTTGTTTTTGTTAAGGATTTTTACATCTGTTTTTGTGAGAGATACTGGTTTGTAGTTCTCTCTCTCTCTCTGTACCATTCTTGTCTGGTTTTGGTATCAGTGTTATACTGACTTCATGGAATGATCTGACGAGTGTTCACTTCTTTTCAGTTTTCTGGAAGAGATTATATAAAGTAGGTGCTAATAGGTGTTAAACATTTGGTAGACTTCACCAGTGAAATAATTTGGAGATTTCTTTTATCAGAGTTTTAAAATTACAAATTCAATTTCCTTAATAGTTATAGGACTATTCAAAGTATCTGTCTTACACTGGGTGAGTAATGATAGTATGCACTTTTCAAAGGATCAATCCATTCCATCCCAAGTTGTCAAAGTTATGTGTGTAGACTTATTATCCTTTTGATATCTGCAGGGTCTCTAGTCATATTTAATGTTTCACTCCTGATATTGGTAAATTGTATCTTCTCTCTTTTTTCTTTGTCAATCTTGCTAGAAGTTTTTGACTTTATTGATTTTTTTAAAATGGCTTTTTATCTCCTTGATTTTCTCCATTGTGTTTCTGCTCTGAGTATCACTGATATCTGCTGCCAGATTTCTAAGCTCCTTCCTTCTGCATGTTTTGGGTCTGTTTTGCTGTTCTTTTTCTAGTTTCTTAAGATGGAAACTTAGATTATTGATTTGAGACTTTTCTTGTCTAAGATAAGCATTTTGTGTTACAAATTTTCCTCTCAGCACTGTTCTGGCTGCATCCATCCCAAATTTTGATATGTCCTATTTTCATTTTCATTCAGTCATGTGTATTGTTTAAAAATTCCCTTGAGAGTTCCTCTTTGGTCCACAGATTTAGACATGTGCTGTTTAGCTTCCAAGTATTTGGCAATTTTCCTGTTATCTTTCTGTTAGTGATTTCTACTTTGATTCCACTGTAGTCAAAGAACATATAATGTGGGTGCCTGGGGGGCTCAGTCATTAAGCATCTGCCTTCGGCTCAGGGCATGATCCCACGGACTGGGATCGAGCCCTGCATCGGGTTCCCCGCTCGGCGGGAAGCCTGCTTCTTCCTCTCCTGCTCCCCCTGCTTGTGTTCCCTCTCTCGCTGGCTGTCTCTGTCTCTGTCAAATAAATAAATAAAATCTTTTTAAAAAATAACGTATAATGTATGATTTCAATTCTTTTAAAATTTTCAGGCTTGTTTTATAGCCCAGGATAGGGTTTGTTTTGGTATTTGTTTTGTGGGTGCCTGGAAAGAATGTACTTTGCTATTGTTAGGTAGAATGTTCTACAGATGGCCAACAGACACATGAAAAGATGCTCAACATCACTCATTATCAGGAAATGCAAATCAAAACTACAGTGAGATATCACCTCACACCTGTCAGAATGGCTAAAATAACACAAGAAACAACAGGTGTTGGGCAAGGATGTGGAGAAAGGGGAACCCTCTTGCACTGTTGGTGGGAATGCAAACTGGTGCAGCCACTCTGGAAAATAGTATGGAGGTTCCCCAAAAAGTTAAAAATAGAACTACATTATGACGCAGAAATGACACTACTGGGTATTTTCCCAAAGAATGCAAAAACACAAATTCAAAGGGATACATGCACCCCGATGTTTACAGCAGCGTGATCTACGATAGCCAAATTAGGGAAAGAGCCCAAATGTCCGTTGACTGATGAATGGATAAAGAAGTTGTGAGATAGATATAGATATATAGATATAGATATGTATATATATATCTATATCTATCTCACAACTACACACACACACACACACACACACACACACACACACACACACACTGGAATATTACTCAGCCATAAAGGAGTGAAATCTTGCCATTTGCAATGACATGGATGGAGCTAGAGAGTATAAGCAAAATAATTTAAAGAAGAACAAATATGTGATTTCACTCATATGTGGAATTTAAGAAACAACAAATGAGCAAAGGAAAAAGAGAGAGAGAAACCAAGAAAAAGACTCTTAACTATAGAGAATAAACGGAAGGTTAGTAGAGGGGAGGTGGATGGGGGGATGGGTGAAACAGGTGTTGGAGATTAAGGAGGGCACCTGTCGTGATGGGCACTGGGTGATGTATGGAAGTGTTGAATCATTATATTGTACACCTGAAACTAATATTATACCATATGTTAACTAACTGGAACTTAAATAAAAACTTAAAAATAAATATACGTGTTTGTAAAAAAGAAAAAGTCAACTAGGTCCTATTGGTTGATGGTGTTGTTGAGTTCTTTTATATTTTTGCTGATTTTCTGTTTAGTTATTGTACCAGTTTTTAAAAGAGGTTTGTTAATGCCTCCAACTACAATTGTGGATTTGTCTATACCTTATTTAAGTTTTATGAAATATATGTTTTGAATTGACTCTTTTGTTGTTATGTAATGTCCCTCTCTATTCCTGGTAATTCTCTTTGCCCTGAAGTCTACTTCAATAGACTTCATAGGTAATGTTTTCTGAAGTCTACTTTACCTGATATTAATGTAGCCATTCTTGCCTTCTTTTAATTAATGTCTGCATGGCATATCTTTTCCCATCATTTTACTTCCTACTTACCTACATTATTATATTTGAGGTGTTTTACTTATAGACAGCATTTAGTTTGCTTTTTCATCCACCTGGCCAATCTCTGTCTTTAATTAGTATATTTAGACAATTTATATTTAAGGTAATGATTGATATTTTAGGGCTTACATCTACAATTTAATTTTTTGGTCCATGTTCTCTCATCTTGTTTTTCCATTTTCTTCTTCCTGCCTTCATGTGGCTACTTGAACATTTTTAGAATTCCATTTTGATCCATCTATGGTATTTTTGAGTGTATCTCTTTGTATAGCTTTTGTAGTCGTTGCTCATGTATTACATTATACATACATGTAATTATATACAGTATACATATATCATATGTATATGCACTTGTAAACATAATTAATCGTAGCCTACTGGTCTTTACATTTTACTAGTTTGAGTGAAGTGTCAAAATCTTACCTCCCTTTACATCCCTTACACAATAGCTGTGTTAAATATTTCCTCCGCATACACTGAGAACCGAGTCAGATAGCATTATCATGTTTCAACCATGAAACACCATTTAGAAAACTCAAAAGGAGAAGGAAATCCTATTGAACTTCCCATATTTTTACTCTTTCTATTGGTCTTCCTTTCCAATGTTTCAAGATTCTTGTATCATTTGTTTTCTGTTTAAAGAACTTATTTCAGCCGTTCTCTTAGGGCAGGTCTTTAGGTGAAGATTCTCTTATTTTCCCTATTCTGAAAATGCCTTGATTTCACCTTGATTCCTGAAAGATATTTCTGCTGAGTATAGGATTTGGGTTTGGCAGCTCTTTTCTTCTAGTGCTTGAAAAACGTGCCACTTTCTTACAGACTCCATGGTTTCTGAAGAGAAATCTCTGTCCTTTGAAATGTTTTTCTCCCATGCATAGGGTGATGTTTCTCTCTTGCCGCTTTCAAGGGTTTTTCTTTCCTTTTAGTTTTCAGAAGCTTGACTGTGATGTGTGTTGGCAATGATTTTTTGGGTTTCTTTTGCTTGGGGCTTGCTCAGCTTCTTGAATCTGTATGTTTATGTTTATGCCAAATTTCAGAATTTTTCCATACAGTGTTATTGCTTTCAATATTTTTCAGCCTCATTTTCTTCCTTTTTTTTTTTTTTAAGATTTTATTTATTTATTTGAGAGAGCAAGAGTGAGAGAACATGTGCAGAGGGAAGGAGAGGGAGAAGTTCAGCAAGGAGCCTGACACAGGGCTCGAGCCCAGGACCCCAGGATCATGACCTGAGCCAAAGGCAGATGCTTAACTGACTGAGCCACCCAGGGACCAGCCTCATTTTCTTTCTCTTCTTCAGAATGCCAATCACATGACTACTGAGACTTTTGTTATAATCTCACAGATCTCTGATGCTCTGTTTTCTTTTTTCTTTTTCTTTTTTTTAATTTTTGGTGTATTTTTTTTTTCATTGTTCCAATTGGTCCATTATATTGTTGTACATTCAAGTTCACTAATTCTTTCCTCTCTCCTTTCTGTTTTATTTTTGAGCACCTCACTTGAGTCTTTTATTTCAGTTATTGTTATTTTTTAGTTTGGAAATCTCCATTTGTTTCTTCTCTATATTTTTTATTTCTTTACTGAGATTTTCAATTTCTTTACTGAAACTATTTTATTTTATTTATGGGGACAGGGCTCTTCATTGTTGTTGAGTAGGGGTTGGGGTTCCGGCACCACACTGGGCCTCCACTGATACAGCAGGGCTAGGTGGGGCAGGCGTGTCCCATTATTGTTGCCCACATGCCCTGCGCTGACACTGATGTGTCTTAGTCTGCTCAGGTGGCCATAATAAAATAACATAAACTGGGTGTCTTAAATAACAGGTATTTCTTTTCTCACAGTTCTGGAGCCTAGAAGTCCAAGTTCAAGGTTCCAGCAGGGTTTGATTCCCAGTGAGAATTCTCTTCCTGGCTGCAGATGGCTACCTTCCTGCTGGGTCCTCACATGGGAGAGTGAGAGGTGTTGAGAGAAGGAGAGAGAGAGAGAGAGAGAGCAGTCTCTGGGTCCCTTCTAGTAAGGACACTAATTTTATCATATCAGTGCCCCACCTTTGACTTCATTTAACCTTAATTACCTCCTTATAAACCCTACCTCTAAATACAATCACATCTGCGGGTTAGGGCTTCGACGTCATAATTTGAGGGGGATGCAATCCAGTCTATAGTGTGATGGATGGTCGTGGAACTCCTGAATCTCTTGTAGGCCTCCTCTGACACAACCCCAGAGGGGAAAGAGAGGAGCGGCTCATTACTACCCTCTGACACAGCGTCACAAAGGCGATGGGGATCGTTATTCTTGTGATTACCTTAGGTTACGTAAAGCTCTGCCTTATCAGAATGGCGTGAGGCTCTCTTGCTGCCCTGGAAGAGGTGGGTTATCCTGCGAGGGGGCCCGTGAGGGGACTCATGGCCTCTAGGAGTCAGGAGAAACCCTGTTGACAGCCTGCAGAGAATGGGGACCTCAGTGGTATAGCTTCCAGCACCTCACAAGCTTGGAGGTGCACCCTGAGCTCCAGAAAGGAAGTGGCCCAGCCGACTCTCTGACCACAGCCTTGTGAGACCCAGGAAGGCCTGGCTAAGCTGAGCCCTGACCCCTAGCCTGCAGAAACTGGGAGGTAAGGAATGTGTGTCCATGTCATCTCAAGCTGTTGAATTTGTGGCGTTTTGTTACGGCACAAGAGATACCTAGTACAGCACTCCGATTTCTGAGTCTTTCCTTTATATGTGTGATCTCTTCTCCCCAAACCCTACGCACTGCATCGATGGCATCAACAAGTGGAAGGTGTAAACATTTGGGGGCATGCTTCATGGCTTGTCTGTGGCGAACAATGATAAAAACCTAGATACGTTTCTTGTCATATGAAGTAAGTGGGCTTAGCGGAGAATAGTCTCTTCTGCCAAAAGTTGGAGGAAACAACAAAGGGTAATAAAATTTAATATCAGAGGAGCTGGTAACAGATGGACTGTAGGCTTCACAAAAATGAATGTTGGAATCTCTAAGGTGAAATGAATCCCTTATGACTAAAAACGGAAGACAGGTTTTGTAAGTATACAGCAAAAAGAATAAGCAAATTGAACTATCATGCAAAAGATTGAAAATAAAAAGTTAAAAGGAACAAATCTATGATTAGCATCAAAAAGTACATCTGTGCCAAGAAGTTGATCAAAGAATAAAACAAAACAACTTTAATAAGGAAGATACCAGGAGCAAAATGTCGCACGTTAGGGAACACGAACGAAAGTCAAGACAAAATCGCTGTGGAGCAAACGATGATGCCGCTGGCATGGGCACTGAACGATCACCAGAGAAACAAGGTTTCAGTCCAGAAGCACAAGCATGTCAGTCATTTCTTGCCCATTTCAAAATTCCAAAGGAAGTTGGGTCCAAGATACAGCATGAGTCTCATGCTAGCCAAACATCATCTTATTTTTTCCTCAATTAAATCTTCTTGGTGAGCTACAAATGTTTCTTTTGTCGCTAACCACTCCAGGTGGGCCTCGTTAGCTCCGGTTTACCGCCAGATTGTTGAGCCCACTGCTCAAGGGAGCGCTGTCATTTCCTCCTCTTCCCACATGAAATCATAACTGCTTACCACTCCCACTCTCCCCTTACACTCGCATCTCCTCATGTGCTTCCACGGGGCTCTAGACGCTGGGAACGGAGCTCTCGTACCCATCTGACGTCACCTCTCTCCTACATCCTCCTCCAACGAAGCTCACCTCTTCCAGGAAGGCAGCTCTGAAATGATCTTCATGACAAATTTAAGGAGCGCAGAATCTACTCATTGAAATCACCTGTCTTCGATCTGAAGAAGGTCCATATTTCCCTCCCCCTGCCAAACACAATCCCCTCCTTTCTGTATGTCCCTGAGTCTTGGCTGCTGAGCAAATACGAATTACCAGCTCAAGAGGCAGACACGGAGCCCGTGAGCGTCTGTTACAGGTAGAATCTCTCCTACAGAGAAGAGCAGACATAATTCTTAGCTGATTGGTAAAAAAACGTTTGTGGGAGCTTAGCCTCTGTTCTGAAAAGAACATAATTTCATGGCTTGATTTCATTATTAATTCCAGAAACACTTCCTGCCGACGAGGTGCTGGGCCGTGCTCTGTGCTGTGTGCACGTTGGGGGCAAGGCCGACTTTCTAGTGTGTGCAGGTCCTCGGGATTAAACATAGAGGGGAAATACGGATTGTGCAAGTGCTCTGTAGGAAATTCGGAGAGTTTGGGGAGAAGGAAGAAGGTGAGAGGGAAGGAGACAGTGAGGTGGT
This sequence comes from Ursus americanus, assembly GCF_024610735.1. Taxonomy (NCBI): domain Eukaryota; kingdom Metazoa; phylum Chordata; class Mammalia; order Carnivora; family Ursidae; genus Ursus; species Ursus americanus. Next base: position 103,899,028 of record NC_142128.1, on the reverse strand, counting down.
CGGGAAGGCCTCCCTGAAATTGTCTTCGGTGATGCCATTATTGCTCTGCTCCTTTTCTGGGTCTCTGCCCTTTGTCTCTCTGCTCTTCACATGCCCCGGTCCTGTTTTGCTTTCCTGCCCCTACACCGTCTTTCTGACTCGGAAGCAGTACCCCCTGCTGCTGCTACCTCAACAAAGGAGACGAGTTTGCGCCATGTGGGTTCTGGCTTCTCCACGTGCTAACTGTGCACTCTGGTGCAAATTTCTTCTCGGTTTCCTCGTGTATAAGGTGGTGATAATTATGGTTCCTGGATTCTAAGGTAGTTGAGAAAATTAATTAAAATACGACATGCCAACTAAGTAATACGGTGCCTGGCATATAGCACAAACCAGCAGAGGTTAGCTGTTCCCGCTCTTCATCCCGCCTGCATTTAGGATACGCCGCCTTCATAGGGACGTGTGTGCGGAGGGGGTGCTGATTTATGGATCGATGGCCCCCAAAGATCCCAGCGTCCCCTAAGCACAATTAACTTGGAAAGGTTGAGTTGAAAAGATTATTATTTTCAGTCACAGGTGTTTCTAAACGAATCTAGGTCTTTATTGCAACGACTTTGCTCACCTATCAAGGAGCAGGGCAGTCAGTGGGACCCCACTAGAGTAAAACTTAAAGTCATAGGAATACCCAGCGACTGTCGCAGCTCCAGAGTGAATCTCTTGGTGATCACTCTCTCTACCCCAGCCTCAATTTTCCTTGAAAAGGCAACAGTAACCCAGAGAAGGAAGGAGGTCAAACTCACTCTGCATCTGTCGGAGCGAGGTCGCTTCTAGGAGGCTCTGAGATTTGAAACCCGCTTGGCATTAAAAGGTTTCTGGGCTACAATACTCAGCTGCCCTAATTAAAAGGCGACTCTGCGATTCTCTCTGACTCCATTCGGCTCACCTCCTTGGGCGTGTGTCAGACACTTGGGCGTCTCTGCAGCCCCATAGCGTGGGTGTCAAAGTCCCGGACACTCGTTCTCTGCTTCACTTGTTACTGAAGCGAGTCCCTGACCTTTGTCAGCATCTTTCCCTTTGGAACTGAGCTTCTCAAGAAAAGACCGGCCACACCGCTGATCTCCATAAGTTGGTCACAAAAAAAAATTTTTTTTAATTTAAAGGACATTCATCATTGGACCAATTGCTTCCCTCGCTCTTTTTAAAAAGATTGATTTATTTATTAGAGAGAGAGAGAACATGAGTGAGCGTGGGGAGAGGCAGTGGGAGAGGGAGAGAGAATCTCAAGTAGCTGCTTCACTGAGCTCAGAGCCCGACGTGGGACTCGATCCCACGACCCAGAGAACATGGCCTGAACTGAAACCAAGTCAGCCACTTAGCGGATGTGCCACCCAGGGGCCCCCCAGCTGCTTCGCTTAATCTTGACCCTTCGCCCTGTGAAACGACAGCCTGATAACTTCCAATCTGTGCACAATTTACTCAGTGGTCCCTTCCTTATACTTCTGGAAAGCTCGCCATGATGCTTCTGTACCACAGCCGTTTACATGGCCCCCCGACCCCGGGCGTGTGCGCCTCCTTGAGCACAGAGACTTGCTTTTTTCTTTGGCACCACGCACCCGGCATAGCGCCAGGCCCAGGGTCGGAACTCAAGAAGGTTCGCGGACCGCTCAGTGCTTACGTGTGTCCACACGCTTACGCAGTCCACGATGCGACTCTTTCTTTTCCACACAGCAAGTCTAATGACCTGTGAAGTTTGACAAGGTGTAAAAAAATAGACACATCAATGGCCTCATCACTGTTGTTATAGTTTAGTAGGTGGTATTTAGCTTAGCTGTGCCGAACTGTCGTAGAGGTTGTGTTAAATGTTGACACGGTTCCCGATGTGGTGACAGGATGCACTGGCTGGCCTGTGCTTGCGAGCGAACTGGAATATTTGGTACGATTTGCACACCTGTGTCCTGTGCCAGGCTCCATCCCATGTCTGACTCGGTATTAGACGGCGCAGGGGCAAACACAGTAACATGCCGAGGGCATGAAACACACATGGGGAGAAACTACTCACAAAATTTCGGCACAAAGCTAATAAGCCTTAATAAATATTTAAAAAATAAAATACTGTCCATCTGGGAGAAGCATACATTTTATATTCATTCATTAGGGTGAGCCACTCACTGACTCATAGTTCTAACTTCCCTGACTAATTTGAAAAATTAGTCATTCTGTGTGGTGATGTGAACATTGCAGCTAAAGGTCTATTATATTTTTGATTTGCATAATTAGTGAAGACTATCTATAAATACTAGTATTTTCCTCAAAGTTGGAAATTATATAATGACAAAAGAAAACTCAAACCGACTATTAGTGTGACGTGTACAAATTGACTTTCAAAGATCTCATACACAGAGCTTTAGTTGCAAGGAATGTAAGAAGCAGCAGCAAGTTTTTGACCAAGCAATGTTTTTCTTTTTAAAGATTTTGTTTATTTGACAGAGAGAGAGAGACAGCCAGCAAGAGAGGGAACACAAGCAGGGCGAGTGGGAGAGGCAGAGAGAGAAGCAGGCTCCCTGCTGAGCAGAGAGCCCACTTGGGGCTGGATCCCAGGACCCTGGGATCATGACCTGAGCCAAAGGCAGATGCTTAACCCACTGAGTCACCCAGGTGCCCCTAAAGCAACGTTTTTCTTAACGGTTTGTGTCAAAATCCACTCTTTTTGAAAATCTTTACCCTTTCCCATCTCCTACTTGCCTCCTTCCCCAAAACAGACTTAGTAGGGAAAGGGTATTCTAGAAAAACCTTGCCTTTTTCTTTTTTTAGAGAGGGAGACAGAGAGGGTGGGGGAAGGGCAGAGGGGGAGAGAGAGAATTTCAAGCAGACTCCTTGCTGAGCACAGAGCCCAGCACAGGGCTTGATCACAGGACCCTGAGATCATGACCTGAGCCTAAACCAAGAGTCGGACACTCAACCGAGTGAGCCACCCAGGCACCCCAAACCTTGCCTTTTGCAGACTTTCAAATCTTATGCAAACAGCCAGTGATTATATTTCTCCTCTCAACAGGTTTTCCTCTTTAACGGCAGCCTTACACGGAGTGGGTGCAGTGGGGTCCGGTTAAGCTCTTCCATATAAGCTTTAATGGTTGAAAGAGTTGTTTGTTTATTTTAAAGATATTATTTATTTATTTGAGAGAGAGAGCACAAGCAGGGGGAGTGGCGGGGAGGGGCAGACAGAGAAGTAGAGGGAGAAGCTGAGCAGGGAGCCCAATGTGGGGCTCGAACCCACGACTCTGGGATCATGACCTGAGCAGAAGGCAGACACTTAACCGACTAAGTCACCCAGCTGCCCCGAAAGAGTTTTTCCTGAACTTTCTATCACGGAGGTTCCAAAATCCTCTTCTTGAAAATGTGCTATGGTGATTCAATGCTATTGCCTCCCCAAAGCACAGGCTATCCAGAACGTCACTATGGGAAGGAACAGGGGAGAAATGACGCGGGGGAGTCTCGCTGGGTAACTGGGGACCCGGAGATTGGATTTCCTGCAGAAGAAGGAACAAATGGAGATCATAGGCTCAGCGTGGCCTTGTGTCTGACGATTCGGTTTGACATCTAAGAGGCTGCCTGATGCCAGCTCCGTTCTCTCCACCGGGCCTGACGAATCACACTTTTTGTTGTTGTTGTTGTTTTTGGGTTACTCTTTGCATGTGCTGTCGAGCCGTGGAGGCACCTGCAACAAAGGACATCTTGGCGAGTCCTCTCTTGATGACTTGCTGGGTGTGCAGTGTGCTGCACGGTCTTTTCCGCTGAGGGACCCGAAGGACGTGGAAGTGAGCTGAGCTGATTCTTCGGTGCAAACCGCCTTCCTCGTGAGGCGAAAATGCACTGCGGGCCCCGGCGTGAGTTGCAGTCGCTGAAAAGTCCATGCCCGAAGGCGACCTGCTCCAGATTCCCTGGTTTCAGATTTTAGGATAGAGAGGAATGCTGGAGAGCATATGAGTCATGATGTGCTCCTAGTAATTTCGCGAGAACATTGGGGACGGGTGCTTGGTGTTACTCTGGCATCTGGGTGGAACTAGAGCTTTCGGTGTTTCCTCAAGAAGGCTTATTAATAGCAGAGGACCAGCACGATGAGTGCTGTGGATAGCGTTTGAGGAAATGAGCAATGCCAGCGAAGGCTTATCAGGACTCGCTGTTTGCTCTTCCTCTTGCCCTGGGGAAACAGATGTATTGATCCCATTTTTAGAGAAAAACAGCCTGCGGCGGGTTTACTGTGCTGAGATGTGATAGCCCAGGAAGCAGGCTGCCAGAAAGACTCAAAGGTTGGCTACCCTGCACCACAAAGGGAAGGGACGAGATGTCAGCGTTGATTTCTGGTCTGGCCTCTTAAGGTAACATTGCTGACTTTGAATATATCATATCCAGAATCATTATATTCCAAACTTAAGGAGTCATGTTTGAAAATAGTCTTTAAGATTAAGCACTTTCTCCTTTCTACCCCCGCCACTAAGTCTTCAGCTCTGTAAAACAGACCAGAATTTTTTTTAAAAGATTTTATTTGTTTGACAGAGAGAGAGCGCGCACAAGCAGGGGGAGCGGCGGGCAGAGAGAGAAGCGGGCTTGCTGCTGAGTGAGGAGCCTGATGCAGGACTCCATCCCAGGACCCTGGCATCATGACCTGAGCCGAAGGCAGACATGTAACCGACTGAGCCACTCAGGCGCCTCTAAAAGAGACCAGAAATTAAAAACACTTTGTGTTGCTATGAAATTGAAAAAATGAAGCACATATGACCAAAGATGTCAGACCAAAACTTAATGACAATATAAATGGGCACAACATAAGCCACAGTATATTTGTCTGTGTGTGCTGTGACATTTCTTGTTCGTTTTTTTTTTTCCTCGACTGAGCTATTATGCAGGGAATCACACTTAAGTGGGAGTAAATTTTTAAAAAGGAATTTTTTGGCGCTTATAACTGAAAAGGTCACGGATCTAGCTTCAGGCAGAGCTCGATCCAGCTACTCAAATGATGCTGCCAGGGTTCTTTTCCTCCATCTTTCAGCTCTGCCTTGTTCTAGCTTCATCCTTAGGAAGTTCTCCCCATATGATGGTTCCTATCAATTACACCCCCCCAACTGTATTTAAGCTTTGTAACCTCCAGAGAAAGCAAGTTTCTCTTCCCAGTTTCAGCCAAAGTCATGGAACAGACTCTCAGGCTTGGGTCTGGGGCCCATTCTGAATCAATTACCATAGCCATAGTGATGGGGTGCACCTGATTGGTCTGGTCTCGGTTGCCCACCCTCCCCAGGAGCCAACTGTACTGAAAGTGGGTGAGGGGCTCATTCCCAAAGGAAACCCATGTGCTGTCATTGGAAGAGGGAAGGGTAGGTGCCGAGCAGACAAAGCAGCAAGTTTATGCTTCAATTGGTAAATATGCTGGATTTATTTAAGGACATAATACTTTTTTCTTCTAAACAAATCTCTCAGTCCTTTCCATCCAAGCACGTGCAGCCCCTTCAGGGAGCTATATGCTTGTTCAAATCATGTCACCTTTGACTCAGAACGGTTTTGTTTCTGTCTTGAAACTCCATTTCCCAACTGCCTCCTGAGTCAGTTCACAAACTGTAAAATAAAAATTGTCTCATTAGTTTATAATTACCAAACATTTTTACATGAAATAGCTAACCATATGAAATAGATTCAGACTCTTTCCCACTGTTTGAGAATGAATATGCAAAAAAAATTCCAAAAATGAAATTTAAAAAAATGATTGGAGTAGAAGAATGATCGGATTCAGACTGGAACCTCCCGGTGCCTACTTAGAAAGGGACAAAACTCACTGGGGTAGTCCTTTTGAGTGGGTCCTTGCCCTTAAAGAAAGCTTGGCCTCACTGTGGTTCTGACCACAAGCGCCAACGGAGGTAGAATGTCCCCGAGCGTATTCCTAGGGCTGAGGCTCTTGATGAGCATTTGGAAGACGGAATCGTTAAATACTAAGGACCAACTCGTCTACCAGCACAAGCATCGGGAGTACTGTGTTCCCCCATCCTCAATAATGCCGAGATTGAAGGGTAGCCCTGAGCAGATGGTGGGACAGACTAAAGCATTAGTTTGCTGAGCCTCCATGCTTGCTAATTAATTCTTCAGTTTACTTCGGATTTAAAATGATTGTTCAAAACAAGACATCCCTTCAAAGTAATGCTAGGTGAAAGTCTCAACACGGTATTGATGACTAAGGTGGTTACTTCGAACAGCTGAGGGGTTGTCATTCAATAACAGAATTGCCTTACCTGCCCTGGCTGGTTTGATTAAGTTGTTTTCAATTTGTAGAAAGATTATCTACAGTTTTAATTTTCGTGTTCTCCTGGATGGTGTTTTCCAATTTTCTTGTTAAAATGGTAAATGGGATTCTATAGCAGACTTCATTTTAAAAAAATTCAGATACGTAATATAGTTGGCATTTATTACTGGAAAAGCGGAATGTGCGCGACTGTCGCTTGCATACCGCGGGTACTGAGAATTAAAAGTTGTAAATTCTAGTTTTGGCACAGCTGCTTACTATGTTATCACATGTCACATAACTTCTGGGTATTCCTTCCTCCCTGGGGAATATGAAAACTGAACACTGACCTATCTCATGCAGAACGGTGAGAGTGAACTAAGTATCTATTATAAAGGATAGTGAGAGCATGTAGTATTTTTACTCTACAAAAGATTATGGAAAAAAACCCTAAGCCTTAAGATTTTTATTGTATGAAACTATTCAAATTTATTAAAAGAGTTTTGAGCTGATTATTTTTTTTAAGATTTTATCTATTTATTTTAGAGAGAGAGAGAGGGCATGCACATATGCACACGAGATGGGGGGAGCAGCAGAGGGAGAGGGACAAGCAGACTCCCTGCTGAGCGCAGAGCCTGATCCCAAGACCCTGAGGTCCTGGGCTGAGCTGAAGTCAGATGTTTAACCCACTGAGCTACCCAGGCGCCCCTTGGGCTGATGCTGTTTATATTGGAATTCTCATTCGGACAGCAGGTTTTGCAAATGCAAACATGCAGCTATTCATTTAGAGCAGTAAAGGAAACCTCTAGAGCATTTTTATAAAGAGACGGGCTCTCCAAGTGTATATTATTCCCTCAGAATAACAAGAAATTTTGAAAGATGTAATAACTTGGATGGGTTGCTAGGCTATTGTTGTAATTTGAGAAAGGAGCGCTATAATCCAAAGACCTGAAATCTAAAAGAATTCAAGGCACAATCACTTTTTAAATCAGACACTTACGATAAAAATAGGTTAGTGGGTGTAAATGAAACAAGACACAAAGTCTTCTCTTCTTAGTCCATTTGCCTATTATCATCAGCATCTCTTTTTGGGAGGGAACTTTAGAGGACATTTGTAAAAGCAACTTCTTGTGTTCTCTAAATCTGGTGAAGTGGGAAGGAGAATGTAATAATATCAAAGATCTAATTGAGACTAGAGAGGAGGACATTATATTTATTAAATGTGAAAGTTAATATAATTTTTGTAGACTCAATAAAATGTGTAAGTTATGAACATTATCAGGAAGTTGGGTTATCAAATAAGCACCTAGCAGACTAAAAGCTCTTACCATGATCTAAAACACTAAATTAGCTTCTCAACTATTAGACATTTTAAAATGATCACTATATGCTAGGTAAGAGGAAAAATTAATTAAGATTATGTAGGATTAAGATACCTAGGAATAAATCTAACCAAAGAGGTGAAAGACCTGTACTCTGAAAACTATAAAACACTGATGAAAGAGACTGAAGATGACACAAAGAAATGGAAAGACATTCTATGCTCATGGATTGGAAGAACAAATATTGTTTAAGTTTCTATACTACCCAAAGCAATCTACACTATAGTATCCAATGCAATCCCCATCAAAAGAGCATTTTTTCACAGAACTAGAACAAACATCCTAAAATTTAATGTGGAACCACAAAAGACCCTAAATAGCCAAAGCACTTTTGAAAAGCAAAGCAGGAGGCCTCACAACTCCAGCCTTCAAGTTATGCTACAAAGCTGTAGTGATCAAAACAGTATGGTACTGGCACAAAATAGACACAGATCAATGGAACAGAAGAGCAAATACAGAAATAAACCCACAATTAAATGGCCAATTAATCTTTAATGAAGCAGGAAAGAATATTCAATGGGAAAAAGACAGTCTCTTCAACAAATTGTGTTGGGAAAACTGGACAGCAGCATGCAGAAGAATGAAACTAGACCATTTTCTTACACCATACACAGAAATAAGTTCAAAATGGATGAAAGACCTAAATGTGAGACCTAAAACCATAAAAATCTTAGAGGAGAACACAGGCAGTAACCTCTTTGACATCAGCCACAGCAACTTCTTTCTACATATGTCTCCGAAGGCAAGGGAAACCAAAGCAAAAATGAATTATTGGGACTTCATCAAAAGAAAAACTTCTGCACAGTGAAGGAAACAACCAGCAAAACTAAAAGGCAGCCTACGGAATGGGAGAAGATATTTGCAAATGACATATCTGACAAAGGGTTAGTATCCAAAATATATTAAGAATTGATACAACTCAAAAAAGAAAAAAAAAAAACGATACAACTCAACACTCCAAAACCAAATAATTCAATTAAAAAATGGGTGGAAAACACGAACAGACATTTCTCCAAAGGAGACATACAGATGGCCAACAGACCCATGAAAAGATGCTCAACATCACTCATTATCAGGGAAATACAAATCAAAATTACAATGAAATATCACCCCATGCCTTCAGAATGGCTAAAATAAAAAACACAAGAAACAACAGGTGCTGGTGAGAACGTGGAGAAAAAGGAACACTTGTGCATTGTTGGTGGGAATGCAAACTGGTGCAGCCCCTGTGCAGAACAGTATGGAGGTTCCTCAAAACGTTAAAAATAAAACTGACCAATGATCCAATAATTGCACTACTGGGTATTTACCCCCAAAATATGAAAACACTAATGTGAAGGGATACATGCATCCCTGTATTTATTGCAGCATTATTTACAATAGCCAAGATATGGAGGCAGCCCAAGTGTCCTCTGACTGATGAATGGATAAAGAAGATGTGGTGTACATATATAAAAAAGAATGAAATCGTGGCATTTGCAATGACTTGGATGAAGACAGAGAGCATAACGTTAAGCGAAATAAGTCAGAGAAGGACAAACACCATGTGATTTCCCCTGATATGTGAAACTTAAGGAACAACAAATGAGCAAAGAAAAAAAAAGAGAGAGAGAGAGAGAGGCAAACCAAGAAATGGACTCTTAACGATGGAGAACACACGGCTGCTCACCAGAAGGGAGGTGGGTGGGGGATGAGTGAAACAGGTGTTGGGGATTAAGGAGGGCACTTGTCGTGATGAGCACAGGGTGATGTAGGGAAGTGTTGAATCACTGCATTGTACACCTGAAACTTACATAACACTGCATGCTAAACCATAATGGAATTAAAATTTTAAAAATCACAAAAAACTTTAAAATATTGAAATAAAATCTGAGACTTTTATTGTATCAAATTCTTAGCATTTATTAAAGGGGTTTTGGTGGACCTCTTTTTATTTTGAGATTTTGTTCTGGCAACTGACTTTGCTTGATGCTGTTTGCCCAAGTTACAAGCTCGGAGCTGCTCTGTTTGATTATCTGTTGAACTGAATGTTTGCAAGTACCTTCAACTCACTGTGTCCAAAACAGAATTCTTCACCTTCTCTTCAAACATGTCCTATTTCTATAAATAACATCCTATCCATCCGGTAGCCCCAGTCTGAAGCCTAGAAATTATTCTTGACTCCCACCTACCCTTCAACCCCTCCTGTGTCAAGCAGAGCTCAATCAGAGAAAAGAGCCATCAGGAGATATTTGTACATTACACATGGTTTTTTGTTGTTTTGGTTTTTTTTTTAAAGATTTTACTTATTCATTTGAGAGGGAGAGAGAGCTAGGGCCAGCAAGCATGAGCCAGGGGGAGGGGCAGTGGGAGAGGGAGAAGCAGGATCCCCCCTGAGCAGGGAGCCTGATGTGGGGCTTGATCCCAGGACCCTGAGATCATGACCTGAGGAGTGGGACCTGACTAGTGTGCTCAGACTTGAGATTTTTCCTCCTGTCGGGAAGGGGTGTTGGGGTTAACGTAGAGCATGAAATCAGCAATAATACCTGGCTTGCTAAAATGCAACACAGAGGCCGCTAAGGGGAGGGAAGGTTTCGAGAAGGGCGTAGGCCTTTGGAATGCCGAAGCCTGCGTGACCACTCTGCCCTTGGAATGCCGCTGGGAGTTGCCTTCCCGAGACTTCCCTAGCCCAAACAGTCGCCCTGTGATCTAAGAGATGTAGCATTGTCCCTTAGGCTATGTGTAGCAGAACTCGTAGGACCCGCAAAGTAGCATGTCCTCTCTGCGGTAAACAGATCCTCCCAGTTTCGGTAAGACCCCTTGTCCCACATCAAGAGCTGGAGGAACGGAGATAAGGACTTGTGATTGTCCTGAAGTACCAATAAAAGCGGGAGCAAAGAAGAGCAAAGGGTCTTCGCCTCTGAGCGTTGACCCCCTTGCGTTCTCCTCTCTTTCACGGCAAAGTTTCGAGTCAACTTTCATCCGCTGGTACAGGGATTGCTGGCCATTCCCGGCGCAGGGGAAGCCTTAAAGAACCGTGAGAAGGGGGGAGGGCTCCACACTGGTATTCGGGGAATCATTTGCAGCCGTGTTGCAGGTGGATTGGAAAGGTGAGCAGTTAGGCTCTTTCACATTTTCAGGGCTAGAAACGTGCGTTGTTCGTGGGGTGCTGCTGCAAGGATTCCTGGGGAAAGTGGGGGAGACATGTAGCCAGGGCATCCGCCGCACAGCCCGGCCTCAGGAAGCTCGAACGACGTTGTTACCGGGTCTACGCGGCTCGGCGGCCTGTGCGGTCTTGTTGCCCATTCCGCTTCAGGCAGCCCTGCTTCTTCCCCGAGCGGAGGTGCACCCGCTCTCTGCAGCTTCTCGGCTTGGCTCGGCTCCCCGAGAGGAAGGATTTGGTTGGCAGCCAGTTTTGATCCAGTGTGGGGCGTCCTCACCCCTGACCCCCTTTGGGCAGGTGTCTGATGCTGCCCTCCTCCCGGGCCTGTGATCGGCTGCCTTTGCGAGAGAGTCTTTCGTCAGCTGCCGTGGGTGGTCGTAGGGCTGGTGGTAGTATAACCAGAATCCGACTGATGGAAGAAACCCCTGGGTAGGGGGCTGGGCGCTAAGGCTTCTCGGGAAGGAGTGGGGTGGGAAGAGCGGTCCCTGGGCCTGTGCACGGCGCAGGCTTGGCCAGAGGCCGCCCCTCCGCTGCGGGGGTCCTGCACCTGTGAGCCGTGGTGAGGGCTGGAGCCAGGGCAGGGACCGTGTGGTGAGCGAACACAGCGAGGACAGAAAATGGGCAGAACTTGGTGACTCGGTTGATTGGCTTTGGGACGTGAGACAGCATGACTCCTACCTAGAAAGGGGCTGGTTCTATCTGGCCATGTTTCGTGTGTTAGGAAGCTGATTTATCACGGGGGAGGGGAGTTTGGCTTCGGCTGTGTTTGCGCTTTAGACATCTCTAGGCCCCCAGACTGATGGGCCCAATAGGCAGCCGATTGATGACGGTGCCTGGAGGAGATTCTGGGCAGGCCCTGTAGTCAGCGCATTCGGGAGAAAGTTCAAGAGAGCCGACGGATCCCGGATCACGTCAGGAGAATGTGCAGAATGAAGGGAAAGCGGCTGGGGGGGCGGGGCGGGCAGCCAAGGTAGACAGTCCCGTGGAGGCCGAGGGGACATAAAATGGGATGTGACCCAAGCACTAGTATTTTAAGCACTTGTAACTTATCAGTTAGTCTCAAATGTCTCCAATAATTATTGTATTTCTGTCTTTGATTTCTCCCTAGTGTTTCTTGCAAGATTTGAATGCATGTCTGAAAACTAACGGCATCGGATGTTCACATCACCTTCATCTTCTCTTTAGACCATAAAAAGATGTTGGTGCCAGTGCGTTGAACGGATGTAGAACAGGAGATTAAATTGGGGTAACTTTTAGCCTCATTTCCCCCGTATTTGCACCCACTTGCAATAGAACCGAGTCCCCAAATTCTCTACCTTTGGTTAGCGCCCTTTGGGAAGGGGTACTCAATGTATTAGGTCCAAGCTCATCATGCCGATGTTGAAGAATGAAGTTAATATCCTTCTTATCTGTGGTTAAGATCTTTCTTACAGCACATCGGCCGAAATACTCGAATATTATTGAGCACGTCTTTTGTCTCTATTTCCAATATGCTTCTTGACAATTTTCTTGATATTTTTAGCTGCATACTGACCTACCCAGACTGCTCTCTTTCAAACTGCGTGTTATGAATGCAGGTTCTGAAATCACTTTAGACAGTCATGTCAGCCTTTTAAAGAATTAAATGACTAGGACAGGAAACACTGCAGTGTATCACTTTCATAAAGGGCAAGTCTGACTCTCGAAAATTGTTTCAGTAGAGCGTGGGTTGCGAGTTTGTGTGTTTGAGCACAAAGGTGTGTACGTGTACTTTATAGGTACTGAACTGAGACATAAAGTTTATTTCTTCCTGTGAATTATAGTAAAAAAAATTGGGGGCACCTGGGTGGCTCAGTCGGTGAAGCATCTGCCTTCAGCTCAGGTCATGATCCCAGGGTCCTGGGATGGAGTCCCGCAACGGGATCCTTGCTCAGCGGGGAGTCTGCTTCTCCCTCCACTTCTCCCTCTGCTGATGTGTGCTCTCCCTCTCTCTCTCAAATAAATAAATAAAATCTTTCAAAAAATAAAATAAATTTTCCGATTTTGAGAAATACCATCCAGACCACTTTGGGGTTGACACATGCTAACCCAGATTCCATCAAACCGTGTACTCCTTTTTCATGTCGGGAATCCCAGAGATTAGTACAAGTGCCTCGCATGGAGTGGACATTAAGCAAAGAGTTGTAGAATAAATGAGCGAGTTAATGAACGTGTGAGCATAAGTGTAGCATGGGTTAATTTCCCCTGAACTCATTATCCTACATTTGCTGACGTTCAGGATAGGCTGTGATACAGGGAGAAAATAAGGACAAGAAATCAACTCAGTCCCTTCAGGAGCTTTAAAAAAGGAAACCTGATTTTGACAGAAACAATTATTATGCATTGCAGCCACTCCGCTGGGCAGAGAATGCCTGAAACACTAAATGGAAGTACTATGTATAGCACATTTATAAAGTTTTGAAATATTATCACACAGCCACAATCTTGTTCATTCCATTTATAGGAAAGACATCACTTGTTTAAAAAAAAAAATTCTTTGTTCTGTTAAGAACCAACTCGTCCTGATTCTTGAGCTTCCATATAAAATGTTCCGGCCTAGTGAATATCTGATTCTGGCTAGGAAAAAACAAAGATATTTTAGTATATTTTTGTCTCCTTCGCGATGAACACAATGCAGGAGGTCTGGCTTTCTCCGGTACCAAGGTCATGAGACTTGATCCAGGAACACCTTCCCAATGGGATCTGTTCTCGCTGGGATGAGCTAAGTTTAGTCGGGTTCTCAGATGGAACTTGAATGCAGAGAAACTCGCAGCTAATAGAAACAGGAAACAGCAGGTGAATCCCACCCTGCTGGCAAAGACAGCTGGATTCAGTGCCGACATCCTGAGAAATTGAACCTTGCACCTCCGGCCACCTGGGCAAAGTGTCGGACGTCCTCTTTGGCAAGATCTGAACAGCTCCCGCAATTTTGCCAATAGAGAAAACTCTGCAATCGATTTTTTTTCCTAGTTTATTTTTCTATTCCTATTTTCCTGTTAGCTATTTAAGTGAATTCATTGTATGATAGGGAGTGACCAGAGTTCCTTGATGACAATATGAAACATTTTTCATCAAAACTCTGAATGATGGCAGAGGCTCTCAAAGTTTGAAATTATTCACAGCCTTACAGATAGCTGCTCACACATGCTGCCTGAAAGGTATTCTTTTGAGCTGCAAGAATAATAAATCGTTTTGTTTTAACACATTTTTGTGATCATAGTATCTCAGAGTTGGAAGGAGTCGTAGACAAATATCGGCCACGTGTTGGCCCAGCAACTGGTGCCCGCATCAGAGGAAGCCCTTCTGGTTTGACTGAGAGGAGAATCTAAGGACAACGTAGTGATTTTTTCCCAATAAATGAAATGATTATATTTGCAGGACTCTTCTTTATTTTGTGATTTTGTAGCTACCCACTTTCTTCATGTGAAGATAACCCTTTAAAAAATGACACGATCATGGTAGCTAATTTTTTAAAAGATTTTATTTACTTATTTGTCAGAGAGAGAGAGACAGAGAGAGCGCAAGCACAAACAGGGGAGTGGGAGGCAGAGGGAGAAGCAGGCTCCCCGCTGAGCAGGGAGCCCCGCACAGGGCTCAGTCCCAGGGCCCTGGGATCGTGATCTGAGCCATCTTAATTGACTAAGCCACCCAGGCATCCCGATAGTTAATTTTTTTTTTTTTTAACTTGGGAGGAAAGGTTGGTGACCTTACACTGGGAAGGACTAATCTAATCCAAAACTCCACCCGGTAATTGAGTTCCCTCCTCAGTTCTTCCATGGTAACTTCAGTTAGCCTTTGGCAAATCACTGCCAGAAACAAAGGAAGGTACCATCTCACAGGGAATATGCATCTGAAGAGAGTGTTCCCAGAATGCTCTCTAAAACCTCACCGAACTCTCTTCATTGAGGGTGTGCCTCTCTGGAAATCCCCCTTGTGGTCCCATGCTACGCTTGATGTCTGGGAGGAGACAACGAATCAGAAAATGTGTGTAGAGTTCCTTCATTTTCTGGTGAGATACCTTAAGATATATTCTAGTTTATTTTAACAAGACCCTCTACGGTATGTGCGTTGTGAAGAATATTAAGATGAAAAGAGCTTGTTTGAACCAAATTACTTCCAGCCCCTACTAATGATTTCTTAGTTTTAATTCATCCAATGGTATGAAACCCCAGAAGGAGAAAATTGAAGCATATTTTGAATTGATTATAATAGTATTAACTTGCACTTGGGGAAAATGGGTTGACAATAGAGGGGCCATCCTCTGAACCGTGATCCTTCATCCAGTTTGTATATTTTATAGTCACTGTGTCACATTGTTATCACAATTTCTAACCTCTTTCTGACTGTATTTTCTGGTTTGTAAAGCTGTTCACATCCTAGTTGCACTTAATCTTTAACGATGATCCCATGATATAGTCAGGGGAGGGCCTCTACCTTTATTTTACAGGAGGTAAACCAGAGCTCAAAAACAGTAAGTTGCTGGCATAAGCCCAAGCAACACGGCCAGGGTTTAATCCTGGGTCTCCTGACTCCAAATCCGTAGCTCTCCCACCAAACCAGGAAAACTTCCATCCGGGTATAAGAATTAATACTTCTCCTCTTACCTTCAAGTTTGCTGACATCTGATGTTAAATCCACTAAGAGAACATCAAAGAATACGTGATCAATGGTGAATCTCTGGCAAACAGACTTTTAGATCAATTTGTTCTATCTAAATAGAGTCAAACAAGCAATAAGACCAGCCTCCTACGGTTCTGTGTACACAGGAGTGCTTGGTAAATATTGTTGACAGACCGCTGTGACGAAGTGAGCACACAAAACGTAAACGATAACTCGAGAGTCAGGATCCTTCTCACTGGGTGCAAACCCAAAGGCATTTCAGCAAAAATAAATAAATAAATAAATAAATAAATAAATAAATATCTGGAGATACACATACATGGTGCAAAGATTTTTCTCCCAAGTCAGCTTATGATTTTGAGTGACCAACCCCAAAATAAGCTTTTCTCTCATATTTTTTTCTTTCACAAGACAGACCATTTCAGAATAGTAATAGCGATTAATATCCTGGAAGCAGCAAACCCATTTTCAGCTGCAATGGCGGGGTCCAAAGAGCCTAAGCCAGAATCCATATGATAAGAACTCCGTTCTTTTTATTTATTTATTCTAAATACATGTGGTCTCTGTAACTCATGGCTGGGGATTGTGATTATAAGGGCAGGAGGACAATTTCTGCAAAGGAAAATGGTTATTTGCTGAGCTCAAGTTGAAGGCTGCCAAACAGACTACTCTGAAATATAGAATCAGCTTAGACTTCTACCTGCTGGTTCCAGCAAGTCAGCTACGTTCGACAGTTTCTCAAGGACAAGGGAGAATTTGTGCTGGCTTTACATCAAGAAGCCAACTCCAAACAGACAAGAGAAACAAAAGCGAGAGCAGGACCAATAGATAAAAGAGCCCTTGTTAGTGGACTAACGCAGTTGCTACAAATAGGACAGCGGAAGGAGGGTTGGGAGGGGGAAGAGTAAAGCAAGGTCAAAGAAGGATGATATCAATAGAATATCTCCAAATAGCACAGAATGCAGCAAGAAGTAGAAGCAGATGTCAGTCCAGCCCAATGTCAACCCCCGTGGAGCTATGTAGAAAGACTTGGAAAGAAACAGCATCACTGCAGTTGGTATTAGGAGTAAAGACAGAGCAGATGATACCTTTCTCCCCATGAATTGAAAGCCACGACTTGCCACTGGTCACTGCCTCATCTCCTTTTGGACTGGCCCCATTCAAGATTTTAGAGTTTTTTTTTTTTCTATTTCAGATCTTTACTCCCCTCCTTTCCTTTTGATTTCCTTTCTTCTTCCAGACTCTTGCTGCCAATTCTAACTCTGATCCTCACCCCACTGGCTGTTTCTTGCCTATGCCACCAGGTACCCCGGTTCCAGATGCTTACTCTGGCCTCAGCGACGTTCCAGGAGTGATGATGCATAACCAGGAGAATGGATTTACTGCAGCACTCAGAAAATTCCCATCGTGATTTTAGACATTACTGGCATGGATTGACTTTCATAACTGTGGAGGAAAGCCAAAAATGTATAAAGGAAGTCTGTTTTCAGAGTTCTTATTCCTTAATTTTAGTGAATGGATGTGGGTGTTTTGAAAACTTAGTTTCTTAAGAACTGCCTAAATTTCATAATTATTTCATTTTCATCCGCTCACAGATGGCTTTGCCCTGAGTGTAAAAATTGAAGAGCCAATATAAAATGATGCTACCTTTACTCTGGCAGTTAAATTTTAAATTTCAAACATTGGTTTTCAGAACCTTGGAGAGCATCAAACTCAGCCCTCCATTTCCCTCACTGGAGCCAGCTCAAGTGTAGGCTGATTTCTTCTGTAAAAATGTGAAATGAGAAATAATGGGATAAGTTGACAGTGAAACTAGATTTTGTAAAAGAAATGCCTTCCACAATAACCTATTTTTATTGTTTAAGTTGCTGTTGTATAGTGTTGCATAGCTCTTAAGAGGTGGATTTGGAGTCAATAAGACTCGGATTCAAAGCCAGGGTCTGCCAATTCCTAGTTATGTAATCTTCAGCAATCTCCCCAGGCTTTAGCTCTTCTCTTCCATAAAATAGAGCTGCAAATAGTAGCTACTTCACTGGGCTGTTCTGATGGTTATGGGAGCTAATCCATGTAAAACCTTTAGCACATAGCACTCATTGCTTTCTGCATACTTTCAAATAGGTTGTTTCTGACCTAGTTGACAACAGTGACCAATACTGAGGATTTGGGGCTCCTTGAGGGTATTCTCTTTCAGGGGAAGGACATGCTCAGGAAGGAAGAAAGCAACCGACTCCCAGCCTTGTCAGTTTCAGCTTCATGTTCTGGAGTAGAGGCTCCAGTTCCACGCATTCATGACTCAGAACTTTCAGTCGAGTAGGGTTTACCCGTTTGCCCATTTCAATAATGTTATCAGCTATCGATACTATTTTCTTGCCTTTCTTTGTGCCCCTCCCAGAGACAACTGGATCATACACCCATTTGTTCATTTCATATACCTTTATTGAACATCTACTTGGCGTCAGCATTGTGCTAAATGATTGAGATACGGTGATGAGCCAAAGGAAATGCTCCTTTCTGTCTTTGGGGGAAATTTCTTACAATGG
Organism: Ursus americanus; assembly: GCF_024610735.1. Lineage (NCBI taxonomy): Eukaryota > Metazoa > Chordata > Mammalia > Carnivora > Ursidae > Ursus > Ursus americanus. The sequence continues at coordinate 103,881,085 of NC_142128.1, read as the reverse complement.
GTATCTTGACACAAGTTAGAGCTCACCTCTCACTGTTGAAGCTAAAGGGGCCAGACTCCTCCTTTCTCAGTCTTCCTTGCAGCTGGGGCCCAGGCTCAGCCTAGCCCTACCTTCAGTTGGTGAGACTCACCTGCCCCAGATCTCTGAGTGGGATCTAGTGACCCAAAAATGCGGGTAGAGTGAAAGAGTCTTTCTGGTGGCAGCAGTGATCGTCGCAACACCCAGTTTCTAGGGCTCCGGGAATGGTGGTGTTGGCATCGATGTCCGGAGCCTGGTGCTGGCACTCTTGGGGTACGGACTCGTTACTGTGACTCATGTTTAACATGCCTGACCGCACGGTGGAATCAGCCAGACTAGTGCAGCAGCATGATTTCGCCTGTGGTTCTGCCTCTGTAGCCTCTTGTTGCTCCTGGCCATTTTTCTGTGGCTCTTCACATAGCCCTCCTGGAAATTCTATGAACAGTCGATTCCTTTTAATAATTGCTTCCTTTTTGCTAAAACCAGCTGGTCAGTTTCCACCTTTGCAGTGAAGAATCTTGACTGCCTCAACAGAGACTCAAATCCCAGATCCATACTTGAAAGCTGGGTGACTTTGTACAAGTGACTTATTCTCTCTAAACCCCAAGCTTCTTCTTTATAAAATGGAAACTACAGCAGGTGGAAGAATATGCATCAAGTGCTTATTTTATCATATCTAGGACATAGTAGATGTATAATATATATTAGCTCCTATGAACATATTTAATAATAATAAATGAGGACATGAGAAACGTGGCAAAACTTGTGAGTGAAGCTCTCGGCTGTAACATACTCTCCTCAAACATGAAAGAAAAGGACCAAATTCATTTTAAATTATTTCAGTCATTGAGAATATGATTGAAATGAAGGAGGCAGGCAAGCTTTAAGTCAGTCAACTTCAATTTCTTTCTGCATCAGAGCATTAAATAAGATTTCCAGATGCCTATATTTTTACAAACACTCAAATAGTGAATGCATCAGCGTGATTGAATTTTTAATTTCACCTTGATAGTTAAGCACCACGTATGTACACATACAGAATCCTTAGGTATAAGGGCTCTCCAATAAATCATTACAGGTTCTGAGAAGTTATTACAAGCTCTTGCAACTAGCAGGTAGCGTCCTAAACACTCAAAATTCGTACTTACCTCCGCTGCTTGTGAATGTCTCCATTTATGACCCTCAAACCTTTCCTCGAGGAATGCAGTGCCCAACTCTGGATTCTTACTGTTCCGGTGGCTGCTTTAGTAGTCTTTCTCATCATACTTGTGCCTTTATTATTAAGAACTTGTGACATACCCAGTAGCTAATGGGACCAATGTGCTTTTTAGTGCTCGTGGTCAAAATTAGCTTGGACCAATAAATGTTAGTTTTTTGGAATATTTCTTCATGAGAACCATGAGAGACACAGAGATAACATTAGTATGACAATCTTCCACTTGAAACCAGATCCTTCAATACTCTTTAAAAAATGCAAAATTTCAGGGGCGCCTGGGTGGCACAGTCGTTAAGCGTCTGCCTTCGTCTCAGGGCATGATCCCAGCAATCTGGGTTCAAGCCCCACATCAGGCTCCTCCGCTAGGAGCCTGCTTCTTCCTCTCCCACTCCCCCTGCTTGTGTTCCCTTTCGTGTTGGCTGTCTCTCTCTCTCTCAAATGAATAAATAAAATCTTTAAAAAATAAAAATAAAAATAAATGCAAAATTTCAGCGCAAAGTATTGCTTTATGGTTTGACACGGCTGCTGTTTCTTCCATATTGTTGGATGCTATGATGTGTATGGCAGTCGGAAATTGTGCGTAAGTATTCATTATCTAAGTAGTTCTGCTAAGCCATTTTGGAAGTTTTATAAACACCTTGACTTTAGACAAAATAACCGAAGTGTTCATCACCCGGAAACATCCATTCTTCTGCATTCTTCGTGGGTACCCATAATCTTCATTCCTTTGTCCTCCTTTCCATAATTAGCCACCAAACCAGAAGAACTTGACTAGGAAAAGCCCTAATATATATGAACAAACTCACAGCCTGAAGATTTACACAGCTGCAGGAATGGGCGGCTTGGACTGAAAGTCCTGGCTTATTGCCCTGTGAAGATATTTCTAATAGGAAAGATCATTTATATTTTAGGCAAGGAGATGGAATGTGGAGCGGTATTAACAAACCAACATTAAGGAATGGAACGGCAAGTGATTTTACAACGAAGAAAGTGAAGGATAGATTTACATAAATTACGAAGCCTTGCTAAGCAATAAATTCTTGGGGAAAAGAGTCTTCAACGTAATTAAGAAGCTGGTTTTGCAGGCTTTAGTCAATAAGAAATTCCCTTCTGAAGTCAACATCTGGTTTGGATTCTTTTTTAAAAATGCTATTATCGTGAAAACAAGCAAACAAAACAGAGACTGCAGGTCAAAATTGTGTAGGAATAATTGTGATGGGGCTTAGAGATTTTACCTTTGAGCGCCAGCAAATTATTTGGTACTTAACTGAGCAGAATGTCATAATGATTCACATTTTAGCATAGTTAGGCGTTAGATTGTAATTTAATTTCTTATCTCTATGTGACGTTTTAATTTTTATTAAAATTACTAATGGAAAATCACCTACGATGAAGGACTTATGTCTGTATATTAACTCCAGCAATTGGGTCTCATTAGCCTGAAATTCTAAAAAAAAAAAAAAAAAGAGAGAGAGAGAGAGCGTGAGAGAGAGAGAGAGGTTTTCAAAGGATGAGGCCATTGGTTTGAAATATCACTTTTCCTGTTCCATTAATGTCATGTCATTTAAAACGCTCACAGCTGGATAAGCAACCCTTACACTTTCATTTCCCACCTCCAATCTATGTTTAGATTCCTATTTTCCTTTTGTGCTATCTCTTGATCTTTTCTATTCTTTTTATTTTGAGATTTCTTTTCTTTAAGAGCTGTCTCTTTTACTCCAGAACTCATTTTTTCCTTTATTCCCATTATTTGACATTTTTTGGAAGTGTGGTTTGAAAATACCCTCTTCCTTTAGAAAAATTACTTTCCTTAAACATAAAAACTTCTTCAGGGTGGTGATCTGTCAAAATAGTATGCAGGAAATAAAAGCACTGAGGCTGTTATTTATCAATGGGAACTGTGTGTCGACTGGTGTAGAAAGATTCGAAAATTACCCCTAAAGAACAGTGGGAGTCTACGCTGAATACAGATAGGAGTCCATGTCAGCAGGATTACTGGGGAAGGGAGTCATTCAAATGCAATGCTGGCAAGAAAGGAAAAATTTTTTAGAGCATAAAGAAATACTTGGTAAATTTTTGTTTGCAACAGCCCATTACCATGTAGCGTGTGGATTTAAAAAACCTTATTATGTTTGACATTAAATATCAAAAATGAGACAAAACAGGAGCTCTTTCAGGTTCCTTGCAACTCTAAGCGCTTGCTTTTCAAAAAGTACTTGCTATTGTGGCAAATAGAAATGATGCTATAGGGAGGGTCTGCTAGGTGTTGAGTACTTTTGGTCCGTTATGCCACTTGGCTCTCACAACCTGTAAATAGATACTATTATCCTTGCGTGTAGCTAAGGACACTGAGGCTCAGAAACCTTGAAAAATTGCCAACATGCAAACTGGGGAAGAAAATGAACAGGGACTTGAATGCAAGACCACCTCCCTCCAAAATTCATGCTCTTTCTGGCCTGCATTAATTTGAATAAATTGACCCTGCATTTATGTTAGTTTGCCTAAAGGTATTCTTATCTGTAAGATGTCTTCTCTTCTGTGATTTAAATTGAATTCCAGCTTTATGGTTGTATCATCAGGGGAACTAATTTGTCAGACTACCCTTAGGTCATCCCCACCATGGTGTCACTGGGAGAAAGTGAACACTCAGTGGGGAAAAGTGACTGAGCACTCCCCATGCAGTGAGGGTGTGCTGAGGGATGAACTTGCATATTTTAATTAATCTGCAAAATAGCAACATACTCACTAGTTCCTTAAGCATTTATTCATGCAATGTATTTTTATTGATCTGCTATGTGGTTCATATCCAGGCTCTGGGGACACAGCAGTGAACAGGACCGACAAGATCACTGCCATCACAGAGTTCATGTTCTAGAGGGGGAGACAGGAAACAAGCAAGATACACGAAAGCACATTTACAGCTGTGAAATATACTGTCAATGATGTTTCAACTGAGGCCTGAAGGATAAGGAACTGAAAACCATCTGAGGATCTGGAGATGAAAGCAGAGGCAATAATGAGTATAAACGGAATGCATACCTGAGGTGCTCAGGGACAAAGAGAAGTTCTGTGAGGCTGAGTGTGGTGACAGGGAGAGCAGAATGCAGGGGTGAATGAAGAGGAAGGTATAACTTGGAGAACTTGGTGATGGGAATTGAGAGTAAGTGGGGGATGAAGGACTCCTAGGGTTTAGTATAAACAGCTGAGTGGATGGAAAAGCCATCTATGGAGTTGTGGGTGACTAAGGGGAGCAATAAGTTTGGGGAGGAAAATCAAGAGCTCTGTTTTGGGCATATTAACTTTGAGGTATTTATTATATACTCAACTAGGCAGTTGGCTCTGAGTCTGGAGGGGTTTAATAGCAATTATAGTTTAAAAAAAAGACAAGTCTATTATGCAGTAATATGTGTGTTTATCTGTTAATGTATTACATTACAAGATCTAGCGGTGGGTCTAATAACGACTGTAATTTTGAGTAGTGATGAAGCAGAAATGCTATTTGGAGATGTCTGCGTAATATCAAAGCATCTGTGATGTCAGGGTGCCTGGGTGGCTCAGGTGGTTAAATGTCTGCCTTCAGCTCAGGTCATGATCCCAGGGTCCTGGGGTCGAGCCCTGCACTGGGCTCCCTGCTCAGCAGAGAGCCTGCTCCTTCCTCTCCCTCTGCCCCTCCCCCTGCTTGTGCTCTCTCTCTTGCAAGGTGATCAGCTGAGAGTGGGGAGGTAGAAAAGGGGTAAAAAATTATGAGGAATAAAATACTCAGCTCTGATAGAGGAGGCAAACTTTTAGGGAAGAGCAAGAGACTGGCTGGGCTGTATAGTACTGCCATTATTAAGCACGTGGGCTCAGAAGGCAGTCTTCTGTAGTTTGAGTCCAAGCTCTGACACTTTCCTACTGTGTGACCTTGAGAATGTTACCTCATCTCTGTGTGCCTCATTTCCTCATCTCTAAAATCAGGATATTAATTAGCTCTACCACATAGTGTTGGAGTCAGAATTAAACCAGTTAATACAAATAAAGAAGTTAAATTATGCCTCAGATAAATTAGGTGCTCAATAAATGCTAATCTTTATTATTAATACTGGGTTATCGCAGTGGTTATGGAAATGAGTGCATGGATTCAGAAGATACTTGCGAGGTAGAATTGCCAAATCTTGGAGATTAATCTGATAGGCGGGATGGAGAGAGAGGTGTCAAGACTGATTTGTGTGTTTGAGTCACCTGGTAGATGGTAGTGCCATTTTCTGTCAAGGAGAAGAGTGGAAGAGCAGGTCTGTGGTAGAAGATGGGGAAGAAGAAGAAAAAAAAATAATCACTTTGCCCAGTGAGGGATCATACAGACAGACTCTGGACTCTGGACCCAGAAGGAGGAAAGGAGGAGGCCACCAATCCTGGGGATTGCTCAACCCCTGTGTTCATAGTCATGGCTTGGACATTGGTTTTAATGGATTGGTTGGAAGCATACTCTTTTTGTCGTTTCTGTTTCTAGTCCCTCTTTGTCCAGGTTAGATATGGAAGCTGACCACCGATTTCTAAAGATCAACAGTTCTATGATGCCAAGTGTTGTTCACCAACAATCGCTCATCGAGTTGTCCCTTCTTTTCACAATCCCTTATTTCTGTCTTATTGTCCCCTTCCGGGTTAATTTGTCCACTTCCAAAGATAATTAAAGGCAATTCTCCATATAAATAATGGAGACTACATAGGAGCAGAAAGCATGTCTGTTTAATTCACTGCTCTTTTCCCTATGTCTAGCAAGTAGCTTTGTATATATAATAGGCACCCATAAATAGGGTTCCAAAAAAGAAAAAAAGATTAAGAAGTAAAAATCAGGTAGAATGGAAAGAAACTATATACTAAGATTCTAAGGCAAGAGTCCAGGATTATTCTTACACTTAAAAAAAAAAATTGGCATCCTTTTTCAAGTGAAATACCACCTGGCAACTCAATGTATTTTATATATTAAGGGATTTTAAGTATGTAAAACAGAATATTAATTTAGAACATGTGCTTTTCAACCCTGAAATATTAAGAAGTAATTTTATTCAAACTTTTTAAATGACTTTTTAACATTGGTGTGTTACTAGTTAGGGTTCTCCAGAGAACAGAACCAGTAAGATATTTATAGATATTTATATAATGTATATATTTATATTATATATATGTTTATATATGTATATGTATAAAAGGAGATTTATTATGAGGAATTGGCTCACGATTATGGGGGCTGAGAAGTCCCACCATCTGTTGTATGCAAGCTGGAGACCCGGGAAAGCCGGTGGTAAAATCCAGTCTGAGTCTGAAGGCTGGAAACCTGGGGTCCAATGGCGTGAATCCCAGTCTGAGGGTGGAAGAAGATGAGATGTCTCGCTCAAACAGCAAGGTCGAAAAATGGGGCAAATTCCCTTTCCTACGCCTTTTATTCTTCTTAGGCCCTCAGTGGCTGGAATGGCAGCACTCCCCTTGGGGAGGGCAATCTACTCTTTGAGTCTACGGATTGAAACGTTAATCTCACCCAGAACCTCCCATAGACACACCCAGAATTCATGTTTAATCTGGGTGCTCCGTGGCCAGTTGAGTTGAGCCACAAAATTAACTATCACATGGTGTCATCATTAAACAGGGCCGCCTTGGGAGTCATTGACAATATTTTTGGGGGGAGAATATTATCTTTTCATGTGATTTATTTGGGAGATAGCAGCTTTTGAATCCATGTATGATGCGGTCATTGAATTTTATCTCAAGACACAAGAGTAGAGAGTTGGCTTAAAAACTTTTGTCCTGTAGATGTAATGGGTTGAATTGTGTCCTCCAAGAAGACATGTTGACGTCTTAACTGCTGGGGCTTCAGTATGTGACCTTATTTGAAAATAGGGTCCTCGGAGGTAGATGTATTTAGTTAGGATGAGGTCACACCGGAAGAGGATGGGCCTCTAATCTGATACGCAGCTGGAAGAGCAGAGAGACACACAGGGAAAGATGGACATGTGATGATTCAGGCAGAGATCAGAGAGAGGCACCCACAGCCAAGGAATGCCAAGGATTGCCAACAAACACCAGACGCAAGGAGAGACAAGGAAGGATTTCCCCCTATAGGTTTCAAGAGGAGCCCGTGCCTTGCCGACACCTTAATTTTAGATTTCCAGCTTCCAGAATTGTGAGACAAGACACTTCTGTTGTTTTAAGCTCTCAGTTTCTCACACACTGTTACAGCAGTCCTAGCAAACAGCGACAGTATGTATTTGTGATGTTTACTGCATGATGACTTATTTCAGTGCTTTTTAAAAAAATGATCTTTATGTAATAAGTCCTGGAGGTCTAATACATATTACAGCGATTATAGACAATAAAACTGTATTATAAACATTATACTCGCTAAGTGACTAGATCTTAATTGTTCCCCAAACTGGAAAAAATGGTAATTATGTGACACAGTAGAGCTATTAGCCAACACGACAATGGCAATCATATTGCGATATAAATGTATCAGATTGATATGTTGTACACCTTAAATTTACACTAATGCTGCAGGTCAAATATACCTCAATTTTTAAAAAATTGCTCATATCTCTTGTTAGGAGACCCCCCCCCAACCGTAAGGTCATATGTTTAAAAATAGCCACTTACATCTACGATAAATTTCTTTGCCAAGCATTGGACAACAACACTCTCGGTGAAATTCCCTGCTGAGAGCCTAAGACCTGTGTCTTTCCTCCACGTTGCTGACTGAAGGACATTCTTATGCTCGGCTACCAGACACTGATGTGACAAGATTCACATCGGGTGTTCTTGCCCAGGTGGAGGGCTGTCCCAACTTTGACTCGGAGGCTGCTCTCCCTTTACCATTATGGGGAGAAACAGAGAAATTTATTTTTTCCTTGAAAGTAAATGCTTGGTTTTTCTTTATTACTCATACAATACTTATTATTTGGAGATAAATTAGAAGATACAGAAAAACGGATAGAAGAAAGAAAAACTCACAATCATTGAACAGTAACATTCTGTATACCCTTCTAGACATATCTCTATAGACTTTTTTTTTCCTAAAAAAGTTACTGTGAGCATACATACTCTTTTAAAACGCGCTTTTTTCCTGTTATCCACATATGGTGAGTCCTTTCCTTCGCGTGGATTGCTGTAACTCACTTAAGCAGTCCCCTATTGCTGGACGGCCGATCTGTTTCCATTCTACTGCTGTTATTGACTCTTCTTCTGTCCAAAGGAAGTAGAACTGTCGGGTTGAAAATGTACACATTTTAAGGCTTTGGTAAGTGTTTCCCAATCATCTCTTAAAGGTTTGCTCCAATGGCAGACTCTACCTCGTTCCATTTTGTTTTTATTGTTTGGCCAAAGTAAAATTTGGTATCTCTGTGCTGTTTCCTTTCACTGCTTTAATCACTAATAAACGTGAAACTCCCCCCACCCAACTCCCCGCTCCCTTCCCCGGCACAAATTTAGCCCTTTTCTGACTCATATGTTCCAAACCTCAACAAACCTGCCTGGACTTTCTGGATTTTGTTCACTGCCTTGTTGTTTTCTGAATTATCAACGTATTCCCAGGTATGCCACATAGGATTTGGAGCATTTTCCAGAATACCAAGGAGATCATTTGTCACCAGTTTGGAAACCCCTGCAGAGCACCCTCCATGTTACTGGAAATGTCTAGGGCACACGGTTCATGGTTTTATAGGTTGGTTTTTAAACCCCCTCCTCTGCGGCAGAGACTCTGCTTTAACCCCTGCGATGGGGAAACGGGCTGGTGGAGGGCGGCTGTTCATCCAACCCAAGCCCTTCCAGAAGAAGCAAGGGCCAGGCGTTGCTGCTGACAGGCTGTGAACCACCGTGAACCACCGCCCGCTCTTCCCTGGGTCTTCTCCATTTGCCTGGCTTGTGACCTCCGGAGTGCCAGTTGAAATGGAAATGTAGTCGTTTTTCTCTCAGGGCGACTCCCAGTGCGGCTTATGGAAAAGTTCTGTGTCGGTGGCCGGGGCAGCTTCGTGGTGCAGAAGGACGCCTGGTTCCATGTGCGCGCCCCAGGACAGGTTTGTGCCTCGGTTTCCTCCCCTGTAAAATGCCCTTAGCTCACAGGGTTGTGATGACCATGACGTCACTCCCTCCCCGTGAGGCTCTCAGAACAGGGCCTGGAGCGTTCAAAGTGCTCCCTGAAGCAAGAGAATGGAAAAGGAGAGGGGAACAGCGCGCGCAGGGTTTAAAAAGCGAGGTGAACCCCAGGCAGGACAGAAGAACTGGTTTGAGGCAGAAGGCCAGCCTGCGGGTCTTGCTTTTCCCCTTCCGCGAGGCCTGGGCGCAGGGGCAGCACAGTCGCCGGCAGTGCGGTGTCCGCGCGGCGGGGCGGCGCCCACACGCGGAGGCTCAGCTGAGCGCGGCCGGGCGGGGTCCGGGGTCCGGGGACTGGGGGCTGGGGGCCCGGAGCCGGGCGGGGAGCGGGGCCGGGGGCCCGGGGCGGGGGGGGGGGCGGAGCGGGAGCGGGGGCGAGGAGCGGGGCTGGGGGCCCCACGCGGGGAGCCAGCCAGCGCTTTGTGCGACGCTGCTGAATGGAGCTGGTGTGTGTGCGCGCGGGCTTGCACGGATTAGTCGTGCTTTCCCATGAACTACAAAAGAGCGCCCGAATCTGGGACGTTTGTCATCAAGGGCAGGCTGCTCAGGATGCAAGGTAACCGGAGCTTTTCCCGGACGGCTTCAGTCTTCGGGACGTGGGGTCACCCTAATCCTTCCTGTTTATATTGTGGACGCGTAGGCAGCGAGGCTTAAGCCCCGCGACCGTCAATCGGCTCGCGATGCCGGCGTCCCGGCAGCTACGGCCTCCGGCTGCTTTCTGCGTTGTGTTTCAGGGGCACTGTTCGCTCCCGTTTATTCAGTCTGGTCACAGACAGCCGCGGCGGAGGCGCGACCGACTCGATTTAGCTCTTGGAGAGTTTCATGCTCTTGTTTACACATTTCTTTCTGTTTTCTTTCTTTCCTTCGAGCCCCCACTCGGCTTTCCCATCACTGCGGGGTTTCAGAAGATGGTAGTAGGTAACCGTGCAAACACGTCTCATGTAACAGCTGATTCTCAGAAAATGACAACTGTGTGACGGTTTCTGTAAGCCAGGAGGTAGATCTCCGTGGCAGGACCCGATAAGAGTGAGTTACTCGCCGTCCTCCCCCAAGCAACACGTGCTTCTCTTTTATTCAAATGGGATCTGTTTCAGTACCTGGAATCCCAGGCCTGCAGTTAGCCATGGGTGTTTGGTGAAGGTCAAACCTTGCCACCCCACTCTTGGTCAGGAGGTGAGGAAGCGGTCCTGGCGGTGGGGCCTGAAGTCGGGCTTCCAGGTGAAGGGATCTGCTGATGAAGCTGAGAGCCCACCTGAAAGGGGGAGCGCAGAGGGTCTCAGCAGACACCCCAGAGTGCCCAAGGACCAGACCCTATCTTCACCTTTCCCTCTTCAAAGATAGTGAGCCATTTTTCCTGATTCTTCCTTTACTGATTCATTGCCCAAAGATGTATAGGAATTACAGCATTCCAAGCCTTGGGCTAAGACCAGGAAGAGTAATATGGTGGAGGTCCTGCTTTATTTATAACATACCATTATACAATAATATGATGTATTTCTATGTATATATTGCTTGGGAGAAGACCGGGGGATTGAGAGGCTTAGCAAGGCCTACAAGGGAAAGAGGTGTTGGCCGCATTTCCCCAATTTAGCCATTCTTTGGAATGACTTAGGGAGGCGACCAAAGTCATATTCCCTAGTTTCATCCCCCACCTACTGGGTTGGGATTTGTGAGGGCGGGGCAGGGAACCTGCATTTAACCGCTGGCCTGGCCAGCTGTGTGGAGCCCTTGGTCCCATTGAAAACAGAGGGACAGAGGGGTGGAGGGAGACAGACTGAGGCTAATGGAGCAGAGGTGACAAAGCCTGATATGGTTGGCGGTGAGCAGCTACCCCATTCATTCCAAAAGCATATAGTTGGTATTTCCGCAACAACTATGTTGGAAGCCTTCACTTCTGGAATTTATTTGTTCCTTTAGCTTGACATTTTTATTACACTAGTAGAAATCAGTGGGGGAAAACACATATTATGTAGTCCTTGATTTAGGGCTTCTATCTCTCCAACACACACACACACACACACACACACACACACACACACACAGTCACTTGCTGCTGGAATGCACGTAGTTAATATAATGAGAGAGACCTATTTTTCTGGAAATTGTGAAGTATCTGAGGGCAAGTCTTAGGGACTAACACATGAATGTTTATTTTATAAGTAATGGCATCTATTTCGCAGGTAACATTTTAAATACATGCAGCCATAAAGGCTCTTCATTTAATCAGCAGTGACAGAAAAAGCCTTCGAGGTGCTTGTGGGGGAATTACTGTACAGAGCTGAATTGTAAGGAACTGACCCTTTCTATTTTATTTTACTTTATTTTTAATTTAATTTAATTTTTTGAGAGAGAGAGAGCCAGTGGGGGGGGCAGGGGAGAGAATCTCAAGCAGACTCTGAACTGAGCGTGGAGCCAGATGTGGGGCTTGATCTCAGGACCCAGGAGATCGACTCACAACCTGAGTCGAAACCAAGAGTTGGACACTCAACCAACTGTGTCATCCAGGCTTCCCGAATTTTCATAAATTAAAAATACCCTCTTTTCATTGACCAGTAATTTGCAGCATTTAAATTTCTAGATTTTTTTCTTGGGAGTGATACAGAAAGCGATCCAATCGTCCTATGATTTCCTGAGATAGATTATCTCCTTTCAGGAAGCCAGGAGACATGCTTTTGTGTGTTCTTCCAAAGGCTGTCGGGGAGGCTTAGTGGCCATTTGCTGTCTGCAATGAGCAAGCAGAGCTCTCTCTGTGCGTTTTCGGTCTTTTATACCGGAGTCTGTTGCTTTCGTTCTATTCTGCACATGGCTGTTTCCACTGACCAGTTGTCTGTTGACCATATATTCAGTGCTCAGTGCTCTGTGAGGCCACAAGAAAATGCAGCATCAGACTAGGTTCCTGCCAGCAAGGAACTTATGACTTACCTGAAAATGTGACGTGGACGTAGGAAGAGAGCAGTGGAATATTGAATAATAAAGTGCACAGGACCTGGTCAGTGGAACAGAAAGGAATGGTATAAAAAAGCGTAGAATGAGGAATGACGGTCGAGGTGGAACACCAGGGAAGCTGCCATTCCCAGAACTCGAGAGGCCAGGAAGAGGGTGTGAAGTCTGGGTGGGATGCGCTGCCTTCAGCCCCTTGACTTCAAGAAGGCCTGAAGGAAGAAGGCAACTCAAAACGGCTGGCCCAGAATTACAGTGATGGAAAAGAGCGCGAATATCACAAAACTTGATAAAATAAAAATATTATCACCAATAGAAATTTGGGGGTAGTGATGGGAGGAGGCTAATTGCCTCATCTATCGATCCTTACTATCTAAAATTCAATCTCTATGTAAAAGGTAAAGATACTCTTAAACATCCGATTTGCTTCTTTTTAAAATACTTAAATATTTTAGGAAAATAATATATCTTATGGCCTAGAAATACATGTTTAAAAATTCCATGATACTTTCCAGTTTCACTTCAAGGTATTTTTCCTGCGGATTAAAATCAAGTCACATTAAAGTGAATACTTTTAATTAATAAGAGAATACATAGCACACTATACTCATTAAATTTTTTCTTTCTATAGTTCTCCTTTCCTGGATCTGTTTCACATGCAGAGTAAGGTCTTCAATTATGCTCATCAGTGTTAACATTAGTTAGTTCTCAGCAGTGGGATCTGGGTGATTTGTTGCCTTTTTTTCCCCTTTGTACTTCTCTGTATTGCTCATTAAAAAAATGAGTGTATATCATTTTGATAAAAACAATGAAGTCATTATATTTTAAAAATGCGTATCTGCCCAAAGGAGACAGAAACTTCAGGAGAAGGGCTCCCCAAAAAGAGACGAAGGAGAGTCTTTCTTAATGGCCAGTTTGCTGGTAGAAACTCCAAGCTCCTTGCTGTCCTTCCACCCCGTTGTTATATATCATTATGCTAGATATTTCTTTTCCAAGCACGGGGGAATAGGATTGATGGGGCTCTCGCAACGTCTGAGCCTGGAGATGTTTTGAGTGGTCCTACAACCACAACTATTTGTTTACTCATTCTTTATTATCCTTGTACTCAGGGAGGAGACTCCAATCACTCCTGGGGTGAATCTTGATTGGTCCAAGCCATTCCTAGTGGTCTCATTTCCCACTGCCAGTGATTGGTGAAACGTGAGCATCTGATATAATTCTGGCCAATTAGATGTGAAAGGAAGATTCTTGGGTAGGAATTTTCTGTGAAAGGGTTGGGAATGTCCTCATTTTCCTACCTCTTTGTGCTATTGCAGAAGGATAAAATGCTTGGACCTACAGCCATCATCTGAAGCCTCCAAAAGAGGACAAAGGCCGCAACCCTGGAAATGAGAGAATGGAAAGACAGCTTCTTGATGACATAGATTTGGTTGCCAATTAACCCTAGAACTGTTCCACTTCTAGTCTTGTTATGTGAGATAATAAAATGCTCTATACATTAAGGTACATAGAGTTTGGTTCTCTGTTCTTGTAACTGAGAGCATCCTCGCGGATACTTATAACCCTGGGAAGCACTGTGACATGCACATTAGTCTGGCAATTGGAGCAGAAGGAGTCTCATAATTTTTTTCTTCAATAAAAGCCCAGGCAGAATGAGAGAAAGTTCTATGTTACAAATGCCCAGGTTCAGTTTAGGCCACGCCCACATGCACGAAGGCTCCCATTTCTTGCCATCTTGCTTTATGCCAGTGCGGTATCTTCATAATCCGGATAACAATTGAAAACCTACTTGACAGATAAAAAAATCTTGACGCACAGGAGCAAGTTTCTGTCAGGATTTGAATCGGGTCAAAGCTCTCTTTGGATAACTGGCATTAACTCTCAATTGTCAGATTGTTAATATTTTTTGGGAGGTGTGTTCACAAGTTATTACTGACAACCAAGCACCAAAATTAAAAAGAAACACAGAGGCGCCGATTCAGAGCTATCCCGACGTACAGCGTTCTGTGTTCTGCGTTCTAGTGAGCTCACTTCCTGTTGTGGGAGGGAGGAGGGTGGCACTCTCTTCAGCCCCCAGGGAGTTGTGCCCACCCTACAGCCCACCTTATCTCTGTCATAGCCCCTGGGATTCCGGCAAGCTGTTCCTGTGCTGGGGTGTGTCTGTTCCTCCAAAGGATCCTTGTACATAGGGTCTTTTTTTTTTTTTTAAGATTTTATTTATTTATTTGAGAGAGAGAGAGCAAGAAGGAGAGAGAGACAGAGAGAGAGAGGGCGTGAGCTGGGGCAGGAGCAGTCGGGGAGGAAGAGGGAGGGGAAACAATCTCAAGCGGACTCCGCACTGAGCGAGAGCCCGACGTGGGGCTCGATCTCACGACCCTGAGATCAGGACCTGAGCCAAAACCAAGAGTCCGACGCTTTCCTGACTGAGCCACCCAGGTGCTCCCCCTCCACTTTTTTCAAGGCCAGCCCATTTCCACTGTTGGTAGAGGGGTAGCTTTGCTCCCAGTGCAGCTCTTCTTCTCTTAGCTCTGCCAGCTCTAGAGAGCCTCTAGGTTGAGTCTGTTTACTTGAGAAAAGCCAGACACCAGGTCTTGTTTCCCCTAAATCCCAGAGGACCTATGTCAAGCGGGTGGGGTGGGTTTCTTGAAGTCTCCTGTTGCTCAGGCTTAAAGTGAGGGGGAGGCACTCTCTGCCCCTCCCACAAACCGCAGAGATCACCACTGACGACCAGTTAGAAAACACAGAGTCTTGTGCCCCTCTTCGCCCCCCTTATTTGCCCCCAGGTGGGTGATGTGCGAATGCGGCGGAACCAAACCCACGGCCTCCCGGTCCTTCCTGCCTTGAGGTTGGCTGACGCCCAAAGGTGAGGGGAGGTTGTCTCAGTCCTCGCACCACTGCCGTTTGGGACCAGCTGATGCTGTGCTGTGAGGCCTGTCCTGTACCACCGACCCTTCAGCAGTGTCCTGGCCTCCACTCACTACAGGTCGGTAGCATCACCCAAGCTGTGACAACCAAACAAGTCTCCGGACATTGCCAAATGTCCCCGAGAGTCTTTCGGGTCTTGTGCTGCTGTCAGGGGAGCCACGACTGTGTCATCCTGCCGCACAGGGCTTCTGATGTAAGAAGGCGAGCCTGGAGCCACGCTGGCAGCAGACCCCCAGAAGACAACCAAGAAACCACGTCGGTAGGAAGCTAAATCCTCCAGCTGTAATCCTTTCCGTGTCTCTCCTTTCTCTTGCCTCTCTGGAAAAGCCATATTTACGTGTTGCCGCTTCGCCCCACGGTAGTACAGGCATTAGGAGGAAACCGGAGGGGGTGACGGGGTGACGGGGGTCAGGAAGAGCGGGAGTGCAGCTCCCTGCCCCCACCCTGCTCCAGCAAGGCCAGCTGGGGTGGCGGGGGGGGGGGGGCTGATCATCGGAGAGCCCACACAGAGAGCCACGCTCTGGGCTCCAGGATCCCGCTGCTCTTCCTACAGACACTCTCCCTTTGCTGCCAACCCCCCAGGCAGATTAGATCAGATTTCCTTCTTTCTTTTTCTTTTATTAGGAGACCAACAGTTTTCCGATAGTGTACTATTAGGATTGGACAAGCAGGAAGAGCCCCAGAGTGTGGCAGGGGCACTGATTGTGTCCCCCCAGCCACCCTAAGGCTTGATCTGGAAACGCGGTGTGGAGCTGGGGCCTGCTGGGGGAGGGGCAGGAAGAGGCTGCCGGGGACTGGATGCTCTGACAGGAACTCCTCTTAAAGAAGATTGCTGTTTCCAACCAAGGGCATCTAATAGAGGCTCACAGGTCAATGAGCGAGGAGCGCTCGTGGCCAAGCGGACTACAGCGGGGGGTCCCCACGTCTGCCCTGTCTGTTGCCTTGAAAGGACTCTGCCTTGCCCTGACCCCAGAGACTGAAGTCACAGCTTCAATAAGCAGACACACCTGCTTTTTTTTTTCTTAGTGAAATGAAAGATGCAGAAGGGTAAGTTTGCTCCAGCACGAGAGGCAATAGGAGCGGAGGATCGGCAAACGTGAGGATGAGCCACCTGCTGCCAGAAGAAAAATTGTATGGCCAATAGCAGAATGGAAAACAGTAGGAAAATGCCTGGAAAGCCAGGAAGGAAAGAGATTCTGAATATCAGATCCTACCTGGCGGGCAGCTGTTTTACATGGGCCGGTCTCGAGAAGGCCCAAGGAAACTGACGGTAGAGTTTTTGGAGAATGGGGAGGAGGCCGGGACGTGGCCCCTTGGGGTGACCTGTGGTCCTCACCTTTCCCAGCTGCCATTTGCCCATATCTTCCCCTCTGACTAGTATCAGGCAGAGATCCCTCCCAGGAGTGAATCACGCCTGGCCGAAGCCTGTTTTCGTTTTCGCTAGTGATTGGCCTACCGAGAAGCAAGAGATCCAGGTCTGCCAATGGGACCCAAGGGGAAGTCTACACAGGGCTGCCTTTCCTGAATAAAGAGGGAGCCCAGTCAGGCTAAAACTTGTGTCTCTGCCCCTTCTTCCTTGCTGCGATGCCAGGGAGCGAATAAGATACCTAAAGCTTTGTCAGCCAACTTCGGACTGCGAGCTGAAAGATACCAGAATGAAAAGCCTATACACAAAGGATAAGACACAAGAATGGAGAGTTGAGCTGCTGAACTCCTGGACTCCCACCCGATCCCTCCAGACTCTCTCTCGAGGACGACAATAAACAATCTTTATAGCTTAAGCTATGGCCAATTGTCTTTTCCTCTTGGTCTCATTCATGCGAAGGGATACACCAATGACTCGTTATGTTTCCTATTTCTTTAAACAAACTATTGAAGTAAGTTCTTAGGAAATGACTTACATTTTTTTAACTTTTTTTTTTCTTAAATCCTGAGAGCTAAGCAAAAGGTTATGGAAAAATGGAATTCTTTTACAAAAATAACACACTGCATACATATTTGCTTGATATTGTGAGAACCACTCAGGCTTAAAGAAACATTTTATGATGTCTGGTTTTGTTGATCTTGGACATGGTTATTTTACTCTCTGTCAAATGATGGATTCCCACTGAGAAGCAAGCGCTTACTTTCCACCCCCCTCCCCTTTTTGCTCTGAGGGTGCTAACAATCCCTTGTATGACAGGCACAGAAAAGAATGCGGGAGACAAATGGGGGAATGCATCCAATTCACACAAGGATTTAATGAGTCAATGTAGATTACCAACCCCTCACTGGCAAGGTTGTATCTTCGCAGTGACTTGCTCTCACCTTTTCTATCATTGTTTACTTTCTGCCAACAGCAGTAGTCAGAGTTTAGAGTGACTCGCTGCTTGTTGAGAGAGATTTAGTGGCCAGAGATTTTGAGCTATGCCTTTGTTTCAGCTAGATGTTTTCATGTAGTTTAGATTTATAAAACATGAAGGAATTTCCGGTATAATGCACGAGCTCTGCTTTGCTCTTTGATTGCATATTAATTATATGCATACATCTTCCTTCTAAGAAAACAGGATCACACATCTCTAAGCTTTAACTCGTTATCCAGGTTCCAGTTGATTCTTCCTCTGTGTGTGTGTTTGGTTTTTTTTGTTTGTTTTTTTGTTTTTAGGAGAAAATATGTAAGAAAAACAGGGACAAGTGCTTTGGTTTTGGTTGTTGCTAATAACAGAAAATTGTCAGAGCAGCTATTGCCCTCATCCTTCATCATGGGCAAGAGCCATGCTAGCAAACGCCTGGGACTGAAGGTCATGCTGCCTGGCTTTGTGGGGACAGATGGCCATTGCTCATCATGTTAGCAAGAAACTTGATGCTGACTTCTGGACATCAGCTGCTCACTGTGTATATTAAGTGATAATTTACCTTCAGGTGGCATCAGGCCTTGTGCTGTCTGATCTCCTGCCACCTTAACAGAAAATATTTGGACAGCAGCAGGACCTCACTGGTCTGTATTCCACGATGAGACAAAAGCAGGTTCATTAATGTGCCTAATAACGACCACAATAAACACTATTGCCTCTGATCATTTGGGTTTTGCTTTGCCAGCTAGGTGTTCTGAACTGAGGATCCCACGGGGCAATTTTGTAAGTTATGGATGGGGGGGGACAAACACCCCCCAAAACCCTTACTAAAATAATACGGCAGCAGCAGGTGAAGGAGGGGAGAGTGGGGCACGTTTTTGGGGGGGCATCAAGAGCTGCAGTGTTAATTTGGTGTCAGAATATTAACTTCCTTGCTGGTTGTGGCTTTATTGACAAATTCTCTGCTTCTGAAGTAGCTTAAAGTTCTCAAGAGCAGCTCCATCATTAATTCTCATTGAATTCCTGTAAGTCACTGTCTCCACAGGTAAATGGAAAAGCCAGACGCATAACACAGGCAACTCATCTCGTCTCTAGGTGCTATTACTACTGGTCCCGGTTAGAGAGTTATAGAATTTATACGTTTATGGTCTTTACCATGTTCCACAGTGGGAACATGGTAGGAGCATCTAGAATATATTTTGTCTAATAATAGAGTATAAATATAGAATCAGGGCTGGGGAAAATATGGATAGGATTGGAAGACCACAATCCAGTATGGCATGGAGATCCACAGGTCATAAAATCTCATATTGCCCCCAAAACTTACTGACAAATTTGGACCTGAGTTTCCCAGTGACCAGAGCAAAAAAAAAAAGAAGAAATAGGATCCATCGAAAAAGAGCCTCGATTTCGGAATTCACGTTTTCGTGGAAAAAAACATGGCACTTTAAAGGGCAACAGGGAACGACGTTTTCTAATAATGGATACGACATCAGGCTTCATAGGGCAGAGAGTAATAGGCACACGGGCTGATGTATACCCCAGCACCTACGCCCCAGCACTTCTGGCTAAAGGCTTTTGTTCCAGAAGCACTCTGGGGTATAGGACCCGATCTTTATGTGCTGGTCCTAGGGAAGCGTTTGCTCTCAGCTGTGTTGCAGAGGACCTAGTCCATCTGCTGGCCAGCTGTTGTGAGCTGAAATGTGTCCCCCCCAAAATCCATGTGTTGAGGTCTTAACCCCCACTACCTCGGAATGTGACTCTAACTAGGGATAGGGTCTTTAAATAGGTAATTAAGTTAAAATAAGGTCATAGGGTGGACCCTAAGCTAGTATCATGGTGTCCTTAGAAGAAGAAGAGGTGAGGACACAGAGAGGTAGAGAGGGACGACCACGCGAAGACACAGGGAGAAGATAGACGTCTTACACGCCAAGGGGAGAGGCCTGGAACAGCTCCTTCTTTCATGGCTTTTAGAAGGAACCAGCCTTGCTTAATCTTAGAGTTCTAGCTTCCAGAACTAGAAGATAAAATTCTGTTGTTTAAGGGGCTCTGTCTCCGGTCCGTTGTTATGTCAGCTCTAGCAAACTGATACACCAGCCACGTGCACAATCTCGCATGTTCCTTCTCCCTCTGAGGTTTCCTGACAGATTTTCCCAGACGCTGCCCCACACCGCATTTAAGAAGCAGGGGGTGGGCCTGAGAACCATCCCCGCCCTCCAGCGGAGTCATGACCTAGCCCTCGGGAGAAGGAGGTCGTTGGTGGTTTCCCAAGCTCAGCCCCCATGCTTAAAAAAGAAACTTGACTTTATTCCCCCAGGCCCAGATATTAACCATAGAACCAACATGATGTCTAGTCATTTGTTTCTAAGTTACAAGGAAATACCTGGGGAAGCAACCTCAATTCAGGAGTATATTCAACAGACGGAACAAAGAATTCTGTTAAAGGGGAAGGAGGCCTACTTGGAACAGGGGCTTTTTCACTGTCTGTATCACAGATAGCGCTGGCGGAAGTAGAAGTTTGTCTGAGGGCTAATGGGTGCACACGGATGCCCTTCTCAGGAGATCTTTTTGAGGCTCCCACTCCAGGGATGGACCAGGACAATAAGAAATTATTTTATGTTTGGTAACTGCCTTCTACTTTGCAAACTGTTATCGCATTTGATTTTCACCGCATTCCTGAAAAGTCAACAATTATCGCCCTCATTCCTAAGAAAGAAACTGGGACTCAGAAATTAAGTGGCTCGTCTAAACAGTGAAGCTAGAATTTACCTAAAACCAGGTAAGTTCCCAAAGGCCTGCCACCTAGCCTGGTTTTAGGAGATGGAAAAGGAGCAGTGCCAAAGGGAGCTCCTCCCAGCTCCGCCCTCCGTTCAATGGCAAGTTGATTTAATACCTCTGTGTTTTGGTGTCCTCATCTGCAAAATGGGTATAATAACTTCGTCTACCTCGGACTCCTAGAACCGCCCGGAGAGTAAATGACACATTGCATTTGAGCAGTTTAGAACATCCCCTGGCTTATTGATGGTGTGCCTGATGGTTTATCATTTTCACTGACTGGCTGCTTTTCTCCACCCTCCTCTGAGCCTCTTTCTCCTTCTCTCTTACAGCACAAGCCCCCCTTTTTTCTTTAATAAAGGTTTGTACTTATTTATATATTAGAGAGAGAGAGCAGGGGGAGGGGCAGAGGGAGAGAGAGAAAAATCTCAAGCAGGTGCCTCGCTGAGCGCAGCACCTGATGCGGGGCTCGATCTCAGGACCCTGAGATCACGACCTGAGCCAACCCAAGAGTCTCCTCATCAACGGACAGAACCCCCGGCGCCCCACATCGCACGCCCCTCTCATTCTACATTTGCCCTGCAGCATCCTATAGCGCATTACAGACCAGCAGTCATCTCAGGGCAGAAAGTTCAATCCCAGCTCCCCGTCCCACTCCTATGCCTGCAATTTTGGGGTCCACTTCTTGGCCTGCTGCGCCATAAGTAAGTCCGAAAGAGCAGCTAACCCGAACCCTTTCCCCTGGGACCTCTTAGCACAGATTCAGATTTTGTTGTTGTTGTTCTGTTTTGTTTTAGTGCAGCCACTTTCCCTTTCAAGGAGCCCCAAGTGTTTTCCCGGGAAGGGTCAGGGTGGCAGGCGCCAGGCACCCCCTCGCGGCAGAAGCCCCGCCGTCCCCAGGTCAGGGAGCGTGGGAGAGCTGCCCAGTGGGCGGGGTGGGGGCCCGGGGCCGGGCAGGGGTCCGGGTGGGGGTGGGGGGAGCTCGCTGGGATCGGTGCCCTGGGGCCCAGGGCCACCTCGTGAGCGCCAGAGAGGGACGCGGGGAGCCAGGCAGGCCTTCGAGCAGCGTCGGTGGACCTGGAAAAGGAGGGGAATGGCACCGGACTCGGGGCACCAACAGGGGACCACCGCCCCGGCGGTGAAAACGTCGTGCAGGGGGATGGGGGAGGAGCGGAGAATGCGCGGCTGCAGCCTCGGCTCATTCCTCTCGTTCCTTCGAAGATTCCCGAGGTGCGCGCAGCGCGGGGGCGCGGCCGGATCCCAGGCACCTGCCGCTGCCGCCTCCGCCCCCGCCCCGCCCCGCCCCGCCCCGCGGCTCCGGCAGCGCGCCCGCGGGTCACGGCGAGGCGGGCGACGCGCTCGGTTCCCGTTTCCTTTTGAATTCTCACGGCGCCGGCGGCGGCACAGCAGCCGGGCTCAGCCGCCCCGTGTTTGAAGAGAGGCCGTATCTGAAAAAGGTTGAGGAAGCCGTGCCAACGAGAAAGCTGCAGGCAGAGGTCTGAAAGTTCTGGAAACACAGGTTCAAATCTGACGGGCCAGTGGCTTCCCGCTCCTGCAGGCCTGCGGACGACTCCCTCATCTTAGCAGGAGGCCAACGTTTGGGGCTGGTCCCTGTCTGTACCTTATCACGCCACAGAGAAGGGGACCGAGGTGAGGAACCAGTTCTAAGCACGACTAGGATAGGAGCGGGGTCTCTGGCTTTCTGTGCCACCTGCGAAAACGCTGAACGGATGTGGGCTGCCGGGAGCCACAGGAGCTCGGGCCACATGTGGCCTGCGTCACTGTCACCTTTGGTTATCCAGAATGCTGGAATAAGCTATTGTGGCGCCGTGCGTGGGACAGAGAGAAGGCGTGCGTGCGCGTATGTGTGCGTGCGCGTGTGTCAGGGAGGAGGCGTTAGCTTCACATTTTCAGTGTCTGTGAGTGGTAAGAAGAGAGATAAATTGGTAATTTGGTAACTTCCAACCATTGCTGCATTTCAAATTCCCTTTAGCCGGAAAGAGGGTAGCGCAGGGGACCACAGGCAGGGGGCAGTAGGGAGCAGGGTGGGCGGTAGGGCGTGGCTCCAAGGGCGTGGCCGGGAGGGGCGTACGTGCACGTGCACCTGCGGCTGGGCACGTGACCTCCTCCCTGCGCTGCGGGACGTTCACGAGCCCTCCCATTGGGCCCTCGTCGCCGCAGACATCTTGGTTCCCAGCGTGCAGGTAGGGAGTAAACCACTCTTACTGAGAGGTGGTTGCGGGGAGCAATATTCTGTGATTTGACTTCTAACAAATCAGGTGAACGAGAATGTGTCCAGTTGCTGACTGTGGCTGCACACGACTTCCAGAGTACCGCGGGAAGGTAAATCAGCTACGTTGGTGGTTTCCGATTCCTTTCACTTCAGACGTACGGACTGCGTAGAATGTGTCCGGCAGTTTCACCTTGTAGCCCCTTAATGGAAGGCTTTCTGGAGGAGTTGAACTTGGCTCTGTGCTTTGAGTTAGAGGGGCAATTTCTATCCTGACTATAATCTCTAGCTTTATTTATCGAATGCCTTTTTAGGGTCCCACCTGTTGAGGAATGAATTGAGAACATCTCAGTCTTTGATGCTGCTGGAGGAAAGGGGTATTTTGCTTTTCGTTAAGATAAGTATGTAAATAAATTCGGCCCCCCAGGCCAGGACTCATGGTCTTACCACACACTGCTTCAGGCAGTACTGCAGAAAAACAGGGAGGACAAGAGTGTTCTAGAGCAGAAGAGAGTGGTGCTGGTTTTTCTCACGTGCTCCTTCTGTTTTGTCAGAAGTTTAACACTTGTTTTACATTTGACAATAACATTATCATCACCTGTATCAATTACTTACCGTAACTTCTATATGTTGCTTCCCTCTTTCTAGAAATTTTTGTTGATATTTAATTTTTGTTTTGCTTGAGTACCTCCTTGAATGAGCTTTTCAGAAAGAACAAAATGGGATCCATTTAGAATCCTTGCATAACAAAACATATTTTTAGTTTGCTCTTACATGTGAATAATTTGTTGTCAGGTACGGAAATCTTGGATGAGAAGTTTTTTTCTGGAAAGTCTGGAAACATTGCTCATTGTCTTCTGATTTTAGATTGACTATGAGATGGTGCCAGAATGATTTTATTTGCTTGAAAAGCAATTAAAGCAAAGAGAGTTGCAGAGAGTTGTAAGATTTTCCTTAGAAAGAAGAAATTGTCCCAAACCTGGTCTGGATAGAACTCTTTGCATGATGTATTTCTCAACTTCCTTCTGGGAAGAAATTAATATTCCTGATAAAATGCTTAAGTAATTTAAAAATAAACTTTAATGAGCTTAAAGAGAGCCTGCCTCTGGGAGATTAGCTTCCCACTCAGTGGACTGTCAGTCAAGAATCTAATGATCTTTAACCAGAGTTTCCTACGAATGTGTCCGCCGAGAGAGACATTTTTATGTTGGTTTGTTTCTGGACTCTTATTTTAAAGCAAGTGCTCATAACTCAATTTTCTAAACTTTTTTTTCTTTTAATCTTTATTTGGAGTTCAGAAATCCCTCAAGGTCATGTCTAAGTGTGAAGTATGACACAGTTCTTGATGAATCACAAGAAAGGAAGGCATAAGAAAACCACGAACCCGTTCCAGGATTTTTAACCTACCAGTGATGGACAGTTATTGTGATTAGGAAGGAGAGGGCTTTGGAAGATTTTTCTGGTGGTGGTGTGTGCAGAGACAAAAGCATAGATCTGCTCCTACCTGGGAAAGCACCTTGCTGGCTGTTTGTCAAAGCTCAGTGGACTTCAAGGGCCAGTAGTTAGAGCTGATCAGAACAGTGCTTTCACCCCACTCCACCCCACCCCATCCCGTGGTTCCAAACTTCAACCCTGCTCCAGACCAGCCTAATCGAAATTTCCTGGGGATGGAGCTCAGGCCCCATGACTGTTATTTTTAATCTCTCTTGGTGATGGATCCTTTTTTTTTTTTTAAAGATTTTATTATTTATTTGACAGAGAGAGGCAGTGAGAGAGGGAACACAAGCAGGGGGAGTGGGAGAAGGAGAAGCAGGCTTCCCACTGCTGAGGAGAGAGCCCAATGCGGGACTCTATCCCAGAACCCTGGGATCATGACCTGAGCCAAAGGTGGACTCTTAACGACTGAGCCACCCAGGCGCCCACCCTTGGTGATCGATCCTAAGTTGCAACTAGGGTTGAGAACCACTAGTATACATATTCTCCTGCTGCCCTGGATCCCTATCCATTATTCTTCTCGGGTACGGTCCCAACAGCTCCTACTTTGGTTCAATTTCCCTGATACCTTGATGCCATAAAGCATCTTTATTGGCTTAGATGTATTTTTACCCACCTTAGTCATCAAAGCAACAACTATTTGTAGAACTGCCTTTTGTGCCAGGACGATGCTGAAAGGTGGGAATCCTAGAAAGTGTAGATAAGCATCCTCCTCCCTTCCTGACTTGGGTCAGGACTTGGATTCCAAAGGCACTGTTTCACGCTCTCACTGGGTCATGACGCGGTTGAAGGCCTTTTCCCCTGCATCCTCAAGCATAGTGCTCCCCTGCTCTCACCCCCAGACCCTCTGCCGCCCAGGCACCTGTGCTCTGGATTCTGTCACTGTACCCTGTCTTGTTGGAGCACAGCAAGCCTCCCCCAAACGGCCCTTTATTGGGGCAAAAACCACTCTTCAGTCCTTGCAGTCCACTGGAGACTCACTAGGAACCAAATGTCCGCAAGAATGTAGGAGGAAAAAAATGCCACTGAGGTGGACCCTCAAGAGCCTCTTGCCTCAAATGACATTCCTTCTTTCTCCCATCATTCCAGTGCTTTCCGCCCTTCTTTGCTCATGAATAAGGCATTGGGTCCTTTTTCCTTATCTTCTTGGCATTGTCAGAGCCAAGAGGCACAACAGAGGGACTGGGAAGAGTATCTGGCTGAGTGTAAAAGGGAACATACGATTTCGTGGTCAATTTATTTTCACCTCATTCATTCTCAGGGGTACATGGTTTTCGCCTCATTGATTTTCTGTGTTCATTGACTTGAAGCCTGCTGTGTATGGGAGTTTGCTTCACGTCTTCTCAAACCTTCTTTTTTTATTGCTTTGGCAACTCTGTGCCTTAAGCTTGAACTAGTTTGAACTAATCTCAGTGGTTTACCTACTTAATATGACACTTGTCTTTTGAGTAGAAGTATTATACTATTTAATCTTTGTACCACAAATGTTACAGTTTGAAGGGTTCTTACAAATCATCCTAGTCCAGCTCCCTCATTAAATATGATGACACCGGAGACCAGGGAGGTGGAAGGATTTGCCTGAGTTCGCACAGCTAGAAAAGCAGCTGAGCCGCCTCTGAAGGAAGGAAGGAAGGAAAAGAAAAGATTGGAGAGAGAGAGAGAAATAAAGAACTTTGCCTCAGATCTATCCGTGAAGGTACTTCTGGTCGTAAGTGACAGAACATTTGACTGGCTTAGGAAATAAGGGCATCTCTTGGCTCTCAGATCCTGAAGTCTCGAGGTCAGGTGGGCTCCAGGTGTGGTATGATCAGGGCTCGGGCTCCACTTCTCAGCGATTCTATACCTAACCAATCCTGTCAGCTTTGTTCTCAGAATGGCTCTCCTGTTGGTGCTGAGGTGACTCTGAGGTGACTCCCAGCAGCAGTAGGGCTGTTGCCTTGTTCACATCCAGATGAGGGGAGACCGAGGGAGCGAGGGAGGCAGGGAGAGAGAAAGCATGGGTCAGAAGCCTTTGCCTTCAGTCCGGTTGGCCCACTTAGGTCACATCCCCACCCCTAAACAGATACCAGAGGCAGGGAGGCCGAGCACACACCTGCATCCCTGAGCCAGGCTCTGGCAAGGAGCATGAGCTCACGAGGATTCACCCGGACCCATCAGCATCTAGGTCCGCACGTGAGGCACGTGAGGGGTCAGTGTGTCCTGTGCCGCTTGGGCTTCATGGGAGAGAGGTTGGTCGGGGAGAAGTGGAAGGTGGCGGAGGCACCAGAGGAGTCCCCAGCACCAGAAACCGTTAGGTGGTGACTCGTACATAAAGAGCGTGTGGCATAGAGCGCACACCCGGTGCGTGGTAGAGACCAGCTCTCAGCGCTCTTCTGGCTCCTGTGTATTCAGGCCTGCTGACTTGGGGGATGAACTGTACATTTTGAACTTTCCCTGGGTTGGTAAGGGAGGCGATCAAGTTGGGAGAGGAGTGGCCATGGTTCCTCCTGCCCACGGACACTGTCCTGTGATTCGAATGGCCGGAAGGAAAGAGAATTGGCTTCCTTCATGCTGTAGGAGGCTACCTCATTTGAATCAGACCCCTTCTACTCGGGGGTGGCCTCCTTAGCGCAGGGGACCATGGGGAAACCTCAGTCCGAGTAAGGATCCCACTGGCTCAAAAAGATTTGAGCCGCACAGAACAGGAAGAAGATCGGGGCTACACCTGAACATTTCCTTTGGAATCCACTATAATCCTCACTTGCCAAAATGCGATCCTTTTCAGGTGGGGTTGGAGGTGTGTGTCACCCGCCAGAGTCCTAACGAGGCTCCCGGCCCGCCCTGTTTTCACCCCGTCCCTGGCTCGAGCTCTTTCCTTCTTTCGGAAGGTTTTATTTATTGCCATCCACGAATGCGAGTCTCGGGGCAGAGCTCCCTCCCCACTCCGAGGCAGTTTCGACGTTCGGCCATTCCTAGAACTTTTTACTATTCTGAACACTACTCATCTCAATTTATTGTCCTGGCCTTTCGCGGCTGCTCCCGTGGGCGTGTTTGGTGAAGAGGGCTTCGAGGTTTGTGAAAGGCAGGTTTTGAGGGCCTTGCAGTTAGATAACATCCCTGGGTCTCAGAGGTCCCTTTTTAAGCATCACCACCATCGACATTAATCATCCTGTTTCTGATGCAGAGACAAAGGATGTGGAACTGTTTCTGGAGGGGGGGCGAGGGGGCTGTTTCTCGGAGGTGTTTCTTCCAGTGTGGAGAGGCGGCTTCAGCCTGAGCTGTGGGGGCGGTGTGGAAAAGCTTTTGGCTCCTGAATTACAATAAGGATCTGAATCCAGGGAGCCCACAAAGATTCTGCCCCTGAAACTGTTCCGCTCTCACTTTCTGTTTTGGAAGCGAGGCCCTAAGCATTCATGTTTTCCCACCAAATGCAATTATGCATGATGGGTGCAAACAGAG
Source organism: Ursus americanus (assembly GCF_024610735.1). Taxonomy (NCBI): domain Eukaryota; kingdom Metazoa; phylum Chordata; class Mammalia; order Carnivora; family Ursidae; genus Ursus; species Ursus americanus. Next base: position 103,853,598 of record NC_142128.1, on the reverse strand, counting down.
GGGAGACTCAGGAACGATTCCCCATCTCTCTGTCCTTCTGTCCTAAATAACGTCCCTGAGTTCTCAGAATCCTGGGGAGTGTGTGCTGGTGTGTTCCGAGGCTGGGCTGTTCTGTCCTTCTCTAAGGCCGGTTGGCAGAGGCTTGTTGCCTCTGAAGCTGCTGTCTTCAGTTCCTCTCACAGAATGTTTTGATGCCTCCACTGGTGGGTTAACCTGGCTCCAGGTCCAGGGTCAGTCTGGAGGATAGAAAGATGCCCGTAGTTCCCACCCTCTCCACCACCCAGCAGCTCTGAGAATGAAACTGAATGCCCCACAGACTCCCGAGGCCACCGCTGTTAAGTCTCCACACCCGCCGGTGTCCTCCGCTGTCAACCAGCCCCAGGGGTGAGCGCCCATCTCTTGTGTAGCTCTCAGAGTATGACGTCCCACCATGCCCTGTGCTGCTCCCTCCATCCTCCACCTGCCTGGTTCTAGCACTTCCACCTCTCAAAGCCTCTACTGAGCGGAGTCCTGCTCTGAACCCCGGGCTGCTGGACGGACTTCTTTATACCATATGCGGCTTTTGCGAGCCCTCCTCCCCGGAGCTGACCCTTGCTCTATGCCTCCCCACCCTGGGTCAGTAGTCTCAGCGTCCACCTAGCTTCTGATTCCTGAGGGCATGACTACTAGCTGGGTTTGTCACCCCATTGAGCAAACCCAGTGATGCCCATCTATGTCATGCCCTTAGGGCTAGTCCCTATGACACTGTGTCTTAGAGTCATGGTTAGGACAGGAGGGCTATGATGCCTGCACAGAGCTGAGACGTTTCCAGGGGTCCAGGCACTCATATCTCCACCTGGATGTGGAATATCTTAGGTAAAAATGCATTCTCCTTTGAAAATGTGTGTCAGTGCTTCTGCCTTGAATCAGATATCAATCCCCTTAAAGGTATTCTTGAATTCATAGCACCTCAGTCAGTGGATACCAAAAATACAAGTACAACGCAATACAACGTTGAGGTCCCAAAAGGCTGTTTTGCAGTCACTCTCTGAACCCGCCTGCTCTCACTGACGCGCCAGCTCCCTTGGGTGGCAGCCTTCTGACGGCCATGCAGAGCTCCCAAGAAGCACTTTGTATTGCATCGAATGAGAACTTTGCTGGTGGTTTCCCTGCCAGCTTCTACAGGCCGGGGCATCAGGGTGGCTGCCTCTGAGCCTCCTCCGCACCTGTCTCCAGGCACATCGGCTGCAAAGCTGAGCCGGCTCCCACACCACGACACGTGCCGCTGTGGCCCTGCGTGAATGCTTTGCGGAATGTGTCTCTGAGCCTCATTTGGACTCCCAACTCTCTCAGGATGTCCATATCCTTAAAGGCTAATGGAAGACTTGAGTCCCAGAAATGCCCAATACATCGGAAGACCCAACTTTGTTCCCATTAATCACAGAGGCGAGCTCTAGCTTCTAAGACCTCCTAAGCCAGCGTCCATATAAACATCCCATTCTGGAGGAATCGACAGAAGGAAAAGGCAGCCACAATCGAGAACTTCCAAGTTAATGTTTGGCCAACACTGACTCTGACTTGACCTGACAGTAAATTCCCGATGGAAGAAGCTGCACATGCCCCCACTCCCAGCAACATTCCCAGTACACCCAGGCGGTTGTTGGAAATGCTGGATTTGAAGCAAAGTCTCTGAGCTCTGGGGCTGAGTGAAGCCTGACCTTGAATCCAGCATGACCTTCTACTGGCTCTCTGAATGTCTGAGCTTCCTGAATGGCTCAGAGGTGTAATAGAGGAGCAGGTGGGCCCAGGGCACAAGAAGCCCCCGCCCAGAGGAGCTGTCCCTGGTCTTGAAGCAGACCATTGCCCCATCTCTGCTCTAGGGGAGAGCAATGTAAGTAATGCCTTTGTCTCCTGAAACACCAGTGTCCCTGGAAGGGAGCCCTGGCTGGAGCTTAGTAAGACCAGTCAGTCCCTCCCGTGTAGTGTCCATTGACCTAGGCCCACCCTTTCTGAGTCAGTAAGCAAGCACAGGAGAGCCAGCCTGTTGGGGAAATCGTGGGTAGAGAGAAGAGGGAGGCCGTGGAGAAGCCACGCTATTACCAGTAACATCTCAAAGGAAAACTTTTGAACCCTGAAAGAGGCGAGGTTAATAACAAAGTTCCCCCATTCTTGCCCATTTAGTAAGAGTTCTCCCAGGGGCTTGGGACGACGTTCCGTGCCTCCCTTGTCAGGACTGTGAGACGAGCCAAGGCAAGTAAGGTGATTTGGCCTGTTGTCACAGCAATGACAGTGTTAACTCAGACCATACCTTGTGTGGTGGGTATAATGGAGAAAAAGATGTGGCCTTGACCTTCACGGAGCTTATGTTTGGAAGGAAAACACAGGAGAAAAAAAAGTTAAAAAAATATATTTTTATATTATGATAAAATGAGCAAAGAAAGAATGACAGCAGACTTCCTTTATTTAAAAAAAAAGATTATTTATTTTGGAGAAAGGGAGCTCACGAGCGGGGGAGGGGAGCAGAGGGAGAGGGACACAAGCAGACTCCCCACTGAACAGGGTGCCTGACGTGGCCGGATCCCAGGATCCCGAGATCGTGATCTGAGCTGAAATCAAGAATCAGATGCTTAACCGACTGAGCCACCCAGGTGCCCCAAGAATGACCGTGGACTGCCTTCGGATAGGCAGGGAAGAGCTCTTAAAAAGCGATATTTGTTACTGGGTAATGAAGGATGAGGAGGAGTCAGCTGAGTCATGAGTCAGGGTAAGAGCGCCCTGGGCTAAGGGAAAAGTGAGTTCAAACATCCTGGTGCAGGAAAGAGCTCGCTCCTTTGATGACCTGAAAGAGGGCTTCTGTGAGATGAGGTCTTAAAAGCTGCTTCCCTGCCCTCACCTAAAGGCAGGGAGAAATGCCTGGGTGAAGATGAAGTAACTGGATAGCTGGAGTTAACTAGTAATCCAGAATTAATTCCAGTTATTTCAAAGAGATAAAAAATGCTCGGAATCTGCCTTATCAGACTGACCTTGAACTCTGTCGCCTAGTTGTACAGTAAGACTTCAGTAGCGCTGTGATTTTCCTACCAAGTAGAATTCTATGTTGTACCATGACATGTGCCTTTAAACGCAGGAGAGAACTGTATTCTCAGTGGGGGGGAGATGACTAGAAAGAGGAAATCTTAGCGAAAACAAAGAAGCAAGCCAAGACCGAGACAAAGCTCTTATCTGCACAACCCCAGATTCTGGTCAAGAAAGGCTCGGAGAGATCAGAGACAAGTGGTGATCTGCGATAAACACATGGGGAGACATGGAGGGCCGTTGACGGGGCCCGGGAAGAGCCTAAGGGATGGGATTTGGGGAGCAGAGTTTTCTGGGCCAGGTCAGGCTGCCTACGGCGGAGTCAGTCCGAGGACAGTGGTGTGGAGGGCTTATATGCAAGACTGGGACGGATCCTGTGCGCCGGCCAAGGTTTATAGAAGGGAAGCCCATGCACACAAGCGTATGTGTGCACACTTGTGAAGAACATTTCACAAGATCCCCGAGCCTCAGAAGCATCCTTGGCAAGAGAAGGGTCTGCATCTCACACTTCATTCGTGGCACCGCTGACTGTGTCCCAGTCCCCTCGTACAAGTTATGACTTAACTTTACTCGGCATAGGAAAGAGGCACCAAACTGGGATCACGTGTTGAGTCCTTGCTGTAGGGGAGGGAGAATGGGGAGAAAGAACCAGCCGGGTTAGGGCTGGTCTGCGGAGAGGCCACCAGGGCAGACCTGGCTGCAGCCACCGTACAAAAGGATGATGCTAGAACAAAGCCAGACAAGCAGTGGGTCTTCTGTCTCCTCTGCTGAGAGGCCCTGAATGACTCAGGGTCTTGCTCAACTTCCCCCAAGAGAGGGCATTGTCCTCACTGTTGGTAACCAGCCTGTGACAGGTAAACTTTTGGCGACACAGAGTGCAGTGAGCTTTTAACCCCTCACGCTGGAGCCAGGCCCATCTGCTGAGAAGAGCAGGAAGAGAAACAGCCTGAAGTCACTTTGGAGAGTGGAGACAGGCTGGTTTCCAGGCTCCTTGCCGTCTTCACCCTGAACTTCCTGCCTGCCTTCTTGGGTCCCCAGCACCCTCACCGGCCCTTAGTGGTCAGACACCTCCCTCCCAACATAGATTCCGCCCCTTTGTTGACTGGAAGCTGCCGACAAGCCTATACTTTTCCTAAATAGATCCCTACCTCCAAGCTCTGTTCTTCCTGCTGTCCCTATGGAAACACACGCACCCACATCACACCTCACTCCCCGAATAACTGGTGAGATAAACTCAGTAGGATGAATTTATACTCAGATTGTAAAGGCAGGCCTTATGTACCGTCCTTTCTAGAAATCTTTTTTCATTGAGCAAAAACTCTGGGCATTGACCATGCATCAGACCCTGAGTTAGGGGCTGGGGTGGGTGGGGTGGGGTCCATCACCCAGTGGGAGAAGCAGATGCGCAGGGTAGCCAGTGCCTGTGTGGAACACAGGGCTTTTGGAAGGAGGATCTGGGCGAAAGCAAGGGGTGACTGTCAGAAGGTGAGAATCTCAACTCTTGGTTGCAGCCTGCGGAGGAAACACTGTAGGACAGAGGAATCTTAGCATGTCCCTCACAGAACAGCCCGAGAAAAGTCTCCTGTGCACCTGACCAGTGGAGTTGATTACCAGTACTTGGGAGGTGTGGCTCACACGTCCTGAGTGTTTTCTGTCCCAGACCAGGTGATCTCTGAAGCATCTGCTGGCTCGCATTTGGGCAGAACCTGGGTTGGAGCTGTTGCCCACGAGCCCAGATGGATGGCAGAAAAACCGACCGCTAATTGATTCTTGAGTCCTACCTTGGTGGAGAGCGGTGCCCAGGGAGGCTGACTTTGAGAAAGCCAAAGACAGAGTGACTTAATGTTGTCCAAGTGTGGCTTGCTGACAGTGCTCCTGCCCTGTATGTCTGCAGTGATTTGTAGGTATTAGCCAGACTGCCAGCGTGTACCTGCAGTTAGAGCGGCTATAAATCCATTTGTTCACGGTTCCAGTATCCTGGGGCTAATCCTTCCCCTTTTAGCTCCATGAGAGAATGATGATTGCGTGAGCCAGCGTCCAGGCAGGGTGTGGTCCCGAGAAGCAAAATGCTGCAAATGGCTTGGAAAACATCTGGCTGCGATGACCTGCCTTGAAAGGTGGTAGAGCAATTTGGTTTCACTGAAAAAGATGATTGTATAAAAGCGTAACACCTACGGTAGTTCTTTCTGAAGCGGCGGGAGCACTGCCCTCGCTGGCGTAGACCACAGGCCTGGGCTGCGTATCCACACCCGGTGTTAGGTCATATGAGGCGCCTACTGCATTTCTCACGCTTGACATGGGGGTGGTTGACTGGATTGCAAGTGTGTGTGTACCCTTGGTCTTCTGACTCTGTGGGCCATGTTTCTGCAAGGGGAGTCTTCAATGTTGGAAATGGCCAGTAGTCTCTGGAGGTGCTAAAAACATATATCTAATTTTTGGGGTCCCAAAGAATTCTTTTCATTTCCACTTTCCAGCTGCCCCCAGATGCTGCTTCTGTCTCTATATGTGTCCATCAGTCCTATTAGTGTGTTTGCCACGGTAATAGTTCAAAATAAAATCAAATCATGCTAATAGCATTTTCAGATTTTTATATCTTTTTGTTTTTAGGGTATATTTTTATTTTTATATATTTTTAAAAATATTTGTTTATTGAGAAAGAGAGCACGAGCAGGAGTGGGGGAGGGGCAGAAGGCGAGATGGCATCTCACATGGACTCCCTGTTGAGTGTGGAGCCTGACATGGGGCTTGATCTCATGACCCTGATATCCTGACTCGAGCCAAAATCAAGACTCAGACGCTCAACCGACTGAGCCACCCAGCGCCCCTAGGATATATTTTTAAATTATAATGAAAATCCATTTCATATAACTGTAAAACTTTTAAACTTTGTAGCATCTTGACTTTATTAAAAACTATTTTTGTTCCTCCTCTTATTACAAAGAACAAAGGCCAAAACCCTGCAAGTTATTATTTTTTTCTTTTTTCTGTCGTGGGTGGAATTGTGTCCTCCCAAAAGACGTGTTCACACCCTCATCCTTGCTACCTGTGAATGTGACCTTATTGAGAAAGTGGGTCTTTGCAAATATCTTCAAGTTCATACTAGATCAGCCTAGGCTCTAATCCAGTGATGGTGTCCTTACAAGAAGAGAGACGTTTGGACATAGACACAGACAGGCAGGGAGAACGGCACGTGACGTTGGAGGTTGGTGACATTGCTCTAAGCTGCTACACTGAGGCTTGCTCACAACCACCAGATGCTAGAAAGGCAAGGAAAGATCCTGCCCTTGAGTCTTATGAGCGGGCATGGCGCCGTAGACACCTTGAATTCAAGACATCTTGGACTTCAAGCTTTCAAAACTGTGAGGGAATGTTTCTGTTGTCTTTTTTGTTTTTTGTTTTTTTCCTGTTTCTGTTGTCTTGAGCCGCATTTTGGGGTCGCTTATTGCGGCAGCCCTGGGAAACTAGCACAGCTTCCTTTCTCTAAACTTGGATTATTTGATGTTGGATCTCTAATCCAGTGTTTTCCCTGTGAAAGGTTTATCAACAGCTGTGCTTAGGTCTGAGATCATACAAACGACTTTTCATCTCATGGGATGCACAGAATTCCAGAGGAATGTCAACCCCCAAAGCCAAGATCCTGCTCTCCTGGGCCTTTAGTGCGATAGCCTTGGGGGTCGGAAAGGCTTGCACTGTCGTCTGCTACCAGAGGTGCGAACTTGATCTCCCCAGGTTGTGTTGTGGTGGTGGTGATAACTCAGGGATCTGATCGTTTTGGGGTACCCATCCAGGAGGCAAGTTCAATTAAGTGACGTCAACAAAAGTTAGCCTGGTGTATTTTCCACAAATGTGTCTCCTTGGTTTGGCCATTGGTTGGATGAGTTCTGTCAAGGAGACAGTGACATCTGATATAATTTTATTGTTTGATGATTTGTGGTTTGCTAGTTTTAGCAGGCAGGAAGTTAGGACAAGCTATCATAACAGGGCTGGTAGTGCCTGGTCTCACAGATGAACTCATGAACCATGGTTTTATCCACAGGCTAGATTACAAACACACTTTATTGTATCGTGTTGTATTTTGTTTTGTCTTTTGCAAAATTAGCCATTATTAAAACAGAGGAACATTCTGGCCGTAACATGGCAGAGTGGATAATCTAATAGCAAGAGATAAGAAAAGAAACTCCTTTGTACAGTTTGATCTTTTTGTTTGAAAGATTCCTAAGCTTGGTACATTTATTTAGGTCTCGATCTTGTACCCAGACTCTATTTTTGGTTTGTTTTTCACTGGTGATGAACACTGTCTTGGAGACTCTAGGCCGGGATAGTAGGAAATCTCCAGAACTCAGAATGTAATTCAATGAACCATGATAGAAAGATGCAGGGTTTCTCCTAGCACAGGGAAGGGGGCAGCTAACATTCCTAAATATGTTAAATAAATATAGTGTAACCCAGCTACAAGCCGAGGTGTCCACAGAAAGGATATGGTCAAAGGGAAATAGGATTTGAAGAAGCAGAGTTTGCCTGGAGAGGAACGCGGATATTTCTGAGTGGAGATTTCTGTCCTCTGTGCTCTTCTGAGCTTGATTCCTGTTTAAACTCAGTTAAAGCAACATCTCCTCCGGACAGTTTAATGGCACCCCAAAATCAATACGTCCCAAACTAGCACAGGTCCCAGCACACAGCAGGTGCCAATGGAAAGTATTTTTGAATAATAAATGTAAATGCCCCCCCAAACCTAGTCTCTCAGAATTTCTCTTTGTAGCGAATGGCACCACTTAGCTAGAAACTTCTGTCAGTTGATTCTTTCCTCTGACGCACCCCATCTCCCTGCTCGCTGTCTCCAGCCTACATTCCCTAAAGTAAACACACGTCCTCTGTTCGGCCTCCAGAAGGAAGGCTCTGTGGTTTCTGCCCATGTGGCCTGACCCCTGACTGCAGGCAGCTTGAATCCCTCCCTCCAGCGAGACTCCCACAACCTTCTCTGTCACTGCATGTGTAGATCTATCCATGCTCTCTCTGTCCCCAGACGGATGGGATGGTGACCTCCCCAGCCTGAGGCCCCTCCTCACTCCTCTCTGCGTACGCGCTGCTCAGCCTCTGTGGGGAAACAGCGGAGACGAGAACACGGCGCCCGAATGAACGGAAGGATGCTGTCCGGCCCAGGGGAGGCCGGGGACGCACACAGTGCAGTCTCTGAGTCTCGGGCTGAACTTGGTTGCAGCAGCAGCGCCCCGAGGCCGACGAGGAGCCGTGAGTTCGGGAATGGCCCAGAGCAGATGCCAGAGCAGTTGGCGGCAGGTGGAGGAAACCAAGGTGAGAGGAGTCTGGTTTCGTAAGCCTCGGGCAAATCCCTTTTCAGAAGCAGTTGCATGTCCTTGTACAATAAATTGGCGTCGGCACTGCGACCCCGGGGCGTGCCCGGCACTGCGACCCCGGGACGTGCCCGGCCCTGTGTCGTGCTCAGTAGTGCACACCCGTCAGCGGGGTGGCGGGCGCCCTCGGGAGCGCCGTGGAGCGACGAGCCAGGAAGAGGGGGGCAGCTCTTCCTTCTTCCCTCGCCGCTAATGCGCCTTGTTGGGAAAGCACCTGATGGGGTGAAGGTCACCCCCCTGCCCCTCCCCGCTGAGGGCCACCGTCCTTCCTCCCCATGGGTGGGAACAGTTGGCACTCCACAAAGACTGCTGGGCGGATCTTGAGACCCTCTACCCTGGAGAGGAAACCGTGGTCCTGCCTGGAGTCTGTCCCTGGTCTGGACTCTGTGGTCACGCGCTGTAATCCGAATCAGCATAACTAAGGAAGCCCCTTGGTGAAAGTCAGGGTACCGTGAGAGAGCTTGTGCTCACACTAGAGTGTGTTTCTGTTTTATTGTCTACCCCAACAAGCTCGGTGGTAAACAGGGCACGTGGTCATTAGGACATCGCCGGCTCTGAGCAAGTTCGGGAAGCAGGCACGTGGTCGATGCAGCATTGTGAGCCTCTCCACCCGGCTTTACATGCAAGCCTTCTTCGGTCCTCCAGCGTACTGTGGGTGCATCCAACAGTGGTAAGCATGGGGCTCCCGGCAAGTGAGCAGGGGCCAAATTCTAGTTCTTTTCATCATCTGTGAGGGGACCTTGGGCCCCACCATGTTTTACTTTGATCTTAGACAATCCCCAGGGTAAGACAAGGCCGTTCCAGCCGAACACATTTATTAAAATGAGTAACTGCCCTTGAGCCCGTGCGTGAACCTCGGCAGAAGTAAGGTCAGTCTTCTGAAGACCTGGCATCTTTTTCCAGTGCTATGGTTTGTCGATAGATGGTCTCTGGTGGAATCATTTTTTTTTTAAGATTTTTTATTTATTTGAGAGAGAGAGAGAGAGAGAGCACATGAGCAAGCAGGGGAGGAGCAGAGGGAGAGGGAGACGCAGACTCCACGCTGAGTGCAACGGAGCCCGATGCGGGGCTCGATCCCAGGACCCTGAGATCATGGCCTGAGCCGAAATCAAGAGACGGGCCCTTATTTGACTGAGCCACCAGTGCCCTGAAATCATTTTTATTCTATAGAATGGTGGGTACCTAATGCTGGCCCATGGAAAAGGGCCTTTTTGTGACTAAGTTATTGACACTTAATAAGGAGTAAAATCAAAACTGGGGAGAGAAGCTCTCCATTAAGTTCAGTGTACTCACTCAGTCTTCATTATGTATCTGCTGTATATTCTGGAGTTTGAAAGTGCCCTTTCTACCCGAATCAAAGCATGAGTCAACAGACGACTCCAGAATGTAGAACGTTCTACGAGACAGCTTGCTAGAGTGTTCAGAAGAGCCAATGTCATGAAAAACAAATGATTTTTAAAAAACACATGGGGCTACTATTTTAGATCAAAAGATACTGAAGAGATAGAACAACCAAATACAGTGTATGGTGCTGGATTAAATCTCAAATGGGGAAAAAATCTATAAGGGAGATTTTTGAAACAACTGATGACATTTAAATATGAACTGTTTGTTAGGTGACATTGAATTCATGTTACTTTTCATGGGGCAACAGTACTGTGGTTGTTGCGGAGAATTTTTTTTCTTAGGGATTCAGGACGCAGTGCATTGGGGTGAAGTGGCATGACATCATACCTTTCAAATGGTTCTATAGAAAGGAAAGCTAGCAATAAAGCCAATGTGGACAGATGTCTCGAATTTAGGGGATGGGTCTTCATTGTGATATTTCAGCTTTTCAATGGGATTGAAAAATTACGAAATAAAAAGCGGGAAGAAAAGGTTCAATACTCTTGATAAAATATGTTACTAGGACTAGGTGTTGGGCAGTATTCTCTTGCATGATGTGAATTACTTTACAATGAAAACATTTTGGAAACAGCTCCACAATCCCCTTTGTTTTATAAAATGGTAGCTACAGGGAATAGTTGCTTTGTATTAATATCCAAAATAAAAACTGGGCAACTCCGCATTGGTTCTTCTCTTTTTTTCCTTCTTAACATTGCTGGTCCGTAGAGTCTAGATGTCTAGAGAGTGATGTACCGGTGCTCGGCTCGTGCTGTTCCGTTCTGTAACACTCTTCACATCATGGCACATACAGGAAGTGGTGATGTGTGTATGGCCGATGGGGCGAGGCTGCTCATGTCTGACGGCGACTAGCCCAGAAGCTCTGGCTGCACCGGGGCGAAGGGGTCACTATCTGGGCACACCGTGAGCCATCTGGGCCACACAAGTGTGCCATTGTCAGAGGTTGGGAAACTTTGCTTCCATGTATAGCCATACTGTGAACTGCTTTACACACAATTTGAAGTGTTTGCTTGAAAAATGCCATCTCGTATATGTCCAGCCCAGCGTGGATTCAGACTTCGGACGCAGTGGGGTTTAGGGATCGTCACGCGTCTGCAGTCGTACTGAGCACCTGCACCGTGTCCTGTCTCCCTAGCACGTCTCCGTCTGCATTAGCACTCATCCCAACACTTGTTAGGATGGATCTTGAGTTGTAATGAGGTTAACTACGAGGCAGACTCCTACAGGAGCATATGGAGCGAACTCGGGAGCTAATGTTCTATCTCTGGCTTTTGTGATTCAGTCCAACTTGAATGTATTGAGATGAGGCAAGAAATGACTCTGAAGACAGAAGCCAAGAAAGGACAAGTTAACCCAGGTTGAGACAAACCTTTTTCACAAAGGAACATTTCGTGTTTAAAGCACAGAGTTCGGAAGTTCTAAATACTTAATTTAAATGTATTTAAATTCTCTGTTAGGAGCCTGCTCTACTGAAGAGGAACGAGCATTGACTGGGCTCACGAAGTGGTTTCTTAACTCTCCTGGTGCCTCCAGATAGCCTGGTGAGCCTCTTAAAAACACATCTTTCTCGTCTTTATTCCTGAGAGATTCTGATTCAGTTGGTCTAGCATCTGTCAAGTACTGAAACCTAGAATCAGAGGCTGAGAGTAAAAACCGGAAGTCGAAAGTGCTTTCCAAGTAGGAGACATACGTTTCATTATGTAGCGACGGTAATTTCCTTCCTGCTTTTGCCTCCTCGTTTCCCAACATGGTTGACTGAATCCATTTGGAATGGAGTTTTTCTTCTGGAATCCCTGTGGTCTTAACTCTTTCTGTTGCTTGGTGAGAACCCACAGAGCTGTGGTTAGCCCCGAAGAGATAACTGGACGGTACCTGCCTGAGAACGTGTGAGCGCACTACCGGCTGAGAGTGCTTTCTTTCCGGAGCCAAATTCTGCTGCTGCTGTGGCCTTGGTTGGTCTAGACTGATCACGCCTTCGCTTCCTTGCATCACCGTGGTCACCTCAGCGTTCTCTGCCTTGACCAACTGTCCTCAGTGTGCGCCACGTAGAATACGGAAAACAGGCGGGCCGTTGCTTAATTTCAGACTCCTATTCCAACTTCCGTTTTCATAGTACACATTTTTAGGTCCAACTACAAACATGGCAAGAAGATGATTTATAGCTCCAGATAAGAGTATGACTTTAAACTGATGCTGTGAGTTGCCAGATCGAGTTCGTATGGTCCGAGGAAAGTAAAACTCCCAGAGGTTCGAGTGTCCTAATGATGATGATGGCGAGAGCCAACCCACAGTGTTTACTATCTGTCAGCCGCTGTTCTCAATGCTTGCTGCCCATTGATGAACTCAACCTGCCTGCCTCAACCCGTTCCATCCTGTTACTATCATCTTTACTTTACAGAAGAGGAACCTGAGGACAGGACGGTTCTACCCTTGAGTTTGCCGTTAATAAGCCGTGTGAGCTTGGATGTGTCACTTAACCTCCGAGGACCTGCTTTCTGATGGGGTTAGCGGGGCTCCGCTAATGATCGCTGTTCTCCTTATTTCTGACCAAGGCACCCCACTTCTGTCTGTTTCTCTTACCGATTTGGTGCAGTGATCTAGTATTTTCCACCCTTGCCCTACTTTGTTTTCTATTAACCTCTTTTCCTACTTCCTCAAATTCTTCTACATTTTGACAGACTTCACTTCTAGATGTAGGCAACATCGACATAGTTCGACCCTGGGGCTTAGGGACTATTTAGGAGCTGGATGTAAGGGTTGGAACATTAACGAGTCAAGCAGTGTCGTTTCCCTGAAGATAAGTCAGTGAACGGTGAGAACGACCGCAGTAGTACTGGTGGAGGCATGGCCCCTCGGGGCGTTATCGCCATCTTGTATAGCATTTTCCTGAATATGGACCACATAACTGCTGGCATAGTTGTGCTGTAAAGAATCAGAGCATACTGACACACCTAAGAATGAGGCAACTACATTAGGACGTGTTGTCCTTCCAAAATTGAAAATACGGACTGTGAGATTGAGGAAGTAATAGAAAAATACTCAAGACACTGAAGAGGACTGAGGTACTCTGTTTACACCAAATGCCTAGGAGATCAATGGACTGTATTGTTCTCCATGGTGACGTACTCATTCCAGAGAAACAACTATCTAATGGGGAAGCTGAATGTCATGAGAGCAAATTTCAGAATCATTTGGGTGATGGGTATTAAGGAAGGCACGTATTACATGGAGTACTGGGTGTTATATGCAAACAATGAATCATGGAACAATACATCAAAAACTAGGGATGTACTGTATGGTGACTAACATAACATAATAAAAAATTATTAAAAAAACAAAAAACCAAAATCATTTGAATCTCTTGATCTGCCATGTCATTGGAATCTTGAAAGAGGTAGTTTTCTATCCCTTACCTGCAGAACTGAGTGTTCTCGTGGTCACCATCTTAACAACTTATGTAAAAAAAAAAGCCTGATAGGTGATGAAAAGTATTCTTAGCTGTGTGCCTACCTGGCACTTGTAACTCTCAGTTCTGTATTTTACATGAGACCATGGAGGGTATGGATTCCTCCAAGTATTCAGGTGACTCACACGAATGAAGGCGGTACATATGTTGGGCCAAAACACCGTTGGAAACCTCTTTGTCAGCAGGGAGCAGAAGTTCTATTAATTAAAATGTTCTGAGAAGGTACGGGGTGCATTCCCAACGAGACATCAAACTATTTTCATCCTAATTAAGGATCTTGGCATCTTGGAATGTAGGGAATTAGAATTTAGAGAGTCTGTGGCATTTCTAGAAGTTGGGTCAGCAGACTCAGACCGGATCCTTCAAGTGAGGAACTGGGCGTATTTGGATAGAGGAGCCACCATTTTAGATAGCTGATATTTATTCAGTCTCCTCTCCATGTTCAGAGAAGATCATGGGAAGGTAAGGGGTGAAAAGATCAGAAACAGCTAAATCTTGGGTAGCGGAGTGAAGGACACGGGACGTGAGCAATAATCACTGACCCTGTATGGCAGAATGGGGATTGAATGGAGGGTAGTCTACCTGTACGGGAATATCGGCATGTCCCGAGACCATAGCCCGTGTGGGGCCGGAGCTCAGCATACACACCTTGTCTGGGAAGAAATGATGTCACCAGGATTTTTAGCCTAAGACCTAAACAAATTCATTTTTTCATGGTGATCTGGTGATTCACTGTGGAAGCTTAGTGTTTTCTGTGTGGATTTTGAAACCTCATAAAGCTGTTGAGACATTTCCTTACTGTACCTCATCACGTGTATAGACTGAGTACAGATCTTTGGATGTGATCACGAGCCATCTTATCTGTTGTCAGGAACTTCATTATTAATGCTTTGAAGCACCAGTGAATAGATAGAAGTTTCATCATTGGAAGACACTGGTTAAATAATCCAAGCTGAATAAACAGGAGGTAGACGCTGTCCTCTGGACCTCACATTCCTGGTAGAGCATCAGTTTTCAAATGACAGACTCTGGGCTCATCCGCCACCTCCGAAAATGATTTGAGAGGAAAGAATCTGGAGATTCAGATGTTAGTGCTCCTTAAAAAAAACAGCTTTCCTAAATGAGAAAAGAAAAGAGAAAAACATTAGTTTTTGCATTGCAGTGATGTTGTGAGATGAAAGTACTTTTTTTTTTTTTTGAACTTTAAAGATGAAAGTGCATTCTTAACCCAAAGAATGGTTTGTGTTGGCACTGGTAGAATTGACATTTGAGAGAGGAGGGAGAGTTAGCTTCTGGTTGGAGGGCCAACACCCGACCTTGTTTAGTTCTACTGGGAGGCGGTCAGGGCTATCAGTCGGCATCGCCCTACCACCCGTGTGCACCCTTGGTTAATACTCTGCAGAGCAGAACCCAGAAAATGGGAGTGTATGGCTTACACATCAATCCACATGTGTAACTCTGTCAATTAAAAGACCAATAAACAGGCCGCTTAATAGAACATTATGCCATAGATTACTCGGCTCAACATATTGATTGTTGAGCATTTCCAATTTGTTTATCAGAACAAAGTTATTCTTTTTTAATTACTTGGCCAATTTATTGTTGTGTTTGGTGGCTTCTGTAGTATTTCCTTCCATGTAGTTTCACGTTGAAGGAAATGCCCTACCTCAATTCATGTCGAATTGGTTCTGGAGCATGGGTTTCGCACGATCAAGACGACATTGACCAACTTCACGCTGTTAGATGAAGTTGGGGTGGCCAAAAGATGGGTAGAGAGACGTAAAATTGTTGTAAAGGGTTTTTTGCCTGGATTCAATCTAAATACATCTCAAAAAATTGTAAAATAGAATCTACCAGCTAAAACTAATGAGCACAAAACTGCATTGATTTGGCCCAGGGTGGACAAATAGAACATCTGGCATATTTGGCACCAGTGACACAGCTGGCATTGTTGGAAACGTTTCTGCAGAAGGTACAGATGCAGAAATGGGAGAATTGGTACAAACAGTGCAGATGGAACAGTTGGAACAGATGACAGTGGGCAGAGCTGGCGATGCTGGCACAGGTGTCGTAACCTCAACAGCTGGCACAAGTTGTGACAATCCTGGGATTTCTGAGTACAAGGCACATGTTCATTTTGGCTTTGGCTGCAAAGAGATAAGAGCATTTTATAATTAGTAAATGTGCCATTTAAAAAAGAACTTTTTCCCCCCTCCATCCTTAAGGACATCTACCTCCAACTGTTAAAGCTTGGAATATGGAGCATTTTTGCAAATTAGAATTTCCCTGAGAAAGCCATAATTGATAAATACAGATTTCATAGAAGAGGCAATTAGATATTTTTGTTCTGACATAGATAAAATTCATGAATGGAGTTTCTTCATAGGAGTTGGGTGGGAAATAAAGGTCAGATTTTTGGAAATAAAAGTACACTTTGCATTTAAACCGAAATTTGTCATCAAATTAGCTGTTGTGTGTTTCTGAAATGTAGGGACTATTCCCCAATTATATGAAATTTCCCGTAGAATCACGCTTGAAGACATGGTACAGAATTGGAAACCGGTCTACAGAACAGGTTGGGAAAACAGAAAAAATGCTGGAATACATAATATGGAGAAATCATGAATTGCCACTTTCAAATACCAATGGGACTTGGCTCTAATTTCATTTAAAATGCTATAATTTGGGCTTGAATTAAAAATACAATATAGTATAATCTTTTGGGCAATGACATTTAATACCAGATGAAAAGTTGAGAGAACAAAGAAACTTATTTGTCAGTGGCTAGAAATAGCACCGTTTCTTCTTACATTTTTGTTGTAACAAAAGTCTGCTCATATTATGGGAAAGCCAAAAAGTCTTACCTAATTATAAAATAATAAAAACATAAGAAAGGATTAGATAACAGATCCTTAAATTTATATGCACATTCTCTTGAACATAGTGGGTGCTCCATAAATTCCTGATGAGTAAATGAACCTAGGGTCTAAGAAATACCAATATTCAGAATTTTTTTAAAAGGCCACTAATTACCCCCTGTATTAACGACACATCTTCCGTTAGAAAGAAACAAAATGAGCCAGGTCTCAGTCCTCCTTAAAGCCTCAAACTCGACACGTACATGTTAGCCAACTTCCTTCCCCCGAGGGAAATCATAGATGCGAAAGAAGAGTTGGACGTTCTGTACTCCCTATCCTCAAGTAAACCCAAAATCCTTTAGGTTTTCCAGTTTATATTGAACTAAAACCAGCATAAGAAATCATCTTCTAGTCATTATTGATGCAATACCGTGAATGTTATCTATCTGTTTCAAGACTTTTGGGAAACTCCTACAGTGAGAGTGAATTATTTCAAACTGGATATCGAGTTCTTGACCATTGAAAACATACAGTCTTTGTTTCCAGATGACTCTTGCATATCGTTAGCTACAGTTAATTAAAAAAAAACAAACCACAACTGTTGAAAGTCATTTAAGCATATTTGATTTCAATTTCTCCATTATCTCTACTTTGTTATAACCTCATGTTGAACTCAACTAAACAATTATTATTCAGAACTTTAATTCTATCACTTAACATTAGTTCATTTCTTGACTGAGATGACAAAAAATGTTTCTGTTTCGGAACAGATAAAATACCTTAATTTGTTAACTGTACCTCGGTGACACAGAGCAACTGACAGAGGAGGGGGGAAGAGGGCTTACTGTTCTCTCGGGCACAGAGATGGTGGCAGGTGACTCACTAGCTGAGCAGGCTGGAAATGCCCAGTTCGCACCTCCTCGCCTAGTTTGCAACACGGCTTCGTGGCCACACCGCGGGTGAGCAGGCCTTCTCATCAATAAATGCCGGATGGAGAACGATCCCTCCAGGAGCAGAACGAGCAGGGGTGTTTCCGGGGTTTGGCGTCCATCGGGTCAGCAGGCGCGTTCCTGAAGGGAGAGGGGGAGGGGGAGTCATTCCTCTGAGCCTCTGCCTTCCTCAGGAATTAAACGAAAATTAAACACGAAAGAGGCAGTATGCTGCAGCCATGGGATTCCTTCATCATTGTCCCAGCCATTGTCTGTTTCTAAGCACGTTGAACTTTCCGATGTATTGGCGTCTCCTCTTACGGAAATACCCTCTCCCTTTTCTTAGCTCCAAGACATCAGGATGTGCTTTCATTCCACCGTGCAAACAGTTGCCGCACAGTATGCCTCCCCACTGTCCCGGGCAGCTTCTCGTCTCTGCACGTGGCAACCCGGGCTGCTGCTTTTGCTGGGACTCCTGGGAGAGAGGCGGTAAACGGAGAGGAAGCACATCCATTTGAGACAAAGCCACTCACAAACGCAAGCAAAAAATGCAAGGGAGACTCACAGATAGTTTCAAGCATGGAGGGAATGTTATATTCAGACATGATCTCCTCCCACCTTTCCTGCATGGTCCCGACGGTCCCTAAGTACACACCGGCCCCGGCTGCCCTTCCCCTCTGGGGTCGTGAGCGTCCACTCCCGCAGCGGGCGGGGCACCACGCTTGTGTGGCTGAGGGCAGAGCTTGCTGGCCCCAGGCCCGCTGCAAAGGCTGTGCTCTGATTGCCAAGATGCGACAACATACTGTAAAATGACCCACGCTTGTCTGTTGGAAGCGGGAAAGGAGGGAAGGAGAGGCAGGTAAGAATCGGGTGGGGTGGGTTTTTTTTCTTATGGAAACCAGAGTAGTCCCTACAGACGTGAGTGGGCTGTTGCTAGTGACCCGTCGTGTAAAACCTACCAGATTTAAGCTATGGTCGATTCCCCGAAACTATTATGCTGGTAACTGTCATTGTGTTACGAGAATAAGCAACTAATTGAAGCATGGATACATTTACTCATGTTTTAAAAATGTTTTAGGACAAGAACATTAAAAACTTACAAAATAAGTAGATAGAGTAAGGTAACGAGCTCTCAGGTGTGTCCTAGACTTACCAGTTATTACTATTTTGCCAATTTTGTTTCTTCTTCCTCCCTGGCATCTGCTCACGCTTTCCCCCTCCCTTTCCTGGAGTAGTTTCAGGCAAATTCAGAATGTCATTTCACCCTGAAATATTTTGCTATTCATCCCTAAGAGACAAGGACAACTTTTTGAAACCCAGTGACCAAAAATAACAATATTGCCTTGCTATCGTTCCCCCCCCCCCAGTCCAGCTTCAGAATCCACTGCTTATCTCAGAGGTGTGTTTGTACTGTTAGCTTGTTCAAAGTGAGTCCCAAACAGAGTCCTGATTATGTCTCTTAGGTTTATTTTAATCCCTCTCTTTTCATTTCATTGATTGTTGGATAAAGCAAGTTATTTGTCTTTAAGATGTCCTACACTCTGAATTTGATTAGTTGCTTCCCTGTAAAGACATTGAACCTGCTCTCTATCCCCGTATTTCCTGGACGCCGGTGTTTGGAGCTGTGGGCTTGATTAGGTTCAGGGTCAAGCTTTAGGCATCGCTGGTGCTGTGTCATTACTTCGTGTCGCATCCTGGAGCACACGGTAGCCGATGGTCCACTTTCAGGGATGCTAAGACTGGTCTGGGAGCTCAGGTGCATACACTCCTGATCCGCGTAAGACTATAATCATCGGTTCCTAAGCTGCTTTGCACAGATGGATGTCTCAGTGTCTTTATATTATCACCAAGGAGTCCTTCAATTGTTAACAAAAATCTTTGATATTGATTTTATTAGAGAACTGCCAGTGGGCAACATCAAGTTTCTACACACACGCACACACATGTGCACACACACACACGCGCACACACGTGCACACATGCACATACACACCCCCACACACATGCACACACCTGGAATTTTTCCATAGCATACATATACCTTGTGGTAATCTAAATCTAAATTATAACATGCTCTCTGTGTCCAGATGCACAGGCCATTTGCACGTTGACCAATGAACAATAGATCAGATCACTGATCAGTTAGCGTTTGTAGTAATTAGAGTAAATATTTGTGGTCTGGTTAGTTCCAGCCATATTTGCAACCAACTTGGATCAACTGTTCATTGCTATATAACCAGTCTACCAGTGACTGGCCCAGTGGTTTCAGGAATGCCAATGGCTAAATGAATATAAGTATTCTAGTCTATTCTTCATTATTTGGGAATTCATCATTGTGATTGTCAGATATTTGAAAATGTCAATGTGGTATGATTTTTACTGTAGATCATTGATAAAGAATAATTGGAAATATAGCAAAATATGTGGAGACACATAATTCCAAAATATAAACATTCAGATTGAAAGCCTATGATAAACTGTATACTAAATTTGATTATTTTGAATAGATTGTTACAGGATAAATACAACTGGAATATACGCAATTACACATTTAATAGACATTTCAAATGTTTCAAAATTTTAATGCTTATGTTTCCTGATCTGCTTGAAAACGGAAGTGTTAATGTCACTGGTATAGGATTCACGAATACAAAATTCAGTGCTTTTCCAGTGGTGATTCATAGTAGCTATAAACACTCTTGGTAGCAATGAAACATTTCAAGTTTTTCTGATACCTTAATAGTGAAAAATGCCTTGTTTCTGTGTGACGTTTAAGGTGCATTTGGTCACGGCTACTGCCCTGTGGGAGAGGGCATTTGAACAGATGAGAGAGCAGAGCTGGGGAGCTCATGTGTCATAAGCGAGGCCACGCTAGCGATAAAGGACAAAGGCTTTCCTCTGGACCACGTTGAACCCAGTTTGAACCGACTGCATTCTGTTCTAGAAGGAAAGTATGAACGCACGGCTGCCCGTAGAGCCTCAGTCATTTTGAAGTGTAGGCCTGTCCGAAGTGCTGAAGAGGCTTCCCGTTAGAACGTGTTCTGCCTGCTGCTGGGTTCCAGGGAGCTTTGGTCAAGAGCTTTCCACAGTCCGTGTTCTGTTTACCTGGCAGAGGGTGTTGGATTGCCTCCATAATTCTCTACCAGGCATCTCTCAGCTAAAAACCTCTTCCTCCTTTTAATGCTCGCAGGGAAGCTGGGCTTTTATGTGGTTTTTCCCTTCCTTTCCTTTCTTTTATGAAAATGGAAAAAAGTTGGAGAGAGATAAGGTACAGGCTTTTGTAAAATGTTCATAAGATCCTTGATTTCTCAATCTAAAAAATTTTCCCCCCTCAAATACGAGAAAGTTTTCCCTGGCAACCACCCCTTTAGTCTGTGTCCCTTCTCCTCCCTGATAAATGTCCAATCTCTGTTGGGCGGAATTTCTTCATTAAGCTCCACTAGTTTTCAACGTGACTTCTGCTGTTGACCCAATTTTTTAGAAGAATTGCCTTTCTTGTTCTCTGGCTCCCATACTTGAAAAAACATTGAGTTAGAAATCATCCTCATTAAATACATGTTTAAATAGAGATACATATTGCTTTTCTTAGGATGTCTTTCTAATCTTCTAATAAAACTATAACCATTAAAATTTCTTTCAAGATTTTATTTATTTACTAGAGAGACCGAGAGCACACACGCGGGCTCACACACGTGTGAGCAGGGGTGAGGCACAGGGAGAGAGAGAATCCCAAGCAGACTCTGCACTGAGTGTAGAGCCCACGCCGGGCTCGCTTGCTCGACCCTGACATCACGACCTGAGTGGAAATCAAGTCAGTGGCTTAGCCCTACTGAGGCACCAGGTGCCCCATGACCATTAAAATTGAGAAATAATGTTTTCTCCCTGATTAGAACCCCATCTTCTGGTCTTTTCATTGGATATGGAGAAAAGCATAGGGTGCTGTTGAGATAATTGCTTAAGTGAATTTAGGGAAAGATCAAGAACTTGAAATTCCTGAGCCCAAAGGGGAAACTGATGGGACACGTCTTCAAAGCTCTATGGTTTGCAGCCATTGTCAAAAAGATCTCACAGGTCACTGTATTCGCTTTAAAAAAACAAAGTGAAATATATTTAAATTATAACCAAGAAATAAAAAGACATAAGGATAACCTTACGATTAATTGTTTTAATATCAGAGCAGGATTCTAAGAAACTCTTGGAATCTTTAAGAACAACAAGAACGAAAAGCAATCATTGATCTTGGATTGCTGGGAGGCTAGGTGCCGAACCGGAGGTTTGCTGGAGAACCAGCGTTTTCACCTGCTTGAACCCAGGACTCTCTTTGCTTTGCAGAGGCCCCCTGTTCAGTAGGGCTGAGATCTTTTTTTTTGTCATCTGACTCTAAACTTGGGCCGTTTCTTCTTTCCTTTTCCTCTTCAACCCCCATCTTCACAATGACAGACTGCATTCGGTAATTGCTGTCTTTTGTAATTGTTCTGTCTCCAAATTGGCTGATTAGGGGAGAGACCCAGCTGTCCATCAAAATGGTGCAAAGTGGCTGAAACAGCCATCCCCTGAGCTGGAGAAAGTTAATTGCACTTTCTGACGCTGTCCCAGTAGGAGAGGTGCCGAGAAGAGCCCTGGGAATCCCTGTTAGTGCTATTTTTTTCTGAGCATGTCCATTTGTAACCTGGAAAAAATGTAGTAAACAGCATGTTAATTAGATTTACAGATGAAATTAAATCAAGAAGAGTTGGAAACACATCAGTGAATAAAGAGAAAGGCTACACAAGGTTTCTGAGGTTAAAAATATGGAAAGGATCAAACAGAATGAGAATTAAGGTAGACAGGTGTAACCCCAACGCTCGGGAGGGGAAAAAAAAAACAAGCTATAAAAGTAAGCAGCAAGAGGGAAACATCCAGAAAGCAGTAATGCCAGAGAGACCGAGGGAGGGTGGACAACAAATTAGTCGTGTTTGCAATATGCCACAGAAGCTAATGTGATTTGGGGCTGTATGCGTAGAGACATCACATCATGAGGGAGAGGTGGAGTAATTTAGTGCATTTGGCAGAAACACACCTGGAATATTGTGTTCAGGTCTGTGTGTCTTGGGAGCACAGAGGTACAGAAGAGCTAGAGGGAAATCAGCATAAAGCAACAAAAGTGATTAACAGGTGATGGGCTGATTTTTAGAATAATGGACTGTGTGATTTGGCTTAAAAGAGTCACAGGAATGGAGCACTGAAGTTTCAGGGTGTTTTCCTGATCTTTCACCCGTGAGTCAGGAATTATTAAAGCGTAGTCAGCATAAAAGTATGTATCCTCCTTTAACAGGATGGAGATTGACAAGAAGGAAAACAGGAAAACTTCTTGTGAATAAAAGCTATGAGATCCTTTCTTTTGGGGAGTCAGAGGAGGGCCAGGAGTTTACACTGTTACCATACTTCTCATTCCAAAGCCATTCAGTTCAGCCTAGCTGGGGCCCTTCCACACTGAAGAATTCAGGCCAACTGCTCATCTTCAGCACCCGAGAAACCTCCCTGGGTGTCCGTGCCTCCGCAAAGTGCCGCCCAGAGGTGTCCATTTAACAAATTTCCCCATGGAAGTGCTCGTGGCATATGGCTTATCTTTCCCATCCTTTCTGCTCCTGATATCCGCAAAGGCAGTGACCAAAGCCCCAGTCGATCTGCACGTTAGCTCTGTGTGTGGCTAGAGGCTGTCATTTAATCTGAGGGTTGGCTTCTGATGGCAAAGGAAAGATGAATCTAATTTTAAGAAAATCTCCAAATGATAGCTGGAGGAGCAGCATTTTGTACTAGCTAATGAGGCTAATTTGTTCTTAAAATACAAGTTGCTGTGTTTCCTAAATTAAAATTCCCTTCTGATGTAAATACAGAAGATATAAATACGGAGAAGAGATGTGTGCTGTATTTTTTTATTTTGCAATTTGGAGCCCATGCTAAAAGGATCTGTCAGAAAAGTGATTTTATTCTCCAAGTTCGGGGAGACCTTTACTTCCTGGCTTCAAACACATGGAAAGACAGTATTAGGATGAGTTTTACAAGAAAAAGAAGAAGGTGGGATGATTTCTTCCTGGCTAAAGATTGTAAAATGCATTGTCCTGGAGATTATTTCCTAAATCGCTGTGATTCTCAACTTCCTCAACTGGAAAATGAACATGGGGGAGTGTACTGCTTTCAAAGTAATTAAATAGTCCACTGACAAATGCTTTATTAAC
The DNA here is from genome assembly GCF_024610735.1 of Ursus americanus. Classification (NCBI taxonomy): domain Eukaryota; kingdom Metazoa; phylum Chordata; class Mammalia; order Carnivora; family Ursidae; genus Ursus; species Ursus americanus. The sequence continues at coordinate 103,830,300 of NC_142128.1, read as the reverse complement.
ATTTAGATATTTAATTAAATCTGCCAGAGAGAAAGTTCTTATTCCTAAATCGAGAGGTTTCTCTGCTTTCCATTCACTGTGGTGGGGAAAGTAATTCTCAGTGGTCTTGCTATAGAAGGTTGTCTTATTCTTTTCATTTGGAATGATACAAAGAACAGAGCAGAGTCTTGAGCTAAATTCAGGCAAACAATAAAATGAAAGACTTTAAAAATAAATGGCATTAATTTTCCGAAGACTTTGATCAGCTGTTTAGAATAATAGTTCGGACAATATTCTAGAAGAAATAGATGTACTCTTTTAATGGGACAATAGCATTTAATGTACAAACTAACATACGGGGCAAGTATCTAAAGTATCTTTTCATATCTAGTTTATCTAAATGATGTATTCTACCTTTTCACTCTAGATTTTGCTTCTGAACACTGGACTCCGATTTTTTTGCACATGAAAGAAAAATGAGCTGCCCCAGCCTGATCTCATTTTAAGTTCAGATCTAGGAACTGGAAAAAGTTATGTTATTTACATGAATTAATTGATGAATTATATCTGGGATTTTGGATGCATCTCTAACAGATAAACTTTGCCCTTTCTGACACCTGTAATTCATTTTAAAAGCCATTTAAACTGTTATTCAAAGGAGCTTAAATTGCTCCTCACTGACCCATCTCTGTCTTCATAAGAGACCATATGAAAGCTACCTCAGCTTTAGAACTCTGAGCTCTCAGACTAAAGCTTTCTTTTTTTCCCTTTCCATCCGGATTTGGCAGAGTTTCTCTAAAACTTGCTCCTCCCTCTGCTTTTTCTTCTTCACTGTAGTACTGTTGGAAAGTGTGTGTAGCAAATGGTTATCAAAGTTAGTGGAAGAGCATGCCAGATCAGAGGAAGGAAAGGTCTCTGTGTGGAGCCTGGATGCCTCAATGAAGTCGCTAACACGCTAGACATGTTTTCGCCATCCGATGCGAACTCCTTCCTGTGGTCGCAAGGCCCTGCCTGATCCCACGCTGTCCGCATCTCCAGCCTTGTGCTGAGCCGCTCCTCTAGCTTCGGCCACGTGGACATGCTTTCTCTGGCTTGAATATCTTGTCTTTTCTGCCTCTGGGCCTTTGCACTTGCAGGTCTTTCTGGCAGAAGGCTCTTGCCGTAACTCTGTGTGTCTGGCTTTCTCCTCTCTCGGGTCTCAACCGAAATGTCACTGCTTTAGAAAGGACTCCTTGGCGCTACTACCTTTTCTGTGACTTACTCTCTATCATACCACTCTGTCGTCCCTGCCCACCTGCTTCCTCCTCTCTGCCTCCTTTTCCTCCCTATACGTAACACAGATTGTCCTGCCTTCTTGCCTGTGTATTGTATTGACTGTTTCCTTCCCTAAAATGCATGTTCCACAGAGCTGAGGACTGGTCTGCTTGCTCTTTGCATTTTCTTCAGTGCCAACAATATTGGACCCATAAAGGGGAGCTAGTATCTGTTAAGTGTTGGACAAGGTTTTATAGAGATACCACATTACACATTTTCCAAACACTTTTACTTGCAGAAATGGAGGAGGAAAGAAACATTAAAAATATTTGTCTTAGAATACACTCGAGCATGTTTCTTAAGTATGGCTATATCAAGCTATCAGGGTATAATAAATGTTGCCAATTTCGGCAAACTCAGCTGAATCTATACATGGATGCTAGGGTAGCACCATCAGAAAAAACAACAAATCGATAAGTTGGATTCTTGAGATGCAAAGGAAATTGGAGAACTAATGAAAGGATACAGGCTGCAAGGTCCTTGAGGTCGAGAGCCTTCATTTCAATAATTCTTTTGGATCCTTTAAAACAACTGTAGGACATAGAACTCATCCACAGCCTACAGAGGGGGCTGAGATAGAATGGGGTGTTGTCATGATAGACACCAGGGAAAAGCCAGCGGGGAGGATGTGAAGTAGGTTCCATTTGCGATCGAAGAGCATTGCCAGCACGAGGCATCAAATGCTGTCCCCTTGCCTTTCCCAGATCACAAAGGGCTGAAATGAGGAATAAATCCATGAGTAAAAGAAAGGCACCCAGGCCTACTTCCAGGGCACAAGACCCAGGAAAAAAAAATTGCATTTCCCAAGCCCTTGTAAATCTAAGTCTTTTTTGTAAAGACTCCTGGTCAACTATGCCGTGGGTCTAGGGGAAACAAGGAAATCTATGAGGCTCACTGGTACAAGTGCAAAGGGAAAATCTGCCCACAAGGCAGCAATAGCCAAAAACCCCTTCTAAGGGTCAAGGTCAGGTGTCCTGTAAGTGTTTTGCATACTCAGTAAACCCCACCACGACCCTGTGAAATACATACTGTTACCATTAACATTTTTAAGGATGAAGAGACTGAGACACAGAAACGGGAAGCAATTTGCCCAAGATCAGTTGGCTAGAAGTGGCAGAGCCATTACTGAACCTGGACAGGCTGGGTCCAGACCCTGCGGAGACAGAGAATGTTCATGCTTTTAACTGTTAGATCTCAGTGTTGAGGATATCCTCAGTACAGTCTCTTATCTCTGGAAGCAGGAAAACCAGAGTCGGATGGTAGGTGGCAATTTCAAGCCAGCAGTGCCTTACCCTGCCAGAGCAACATGGTAGAAAGGGTGTGTGGTGATACAGCTGTAGTCAGCCTCCTCTGAAGGGGTGGGTGGAAGGAGGCCTGCTTCTTTGGGCAAACATCATTCAGGGGGCAGAGAGGAAAGCAGTTATGACTTCCTGAATGGGGTCCACCTGGCTCTCTGTTTGCTGCACTCCGAATGATGCTTGGTGGCTACACTTGTCCCGCAGGTCCCACACGCCCTAGGAGAGGCAGCACAGCAGAGGGAAAGAGACCGACAGGGACTCTGGAAAGAGTCCTGGATTTAAACCCTGGTTCCACTATTTAACGAGCAGCATGGCTGTTGGCAAATTATTTAACCCCTTTATGCCTCAGTTTTTTCTTCCATAAGATGAGGTTGGTCATACTCACTTTCCAGAGCTATTGTTGGCATAAGTAATGAAATAAGACCTGTGGAAATGTCTAGCACATGGAAGGCACTCAATAAATGTTAGCTCAGTCTCCTGAAGCCAGACCAAATCCTTACCTGGTGATGGTTGAAATTACGTTCGAGGTCTTGCATGGTGTCCGAGTAAGTTTCTCAGTGGGGGACACAGAACACACAAAATTGGGTTAGCAGTTTGCCTTTGTGTGATGTAAATGGGGACCACTGAGCACCATGTCAAGTCTAAGTCACTGAAATCCACACCGGTCTTATTATTGAGGGTGTAGACCCATGTTTGGCGATATAGGCATGTGATGAAGGGTGACGGAGAGCAGTGTTTACCCTGATGGCAACAAGAGAGTTAAGACAATTAAACTAGGTTTTACCCTGCAGAGTCCAACACTGTTTCTCCAAGTACAGTGAGTTACAGAGATAGCACATCATGTACCAATAATGAAAATAACTCTGTGAACAGCACGGAAGTAAGTAAGTTGGGGCTACTTCCACCCACACAGAGATGAATTTTATGTGCAGAAGCCCAGTGGAATACAAATGAATTGCTGTATATGAGAAATAAGGAACAAAAGGCTGAGACTCTGGGATATATCTCAAGAAGAAACCTGCGTATGATTTCCCCAGTCTCCCCAAAGTAAGATCATGGACTTCCTTCTTGCGGGGCTGTAGCCGGTGTCATAAAATGTCACGCACAGTGTGAGTGAAAGCCTGCATTTGGAGGCACTCTGTCTCAAGAGCCCCTGGTTCTCATCACCAACTCTCTAGATGCTCTTCTATGTGTCCTCATTCAGGGCACGCTTCACTGGCAGCAGGTGTTTGTTTGTTTCGATAAATGTCAGCTTCTTAACATTGACTTTGGAGAGGGAAGGGTGACAGACACCGTCCTGCCCTTGCTGAACCAATGGTCCACAGTGTGTGCTGGAGGGCAGAAGCATATCCATGTTAGAGCCACACGGTTGGAGCTGGCCCTGCCTCCCCTCCCCTTGTCAGTGTAGGGCGACTCAGCATCCGCAGACATGCTCCAGATGTCCTGCCATCATCTGACTGATGTAGACTCTGGAGAGCCCCCAGCCTCCCATGATATACAAGGAGACAGGAAGCCTGAGGCTTCCAAGTGGTGCCCTAGGGGTTTCTGAAGTGCACTAATGCACTAATTCAATATCACTGTTCTGCTGTCTGTCCTGCTGCTTCTGTCCCTGCCCATTCCTCGTTTCTTAGTTGTTTGCTTTCCGAAGGCTCACTTAATCAAATATGCCACTCAGTCCACCCACGCCAGGCGCTGTCCAAGGTACCTACCCTATAGTTAGTTACTGCAAATTGCTGTTTACTACCAGAGGTTATTCTCCGTTTCTGCCTCTGTGAAATCTCCTCTTTACATATATAAAGGGTAATTATGGATAAAGAATAAAGGGACTAAATAATATTAATTGAGAGTTTTGAGATAAAAGGCAATGAGGTGTTACTTTCCAAGTGGTTGTCTTTCTGATATTTATTTAAAATTGTAAGGGAAGCATCAAACTGAGATGTGTCCAACTAAATCCTTTTTTTATCGATCGATAATTATTCATTGCTGTGTCACATCACTGTCATAATAACTCTTGGGAAGGACTTAGAAAGGCTTAGACATGGTTCAAGCTTTCAGGAAGCTTACAGTCAATCTAGTTAGGAAGATATAATAAATAATGTACACATCTGAACTAGTCCAAGCAGTATACAATTAAACAGTAAAAATTTTTAAGGGAACAATTAATACATGCTTTACTTTAAGCTCTTTAGACTTATACATGGCCTTGGTTAGCATAAATTCATATTTTTTCCTTAATTTTAATAAGATTTATGTATTTATTAGAGAGCGTGTGAGCGCATGTTGTGGGGGACCAGTCAAGGAAGAGAGGGACAGAATCTTAAGCAGACTCTGTGCTGAACGTGGAGCCCAACACAGGACTCGATCCCATGACAATGAAGTTCACAACCTGAGCTGAAGTCAAGAGTCGGATGCGTAACCAACTGTGCTGCCCAGGTGGCCCCCTAATTTTTTATTGTAGCAAATGCACATTTGATACCATAAAACTTACCATTTTTAAGATGACAGTTCTGTGACACATTGGTAAATTTTATAGCCTGAACTCAACTGGATGGAGAAATTGAGAAAGGTGGACTAGAGAAGTCTGACACCCTCCAAGGAGGTGTGACTTGAGCTCTTGTTCAAAGAAGACAGCCAGCACTGGGACAGATAGCAGGGGAGAGCGAAGATGTGTCTGTGGCACCAATGAGATGGCCACATCTAGGTTGGAATTTATGCAAAGTATTTACTCATTTCTTCTGGCTGCTTAAATGTGAAATAATAAGCTATACAATAATAATTCTGATAAATGTAGAGTTTTAGAATCAAACGTCTTCTTTTAAACAAATTCAGAACTTGAGGGTCCTTTCGCAATCTGGTTACAGCTTTTGTTTGAATACATTCAATAAAAAAATTTCCCCAGAGGCTAAGTCTCAAAGAATAGCTTATTAAACATTGCTATTAATCAAAAATGGTTCCAATCCTTCCATTTTTCTGTGCAATAAATGGCCCACTTCTATAAAGGTGACAGTTGCTGTATCATCTGTTTGCAATTGGCATGGCTATTGGAACCTTCTGATTTTTTTCGGAACTAAAATGTTCTGTAGGGGTTGTCTTTCTAACAGCAAGGACGACCGACTCAAGATGCTATGACACTTCAAAGGATACACAGGTATCATCATACGTAGGAAAATGCAAAGCAAAACGAGCTCGAACAGAAATAAAAACAAATTCCATGACACATAAGGAACTTCTGGCTGGAATTTATTACAAAGTGTCCCAGGATAAAGCACAGAGAAGGAATCATGCACCTGGGTCAGTCCCACGTCCTGGCACCTTGATCACCTTGGCAAAGAAACCCTAGTGAGCTTCAGTGTCCTCCTCTGAGCCAGCTGTTAAGAACAACAGCACCTTTATCTTCATTTAATGTCTGATGAGCTTCTATAAGCTGGAGATAATGTCCGTTCTCCCTAATTTTCACGGGTTTGTTAAGTATCGGAATGGATCGTGGTGTACTAAAAGGATGTAAGATGTTATCAACACAGAAGCCGTCCAGAGTAACGGGCACAGGTGGGTCCAATAAGCTCCATTTTAAGAGTTACTCCTGAGGCACATTTGGACCACAGAGGTGAAGATTGGACTCTTAGCATTAATTCTGAGCAGGATTTAAAAACTTCCACCCGCATGACTTTGGACTTATTTTTGTGCCTACTAGAAAGCTTGTTTATATATATGTTTTCACCATGGCTCTGACTTGGGGCTTATTTTTGTGTCTACTAGAAAGCTTGTTTATATGTATGTTTTCACCATGGCTCTCCCATTATCTTTCTCTGTGCAAGGCCCCTTAGGTGGCATTTGCATTGAGGGTGTGATTTTTGTTTTCAAAGAGGGAAATTTTACAAATTGTGCTTCACTTTTATTTCAGCTTGAGCTGTTTTCTCCTGGGAAAACAGCTTTTTGCTTGGCAAAAATGGATGTGAAGCATTGGCGAAAACGAAAGGCCGTTTTTATTGCAAAGAAAACTGCCTTTTGCTTTTGCCAAAAAAAAAGCAAAACATATGAGACAAAACCACAAATATTTCCCTGTTTGCAAACCCTGTGAAAACGTGATTTTTCACCAGTGGTGAGAATATTTTCCCACACTACTCTTCCCATTTCTAAAAATTATGGTTTCGATGGTTAAAGTCATAATTTACACCTATAACACCTCATGGCTATAATCAAATATTAGCAGTATTGTTATTAAACATGTGGAATATATTTTCTGTTGGATGTAATACTGGAGGAGATACAGCTCATACCAAGTAAGACTGTTTTCAACAAAGTAAAATGAAAAGGGTACTGAGTGATTATGGGCTGTGGACACTGAGCAAGAAAGCTTGCAAAAGGAAAGGGGTCTGGGGTTCAATTTGGATTAAATATAGAGAATGTAGCTGAATGAGTTAAGACTTTAGAAGACAGCAGTGCCAGAGCCTAAAAGGGTGGTTATAGTATCATGTGGGAGAAACAGCATTGAAATGGTATGAGAGAATTGTGTCCAGTCCTGAGTGAATAGTTAACTGGCTGCACGACCTTTGGCAATCAGTTTAACCTCTTGGGGTCTCAGATTCCACTTGTGAAATGCTAAGATTCAATTAAAAGACCATTCAGTTTCCTTTCTGACCTAAAACTTTGCAATAACAAGATCAGAAGTGCATTTGCAAAATATAGAAATTGTGCATATCAAGGGAACTCCCCTAATTGGCTCTCTGGATTCCAGGATAGCCCACTAAAGTCAGAGGGTTACTTGGTGTCTTTAATAATTTATGGGAAGGTGTTCACATAACAAATTTAATAGAGAATTTCTTTGTTTTCATGGTTGTCCTTAATATCAATGTGTTTTTCCTCATGCCTACCCTAAGCCCTTCCTGCTGTGATTAAGCTAATTTCTTTTCATTTCCCTCAGCGAAGTAGTAAGCATTTACTCACCATATTCTATATTATTAAAATATTAATACAGATGTGATTCAATTAAAGCAAAATTTGCCCAGGAAAGTGGCGTGTAAATAAATTTGTGATACGTGGGATGCCATTTTGAAAAAGCCTTGGTTTTTAAAGCCAAGGTATGGTGAACATTTTATCAAGCAAGGAACCACTTTATCAAATGAAGATATTTCCTCAAGTGAATTTATTTTATACAAATTTATTTTCATAGTTATTGTAGAGAATCCTCAGAAGATTCCTTGCTGTTCTTGACCCTCATCCTTCAGATCTGGATTTTCTGTCTCTCAGTCTCCCTGAGAGCTTCCTGTAATTTAATGACAGCCATGAGTCAGGCAGTGGAGTGGGCATCCATTCTTCATCCACGTATCAGGTGTTTTTTGACGCCTGACAGAGTAACCCTTAGGTTCCTGAAATATGCTTTTTCACTCACCCCTAGAGCAAGCCCTAGGAAGCAGTTATCATCTGGTGTAACCAGGGTGGTCTGTAGTTAGGGCTTGGGTTGCTGAGAAAGTACTGTAGGCAACCCTCAGAGTTCCCTGCTTCCCTCTGGTGATACACTTGTCTCCAAGGCTCTACTGTTGTCAGCAGGGCTTTGACAGGACTTTTGTGGCTGGGATGTGGGGAGAGTTGGGGAATCTCCATGTGTCTTCTCTGCAGAGGGACACTGCTTCCTGGCAGAGTTGATTTGGGTATCGCATCCAGAGTGCAGAGCCGGTGAAGCCCACAGCTCCCACAGTTTCCTCCATGTTGGTCAGTGTGTAGAGGTGTGCTGCCCCTTCCTTGTTACAGTTGGTGGAAGGTCTCTGGCCACCATGCCGGGGCTCTTTGAATCCTCCCCATTCTTATTTTGTGGGAGCTCAGAGCTGAACTGGCCTGGCTCTTTGGAGGAAGCCACTTCAGGCTGGCTCTGTGTGGGCCAGTGATGTGGACAGACTGATTCATGAGTGTCTCACGTGCCTGGCCATTCTGGGCATGCGGGATAGGGCTGGTCACAGGCAGGCTGTGACCCAGCTGTCATGGAGCCTGCACCCCAGCGGTGGAAAACGAACAGTCAATCAACAGAGAAGTAAATGAGAGAAATACCAGATAGTGGGGTGATATGCCAGGACGGTTTTGAGCAGGTGATCCTCAGCCCCGTCAAACACAAAGCTCTCCAGAAAAGTTTCTGATGCCCCACTCACTGCCTTGGCATGAAAGTCATGGCTAACATAATGTATCCACAAGTGTAATTTTAAAAATATACAATATAATGCTCTTTAAATATAAATGTATTGCTTTTATTATAAATATATTTTATGTAAATAAACACATAGAAAATAAATAGAAAATATTTTTATGATAAATATGAAATAGATTTGTAATATATATAATATTATAATATATAATATATATTACTAAATATAAAAAAGAAATAAGAGGAAAGCAATTTGTCAAAAAATAATATGTATTGCCATATAATATATATATATATATATATATATATATATATATATATATATATATATAAATGTTTGAACTCAACCACACTTGATGATATTGCTATTTCTCTGGTGTTACTCCCAGCTTTATTTAGATTTTTACTTATGTTTATTTTTCACTATCAATGCTTAAAGCTCATGCATATTTATGTCTTTCTCTTGAATGAGAAAAAGATCTTAGCATGCTTTCTGGTTTCTTCCTCCACTCTCTCCTCCTGGTACATGGCTATTGTCTGGAGTTTTAAGTCTGAAATGTTATAGATATTTTTTGGCAGGGGAAAGTGGTAGATCATTGCTTTTTTTTTTTTTAACTGACTTTCCTAATATCTTTTTTGAGTTTATTTAAAATTTATTTTTAAAGAGTACAATTTGGTGGGTTTTAGTATAGTCACAAAGTCATGCATGCATCACCACTGTCTAATTCCAGAACATTTTTATCACCCCCTCAAAAGAAACCGTGTACCCGTTAGCAGTCACTACTCCCCTTCCCTGCTTAGCCCCTGGCCATCACTAATCCACTTTCTGTCTCTGGATTTCCTGTCCTGGACATTTCGTATAAATAGAATCATATATGTGGCCTTTTAGACTAGCTTCTTTCAGTTAGTATAATGTTTTCAAGGTTCGTCCATGTTATAGCATGTATCAGTACTTTCTTTCTATTTATTTTCTAATATCTTGTGGCTCCTTTGTGGATTAAATTCTCTTCTTAAAGTGTATCTCAAAGCAATATTGCAAAGAGGCATCAATCTGTGGCACAAATTTTCCTTAGACCCAGGATGCTTCATAATATCCTCATTTTGTCCTCACATTTTTTATTTTTATTTTTTGAGAGAGCGAGCAAGCACTTGAGCTAGTGAGCAGGGGGAAGGGCAGAGGAGGAAGGAGAGAGAGAATACCACGCAGGCTCCACAGGAGCTCAACACAGAGCCCGACACAGGGCTCCATCCCATGACCCTGAGCTGAAATCAAGAATCCAAAACTCAAGTGACTGAGCCACCCAGGCGCCCCATTATCCTCACATGTAAATAAAAGATTGGCTGAATAGAAATATTTAGGTTCAAAGTTCCTTCAATAGTTGGAAGACATTCCTTTACTACTATCAAGAATCCTGATTCCAGTGCGGTTCATGTTCCTTTTAAGGTGATCTGCTCTTTCCCTCTATAAGCTAGGAAGCTTCGACGTTCCTCAATTTCACTATGATGAGAAAACACACCATTAGTTTTTTTTTCCCCCCACCCTCTTTGATCTTGTTTAGCACTGGGAGAGACCTTTTTTTTTTTTTTTTTAATAATGATTTTTTATTATATTATGTTAGTCACCATACAGTACATCCCCGGTTTCCGATGTAAGGCTCGATGACTCATTAGTTGTGTATAACACCCAGTGCACCATGCAATACGTGCCCTCCTTACTACCCATCACCAGTCTATCCCATTCCCCCACCCCCCTCCCCTCTGTAGCCCTCAGTTTGTTTCTCATAGTCCATAGTCTGGGAGAGACCTTTTGATGTAACCACTCTTTCTCTAATTCTGGGAAATTATTTCTTCAAATTTTTTTCTCCTTATATATTTTTTTGCTCCTTGGTGACCCTACTATGCAGAGAATGATGGTTTTTTTTCTGCTTTCTATGCCTCTTTGCTCTTATTCTTTCCTTTCCTCGGTGATCTTCCAGATCATTAAATCTTTATTCAGCTGTATCCATTCCGATATTTCATCTACCCATGGAACCCTTTACTTGGAAAATTATATTTTTCTGTATACAGTATTTCTGATAGCTTCACTTGCATAGTTACTTGCCGATTCTCCTTTATGGCAGGGGTTACTAATTACGCCCGTGGAAAAGTATTATTCTTTCTTTCCTATTACTTTTGCTCCCTTTGGAACAGTTTTGTTATTTTCTCTATGAGTTCAGCTTTTCTTTTCCATTGGGACTCCCAGCTGCGTTGACTACCGATGTTTGCCGAGGGGAGGGGAGAACACCTTGCTTGTGCTTTCCAGACTAATGTGGGTTTGGAGGGTGGGGCTGCTCCCTGAAGTATACAGACCCTCGTGTTGCTGACTTGCTCAGCCACTCCCTGTGTCCCCTCCTGTAGACATCTGTTCCCCAGGGAAACACTCCCCGAGCCAGGTGCTTCTGTCCCAGGAGGGGTGGTTGCAGGTGGGTGGCAGGGAGAAGATGCTTGGGCTCCTGCCAGCCTGCCTGCTTCTCTGCCATGTTTGCTATTCTGACAGGCACTGCTGTTGCCCTTACATGGCCTTTCCAGCTCCACCTTCCCAAGGTGCTGGGCTGATGTTGCTGCACGAAATGGTTTCCACGGGTAAATGCAGTGGAGGGAAAGAGCTCTAGGAAGGAAGAAATCCGGTGGCTCAGGCCCTCTCCAACTCCAGACCATCCTGCTCCCATGGTGGCTGCTGAGCTCAGCTCTGGAGTCCTCCAGCCTTGGCCTCTCGATCGCTTCTGTGCTGTCTCCACCCAGGGTTAGATTTGGGGAGGGAGTCAGCGAACTGTGCTACTTTGTTGTTATTACTCAGTTTGAACACATCATCATTTATCTTTTCCAGTGTGAAAGAAACATTAATTTGTCTTCAACCAAGGCTAGTCCGGTGTTTGATTGGTAGGGCACTTGGAGTAAAATGTGCAAGCAGTTGGATTTCAAGTGCACTTTAATAGCATATATATATGAAAGGAGACCTTTTCCAAACTCAGTCCGTGGTTTGATTAATAGCTCTTCTCATGAGCCCAGACATGAGCCCAGCCAGTGACTCCACTTTCAGGCAGACAGGATTCAGTTCGTTGGTGCTTGGCTCTCAACTTCCAAATTCAGAAAATGGGAACATGCTCGTGAGGACAGCTGTCTATACAATTGGCACCTCTGATTTCAAAATGCAATCCAGTAATACAACTTTTGGAGATGGTGATTTTTGGTGGGGGGGGGTGCATTTGAATTATTTCTTCACTCAAAAAATATTTATTGAGCACTCATACTGTGCCAGACTCTATGCTAATATATTCATAAGACATTCTTTTGTGTGAGCGGTAACTAGTGTTTTAAAGTATAAACTGATCGAGGGGCGCCTGGGTGGCTCAGTCAGTTGTGTCTGACTCTTGGTTTTCAGCTCAGGTCATGATCTCAGGGCCATGGGATGGAGACCTGTGTTGGGCTCTGTGCTCAGTGCAGAGTCTGCTTGAGGTGTCTCCCTCCCCCTCGTCCCTCCCCCCAACTCTCTCTCTCTCAAATACATAAATAAAATCTTCTAAAAAGTAATGTATAAACTGACCGTGTATTTCATGACAATGAACGTATGGCCTGAAGGATGAGTCCTGTTGTCTACTTGTTCTATTTACATTCCAGCCTTTGCTAAAATTTGGGCTGTGTTATCCCAGAAACTTTGCTCAACAGCACTTTGGTGACTCAAGAAATACTGTATCAGACAGATGGCTATTTCCTTGGACTATCTAATTAGACTCTGGTGTGGAAAAAGTTAGCATCCTGGCCTGCAGACACGGAGCTGAAAGCAGAGAACGAGCAGAAGGATTCCTGGCAGATATGGGGGTAGCATAGTACATTATCTGGAGAGCTAGTGAAAATGCTAAGTCTGAGATCTTTCCAAGAGATATTGAACTGGTGTCTGTGGGGTTGGTAGGGCCTTGGCTGTATGTGGGTCTGTCCTGTGGTTCTAGGGCAGAACGGATGGCAGCCACCCATGTGGGAAGAAGGAAAGGAGGCCTGGGGAATGAACAACATCAGAGGGCATCAGAGCTATAAGAGAGTGAAAATGTATTCAGAAGGCAGCCGATTATTAAGTCCTGAGAAATAAGATTGTGTGTCAAGATAAATGCATGAGATGATAGAATCGTTGCCAGGATGGGTTGTGAAAAGGAAGCCAAGAGTTAGGTGTGAGATGAGATCCAGAATACTGGACCACAGTAAAACCTGACTTTTCATTAGAGCCTTGTGTCTGTGGTCATGGCGTGAGGACCCCTGCTAGAGTCCACTGGTGGATAGAGATTCTTCTTCAAAGCCCTAAGAGGAAGGTTTGCTACTCATTTATCTGTTCATTCGTTAATTTATTCATGTAATCAGCAGCTGGATGTGGCGTATTCATTCCTCAACAAATCCTGAGGGTCTCCTACGTGGCAGGCACTGAGTGCTGAGACAGGAGAGGCAGGCAGAGATCAGACTGTCCAGGGCCAGGTGAAGTTCTGTTTTTATCCTAGAAGTCATTGAACAATTCTTTTTTTAAAAGATTTTATTTATTTGAGAGAGAGAGCGAGAGAGCGCATGTACGTGGGAGAGTGAGCATGAGCGTTGGGTGGTGGGGGAGGTGGTTGGGAAGGCGGAGAGGGAGACGGAGACTCCCAGGGAACTTCACGTGCGGCTGGATCCCAGGACCCTGAGATCATGACCTGAGCCGAAGGCAGACGCTTCGCCAGCCGAGCCACCCAGGAGCCCCTCACTGAACAATTCTAAGAAGCATAACACAATCAGATCCCATACTGAGAGGCCACTCTGCCGCAGCGTGGAGGAGAGTTTGGACTTGCTCCCAGATGCTCTGCTGTGCCTGAATCTAGAAACATGGAATCCCACCTTGCAGGATATTGGAAACTACTCCTTCACACTGAGGGAATCTGATATTTTCATAACTGGGATCCCTTAACTCAGAGCCCTAGCCTGTGTCACATGTGGCCTTATTGTCTCTTGCCTGGGTTCTGGTTTTCATTCCAGTTCTTACTGGGACCAAGCCTGCTCCCAGCCCCAATACCTCCCTTTCATCTGCTTCTTGCCAGCTCTTTACCCTTCCCCCTTGGGAGCTGATTCCTGTTTCTGTTATCATTCCAGCTGCATTACTGGCACTAGAGCAAGGTTCACTGACTACCATGAAGTTTCAACCCTGATATCCACTAACACAAAAATCGCTGTGGCCTAGAAGTCCCGACAAAGCAGAGAGAGAAAGAGAGAGCGCGCAGCACCAGCCCCCTTATGAACAGAAAATTTATGGGAAAATTTCCCAATCACTGCAATTAATTTATAAGGTAACAGTTTCCCTTGTGTAATAGGGTTCTCCAGAGAAAAAGAACCAATAGGATGGATATCTATCTATCTATCTATCTATCTATCTATCATCTATCTATCTATCATCTATCTATCGATTTATTATAAGGAATCAGCAATTTGATTATGGATGCTGAGAAGTCCAAAGATCCGTGGTTAGTGAGCTGGAGACCTAGGAGAGCTGATGGTCTAAGCTCCAGTCCAAGTCCAAGTCCAAAGGCAGAAGAAAACCCATGTTCCAGCTTGAAAAAAACAGAGAGAGAGAGCAGGTCTCCCTCACTCACCCTTTTTGTTCCATTCAGGCCTTCAACAAATTGGATGAGGCCCACCCACACTGGGAAGTGCAATCTGCTTTACTCAGTCTACCAAGTTAAATGTTAATCTCATCCGTAAATAAATAAATAAATGTTAATCTCATCCAGAAACACCCTAACACACATATATAAGATAATATTTAACCAAATGTCTGGGCACCCTGTGGCCCAGCCAAGTCAATGCATAAAATTAACCGTCATGTCCTGATATTTTCAGATGATCTGTTTTTCTTTTCTTTTCTTTTTAAAAAAGATTTTATTTATTTATTTGACAGAGACAGAGACAGCCAGCAAGAGAGGGAACACAAGCAGGGGGAGTGGGAGAGGAAGAAGCAGGCTACCAGTGGAGCAGGGAGCCCGATGCAGGACTCGATCCCAGGACTCTGGGACCACGCCCTGAGCCGAAGGCAGACACTTGACGACTGAGCCACTCAGGGACCCCATGATTTGTTTTTCTAATTGCCTTATTTGCCAGTTGACTAAATTTTGTAAGGTACTGAAATTTTTTTCTATTTATTCAGTGGACAAATATTTATTGAACAATTATTTCATGTGGGGCAATGAAGATATAATAATGGTGAACAAGATAAATACAGTCCTGCCTTTGAGGAGCTTATAAACTAAAAAGGAAAGCAGTTTGAGGTTCCATAAGTATGACAAGGTAGGGGAGGAGAGGCAAAGGTTCAGAGGGACCATTAATCTTGTCTGAGAATGGGGAAGGGGACCTGGGTTAAGATTTGGGATAACCAGGGAAGATAATGGTGAGACATTTAGGGAAATGTTGAGAACCAAAGATGTGCAAGATATAGCATAGCATGTTCTAAAAACTGAGACATGACCAACATGGTAGGAGATGAGATGAGCCACAATATATAGGCAGGAGCCAAATGGTGGTGACCCTTGTAATCATTGTGGATGTCACCTTCAAGACAATCAGAAGCTACTGAAGGGTTTTAAGAAGAGGAGTGACATGGTTAGATCACTCTGGATTTTGTGCATACAAGTCCGAAATAAAAAATGAAAAGATACTCATTATGTACCAAAGTCCAGTTTAAGTGTATTTTATTGTACACTAATCTTTAACTTTCTGCTGGTCAGTATATTTAATTAGCCAGAACACCAAACCGATGTTCCATCATAATCATTTTTCATTAACCTTCATAATATGGGGGTGATTTGATTGGCCTAATGAAATGTGGAGTGAGGGTTTATAAAGGGTAAACCATACAGACTGCCTCTGGCAGAAACGTAGATTCACCAAGATGGCAGTGTTACAACTAACATGTATGTTTTCATCTCTTTCTCAAACTCACTATTCATTTCCCTCTTCTTGTCTAGCACTGTTTCCTGAATCACTGCTAAGACTCCACAGATTCAAGATAAGTATTAGTCAGCACTCTTCAAGTTGCAAGTGAATGAAATCCCAACTTAAAATGGTGGGAGCAAAGAGGGAGTTCAGGTTTCACACAGGGGAGCTTGAGGTATGATGGGGTCCAGGGATCAGCTGATGGCCTAAGAGCTCCTGCTCACCTTTGCTGTGGGTCAGTTTGGTTCTAGGGAATCACTCTGTTCGTGGTGGCAAAGGGCTTGTTAATAGCTGTTTTCTTACCAAGTCTTACCTTCTCAAAACACCCAGTAGAAAGGATTCCCCTTCCCCCACAGTAAGTACCAACAAAAGTCTTGGGATTGAGTTCAATTTGTTCTAGTTGGCCTGGGTTGCATGCCCCTGGAGCCATGAGTGGGGCCCGTCCTACAAAACCCAGAGGACTGAGGATGGGGAGAGAGGTCAATACAGGGCAGGAAAGGTTATACATGTCCACATGAGCACCAAAGGGGGGGCTAAGGTGGCAGCCTTTCAAAAGTCAAGCCTGAGAAGATGTCGAGATGGGTCCAGTCAGTGCTGTGTTTGCCAGAGCTCACTCAAACCCTTAGGAGACACCTGGTGTTGCCATCCTGGCTCCAGACCTTTGGTTTTGACAGTGCTCTTCGATTTGCCCCCTTGCTGTGGCCCTCCAGTGCCCTCCTGCTCTCCTTTCCAGCTGTGGCTCCAGCAGCCGCCCCACTGTTCACTTGATATCCTTCAAGTTTTTCACACACTGTCCCCAACTTGGGTACCTACAGTTTCCAATGTAGCCACCCAACACTTGTGTTAACTGTGCGGAATGTGTGGAATCTGGACGCAGCTCTGCTGGTATCCAAGTGCCATCCATTGGGTCCATTCAGTGCCGCCACGCATCTCCATGTAGAGAACACAGAGACAAGGCAGAGACTCGGAGATTCGAGGAGAACCTTACCGACCCCACTCCTTTCTCTTTGGGCTCAGTGTAGGCATCCTGCCTTTGGAGGGCCATAATGGGAAGTGTTGTCTCCGTGGCCATGACCTTCCATTATTTTTAAATGGCTGTAGCCAAACAAAAGACAAATGAAAACTGTCTCCGCTCGACATTGAAAAAATTACTGGCATGTCATATGGTAATTCATTAAAGAATTCTCATTCATCAAAACAATTCATTTTTGTTTGAAGAGGCTGAATAAGCAGTTTCTTGCTGATTTTCACTGTCAGCCTTTCTGGCCACATGTGGCTCCAGTTCATTTGCAGTAATTTTATTCCTAATATTAAGAGCTTTTGGGGGCATATGTGGAATATTTTAAATCAAATTGGGCTGTTTTACTCACTACCTCCATATAAGCCTGTTTCTCCCTTTTACATTCTTTCTTTTACAATTCTAATACCTGGGACTTGAATAGAATCACATCTTGTTTTTTTTTTTTAGATGGAGAGATTCACACCAAGTAGATTCTTTCTTTTTTCAGCAATTGAAATACACCTGATTGGGGCGCCTGGGTGGCACAGCGGTTAAGCGTCTGCCTTCGGCTCAGGGCGTGATCCCAGCGTTATGGGATCGAGCCCCACATCGGGCTCCTCCGCTATGAGCCTGCTTCTTCCTCTCCCACTCCCCCTGCTTGTGTTCCCTCTCTCGCTGGCTGTCTCTGTCGAATAAATAAATAAAATCTTAAAAAAAAAAAAAAGAAATACACCTGATTGATTTGAATCCACTGCTGAACTGAGCACAGGAAACTGGTCTCAGGGTAATTTGAAACGATTTGTTATCATGGTATCCCCAACGAGGGGGAATTGTTGTTTAGTGGTTTTCAGAGTCCTGAGCCCTAACTAAATTTTGTACATGGGTGCCTCACAAAATCCTTCATGATAAAGCACACTGGCTCATTCTCTATATTAGCCACGTTTGAGCACCATGGAAAGATAGCTGCTGGAGTCCCCCTGATCTTTTCTCAGAAATCTTTAATCAAGAGTATTTCCCAATATCGAATGCATATTATTTGTTCGATGGATTTTATCTTTGAAAACACTCTGTTTCCCTTTCCTTAGTCTTTCAGCCGATCCTGGTGTGAACCTGGTTCCTTTTGCCGCTCTCCTCAACTTTCTTTTACCTCTCCTCCTGGCTGCTTCTCTCCCTCTGCAAAACACAGGGTTGTAAGCTCAAAATGCTGATTGAGGTCACACACGTATTTTAAATGGGTGAATAGGTTGAGAACAATAAAAGGTGGATGCAGACTCTGAGAAACCTGGCTCTCTGGCTAATGACAAGGCTGCCACCATTCAGCTCCAGCAGAGTCCCCAGGAGAGAATTCAGCACCAGATTTGCCAGATCTTAACGCTTTCACATGACACTAGAAATGTAGGTTTTATGTGCAATGTTCCAATTTTAGAAATAGTTCATTATTTAAAAAACTTAAAATCACTTGTCCCCAAAGCCTGTAAATGTCCCATAGACCACTAGAAATTCTTTTTTTCCCCCATGTTTTAACCACATTTGCTTCTGTCGTCATCTGATTATGCCAGACTGATCTTGCCCCTTCCCCACTCCCTCAGTACTTGGCACAGTTATGCAGTAACTTGGCAAATACCTAGGGAGGGAGAGCCCTTCTCCCTAATGGCCATTTCAAGGCATTGCAACCAGTGCTCTTCCCAACAGTGAGTTAGTTCTTGGCCCCACACTTGCCACCAGTCTGGATGGTGATTTGGGAATGTGATTGGTTAGGGAAGAGGTGGCTATGCCCCTTCATGCTGGAAAAGAACAGAGCAGCTGAATTTCATTCTCCACCCATCCGCTTCCTTCTTATCCCTTGTCATCATCCCCTCAGCCGCTAGTAGTCTCCACTTCCCCCGCCACTCCACACCAGGCACGGCTGGATGTGGGTTCCTCCCTGCTACACACACACACTACACAGCCATACACAATGCTGCCATTTTGTGACTCACTTTCCCCTTCTTACCTGTTCTTGGTATCCATTTATTTCATTTTGCTTGTTCAAACATCATGGTGTATCTGAGATTTGCAGTGCTACAAAAGGACTGAAGAAGTCATCTGCGCTCAATGATACCAACAGCCCACTTAGTCCACAAATTTGGATAATTGGGAGTTTACTTTATTGTAATAATTATACCTTAGATTTATATAACCCTTACATTTTTAAGAGCATTTTCACAGTTATTTCATTTTTATCTTTACAAACAAACCCTGCAGCTCTCCAAAGAAATTCTCAAGGCAAATATTGAAATAGTATATTAGTTGACAGGTATTTTCAGTGAATTTTTATCTCTTTTCCTGTGATTTCACTCTTTTTAGCAAAAGTAATTTATTACCAATGAGATCTATGCATATGAGTGAATACTTAAGGAGTAGTTGACTATAGTGTCCCCATTTTTGGTCTGGTTAATCTGTTCACTGTACGTATGAGCCACCCAGCCAGTTAGTAGGAGGTCAAGGATCAGTATTCATTTCCTGAGTAGGATGATTTGCTTATTTTTTCTAATTAGAACAGGCCAAGCAATACAGAAAGAAGGGTAAATGTCAGGTTTTGGGCCAATGTGCCTGTTTGTACGTATCTTCGTAGAATTTTTTTAAAGCACTACACAGCTAACTCATTGCTAATTTATGCTCTAGCAAGATCTTTGGGGAAGACATATCAAGTAGGATCTTTTGGTGACAAACAAAAGAAAACATAATGGAAAACCCAACTGATTATAGTCTTAAAAAACATATTCTCTCCCCCAATGGCCACAGTTGGAAAGATCTGAGCAGAAAAATAAAGTAGTATTGGGTCATAACATTAAGTATAAAATAAATATCCATGAGTCCATCCTGATATAAATAAATGATTGAATAAATAAATAGATCAATACATGAGGTTGTAAAGACAAATCCACTGTGTGGAGGAATTCTAAATTGATGTACCTTCTCCCCCCTCAAGAAGGGGGAGTGTAACTCCCCACTCCTTAAGTGTGGGCTGCTTTATGATGTCGCTCCAAAAAGGACAGTGTGGAGGAGGGGAAAGTCAATGTACAGTGGAGACACTTGACAAACACTACGTCAGGCAGGTATTCGAGGTTGGTATGAACTGGCCATACTGCTTTATGGAGCAAAAGTGACCTTTCTCTTTGGATTATGTGAAGTCTGCTTCCCTGGCTTGAATACACCACTCTTGTCCCTATTAAACTCCACCTTCTCTGTGTGTCCATTTCTCCAACTTGCATGAGTCATTTTGAAGGTTAACCCTTAAAGATTCTATATGAAGTGGCAGGCATTTACTTTTTCCTCTCTTTTCAATGGCTGCTGGCTGGCTTGACCATTCATTGTAACTAGTTGTGTCTCAAACTGACCGGGGGAAGCTGCTTGACTCTGTTCTCTGCATTGGGCTACTTTGGACTCACTTACTGGCAGTGTTTCCTGATAAGCTCTGATAAGGCAAAAATATTTCCCCCTGCTTTTTGTCAAAAAAGTGTAGATGACGTGTGCGTATAACAGATGCTTCGCCGGAATCCCTAAACCTCTCTCCAATGCCCCAATCCTATTACGCTACCACATCCTGTCAATTTCACCAAATGGTGTAAATTCATTAAGTTAAGATGTTAGATCTTCTGCTTGTGGTAACATGGTTTCTAATAGGTTACGCAATAATTATTTGTGAATAATTACTACCAGCAAATGGGGTCCCACAGTCTTTCTTCAGATGTGAGGTGAGAGGAAATCCTTAAAAATACAATAGGTTAAGTTTTTACATCTCCAAGTGAAGACACATGTTGACAGAAATCAGTTTCCATCTCTCCTAAAACCAAGAAAAGGCAAGAAATCAGAATGAAAATAGGAGTGAATTTGAAGATCGAGATCTAAAAGTGTACTTTGTTCAAGAGGCACAAACAAACAGAGGAAGACCTGTATTTTCTGGCGAAGAGTGTAAGCTGAATGTGGTGAATGAATGTGTACTCGAGGAAGCCACTGGGGTAAGGTTGCTTCTTCCCTCTTCTCCCCTTTATCTGTCAATGTGGACAATAGCAAAGAATAAAACCAATACAAACAATTGTCTAACGATCATTTCTGAACTTTCTGTGCCCCTCTCTCTTACCGTAATCCCCAAGAAGCAATGATGTGGGCATGAGTCTTGTGATAGCTGAGAGTCTGAATAGAACAAAAAGGCACAGGAACAGCAAATTTGCTCTCTTTGCTTGAACTGAGACACCCGTCTCCTCCCGCCCCTGGACTTTGGTGCTCCTGGTTCGTGGCTTTGGGATTCAGACTCATATCATGGCTCCTCTGATTCTCAGACCCCGAGACTCAGACTGAATTACACTGCCAGCTTTCCTCATTCTCTGTTTTGCAGATTGTGGCAGATTGTGGGACTTGTGAACCTCCACGATTGTGTGAACCAGTTCCTATAATAAATCTCATATATACATCTGTGTACATATATCCTATTGGTTTTATTTCTCTGGAGAACTGAGTAATACAGGGTGGTTTTAGAGAAACAATTTTAAGGATAAGCTTTCTGAATTAGTTCTGTTGTTTCTGAAACTGGCTCTATAGTCTGATTAAAGATGCTAATGGCTCTATCTCCAATAGTAAAGGGAGCACAGAACCGTTTGTAAAAATATGCAAAATGTTTGCATTGGATACTCCTAACTGACCACATACAAGAAACAAGGGGCTAAGTAACTGTGTATATGATCTTTTGGAACATTTCTGGAAAACTAAGGAATGACTTCAGTTGGTTGCTTTTAATGTTGCTGGAGAGAATAGTGAAAGAAAGGAAAGAAAAGGAAGAACTCAAGCATTCAGAGTCCCAGCTCGAGGAGCACCACAGAGATGACCCAAGAGCTTGTCTGTGTCCTGAAGGAGAACCTTATCTCCTGTAGCAGCAAGGCTCACGTTGCTGAAAATCAGATGCAAGGCCTCATCCCATAACCACTGAATTCACAATGCAAGATAACTCTCAGCCTTGCAGCGCTCCTCCTGTTAAAATGACAGCATTGGTTGGGAAAGAATGGGGTCCTATGAGTTGGCGTGGGGATTTGTGGGAGGACTGTGGTGAAGCTGGGGACACTGAGCCCCTAAATCCTGATGAGTCTCCTTGCCAGTGAAAGAGGTCTCCCCAACCACAGAGGAAATGGCTTTCCCACAATGAGTTCCTTGATCAGAAGCAATGCTTTGTGCATGATCGGAAGCAATGGAAAAAAAATGTGAAGATATTTGTGTGCCATGTGAATGCTCACCAAAGGGTGACCTCAGCAGAGGAAGATTTTAATAATCAAGTAGATGATTTGACCCATTCTGTGGATACTGGTCAACCTCTTCCCCTAGCCACACCTATCCTTGTCCAGTAAGATCATGAACAAAGTGGCCAACATGGTGGCAGAGATGGAGGCTATGCATGGGCTCAGCACAATGGACTACCACTCACCAAGGCTGACCTGGCTATGACCACTGCTGGGTGACCAATCTGTCGGCAGCAGAAGCCAATACTGAGCCTTCAATATGACATCAATCCCTGGGGTGATTAGCCAGCTACCTGGTGGCAGGTTGATACATTGACTGCTTCTATCATGAAAGGGCCAGTGTTTTCTTCTTACTGGAATAGACACTTATTCTGGTTACACATTTGCCTTCCCTGCACACAGTGTTTCTGTCAAAACTACTATTTGTGTGCTTATTGAATGCCTTACTCTCTATTATGGTATTTCACACATTTCTTCTGATCAAGGATAGGTATATGACACCTTATACCTAAAATATGGAGAGGAGTAAAGAATGGGTTCAGACTTAAAAACCATCAACTTAATATAGACTTCTATATGCAGAAGATGTTATACATAAACTTAATGGTAACCACAAATCAAAAACCACCAGTGAATATGCAAAGAATAAAGAGAAATCCAAATATATCACTAAAGAAAACCAGCCATCCAGGAAAGAGAGAAAGACAAAAAAGGATCAGAGAAAATCTTCAGAAACAATAACAAAATAAGTATTAAAATGGCAATAAATACATATCTATTAATAATTACTTTGAATGCAAATGGACTAAATGCTCCAATCAAAAGACAGAGGTTGACAGAATGGATAAAAAACAAGACCCATCTCAGGGTCCTGGGATCAAGCCTCGTGTCAGGCCCTGTACTCAGCGGGAAGTCTGAGGATTTCTCTTCCTCCCTCTGCGCCTCCCCCCTGCTCATGCTCAATCTCTCTCTCTCTCTCTTAAATAGATAAAAAAAATTTTAGAAATGAAAGTCATTCAAATCAGTAAGGAAGAAGTAAAACTTTCACTATTTGCAGGTGACAGGACCCATCTGCATCATCACTCTCCTTCTATTAGAATAGGGCATATGGGGACCAGGTAATAAACGGAGGCCCCGACCTGGACTGATTCACAGTGGGTCCGCTGGGTCAATGAACTCACCAAATGGTCATTTCCTCAGTCTCTGAATGCGTAATTGGAATGGGCATAGTTGGTCATTGGCGGAACTTCATGTTCTCTTTGGGGTGTGAGTTTCTGGAGCAATAACTACTATAAATAGAGAAGTCCCAGCAGAAGTCCAAGCAGGGAGCCTGTGCAACTGGCTCTATCTCCCCGTCGAAAATACTAAATGAAAACGATATTGTATCCTAGGGAGAATAGTAGACATTAGCGCTACCCATAAAGACCTAAAGTATCTGGGGAGTAGTGGTTCTAACCATAGCCCCCACTTAACCCGTCAGTCTGGGCCCTATGAAAACCCAACAGTTTCTGGAGGCTGTCAACTGCCGTGGACTCCACCAGGGAATAGTATCAATTCCTCCAGTCATTCCAGATTTGTCGTCGTCGTCGTTGCTATTAGAGCAGAGAAACACAAGGGTACGCGGTATGTGTGATCTCATCTGGGTTCTTTTCCATTCCTATCAGGAGAGAGTTCTAGAAGCAGTTACATTCACATGGAGTGAACAACAGTATATACTTACAGTCTTGCCCTCGACCTGTTAACTCTTAAGTTCTCAGCAATAATTTAATCCAAAGGGAACACGGACTGCCTGGACATTTAAAGACCATCACACTGGTCTGCTAATTTGATGACACCAAGTTAATAGGTCCACATGAGCAGGACATGGAGAGTAATAGAAGACCTTGACCATACATGTGCTCCAGAGGCTAGGCTAGAAACCCTACAAGGATTCGGGAGCTCATCATATCTGTGGACATTTAGTAAAGGACAAGACAGCAGACCCTCTGTTATTAGAGGTATCTGTGGTGGGGAAACATGCCATGTGGAGTTTATGGCAAGCCCGATAGGAGATTAACAGTGTGGACCCCTAGGGTTCTGGAACAAGGCCATGCCATCTGCAGCAGAGAATTATATACCATTGAAAAAATAGCTCCTGGCATGCTAATGGGCCCTGGTTGAGATGGAACACCTAACCATGGGAAATTGAGTGACCATGTGGCTAGAACTGCCCATGACAATCTGGGTTCTGTCCGACCCACCAAGTCATAAGGTCAGGCAGGCCTAGGAGCAATCCATCATAAGATAGAAGCGGTACATCCAGGATGAGGCATGAACAGGGAAAGTGGGCACAAGGAAACTCCATGACCAGGTGGCCCAGACATTCATGCCACCCACCACTGTCACACCAGCTCCTCTCCCTTGGCTCACATCTATTAGGATCACTTGTATGCTCACGAAGTCCCTTATTGATCAACTGACTTCGGAAGGAAAAACCAAGCTTAGCTTATGGAAGAGTTAGATGAGCTTTGGGGCAAGCCAAAAGTAGACCATGACTGTAATGTAGCCCCTCCTAGGAGAGTGGCCTCGAAAGACTGAAGTTAGGGAGAATCCTCCTCTGTTGAAGATCTTCGGACTACGCACTCGATCACCAACTTCTGAGGAAAAAGAAGTGGCCCGCGCAGAGAGACTCATGAGGAAAGGCAAAGCCTAGGCCAGGGCCCAGGGAGGAGCAAACTGGGGCTCTGGGGACAAGGACACTGGGGAAGAGGCACAAGGAGGGAAGACCTTTGTGTCACCTGTTAAATGCCTACCAAAGAGCACCTACTGCGGAAGAGGCACCGACCCACCCAAATACAAAATGACTCACCCGTCGATGTCAACCAGCCTTTATCACTGGCCACCCAAGGACTGGTACCATTGGTGAATAAACCGCAGGACCCAGGCTACCTACGGGCTCATGGGGACGTGCTCCTGCTCACTGAAGCTGACGAAGGCGGCGCCCCCCTGGGGGGAGTGATCGGTCATCGGGTGGGTAGGGCTGCTGTCATGGGGGTGGGGGGAGAATTTGCTGGCCTCCATGTGCTCTATGTTGATGTCAGTTGGGGCTTGCTGGCAGACTGTGATACTAGACAAGCACAGCAGGGACAGCCCGAGAAGCGCAGGGCAGCCAGGAGCTGGGGGATGAGGCTCAGGTCCACCCCACCAGGTAAGCCATCTATGTCAGCAGAGGTGCTGAGCGTGAGGGGAATAGAGGATGAGGGACGGGGGCAGGCGGAGATGAGAAGTAGTTCCGGTCGAGGCCACCTACAGCCACCGGGGCTGTCATGTATCCCACTACCCTTTCTCTTGAAGTCTCTCCAGGAAAAGAGACCAAGGAGACTCGTGGAGGCACGGCTCCCCGGTGGTGTGACGTTATCATACAAAGCAGACCCGAGGGTGCAGGACGGGACTGGAAGGGATGTGGTGCTCCGCCAAGATTCCCCCAGTGGGACCCAGGTGCTCCTTGCCCCAGCCTCCAGCAGCGCTGGCTGCAGACACCACCCCCTCCCAGCCCCCCCACCAAGGACCCCCACCCCCGGGGCCAAAGGGAGCTCCCTCTGAGGCTGATGCCCCGCTCAGGCGAGCCCTCCATCTAATGCCCCCTTGATGTGGGGCTGAAAAGGCCCAGAGCCTTTGCCTCAATCCCGTCCAGCTCTGAAAGGAGACCCCACCTCTGGAGCACCTGTGCGGTTGGCTGAGGCCCTGTGGGAACAGCACTGAGGGTACCCAGGCCTGGTCCCCCTCTCTCCCTCATGGGTGGGTCCGTGGCATGCCCATCCCTTGCTGCCCTGCACCTACAGTCCCCCCCCCCCCCCCCCCGTAAACTTCCTGCAGGCATAGCTCTGCCTCCCAATCTGTTTGCCTGGAACCTTAACCCAAGACAGTCTGAGATGGGACCTGTGATAGCGAACCAACAGAAACCGCACGCATTTGCTCGATTGGAACATGGACTGCATGCTTTTAAGGGTCTTTCAGCTGAATTGGAGCATTCAGGTGAATGATGGAAAAGTGATATTTGCAGTTCATTGTTCTACAAAATTCTCCCGACTCAGGTGCAAACATCGCCATCCTGCGGTCGGTCCTCAAGCCCTGCCGTCCCACCACCCCCCTGTGCACTGGAGGCGTTTACTAGAACCAGCAGCTCTGGTGGGTGGTGCTTTTCTTTGTGCTGCACCAAAAAACAAACAAACAAACAAAAGGCAAAAGGCAACAGAGAAAAACAAAACCAAAAAGAAACACTGAGAAAGTGTTGTTACTTGTCCAGCCAATCACGTCAACATCCGTGACTAACTCATCTCTTTTTGCAGAAGTGATGAATGTTCATACTGAAACCCTGATCACAAGAAGCGACTAGTAAATAGCCCTGAAACCTAGAGGAAAACCTCAAGTTCCATTTCATTCAAACTTACATCCAATTCAATTTTCTGCGATTTTGACAGAAATGAAATGTTGGGGAGAACTGAGGGAAGAGGCTGCTATTAGGTTTACGGAGTGGGCTCAATGGGAACAGGAGCTTAAAATTCACTGCTAGATAAACTAGACTTAGATTCAAAACTTCACTTTTGTTGGGTGATGCATATTTCAAACTTACTTTTTTTTGCTGACAGAACCTTGTTTTTTTATCCCCTTTTTTTTTTTTTCCAGCAGGAAGGCACAGTCACTCTACAATACTGCCAAATATAACAAACGTCTACAGATGGGCTGGTCTGCAGCTGGGGGCTTTAACTTTGCAGTATTTATTTGAAATATCCGAGCCAGCAGAGCAGGGCTAACACAGAGTGGGCACAATTCACAATGTTTTGGCTCTGGAGCAAATAGCAGTTGAACTTAGTTTTTCCAGCTAAAATGGAATTTATGCAGATGTGCTTTGCACTAAATTCATTAAACAATTACATCCTGGTGCAGTTTTCACATTTTTGTAAAGGATCTGCATAAGCACTAATTAGATCTAAAACAATGTTACTGAGCAAATTACAGTGCCGATTGTTTGCTCGTCTTTGCGTTCCGCATCTGCTTTGCAATGATGATGATAATTTAGGTGCA
Source organism: Ursus americanus (assembly GCF_024610735.1). Classification (NCBI taxonomy): domain Eukaryota; kingdom Metazoa; phylum Chordata; class Mammalia; order Carnivora; family Ursidae; genus Ursus; species Ursus americanus. The sequence goes on along the minus strand of NC_142128.1, from coordinate 103,803,264 downwards.
AGCAATACAAATGCTGGTTTTTGTTACATTTAATAGAAATATTTATTTAAAACATACTATAGATTAATTGATAATGTAACCGGCTTTAAAGAGCCTCCAAATGTTTTCTCATGGACACTGAGTGGTAGAAGATGGAATGTATGGCATTACAGTAGCTGAAACTTCTCACGCTTGTGAACTGGCATTTCCTCCTCGAGGTTTGCTATTGAAAGGCAACTTTGCATTCCATTTGGCTGCAAGTACAAGCTGGGTTAGCTGAATTGCGGCAGTGCCTTTTCAGAGTGTGGCATTGGACGCAGAGGCATAAAGGCTCTCCCATAAACGGCTCCCAGCCCTGCTCCCCACCCCACCCCTTCCTCTTTGGGCACTGGTTTAAAAGGATAACTTAGTATTGGAAAAGTCCTTGATTCTCAAGTATTTCAGACATCGGAGTCTGTTTTCTTTCTTCCATGTTTCTCTGCTGTTTCACATATCATTAAATGTAAGAAGGCGTATTAACATTTAAACATCAAATCAATCCTGCAGAAGTAAGGACATTCAGAGAGGGTTTCTATGGCAACTTTGAATGTAGCAACTTCATGCAGGGCTTGCCGCAGCCCAGCGAGTTACCTCCTTTCGTGCTCTGGTCCTAGACGTTCTTTCACTCGCCTCCCCAGCCGTGCAGTTGGGAATCCTGAGTGTGACCGTACTGCTGTCACCCGGGATAATGGCTACGACAACTACCTACCCGTGTTCTTATTCCTGGGAAGGGGGCCCGCTTGGTGAAGCAGTTTGGCTGCTAGTGTCCTAAAAACGACTCCTGTTGTTTGATTTTTCAAACGGTTACTTTTATGGCTCAGCGAAGGCAGCCATAAAAAAGCGCAAACTCCGTGTCAGCCCCGACAAAGATTAAGAGGCAAAATGACACTCCGGGTCTAATCAAGGCAAAGTCCAAGTTTGGAAATACCTCTCCAAGCAGAAATACTGATCATTAGTGCAAAGCACAGCAAGGATTCAGGGGGCTTTCAGAATTTAGCATCTGGTTTCCCTCACTTTGCTGGGTGGCCTCCCCAACCTTGATGTGGGCCCTTCCAGTTCATTCTGCAGTTCCTGCGAGGCAAGAACGATCATTCCTTCTACAGATCTAATTGGGAAGCCTGAAATTGCTGTGCTGGTGGAATGTAAAAATATATCCTCCTTGAAGGAAAACATAATTGAACACTGGAACTTTGGGTTGCGTCAGGGTAAAATGTCATTATGCTGATGTAAAAAGGCAAAGTAAAACTTATATCAAAAATGTTATTTTGGGGGGCACCCGGGTGGCTCAGTTGGGGAAGCAACCGACTCTTGATTTCAGCTCAGGTCATGATCTCAGGGTGGTGAGATTGAACCCTTCGTGGGGCCTAGTGCTCAGCAAGTGTCTGCTTGAGATTCTCTCCCCTCCCCCCGGCTCCTCCCCTCCACTTGTGTGCACACACACTCTCTCTCTCTCAAAAAATAAATAAATCTTTAAAAAATGTTATTTTTGATTAGAAGAAGAGACTAATCAGTATTTCCTAACTTGAACTCCAAATTCTTAAGTTTCACCTTGATATTTGGTTCTGTATTTTATCCCTATTTTGTGTGTTATTGTAAGGGGGAAATGATGAGGATTTAAATTAGAAATAACGTGAGAGGTTTTTTTTCCTCCAACTTCCAGAAGTTACCTTTGGAATGATAGCAAATGGAGAAAGCACCAGCCAAAACACTGAAATTTTAGAAAGTTACGAACAACTGGGAAAGCGGTATTATGACAGCATTCAAGAATATTACAGTGCTACTTGCTACAGTGGCTGATAAAATATACCTTCGTCTATGTAACTGCTGAAGAGATAGTCAAATGGAACAAGAGAGCTCTTGGTAAAACTGATTTAATTCAACTGCTGTGCTTTTGGCCACAGGGGATTCCATTTATAGTTGGTTGGCATGCATGAGACCGATTACTATTCCTAAGTGTCCCTGAAGTCCCTGGGTAGTGGCCATCTCTGGCCCTGTGGGGTCTGAGATCATTCTTGGTTCCATTTTATACCTGTCCTAATTTTCCTGACCTTCTTTCTTCTTCCACTCAACCAGAAACTCCGGGTTTTTTCTCTGGGCCCAGCACCATATTAGGCATTATAGATCCAGAGCTCAATGAGCCTCAAGGAACTCTCAGTGTGGTGGGGAACAGTCATGCATCTCTATCCAACATGACGCACGCTTGTCGTTCCTGATTATCTTAGGCTGTGTTTTGGGAAAACCCCAGAGGTTGGGTGTCATGTAGCTATAGTTATTATCAAGTAACCTTAACTATCTGTGGGTCTGAACTCCTGAATTGTGTTAGTCAGAATAGATTATCCAATGTAATATTAGATATTACTTATCTGACACGATATTACACGATATATAAATGGACCCACTGATGCCCATCCAGGAAAAATATTATTTACTGTAATCAGAGAATACTAAAGGTTCCGCGGGCTCCCAGAATGTCTCTCCATACAGCCTTGTCTTTCCGTATGGCTGGCAATTTCCATTTCCAGAATTAAAATGTCCTCTTAAATGAATCTTCTCTAAGAAGCTTATCTCTTTAACCAGTTTCACTTTATATTACCCAGATTAACTTCAAATCACCGGGACTCTGAAGTACTTCTGGTAGAAATGTGCATGTCTAGATGGTGCTCCTGCACTGGACAAGGGGCTAACTCTCCGCTTGTGGTCGTGTCCTTTGTATGTCCCAGACAGGACCTCAAGAGTTCCTGGTTCCGTATGTGCGAGGAGACTTCTGTATCAGAAAGGCTGATGCTACAGAAAAAGGAACATAGGCTGAACTTTAGGCTATCAATTGTTAAATTGGTTTTGTTTAATCTGAAAGGAATTAAATTAATCAAACCTCTTCTCTCCATTGCTTTGCAACGGGAAAGAGGAAATAGTGTGGTGGAGAGGGAACCGGGAGCCCATGTGTAGCTGGGACAAAGCTGGGTGTCTGAGGGCTGGTGTCCTCACAAAGAACCAGGGGGCGGGGGAGGAAGGGACTTAAAGGGTGGAGGCGTGCCTGAGACACATGCATAATGTCACTGGGAATTTACTCTGCTCATTAGCCTATTAGCTGCAACTCCTCCTTTTTTTTTTTTTTTTAAGATTTTATTTATTTGAAAGAGAGGGCGAGAGCATGAGCAGGGCGAGGGTCAGAGGGACAAGCAGACTCCCCCAGGTGCTTGAGGCTGGATCCAGGGACCCAGAGATCATGACCTGAGCTGAAGACAGGTGCCTAACCTACTGAGCCACCGACTGATTTCTCCTTTAAAACACTCAATGCAACACACATTAGGAGGAAGTCAGGTGCTGAGCTAGGTGGTCCTTTCTCTGCACACCACATTCTGGCTGGTTTGACTATATTTTTAAGTACCTACTGTGTACCATGCATGTGCTATGCTTTGAGAACATAAAGAGGCACTAGAGATATGGTCGTTCTCTGTTTTCAAACTCTCCTTAGAACATATTTGTTATTCCTCCTTCTACTTCCAAAGCACAACACAGTAGCTGGCACTTAGTGTTTTCTACTTACTGGTGGAGACAGACACCTAACCAGATAATTTCAATATAAAACAGTAGGTGGGGAAGCAATGAGTCCACCAGAGAGTCTTTAAGCTACCGTCCTTGAGTCCTAAAGGATCAGCACCTGTTAACTGGGTCAGGAAGACTACAGAGGGCTTCCAGACAGAAGGAATGACATGAGCAGGTCGTGGAAATCTAAAATGGCATGGTTTCTGGAAAAACCACAAGCTGGGTGGGTGTCAATGAAGCCGAGGGTCCCAGGTGGATTTCTGAGCGAGAAAACTTGAGTAGTAACTACAGACCAGACTGGTGCCCTGAGAACCTTGGCTTTTACTGTATAGGTAATGAGAAGTCATTTCAAGGGTTTTAAGTACCAATCAATCTCTGCAATATTATCTCACTCTCTAGTAATAATAATACTAATATGTATTTAATGCCAACTATTTGCTAGATGCATGTCTACGTGCTTTACATGCTTTTCCTCATTTTACAGAAGAGAAACTCGACACAGAGAGATTAAGTATCTTGCCCAGTGTCACACCTGTAAGGGCAGAGTTTGAACTTGAACGCGGTCTCAGTCATTATAGCCAGAGGCAGGGAGAGTCTGCAGGATTTCACAGAGAAGTGTTATAACACCATTGGTTTTTGACTCGAAACTGTTTTTCTTTAAAACTAACACTAGATTTGCAAAATCATGATTCTCTGGAATGTACAACTCTTTTTTTCCCCTCCTTTGTTCACATTTCTGCCTTTCATAAAGAGCGCAGGGGAGAGCATTAATTGTGAATTCCTTTTTCTTTTAATATCTCTGTAAGAGTTGGATCACCTAATATGCTGAATTTGCTCTTTTTGTGAATCACTTGAGAATGGAAATACCATTTCCTCCTCTCTTATGTCCCTCCCACCCAGTGGTTGCTTTCCTGGAGACTCGAGAGCAGCACTATCTGATGGAATATGTGTGATGATGGAAATATTCTAGATCTGTGCCATCCAATACCATATGTATGGTCAATGAGCACTTGCAGTGTGGCCGGTGTGACTGAGGAACAGAAATTTAAAGTTTACTTTAATTATTATTTTTAAATTATTTTTAATTATTTTAATTATCATTTTGAATTCAAATAGTATTTAATTTTAATTATTTTAAATTTAAATATCCACATGTGGCTAGGGGCTACTGTTTTGGATAATACAGACATAATGCATATCCATCACAGAAAGCTGTATTGGATAGTCTTTCTCAGAAGCATTTTCGCTTGCTAACCAACAACTGGCACTTGTAATCCTAATATTACTGAAAATGAGAGACTCCACCATAATGGCTTATTAATGTCTATCCTAGAGTTCTTGCTGATGATTTTTTTCACCTTCTCAGATTTTGCATCTCGTCTATGGTCTATGGAGGTAGTAAATTATTCTCTGAAAGCAAATCTCATGAGATCAGTGATTCTTCCACAAAATCAGGAAGTTTTAAAGTTCTCATCCTGAAGAATCCTGTTAGGACTAGTGGATGAGTTCAGCAGGGTTGCAGGGTATAAGTTCAATGCACAAAAAGCAATTATGTATGTATACAATTGTAATAAACAAAAATGTCCAAAAATGCAATTAAGAAAACAATTCGATTCATAATAGTGTTACAAAGAATAAAATACTTAGGGATATGTTTAACAGAAGAAGTGAAAAACTCATACTCTTAAAGTTACAAAACATTATTGAGAGAAACTAAAGATCTAAATAGAAGACATCTCATGGATGGGAGGGCTCACTGTGGATGAAGATGACGACACTCCTCAAGCGAATCTACAGATTCAAAGCCATCCGTCTCCACATGTCAGCTGATGTCTTGTAAAAATCGATAAACTGATTCTAAAACTCTATACGGAATTCCAAGAGACCCACCATAGTCAAACAATGCCAAAGAGAAAAGAACAAAGTACAAAGACTCCTACCTCCTGATTTCAAAGCTTACTACAAAGTAACATTAATCAGGACAGTGTGGTACTGGCACAAAGATAGACATACAGATCAACAGAATAGAATCAAGAATCCAGAGACAGTCTGTGTATCTCTGGTCAGCTGATCTTAAACAAGAGTGTCAAGACCATTCAATGGGGAAAGACCGATCTTTTCAACAAATGATGCTGAAACAAGTGGATAGCCAAATGCAAAAGAATGAAGTTGGGTTTTTACTTCACACTATATACAAAAATTAAATTGACCTGGATCAAAGACCTATATGTAAGAGCTAAACTATAAAATGCTTAAAGCCTTTATGACCTTGAAGTTGGCAAAGAATTCTTATTTATGACACCAAAAGCATGAGCAACAAAAGAAAAAAAAGCAAGTTGGACTTCATCAAAATTAAAAACTTTAATGCTTCAAAGGACACCATCAAGAAATGAAGAAACAGCCCACAGAATGGAAGAAGATATATGAAAATTATATATCTGATAGAGGATTTGTATCTAGAATGTGTCAGTAACTCAGAACTCAATAATAAAAAGGCAAATAACTCAATTTAAAAATGGACAAAGGCTCTGAATAGACATTTCCTTAAGAAGATCCACAAATTGTTAATAAGCATAAGACAAGATGCTCAACATCATTAGTCATCAGAGAAATGCAAATCATCCATGAAATACTGCTTCTGAGCCCCTAGGCTGGCTAGAATTAAAAAGTCAGATAACAACAAGTGTTGGCAAGAATGTGGAAAAAACAGAACCCTCCTATCTTGCTGGTGGGAATATAAAATGTTTCAGTCGCTTTGGAAAACAGTCTGGCAGTTCTCCAAGTGATTAAATATAGGGTTACCATATGATCCAGCAATTCCACTCCTAGGTATATGTCCAAGAGAAATGAAAATGGATGTCTGCACGAAATTCTGTACACAAATGTTTATGGCAACACGATTTGTAATAGCCAAAAGGATGCAAATCGATGAACAAATGGATAAACAAAATATGGCATATTCGTAAATGGAATTTTATTTGGCCATTAAAAAAATGAAGCACTGCTACATGCCACAGCCTGGATGAACCTTGAAAACATTAGGCTTGTGTGCAAGCAACCAGTCACAGAAGACTGTATAGTATATGATCTTCATTTGGAAATCCAGAATAGGAAAATAGAGACAGAAAGTAGAACAGTGAGTGGTTGCTTAGGGCTGGGCCAGAAAGGGGGATAGATCAGGGATAAGGGGTGATGGCTAAAGGGTATAAAGGGTTTTTTTCCTTAAATTCAAATATAACTGACATAAAATCTCTTCTTAGTTTCAGGTGGACATCACAGTGATTCGATACTTTTATATGATATTTTTATACATTGTGAAATGATCCCCACAATAGTCTAATTATCATCTGTCACCATACAAAGATTACAATGTATTGACTGTATTTCCCATGCTGTACATCAGATCCCCATGACTTATTTATTTTATACCTGGAAGTTTGTACTTCCTAATCCCCTTCACCTATTTCAACCCCCCACCCCCAACCCATCCCCCTCTATTCACCAGCAGTTTGGTTCCTGTATCTATGAATCTATTTTGGGTTATTTGTTGTTTTTTTTTTTTTTTAATATTTATTTATTTTTAGAGACAGCACAGATGAGCGGGGTGGGGGAGGGGCAGAGGGAGAGAGAGAATCTTAAGCAGGTTCCACACCCAGCACAGACCCTGAGCAGGGCTCGATCTCACAACCAAGATCATGACCTGATCCAAAATCGAGAGACCCTTAACCAACTGAGCCACCCAGGCACCCCTGTTTTGTTTTTAGATTCCACATATAAGTGAAATCATCTGGTATTTATCTCTCTCCATCTGACTTATTTCACTTTGCATAATACCCTCTAGGTCCATCCATGTTGTCACAAATGGCAAGATTCCATTCTTTTTTATGGTTGATTAATATTATATATAAATATATGTGTGTATACACACACACACACACGTATATATATCACATCTTCTTTATCGATACATCTATTGATGGACACCTAGGTTGCTTCCATATCTTGGCTCTTGTAAATAATTCTGCAATGAACATAGGAGTGCATATATCTCCTCAAATTGGTGTTTTTGTTTTCCTCAGATAGATACCCAGAAGTGGGACTGCAGAATCATCTGATAGTTCTATGTTTAATTTTTTGAGGAACCACCATGCTGTTTTCCACAGTGGCTGCAGCAGTGTACATTCCTACCAACAGTGCACGAGGGTCCCCTTTTCTCCATATCCTCGCCAACACTTATTATTTTTTGTCTTATTGATAACAGCTGATCTGACGGGTGTGTGGTGATATCTCATGTGGTTTTGATTAGTAGTTCCTGGATAATCAGTGATATTGAGTGTCTTTTTGTGTCTGTTGGCCATCTGTATGTCTTCTTTGGAAAACCTGTTCAAGTGCTCTGCCCATTTTTTAATCAGGTTGTTTTTTTTGATACTAAGTGATATACATTCTTTATATATTTTGAATATTAACCACTTATCAGTTGTGTGATTTGCCTTCTCTCATTCGGTAGGTTGCCTTTTTGTTATATCAAAGGTTTTCTTTGCTGTGCAAAAGTTTTTTAGTTTGATGTAATCCCATTTGTTTATTTTAGTTTTTGTTGCCCTGGCCTGGAGGAGACTGGTCAAAAATAGTATTGGTAAGACTGACGTCAAAGAGAGTACTATTTATGTTTTCTTCTAGGAGTTTTATGGATTTAATTCTTACATTCAGGTCTTTAATCATCTTGAATTTATTTTTGTAAATGTGTATCATAGTGGCCCAGTTTCATTCTTTTGCATCCAAGTGTCTAGTTTTCCCAGCACCATTTTTCTAGTTCCTTTAAGTGTAAAGTTAGATCGTTTATTTGGGATTTTTCTTGTTTCTTGAAGTAGGCTTATATTGCTATGAACTTTCCTCTTAGAAACGCTTTGGCCAGGGGCACCTGGATGGTGCAGTCAGTTAAATGTCTGACTCTTGTTTCGGCTCAGGTCATGATTTTACGGGGATGTGGGATTGGCCCCCACATCAGGCTCCATGCTGAGCAAAGAGTCTGCTTGAGACCCTCTCTCCCTCTCTCTCTGCCCCTCCCCCACGCACAGCCTCTCTGGATAAATAAATCTTTTTAAAAAAAGATGCTTTGGCTGTTTCCCATAGATTTTGGAAAATTGTATTTTTATTTTCATTTGTCTTGAGATTTTTAAAAAATTTTTTCTTTGATTTCTTTATTGACACATTGGTTGTTTACTGGCATCTTGTTTAGTCTCCATGTGCTCGTGTTTTTTCCAGTTCTCTTCTTGTAATTGATTTCTGTTTTCATACCGTTGTGGTCAGAAAAGATGCTTAATATGATTGCAGTCTTTTTTAATTTATTGAGACTTGTTTTGTGGCCTAATGTGTGATCTATCCTGGAGAATGTTCCACGTGCACTTGAAAAGAATGTGCGCTCGGCAGTTTTTGGATAGAATGTTCTGTATGTATCTGTTAAGTCCATCTGGTCTAATGTGTCATTCAAAACCATTGTTTCCTTGATTTTCTGCCTGGATGATCTATCTATTGATATAAGTGGGGTGTTTAAATCCCCTACTCTTGTTGTATTATTGTCCATTTCTCCCTTTATGTCTCTTAATATTTGCTTTATTTACTTAGGTGCACTTTTGTTGGGTATTCAAATACTCACAAGCGTCATATCTCTTCTTGGATTGATCCCTTTATCATTGTGCAATGTCTTTTGTTAAGTCTTTGTTTTAAAGTCTTTTTTGTCTGATGTGAGTGTTCCTACTCCAGCTTTCTTTTCATTTCCATTTGCATGGAAATCTTTTTCTATACCTCCACTTTCAGTCTGTGTGTGTCTCTTTTTTTAAAGATTATTTATTTACTTATTTGAGAAAGAGAGAGAGTGCACAAGCAGGGGGAGGGGCAGAGGGAGAGCGGACTCCCCACTGAGCTGGCAGCCCAATGCCATGCCGTACTGGATCCCTGAGATCATGACCTGAGCCGAAGGCAGACGCTTAACCAACTGAGCCACCCACGTGCCTCTGTGCGTGTCTTTAGACCTGAAATGAATCTCCTATAGGCAGCATATAAATGGGTCTTTTTTTAAAATCCATTCAGCTGACTTATAGCTTTTTATTAAAACATTTAGTCCATTTACATTTAAAGGAATTATTGATAGATATATTCTTTGTTCCTTTCTTCTTCTTTCGGTCTTTTCCCTTGTGGTTTGATGGTCTCCTTTAGTGTTATGTTTGAGTTCCTCTCTATTTTTGTGTACCTATTATAAGTTTTTGGTTTGTGGTTACCATTACATTCATATATACTGACCTATATGTACATAGCAATCTATTTTAAGCTGATAGTAACTTAAGTTTGAATGCATTCTAAAACACTACATTATTACTCCACCCCACCCCCACATTTTGTTTTCAATGTCATATTTTACATCTTTTTATTTATGTATCCCTTAGCTACTTACCACAGATTAGGTTAATTTTATTATGTTTGTCTTTTAACCTTCACACTAGCTGTTTAAGTGACAGATCCATGCCTTTAGTATATATTTACCTTGACTGGTGAGATTTTTTTTCTTTCACATATTTTCTTATTTCTAGCTATGACTTTTTCTTTTTTTCCACTTAAAGAAAATGCTTTAACATTTCTTGTAAGGCCAGTTTAGTGGTAATGAACTCCTTTAGTTTCTGCGTGTCTGGGGAACTCTTTCTCTCTCCTTCGGTTCTGAATGATAACCATGCCAAGTAGAGTATTCTTGGTTGTAAGCTTTTCACTTTTATCTCTGTAAATATATCTTTGCCACTCCCTCTAGGCCTGCAAAGTTTCTACTGCAGTCAGCTGATAGTTTTATGGGGTTTCTCTTGTTTGTGACTATTTGAGATTCTATTTGTGACTATTTAAGTTTCTCTCTTTACCTTTAATTTTTGCCATTTTAATTATAACATGTCTTGGTGTGGATCTCTTTGGGTTAATCTTGTTTGGGACTCTGGATTCCTGGACCTGGATGTCTGTTTCCTTTCCCAAATTAGGGAAATGTTCAGCCATTATTTCTTCAAATAAAGTTTTCTGCCCCTTTCTCTTTCTCTTCTCCCTCTGGGCCCCCTATAATGCTAATGTTAGTATGCTTGGTTTCCGAGAGGTCCCTTAAACCATTCTCACTTTTTAAATTCTTCTTCCTTTCTGATATTCTGGTTGGGTGATTTCCATTCTTCTGTCTTTCAGAATGCTGATCCATTCTTTTGTATCATCTAATCTTCTGTTGGTTCCCTCCAATGTATTTTTCATGTCAATATTGTATTCTTCAGCTCTAACTGTCTCTTTCTTATGTTTTATAACTCTTTGTTGAAGTTCTTACTGTGTTTTTCCATTCTTCTCCTAAATTTAGTGAATGTCCTTATAATCGTATTTTGAACTTTGTCAGGTAAATTTCTTATATCCATTTCATTAAAGTTTTTTTCTGGGTTTTATCTCGTTCTTTCATTTGGAGCATATTCCTCTGTCTCCTTCCCTCCTCCTCCTCCTCTTCCTCCTCCTGCTTCCCTTCCTCCTCCTCGCCCTCCTCTTCCTCTCCCTCCTCCTCTTCCTCCTCCTTCTCTTCCTCCTCCTTCTCTTCCTCCCTCCCTCCCTTCCTCCTCTTCCTCCTCCTCCTCTTCTTCTTCTCCTTCTCCTCCTCCTCCTCCCTTCTTTCTTCTCCTTCTCCATCTCCTTCCCCCTCCTCCTCCCCCCTTCATCTTCTTCTTCTTCTTCTCCTCCCCCCCCTTCTTTCTTCTTCTTCTTCGATCCCAAGTAGACTAGGCTGAGCTCTACATGGTGCTCAATCTCATGACCCTGAGGTCCTGACCTGAGCCCAAACTAAGAGTCGGTTGCTCAACCAACTGAGCCACCTTGGCACTCCAACAGTTTTTTAAATTTCCCCTCAGATGGGTCAGTTTGATTTGGAAGATGTTTTTCTTCTCAAGATCCACCGAAAGATAGGGGCATAAGTAGGAGTCACATTACCTGGGTTTATGAGCTTTGTAACAGCTTTGCAAGCTTTGTAACGTTGGACAAGGTACTTCACCTCTCTCTAAGCGTCTTTTTCTCACTTGTCAGATGGGAACAATACAGTAAGTACCCACTTTGCAGTGTTGTTGTGAGGTCTGGCAGAGAGACTGGTTGTGTAGCACTCAGCCAATCCTTGCTTCCAGTAGCTGCTCAATGCACAACAGTCATTATTATTCATAAATAACTGACGTTAGCATTAATTATAGTAGCAAAGAGAATAACTTGGTAAAACAGTGCAGGTTTCAACAAAATAGTTAAATCAGTAAAAAAAATATCAAACTATAATAGTTTTTATTTGATTTTATCATGGAGACAAAAAAAGCGATGTCTCAAACTCATTATAAAATGGCTGCGACCAAAAACAAACAAGTAAACTCCAGAAATAAGTGACACGTAGGGATGTGGAGACATCATGACTCTTGCTCACTACTGGTGGGAATGTCAAATGGTGCAGCAGCTGTGAAAAACACTATGGCAGTTCCTCAAAAAATTAAAATAGAACCACCATATGATTCAGCAGTTTCACTTCTGAGTAGGTACCGCAAAGAATTGAAAACAAGGACTCAACCAGCTATTTGTCCACACCCATGTTAATAAAAGCATTAGGTGGAGCAATCCACGTGTCCCCTGACAAATGAAAAGATAAACAAAATGTCCATACACGTACACTGGGATCTTATACAGTCCTGAAAAGGATGCGGATTCTTACCCCTGCTACAGCATGAATGAAGTCTGGGGACGTTATGCTAGGTGAAAGAAGCCAGTCATAAAAAGATAAATACTGTGTTACTCGGCTTATATGAGAGAACTAGAATAGTGATCTTCATAGAGAAAGTAGACTGGTGGCTGCCAGGGGCTGGGGTTGGGGTGGGGAATGGGGAATTTAATGGGGGACAGAGTTTTAGTTTTGCAAGATAAGAAGAATTCTGAAATTCGGTTCATGACAATACGAATGTACTCAACACTACTGCACTGGACCCTTAAAAGTAGCTAAGATGATAAATTGTATGTTATGTGTATTTTACCAAGATAATAATAAGAATAGAAGTGATGGTTGCCTGTGTTATCAACTCAGTGTCTGAGAGGTGATGTGGGGTCACGGCTAAGAGCAGGCTCTGAGCTCCTGAAGACTGGGTCTGGATCTGGATCTGGATCCTATCTCTTCTGCTTATGAACGGGGTGAACCTGGGCAAGGTCCTCCATTTTTCTAGGATAAAAACTATAAGATTAGGAAAGTTCTCTTTATCCAAGTGTGAATCAGTAGCTAGAGAAAACTGTGCCTATGAAACGTGTTTGTTATTTTTTTTCTATTAACGCTAATTCAAAAAATATATATATTAGGCATACATACAAGCCCAGTGACCATACAGCTAGGATCACCAGATAAAACTGGTAAGGGACACCCAGTTATATTTGAATTTAATCTAAGCAATGAAAATTTTAAAATAATGTTTTAGTATAAGTACATCCTAAATGTTTCATTATATCCCACGCCATATTTAGAATATACTTATCTACTAAATAGCTCTTTATTTTTTTATCCAAAATTCAAATTTTTCTAAGTGTCCTGTATTGTATTTGCAAAGCTAAACAACCCTACATAGGACATTATTGTTTTCATCACTTAGATAAGTGACAAGCGTTAGGTGGATGGGGGAGGGGATGCTTTGCCAATTCATTCTTGTCCTAATTCCCAAGTCTGGCTATTAGCAAAGGGGCACGAGGGGCAGAGGACTAAGACGACAACTGGATCTTCTCCACTAATCTTCTATTTTGTCTCCTAATTACAGTCGCCTTGAGACAAACACAAACAGGAATGGGTTAACGGCTCTCCTGTTGCGTGTTCTCCTCTGCATCTTGTTCCAGTAAACATCTGTGAAATACCCTTCCCTCTGTGTTATGCCCCCATTCTCCTCAAAAGCAGAGCTTCATCTGCGAAGGAGCTGGGGGCCCTGCGTCACTAAAGAGAAGCCGTGCTTTGACAAAAGTGAATACTGGTTAACACAGTCAACTAGCCAAACTTTCATGAGGGAATTCCCCTCCCATCCTGGCGTGTCTGTGATGTTATGAGGTCTCATGTGACTTGTTGGCCCTACTTGTGCTCACCAGACAGTCTCCTGCTGGGGACAGGGCTGTGTCATTAAAATGGAATCCACTGAGAGAGACAATAGTCACATTCACTGAATAGAAGCACTAAAGCCATGACCAGTATGTTCCAGGCCTGATCTCAGGATATCCACGGACTATGTGCTTATGGATTTGTTCAGTTAGCTGGATGAGACCTTTCTGCTTCTCCAGGAAAGTTTGTATTTACTTCGTGTTTGATTTCTTCAGACGGTGGAGCATGGGGGCATTTGAACCAGGAGCACGAAGCACAGATCTCAGTTTGTCACCCTTGTCCTGAGACTTGAGTGTGCCTTAGAGACTGGATGTGTATGTCCCCTCGAAATTCATATGTTGAAACCTAATTCCCAGTATGATGGTAGAAGAGAGTGGGGCCTTTCAGAGTCCTGAGTCCTGAGGGTGGGACCCTCATGAGTGGGATTGGTGCCTTATGAAAGAGACCCCAGAGAGCTCCTTTGCCCCTTCTCCTACGTGGCACAGAAGAAGTCTATGAACCAGAAAGCACCCCTCACCAGACATCAAATTTACCGGCGTCATGATCTTGCACTTCCCAGCCTCCAAAATGTTCGTTGTTCAAACCCCCAAGGCTATGGTATTTTTGTTATGGTCGCTCAAACAGGCTAAGAGCCTCACAGAGCTTTGGTTGGCACTGCTGTACAATGAGACCTAATGCACGTCCTTGAGAGCCAAGGATAAGGACCCACAAAAGAGCTCTGAGGACGACGATGTCAAGATTCGGCATGTGTGGAAAGGGCACTTTTGATAAAAGCCTCTTTCCATTCTCTGCACTCCAGGCCCCATCAAGGTCGAGGGGGTCAGGTTGGGTGTCTAGTCTTCCTGTGCTCCACCCCCAACTCTGTCCACTGGCCCCACTCCTTGCCTTACTGAGCCATCACCAAGTCACCATTCACGCTGGAAACTTCCTGATCGTGGCCTTCTTGGCGAAAATCAGCCACATAGAGGCCCCATGGGGAATCATCATGGACGCTTGAAGTGTGGAGAAGCTGCCCACTCCCCTTCGAGGAACACAACACGCCTGGGGGTTTCATTAATATTCAGTTTATTAAAATTACACGTTTAAAAGCCCAGGTTCCTAAAGCCTTCATGTTTGTGTTACAATTCTAGTTATTCTCTTTATAAATTTAGGACATTTAATAAAAAATAAGAGGAAACACCTTTGATTAGTTTTTGATGGGCTCAGCTTGAAAGGACGAAACATCCATTGCGCCATTACTGTCATTTACATTAATTATTTGTTTCTCTTAAACCGCAGTGATAAATTTAACACACTGCATTTTCTTCCTAAGCACCCTCGGATGCCTGGTCTGGCAAGCTAAGGGCTCCGGCATGCAAGACCATCCACTGAGTCATTTCAGGTTTTGTAAATCTGGTAAATCGGAAGTCATAATTATTGCGACTCTTCAAGTTCTCTCAGACATTCGAACATCATTTACGAACTTAGAATTCTCCTGTAACATTCAGCTTCTGATTGTTAAGCCTTGAAATTGCACTTTTAAGCTTGGACTCTGGGGAGCGTGGTGACTGAGAGTATGCGGGTCCTGGCGGTCGGGGACCAAAGGGGCCCAAGGTTTAGTAGAGATAATGGCTTCAGTGGAGCTGGTGCGAGTTCAGGGCGAGGGGTCCGGGCTGCGGAGGGGAAGGTAGAGTCAAGCAGGGGGCTGGCGTTGAAGGCTGAAGGCCAGAGTAAAGGTTCAAGCACTTGAGAGCGTGTAGGGAAGGAGAACAGGCACAACAGAGCCCAGGGCTTGGGAGGCCTGCTAGAAGCTGATGACGGACCCAGAGGAGGATTCAGGAGAATAAGTCAGTGGTCTGAGGCTTTGGGTCCTGTGCTCTCAACTTTCGGAGCCGAAAGGAGACCCTTCAGGAGTCATGGGCTCACCCTGTGCTGTGTGAATGTGATAAATCTTTAATTTTTTGAGTTATGTCTCCCTACCTATCAGATCATGAAGGCTATAATAATTTCTAATGTAAAGTGGAGAAACAAAAAAAAAATGGCTAATGAATGCCCAATTTCTAAGTCAATAGGCTCTTTTAAAATAGAAATTGACCGAGGAGAAGTAGGCTGTGATCCAGGAGAGGAAACGAGGGAAGGGTTTCCTACAAACAAGAGGGATTGAGAGTGCCCTGGAGCTCTTGTGGGGTGGTGAGGAGGGGTCTGGGAAGAGAGGCGGGCCTGCAGGGAGTACCAGGTCACAGGGCAGTCACGGCCACGTGGGGCCATGAAGCACTTGAAATGTGGCAAGTCCCAATGGAGATGTGCTTGTAAGTGTAAAGCGCACGCTTGCAGAAGAACTTAGGGAAGAAAGGATGTCAAAGAGTTCGTTAATACCTTAAAGTTACTGATTGCATCACTTTCTATATACTCTAGATCTTGAATCTATAATCTAGAAATTCTAAAATTCCCAATAATGATATTGGGGTAAATAAAATTTATTAGAATCAACAAAATACTATTTATTTGTTTGTTTGTTTGTTTGTTTAAAAGAGCACGTTTGAGCAGGGGGGAAGGGGAGAAGCCGAGGCAGAGGGAGAGAGAGAATCTCAAGCACGCTCCATGCTCAGCACGGAGCCCAGCACGGGACTCGATCTCACGATGCTGAGATCATGACCTGAGCCAAAATCAAGAGTTGGACCCTTAACTGACTGAGCCCCCCAGGTGCCCCCAACAAACCAGTTTTTAAATGTGGCCATTAGAAAATAGTCAGTTGTGTACGTGGATTATTTTCCTGTTGGGCTGTGCTGGGTTAGAGTCCTTAGCTGGAGGAAGAGGATTATCAGCTCAGTATGTCCCTACAGTACGGTGGAGTTTTTCCTTTTCCTTTTTCTTTTTTTTTTTTTTAATGCACTGTGGTGTCAGATCTTCAGTTGAACTTGTTGAATTGCTGCAATCCCCCTTACCTCCCTCCAGGTCTTTACAGAAGTCTGCTACGTACCTAACTTTCTCTATGTGAGTGTGTCTTCTGTGAGTAGAAATTGTGTTGCTCGTGTGGGTCACTGGAACCGGGCAGACACAGCTCTAGGGGAAGAGGTTATCGTGAGAAAGACTGGCCTGCTCCACCAGAAATACTTAGATGCCATGGAGAGGGGTTTTGACTTCTACAGGGTGTGGCTTCGGGGCTCTGAGTCTCCATCATGAAGGTCTCAACAGGTAGCAGTGCCCCTGGGGTCACCGGGGTTATGTCATTTAGTAGGGAGTGTGAGTTTATAGGTAGAAAGCTTCAAGGTCCAACCCCTAAACGTGATCAGTGATGACAGGGTGCACAACCCCACGAGGAGCAGGACGAATGGACTGCCCACCGCTTTAACCACCTGGCTGCTTTCTGGAATGTTCCGAGTAAGTGAGGCAGATGAGATTGGAGGAGAAGCCAGCGACCAGGTGCAAACACAAACATGGGTTGGGTGGCAACAGATGCTTTCTGTTGGACCTCTGCGGCCGTGTCTAGCTGTGTTCTCACACTCCCGCTGGGATGGCTCTCTTACTCCTGGGCGCTAACTCACAGCCCAGGCTTCCTCAGGAGGGAATATTCCTGCTGCTGAGCCTCTTGGGTTTGATCACCCTTGCCTTCTGTGTCCTGGTCCCCATCCAGCGACCCCTTGTGAATCTTCACAGCAGCCCTCCTGGTACCAGTTTCTGGGAGAAAAGTCTTTCTAGAACCACTCTAGTCTTTCGTCAAAGACTCTCCTTCTCGTGGGGGGCTCCATTCTTATTGCCACTTCTGGCCTTGAGGAGGCAGAAAGAAGATTCCATGCAGCTCACATCTCAACACTGGAGACAGCTAGAGTCGTCAGTGGCCTCCCCCATTTCCAAACAGAAAGCATGACACAAGAAAGCTGGGATCCATAATCCCCAGTCTGTAATCCTTCAGGCCAGACGGGATTTCGAAGTCAGGGTGTTCCAGCTTTTAGGAAGGTAACACGGTATGTAAAGCCTATAACATCCTGGCAAGTTCTGGGGAAGCACCCACGAACCAAGGCGTTGTGTCTGCAGCAAAACGTGAGGAGATTCGCACTAAGAGAAATAAATAAAAGCTCCAAATCGCCTCGTCTCTGTTCAGGACTAGTTTTGATGCCATGTGAGTTTGCTCTTCACTTATTAAAGACAAACAAACTTTCGGTTTTCCAAGCTTTCTGGGTTCTGTAACCCCAATGCGCGAGTATGGCGTGGGACACTCAGCGGGCACCTTGTGGACCTGCTGGTGTGGGCCTCACCGCCACCATCCGTGCCCCAGCAGACCCAGCTAGCCCTTGAAAACCTGGTGCAACTGGGGCATAGTGGAGGGAATAATTCACCAGTGGTAATTACCCAAAGCCTGAGAGTTCCCTGAATTTGAGTTCCCCAAATAGCCAGTTTCTGTTCCTTTTTGGGGGCTACAACGAGGGGTGGCATGGGAAATTTTTCTTTTCTGCTTTCAACTCGGGAGTATTCTGGGGAATCAAAGATGGATTTTTTTTTTGCCATTTTTCTACTTCACATCTAGTTTGTAAGTTCATTTTTAATCAACAAGCATTTTAATTGCATGTACTATGTCAGGTACCGCTGTAAGGTCAGGACTATTCGAATCTTCGTTTTACAGGTAGGATGAGGCCTAGGAGGATCAAAGAACGTGGTCAAGGTCACATAGCTAGCAGAAAGGCAGAGGAAGAATTAAAACCCACAAGTCCGACTTCAAAGTCTGCGCTCCTAACCACTATACCACACCCCTTATGAAACATTGGGTTTATGGGAGGTTAAAACATAGTACACACAAGAAGAAAGGCACTTAATTTTTTTAACGAGAAATAAATGTGATTTACTTCTTCCAGCAAGTTAAACCATGCCCTGAAAGCATTAACTTTCCATCTGTGGTCACTTATCTCTCACCCAAAGTAGGATTCAGTATGGTTTTATTTTGGAAGACTTGGCAGTTAAATATGGAGCTTGTTGCCCCAACAATTATATATTTTAATAGAGGAATTTAAAATAAGTAATGTTTGTAAGTGAAAACCGAATTTCTAGAGCTTAGGAATAATTTACATTATAAAGAACTTCCTTACTCTCTTCTGTGCATGAATAGGCTTAAAATACGATGATGAGTATTATTGTTCACAGTGCTACAGTTATGACTTTGAACACGCAAAATGCTTTAAAATCACAAATTAATTAATAATGAGAATATTGCTCTTGAAGGTTTATATTGTTCATAAGGAATACGATTGTTCTGTTTCCTATGTTGTCAGAGTTTGGGGTGAGTAAACAAAGCTAGCGTCTGGCCACGTCATTAGGCATTTCAGGTCTCCCCTTTCTATCTTGGTTATCTGTTCGCTGAGTGGATTCAGGATGCAGGGATCAAAAATATCCTGCCAGTGTTGGAAGATGAGGATCAAATACACTTTGATTAGAAATCGATACCCAGCAAATCCTTCTGTTTCTATACATTTGTGCTTACTCTACCCTCATTTCTTTGTAAGAGATTTCACTTGGCAAAATCCCCATATTGCCTCCTCTAGACTGGGAAGAAAATGGACCTGGGTACACTAAGACGGGGATACCTGGAGGTCTCTGGGTCCCCCCAGGAAGCCAGGCATGAGGGAGGCAGTAGCTGTCACAGCCCAGCATCCTGGGAAGAGTCGGTGTGGCTGCGGTTGATTGAGAGGAAAAAGCACAGGGGAGAAGTTGATTTTTTTCCATTGGGAGATTTATTTGCACTGGGTGAGTCTATTATTAATCCATAAATTTCCTTCCATTTCTACTGAGGCAGTGATTTTTCGTCTCCTCTAAAAGTCCTAGGCAAAACAAACATTTATTAACGGTATTAGGCAGGAGAAGTTATGTGGTAGAGCAGCAATGTCTCGGGGACTTCACACCACGGAGGTCTGTTTCTCACTCAAGAAGTCCACTGTGGGCTGGGTGGCCTCCCGACGTCTGTCTGCCGTGCTATATGTAACTGGACAGTCAAGGCGGATCTTGCAGCCCTGCCATGTCGCCATGAACCCTCCTTGACTGTCCAGGCAAGGGAAGACAGCAGCGGGAGGGTTGAACAGTGCCTCTTCTGAGTTTCAACCTCTAAGATTCACAGGTTCACAGCCCTCCGGACAGAACTAGTCGCATGGTTCCACCCAAGGGAGTGCGGCCAGCAAGTGGGTTTCTGCTGCACTGGTTGAAATGAGAATCATTACCCAAAACTGAGTATCAAGGACAAGTACAGATAGACGGCTCAGCCCCTTTCTCTTAAGGGAAACTCAGGGGACTGTATTTGTTATGCAGAGTATTTGCCGACGTGATGATGGGGATGGGGGATGTGGCTGATAATGGCGGGCATGATGCTGATGACGATGGTGTGAATGGAGGCGCCCAGAAGGCAGGGACAGTGTGGTGCATCTTGGTATCCCTCACCCCGGGCATGTATGTGCCTTGTGAGAAGGGTTCAAAAAGCCTCATGGGGGAAATAAATGAAGGAATGAGGCAACCTGTATTCATCACTTCACAAGGCTTTTCTTACTGCTGCTCTTTTCCCGGTTATATCACATCCAGAAGGCGTTCCATGAGCCCGAAACAGCTTCCTACTCTCCATCATTCACATTGATGGGAACTGGAAGCCAGGGTCTCGCCGCTCTGATAGCCGTTAGGAAACAATAGGAAGTAAGCAAATCGCATTTCAGTCCTCGACTATTGTTTGCCCTTTACCCAGATCTCTTTCCAAAGGAGCATATTAGCCTTCAGATACATTTGCATGTTAGGCCCCTCGGCCATTCTTTATCCAAACCAATCCACGAGCCATTCTTACCATAAGAAATGCTCCGACCACCATCAGCATTCCTGCTTGTGGTTGTTTTTCTCGCAACAGTAATGGGTCCGTATTAACCACACGTTGTCTCTCATCTCGTTTCCTGTGAGGTCCACGGCACTCCCCTCGTGAGGCGGTTTGGCCCTGCAGCCACTGCCCAGATGATGGCCTGTCTTGACGTTTCGGCTTTGGCCTTCTTAGAACCCACTCATGAATGAGCAAATGACCCTTGGCTGGACTCCTAAAAATAACTTGTTTTGCCTGCTGCCTTGACATCTGACTGCAAAGTTGGTGATATGTATTATTAAGTAAATGGGAATTTTTTAAAAAATGTGCTGTGGTTTCTGCCCTGCTGATCTTATGCTGTGGTTTGAAACAATGTCAGGATTTCTGCAGACTCTGGAGTTTGCACATGAATTTGGTTACGCCTGAGTACTGGGTTCTCTTACTTCTCGGAGTGAAATCTTTTCTGCAGGCTTCGGTCTTCTCCTCCAGGCCCGGTGTCAGGCAAGAGAACTGCGTACGTGCACTGTCATATTTTCATCTGTGTGCACGCTGCCCCCTTGGGGTTTGAATATTAGCATTTGCTGATTTTTCCTGCCATATACATTTAAGTGCAAGGAGTTTCATTTAGATGCAGAAAGGCCGCGAGGTTTGAGGGGGCGTGAGTTGTCAGTAACGAGCTTAGTGTGTTCAAAAAGGTAATGGGCAGTTTTATATGGACTATTTATAAACTTACCGAAGGGGAAAAAAGCACATTCCATTCTGGTTATGAGGATAAGGCACACTGGACGAGAAGACTGTGGTCATTCAAGTCTAACCACTCGCTATCAAAAGGCTTGGAACGGGTGGAAATCTGTATTTCAAAGAGACGGCAGGCCAACTCAAAAGCACCATACAATATTAATCCGAAGTAGTCCTATTTTTCTTTCTCTCTGCAATTTATTAAAGTGCTGGCAATATTAAGAGAAGCCTGAAAAACGAGGAAGGGAATGATCCCATTTTTTAGTTATTTGATAGTCTCATAATTGCAATCCAATATTTTGACTTTGGCCTCTTGTTCGCACATGTCTTTGGTCGTAGACCAGATTGTTCTTAACTGGTTATAATCTACTTTCTGTATTTTCTAATTGAAGAAAACACATTAATCATATGTCCTCGTGCCTCTTATTTACTAAGAGATGCATTAATTCTTTTAATGGTATGAAATGAGTGTCCAGACTGCCGGTTATGATTTTCTAATTGCTAAACAGTCCACCTGCACATACTCAATCTTTCTTTTTTCTGGTGCTCGTATGTTCACAGGAACGCAGTCCAAATGGTTAGGAGTTACAGATAAGTTGCAGGTGTTTGACACAAGGGCGGATTATAAAGACTCCCGGACTGTACCCTGCCTCCTAGAGGTGGGGACAGAGACTGCAGGATCATGTTGTATTTTCATGTGAGGATATGATCCTGTCCTTTTCTGTCCAGCCGGTGACCAAAAGCTGCGGCAACTGCATTCGGAAGCCCCAGTTAATGCTCCCTCCACCTGCAGAGGTGAGGCGTTTCTCAATCCCTGGCAAGTAACAGATTCAACAGGGAGGCTTTTAAAACACACATCCCCAGTTTCCGTGTCCCGACCCTCCCCTTGGAGATTTGGCTTCAGTAAAGCTGAAACGGGATCCTGGCCACAGTAGTTTCTGAAAAATCCCCAGGCGATTCAAATGAGCACGTAAAGTTCTTGAAGTCGTGACCAATGCCTGTGGTCAGACCCCCAAGCCTGAATACAGCCTCTGGAACACTGGAGAATTCCTGACAGTTTTCCCAAACCTCAGAGCCATGGTCAGAGAGCCAAAAACAAACTTTCCTTCTCTAAGCCACAAAGCTTTGGCAGGTGCTTGCTGATTTCTTTGTAGCAGATAAGAGTGGAATAGTCACTGCATACAGATCAGGAACCTTATTCATTACATTGTTGTTAGAGATGCTGGGGTCCTATTTGTCCAGGTCTGTTTCCTACTGGGGTTGCAGGACCTGCTCCCCTTGGGCATCTTCTTGTTTCTCACTGAAGGTGAAGACCATTTCAGCTCTTGTCTCCCTATTCACCTTCCTCTTCTCCCACTCCTCTTGGGTCCTGGTCACTCACGTACCTTCGTTCAAAAATGATTTGAGCGCCCGCTGTGTGCCAGACTTGTTAGACATGTGGCAAGTGATCCTGACATGTGGCCCGAGTAACCCTAAACCCAGTCACCCTAAATCGGGGCTTCCATTTTCAACTTCACATTTGTCCCCGTTCTACAACAGCGTGTTTGTATTCTTTCCTCTGTTACTCTGCGTGAACATCAACACTGCAGGTTTCTTTCGTTAATACAGTAGTTTTTAAATTCACCCTTACATTTCAACTGAACAAAACTTGCTTTGAATTTCATGTGAGAAATAGACAAATACTCTAAAATTTACCTTCTGCCTTATCAGATGCCTCAAATGTCTGGAAGACGGCTAAACTTCAAAACCAAACCATGACAGGAAATGATAGTTCATAGTAACAACGTCTTCTGGACAGTTCTGAAAATGGAGGTTGCAAACTTTTTATACAAATGAAGGAAGGATTCTCAAGATAGAAGGTGATGGACAATAACATGTCCTATTGGCAGGCTACAGACTAGTAATTCAGTTGAAATGGAATCTCCGACTTGAGTCCTCTTGACTCTGTTATTCTTTATTTCAATCATGTTTCCTCAAATGGATTGTCTT
The DNA here is from genome assembly GCF_024610735.1 of Ursus americanus. Lineage (NCBI taxonomy): Eukaryota > Metazoa > Chordata > Mammalia > Carnivora > Ursidae > Ursus > Ursus americanus. Next base: position 103,780,030 of record NC_142128.1, on the reverse strand, counting down.
TGATAGTCCCCTAGAATTCAGGGGAAATGCTGGTGCAATAAAACCATCGTGATTGATTTTCTAAGGAAAAATAAGAGTTTTATCCATCCATCCATCCATCTACCCACTCACCTATTTACCTACATCTATCCTCTATCTGTGCCCTCTCTTGCTTTCTTTCACCCTCCCCCATTTGTTTTTGGAGGGTCTGAAACTTAAAAATATCTTAAATGATCTCATATCTCACAAGTATTGGCACATAATCACAAAACCTACAAAATACACAACAGAAGGATAAGGAAAATATGGAAAAGCTCCATGTGCCTTGATGACCCATTGTTACCTTTATGGTATATTCCAAGACCACCACTTAACCACATTTTAAACTGTTTTTCTCAGCGATATAAGTCTTATGGAAACTTTCCTTAATGTCATCCATAGATGTTAAAGAATTACCCCCCATCATGGAGAAAGCACATAGACAAGGAGAAAGAACAATAGTAGGAATGAAAAGAAAGGTAGTTGATCAAAAAAAAGAAGAAAATCCTGCCATTTACCACAACATGGATGGAGCTCAAGGACATTATGCTAAATGAAAAAAGTCAGAGAAAGACAAATAGTGAATGATCTCACTTACATGTGAAAGCTAAAAAAACAAAACCTCCAACCAACCGAGAAACAACAAACCAGCTCATAGCTCAAGAGAACAGAATGGCGGTTGCCAGAGGTGAGGGGTGGGGGGCTGGAGAAATGGGTGAAGGGAGTCAAAAGGTACAAAGAAAAAACAAAACTGAAAACAACACGTTGCATACCTTAAATATATAGAATTTTTATTTATCAAGTAGACCTCGATAAACTGGAAAAAAAACTTAAAAAAGTCTTCATGTTGGAGGGATATTATCAAAAAAATCTAGCTATAAAATTATTTTGGAGTTTCATTAAAAAGCATTGATAGGGCGCCTGGGTGGCTCAGTTGGTTAAGCGACTGCCTTCGGCTCAGGTCATGATCCTGGAGTCCCAGGATCGAGTCCCTCATCAGGCTCCCTGCTCATCGAGAAGCCTGCTTCTCCCTCTGACCCTTCCCCATCTTGTGCTCTCTCTCTCTCTCTCATTCTCTCTCTCAAAATAAAAAATAAAATCTTTAAAAAATTGATAAAAAATGTAAAGCAAATCGAACTAAGTCTATTACAGGAAAAGTTTGTGCGTGGTGCTTACAAAAGTAAAGTAAAAACGTGTCTGTTAGCCATTTGTATGTCATCATTGGAAAAGTGTCTGTTCATATCTTCTGCCCATTTTATGATTTGTTTATTTGTTTCTCACATATTGAGTTTGAGAAGTTCTTTGTAGATCTTGGATACCAGTCTTTTATGACATACAAATGGCTAACAGATACATGAAAAAATGTTCAAAATCATTGGCCATCAGGGAAATTCGAATCAAAACCACACTGAGATACCACCTTACGCCAGTTAGAATGGCAAAAATTGACGAGGCAAGAAACAACAATTGCTGGAGAGGATGTGGAGAAAGGGGATCCCTCCTACATTGTTGGTGGGAATGCAAGTTGGTATAGCCACCCTGGAAAACAGTGTGGAGGTCCCTTAAAAAGTTAAAAATTGAGCTACCCTATGACCCAGCCATTGCACTACTGGGTATTTACCCCAAAGATACAGACGTAGTGAAGAGAAGGGCTATATGCACCCCAGTGTTCATAGCAGCATCGTCCACAATAGCTAAATCGTGGAAGGAACCGAGATGCCCTTCAACAGATGACTGGATTAAGAAGTTGGGGTCCATATTAAGAAGTTGTGGTCCATATATGCAATGGAATATTACTCAGCTATCAGAAGGAACGAGTTCTCAACATTTGCTGCAACGTGGACGGCACTGGAGGAGATAATGCTAAGTGAAATACGTCAAGCAGTGAAAGACAATTATCATATGGTTTCATCTATGGAACATAAGAACTAGGATGATTGGTAGGAGAAGAAAGGGATAAAAAAAGGGGGGTAATCAGAAGGGGGAATGAAGCATGAGAGACTGTGGACTCTGAGAAACAAACTGAGGGCTTCAGAGGGGAGGGGGGTGGGGGAATGGGATAGACTGGTGATGGGTAGTAAGGAGGGCACGTATTGCATGGTGCACTGGGTGTTATACGCAACTAATGAATCATCGAACTTTACATCAGAAACCAGGGATGTACTGTATGGTGACTAACATAATATAATAAAAAAAATTTTTTTTAAAGTAAAGTAAAAACAAAACAGTTGGCCTTGGGCCTTTTTAACCATAACCAGTCTATAATGTTTTGCTACAAACACTATATACAATAATCGAAGGGCATTCAGTACCTCATATATATACACAATACATTATGAAAAAGAAAATGGAGTTGGCCGGAGCTTTTGGCTAAAGTCACACTGTTTAGGGAACTCATCTTCCATGATCAGAAACGTTCAGAGTCCTAGATGTTTCCCTAGAAAATGACTTAAAGAATATTTTGCCATGTAATGAGCTGTCTCCTTGAGCCTGTCGTGCTTGTTTAATTTGGCCTTTGGAACAGGAGGTAGAAACAGGAATATTGGAACTGTACCTTTGGTTTATTTCTCAGGGAAGGGAGAACTAGTGCTTATATTCCTTCTCTTCTTCCTGGAACACAGTGAAACTACATTTCCCAGGTGCTCTCGCAATTGTTTTGGGGCCATGTGGCGGAGTTCTGCCTGACAGAACGTGGGGAGAAGTGTCAAAAACCACTCGAGGCCTGGACCATGAAAAATCTCCCATGTATGATCCTCTCTATTCTGTTGACCCGTGGGTGGCCATCATGGCAAATGGCCCAAGTGTCTGACGGCTGAGATAGATTTGGTCTCTGAAGAGCTGCATGGAACAGAGGCTCTCGCCTTCTTCCTCCATCCCAAGTAGTCCCCATCAGACTCTTATGTCAGAAATACACCTTTCATCAAGACAATGGGGGAGGGGGTGGTTGTTCTAACAGCTAGCATTAATTACTTCCCTGACCAAATATTTTTTACATATACTAAATATGTAAGCGTATTAGAATCTAATATTTAAATCTAACCTTTGTCACGTTGGCATATTTACATGACATTGTTCTTCACTTAAAGGTGCCAACTTTGGTGGCAACAAACCCTACTGTCCACTGTGCTTTAGGGTAAGGCGTACAGAGAGCAGGAGTTAGGATTTGGTTCAGCTCCGCATGAAGAAACTCTAAATGACCAGGCGTTAAACAAGATAGACAGGATTCTCTCTTATAGAAACAAAGTGGAGAAGCAGGCTGGGCTGGTATGGTTACTTTAGCAAGTCTTTAAATTCAGAAGCTTCTTCTAAGCCACCTCTCCAACGTCCCTACTGTGTGGCGCTCATTCTCGTGGTCCATGACGTCAGCCCAAGCGCCAACCATCACATCCATATTCCAGACAGTAGAAAAGGACAAAGAAGAAAGGGATCCCAGGGCATTTTAACAATTTTTTTAAGTGGGGCTTCCTATAAACTGCCACAGAGCACTTCCACCTAGAGTTCATTGTCCAAAACTTAACATCTAGATATGCACTAGCTGCAAAGGAAGCTGGGAAATATGGTTTTTATTTTGAGCAGCGATGTACCTGGTAAAAATAGAGAGTTTTATTACTGACGAAGAAAGGGGTAGGTTTCCAGGAGCCTCTCCTACATTTGCTAAGAACTAACTTCTTCTTGGGAGGGAAACACTGACCTGTACTAAATGCAATTTTGGACAGACATCTGTGTACATACATATAAATTTTTGTTTATATTAAAAATATGTAATGCACATAGCTTCCCATTTCCGTTCTAGTCTCAGCCCATTCGAATTCCTTTGGAGTCAGAGAATTAACTACTCTCTAGGGTTTGGGGCATAAATAGAACTAAGTCAGACAGCAATGGAGGGGTAAAGATGCTTTTGGTGTTGCGTGTCAGGATGCACAAAAGTAAGTAGTTACAGGCACATCTGAGTATAAACAATATGGCGTCGGGACTGTGGTATTGATTTATGGATGGATAGTCTCTATTCTGAGTCTGCTTACGGTCGGGGTGTTTGAGTGAGCTTGCTCTACTCTGTTTCTGTAGGGCATACTACTATGTGGAATCATGGAGAAACCAGTAGAACAAATAAATACCCAACAGAGGACTCTTTCAATGAGATATGTGGTAGACACCTTTCTTTACCCCGTTTCCTCTCGTTGTACCATATTTTCCAGGCATGTAACACAGATACCGGATGCCCCTCTACTTCCTATGACATCAGTAATGCTCTCCTCCCATGTAATACGATATATTTGGTTTTAAAATTGTATATCTTATCCTTCTCTCTCATTCTTGATCCACCCTTGCACATTCTAACACTGTATTTGCCCACGTGGCCCCAATGAAACAGATGAAATGTTTCATACCAAAGATTTAGGGTTTTTTGAGTGCCTCTGGGCATCAAGTGTTGGCAAAGTCCAAGAAACGAGGGCTTAACTGACTATCTGCCAGGGACCACTTTCCAAGGCTATGCTTTCCGAAGGGCTACTCTTCTAGTTCCCCACCAATTCTGTAATGAAGGTACACGCTCCCCTTGTCATCCCTCTCTGTGCAGAGGCGGTGACTAAGGTCCCCACATGTTACAGTATGTTGGGTCCAGTGATGCAGCTCGTGGCAGCCTGAGGCCCTGTGCAAACTGCCTGCCCCCAAAATCCACGCCTGCCACGGCCATGTGCCCCTGCCCCCACAATGGCCCGTCACTCAATCCGTGATCCCCTAGTGCTGGTGCTTCAGTGGGGTGTGCGCAGAACCCTGCCTTGTGTGGCGCAGTCCCTCTCCGGGAAAGCCTGCAGTCTAATTGGAAAATAAGACGGTTGAATACCAATGACTTGAACACCGGATATCCTGTCCACCAGAAAACCCTGATCTCAAGGCTGAAGCGGCCTTAGGACCGACTGCTCCGACTCCGTGTTGGGCTCTGCAGCAGCTCCCATCCTCTCGTGGGCCGTCTTGCCTTCCGATGCCCAGAAGCACTGATCGGAGGCAAAGGTTTGGTGGAGATTTTTCGTCAGGCAGCTCCGTCTTGCCGTGAATCAGCCAGCAACCATTTTCACACGCTCACTTATTTACTCCCCTCTCCTCCTCCCAAAGCATTATTTGCAATCACGTTCACATATTCTGGGCACTGCGAGTCGGTTCAGTTAACAAGGAAGAAGGAAACTGATAAAGATATTGTTAATGGATCTCTTTGTGCATAAAAAGAACTCGAATCTTCCCTCCCACATGCTGTCCTGAATTCCCCTTTTCCTCCTTCTCAAAGTTTTACTTTTTCTCAAATGTCTGCGTGTGCCATATGACAGTGATTTTTGCTGGTAATTGCCTTATTCTTCGCTGAGAACCTTTACAATGGTGAACTCCTACAGTACTTCTGTGTAGATGAGGGCTGTTCCAAGGCAAAAACTGAACCTTTGAATATAAACCTGCACATTTCTCCCTCCCCTTGAGTGTGAGTAGAATTTCTGACTGGTGCACAGCCCCCCAAAATCCCCTCCTTTAAAAAAAAATCATTCTGTTTGGCATCTATGGTTTTCATGCCTTGGGGTTTGCAAGACAGGATCTCAGAGAGGACAGATAATAAATTCATTTCAGAATAGCTTACCAAGAAAGGGTATATTTCATTGTGTTGTATATAAAAGTTGGGTGGAATTCTCTATAAATGCAATTGTAAAATTCGAGCGCTCTCCGGCCAACATGGCTCGCGAGCAGACTGGCTGTGGGGCAGGGGGTGGCTGTGTCCCCAGGCAGCAGGGGCCAACATCAAGAGAAGCCACACACCTTATCTGAGGGGCCCCCAAAGACAGGCTCGTGCTCACATAGCTTTATTTTGCTCACTTGCAACAGCAACAACAAAATGACGCTGCAGACGAAAACTGCCATGTCCCACCCACGCCATCTGTCCTTCGCTGTGCACCCACAGCCCCCTCATTCTACAAATTAATCTTTCACACATTTTTTAACAAAAAAAGTGTTAATGTTATAAAAGAAAAAAAAACAAGGAAAACAGAAAGGGCTGTGTAGAAAATAAATTAAATTTAAATTTGATGGCAGTTATGACTTTTTTTATTGACTATAAGAGCAAACAGTCACATCAAATTGGTGCCACTGGCATATCATTAAAACTACAGGGCACCCTTAATGATCTCTGACAATGATCGCGTGTGTGGTTTTTTTTAAATATAGCATGCACATTTTGTCCAATTTGGGCTCTTTTTTCCTGTTGCTTTTGTCCTCTTTCTGAGTGGATATTATTCATGAACTGAGCCTTTATTATCTATTTGGCCATCTGCATAGCATTGGCCATAGTCCCCTGTATTGTAATTTTGAGTGAAAAGGACTATAGGAGATCGCAATACTAATACCACTACTACTAATAATATGCTTTAAGAACCCAAAAGTAAAAAAAAAAAACAAAACAACAACAAAAAAAACCCAACAACAACCTAAACCTGTTTCTGATGGAGGTGAGGTTCGAAGGCACCTAACAAGGAGGTGGGGGGAAACACAGAAATCGCTCCATTCGCTCACTTAGGGTCCTACCATAGGATCTGGATATTCGCTGTGGCCAAACCAGCAACTACTTGCCTTGGTAACAGGCAGCTCAGAAAGTGATGCTCCTTCGTGGTAGAATGTCTTTGAAAGGGAAAAAAAATGTTTTGTTTTTTTCCTTAACTTGCTTCTCTCTGGTTTCAGAAGTCCACACATCTGTTAATGGAGTGACAGCCCCAAACAGTAGCATGGCCCCGAAGCTATTAAGATTCTAAAATTTGAATATTCATGTTTACAAGGCATCAGGTGCCTTGTTTTTAGTCTAGCGAAGGGAGATTTAAATTAAAATATGAAGACATACTATTTCCAATTACGAAAATTCTATGCTGGGAAAAAGGAATCGACTGAAAACTCGTAACGTTTTATTCTTAAACTTTGCCTGATTGTATTTGGTTTTCATCCATTCTTCTTCCCCCCCCCCTTTTGATCTTTTCTTCCCTTTCTTTCTGAAAGTCTCTTAATCAGTATTAGTTTACCATTTTCTTTTCCTTTCCACTTGCCAGATTTTCCCTGCAGCCACCAGAAGGCCATCAAAACCAGCTGACTTAAAGATGTCTGTGGCCTAGCCTGGAAACGTCTTCCTGAGAAGAGCAAACACACAAGGCTGGAGTGATTCATGACAGTAACGTTTTTGTTTGAAATGAAAATGTATGATATTTTATTTGTTCTTAATGTTCCTTGTCCCCCCCCAGTAATTGTTTCCTATTAAACTTGAGGTCTGTGCAATGAAAGTAATGCGCACGCACACACACGCACACGCGCGCACACACGCACGCACACACGCACACGCGCGCGCACGCACGCACACACACACGCAGTGGGTTTACTACCAAAGCAAGATGAAGTCTGTCAGTTACCTCATGATTTGGAAAATGAATTATTTACTCGCATTGACAAGTTGCTTAAAATAGCTTAAAAAATTGTCTTCGTCTCCAGATTGGCTCGTGTATGTATATAGTAACAGCCTCCGTGGCGTAAAACTTTCAAATTTGGAAAGTTAGAGCTAATCACTTTAATATGCATATTGATTTACCTAAAAATAATGAAGAGTTTCTAAGACCAAGAGGGATAACCCAGTTTCAAAATTAACTACTTGCTCATAGTTGGTAAAATTTAGGCCACATGTTTTTATTTTCATATCCATTTAACTTGTATGTTGACAGTCTGTTGGTCATTTAAAAAATGATTGAGTTAATTTATTCTTTCATTTTTAAGACCACTTTAATTATAAATATTACAATAGCCCAGACATATGAAACACTTCTGTTTTGTTGAGTGGTATGGAATTTTCATTAACATTATAAAATATATGTTTACATATCAATATTATATGTTATATATTATCTGCAGAAAATAAAACTATAATTTATTTTATACACCTGTCATATGGTTCCATTCCCACTATATTGGTGTGATAACGCTGATATTTTTAAACCCTATCCAGATGTACATTTGATAAAATGGTACAGACTTCTCTGTAACAAACTATATTTCCAGTCTGAATCTTAAAAAAAATAAAAAGTAGAAATCTATCTCTAACACTGCAAAACACACAGCCTTGAGCATTCCCATTTGAAAGCAAACGTTTTTTTCTTGGAACATAACAAGAATAAAGTGATGAAAAATCATGAATTTAAATATCGTCATTTAGATATATGCTACAAAATAAATACTTTTAATAATATTAAAAGACACCATACTTAAATGGTTTGGGCCAATATCACATGCTTCAGTCTGCTTTTGTATTGCCCCCTCCCCGTGCACCCCCCCCCCCAGTATCATTTGTATGGAACATCATCTGAATGCTAAACGTTAGCTCTTAACCAGGGCTGAGGAGTGTTCTAACGAGGAGTCCCGAGTCAGAACAAGGAACAGGGCCGGGAGTGCTCACTCCTGCTCACTCTGCCGGAGTTACAGGGTTCTTTTGAGAAGCAGGATTGGAGAAATGAAGCACGAGTGTGCTTAGGTAAGGTTGCTTACTCTGGGGTATTTCTGGAGCCGTTTTAAGTGTTGCAGATTGCTAATCTCAGAAGCTCTGTGAGAAGAAAGGATCTCAATCAAATTTCGGACCAGATCCCTCCTTATGGCCGTGAGAGTTTGATTTTCATTTAAACAACAATAAATGTAGGCATAAGGGTTTGAGATAAATTATGGAAGCCCTTTAGCCATAACCATTACATTCTGCCACCAAATGAGCTGCTGTTCCTACTTTGTTTTATGGGCTCTGCGTAGCCTGTGTTATTGTATCTGCCAAATAAAACCCAGCAAACCATGCAAATGAAAATCTAATCTTTTATATTTCATAGTGACAGGATGCACCCATATATACAGTTTTATAGATTCCTCTGAACCAGATTTACTGCTCTTAGGACCCTACGGTCTTAGTAGGATCTCCGGGAGGGAAAACATCTCTCGCTGAGAGGCTCCTTCCTTTATATCCACCAACAGCGTATGTCTTCAGGTGAAGCTACACTTGAAAAGTCAGGAATGATTCCTTTCATTCTATGTAGCTCGACTGCGTGGTTCGGTTGAGAGCATGGGCTTTGCCCTTAAGAATGAAGACCTGAGAGGTTGTATTGTTTTCAAGGCACAGCAGATTTTAATTTGTTGAAAAACAATGGAGGTTTTGCTTATAGTTTCAGAGTGGCCTAAATATCCGAAGAACAATGACTTAATGAATCGATGACTAACTCGTTCTGCAGCTCACCGATCTCAGTCTTGGGCCTTGAACAAGCCACTTAGCCATTCCATATAAACATTCTTCTCGGAGCAGCAAAAATAACAGCAGATCTTCTGCCTAGAAGAGGTTTTGCACAGCAACTCGTTTCTAAAATGCCTCAAAGATGAAATACTCTTTACATATGCTAGGGAATTGAGATGATTCTACCAGAAGTGAAGTCTCTACCGCATTCATCTGGGTTATTTCTCTCCTGGGTCAGAGTACTCCCAGGAAAGTAAATGGATAGTCTTCTAGTAGTCCATAGAAGCAGCTGTACTTCTCACTTTTTCCTGAGTTTGCGGGGAACAGTTGTCCACAGGCAGAAAAACATAAAAGTGTAAGTTACTTCTTTCCATCTTTCCCTCCCTCCCTGCCCTTCCTCCCTGCCTCCCTCCCTGCTTATAGGTCTTCCTCGAGTGCGTATTCTGTGTCTAGCACCATTCTGGGTGCTAAGGGTACAACTGTTAATGTCATAAAAGGTTTCCCAAATGAGGGAGCTTATATTCTATCAAGGAAGATCGTAAACAGAACAAGAGTCGTTATCTTAGATGATGGGAATTTTCCGGGTTCGTTTGGTCCCCGCAGTTCAGCGTTCTGTCTCTATGACGCTGATTCATGCATCTGGTCAGATCCCGCCCGGATGTTTTAGATGGAGGCTGATGTGCCTGGTGCCCTACGGGCAAGATGTTCAGTGACTGTTGAATGAATTTCTAAAATGTGATTAGTTAGGTTGATAAATAGTTCACATTCCTCAATGAAGTGTCACTACATCCCCACAATTTCTCTGTAAGGTCAACCTAAAACCATGTAACGAGTTTGCGATGGAGCTCTGACTCTATGTTAAGAAGGTTCCCATCACGCAGGTCTTAGAAAGCCAACCAAACTAACGACCTAGGCACGCACGCATGCGCACGCGCACGCACGCCTAGGAGTTGCCCTGACGGTGACCCTTCATGTCTAGGAAGGGTTAAATCCCAAGTGTATTCTACTTTCCTTTTCCTTGGGGCCAGCTATTTCTTAAAACATTTTTAGGGACAAAGAGCAAGATAAGAGTAGACAAAAAACAGTGGCATAGGATCAGCAGAGCCAGGCAGGGATATGGACATCTCTGTGTATTTACCTTGTTGCCACCCCCACCTCCACTAGCAACACACCCACAAACCAAGCCCTCTAAGCACAGACCACTTCCCTCGGGATCTCGTGTCCCCTCCACCTCTCTTCAGTTATCCTTCTAGACTGTCACCATCTTCTCACTGTTCTTTACAGCCCTACCAGTCCCCCTATGAAGCTCTTCTCCGCCACGTGTTTCTGTCTAAAACGCTCTGTTGTGTACATGTCTTTGTTAGGAAGACTCTTGTTGCTGTTCTGTCTTAGTGAGCCGATGTTCCCGCCCTTGTCCCATATTCCAAGCGCTCAGGCATGGCTTGGCAATGTGGACTGGTTGTCAGTTTCTTGTCTTGTGGGGTGGTTTGACTCACAACCCCTCCGCCCCGCCCCCTTATATTTTTTTGCTATGACCTTGTTGAACAGCCTCAGTTTTGTAAAACAACTTCAGAGCAACGGGTTCTCAATTCAACATGTGCCCATATGTTAAGGTACAGAGCCAGGGAACAAAGAAAGCTTCAGGACACAGAAGAAATTTGAAATCTGTTTTCTCTGAGTTCACATTCAGGAACCACTTGTCCTATTGTCTCCCATAAAGTCATTACTGTAGCTTCAATTTAAAATGCTTATTTTTACTGAGTTTAATTTAGATACACATTTGCATTGTAAAATGAGTACTTTAAAAATAATCATTTTAGTCTTAAGCATAAATGCTAGTTCTTTGTGAGGGAAGTAACTTCCTGAGTTGCATGTTATCGCTAAGGGCGAAGTAAATTTCTGGAGTGAGATTTTACCTTCTGTCTGCTCTTATTACCAGGAATAGTTTGAATTTGGTATGTATCAAGACTTTTGCATTAAATGTATAGAATTTCTGTATAAGGAAAGATTTTGATTAAGACGATTTTATATTATTACAATAGTTAGGATTGGTATGCATTTATTAGCCACTGAACGAAAAGTGAAATGTTGTCTTTGTCCAGTGTGTTCACAATTGACATTTATACATAATGAGGACCTGAAGGGAGGGACGATCTTATCTCATGTATGGCTGGCACCTAGCACATGGTGGAAATTTTACAAGAACCATGAAATGCTGTTCCATATTTCTCTAATGTATTGTAAGTCCTCGGTCAATAATTTGGGGATGCGTCATTTTCCTTTCTGCCCATTTAAAGTCCAAGAAAGTACTGCATTGGAGGGTGGAAAGAACGTAAAAGGAAGGAAAAACTTCTCCCTGCATTGGAATGTGGACAGGCAGATGTTTCTTTCGGTCAGAAGCACAACACGTGACACATAGTAGGTGCGCAGTGTCTGTACCTACTGGAAATCTAATTCTCTTCAGTTTTTCTAGCTAAGTCCATTTGCATGAATTTCTACTAGCCCCAATTTAAGCAACTGAATATAATTATTTATTTACAGATTTAGAAGTTTTACTCTTTCATTTTGAACAAAACAAACGACCCCTATTAACTATGTATTTTACAGAATTTTAGAACAAACAAAACTCGAAGGCTTATGTTATTAAAAAATGGGGCATAAATATCATAGGTTCATATCAAATCTTTGTTATAAAGTCTATTCATCTGGAAAAGTTACAGGTTTCATCACATTAATTTTTAGAAATGAAGTCTACAAGACCGCACAGATTAAATGAATGCATCTTTTGCTTATCAAAATTAATTCAGCCTCCACAGTAACAGGACAATTAACATCTGGATGTTGGAGTTTCGGTGTGATTTTTCGAGGGTGGTAGACTTGTCTATACCAATTCATTTTGTTTAGGAAAAGAGTCGGGGCGGGGGGAGAGAGAGACCGAGAGAATAGAGGTGTGGGTGGCCAGTCTCAGTGTCAACCAAGCCTAAACTATCAGCCTCCTTCTCCCATTATGCCGTCTCTGGATTTATGATGGTCACGTCAATGCTCTGATTTACAGCAAGCAACTGAGAACTGGCTCCACAGGAAAAACAGTTCTGGGAAGACTGTATCTTTTGCTCCTCTTCTCCCCTTAACCCTCAAACAGGTTTGAAATGCTGGTGGAGACTCTTTCTGCTTTCAGTATAGGGGGTGTAGTGTATCCCCAGTGCCCTGTATAAATCTGCTAGGGATTTTTCCTCAAGAGTTTATGATAACATTATTGCTGTCTTCAGGGCTGAGAATCAGGATGAATTATCTTTTATTTATGGCTTATCATAGTTGAGGAATTTAATAAGTAGATTCAAGGACTACAGGATTTATAACCCAGGGAATGATTTGGTATAGAACATGTTTTGCAGAATTATATACATATTTTTAAAAGCCGTACTTTGGTCATCATTGTACTGTGTGTTCCAGTTTGTTCATTTTTTTTTTTTTTTTTTTTTTTTTTTTTACTATTGTCTCAGCTGTGTTTCTGTGTCTTTTTCTACCTTTAGGCCATTTCAACCTGTTCTTTTCTAAAAGCCAGAGAGAATGAGAGTGAGAGAGAGAGAATCTAAACGAGTTAATAGAATTCCATGTGTGCTATGACATTGACAAGAGTCTGGGCTTAATAGAAGCTTTAACACATGTTTCATTTTAGTATATTTTTTCTTGTTACATTTTATAGTTATTATCTGTAAAATATTGCACTTTGGAATACCTGGTCTTTTATTATTCATGCTTGCCTCCCTAACTTTTTAAGAAAAAAGACCCCAATTATAAAATTTATAAAAAGCCAATATTCAAAAATTAATTGCATAGATAACTTTTTTGACATGACCTATTGCACAAGGCATAACAAAGGCACTGATTTTTTTCAGAGATTTGACCTGTGGGTCACATTGAAAAGTCAGACATTCATTTTATGGAGTTGCCCATTAAATTAAATTTTATTTGGTCCGTCAACATTTTATAGTGTTAAATTGTTACTGTTTGAAATCCATGTGTCATTAAAACATAAAACTTGGTCTCTGGCAAGAAATCTAACCATGAACGGTTAGATTGACTTGTGTCAGTTTTTATTTCAGGACTCTCCGAAAGTGTGGGTTGTTAACTGTACAGGATTGGGATTTTTTTTTTTTTCCCAGAGGAAAGCAATGGTACATTTTTCTAATAGTTTAGAGACTGTACTTTCTGCACTTTTTTTTTTTTCCTCACTGTGGGAGAGGGAAAAAAATTATTGGCTTTCAAACTCTGTCAAGTAGCTTTTTATCTTGGTAATTTGCTAAGCCTGTTGGGTAGAGGTAAACAGACCCTACTTTGAGGAGCTTACCTGAGAGGGCTATCTGGGTCTGACTTAGTACTTTCCATGGTTCCAATGGGCACTCAGTAAAAATAGTAATCATTCTGTGTCATGACACCTCTGGCATCAGTCTTGTTTTATTTACAATTTGTATGCTGATGATTTTCCAAAGATGATTAAAAGAATCATTTTTATAGTAAGTTTATTACACTTTCAAATAAAGTCAGGGAGTAAAAAAAAAAAAATTCATGTAAAAAAAGGGGCAGAGAAAATACAACCTCACCAGGGACCAGGGATAAGCCGGTTGTAACAACTGAATATTACATTTACCTCTGACACTGATATCCTATTAAATTGTTATTTAGTCTCTCTGCTGTTTCAGATTTTTATATATTTACACCATTTCTTACCCAGCTACATTTAAACCCCAGGAAAGAGAGAACCTGTCTCTTGCTTTTTTGCTGTTTTCCATATCCCAGTAGAGTGCCTTTCTTGAACACAATAAATACTCCAGAAATGTTTTTATTGATTCTGACAATGTATGAATATTCCATGCATTTTCATAAATTTATAAAATCTTTTACATAATTGAGGGACGACATCCTTGCTTCCTTAAATATCCATTTAATCTATATTTTCCGGCTACACTACTCAGCTCTCAATATGAATTCTAGTAATGACTGCTAGATCTAGGAGACAATGCTCACAACTTCTGAGGCATCAACATGTCAGACCCCTGGCTCATCTCCGGGGCTGTTATTCTCCTTGTAGGTACATTCTGTAAAACCTTTTGTTACAGCTGTGATTTTGCTCTATATGCCACAGAGCTGAGTTTCCAAGCTTTTTGTGGAGAATCTGTTCTAATTTTCTCATGAATTTATTATTTAATATCCTGACTTTATGTCTATTCATCCAAAGATCTGTTACTTTCTTATTTTTAACTTTTCATAGGTGAGGAACAGCTTTGAGAATACAAACATTTCTTTTTCCCTTTTTCTTCCTGAACTTGTTGGCAAAGCATGTGCTTTTCCTTTCTTTCTTTCTTTCTTTCTTTCTTTCTTTCTTTCTTTCTTTCTTTCTTTCCTTTCTTTCTTTCTTTCTTTTTCTTCTTTTTTTTTTTTACTAGTATGTTGCATCCATCAAGAACATTTACAAATTCCCCTAACTGGAACCAGGTCAAACTGAAATTGGGCCTTCTACCAATAGACTAAAAGATCTAGAATTCACTAAAAGCCTACATAGAACAGTATGTTTCATGGACTAAAAAAACTAGTTATCACAGGATGGCCTTGACCTCAGTGATCAATCCTGAGGGCATATGAAAAAGTGGAGGGAAGAGTAGAGCACACCACCACTGTTTCTAACAGGACAGCCCAACTGCACTCCGGTTCCAGGAATGGTGTGTGCTCCTGTTTTTTTACTTCATTAGCAATTCAACATGCCTGATTTGCCCACACCATACTTTCAACTTAGTTTACCCATTTGACCTGGAACAAAGTGGAAGCACATTTTGCCCAGTTGAAAGGTCTCCTGGCACGTTGGTTAGCAACAGGCTTGTCAGTCCCGGTTCAGTTAGCAAAGAATAAACACATTTCATTTGACAATTACTAGTGTACTGACTTCCTCACTGCAATTTTCTATTTCACATACTTGAATCGGTTTTGTTTTACTTGCTATTCAACTTTGTACTAGTAGTCCCTGCCTCCTCAGCAAGATTTCCAATTCCTTGAGAATAGAAGTTCCTCCATTTCTTCGCGGCCGTGATGAACCCACTTTAACAGCAAAGAGGAGGGATGAGCCCAAGTTCATGCGGAGGGAGGCCCCGGCGATGCCGCGGTCCTAACGTCTCCCCCTCGGTGGTTGAACGTTGTGGCTTGATACGTACCAATTAGGGAATCCGGCTACGGCTTCCACAACTAGCAATTTTACTGTAGTTCTCTAACATTTGGTCACTTGGGAGTGTGTGCTTGTCACAGGGCGAGTCCGCAGGGGACGCGCGGGTGCTGCGAGAAACGCAGGCGCGCCGCCCGAAACCAGACGACGACGTCGGGACAGCGACGCCCAGAACCGGCCTCTCCGAGCCGGCCGCGGCGCCCCGACGTGCACCTGGGGACGGGGGCGCGGCAGGACGGAGCCCGAGCGCGGCTCGGTCCTGCTCCCCGGCTCGGGCGGGCGACGACTGCGCGGCGTGGCCCGCGGCCCGGGGAGCAGAGGGGGCCGCCTCAGGCCGGCTCCAGGGCTCCGTGTCCCCGCGCGCCCTGCCTCCCGAGGATACCTGCGTAACTCGGCGCACACCAGCCCCACTGCGTTTAAAAGTGTATTTCTGGTGGTCACGGTGCACACCGAAAGGCTCGCTCTGCACTCCCAGGGTGCGCGAGGCCTCGGAGCCCGGAGACAGGCCCCTCCCAGCGCAGCTGTCGCCGCCGCCTGCGGGCTCCTTTCACTTTCTCACGGCCAAGTCACCCAGAGGGGCGCCGCTGCCGCCACCGCCGCTGCGCCCAAGGACTCCGCCCCGCGCCGCTTAGCTACCGGCCCCCGCCCGCCCGGGCCCCGCCCACCCCGGTAGTTTCTGCTCGCGATTGGCGCGTGCGAGCGGCAGCTCCGGCTCCCCTGTCCCATTGGCTGCACCCTCCTGTCAGTCCGACGATTGCCCGCCACTCCCTCCGCCCTCCTCCAAAGCCGCCCTCCCATTGGAGGAGACTGCGCGCTGGGGGCGGGCAGGGAGCGCTGGTCCAGCCGCTTACGGTCAATCGCAGAGGCCCAACGCCGGGAGGGAGGGAGGCATGGGGAGGAGAGGGGCGGACTGAGGCTGGGCGGGGGGGGTAACATCTGGCCGGCGCCGCCGCGTGCGTGCGTGGTGCGTCCTCCCGCCCCCTCCCCTCCCCCTCCCCCTCCCGCCCCCCCCAGCCCCCGGCCCCCCCTCCCCGGCCGGCGGCTCTGCGCTCGCTCCCTCGCTCGCTCCCTCGCTGTGTCTGGCAGGCTGCGGCCGCCGCTGGGCTGCTGCCATGGGGAGCCGTTGAGAGTGGGGCCCTCTTCGCTCCGCCGCGCTCCTCCGGCTGCCAGCGGGGGTGGGTGGGAGGGAGGGAGGGGGCAGGGGGGAGCGGGCGACGGAGCCGGGATTGGGGGGTGGGGGGGCCGGGAGGGAGGGGGCCAAGAGGAGGAGGAAGCCCACCAAGTCCGGCGGCGGCGGCGGCGGCGGCGGCCGGGAGGAGGAGGAGGAGGAGGCGGAGGACGCGGCGGCGGCGGCGGCGGGGACGCGGTGACTTAGGGCCGCTCCGTGTGAGTCCCGGCGCCGGCCCCGGCCCCTGACCCGGCGTCAGCTCCGCGCCCGGCCCCCCTGGCGGGCGGGGGGCGCCAGCTGTGCGGCCCCGGCCGGCGGGCCAGGGCGGGCGGAGGGCGGGCCGGGCCGGGGGCGCCCCCGCGAGTGGAGTTAGTTTGTGTGCTTGGAGCGGTTGGGGCGGCGGGGGGCGGCGCAGCTGCGGGAGGCCGGGCGCGGGGACGGGGCCGCCGCAGCTGCGGGGTCGGGCGGGGTGCGGGCTCGCCGGCTCCGCGCCCCCCCAACACCCCCCCCCCCCGCGGCCGGTGCAGCTGCGGCGCGGGGCGGGCTCCCGGCCGGTGCAGCTGCGGCGGCGCCTCCCGGGTGCGGAGGGCGGCGGGCTGGGGGAGGGGGCTTGGGAGCCGCCGCAGCTGCAGCGGCGCCCGGGACGGCCGCGGCTCCGGGGACCGGTGCAGCTGCAGTGGCGCCCGGGGGGGAGGGGGCCGGCGGGGGAGGGGCCCCTCCCGGGCTGGTGCAGTTGCCGGGAGGCCCCGGGGGCTCGCGCGCCGCGGCGTCGGGGAAGCGGTAGCAGCCACCCTCCTCCCGCGGGCTTCTTCTTACGACTTTTCTTTTGTTGTTGCCGTGACCCGGGTCTGTTTTCTCCTCTGCTGTTGAAGGTGTTTTCCTGCTGCACCGGCTCTCCGCCCTCCACCTCCTTCCCTGTGGTTTAACCTTCCTCTTTCCCCGTGTGTTTTATGCACGGTGAACTGCGTGGAGATTTGCATTACTTCTTCCCCACCCTCGTCCCTACTCCGCACCCTCGCCCCCACCCCTTGGAAAAACAAAACCCCAACCTCGCAGACCGTCTCTGGACCCCGCGGTAGCAAGACTGTGAAGGGGTTGATTTGTGGGGTGGGAGTCGCTGGCCCATTGCGGTGCTTGGGACTCATTAAACTGTCACTCACCCCCACCCCACTGGGTAAATGGGGTGATTAATGTCTGATATATTGGAATGGGGCGAGGGCATTTGTGGAGAATAGGTTGTGTGGCTGAGAAGGAATGCAGCTCCGAAGAGTGCCTCCTGGAATAGGCGTTCGTCATTATGTCATTCACCGCAAAGTTAGAGAAAGTTAGGTTTGTGACTTTGGCAAAGCGAGAAGGACAGGACAGAGACGTTGGTTTTTGTTACTCTTTAACTCTGCCGCGGTTTCCTGATGAGGACGGAGTGGTGATCACCAGGGCTGCGACACTCGCGCCTCAGGCCTTTTCTACGCCTCAGCCTCCCCAGAGTCTGTGGAGATGTATTTGACATTCACAGATGTCGCAGCACCTTGCAGGGCACTGGTCAGCCCAGCCCGGGTTACGTGACGATTTCATCAGCCATTAGAAAAGACCCACAAAGTCGAGCTAAAAAGTTCCCAAACTTACTAGACCTGCCCCCGCCCTTACTGAAAACTGAAAGGTTTTCCTGTGATCATGAAACATTACAGAGTGACCCAAAAAAGAGATTGTTATGGGACACAGATCAAGGGGAAGACAAAGTTCTGCTTCTGAGCGGAGAGTCAGATCCGATATGCATATGCAGGTGCCGCATTCATTTTAAGTGGCTGTAGCAGCTTGTATCAGTTTATTAATTTGTCTTGTTGAACTGAAGTACTTTCCAGGATTTCAGAAAGTGCAGTTTCACCTTGTTGATACTGAGAGTTGAAATTTGCATTAACTGGCAATGTGAGAAATTTTATTGAGAAGGTAGTAGGAGATAAACAGTTAAAATAAGAGCAAAATCATAAGGTGTATCGGGCTGGAGTAATACTTCTGTATCGTCTTCCAACATTCTGAGACACGTATGCCATTATCTCGGCACAGAAAAAAAATGAAAGTACCGTAATAATGTTGAAATGGGACTGGAGATGTCAATTGGGTTGGTTTAAAAATATCCCTGAGCTGCCTTTGAAACTAAACGTTGGAGTTGAATAAAAGTGAATCTGGATTTCCTGAATAGCACCGTGGCTTGAGTGTGCTGTCAGTATGTAAGCCAGTCCACCAACTTAAGACAGAAGTGTTGCTATTCCATAAATACAGTAGAACTCCATATGCTGAGTTTTTCCATTTCTTTCTGTTAGAAAGTTTGGAAAAAAAAGGGAGACTTTGAAGTATTTTGTTTATACTAACAGAAGAGAAAAGTTCTCCTAAGAAAAAGCTGGTGGCAGGAGTGTAGAGGAGTAGCATATGGCATTAAAAGGAGCACAGCTGGAGGTAGCATTTCCATCTGAACATGATGTCAGAGCAGCTGACAGCCTGCCATCCCTCAGCCTTTTATTCTAACACACAGACAGGGAGTTAGTGTGTGCGGATCTGTGGTGGAGAAGGTATCTTATTCCTCTCTAACATCATCTCCACTTTGCATCTGTCTCTCTTAGTCTGCTTTTTTTCCACCGATGTAACAGACCTGGAGCCAGCGAGACTCAGAGGAAAGGACTTAATCAGGTTTATGTGTCCTAAAGGTAGGAGTAGCAAGAGATTAGATTGAGCATATTTCTGTTTTGGTGTTTTGTTTATTTAATTAAAAAAAATCACATTACTTTTCTAACCCAGTTTAGGAATAATATATGAAACCGAGTATTAAATGAACATCTTATTGGAGTTGAAAGTCTTGGGCTTGTTTAGTTTTAATTTTTATTCCCTTTTGCTCGAGCAAGTAAATAACTTTAATACACAGAAATATTTCAAGTTTTGAAATGTTAAGAAAGGCTTTGAAATGTTGCTTTTTGAGATCACTTTGGATTAAAATGCTTCTTGTGGTTCACTGCTATTTAGATTCCTTTTGCTTTCGGGGTGGAGGGGGGAGAGAAATAGTAAACTGTCTGGAATCCAGCATTCAAACTTATATGAGAAGATTATTCTAGTTAAGAAGCTAGATTGTTGTGTAATTAATTCCACTGTGAAACTTTATTCTTCAAAACATTCAGCAGCACTACTGAAACATACAGCTGTAGTGCTTTTGAAACCGAAGGTTTTTTAAAAAGGGGAAAAAAAAACTTTTGTCCCCAGGAGAATAGTTTGACTGGTTTCCTCATTTCTCTTTCAAATATATATTTAAGAGAGCTTTTATTTCAGCATAACAATAATTATTTGCTGGAGTTTTTGTGTTAGCGACTAATTTAGAACTTGTAGATTTGAGCTGCCTGAATTGGCCAGACAGCTGTAATCGCACTCCTCTATTCTTAATCTCTTTATCTGGGCAGCAGCTGCCATATGGCCACAGTCAGCTGGATCAGATGTTTATAAGCTTCCTTCTTCGTCCCTCTCTGTCCTCTCAGCCTCCTAATTTGATCACGCTACCTTGTGAGCTGCCCTCCAATCTTTATTTTTAGCCCTCTCAAGGATTAGGATTGATGTTAGCTGTGGGGCACTTAAAGTGATTGTATTGTAAATCTTGGTTTATTCTAGCGGTGGCATCGTGCGGAAGGTGTTTGGGGGCTAGGATGAAAGTTTTAGTCCATTTTGGGCAAAGTGGAGAAAAAGCAGGGAGGTAATTTCTGGAATATTAAATTGCTATGTGTCCGTTCCCCAGACGCGCTCTCTGAGCTGCCTGGTGTGGAACCTTGCTTCTGGTCACAGGAAAGGGGAAGTCGGGTTTTCTTGATTTTTTTAAGGACTTGAATTTTGCAGTTGAATTTTGACCCTTTGTACATCTTCGCCTTCCCTCTCCCTCCATCTCACCCTCCTTCACCAAAAAACAAGGGCAGCGATGCATATTTGAAAGAATAGAAGCTAGTGGGAAAACAAAATATATCAAGTTTTATTGAAACAAAGTATTTTCTGTTGCATGAGGTAAGGCAGAGTCAGAAAAAAAAAATAGTTTCTTTTTTCTAGCAAGGCTTTTGGGGGGGGCGGGTGTTGAACCTGTAAAGCTTCTGAATACGATCTGCCTTCGTTTAAAAGTTTGCAATAATTTTAGTATGGAATTCATTTGCTTTGCAACGGATCAGAGTTCAGATGAGGATTTTTCAGAGTTAAGTGAAGCCCTTCTGGTTGCCCATATTCTGGATGTACAGATTTTACAAAGAAATATTACTATTTTTTTCTCAATTCATTTAAAAAATATTTGGATTTGTTCATAGTGAAGATGATCTTTTCCATCTGTTGGTGTAGTTCTTTCTGATCTCGTACATGTGTGCCGTACCTGCAAATCCTAAGGCATGAACATCTGTTTTGTACACAGGGCTTTTGTTGTCGTAACACTCTGACTTTAAAAGTGAGTTGTTTGCTAATTTCTGGGCTAATTATGCGATTTCATTTTTTCCCCCCTCGATTCAGCCAGTGTGTGTGTTAAAATTGTGCTTTCTAAGTGCAGTCATGTATCAAGAGTAATAAAATAAAAAGGACGGTTGAACAAGTTTTCTGAATCTTCCAGAATGTGTTTGGGACTTTTCTTTGTTCGTTCTATGAGCTGTTCCCTTTGAAATTAAAGCTGTTTTGTGGGTTTTGTAGGACATAATTTGATGAGTAGGTTCACTTCTGCTGAAAGAGATCTAAATTCTCATTCTCAGTAAGAGGCTGCACTGAAATGAAGGCTTTTAAAACTTGACTCAAAGTTCCAGGAAGGTGGAGATGCATCAGGGACTGTTCGGCTGGGGCGAGGAAGTCTGCAGAGTGCCCTTTTTTTTTTTGCTTCTCGCATTTAGGTTTTGTGCGAGTGATCTGGTAGTCCCTGGGTCATAAGCCTGATTAAAATTCAGGGACGTGTACCTCGGCGGCCTGAGCCGAATCACTGTCACTATCTTTTTCTTTTCTTTCTTTCTTTCTTTTTTTTTTTTTTGGTGCGGGGACTAGAGGACTAGGGCGCTGGAAAGTCGTTCCTGAGCGGGCTCTCACGAGAAATCTGTCTCTCCCCAGGTTATGAAGACAGCATGGAGTTTCCAGACCACAGTAGACATTTGCTGCAGTGTCTGAGCGAGCAGAGGCACCAGGGCTTCCTTTGTGACTGCACTGTTCTGGTGGGAGATGCCCAGTTCCGCGCGCACCGAGCTGTACTGGCTTCATGCAGCATGTATTTCCACCTCTTTTACAAGGACCAGCTGGACAAAAGAGACATTGTTCATCTGAACAGCGACATTGTTACAGCCCCAGCTTTCGCTCTCCTGCTTGAATTCATGTATGAAGGGAAACTCCAGTTCAAAGACTTGCCCATTGAAGACGTGCTCGCAGCTGCCAGCTATCTCCACATGTATGACATTGTCAAAGTGTGCAAAAAGAAGCTGAAAGAGAAAGCCACCACGGAGGCGGACAGCACCAAGAAGGAGGAGGACGCCTCCAGTTGCTCGGACAAAGTCGAGAGCCTCTCGGATGGCAGCAGCCACATGGCCGGCGACCTGCCCAGTGACGAGGACGAGGGCGAAGACGAAAAGCTGAACCTGCTGCCCGGCAAACGGGACCTGGCGGCCGAGCCCGGGAACGTGTGGATGCGCCTGCCCTCCGACCCCGCGGGGCTCCCCCCGGCCGGCGCGGACGCCGAGCCGCACGCCGCGGCAGCCGGGAAGACGGCGGCCAGCCCCTGCAGCTCGACCGAGTCCTCGTCGCAGAGGTCTGTCAGCTCCGTGAGGGACTCGGCAGATGTTGACTGTGTGCTGGACCTGTCAGTCAAGTCCAGCCTTTCGGGAGTTGAAAATCTGAACAGCTCTTATTTCTCTTCACAGGACGTGCTGAGAAGCAACCTGGTGCAGGTGAAGGTGGAGAAAGAGGCTTCCTGTGAGGAGAGCGAGGTTGGCGCTAGTGACTATGACATGGAACATAGCGCTGGGAAAGAGGGCGCGGGCGCCGCGGCCCGGGGGCAGTACGAGCCGGCGCACCTGGCCCCGCTGAGGGAGGACTCGGTGTTGCGGGAGCTCGAGCGCGACGACAAGGCCAGCGACGACGAGATGATGAGCCCGGACGCTGAGCGCGGCCCGGTGGAGGGCGGCATGGAGAGCAGCCTGCTGCCCTACGTGTCCAACATCCTGAGCCCGGCCGGCCAGATCTTCATGTGCCCGCTGTGCAACAAGGTCTTCCCCAGCCCGCACATCCTGCAGATCCACCTGAGCACGCACTTCCGCGAGCAGGACGGGCTGCGCAGCAAGCCGGCCGCCGACGTCAACGTGCCCACCTGCTCGCTGTGCGGCAAGACGTTCTCGTGCATGTACACGCTCAAGCGCCACGAGCGGACCCACTCGGGCGAGAAGCCCTACACGTGCACGCAGTGCGGCAAGAGCTTCCAGTACTCGCACAACCTGAGCCGCCACGCCGTGGTGCACACGCGCGAGAAGCCGCACGCCTGCAAGTGGTGCGAGCGCAGGTTCACGCAGTCCGGGGACCTGTACAGACACATCCGCAAGTTCCACTGTGAGTTGGTGAACTCCTTGTCGGTCAAAAGCGAAGCCCTGAGCTTGCCCACTGTCAGAGACTGGACCTTAGAAGATAGCTCTCAAGAACTCTGGAAATGATTTTATATATATATATATATATATATAAATAATATATATATATACATAGATATACATAGATCTCTATCTAGTTGTGGTACGGTCTAAAAGCAGCCTTGTTTCCTGGAACTAAAACGTCGGGGTGTTAACTCGGTTTTGCACTTTAGAGTAGCATGAGACTCTCACTAATTTAGCATTCTGGTAAAAGAGACTTTGGAGCAAGTCGGAGACTAGAGAGGGCTTTCTCTTTCGAGGGGGTAGGGGAAGCAAGCCAATAAGAACCTTTGAAACAACTCGTCCTATCACAAGATGCTTTCACAGGGCTTAATTTTGTCCACACCGCATTGTCTTCTGAGCGCTCTCTCTCTCCCTCTCTCTCTTTTTCCACTCTGTTTTGATTTTGTGTTTCTGTTCTGTTTTGGTTTTTTGTTTTGTTTGTTTCTTGTTTCTTTGCCTCTTTCAGAGTAGAAATTCCCTCCAGTTTTATTAGCCTCTTTATATGTCACAAATTGCATGAATCTTTTCTGGCTGTTGGAAACCTGAATGCTTTTAGACCCAAATGGAAAATTTCTGAAATGCTGGATTATCTATTTTTAAACAAGCAGTTGACTTAAAACTTTCTGTGGCAACTTCTGGTTTTTCTGACGGTTCCCAATGAGAGAAATTCTGAAAGTACACTGGGATCACTGGGACGCTGTCTTTGTGAAGGTTTGCTTGGGATGAAAAAGGATATTGCAGCTTCAGCAGTGTTGAACTGTGTGTTGAAAAATGTGAATTACTGTTCTTGTATACTGTAACTGATTACACGGGCTGGGGGGGGTGTCAAAGAACTTGACAGGTTGTGTTGATGCTCTTAGTTGAGTCTTGAAAAGTAAATATTAACGCTACAGAAATGCATGAGTTTCAATATATTTTTTGTCTTTGTTTGCATTGTATAACTTTAACGAGTGAGTTTAAAATTATTTAATTTCCTTAGAAAAAAAAATAGCACCGTTTGGGGAAAAAACTGGTGTTATGAAGAACGTAAATGCACTGTTTTTATTTTTATTTTATATAATTTAAATTGACTTTCCCACTGTCTTTAAGTTGAAACTGTTAAGCTGAATAAAAACTTAAGCTGCAAATTGATAACTTCGCTACATAACAAGGAAAATATAAATGTTTACAAACGGCTTAAAGATTTGCATGTGCAGTGTGCATTTATAACAAACTTCTAATTGCACAAAACCCATGCCGGCTCAAAAAGTTTAGGTGTACACATTTACCCAGTTGAGCATTTTTAGAATAACTACTGCACAAATGGACAATAGGTCATTCTCTCTCTTCCTTTATTTTTTATTTTTTTTGGGGGGGGCTCCCCTTCTCTTTTTCTTCCCTTCTCCCTTACCCTCCCTCGCTCCCTCCCTCCTTCCCCCCCCTCCCCAATCCCCAACTCATGAAAAGATTCTATGGACTGAAAAAGCCCCGGGCTGAAAGGACTGGACTGCCTTGATTGACGTGGGGAAGGTGGGGAAGGGGGTTAGTAGACTATGTGTATCGGGGCAGCAGAGGCTGCAGCCCAACGTGTGGTTTTAATGACCAGCACGCAGGGCAAAAGCATTTTGCACAGTGTTTGTTTTCCTGTCTTGCACTTACAAATAAGGTCTATGGGAGTAGCATGGAAAACGTTTGCTGTTTTTCCCTTTTTTTTTAATTGCTTTTGTTTAAAATTTGATCGCCTTAACTACTGTAAACATAGCCTATTTTTGTGCTTAAGATACTGAATGGAAAACTCCATTGTGTGTTGCTGGACTGTTTTGGAAATATTTGGTCAAATGTGTGTTAATTTGGCTGTAATGGCATTTAAAGCAAACAAACAAACAAAAAAAAAAGCTGTGAAAATGGCCTTGGAGCATTATCTTTAGTTACTTGAAGAGTTTCTAGTTTTTTTAAATACAGTTTATGTTAAAATAATTTTTATTAATTTAGAGGAGACAATCAATGTCTGAGAAAACGGACTTTCTTTTGGATTTTCTTTTTGTGGTCATTGTGAGTGATTGCTTTTTCCTTTTATTAGTTTCACATTCTTCCTTTGTTCTAAAACTTAGACTGACATCTAGCTTTGACAATCATAGTATGTTTTATTTTCCTGAGGGGGGAATAACTTATAATGCTGTTTAGTTTTGTACTATTGGTGTGTTGGTGAATTTTTAAACTGTGTGCTAACTGCAATAAATTATATGAACTGAGACCCGTGTGTGCGTTATTTTAACGGTGATCGTGTACCCGTAGGTCCTAGATACGTACTGCACGTGGCATCTTTATTTTTAATATCAGTTCTGTCCGGAGCTTGTGAGATGATTAGGATACCTCAGCTCACGCAAATGGAAATGTGCAAACATTTTGGCTTTCAGTCCTTTAAGATACTAATGCACATTTTTAAAACGTGACCCATTTTCTACTCCCTAGATCAAGAATGTTAAGGTAATTCCCTAGAAATCCTGTGAATCTATAGAACTTCAAGAGGCAGCATGGGTTTTTCCTAATAACACTGTACGACTAGCTGCTCACCCATACACCCCGAGCCATTTTCATGGGTAATTTTATCCTAAGTTGATGGGTCCCATTTATTCTTCTGTGTTCTGGTGTAAGTGGAAGATTGAAGGAGACCGGATGTCTTAATTTGGAAGATTGCTTGGCTAATGACTGGAATTCTAGGCAATCAAATTAGCAGGCATTCGATTGTTCATGATTGGTTATCTGCATCCTTTTTGTTGCTGGGAGAGCCCAGAAGTTCCCCAACTTTTAATTCTCAAAGTTTGGTAATCATGAGGACTCTGAACTCTAAGGTTTGCGATCGCCCGGACTTCACGATCGTCTCCTTGGGCGTGTCAGGGTGAGAAAACACTGCTGGTTGCTGGAAGGAATTCACAGGAAGAACACACGGATGCGCCGGACAGAGAGCAGGGCGCAGGGCCGGCGCAGGCAGGGGAGCGGGTGTGTAAATCCCCAGACGGGTATTTGCCCATAACTTCCAGCCGTAAAAGATACATACGAAGATACAGGTTTACATTACTACCGTCAAATAGAATACATTTATATCACACGGCCTAGAGTAATGTGAATATTCTCAACTTCTGTGAAGAAGTGGGGTGTAAGGTCCAGAGCTTAAAAATACACTCATAAGCTCCCCGGGTGGCTTTGGATGGGAATCCAAAAAGATTTTTTTTTTTTTTTTTTTTTTGGTTACCATAGAACACAATCATTTACTATTCGGAATCCTTGTGTTTCCTTCTGTTTTTTGGGGGGTTCTTGTTGGTTTTTTTTCTTTTTGTTGTTGCTGTTGAAGCAGGATTTCTATCACATGCAACTCACACTTGGTTTTAACCAACCAAACGTTGTTTCACGTGAAAGGGGAATGTACATTTGAGCTCCACAAAATTATTTCTTCAGCAGTTAAGAGCTTATTTTTAAAAAGGGCTGGAAGTGGGGCGGGGGTTGGGGAGGGTGGATCTTGTGTTCTCAGTTCCTGTAGTAGCTGGTCATAGTACCTCGAAACTTTCTGAAGATGTTGAGAGTTACAATTTAGTTTCACTGACTAGCATCTAATTTAAACCGAGGAGCATTATCCTAAACTTAGCTGGATATACTTATAAGAACAATATTTTGACATGCGATTTGGAAGAAACAACTTCTTAAAACACTCCTTGCAAAACTAGAACAGAATATTAAGTCCATAAATCGCCACGTTTGTTAAGAGAAGTGAAGGAATCACTCGTTCATTTGCTACATTTTGGAAAAATGGAAATTAATTTGTCATGTAATCATGTTGGAAACCGTTCAAATTGATTCCCCCTTTGACATCTGGCTGATGTCTAAGTGTATTTTAACTATGTGATTTCATTTACTTCTGAAACCATCTGTTTTTTTAGATGATCAGTTATGCCCTAGATCACTGTGGGCCCAGCCCTGTGTGCTAGTTGTTCCCCGGGGAATGTCCAAGAAGTATATAAAATGTTTAAGGATATTGGTTTTGGATTTCCTTTCTAGTTAATTATGCTATCAGATTAATAGGTGAATCAAGTAGAGATTTTTCTTTAACAGACTCGTCATGATTACCTATACCTTATTGCAAGCCTAGAAAAAGGTGAACACTATATTAAAATTACAAGCTAGTGCACATTACAATGGCCGAAATACTAATTTTCCAAGTAAATCTTTTGTTTTGAATCATCAAAGTAAACAGTTGAATTTTTTTACCCAAGAGGTAACGCTACTTAAAAAACCTAGACTCTCACAAGTTTCATCAATGAAACACAAGCATACAAAAATTAGACTTTACAAGCCCCATTGTGTCAGATAAGAATTAAAAAAAAAAAAAAAGTCCTGAGATCTCAACATTTCCTGTATTGCATTTTATTCCTGTAAAGCTTCAAATATTCTTGGGTTTCTAATATAATCAGGGAAACTTTTACATACCTCTGGTTGTGAAACAGATAATTTTAGATATAATTTGTAGATACCGATCTAAGTTTTTGTTTAATTGTTTGGTACAATGTTTGAAACTGCTGATAAAGTACGGTGAATCGTGTAAGTGAATTTTGAAATCCAGGACAGAAGAGCTCAGTCGTTTTCATTACACTCATTTGCCATTAAAATGCTAGAGATTATACCATTTGAAAAATAAAGCAATAGTTTTATTATTGTCTTTTTAAAGCAAATAGCTTTTAGGAGTTTCATTTTGGCTGTAGTCCAAGTTCAGTACACTGACAAGATTTTGTTCCTTATGTTAACATTTTTCCACCTTCTGCCGGTAGAAACATAGCAAAATACCTTCGTATGGGATGCTTCGGTCTGAAACGCAGAGCTACCTATCTGTTAGATGAGAAAGAAGCATGCTTCCAACCTCCCCACTCCTTCAATTTTCTTAATATCACGAAGGGTTAGCTGAAGCTCTCAGAGCTTATCGATGTCACTGGAGGTTTTTAGAAATAGTAATTTATTTTCAGAGACATTTTAAAAATTAGACTTTTAGTATTTTTGCAAACTGACCCCTTAAAACTTATTACTAATTTTTGCAATTTCTCGGAAACGAAGCTGAACTCTTTAAATTTAAAACGTTGTAACGAGAGAGGGTGAGGTCATAGAAATGAAGCAGTAGCCCGAAAAGTTTCTCTTTTAAGCCCAAATGCCGTATTCCACGAAATTGTTCAATTAATTATCCAGATAATTCAGGCTCGCAGGGTAGCTTTTTCCTAAAATATTCAAGCGCTCGAAAGAAATCAGATTTTTTTGGAGGGAGATGAATTTACCAGTTAACTTTCCTGATTCTATTTTAACACTTGCTAGCTCACCGTTGATCACAATGGCTCGGTTTATGGGAGCATGGTCTTTTCCTTGGCTGCAGGGTACTTTCACAGAACCATTTTTTGAAGACTGAAATGTTTCTTGAATTTTCGGGCAGTCTCCCCCTTTTTCTAATCCTGAGGAATGGGTTTGCCGTGGAGCTTGCATTTTGCTATAGGACACATTCTCTCTAGTTCGTTTGGCAAGAGAAGAGTGAAAACCCAATTTGGCTTTAAAATGTGGCACATGAGTGAGTAACAGTTTCAGTGAGGATATTTAGAGTGGCTTTGAGAGGCCGTGTGACACCCGTAGAGTCCATTCACGGAAATGACTTATTTACAGTTTGTCATCATCTCTGTAGTTAATCATGAAATCAACTTGTTTTTATTAAATGTCAGGCTGCATGCTTAATATTAGCAATATAGGAATTTTAAGAAGTCATATTGACCTAAATATTGAAGTTTGTAAGAAGTGTATTTGTAGTTAATATGAAGTGGTGCATAGAAAATGTATTCGAATATTAGTAAACATTTATAGGGTAGATTAAATCTGTTGTTTCCCAACATAATGCCTGTAGAACAGTACCGAACTTGAAAGAATGCTATGACCTTATTTACGTGTGCTATGCCAGGCCAGGGCGAACTTTGATATGTGAAGGGGCTTAAAAGAATGCATCTTAACCATATGTGATTAAAAAATATATATTACTTAAAACATTAGTAAATAAGGACATATTTACTTCCTTTAAAGAATCAGCCTCAATGCACTGTGTACTTTACCTTTGAGGAGATTGGTAAAGACACTAACACGTTTATATGTCTAGTGCTCTGAAATGATCTTTGATCAAAGTAGGAACATGTAGGCTTTTCATGTGAGTCTCTTACATTCGTTTTTAAAAGCAGACTAAAAATATACATACATCTTTTCTGCGGACCATTTCTTTGGAAACGTATCCTGTAAACAAGCTGGTTGCTGATACCGAGGTGCCCGTTTCATGTTTACTAGAGAGACAATGCTTCCGAGGGATGGCTATTTGGACAATTTTCAGAAAAGCACAATGGTATAATAATGGATAATTAAAACATTTAAGGAAAGTGTATAGTGTAAAGAAAAATCCATTTCTTCCATTTTATAACCGTTTCTCTGTGTCACTTAAAGTCCTCATCGAATAGAAGAAATTTGAGCCCAGACCATATCCTGAGAAGAGCAAATTTATAAAGTTGTTTCTATAACGAACTGCCTTTGAGAGAGAGAGAGCCTCTTAAGTAAGGATGGGCCAGGAGGGGAGAATGGTGCCGTTGAACATTGAAAGCCTAGACATTATACATAAGCCCTTGATGTAGCATTTGTTTAAGATTTCAAAATCCCCAAGATTTTGCAACAGAATAAACTGAAAGAAACTGAAGGGGGGGCGGGCAGATGGAATATCCCTTCAGGTCCTTATTTCTGCTGAGACTCAAACTCAGATTCAGACTTAACACAGTCCGCTCTCTGTTTCCCTCCACGTCCTTTATCAGCCATCGGAGGGTACGTTTTATGCAAGGGGTGATTTTGACACGATTGCACCAATGAATTTTCCAACCAACCTGCTTTTGTGTCTGAATTTCTACCATTTTGTAACAACGGAAACAATTTTGAGATGAAAACGACATTTGAGATTGGCCTTCCTTGCCTGTCTGCACCAGCAAACTATGTATCTCCGGGGAGGGGGGAACACGCGGACAAAGGAGCCCCCCACTTCATATTTCCGGGGGTTTATTACAACAAATGACATCGAACAGGATGAAATCCTTAGGTTAAGAGGAAACAAAATTAGAGGGTATGTTGGGGCGCAGTGGAGTTTTGTTTTTCATACTAAGTGTGGAGTCTAGAAAATGTGGTGATTTCTCACATTCTATTTATATGTTATTTTACTTGAGGGATGCCTCAAAGCGGTACTAGAATCACTTATGTGCAAAAGGGGGAGGGAGGGCGGGTTTGTCATCGTTTGTTCAACTTGCTTTGTAAAGGTGCTTATCTTGCAGTAAAAATAATACTTTAGTCAAAATACAGGCAGTTTGTAGGCTTGACCAGCATGGAAGGATTTTAATGATTGAAGTGTTTCTGTTTAAAAGTCAGTCAAGTAACGCCCTCGAAGGCAATCAATCCTCATATTGTTATTCTTATTTAATAATACATATATAATTTTTTTTCTCTCTCCAAAAATAACAGAACTTTCAGGCATTATAAACCAAAACAGTTCCGAGCTTACATCTGTATCCTGAATTTTTAAATTTGCATTCTGGACTGGCTGCTCTTGAAATAACGAATTAATTTTGTTATTCAAACTGCAAAAATCCAACGGCCAGAATTTGAAAATCATCTCATGGTCCAATTATTGTCCATTATTTGAAGACCTATATTGTGTGTCTGTTCCTCTCCCCTTAACAGATCGCTGTATCACACGTGCTTCCACCGAGACCAATCTCAACTCACACACAAAAAACTTAGAGCTGGAAGGAGTGAAAGTGATTTCCAGTTTATTTATCCTGGAAGTGGACGGGCAGGTGTAGGGCCGGGCATAGGGGAAGGGACGTGGCTCCGAGGACTTTGCAAACATTTCCTGCGTTCCCGAAACCATTGGCTATCTCTCGTCTCAGACACGAGGCCTTCCTCTCTTTAGAAGCACCCGAAGGTTGAATCCCTTGGTCTGGGCTCATCTTTGATTGAGTGTGAATCCGAACTCAACATTCTGATTCTGCCCAAGGGATCACGTCTGCCTTCTGTAATTATATATTTACCATCTTTGCCTTACCATTGTCTGCTATGTGTATTTACACACCGAACCCAAGATTGGAATTCTACTGGTTCCCTTCCTGATTTGGATCCTATGGACTCTTTTAAAAATATGACAGCAGAACGCTCTCTCCTGGTGTCAGAGGAGGACATGTTTTGGGCCCTCTGTTTCAGGCTCCCCAAGAGCTGAAACCCTGGCAGGATTCTACTGACTGACACGCTCTCCCTCTCTGCTCCCAGCCACAAAAAGGGTTGCTTGGGTTTCCAAAACATGTTATTTGTTCAACCACAACGAGGCACTGCTCCTTGCAGGCTACGGACTGCGGGGCTGACAGAGCTGTCGCTGGCCGGGCGAGAGGGAGAGAAGAAACATGACGGCATGACCGGGTGGCAGCCAGACAGGAGCCTCAGAACTCAGTTGCTGCCCAAGTAGGAGAATTGAATAGTTTTCCACTTAATCTGAAAATTGGCCTCAGTTCTTGGAATGTTTCTCACCTCCTTCTCTCAGCATCAGCTGCTGAAAAGAAGCCTGAAGACAAAGTTGGGGAAGGTCTACCAATGACACGGGAGGAACCGTGCCCTGACACCTTCGTCTCTCCGTCTGCAAGACCACAGTGGTAACACCCGCCTCACCTTCACCCTTCGAATAAGGTGAAAGCAGGTGTGCCAAGCTTCGCGCTCAGAAACAAGGTGCCCCGTGTGCCTAGGTGACCTCACTATAATAATCATTATTATTCATTGCGCTAAGATGAAGCTTCTCCTTCTCAGAAAGCCTTCTGACCAATGTGGATTTTTTTTTTCAATGTGGCTTTTTATGATTTTAATCCCCTGAGCACTTACTGTCTCCCCCTTTTTTTTGGTTTGAAGCAGGCCCCGAGGAAAGCAATTGCCACCTGAAACGCCAAAGGTAGAGCCTCGGTAAGGGAAACGATTGCACACTCCCAGGTGGGTTCGCAGGTGGACATGGGTTTACGAACACTAGCCTCCTGTAACTCACGTCCCGCCGGGGGCGCCTTTGCCAGACCTCTCAGGGCCTTTTCAACTCTCTGATTATCTCATCCAAAAACCTAGGTTGCATACAGATATTTTATTCCCTTCGAGTCGAAGAGACCAAGACCGAAGCTTCGGGTCACATTTATACTTGTGTCATAACATGAACCGCGGCATGATTCATCCATATCATGGTAACGAACAGCCCCAACTCCCCGGGGACGCACAGAGACGACAGTGATTTACCCGGAGACCTAAATGAGTTACTCCGCTCTCGCCAGGAGTAGGTGGCCCAGGCCAGATCAGAGCCCCAGCATCTCGGCCTCCGGCCTCACATCGCCGACATGCCCTGTTCCGTGTTATTAGAGGCACGTTGTGGTACGATGACACTCTCTGGTCATGTTGTATCATAGCGACTAGATCCCTTTAGTGGAAGATTCACCTGATCAAAGTTCACAACTCGATGAAACGCAAAGCTGTTCTGTTCCTTACAAGGAAACCCTGAGTTGCTTTTGCCTGAAACACACTTGCGGCCCATCCCGTCCACGCAAATGGGTGTTGGAAAGCCCTTTCCGAGTGTCCACTTTGCGCTTTGATGCAATGCCACTTCACAAAAGGCTTCGTGCCACGCTCATCTCCTTCTCTTTTCCTCTCTCCGCTCGATATAATGACACAAATCTTCCTTTTCATTTTATAATTTTCATAGATATTTTAAAAGGCAATGACTAACAAGACATGTTTGGTGAAATAGCCCTTTGGGTTGATATATTTAAGAGTTTGGTTTAGAAAAAAAGTTGAAAAACAACAAGAACGAAAAACAAACAAGTCCCCCCCCCACTGCCCCCCCGCCGCTCAGTGCCATAGACAAGAGTCCAAAGGACATTAGCTGCTCCATTGCACACATTGGAAAGGAGAGTTTGGTGTGAGCTCAGTGCTTCTAATAGACTGGCGATTCTGTAAAAGGTTTAGAGGATTTTGTTTAACCATTTCTGCATGTGTTTTTAATGAGCTCATGATGGTTTATAACAAAGGCCAGGTTGTGCGTTCTGCGGCATTGTCTGCCCTGCTCCCTCCCTGCTGACCCGAGGACCGGGCACCTGTGCTCATCTCCTGGCTCACCTATGGGAGTCAAGGTGGTGGGGCCATCTCCGGGCCTGTCCTCGTGCCAGGGATGAATCATGCAGTAGGCACAGCGGAAGGAGTCTCTTTGTTGACAGCTTTCCATCTGGACTTTGGATACGGCTGATCCTTCACGTAGAGTGCCGGTTCGCTGGAAGGGGCTACGGAGTCAGCTCCTCCATAAGGGATCTGGAGTGCGTAAAGCGTCAGCAAAGAATGGCCCGGGGTTTCATCCGCAAAGCTCAGAGAGTTTCAGGGACCCAGGTCTGTGAATGTGTATGACTGCAGCTTTGACACGTTGGCACTTAATAGTCAATAGGATCGTTTACAGCCCCATTCAGATAATCCGACTGCAGAACACCTGAATAAATACATCGAGCTCAGGTGGCGAGAAGCGAACCCCTTTCGAGTTTAATCATTAAAATAAACAGGGCTATTAAGATGAGTTTCGGTTTGTCATGTATAAATGTAAGAGGCTCCATAAGGAATGGTGTTTTGTGATTCATATAGGAATATGATGGATGGATGGTGCGCTTTCCACAGCTATTTAAGAAAAAAAAGATTATCTTAGTCATGGGGTAAAGTTCTGTGATGTATTGCACCATCCAGGCTGTGTCTGGGCCAGTACAGATTTTTTTTCTTTTTTTTTTTTTTTGTGAAAGATTACTTCTTGGCAAACTAGATATGCAAACGCCAGAATACAGTAAAACCACATTTAATTGGCCCTACTTGCCAACTTCTTGAACACGGCTTGGATTATTCTACTGGAGGCTGCTTCTGTTAAAAGCTGGGGGAGGAGGAAGTGGCATATTGACAAGGCTTCAGATAATTTTTTTTTTCACTCGAAGTACAATTATGCAATGAGCCAAGTTTGGAAGTATTTTACTATGTTTAATAATTATTATTAAAGATATTGTAAAACATATGCATTTGTTAAGTGGAACGTAATGGGAGTAAAATCATGTCATAAATTTTACTTCGGATTTATTTTCCTATTTTGTTTTTTATTTGACACCCTTCCAAATTGGTTCTAGCCAAAACCGTGCACTCTAATACATACCGTACTTGATATCAAAGTGAGAATCTGAGGAATTTATAGAACCCGAGTGAGAAGAGTTTCCTTCTCTTAGCCAGTTTCTGTGGCTCTGCCCCCCTGTGCAGGTAGCAGCCAACACACGGAGCGGACACCGGCGGTGAGAGAACAGGCACCGAGACGCCCTCCACCTGGAGAAAGCTGCCACGTCCTTTCGGCCAGGGCAGCTCCAAAATCCCCTTGGCCCGGCCACGTCTGTTGTTCGAGGGTCTAGCCCTCGAGGAGAAGGAAAACTCTTTCTTCAGGTGTGGGTGGGTTTAGGACACCCAGACTCGAGCGCTGGGGGGTGCGTGGGGTTTCACGGACCATCCGTGATGCCGGTCAGGTGAGTCTGGGCTTCAGGTGACACCGTCGTCCCTCACTCAGAAAGCTGAGAAGGCATGACATCAGTTTGCTTCACATCTTGAGCTTAAACAAATTCATATTGTTTTTACAGGCTCTTTTCCAGGGGAGAAAAAAAAATGCCCCCGAAACTGCGCTTCTTGAAACTGCACAAAGGTGTCATCAGCAAGCCTCTCCGGATTTGCACTGAACTCCACCTGCTCTGCGAAAACCCCATGGTTTTCTCACAATCCCACTCAAGCTGCTTAGCAATTGGGCCCTCTCTTCCGAGTGTGGGTATTCGTCAGTTTGACTTCTGTTTGCCCTGTCGTTCCATCGTTTCCTTGTGCCATGCCACAGCCAGCGACCAGGGGAGGAAGACAGCGGGGACGGGAGGAGGCAGGCCCCCCCCCCCCCCCCCCCGGCTGGGAGCGGGGCGGGCTCTCCCCCCAGGCGGGCAGGGGGCGGCGACCCTAGGTGTGTTTTGAACACGTGCCCGGGCACCGGGAAGCCAAAAGCAGCTCCACGCTGTGCAGGGTGGATTGTGGACTCAGCAGTGTGAGCCCTGTGTCTGCAGAGGGGACATGAGGACATCTGGACCGTGTCCCTGTGAGCAGGGCTCCTGCTGCAGGCCTTTGAAAATCCTGCCACAGCGGCCCCCCAGCGCCTTGGAACTTTCTCCCTGGAGAATTTAGAAGAGCTGGTGTCCTTGATTTCCTGGACATCTGCAGCCTCCCCACGTGCGGGGGCCCTGGGAGCGCTCTGCGCAGCCCTTGGTTCTAA
The DNA here is from genome assembly GCF_024610735.1 of Ursus americanus. NCBI lineage: Eukaryota > Metazoa > Chordata > Mammalia > Carnivora > Ursidae > Ursus > Ursus americanus. Next base: position 103,744,300 of record NC_142128.1, on the reverse strand, counting down.
GAGCCGAGAGCTGGGAGAGGGGTGGCGCCTGCGACTCTGCGGTCCTCGGCTACCTGGCTACGTACTCTCGTACTCTCGAGCAAGCACCTCATTCTCTCCGGGCTTTCCCCTCCCTTCATCTTTAAAACACACTTCTTGGGCCATGAGACTCTGAGGTTTTTTCAGCTCTAAATTCTTGTGTTTTTTTTTTTTAACCTGTTTATAATGCTGATGGAACTTGGGCTGATTAATAAGAAAATACTTTCCAATTAGAGTAGAAATGGTGACTAACACAGCACGACAGCTCGTTGCCACGAAAGGCAGGCTCGCTTGGATAAGGGAGGGCCATGGGCAGGGCGGGCGAGCATTTCCACCGGCCTGCGGATTCGTAGTATCTAACTGTATTGACAGGTGGACGTCCTTCCGTGTCTCCCTTGGAGCCCGGCGGGTCTGGGGTCCATTTCTGTTTTCTGATAGGAGGCAGCTGAGAGGCCCTGAATAGATGTTAGGCAAGAGCCCGTCTAGGTCCATGCTTTGCTTACACTGCACCCTGCTTTTGGGCAAGTGAGGGGGGTGTAATCACCCTTGCTGCTGTCGCTGCGTCGCTCGTCGTCTTAACCAGCAGCAAACACGTGCAGAGGACCCCTGGCCGAGGAGTCATCCCTGTTAGTACTGCAGAGAGAGTTTTCAGCGTGTTCAGCTCTCACAGAGTGGTGGTTGGACAGCTCCCTGCCACCTCCCGGCACAGGACAGGGTCTAGCCCATGAAAAGGCTAATTCTGGTGGCTTCCATAGGAAGGGGCACAACAAAGCCCACAGCCGTGGGTGTGTGTCCCACCCAGGGGTTGGCGATAGGTCTACAGATCAAAGATCATTTGAGTTATGTTGATCATTGAGAGAACACACCACACTCACAGACAGACTCTGAAATTACAGAAAACCAAATTCTTAGTGACTGTCCTAAAAATCCCATGTTCCACCCTTCGCAGCCAGAGCACGACCTAGTCATTCCCTGTTTCTAGCATGTTATCTAATCCAACCCGGAATGAAGAAAAACCCTCCCACAGCGTTGTGTGAGAAAAAACAATCTAAGAGAACGATTGCGGACTAATTTGTTCAAGTGTCTCACTCAAATATTTTCCCTTTTATTTTTTTCATTCCAAAGTCAGAGTAAAATGGTTGCTGAATTAAAGATTAGCATGTAAGACCGAAATAGGACTACATTCTTATATTAGTTAAAATTCTTTGGTTGCAAGGAATAGAAATCCATCTTAAGCTAGTTAAGCCAAAAAAGAATTTTATTATAAGGCTCCTTGGATTCAATGGAATCTGAAAGAGCGATACGGGAGGCCTTGGGAGCGGCTAGAATTAGGAGCTCCGAGGCTGTCAGGGTCTGCTCTCCTCTCCCTGCCTCCCTTTCCCGTTCTGCTGATTGGCATTTTCCATTCCTCAGTCCACATGGTGGGACGGGCTGCCAACTGCTTCTGCATTTCCTATGTCTCCAGCTTCAGACTCCTTTTGTCAGTTACAGTTCCCAAATCCTGGGGGAGGATTCTGGTTGGCCTGTTTGGACAGGACGCCCACCTCTCAACCAATAGGCTGTGCCAAGGGCAAGGCCCACAGTCCCCTATGTGGGAGGGGCAGGGGCGTGGTCCCCACGTGGTGGGTTTGAGGCTGGCGCTGAGGGGATGGGACAGCAGGGCCCCACTGCGTTTCCCTACCGAAATCAAAGGGAAACTATGAAAAAATATTATTTATCTGGAAGTGAGAATAATATATTGTCCTTTGTGGCCCAATAGTGGTTATTAATCTCTAATCCATGGCCAAATAGTTAAGTGGAATAACGTAGGTTTTCTAAAGTATAGAATATTAATTCGCTTTCATTTAACTTAGTTCATCTGATCTCCCTCCTGTCTTTGTATAATCTCGGAGCACGTTCATGTACTTTCTCGTGGAATCCTTACCTGAGCCCGCGGAATTCAATGGCCGACCTTATCTTTCAACTATTTGATGGTGATCAGATAACCAAGCACAGTGAACGGAGAAGACACTTGTTTTCTCCTCGTTTTGGACATAGGAAGGACACTGCGTGCAGTGAAGAGCTCTGTATTCACAGCAGGCAAGACATGTGTGCTCTCTATCTGGGGACACAGGAGTTCCTGAGTCTAGAACAGGACGGGACAGGGAAGGCCAGTGTGGGTCAAGGTGAGTGAGGTCCTCTGAGCCAGGGCGTTGGCTCCCAGCGGGCGTTGCCTCCAGGGTCCCAGCTGGGAAATGTGCCTGCCTGGTGGGGAGAGAGACCAGCACCCGTGGCTGAGCTGAGAGACGTTGTCAGGCCGCTTGGACGTAGGGCTCATCGCTCCCTAGCTACTCACCGGCCCGTTGCTACAGATGCAAAATACTCAGTTTGAAGGAAGCTCCTGGCTAGAGTTAGGTCTTCAAGGCCAACGGGGAGAAGCACGAGGCTCCTTGATTCAGAGTGTCTCCAACTGTCTAGAAAACAAATATGAGTATTTTCGGCACCGTGGATGTCACTGTTGCTTCCGCCCACCCCCAGCCTACCCCAAATCATTGTGATCCATATCTGGGCAACTTTGGAGGCTGACAAGGCTGTTGCCTCTTTTCCAGCCTTTGTTGCTCCTCGCCCCCTCCTGTGTGCCTCGCGAGAGGCAGCTAGGAAGCCAGGAGAGACGAGTCTCTGCTTCGAAGGCAGGCAGCCCAGGGTTCAGATCGAGCCTTGGGTTGACGTTTCCTGTCTACGGCAGAGATCCCACAACCGCCCCTCAGAAGGGCCTTGAGGACCAGACCGGCCAGATGGCTCCTCCCAGGCAACGGAAGCCTAGCACCTGCCAGGACCCTTCCAGTCACAGGTGACAGAAAATGGACTCCGACTAGCTGGAAAACACAAAGGAAATGATTAAGTCATGTGTCGGAGAGTCTGGGGGTGGCCTCGGCCTCAGGGGTGACTGGGCACAAGGACTCAGATGACAGTGTCAGGTTCTGTCATTCTCTCTTCCCCTCCCCACCCCCTTCTTGGCTTCACTTCTGTCTTTACAGCCGAAGATGGGCTTTCCTCATGTGATGGGGGAACTGGGCCTGGACAAAGGTGGCGCCAGCTGGCCTCCTCCCAGGAAGTGACCTCAGAGGGAAGAGGATGTCTTCCTCTGAACCCCTGCATTTAAATCCCAAGGGAAGAATTCTAACCTGGCCTAGATGGTGTGCTTGTCCCCAAGTCATGGGATAGCTCCCTTATAGCCACTGTGAGTAGAAGCCTCGAGTCAAGCTGCCCAGAGGAGGAAGTGGGGCTGTAGGAAGTTTGCAGGGCCCTGAACACAGAGGGAAGGATTTCACCAGGGAGCCAAGGGCAGGGGTAGTTTCTGCTCATGGGTTCCTGTCTAGGCAAGAGAAATTTGATTTGGGTGGGGGACGGTAGGAAAAAAGTGATGTGGCAGAGGGCGAATGAATATTTATTGAGTGACTGCTGTATACTTGGCCCTAGGGGTACAGCAAGGCCCTGCCCTCACAGAACTTACAGGTTAAGGAAACGATGAAACAGAAAATTGTAGGAAAACATCATAAGTGTTATGAAAAGAGTATATAGTGAGTTTAAACCCACAGCAAGGGGAATCCAGAGAAGACTTTCCAACAGAAGCCAGGGTGGGTGGGTGGCAGGTGGCAGGACATCGGCAGAGGAATTGTCATGGGGAATGTATATCGTTATGCTATATCCTGCATATTAATTTTTTCCCAGGGGACAACCTGGAAGAAGGAAAGGAGACTGGCTTTGGAATGGGCTAACCCTGGGTTCAAATCCCAATGCTTTCACTTCCCAGCTTCTTGACTTTGATTGTTTCTTATTTTCTCTGGGCCTCTGTTTCCTCCTCAAGAAAATGAAGATACAGGGGCGCCTGGGTGGCACAGCGGTTAAGCGTCTGCCTTCAGCTCAGGGCGTGATCCCGGCGTTATGGGATCGAGCCCCACATCAGGCTCTTCTGCTGTGAGCCTGCTTCTTCCTCTCCCACTCCCCCTGCTTGTGTTCCCTCTCTCGCTGGCTGTCTCTATCTCTGTCGAATAAATAAATAAAATATTAAAAAAAAAAAAGAAAATGAAGATACAATACTGACTTCCTAGGGCTCTAGGAAGAATGAAAAGATGACTTGCAAAGGGTGCCTGGCCCTGAGCCCAGGACCATGTGGGCACCCCAAATGTGCTAGTTCCCCCTCCTTCCCTAGCTTGACCAGCCCCCTTTCCTGCTGGGGCTTCCCCCGCCCCTGCCACGCCCACCCCCGGGTTCAGCTGCTCCCACCTCCTACCTTGCCCTCTTCTGCTTCCTGGCCAGCTGGCCCCTCACCTGCAGCCCTTTTCTCCCGGGACCCGCCCACAAATTCCCCTCTCCCCTGTCCCAGCCCTTCGACAAGCGTTCTCTCCTCCAAAGTAGCACAAACCGTGAATGCAAACAAGCTGTGAAATGGGTGGTCTTAGGCCCCCGAAGCCCTTGTTTCATTCGGTTTCTGCTGCAATTCATCTGTTCACTCACTTCTTCCTGTGTTTCCACAGCCCCTCGCTCAACACACATGCAGAGTGGGCTAGGCCTGGTGCAAACATGAAGCACAGTGTGACTCGTTCCACCTCCTGCACTCTGTGGATTGCACTGGGCCACCGACCTTCCCTCTGCCCCTGGATTCTGCTGATAGGCTGCCTTCATGGCTTCACTCTGGCTCCGAAATCTTTGCAGGTAAAGAGAGGAGAAGCTTGAGTTAGAGACCCCAGGAGGCGGAAGGGGTCCCCTTTGAGAGCCCATCCCCCCATCCTACCTCTGAGGCAGATTTCCAATCTCATTGGCCATGTTGTCCCCAGCCCGTCTCCTGCCACGCCTCTCCCACTGCCACTCATGGCTCTTCATCTGGTTAGCCGAGAGGGCAGGGCCAGCCTCTTATTTACTTAGAGCCATGTTTTAGTAGCAAGAGCATAAAAACCTGTGTGGTTTTCTGGGACTGGGCTTGCACAAAGTGGAGAGGGTCTATCACATTCTGCCCCACTGAGGGTTGGCTTGCTCTTTGGGGCAGGGGGAGGCCTCTGCTTTCCCCCCTTCAGGCTGCCGGGAGCCTCATTGTGTCCAGGGGGTGTGTGTGCAAGTAAATGCATCCTGTGTGCAAGTAAATGCATCCTGATGGGATTTGCACACGTCAGGAGCCCTCTCCACACAGGTATGTTTTCAAAGACTTGCAGCAGAGATTCTGAGACACCAATTCAATCTCAGACCTGCTGTCATGAGGAAGGGGGAGATGGTGTGAACTCCGGGAAGGCAGAAACTTCAGGAAGAACAAACAGTCATGCCATGAATTAATGCATTCATTTATTCCATTAGTGTTATTCAAGGCCCTGTGGGGCTTACCAGGAAGAATAAGAAATCATCCCTGTCCTGCAGGACCTCAGAGAGTCCAGAGAAAAGGAGGCGAGTATGCATGTCCACGTGTCTTGCTTTAAGACCATCCCAATGCCGACATACAGCTGAATGCACTTCTGGGTCACTCGATTTATAAATTCCTGGTAATCTCTCCACCAATGTTTCAAGATAGGTATAAACACCCATTTCACAGACAAGGAAACAGAAGTGCGGAGAGTAACTTCTCCAGGAATCAGGCTTTCCAACCCGGTTCTGCTGACCCCAACTCTTAAATCCGTGTGTCAAAATCTAAAAACAAAACAAAACAAAACAAAACACACAGAGGAAAGGGAATTTGGCATATTAGAGAAGTACTCTTCCTTTTGCAAAAGAATTAATTTCTTTAATCCTTTAAATTTTGAGTGATTCTAGAACCATCCCGATAGAGTTTTCACTCACCTGACTTTCCTCCACAATTACAGGAGCACCTCCAACAGGTGGCATGAGGCTCGGCTGGTGGAGGTGTCTGTTGCTCTATCTAGAATAGTACCCAGCTACGGCAGCTTTGATGATTCCAGCAGTTGATATGAGAAGACCCCAAAAAGGAATTTCAAGCCAGAAGGGAATTTAGATCCTCTGAGCCAAATCTCTCATTATCATGCATAGGAATTGAGACTAGAGAGATTAAGTGACTGGCCTAAGGCCACACAGCTGGTTCATGGTGGGAAGATGAATCTCGGTTTTGCCCAGCGCTCCTTGGCAAGGTGAGGGAGGTGGCTCGGCTGTCAGGTTCTGTGGCCCGCAGAAGTGCTAGGAATGAGCACAGTCACCTCTACCTGATGGAGCGACCCGCAGTGCAACCGTTCCCAGCAGTTCACACGCCCTGGGGAGCCCACAGCCAACTCAACGTACCCTTCGCCAGGAGCCAGACATCCCTGGTGCCGTGTGGGCGAAACCCGGCGAGCAGCCTCGCCCCGTGCAGCCCTGCTGCTGTGTATTAAGGGATCAGTTTACATTTAATTGAAGTTTGACGTATTCGGAGCTGAGGTGGCCTTGCTTTGGCTTTCTGAAGAAAGAATGCAGCTTTGGCCCAAGAGTTTGAGTTTCACATAGCAGGTCCCAATACCTGAGGGGGACTGCCCTAGTACTTTCTGGAGTCTCTCTGAACTGAACTTAAAGATCGGTGCGTTTGCCTTCTCCTTTGCTCTTCCTTTCTCAGCCGGGGCTCGCGTCTCAGTCTGCAAGGAGGTGCGGCTGGGGGAGCTGAGGCGCGTGGAGAACAGGCTGCCTCCCCTTCTGCACTCAGGTCATTAGTGGGGACGTTCTCTCAGAGTAGAGGATGAAGTCAGGGAAGCCTCTGGAAGGGCTCGCTCGGCTTTCTATTGCTGCTGTTGTTTACCCAGGCTTCCGTACGGGCACCACCCACGGGCCAGGCCCTGGAGGCCAGCGGACGAGATCCCGGGAGGGACGCCGCGGAGTGTGAAGGTTAGCGAGGGACATAAATCAGCCCGCGGCCCTGCCAGGCCGGCCACCTTCTCCCTGCCTGCAGAGTCCTTCCCGCTCTCTGACTCTGGAAATTCACTGCCCTTCGGGCCCTGCCTTCTCCCCGGCTCTGCACAGCTGCGGTGTGTCTATCCTGTGTCTATGGTCACGGGCTCCCGCCGCCGGGCCACTCCCGGGGCCCCACTCTGAGTCACACACTTGACATTGAACGTCCGTTTGGACTCTCACATCGACCTCATGCGGTAGATGTTTTCCCATTGTGACGGATGAGGAAACAGGGTTCACAGGAGGTACGGGACTTGTCCAAGGTCACCCGCAGAGTGACAGGGCAGAGGCAGGCTCAGCTCCTCTGGTCCCTAACACCTGCTACAGGGCTGCTGCTGGCTCTGGGGTAGGACATGGTCTCTGACCTTCAACGAGCAATATGTTTGGGGACACGAGCAGCTTTCTTTCTGATGTATATATTTCTGTTTTCCAAATCTTTTGCAACAAGCCGGCCTCACTTGTGTCATTGAAAAATCACATTAATGACCGCTGACTGCAGACAAGTGCTTACTGAACGCTGGGCCTGTGTCGTCTTGTTTATGAGCCCTGGCTGAGGACCCCATGACTGTCATTCTGGCTTTCCAGAGGAGGGAACCAAGTTGAACAAATGTGAAATAACCGGCAGAGTCGTACGGTCAAGAGCAGCTGAGCTAGACTCAGGCCCGGGGAGGCCTGACCGAGCTTCCTGAGTGGAAATGGAGCTTTGTCTTAGGAATAAAGGAGCAACCCGCTTCACGAGAAATGTCCCGAATAGGCAAGTCCAGAGATGGAAGCAGATGAGTGGTTGCCAAGGGCCAGGGTGGATGGGCACAGGGTTTCCTTCTGGGTGACGACACATTCTAGAGCGAGACGGTGGTGATGGTTGTACGGCGCTGTGATTGTACTAACAGCCACTGATGGGAGGTATGATATTTGCATCTTACCACAGTTTTAAAGATTAAAAAAAATGCAAGAAAAGGAAAAGCTGCTACCGACCATTTCCAGGGTCAGTTACGTTCTGGAAGCTCTTTTCAAGAAGGAATACAGTTTTTTCTAGAAGCAATGAAAGAACACTAAGAAGAGGCCCACGGAGGTGGAAAACCCTGAGGACTTGAAATGGAATCGGCTGGCCGCTAGAATTATTTCCTTGCCGAAGGGGTCTCCGGGTTCATCTGATGTCATCAAAGTCCCGGGCGTCATTGCCTTGGTCATACCCATTTCGGGGATGGGAAAACTGAGGTGTAGAGAGGTTCAGTGACCTGCCCCAGGTCATGATGAAGGTAAGTGGCCACACTGGCCTCTGATTCCAGGTGCTCTGACCTCCAGGTCCACACCGGGAAATGCAGCCATCACAGATCCATGTTCAATCTTGTCACCTTATGAGTGCCACACGGTGCGATTTAACTCAGTGAAAACCTCCCCGTCCTTACCCTTCCTGCTTTTATCTGCTGTAGCTTGTCCGCCAGGGAGATGTGCTTCAGAGATGGGGACTTAGTGAGACTGCTGACCACGGGATCCCTGGCCAGGCTGTGCCAGGTGGTGACAAATCACGTGCAAATTAACCTTGTGCCCTGAAGGTTGCGTCTGGTGGAAGGTGGGGGAGAAGACTTGAGCTCCTGGCCAGCTGACCCAGTGGAGAGCCCACGGGCCCCCCGACCAGTCCTGTTGCTGGTGGGCATGGTGGCCCACACTGCCCGGGAATGGGGAGCAGGGAGACAGTTGCCCGGGGTGGCATGAGAGAGCATTTGAAGATTGAAAAACAAAGTACAAAGCAAACCCACAGCCCTCTGCTGCAGATACTCGTCTAGTCCTGGTGGGGTGGGAGTCAGGCTGTGTCTCTGCGAAGACAGCTCCATGCAAACCACGGTGGATCCCATCCTTCGAGTTCTGTTTGGATAAATAGCAACAAAGACACCAATAATAACCCAGTGCTGTGCGAGGATCTGCTCTCTGCACAAGGGTTTGGGGTAGAAGCACTAAGTCTCAGATCCTGGACCCTTGGAGGACGGAGGGCAGGTCTCTGCCATCCTGCTGCCTGTGCCTAGCACCGGGCTTGGTCGTCTCCTGCCCGGACCTTTGCAAGAGCCTGCTACCCGGGGTTCCGGTTCGGCCCGTCTGTCTTGAGCAAGCCACCAACCACCGCGCCCCAGAGTGAACTTTCCGGAGCCAGGTGGGGTCAGCTCCCTCCCTTGTTGCATATCTGGTAGTGGTCTCTGTTTCCTCACAGAATCGCACGCAGATTCAAGAGGGATTCGAGACGCTGAGTGCGCAGGTCTGGGCCATTATTGGAGGCTTCACAGGTTCCTGGCTCAGCCAGCTATGCGGACGATGCTTCATTTCCTGGGCGGAGGACAAGCCAGTGTCTCCACTGGGTGGGTGGGGTTGTCAGACGATGGCTCAGCTTCGGACACAATGACGTCCGCGCCTGGGACCCACACGAAGAGAAATCCCGTGATGCAGAAAAAGCAGAGGGCCTGTGACAGGGCCTGCAGAACACCAGTATTTAAGGATGGCCGTCACGGGGGTGGGGGGGGAGGGCAGTCAGCACGGAGACACAGAGGGAGGAGGCCAGGCTGGAGGCAAAGCTGAGAAGTGGGTCCTCGAAGTCAGGACCCCCAGGCACATGAGGCGGGAAGAGGGCACACCACCTCGGCAGGGGGAGTTCCTGCAGGTTGGCGTTGGTAGGGGAGAAGCCGGATTGCGGTGGTGGGTGGTGAAGGTGAGTCCATACAGACGGGACGTAAAGGACGACTTGGGTCACTAACTTCAGCCAAGAATGCAGGAGAAAAAGAAAGGATTGAGTCTGGAGAGTGAAAATCTTCAAAAGAGGTTTTCTTTCTTCCCTCCCTTCCCTCCCTCCCTCAACAGGGGACCCTGACCGTGTCACACGGGAAGCGACCAATGGAGCAGCAGCAGGGGAGACCTGGGAGGGAGAGAGAATGATCCACAGGAAAGGTGGGGCCAGGGAGGGGATCAGACTCTGGGGAGGAGAGGTCCCGTTTTCACGGCTGCCAAGAGGAGGACAGGAGGGGGCAGGTTCAGATTAGCCTGGGGCTTGGGGCCAGGAGCTGGGAAGTCATGTCCGCATCTTTCTAGCCTTGCCTCCAAGTGCTCCTGTGCAAAAAGGGCTGCACACACTCGTTTCCCTGCGTGCCTGGCTCTTCTCCAGGCCACTGCCTCTGTTTTCCCCGGTGCCCTTCATTCTATCTTTCAGTGCAGCGGGGCATCCAGGGTTCGTGGGACCTGATGTGTGCACCACGCGGGGCAGCTTCTTTCACAAAAAGAAGGCTCACACCCATTCGTTTGGCAAATTTTACAAAAACACACGAAAACGTGCACACATTTCTCAGCTCCTCCTAGGACCTTGAAAGGAACCCATGCAGGATTGGGTCCTCGAAGGTGAAGCTTTATAATCCTCCTCGACTCAAGGGGTAAAATCCGATGCGATCATCACACCTCAGGAGCAGCGTCCACACACCAGCCAGACCAAGAAACCCCCCGAAGGAGCAAAAAGCTTCCACGAAGCCCTTCCGAATGGAAGGGGGGAAGTAGCGCCTCGGTGTCCTCATCTGTAAAATGGAGTTAAGAGCATCGACCGCTTTGCTGGAGGATTAAATAAGGTGACAGGTGGGACAGAAGCTGGGTGGTTCCTTTCCCATAACTGGCATGTCCCGCATGATCGCTCGGGAAATAAAATGCTTTCCTTTCTCACTCATCTCTCTGACCTGTCTGTTAGTGATTTGCACGCTCACCTGCTCCTTCCCAGTGGACCCCACACCCCCTGCACGTGTCTTGCTTTTTTTAATCCTGGATCCGTGCGTCTTGCAGATGGTGGGCGTTCGGTGCATGGATCAAACGAATGGATCGATGGAAGAACTGTGCACGAGCCCCTTCTTGAGGAAGGACGTCAGGAGGCTTGCTGAAGAACTCCACCTGAACGAGTTTGTCTCGGGCCATTGCGGATTCTCAGTGCCCACACCGGCGATTGGGAAGAACAGGAAGGTTGGCGGAGGAAGCAGAATGTGGGGGAAGTCAGGGCCCTGCTTCAATCAACTTTCAGGGTTTAGTTGGCAGAATTAGGAATCTTTAAGACAGGATGGTAAGCAGTGCTGCTTGGACTAAACATGGCAAAGCCCCCCCTGCCCCCCAAACGAGGCGGGAGCTGTCAGACGCAATTCACAAGTCTAATGAATATGCAGTATAATATGGGTGGATTTCTTCCTTGCTTCATTTTGAATACATTGCTGCTTCGGGAAATCTCATTCCCAGAGCTACCTGTGTGGGGAGAAAGTGCTTTATGGTCTACTTTTCAAAGGACTTTTGTGAAGGTTAAGTGAAAAAAAAAATCATATGAACATGTTTGAGAAACTATAAATGCTACCCAAATATATTTTGTTACTGCTCTCAGTATGCCTCCCTGGCCCGATCTCTCTTCCTCCCCTCCTGGGGCCCCCTCTTGTCCTTCCCCTCTCTTCCCGCAGCCTCTGCGTCCCACGAATTTCTTTGAAGTATCATCATTTCCCAAACACTTCTAAGGCTTGTTGGGCTGCACGGCCAGAGGGCCTGCCCACGCACATGTCTGCTATGCCCAGATTCTGGAGCCCTTGAGAACAGTCCTGGCACACAGTAGGAGCTCTGCAAATGTTTACAGGAAGTGATGGGAAAAGAGCGCCAGTATAATTTCATCTGGATCATTCGGTTGTGCAGCCTCTTAAGGAAGGCAAATTGAGTTCACAAGACACTCGCCCCCTTCATTATTCCTAGGAAAAGAAGGCCGTAGCTATTTCTACAAATGTTGAGAAAAAGATGCCCCCTTTCCTCCCCAAAATCATAATAACCTATTCTGAAGTAACTTCTAAACCACCCTTAATATCACACTGAGGGAGCCAGCTCTCTGCTGGGAAAAAGCCCCGAAGAGATAGCCAAGGACATGGGTTTGATCCACGTGATCTTGTCTAAAATCTTTGACTTCTTGGAATCTCAGTTTCTTCTTCTGTAAAGTGAAGGCAATTATCCTGTCCTGCCTTCCCGTGGGGACTGTTTGTGAGATCAATAGAATAACATGTGCATCTACGCAAGCCCTGCACCCTTATGCTCCCTTCTTCCAGCATAGTCTTTTTAGATAGGACCCTGGTAGACACAAAAGACATTCACTGATGAACGTTGGTAAAGGGTCAGCAATGAAAGGAAAATACTAGAAAAATGTGGAGCCACAGCTCTCCCTGGGGGTAGAGCGGTTGGTAGTTGTTACCAGGTGGATTGTTCTAAGACTGGCAAATGGGGACATAAAGCATGGGGGAGATAATCCCAGGCCCTCCACTCCTCCTTCCCTGCTCTTGCAACACAAGGAACCCGTCCCTTCTGGCTCCCTTGGGACGCTGCGTTATGCTGGTCACATCCATATCCCACATCTCCCTCAAAACTAGGTCCTTCCCACTGAGACCCTCAGTCTCCGCCATCTTAAAAATGTCCTCCCTCAACCCGATAAGGCCCTGGCTCTGATTCTTCCCTTTCACCACCCAGCATCTTGGTAGATTTCAGTGCTCACACTCTTCACTTCCTTGTCTCTTATTCACCGCTGTTAATTCTTCCATTTCTCCACAGAACCAGCTCTTGGCGAGAACCCCAGTGTGCATGTTTCTAAATCCAGTGAACGTCTTAGAATCCAGTGAACTCCGGTCTTCATCATATTTGTGATGCAGCAAGGCGCTGCTTTCCTGTGGGGGCGTCCACGGCATGATGCTCTCTGGGCTTTCCTCCTGCCTGTGGCTGCTCCTTCTCAGTCTCTGGTGTGGGTTCAATCATTTTCCCCCCAAAAGATGCTCAAGTCCTGACTCCTGGGACCTAGGAATGTGACCTTATTTGGAAATGGGGTCGTTGCACATGGAATCAAGTTAATACGAGGTAACGAGGGGTGGACCCTGATCCGAAGACTGGTGGAAATTCGGACACAGACAGAGGCAAGATGGCAGAGAAGAGCATGATGCAGCCACAACATAAGGAGGCCACGGGTTGCCACAAGTCACCAGGAGCTGTGAAGAAGCAAGGAAGGACACTCCCTGAGAGCCTTCAGAGAAAGCACGCCCTGCGGACACCTTGACTTTGGACTCTGGCCTCTGGAACCATGAGGTAACAAATTTCTGTTGTTTTAAGCCATCAAATTTGGGATACTTGGTTATGACAGCCCTAGAAAAGAATACGGTTTCTTTTTAGGCTCATCCTACGTTAGATGTCGGTTTTCCTAAACACTTAGTTCTAGACTTCTCTTCATTTCTCTACATATCCTCCTCCCTAAGTGACCTCCTCCACATCCCCACGTCAGCCATGGCTTCTCTGCCTGTAAACCTCCCCATCTCAGCGCTCAACTCAGACCTGACTCCCACGGGGAAGCTTCTGCAGTAGATGTTGTCAGTTCCCGCCCACGTCCCTGGCTCTCCTCACTACCAGTTCAGCTTCTTACTGGGAGCTGCTACTCTCTGCCTGGGCACTTTCACTGGCTGCGGGGGGATGAGGGCAGGCCAGAACACCAGAGAATGAACACCACCAGGAGCCACCTGCCAGCGATGGCGGACGGGAGCTGGGGGGTATCCGACCTGGCTTCCCCACCACCCAGTGACCTAGAGCATCTCTGAAAGACCACAACAGACTAGGCTTCACTGGCCCATAGGGTGAACTACTCACTAACTTGGTCCCTGTGTGTCTTCCTCTTGGTCACCACTCCCCTCTCATGCTTCCTGGGGTCACGTCCCAAACACACTGCTTACACTCAAATCCTTGTCTCAGGGCTTGCTTCTGGGGAAATCTAACCAAGACGTGGTATCTGCGTTACCAGCCTGGGAGAGGTTCTTCAACTGTTCTTTCTAACAGCATGATGTGCCTTGGCTGCACAGCAGTTCTTAGAGTTTATGTACATATTTGTCTTTGTGATTATTTGAATAGTGTGTTTCTTGTGCTAGAGCGGGGGTCAGCGAACAACAGCCCTCAGGCCAAACCAGACATATCGTCTATGGCTCCTTTTGGCTACAACAGTGGAGCTGACTGGTTTCAATGAAGACCAGTCATTTGGCTCTCAGAGCCAAAATATTTGCTGTCTGACCCTTTGCAGAAAAGGTTTATGGACCCCTGTGCTAGGCTGTAAGCTTGTATCGGTTAGCTTCAGCTGTGTAAGAAACATCCCCAGACTTGCTCAAAACAAACACCATTTACTGAGCCGCAGTTCAAGATCTGGCTGGGTAGCTTTCCAGCCCCGGCCTGATCAGCTGATGTTGGCTGGGCTCCCTAATGTGCCTGTGGTCAGCTGGTGGGTCAACCGGAGGCAATGACCCTCGCATGGCTTTACCTGCACTTTCGACGTTGGCAGTTGTTGGTCAGGGAGACATCGGGCCTTTGTGTCTCTCACCGTGCAGCAGGCCACCCGAGGCTTTGTCACATGGTGGCAGTGGCAGGGGTTCTAAGAGCAGCCAGATGGAACAAAACATGAGCATTTTTGAAGTTTTTGCTGGGAGCATGTTGGCTAACATCCCATTGGAAGAAGCAAGTCACATGGCCAAGTTCAAAGCACATAGGCACTCGAAGGGCATGGTGAGGGTGTGGATACAGGGGTGGGAAGAGACTGTGGCTCCTCTTTACAATTCACCATGAAGCCCTATGAGGGCACACGCCCCGTCTGCATTTGCTCATTATTTGTTGATAGTGCCTGGCATGCAGTAGGTTTTGAATAAATATTTATTAAATAAGTGAATAAACCTTAACTGTTTGATAGCAGCTTTTATTGAGCCTTTGTTATATAGTAGGTACTGTTGGAAATATTTCACATGCGTTAGCTAACGCTTACCTTCTAAGGCAGACATTATCAGTACCATTTTACAGACAAGAAAACGGAGGTTCAGAATCAGTAAATTGCCCTGTATAACACAGGTAAGAAGAGGGGACTCAGATTCTGAAACAAATCTGTTTAGCTGCAAAGCCTTTGCTATGAACCACTGGTCTAGAATCCTCTTATAATTATTGCCTCTTTTTTTTTTCTATTTTACTAAAAGCTTTTTTTGTAGTTGAAAATTTCTTCCTGTATTTTAAGGTTGGAAACAGGGTTTTCCTTGCTTCTCCTGGCCTCCCCTGCATCACCTCCTTGGAGGTCCAAAGGTCCTATTAACACCTCACAACAGATCTCTCATTCTCGTGCTGGGTGGCACTTTCGAGTTAAAAAAGTGAGCTTGTGGGGCAATCAACAGCCCCACATCTAAAGTCGCTGCTCCTGATGGCTCAGCAAAGGGGAGGGCCAGTATTTCACCCAAGAAGGCAATAAATCCAGCCCCAAAGGTAACCGAGAGCTGTTGAAACAGCCCTATTTATCTTATCTGTCAGACCTTTCAGTCCGACATGAGGGAATCCATGGATCAAAATCAGAATGGTCTCCAGTAAACACAGTCTTCTGAATGGCCATCATTATTCAGAAGTCAATAATTAATCAAGTCCACCAACATTTATTTAACATCTACTCTATTGCAGGCATCATGCTGTTTATGATAGGGGAACACCAGCGAACAAGAGTCCCTGTGGTCTACACGCTCATCTAGACGTACTTACTTGACAAGGTATGGAGTGCGCTGGTGGAGACACGCCGGGAAGTACAGAAGAGGGGCGCTGAACTCAGTGTCAGAGGGGGGAGTGGAAGGGAAGGACGGGAAATTCTATACGACTTCCAGAATCCAATTCAGGGTCAAACAAGGCTGGGCTTCCAAGACAGTATAACTAAGCCATCAAGTTCATGGACCGAGGGCTCAGACAGACTGGGTTAGTATGCTGCTTCTGCCACTTGTTAGGTTTGCAATTTTGTGAAAGTTAACTTCTCTTGACTTTAATTTCTTCATTTATAAAGTGGGCTAAGAAGAGCACCTGCCTTTTACACACGCCAAGTGCTTAGCTCAATTCCAGGCACACGGTAAGTGGTAGGTGTTATTAGTGGTTGAGGTAATAGCTGTCCTGATAGCGGCCTTCTCGACCAGTTGTGATTCCTTTAGTCCCTCAACAAATATTTGCTAAGGGTCTGTCATGACAGCCTCCATGCGAGAGAAAGATGACAAGGAATACATCACGCTGTCAAGAGGCTTAACGGTTCGGTGTAGAGAGCACACACATATTAACAGCCACCTTCTTGTCCAGAGCCAGTCTAGAATCCAGTAAGCATGGGCCTGGAATTCTCCTGCATGGAAGGAATGGTTTCCCCTTCACACCCCCAGCCGTCTCTCTCTTGAGCCATTCTGATCTTTTCAATTTCAGGTTCATCCCCCATTTGCCATTTGTAGTCTCCCTGTGTTGGTAGTTGGTACAACTGGTTTTGTACTGACCTCTGGCTTTCAGTTTGGGCTAGGCTTGTTCTCCCTGTGGATTACGCGGTGTTCTCCGTGTGGATCATGTGGACTCTTTGACGGCCACACCAGGCAAACCTCTTACCTGACGTGGCTTAAGCGAAAGCTCCATCTGAGCTCAGTCCTTAGAGGTTGACCAGATTAAAAAGGATCTTAAGGGAGGGATGTGAAAGTGCCGTGGAGAGCCCGAGGGAAAGTCAGCCTGGCCTGGACTCCTGCACCTCCGCTCAGTGTGCGGGAAGCAGCCAACCCGTACGATGTGACTCGTTCTGCGCAGCACAGAGCACAGCCTCGCAACCTCCCGAGTGACCCCGTGTGTGACTGCGTACAATCTCTGTTAACATTCATGCAGTGTCTTCAGATGCTTGGTTATGACCGGACATCTAAAAATCCATCAGTTTATTTATTAATGTTAGCAAACTGCCTTTAGCCATAGGACATTAGAAGCTAATTTTTCAATAAACCTGCGTCTCTGGGGACGCTTCACAAAATCAAGGAGGAAAGTACCTGGTCCGTCTAATTCATTATCACAATCAAATCACGTTAAAAGGCTATTTGTGGAATGAGATGAAATTAGGGAATTATATTAGCAGCTCTAATCATTATTGATTATTTAATTATCAGCCTTTAAAAATTGTCTCCAGTTTTGAGATTTTTAGATCAGACTGAGATTTATGACATCGTTATTTAGTTCCATTCACCCTGGAACACCATGTCTTGCGACATCGTTGAATGAGCACTGGGTTCACCTGGGTTCACATCGTGGACCCTTCATTTAGCGGCAACCTAGGGCAAGTCAGCTATTCTCCCTGCGTCTTGAGATCCTCACTCATGAGTGAGGAAAATGATACTAATTTTGCAGAACTAATACAAGGATTAAATGAAACCGTACTTATGAAGGCACTATTTAACAGTAAGAGCTAACAGTTACGAGTACTTAGCAATGTTCTAGGAGCACGTGTAAGTTCCTAATACATAATGGTTGATCAACTTATTGACCTATTTAATTTTTTTAAAAGATTTTACTTATTTATTTGAGGGGGGAGGGAGCAGGGAGAGGAGCAGAGGGAAAGGGACGAGCAGACTCTGCACTGAGTGTGGAGCCTGGCACGAGGCTCAATCCCCTGACCCCAAGATCATGACTTGAGCCAAAATCAAGAGTCTTTTTTTTAAAGATTTATTTATTTATTTATTTATTTATTTATTTATTTATTGGTTTATTATATATATATTTTTTTTAGAGAGATCGAGTGAGCACACATGAGCTGGGGGTGGGACAGAGGGAGAGGGAGAGAGAGAATCTCAAGCAGACTCCCTGCTGAGCCTGGAGCCTGATGTGGGGCTCGATCTCACGACCCTGAGATCAGGAACTGAACAGAAATCCAGAGTCGGTCGTTTAACCGACGGAGCCACCCAGGCGTCCCTATAACCTCTTTTGAAGATAGCACAGTGTCTTCTTCACTTCTGCATCTATCTATCCTTCACGGATGCTAGCACCGCAGTAATGTGTGAAACAATAGTGTGTGTGAGCATGTGTGCATGTGTGTATAGTTGGAGGGATGAGATTGGGGGAGGACGAGAGGGGTAAAAAGGATAAGATTAAGATTTTACTAATTCCATAGGTAACTTGAAGTCTAAAGGTGTTACAATCTCCACTCCAAGTCTTTCGGAGGAAACATTCTCTCTGACACTTCCCAGCATCACATAGCCAGGCTACACTCTGCCTAGACGACCCCAGGTCTGAGAAATCAAGTCTGGACATACTTTCTTGCAGAAATGTTGGTAGGTAACCAAGAAACAAAGTTGGAACAGTTGGTGCATTAATATCTGAAGTGCAATTCGGATGAGGTCATATCTAGATTCCGCCAATTTTCAATTGCTTCCAGCATCTTAAACACCAACTGCCAAAACCTTCTATCCACCTCACTCGCCAAACACCTCTGCTTCCCAGTCACTGGGGCTCAAGATCCCCATCTTTGAATCCCCCTTTTTCCTGGGCACCCCCCCCAGTCAGTTTCCAGGGCCATGGCATCGACCTTGCCCATGCCATTCACACTGGCTCTGCGCTCCTGGTTTTTCCCAGCTGTCTACCACCACCAAAACCTCCCCACTGGCCTCTCACCTTGCTCTTGTCTTTCTCCAACCATCGAGGCACCACGATTCATTCATAGTTTTAAGTACATCATCGCCCTGCCTTTCCGACCGCTCTTCTCTTCAGTTGGACCTCCTCTTTCTCACCACCTTCCAATTCAAATAACCATCTTGCCATTTACCAGCCAAAGCCAAAGAGACATATCATCAAGAGGGGCTGAGGATCTTTTGATTTCTTTTCTCAAAAGACGCATTGTCTGACACTGTCTACTCGCCAGCTGTCAGGACATATCAATAGTTTCTTCATTACCTGCTATGCATTGACGCTGGTCTCATCAATGGGTTGTCCATCAAACCTGAACCTCACCTTTCTTGCGGACAGGCCTGCCTCAGCCTTACTCGTTTTCTTAGTTGGGCTGTGCCATTTACTTCTGAAGGAAGCCACTTTGGAGCACCCCATCTATGGATGGACATGCCTCCACAGAAGGAAAGACAGAATGAAGAGCGGAGGGCCACAGCAGGCAGCCAGGGGTCAAGAGCCGAAAGTATGGAGGTGGATGGTGGGAGGGGGCGGGAGCCGTGATTGAGTCCTGGGACCCTGTGCTCACTCCTTTTGACCCCTTCAGATACACATTATTCCTCAAATGCCATGCATGAGGTGACCAAGTTGACTTCTTTTTCTCCCCAGGAGGATCATGATAGATCTCAGTAGAAGGTTTCAGATTCAGTAAATAGAAAATGCATGCTCTCCAGATCTGGAGACGGGCTCATCTATGATAGAATGGACATTCACATCATGCTATTGAGAACTGGACAAATTCTTCCATCCACTCCTGCATTTTGCAGGTTTAGGTCACTCCGGGTGTGGGACCCAGTACTCCCACCTGCTTTAAACAGGTGAGAAGTATGTTGTTGAGCCTAGAAATTTTTCACACTTCTTACCAGGCTCTTTATTCCAGCTAATCTCTTATGCATGGGTCACTTGCAAAGGACTTAACATAGAAATCTTGGGGTGCCTGGGTGGCTCAGTTAGGTAAATGCCTGACTTTTGATTTTGGCTCAGTTCATGATCTTGGGGTCCTGGGCTCGAGCCCCACATTGGGCTCCATGCTCAGTGTGGAGTCTTCTTGTTCCTCTCCCTCTGCTTCTCCCACCGTTCCCTCTCTCTCTCTCAAAATAAAATAAACATAGAAATATCTCCTATATCCAAAATTGTTTACCTGAAAATACAGACCCCTCAATTTGCTATGCATCCCTTTAGAACTCTGTGACATCTTTCTTCTTAACAGATGTCACGTCTAGGTCTTCAATATTTTGTCAGAGGCTCATGAAGAATTTAGGCGTATGGGTCCATGACCATTTGTTCCTGTCGTCTTTTTCTCCTTTCACCCAGGGAAATCTTGAGAGTAACCTACAACTTTTGCTGTGTGGAGCAGTTTTTCGTGTCACTGTAATATCACAAAGGGACTCAGATTCTGTAGGGACAAGAAGCAAAATCTCAGAATCGACAATCAGCTGTTAATGGTTCTTCAAAATCAAAATCATGACTTCATGCAGTTAATTGGGTTTTTTTTTGGCATACCAACATGTTCATGGCACTTTCCTGGGCCCTGGGAGGCAGGGTGGAGAGCGAGGAAACACATATAAGACAGGGATGTGGCCCTTACCAGAGCTGTAGGCAATCTTGTTGCTGGTGGTTACGCTCTGTCACTATCCCCCAAACACTGACCTTAGTGACTACCAAGCTGGTCCTCCTAGGAACTTACAGTGTTAGGTTCCCGTGAGCCTCTGGTCATGGGATTTTCATTAGTCGATCAATACATAACCTTGTTTTATGTGTGTTTCTCCTTAAAGATGCCTTACTTAATATATAGTATCGACTCATTACCGTTGACCTCCCAGCCAACTGCACGATAGCTCTTCCTGCACCAAGCTTGTCTAACACGTACTTTCTCGGAAGGCATCGTTAAAACGGGGCCATTTTAGACAGTAAAGGGACCAACAAAAAGCACAATATGGAATCTGTGATAAGGAGGATTGACAGCGTATTCCAAAGGGCATGTGAACAACAAATTATAACATTTACAAGGCAGGGGCGCCTGGGTGGCTCAGTCGGTGAAGCATCTGCCTTCGGCTCAGGTCATGATCCCAGGGTCCTGGGACTGAGTCCCACATTGGGCTCTTTGCTCAGTGGGAAGGCTGCTTCTCCCTCTCCTGCTCCCCCTGCTTGTGCTCTTTCTCTCTCTCTGATAAATAAATAAATAAATAAATAAATAAATAAATGTTGTCAAAAAAATTTACAAGGCAGAATTGAGACAAAACCAAAGCATTAGAGCCAGAAGCAGCTGCGCGGTTGGGAGGCCCAGGACAAAATGAAAATGCGGGGTCCCTCATTCAAGGACAGCACTCGCAGAGTGTCAGAGCGGGTGTGGGCCTTCGTGAGCCCGGGCCCTTTCACCCGCACAGCCCTGGATTAGTAGTACAACCTGGGAAGTGGGGTTGGCCCTGTGTCAGGAAAGGTTTGTGGTGAGAGTAGCATTCAGATTAAACCTTGGACGGCTTGGAAAAGCAGCTCCAATGAATGGCTGAATACGACCGCTTCACACGAAGCCAACAGTGTCACAAACGGACCGTTGGGAAGTGTGCTCCGGACCCCACAAGACAAAGGCTGAGCACGTACTGACCCTGACTGTGTGCGAGGTCGTGGGACGAACCCTTAACATTCATCCTGTCACTTAACATCACCTCAACCCTCTGAAGGACAAGCTGTCGTCTGGTTGAAGGAAGGGAGGCTTGGGGAGGCTGGATCACTTGTCCAGTGGAGCACACTGGCCAGAGGAAGGTTCTGAACCCGGCTCTCTGATCCCAAAACGACGTACAGTCTTGACCGTCCCGTAGACCATTGTCTGCACCAGGAAGCACACGCTGCCCTATTCTCAGAGTTGGCTCTGGCGCTCTTACGGCCGATGGGCCAGGGATACAGACGTGGGTCTCAGAGGGGACGGCCTGAGCCTCAGGGGTGCCTCCAGTCCCCACTGGGTCCTCTGTCCTCCGAGGCTCGGTGGTGCATTTGAGGCGCAGACCAAGGCCTTGCAGTTGCCCCTTACAGTCTGCGGAGTGCTTTCTCCTTTGGCATCTGGTGCATTCTTACGGCAGACTTGCAAATGCCTTAACTCAAATTTCACAGGCTGTAAAA
Organism: Ursus americanus; assembly: GCF_024610735.1. Classification (NCBI taxonomy): domain Eukaryota; kingdom Metazoa; phylum Chordata; class Mammalia; order Carnivora; family Ursidae; genus Ursus; species Ursus americanus. The sequence continues at coordinate 103,722,754 of NC_142128.1, read as the reverse complement.
CGGTGAGTGAGGGTGAGTGACTAGTCCAAGGGCATGCAGCCGAGGAGACGGGATGGGAACCGGAACCCGGATCTTCCGGCCCCCGGCTCCAGCCCCTCCGTCTTCACCCAGGACCGTTCCGGGGACCAGGGATTGAAAACTTAATGGTTAGAGACTCAGGGACGCCCCACGTGCCCCCGCCTAAAACCTCTCACTGATAGGGGTTGTGCATTCAGTCTTGTTTGGCAAATGCCTTCTCCTTCCGATTCCGGTTCTTTAGGAGTGGGCAGGAGCCCCGAGAGTTCGGTAGGATAATTAGTACTCTGAACAGTACAGGAATCTGCTGGCAGTTCAGGTCAAACTGTGGGCTGCTCAGCGGAGGGGGGTTTTCTAGCTCCTCCAAAGAACAGGGCAATTAAGCAAAGTTGCTGTAAGGGGCTCCCCTCGGTAAGGGAAAGGGAGGGCAGAGCCGTGTGCGAAGACTCAGGCACCAACTGGCATCTTCACCCAGCACTGGAAGGCTCTTTGGATCCAGAAGATGAGCTTCTCCTTGCTTCTCGGCGGCCTTGGCACCTGCCACCTCCCTGTCGCGCCGCCAGTGCGCAAGGCCCGTCCGGTCTCCCCGGCCTCCCGAGCTGTCTGTCCTACAGCACATGTCAGGGGACGGGGCGCCCCTTCTCCTCCCAACAGCCACGGAAGGAGGAGGGCAAGGCTCTTTCTGCTGCATGCTGAGCTGGGCCTGGGGAGGGGGGAGGATAAAAAGAGACGCTGGCTCTGTTTTCCAGAATTAATGGGGAGCGTCTGCTGATGCTATTTGCACTGTAAACTAAATTAAACAACAAAAAGCAGGGAGGAAGCCAAACCCCCTGAATGATCAAAAAAACACTCTGATGGTGGGTGTAAAGCTCGCTTTCCCTCGGCTGCAGAGGTCCGAGCGCGTGTACCGCTCTGAAGACATCTACGGAAGACAATACCTCGGCAAGGCGCCTTTTCTCAGGGACACGTTCGAGAGGAACGCACTCTTTGCCGTCCCCGAGAAGTATCACACGTCCGCGTCGTAAGCGGTACGCTTCATATGTCACTGAGGGGTCCGAATCTCAACTGTATGGCACTGGAAATTCGTGAAAATTACCCAAAGGGGTGGGTAGAAATTCAGCAACTTTCTTCTGTGAAGTAAGGAATAATTCCGTGGTCGCTAAGCATCCTTCTGTCTCATCAAGAGATTTTGTGGTAGACTCATTCTATGGAAAGTTTTGTCTACAGTTTTCCATCTGTTGTGATAATCGTTATTAATCGAACTGCTGTCATATCATTTTGGGCTGCGATTTTTGTCAACTCCTCACTGCTAAGTCGGGTCCGTCCTGGGAAAGGAAGATGGACCTGAAGGGCTCAGATGGTGCATGGTGCCCCACACGACGTGAGAAGTTTCTGGGCTGTTAAATACCATTCTCTAAAAGAGACCTAAACTGGAGTCTGCAAACATCTATGTTTTCTAAGACGCCCCCAGAGGATTTGCCCCCAGAAAATCTGGGAAGCCAGTTTCCTCACCCACAGGTACTTACACAGAGTTTATCCACGTCTCTGATTCTATCAGGAAACTCCCTGGTCGCTGTCCACCCCCAAGTCCGGGTTTCTTGGCCCCTGGAGTCCACGTGTACTAAACCCCATTCCCAGGTGGCCATGCTCGGTGGCCAGAGGGGAGTCCTGGGTCCTTGGCAAACCAGCTTCTCTGCAGTGGCCCCAGAGTCAGTGGTCTGCAAAAATTAGGCTGAGTGCTTTAGAGTCTGTTTGTTTGTTCATTCACTTTGTATGATCTTGAGAAAGCAGTTTAGGCTTAACGGTGTTTTAAAATTAATTTGAGAATCACGCGCTCTGCTTGAGGTAACTGGCCACCAGTAGAGGTATTTCAAAAACTAGACCCCAGGGTTGGGAGACATAAAACAAAGTGGTGGTGGATTTCCACGCCATGAATTAGGACAATGGCAAAAAATTTACAAGTAGAACTTTGTGCTTAAAGACACTAGAATCCATCATGTTGGACATGTCAGCAAAGCCTCCTTCTCTGTAGTCCTCAGTTGATCAAATTCTCCCTCCCCTCCTGGTCTCCCTACATAGTCCACTTGAAAGGCAGACACAATTGAGCCTTTCAGGAAAACAAGTTCATAATAGCAGTAGATGATGTGTTAGTGTATTTGGGCTAACGGATGGCTCTCTTCTATCTCCTCACACAGAATAGAAATCATAATAATACCAAAACAACAACAACTAAGGCTTATTGCGTGCCAGACATGGTGCTCATTTCTTCACCACGACAATCCTATGACGACATTACGGTTATTGTCCCCATTGTACAGATGAGTTTTTAAACCCACTTTCCAAACCCAGAATTAGGTACGTGACTAATTCTACAACTTGTAAGGAGCAGAGCAAGCACCTGAACTCAGGTTTGTTTGACTCCAGAGCCCATGCTCTTAAACACTGCTCTCAACTGGAGAAAATGAGCTTTGAGCAGGAGCGAGGAATTGCGAGTTCACAAGAATCCCTCCATCTTGAAGGAAAGAATCAACTGCGTTCACTCATCCGTGCTTACTAGACAGTTAAAGGTTTTCAGGTTAGCCAGAAGTTCACGTAACCGGAAGATGCCGGTTAGATTAATTAAGATTTAAATTCCTTTTGTTGCCTTTTTGTTGTTCCTTGGCTTTTATGTTCCTGTGTTTAGACACCTAGCTTACTCTCCCTACGGTGTTCCTTATTGTACGTAAAATTTCCTGACTTTTGTGTGCTTCTCATTTTATCTTTGTGCCATCGTCACTTTTTTCTGTGCTTGGAGGATGTTTTCTCTGTATATCTTGATTTCTCTTTCCCACGGTTTTTCTGAGCAAGCCGAGGAGCTCTCCTGAAGAAAGGCAGGTATGATTCTTAATGCCTGTCATCAATGCCTTTGCTCTGCACTAGACTAACTTCAATGTTTTAATTTTTTTCTCTCTTTGCATCCCCGCAACCTTTATTTACTTTATTCCTTTTCTCGTTTTCCTCTCCTTTCCTGCACTAAGCGTAAACGCAGCTCTTCTCACTGAGGAAAGCAGCCCCTCCAGGAAAGAGGGGACTGGGCTTTCCAAGCTGCCAATTCAGCATGGCAGTGGAGGAGGACACGCAGAAGCATACATTTAAAATTGCTGATAGGCCTAGAAAAACCTTGTAGGGTGGTTGAAAACTGTGGAATCCATGAATTTTCTGGGACTGGCGTTCATTACTCACAAACTTTGGCAGGTGGAAGGCTGCTCACCTCTCCCGGAGGATGACGGCTCCAGCTAATGGAATTCTTCTGTTTTCCTATGGCTCTGTTTTGTTATCTTTAGGCACCGAGTCAAGTGGCATGTGCCAGTGGGGGTGGCAGCTGCGTCTGCTGCTACTGTCCTGGCGTGGCTCTGACCCTCTTTTCTGTATCAGCATCAAGAGGTTGCCGTCGTCCCGTGGCGTCCAGTGAAGCCCTCCGCCCCACCTCCTCGAGCAGCACGTTGCCTCCAGATCCTTCCCTCTCACTGTTAACTGTGACATACCCAGCACGGGACATGAAGGTGGAGAGGGAGTAGATGGACGCCCTTCTGCACCCTGACCGTGATATTCTTTTCCTTGGGATTTCTCTTCTGTTGACTACAGTTTCAAACTCTAATGTCACTGTAACTAATTCCTGGCAGATGATGGATTTTTTTTTAAGCACAATTAAATTAAAGCAGACTTTGCTTTTGGTTAACTATTTTTAGTAAAATGTATAGGATGAAAAAAAAAAAAAAACAAAGCCCAGCCCAACACTAACAACGTGTTCAGTCTGGATGTGAAAGCACGTTGTTCACTCAAAACCCTTAGACATATCTTGTTACTGTTTAAGACATGAACTGGCTTATTTGTATAAAAGAAATTTAACCTTATATAACTAAGTACAAATACATGGCAAGACATCTGAAAAATCTAATGTGTATACACCCAAATGAAAGATTATAAACTATTAAAAATGCTAATATGCCTGCAGACATACTATGTTACTTGCATAAAATAGCAAAGAAGGGGTTGTTGTACAAAAAATGCTAGGATGTGGGATCTGAAGTGTCCAGGCTCAGAAAATATCTGAGGATGCGTACCGTGAGCGTCTTCCCGTCGTAAAGTCAATTTTAAGTTCCACGAACAACGGCGCACCCTTTGGGCGGCATACACCACGTGATGAGGGATTCCAGTGCCTAATCACATCCTCAGCAAAGAGGAAAAGGCAGAAGGTCCTTCATTAGAGGTCGGCTTTAAAATGGGCAGTGTTGAATTTGATGCGACCCCCCAACGGGCTCGTAATATAAATGGCCCTAAAGTTTCTCTCTCTTTTTTCTCTTTTCCACTAAAGAGGATTATGAGCGAGAAAATGCAGCCCACTGAGAAGCAAATCCTTGCTGCAAACCCAGTGGTTGGAATTCCTGACTTGATTTATTGCCCTGATGTTCTCCTTACTCCCTGGCAGGAGCATCCTCGCCCCTGCCCAGGACCACAGAGCCACCTCCTCTGCGCGGCTCACCGGACCAGCCATTCATTATCCCTTCCGCAGAACAGCTGTTTCCTGCTAGCACTCCATGCAACGTGAGGCTTTTAAAAATCTTTCACCCGCCCTCCCTTCCTTCCTTCCATTCCTTCCTTCCCTCCTTCCTTCCCTTTCTCCTTCCATTCCTTCCTTCCTTCTCTCTCTCTCTCTCTCTCTCTTTCTTTCTTTTTTTCTTTCTTCCCTCTCTTCTTTCTTCTCTTCTTTCCTTCCGAAGATGTCTGTATAGCTTCCACGATTTCCTGTTGGGATCTAAGACTGTTCTTCATTCCTCCTCCCCAATTACTATATTTGACACCACAAAACCAAGAGTCTGGTCATGGCAGCTTTCCATGAATTGGACAGGTAGAGCTGAGCCACAGGGGGCTGGAGTCCCATCAGCACTTCCCCGGGGGGCCAGGTCCATGGTGACATCGCTATTGGAGGCTCACTGCCGCGTGGGAGTCAAAGCCTGCCTGGTTCCCTGTGCTGAGTACCCGAGAACCACACAGATAGCATCAGGCTCCAGCTGGAAAACAGGCTGATGTCTTCTTCTCCTTCCAGGCAATAACATAATGAAGGATTCTTGAAAGGAAAGTGAACAGCAGAAGGGTTGGTCCCTGTGCTATATCCAGCAGACCGGACAGCCTACACAGAGAATCGTCAGGATGGGCAAACTTACAGAGCCCAAATGTAAAATTTTCCACATCAACAGTGAAGTTTCCCTTATAAATAAAAGCAATTCCTATGATCTGGTAGCTTGATCGTTATATTCATAAAGAGGCTTTTTGATTTTTTTATTGCTCTTTCCACAGTTTACCCAAAGGGTAAATAAGTGATGCTTGTCGTTCCCATCTTATTTCTGGCAAAATTAGGAGACAGAGGAGTAAAATGCCTTCTACCAGACGCGCAGTAAGTCAGTGGCCAAATCTAAATTAGAACTCAATGTCTTCCGAGTTCTCAACTTTCATTTTGTTCATCGAGCCACACAAACAATAATATTCAGTGTACTGGGAAGCAGGCACTGCCAAGTTGTAAATTCTACAATCTTATAAATCTTTTAGGAAATTCTTGAAACATCGTCAACCATAGAGTCATATTTTCAGTGGTTTGTCACAGATCTTCCAGGTGACATATTTTCTGCATTTTCCTGTGGCCCGTTTGTCATATTTTATGACCCAAAGTTATTATTTTGGTACTTTGGGAAATGATTATTAATTTGTATTTGCCAAAAAAACCCAAACCCAAAACAAAACCCCAAACGAGAATTACAACATATGCTGTACGTAGGGCTCTGGGATGGCGTACCTTTTGTCTTTGGATGGGACTTGTCAAAAATCAAATCCTAACGCTGCCTCGTTGACAAATAAATTTTATAGCTGTCTAAAGGTTTAAAGCAATACAGATTGTCTGAGCCAATAAGTTGATTTGGTGAGAGCGGGATGCTAATGAGTCTTTGATCCGTGCAGAGGCCAGTGAGCTCTAGCAGTTTCAGCCTGCACCCCTCACCCTGCCAGCTGTCTCGCAAATGCCTGCCATTGGTCACAGGGGGGACCAGTCAAGCCGGGAGTGAGGTGGATCGGTGCAAATCCATCATCTCTCCGAACGCATCACTCAAGTGTCGGTCCTCTGCAAGACAAACCAGCCACGTTCTCTTTCTGCACAGAGATGGGGGTGTTGCAAGAAGGAACCATTCTTGAACAATATCAGCATCATTTTTTTTAAGGGAGACTTTCCCCCCCTTGTGCTGAAAATAAATGCAGACTGGTGTCTACTTCGTGACTGGGGCTCTTTAAAGATATGGTGCCCGGTGATCCTGGGGGTGGGGAGGAGTAAGTTTCAAGTCCTCGGGAAAACTTGCTGGGTCTTAGAGACTGGCCATTTGGGTGAGTAATGTCAGGCACGCGAGGGCAGCATGAAGCAGCTGGGCTCCAGCGGGGAGGCTGAAACGACCCGCAGCAGCTGGACAAATGCAGGAGGTCAGGCAGTGTTTGTGGACACTGACTTCTCCCCGAGCGTCCTTATATGGGAGGAGACATCAAAGCCCATCACCCAGCAAAAACACCGGGTGGATTTTCTCTGTCTAACCCCCCCTCCCAAGATGCTGACCCAGGACAGACAGGTCTTCTGTTGGCCCCATGCCTTTCGAGAATGGAGTCACATTCCTCCTGCATGTGTTATTCCTGGAATAGGTTGTGGGATGCAGGAGGAAATAACCCACGTTATCGTATCAGGAAGGTAAAATTTAAAACAATTTTTTCCCTTTGCTATTCATTTTCTTCCTCTGATGAAAATGCCTTATAATATTCAACAGATTTTTACTAAGCACCTAAAAAACCCAGGCATCGAGGATAAGGGGTAACAACACAGATCCTCACTGGGGTTGGGCTAGCAAGGTTCTCCATGTGGACGTCACCATTTACCTTTTTCTGATTACTTTTAAGGTTTGGGTATATGTGAGGTGGTGGAAGATTATAAGAAATTATTTCACTAGCCAAAGCCCTCGTATGAGAATACGATTTTTAAAAAAGACAAGAAAACATAGTCTCTAAGGTTTAAGGGCTGGGATTATTATTAGGTTTAACATTGTTGATGTTGAAATGGATGGAAGTGACTAGGGAACACACTTTCACGTAGCTAGAGGAGGAGACATGATTCACGGGGGAAATCACGGCAAAAGCTAAAGAGAACCGTTTTGTTCAGGACAATGTTCCAGTTTTGAACTCAGAGTGCTTGAACCCAAGAATGGGCAGTGCCGTTTTTAGCCCATTTGGTATTCACGGGCAGGCTCCCAGTTCTAAATGAGCTGGGCTCCAATAGCTCGCCCAGAACACTGTCATGTGGGATTTGGAATGCTCTCTCCCATAGCAATAGAGTAGCGAGGTTCCCATGACAGCCCCTGAAGATGTTTTCTGTCTCTACAATGGCCGCAAGACCCCCTCCCCACCTAGCATCTTTGGGCAGCCGTGTAGGGCTCTCCCCATCTGGTGCTGTTCCAGGGCGTCCTCATGCTGTTCCAGCTGCACCGAGTTCTCCTGTTCTGGGATCTCTCGCGAGCAGCTCCCACCTCCACACCTGGTCCTGGTCCCCCCACCTGGAAGGTGGGCTCACTGCCGCGCTTCCTCCAGGGTGCCCCCCCCCCATTGCGTGCCACCTGCCGCATATGGAGTCACCCTGTGGGCTCCGTGTTTCTCCAGAGCCCTTTCACCTTCTGAAACCAGACGCTCCTCCCACCTGAAGGTGGACCGGCTCCCGTGGGCAGGGGTTTTGTCGGTTTTATTGGCTGCTTGTTCTCAGCACCTGGACAAGCGTCCGGCCCCGAGCCGGCGCCCAAAAAGTACTGGCTGCGTGAGCGTTACTGTGACCCCCACCAGCTCACCCCCGTCTGTCTTCTCACTGGGGAGGGGGGGACTGCGTGGCCGGCTCCCCTCGCAGCACTGCCGGCACCAGCCACGGCCCACTGCTTGTAAGGATGGGACACGTTCCCTCTCTCAGCCGCAGGGCTTCATCTTTACAATCGGGGTGTCCTCTTAGCTACTCTTTACGATCCTTGAGAGCTCTTAACGACAGCGATGGTGATGGAGACAAAATCCAGCCTCCTGCTCGCTGCTGGGCGCTGGCGGCCGACTCCTCACCCCCGACGTGGACACGCGGGCCCCCACTTCCAACCCCAAGCCTCCACCTGCGCGCCCGAGGGTGGCGGAATTCTGCCCGGTGATTCTGGGGCCTTGCTGCCTCTTACGATCCCAGGTGTTCCTTCCCGAGCCGCGTGGGGAGGCCGCGGGACTGCCCTGTGCACCTGCTGTGCTCAGAGTCTGAGGTCCTCCTTCTGAGCCCAGGGCATGGGATGGAGACGCTTTGTGGGGCCTACCGGCCACGGGCTGAGGCTTCCTTGCACCTAGGAGCGCTGTAGGGCTAGTCCATAGACGTGGGTGTGGCTGCTTTTAGCAGGGACGATTCTCGATTCTCGGAGGACTGGGACAGAGCACGCACTGGGCAGCGGGGGAGCCATTCTCCTCCTCTACCATAGCCTGGAAGCAAAACTGTCCCCACAGGGCAAGAACACGACTGTCCTCCCCACCCCCAAGTCGTCCTGTGCCCCGGCTGACCCATCCTCTGAAAGATGGTCTCCTCCCCACCCCACCCCAGCTATCCCTGCAGAGACCTTTCCAGGCCATCCAGGCTGCTCTCTAACTTCTGGGCATCACTCTGGTTTCAAGTCTGTATCCTAGCCTTAAGCATATCCCGAAATGTAAACTTCTAAGATTTATTTTAAATTTCCCTTTCATATGTCAAGCAGCCTTCCCTTTATAAATCCTGAGATCACCTTTGAAATTTTAGACAAGGGCAGATGTCACTTAATGTGATGGCAAGTGTTCCACACGCCATTTGTTGCGTGTGGTCGTTGTTTTCCCTTTGGCTTCTTTTTTATTTTTTCTCCTTTTAAAAAATCACCATCACACTGTAAAACCAATTAAAACAAACTTTTCAAAGACTGTTATTTCCTGGCTGAGATATTCCAACCTCTGACTTTTTCTGAAGCACGAGATAAGACTTTCTGATTAACTGGGGGTGGGATGTTTATTCAATCTGTTCGTTTTATACATTATGGATACTGCTTTTTAATTTTTATGCCATGTCAGTGGCATATACTTTCTGAAATTAATAAATACAATACATACCATCAATGTGCGAAATTTTAAAAAAACACACAGATTTCCATAGTTTGACATACAAAAATATACTCACACACTTTTGAAATCTACTGTCAAATCATTTCACATCTGTACCTAAAGCAAACAGACATAACGCTAACAGCTTGTTAGAATTCAGAAATGCCACCCGCTAATCAGCCCACCTGTGGCATTCTCGGTCCATCTTGCAAGCTGCGGAGTCGGCTGCCAAGAAGCCTGACAAGAAAATGTATATTAAATTATTGAATAAGATTGGAAATATTGTACAGTGTGGGATAAAGAGAACGCTCAACGTGTGGCCAATGACACATTGTACCTTTTCATTCGAATGGCGGTCTGGAGGTGACCTCGCTTCGTTCCCATTTGCCATAAATTATGGAGTCTCGGGGTGAAAAAAATCGGCAGCAAGGTTTTCATTGTTTCTATCGGGTTTTGTTACGTGTAGCTGGCATTGGCTAAAACAGAAACCAAGGAAGGAAGAAAAGCAGAAAACAAAATTTGAACCGAGTTTGACAGACACAAGCCCATTTTTTCCTACAATTCCATCATCCTGGGGTTCAGAGTAAAACAAAGAAGGAGATTTTTCTGACATTCCTGATACTCTTTTGGGAACCACGGTAGCGATGATGTTAACCAAATCCAATCTTTATCTAAAAGCCTAAGGAAATGATCTTTTGATCTTTCTCAGCAAAAAGTCAAATAAAATGCACAAGTGACATAAAGCTCTTAACATCCTAGAACAAAGTGGGGCAGCGGCTCACGCAATAAACTCTGGGTGCCCCGTGCCCACGCCTGGAAGCTCGTGAAATCGGGGGTAAGCATGGCATTGCACAACACGATTGCATTTCTGCCGATTATTAATTTCTATAGAATATAAACTAACATGTTCACAGAAATCTCTTCTCCGGGGGTCTGTGAGTAAGAAATGCGATTTTAGCATCTGTTCTTTTAAGGCTATTTGCTCTGGGAAGGCAGTGTGTTTTGCCATAAATCTAGGTCATTAATTTGTATCTGTTCTTTGTTTATTTAAGACACAGGACAAAAGGGCAGCTGCTGAAACATTTGGCTGTGCCGAGGGGTAGTGGGCTGAACATGCTGGAGTTCTCTGCACATGACCAGCTTGAGTTTGTATCCACAGCTACGGGACAGGACTTTATGGAAACACTTTGCCAAGCCATGTGGTGTTCGGCTTCCCTTTGCATCAATACCCTTTTAATTACCTGATCCTGAGGGGGAAAAAGTTAAAGAAAATGTCAGTGCAAAAGCTGAGTAACCTGCCGAGAAATCACACTTAAAAAAAAAAATCATCATCGCGGTACAATGTTTGGTGATTATTCTAGAGAGTGTCAATGTGAACCCTGCGACTGGCCTGCAAAGGTAACACTATGACCCATCTGACTTGGTATTTATAAACTGCAGCACAATGATATCCAGGAAATTGATTGTTAACAACATTGAATGCTCTGAAATTGGCCATTAAGGGCAGAATCCTTTGAAAGGCATTATTGTTAGTATGAAGCATTGCAGAAGTTTTATTTACTATCATAAACCTAATGGACTCAGTAAATTAGGTGTATTTAAAAAGGTCATTTGCTGCTTGTTGAGACTGAATCCTAAGCACTTTAATTCAGATAGATCACAAAACCCAGCAGTGTTTTTAAAGATGACCCACTGTAAAACCCCCCAAATGAACAGCCCCGGGGCATAGTTCCTTGGACTTGTGCACAATAACGACCATCATAATAATGTCACCAGAACTTTTAGGATTGCTTAAAAGGCCACAGTAGAAAATGACCAGTTTTCTATTCAGAACTATTTATTAGAAATAAAAGGGAAAAAAAAAGTCAAATTCTTCAAAAGTGAGTTTTAAGTCACAAAAAGACATTTTTTTTAAAGATTTTATTTATTTATTTGACAGAGAGAGAGACAGCCAGCGAGAGAGGGAACACAAGCAGGGGGAGTGGGAGAGGAAGAAGCAGGCTCATAGCGGAGGAGCCTGATGTGGGGCTCGATCCCAGAACGCTGGGATCACGCCCTGAGCCGAAGGCAGACGCTTAACCACTGTGCCACCCAGGCGCCCCACAAAGAGACATTTTTGCCTAAAATCAGATTTCTTTTGGATGAAATATAATGTCACCTCGGCATTTTTCTAGAACTCTCTCGCTGTGAGAGGGTGAGGCCACTTTCTAAATCTCAGGAGTCTGCTGGTCTCAGCCAGGGATTGACCAGATGAGACACACACGGCCCAAGGGTCCCGACAGGCCACTGTGCTGTAGGGAGTTTGTGGAATAAATAATGGAAATTTAATGCTTATGTGGATGGAGATTCACATTTTTTTTTCTGTTGAATGTAGAAATGATTTTGTTTTTTCGGATGCTCTCTTTTGAGGAAGTCATAGCTGAAAATTTGGGTGGAACTAGGGACTGCTCTTCCAATGCAAAATCATACTGAAGGCCTTGCTTGGAACACTCTGGAAGCGGGAGGAACACGCAGTCCTTGTGTTTGCAGAACTCTCCCCTCTCGGCAGCAAGCAGCAGGCAGCGTCTGAGCGGGGACCCGGATAGTCCGCGTTCAGAGACGAGGATGGAAGGCCTTTAGCAAGACTTAACACGCAACCCTTCCTTTCTTTCATCCATGGAGTCTTGCTCTCAGAATAAACGTGAACTTGGCCCAATGAATGTGCTCTTTCCCATCATTGCCTTGTTTTGTGGTCAGGGGATGCAGAGAAAGATTTAAGAAGCGTCAAACCGCTTCGTTCCTAGGACTCGCTGAAGAGACTCTTTTTGCAACATCCGTGAAAAGGAAAAAACAAACAAACACAGAATCAATTTGATATGAGACCTCAAAAGATTTCTGATACGCTGAGACTCTGTTCAGAGAAGGAAACACACGAAGGATGTTCTTGAGTACGCACAGGCCAGTAAGCTGCTATTAAACACTTGCTGCTATCTTCAGTCCGTTAGCAAACCAGCGGACAGCTCCTAAACCAGCATCTCTCCAGCACCTGCTACGGGGGAAGAAATACGCTCCCTAGTGCAATATCTCACACTTTCTGAAAAACAACCTAATTTTAAAAGATATGATCTGGAACTTTGGTGCATACCAAGTAGATTGCCTAGACTTACTCCATAGGCTGAGATTAATTGAAAGCTACGAGTTTAGTAAAATAAAGGAAACTGACTTTGTGATTATTCTCAAACAAAGGGGGGCGGATCCTCAGAATTCATCTGTCTGTAGGAAACTGATCACGAGTTGGCTGCTAAGCTGGGTCAAAGCACTTAGTGCTTCTCTCATCTGGCCACTGTGTTTCAGTTCTATCCATCTCTTGGTGCTTTTCATTTTGTTTGACCCCATGACCCCATCTAGACTCTTATTCTCCCACACTGTCCTGTACTCCCCAGGAGTTTAATGAAAGAAACACACATACACACACATAATAAAATGCTGCGTTCCTGGCCCCCTAGGAGAACCAAAAGGTATCTGCTTAGTCCTTTAATGGGCTCCCAATGAGTATAAAGAGCAGCTCTTTTATAGATCTATAAAGATACTGTTAAGTTTATATGAGCTGGAATGATCCAAGCTTCTCTCCGGCTACCTACAACTCTTTTATTCTCTAGTCTTGCTCACTTTTCAATTCTTCTCCAACATCTCTTGGCTGCTAAGTTCCTCAACTTTTCCCTGGGTCTCTTTCTCCCAAACCCAGTTCAGATGCTCTCCATCTGATCATCTTCCCCAGGGTGGTTGTGGCCTTTGGGATGCAGTCTAGGTGTTAAATGGATGATTATTCATTGCTATCTCCAAGCATGAAAGCCCTACTCTCCGTATAGAGGCTCCACTCCCTAGAGAACACTTTGGCAGGGTTTTTCTCAAAGTAGAATAAAAAATGCATCACACTTAAAAAAAAAAAACACAAAAAACGCATGGCATCTCTCAGGAGACTTCTGATGCAGGTTCTGTTTCTGTCAAGAGAAGATGCATGTTGTTGTCGAGAAAGCATTGAACTGGGCCTCAAGAGATGTCCCTTCCAGGCTGGCTCTGCTAATTACTGACTGGGGGATCTTGGACGAGTTACCTATTTCTCTGAGAGTCTTGTGGCCCCAGGAAAACTAGAAAATGGGACCAAGAAGCATCAAACTTCTTCCAGCTCTCACCCTTCTTGAGTCTAGGAAATGGGGTCCTGAGACCTCAGAAAGAGACTTGTGTCAAAACTAGGATTTGATGCCCAGTGAGTAGATAAACCAGCCTTCTACTCTTTTGATATTTGACCTTCAAACCACAGAAATTTTACACCCTTTGTCAAGGCTTCTACAGGAAGAACATCTAATAATCATTTAAAGTACAATTGACCTTTGGAAATCAAATTTTTGGAAGGTTAAAAACCAAAATTCTTCCTTTTTTTTGGCAATGTCACAATATCTGTAGACTGAGATACCATAGATTTAAAAAATGGTCAATCTCGTAATTTTGTCTACTTTATTGGTGAATACTATAAGGCTTGTTTTGATAAATCACTTTTTAAAAAAAAGATTTCATTTATTTACTTGAGAGAGAGAGAGGGCACGCACAAGTGAGGGGCAGAGGGTGAAGCAGGCTCCCCACTGAACAGGGAACCTGATGTGGGGCTCGATCCCAGGACCCCAAGGTCATGACCTGAGCTGAAGGCAGATGCTTCACCGACTGAGCCACCTGGCGCCCCAGCCTAGAGAGTCTTTGAAAAACATCGTTTGATAGTTGACGCTCTGGGAAGCAGAAGTGTAATTTCGACAGTGTTTGGCCCATCCCTAGCTCAGCTCACATAAGCACACCATGAAGCCCGCTCTGAGACGCGGGTATAAGCCGACCTTTCTCCAACCCGAGGGATGCCTGTGACGGTGTTCATGAGGCTCTCCCTTCTTCTGTTCCCCGGTCAGCCCACATTTCACACCAGCTTCCCAAACAGGACCCAACTCAAAGTCAGGCTGCTTGTGAGCGTCAGTCTCACCTTCCTCCTGGAGATCATCTGATTGTGACCACATTCCCTCAGTTTTCCTTCTCTCTTATCTCACCCTCCCCTAAATGGGTTAGAGAACATGCTACCATTTTTCGGGAGTGTAACAGGCACCTGCGAAGCGCCGGGCCGGCCTGGAGAGCCCGAGCCCACCTGGGAGTGTTTTTCGTCCTGGCTGGGCCAGCTCTGAAGTCACGTTCCCTCTGCTCTCTCAAAACTCTCCAGGGGACTAGGGCAATTCTGGTGCTGGTCATGTTCTTACGGGGCCAGCAGGGACTGATTTAGAATCAGTGGATGTGAACCAGTATTAGATCGCAACCTGGGTATCATTCAGGTTTTTTTTTAAAGATTTTTTATTTATTCATTTGAGAGGGAGAGAGAGAGCAAGAGCATGAGCAGGGGGAGGGGCAGAGGAGGAAGCAGACTCCCCACTGAGCAGAGAGCCTGATGTGGGGCTTGATCCCAGGGCCCCAAGATCACGACCTGAGCCGCAGGCAGATGCTTAACTGACTGAGCCTCCCGGGCGCCCCTCATTCAGTTTCGAACTTCCATAAAAAGGCTAGCTTTCCAGCCCGCGGTAATTCTATACACTTCTTATAACCTAACGTCTAAATCTATAGATTTGATAAGCTTATAAATTATTGAAGTGATACTGAGTACTATTTATTGAACACTTAGGCAGTACGCCAAGCACTTTCTTTATGTCCCTGCTTTTTCTCAACAAACTTCTGTAAAAGGTGTTAGTCCCACCCCAGGAAGCAATTTGCCCAAGATCATACAGCTAATAAGGTCATGGTCAGAGTAGCCACCAAGGCCTGACGTCTAAAGCATGCTTACCAGGAAAATATGTAGTTCAGATTTCTTAAAGTCATTAACCATGGAGTATAGACTTTGAAGCAAATCATTCCTAGTGAGAGCACTTGAGCAGGACTTTGGGGGAAAGATCCCACCAAAGACTGTGGGGAAGACTTCTAGTCTTCCTCGGCATAATGGTCTCCCACAAAGAATGGGACCATGCCATTCTTAAACAGAATCAATGGGTAGTAGTTGAAATATGGAGAGTTTAGGTTAAGTATGTAAGACATTTCCCCGTCGTAGAGAATTGTGAGATGCAGGAATGTGACTTGAAGGAAAACGACGGAATCTGTTTCCCTTTAGCCTTTTAAACCATGGGTTGGGTTTTCTTGTCCAGCAAAAGTGGACAAGATAAGAACAATGGGTCAGGACCTCTTTTGCGATAGGATTCTGTGATTATTCTACAATTCTTAATAGTATCCTGGCATTGTGTTCCTTTAGTAACAAGTCATTTGAGATCGTGGGAGCCAAACGTGTGGAGGCTCCAATAAGAAAAGCCTGAGGGTCAAAATTGGATGAGATCCCATTACCCTGAACTTTAAAGTGACAGTTTAGAAAAGAAACGGGTCACTGCCAAAGGGGGGGCGTGAATCAAACAGGAGGAGTTTATCCTGATTTGATATTCATTAATTAAATACAATTTGACCAGTCTCTTTCCTAGTCTGGTGGTACAAGAGTCAGTGAAAAGAGAAAAAAAAAATCCCCACTCTTCATTGTTGCTTCGGGGGGAACAAATTTTTCAATCATCGATCAGCCCTTAAATGTACAGCAAGCCTCTATCCAGAAAGCTTCAGAAATAAAATAATAGCTTTTTGAAACAATGAAGGCTTTTAATTTTTACTTCTTCGAGTGATTAATCATTGATCAAAGAACAAAATGCCCAGGCATGAGGCAGTCGGAGCAGGAACTCGAGATCTGCTCAGCACATGTCCGTGGAAGGTGTCAGCCGTCCGGCTGCAGTTAACAATCTGATTAGTGAACATCATAGGTTTGGGTCCTCTGGGGGAGTAGGGGTTTCAGAGATCATGTCCGAAATAAATCAATCAGCAAGAATTTTAATAAAATTTGGAACTTCGATCCATTAAACTGTTCTCCGGTGATTTCTTAAGGCTCTGACTGCTTACCGTGGCTAGAAGCGTCATTTTGACACTAATATATACGGGAAGGCCTGGAGAAGTCTGGGAGGTGGCTAGAAATTGCTTGTGAACCAGTAGGTCTAGCTTTTTAAACTAATTTACTGGAAAAGATAATCATGGTCTTTTTTTCTTTCAATCATAGACAATATTATTCTCTATGTGCCATTAAGCGTGGTAGTCTGGCTTTTTTTTTTTTTTTCAGAAGCAACAACAATTTCCTAACACCCCAAATGCACTTCAATGTGCTATTTTAAGAAAAAAATATACATGAGTTATGGATTTGAGCAAAATCCATATTTAATCCAGATTATAAATTCCGTAGCGGTTTAAGAGAGGGTTTGCTTTTATCTCATTACTCAGCTCTCCATTATGGCCCCTGGACTCTCCTCAGAGGTTCTGATTTGAATGTACCTTTTCAATTGTCTTCTTTATTGATTTCATCTTATAATTTGAGGTTTCAGACTGATTATCCAGCTTTTGAGACAGCAGTACAATTTTTTTCTTCTCTGTTTAACACATTGCAGGAAACTGAGTGTCAGGTTTCTGTCTCATATGTTCCATAATTCTGCGTTCTGGGGTGTGATGCCGGCGTAACTGGTATAATTTGAGACAAATAGCGATCTTTCCAAGTTTCATAAAATAAATGCTTATAATTTATAGCATTTATAGGAATTAGAAATGCAAATATTGAAATGCTTTGCAATAGCACGTGGTTACAGTTTTCCCATTTCAGAGGGGAGGAGAGTGAGGGTGACCTGCCCTCCGTACCAACTCCTGCTGGCGTTCGAGATTATCTGGGAACTGGTGGGGTGAGTCCCTCACAAGGAGGGCGTAGAAAGACAAAGCCACCGCCCTGTCACGTTGTCGGGGCTAGTTTAGAAAGATGAACGGACACTCACGCGGCAGGGCGGGCTTGTGCGTAGGTCCGTTCAATATTGAAAATACAGCAACATTTAGGTGGATATAAGCGTCCCTGTCAGTTGTTGAAGTCTCCACTGTTGATGCCAATCGTGTCGCCCAAATGTCTTAAAAATCTGTTTAAATAAAAATGTCAAACACTCATATGATTTCTAAAGCTGTGGGGGGCATTTGAGGCGATCTACATGGTGGGGACAATGGCTTCATTATCTCTTTATTTCCCACAATGCCTAGCATGGGGTTTTTTTGCTCAAAAATTACGTATTTAACAACAGAATAAAGGTCTACGTCTAAAGCCACTGATAGCCCCAACGCAGACATCGCTGCTCTGCACCCCGAACAGCCCGCTAGTCAGCCTGAGTCCGTGGTTGCTCACCGCAGTGGCTCCACAGGACCCCCTGAGGTTGAGCCAATGCTTGAATGGTGGTGATTTCTACTCATTGATCTGGTCTATACTTGGGGCTGTGGTCTATCCCCTTTACCACGGGACAATCCTTCCCACATTGTAAGGCAGTTATCATGTCTTCCCTTAGATATCTCCAGAATATGCCCCAGTTCCTTGTATCATGCCTTATAAGGAAGGCAGTGTAAAGAAAGGAAGTTGCTAGGTGAACGTTCAGGATAAATGCATCTGTGCCCTGCCTTGGTTATTTACGAGCGATGTGACATTTGGTGAGCCCTCACTCTCTCTGGGCATTTATAGCTTCAAGTACAATGTGCCACATTCATATTTTTCTGCTTACTTGATAGTACTAGCTCAGATATCAAACCTTCTGAAAATTAGAAGATGTTAGAGAAACACAAAATACTATTATCATAATGAGACGTAGTTTCCAACTACTTCCCCAATCTGGTATTCTTCCTCCAGCTGTATTTGTTGTTTGCCATTGTGTTCCTTAAAATGTAGTGACCAGAATGAAATTCAGGGTTCCACCCATGACTGGCCTGGTACAAAGTACAATAAAGACTAAAGGAAGGGAAAGGAAGACGTGAACTCACTTTATTTAAAGCTTACCATGTGCCAGGCCCTTCATTCTTTGTTTGAATAGGTAAGTCAATAGAACCTTAGAAATTCTAAGTAACTCACTCAAAGTCACCAGGTCAACTTGACTCATGTTCTTTCTAAGACCCTGCCATGTTGCCCATAACTCTGTTATCCCCACTCCCCCTTGCCTGGGGCATAACATGAACTCATATATCAAGATTGCTTAGGGCGCCTGGGTGGCTCTGTCGGTTGAGCGTCGGACTTTTGATTTCAGGTCATGATCTCAGGGTTGGGGGATCGAGCCCCATGTCAGGCTCCGCACTCAGTGGAGAGTCTGCTTGCAATTCTCTCCCTCTCCCTCTGCCCCACGCCGTGCTCTTTCCCTCAAATAAATAAACAAGTCTTTTAAAAAAAAAGATTGCAGCAGGCTAGGGGTTTCAAATTTTCACTTTATTTGGTTTCACATATATTTCTACACACCCTGTGCTTGTGCAACAGATTTGGGAAAACCTAAATTCAGGCCTTTTTATAGATCATTCTATGCTTGTGTACACAGTGTCTCTGTTTAAGAATTCACTCTGGATTAGTTTTGGGGATAAATGTTGGGCTTCCCGATTTTTAGTTTTTCCATTTCTTGTTATCCCTGATTTTGAAAATGAAGACATCTGTCAATCTATCTTCTCTTTTTTTATTCTTCCTTCTTCCTCCCTCCCTTTGTCGCTTCCTCTCTAAGTGATTTAACACTCAGAAGAGCGCTTGTCACATACAAAGTGCTCAAAACTATTAGCTATTATTATTCATTTAACGAGTAGTGATGGAGCAGTTCCTATGCACCGAGGACTGTGGCAGGTGCTGGGTATACGCTGGGGACGAAAAAGGAAATAATCTCTGTCCTGTGGTGTTCACAGGCCAGTGGGGGGACAGACCAATCCTTAGGGTGGTTAGGGACCACCCTTTGAAGAACTGACGTTGAAGCCACCCCCTGAAGAACGAGAAATCAGGTAATGCAAGAATTTTCCTGGCAGCAGAATCCTGAGCCCACATGGACCACCTGCTTCTAGACCCTGACCTGCGGGTCTGAATTCACCCAAAATGGCTCCAGACACACTTAGTATTTTCTCACTCAGTTTGGTTTTTGTCTGGTGATGTGTTCAACCATTTTCAACGTGAAGACCACTCTCCCTTTCAGAAAAACTAGAAGCAATATGAGAATGAAGACCACTCTCCCTTTCGGAAAAACTAGAAGCAATATGAGAATGAAGACCACTCTCCGTTTCGGAAAAACTAGAAGCAATATGAGAATGAAGACCACTCTCCCTTTCGGAAAAACTAGAAGCAATATGAGAATGAATGAAGAAGCCTAGTCCTTCTTTGTTCTTCATCTTTCTCTGAATGC
Organism: Ursus americanus; assembly: GCF_024610735.1. Lineage (NCBI taxonomy): Eukaryota > Metazoa > Chordata > Mammalia > Carnivora > Ursidae > Ursus > Ursus americanus. The sequence continues at coordinate 103,703,246 of NC_142128.1, read as the reverse complement.
GGCCCCGTGAGCCACTGCTGTCATCCCTGGTGTTTCTTCACAGGCTCGTCCTGGGCTTCTGCCCCTGTAGCCAGCTGAATAGAGCCCCACGAAAATACCAGGTCCTCAGCCCTGGAGTCTAAACGTTACTTGATATGGGGAAAGGGACTTTCTAAATGGGATGAATGTGAGGATCTTAAGATGAGGACATCATCCCGATGGAGCCTACATATAATTGACGTCCTTATAAGAGGGAGCAGGGGGCGATTTGACACAGATGGAAAAGGAAGAGGCAGACCTGGCAGAGACTGGGGTGATGTGACCTTAGACGATGGAGGGCCACAGTCACCCCAAATTGGGAGAGGCCTGGGATTGGCTTCTTTACAGCCTGCAGAGGGAGCACAGCTGCCCACCTGGATTTCACCTGACTTTCAGTTTCCTGATTCTGAGTTTGGGCTTCTCACTTCCGCAACTGTGAGTGGATACATTTCTGTGGTTTCCAGCCACCAGATCGGTGCTGGCTTGTCACAGCGCTCACAGGATCTAATACACTCCCTTGCATTATTCTCCGATGTGCCCAAGCCTTGAAACTCTTTTGTAATTTCCTGGGGTTATATGCTCCTCCTTCCTTTTTTTTTCAGTATACGTGTTATTGATGTTTCAATAAAACATATTCCAGGACACTAAGGAGGACAAGTGATGTACTGAGCACTGGGTGTTACATGAGACTGATGAATCACTGACCTCGACCTCCGAAACTAATAATACCCCGTATGTTGATTAATTGAATTTAAATAAAAAATAAACATTAAAACAACAAAACAAAAGAAAACCACATTCCATATGTTTTAACATTTGAGCCCGCCAAACCGCTAACCATTGTGAAAATGTTTTTTTTTTTTTTTAATTGCATCGTTTAGAGGTCAGAAAATATAAAACATTGCTTGGACAGATACATAATAATTTTCAAATGTCTTTCTTCTTGGCTTTTCAAATATTGACTGTACCAGAATGCTCACCAGTTCAAAATTTTGGGCTAGAAGTGCTGTGGATGCGGGTAGACCCGGGGAGCTAAGGCCGGGGGGGGGGGGCGTGCTGGGAGGGGAGGCGCTGGCCCAGAGACCCGCAGAGTCCCCTCGGCAGCTCAGCCTCTGCCTCCAACAGCCCACACGTCCTCATGAACCTGCCGCCTTTTCTCGAGGGACAATTTCCTGCCTCTTGAAAAGCTATCAGAACCGCGCAGCTCAGTGGGTCCCAACGTAACTGCAACAGAGGGTCCGTGCTCACCGCGCAGCTCAGTGGGTCCCAACGTAACTGCAGCAGAGGGTCCGTGTTCACTTACATCCTCTTTCCTGTTCCTTTTTCGTTGAAAGAGATTTTTTATTGCCGCCTGTCTAATGTGCAAAATAATCAAATCTTAGAGAAGGGACTGAAGTTTACAAGTGCCTGGAACAGCCCCATATATAATTTATGTGTTGCTCTGCATAAAAAAGTATCAGTCCCTGACACTGCTTAGAAAGGTATAGACATGGGGGCATAATTCACTGCCGTCAAGTTGGCTTGGCGTTGGCTCTGGCGCTGCTGGGAATCAGGCCTCCCTCGGAACATGGAAGGGGTTCGGTGGGGAAGGTGAGGCAGCAGCTGGAAGGGGAGCGAGTGAGGATTTGGTAGGGAGGTGAAGGAGGCGCAGAGGAGAAAGCAAGCAGGTTTGACCTACATTCCCAGCTGCCCGGTCTGTGAACGTCGGGACTCAGGTCAGCGCCGCTGGGGCGGGCGGCCAGGTGCACTTGCACAAGAGCATCGAGTTGGCGCCCAAAGACCGGACCCCGTGCATTTGCCAAACAGTGTCACCGAGGGCCCGTTCGGAGCCTGGAGCCCCGCTTCCAGATGCACGTGTGTTTCTCTGCAAATAGGGCACGACTTCTTTCTTAGTGAGATGAAACTGTTTCTGCCACATGCTCCAGAAATACTTAACCTTGTTATCTGATCGCCGTGTGCTTTCGTGCCGAGGTGCGCGGAGCCCTGCGGACTCCTGTTCCTGGAGGAAGAGCTGGGCTGTCTGAATGAGAGGGTCTGCGGAGCCGGGAGACTTTGCAAGCCACCCCCGAGACAGCCCCGGGGGTTCAGGCATGCCTCCAAGCCGCCCTGACACTGGGATGTGCCCACGACCCATTTACTTCTCTAGGTATGGACCTCTGGGATTCCTGATGAGCGAAACCTACCCTGTTCACAGCTAACTGTCAAAGCAAAACAGCAGTGGCATAAAGAGAAGACTTCGGGTCTGTTTCTCTTCCATTCTCTAAGCCAGCATTGCTGTTACTGCATCTCGGTACCTGACCTGAGGTTCCCATCACTGTCCAGCTCTTGTGCTCTGTGGTGCTCAAAGCTCTTTCCCAAGCATGCCCTGAGCGCAGACCAGGGAAGCGCACAGCACACGAGCCTTGGTCCTAGAGGGGGACCAAATGCCCCAAACCTGCAGATGACAGGAGCTCTCTCATCCATGGCAACAGACGCCTACAGCGTACTTGCCGGCAGGCGCTGAGGATGCGATCCAGGCGGGTCTCGGCGCTGGAAGCCTTCCCCGCGGATGCTTGCAGCAGGAGCAGAGTGGGAGGAGAGGGGGCCGCACAACAGGGCTGGGCCCAGGGTGAGGCGAATGAGGCATTTGCCTGTAATGCAAAATAGAGGGGCTGCCAGAAACTCAGTAATCAAGATAAAGAATATTTTAATGCAGTATTTTTAAAAAATCACAATGAATATGAAATAATTACTAATGAACAGAACGTCAAGATTTTGAAGAAGAAGATTGATATTACTGATTTTTTGTTTTTCCACTTTTTTCTCAGGCTCTGGTGTGGCTCCGCAGGGTGCTGTCACTGGAGCCTAGAAGCAGGGAGGGAGCGGAGGTGGGGTGAGCATGAGTGATGGGTTCACAGGTACTGAGAAAGGAAGGGGAAACGCACACTTACGCTGTCAGGCGGAGAAGCAGGGCTGGGACGGGGGTCTACCAAGGGGACAGGAAAGATGAAGTGTGAAATGCGGGAAGAGGTGTGAGAACCCTTGGGGGTGGGATGACAGTCACAGTGAGAACAGGCAGGATTCGTCACAGTGGGTTTTCAGAAATGTTGGGGAGTGTTCCATAGAAACAATTGTAGCAGCAGTGCGTAGGATGGCCGGTACAGGGCACAGATTGCCTTTGGGAAGTTGTCGGGGTAGATGCGGGGTCAACAGGGGCATCTGCTAAGGGTCTCTGTGGCATTGGAGGTGAAGCATTTCCAAAAGGCGTTGTAGATAAAGAGAAGTGGCAGAACCCAATCACTCGGACATGGGGGTCAAGGACAAACAAGCAAAGAAGACTAGACATCTGCCCGGCTTCTGGGAGGATCCAAGTCTCACCTGCGGGCCACGTGATCTCGGCCACAACTGGCAGGAGGGGCGCGGAGTGATGCTTTTAAAGGACAAGGTGGGAGAAACACGCTGGGGCGTCTTGTGTGTGCAGGAGAGGCTTGAGCCCCATTGAAGCCAAGTGCTCAAGAGTAGGGGTTCAGAAATCATGAATGAGAGGTCAAGAATTTGATTACCATGCTCGGTGTTTCTCAAAAGTGTGATGCTGTTTGCGTTTTGGCAAAACAAGCCTTCGTCACGTGGAACTGTCTTGTGTAGCTCAGAAAAGTACTGTTCTTGCTGCTCTCCCCCACCCCTTCACCCCCTCCTCACCCTGCACCTGACTCCCATTAAATGCCAATGGCACTTCGCAGCCACCAGGACAGTTGGGAAAGGCTCTACACAGACCCAGTTCTTCCCAGCATGGGGTGCCTGACCCTCCCACACGGGATCATTGAGCACCCCTCTGGGGAAGAAGAAAATCTGGATTCAGGGGAAGAGTTATCCAAGAGCTGCCAAAAGGTAGCATGTGGCAGAAGGTCCCACGGCAGGTAGGTTCTCAAAAGGAAGGTAAGCAGTGGTGTCAAATGGAGCGGAAAGATCGACGAAGAAGGACACGCCCCCCCCCAAACCAAAAGACAACTGGGGAGGCGTTTCTCATTACACCTTCCATTATTCTAAAACGGTTAGGCGGTGTCCTTTGTGGGAAGTGGACGGACGGCTGTGTTTTTTCAAGCAGGGCTCAATTTTGTTTTCACTGTTACAGTCACATACAGACAGTTATGTGAGCTGAGAATCCAATTCTCTTAAAAATACCATGTATCTAATACATGAATTCTTTGTATATATGTTGGTATATATATATATATATGTCATATAGACTGATTCGTAGGAAGAGCGTGGTTTGTAGAATCAAGGCGTTGTCTCCTTGCCGTGACGTAGCCATTAAGGCCATCTGTGGAGCTATCTGTAGGATGACAATATGCAAATATCAGGAAACTTAACTAAAATTTTCCTTTTACTTCGTTCTAAATGTAAAAAATATTTTTGTGGGTGTGTGTGGAAATAAAAGGGCATACCATCATTTTAAAATGAACTTGCCCAATTATAAATGGTAACTTTTATGATTAAATAGAGTTGAGAGGCTGATAATTGTCTTTGCCTTACCAGCCCAGCACCTTCAACCATGCACAACCTGCCTTTCTTTGTATATACGGTTTACCTAAAGGTTTTGTGATGATTTCACCTTCTAGAATATTCTGTCATGGAGGTAAAACAGAGAAGGTGGCTTTCAGGTGTTATTTTTCCGTTCTGTTTCATACGCTCGAGCGCTTGGGCGTTCATTTGGCCTGTGGTCTTTGGAATGATCGTGGTTGTCCTTTTGCACTAGGTTCTGTTGGTTGTACTGAATCAAAGCAGATGCCGTTTTGTGAATCCCTACTTGGCGTTCCAGCAAAGTCTTCTCTAAATTTTTGGTTTTGGGGTGCTGTGTTGTTGCGCTATTCCAGTCACTGTGTTCTCCCCAGATCAGAAGAGGAACTATGGAGTAATCATTCTAAACATAAAATCCTGCCTTTAAAGGTTCTTCATTTCTCTTTCCAAATCTCGTACTGTCAACAGAGGTCTTCTCTCCTTCTCGTGCTCAAAATGAGCTGCCCTTTGATGAATGCCTGGAGACTATTACACAAAGCTGACGGTGAGGGAGCAGATGCCTCGTTCAAGTCCAAATAGAAGGAAATCTGTTGTCTCAAATAATCCCTAAATTCAGACACTTTCAGACAGCTATTATCAAGAGACCACATTCTAAGAGCAGATGTGTTATTAAGGCTGAGAAATGTTATGAGGACTTCGTGATCTGACAAATGATTTCAATCTATCCAACATTCCAACATTTCATCTTTTAATAAATTAGAGATTAAAATACCCATCTCAGGGAGACAAGTTGTGTAAGGTGGTTGGGTACTGGGCTTGTAACTGCCACTTCATTTCCATGTAAAACCTGCCCTAAATATGCCTACAGGCCCCTTTTATATACAAAATCTGTTCATTTGACTAAAGCAATTATGAAGTATTTTAATCTCTGTATTTAATCCTCTGGCTCCTTCCTCCATCTACAAAACACGGCTTCTGCCTTTCAGTGAAGAACGAAAAACAAACGCATTCAGCCTTCAGTTCCCACCTAAATGTGCTCAATCATTTCTTTATACCATTACGTTTACCTGTATGTGATTACTCTATTTAGAGCCTTTTCAGGGAGGCAATTACTGAAGATTCTGCTGAGGGGCTAATACTCTCCCTTTCTTGTCTGCTGCTAAAACTCTCTCTCTCTCTTTTTTTTTAAGTGCAGTAGTGTTCTTACACTCTTTGGATAATAGACTCTTCTTTTGGGTTCAAGTGACTGTTCTCACCAGACCTCTTCAGAATCATGGAGTGTACCGTCCGTAACAAAGTGTACATTCCTCAGTGCTCGCAAACTGCTTATTATCGAGGGTTGTGCTTTGATCTCCTGAAAACACCTGCGGTGCCAGGAGATTTTTACATAATCCTGTCATTGTCAAATATAGAAAAACTTCGATCCTGGTGAACATCAATTACCGTCAATAACTGAAGATCAACGGAGCCTTCTGGCTTCTCTTCAGCAGAGAGGCCCCCAACTGTACCTATATTTAAAATTTTCATTCCACCTGGTCTTAGGGAAGGTGGACCATAAAATGGCCCTGCCTGGTTTTCTTTAATCATCTGGAATTGCTCTCCCGACTCTACATTCGAAGATGTTTCTTTGGTAGGCAATGTGGGAGTGGAAATAGATCATCTCCTACTACTCTTCTGACTGGCAAGGCTTTTATCTCAGACCTTAAGGATCGGAATTGGACAACTTGATTTGGAAAGCAGGTGACACTTACATTATAATTTTTAAAATATGGTAAATTGTCAAAATCCTACCTATGGAAATGTTGCACCACAAGAAGAAAGGAATCCGTGGCTAGGCTGAGGGGCAGAGGGGCTGGCCGCTGGGGCGGGACGGGGCTTGGACTCAGTGTGCGTGTGTTACAGGCGGGGGACAGAATGACCCGTCCATGGGGCTCCCTCCCACTCTGCTCCCCACCAGCCAGAATGCTTCTGATCTCCACCCTTAATGAATGTAACCTTTTCTGGATATCATCAACCAAAACCTATTCGCTTATTCATCTGGTCAACATTGTTTAGCTCCTACGATATGCAACATGAAACAAACGTGTGTGGAAAGCCTTTGGAAAGTAGACATTTAAAGAAACTTGCTCCAGACCACAGAAATGGTGTGACGGTGACCCAGTTCCAGGAAGATGTTTAAGAATAGGGAACTCACACGAGGAGTTGAAAGAACACTAACATTCGTGGCAACTTTGGTGTTTACAAGTTTTGTGATTTAGGGCATGGGGCTAAAGATTCCTAACTTCTCTAAAATGGGGGTGCCTAGTAAGCACCTGTTGTATACAAGACATGTTGGGCACTTTGGAGAATACAAAATGAATGAGAGACAGATTCTGGCCTTACTGAATTTCCAGGAGCCGTGGCAGCAGAAGTGCCCGTGATTATGACACAAGAAAGCTGGGGAGAGGGGCACAGGCTGCTATGAGAGTCATGCTGGCAAGTGGCTCTTCGCATGTGCAGATAACGGGGAGGAAATACATGTGGCTTTGCGTCTGCAGGAGTGGACAGGATCTGGAGGTACGGGAACAGGTAGGGTTTTACCTCACGCTGAGGCAGCAGGGGAGAAAGCACTCGGAGGCGGGACGAAGCTCCAGGTCAAAGAAAGGGCTCTGCCCTGCGTGCTCTCTTGCTTGTTTATTTGTGGGGAGGAATACTCTTGATCTCATTCGTAGGCTCAGAGGAATTTGTCCAAGAAAAGATCTTAAAGGTGTGTTGAGGGAGTGGTGGGCAAACAATGGCAAAGAGTCTTGGATCAGGTGAGGGGCACAGGGCCAGGGGGGAGGGAGGGACATGGTGCAGAGAGAAGGTGAGGCCAAGCCAAGAATGAGCATACGCAGAGGCTCGGGCAGAGCGCAGGGGGCCTGGGGAGCCCCTACCTAATGGCATCTGTGTTCGCCATGACAGGTTGGCATCTGTTGAGTCAACGGAGCCAGGGGGTGGAGACCGAGAAGGCTGATGAAGATTTAGAAGCTCTGATGAAAAGGAGAGGGAAAGGGGCCAACCGTGGTTCTGTAGAATCGCTAAGCAGTCCCGAGGACTCGGCTGAGATGGGGAATCATGCGCTTCAGCTGGAGCCAGACAGGATGGTGATTTCCTCTAAACATCGGAGCAGGGGAAGATCCAGGAAAGGAAGCATGATGGGACCAGGTCAGGCGACAAGCAGGGGACGAGATCGGTGGCGAACCCCAGTAAGTAAAAAGATGGAGCCAGTGTCGGGTTGGGGTGGGGGGCTTGGAGAAGTGGGTGGATATTATCTTCCTTGAGGAGGAGAGAGGCAGGGTTTTCAGCAAATCTTCTGTCTCTGAAGATTAATGTATCGAGAATTTCATTGTGCAGGCCCAATGATAAAACTGACAAATAAGTACATTTTTAAAGATATATTTTAATAAGCATTAAAGAATACTGTAAAGGAAGGGGCAAAAGCAGCTCTGAGCTCCTTCGTGTGACTTCACTCCTCATGTAGACAACACTTGGACAATAACCCACTCAAGGAAAGCAGACGGGTTTGAACAGATAAACCCACTCCACCTACTTCCTGGTGGGTGGTTGGGGTGTCGTGCTGAAGGATGTGTGTGGGGACCACGTCAGATGGTGCTTCGGTCAACCTGTGACAGCAGCGAGGTCACAGAAGAGGGGGTGGGGGGTACGTGGGGCCTCCTGCCATTCATGAAGTGTAGATAGACTATAGAAGTTTAGTATTTGCTCAGGTATGTCACCAAAGTCGTATCAAATTTTGTGTACATCACTTCGTTTGTTTTTATCGGTTTACGTTATCAATGAAACGTAATATTTACCCGTATCTTTAGAGATTGCAAGCATTTTGTATTTGTAATGCCTTTGATAACACATAGCCCAAAAGATATTGTAATGCGAGCAATATTATTTTGTCAAATAAGTGGTGATCTTTGCACTGAAGTACTAATGGGAGAACTGTTCGCTTTAAGTGGACTATGTCCATGGAAACGTGATTCTAATACCTTTCAGCTTCTGGAAGCTTTAAAGATATTTGCCCTTTAACAGGCTGAAAAGAAGAGAAATGGAATGGTGATTTTCTATTATCAGGGAAAAGAAGAGAATTAATGTTTACTGAGACCTGTTTTAGGATCTTTCGTCGTGTTCTTTTTTGGGTGATATGCTAAGTTGGGGCACTGAGTGAGGCTGAGCGAGGTAGGAATTTGCCCCAGCGCAAACAGCTCACACGTGGCAAAGGAGCACAAACCTCGGTCTGGCTGGCTTCAAGTCTATGTTCTTTCCATCACTAGGAAAGAAGGGGGGTGTTGCCACCTTTGCCCAGGGATAACTTACCTGAACTAAAAGCAAACGCTGCAACGCTGTCAATTTTGTGTGTAACGCCGAGGTAAAGTCATCATGATCACGATAACGCTGGAATTGTGGCTCTCAGCAAATTGTTCTCATTTGGTTTTTTTTTCTTTTATCAGCAAGAAGAGAGGTTTTTAAAATGAATCCATCATAGTTTTGCTTTAAAAACTGATCTGTAAGGAAGGCAAAATCATACAAGCCGCTATAATCAATTGGCATTAACTGAACTTGCACATGCGTGCTAGAGTCGAGGGACCCTTTGCTAACACTCCTGCCATCTTCTTTGGTTCCTTTTCTCTTGTGCTACTAGAGCCTAGGCTGGGTGTATGCTTTCTCTCATAAGCTCTCGCTTAAAATGCGAGGCCAGTCCTGGAAAGCTAGGGCCATATTGGCCAACCGAGCATTACAGAGGTATTGATGGTAATAATCTAACGAGTGGGGGTGGTCCTCTGAAAATCCAAAGACAGGGACAGCTTGTAACCCTGCAGAGGGTTTTTCTGGGGCTCCAATATAAATAGTTTTTCTAACTCAAAAACAAATCTGACATATTAAGTGTTTCATTGAAAGCCCCAATTATGTCTAGAGTTTTGTGCTGGGTTTATTTTAAAATGTATCTTGAAAAGCCGGTGGTCCAAATTTTCCTGTAGACTTACACATGATGAGAATCTGTCCCTTTATATTTAGCTGCGGGCCACCTAACAAGTTCTTAGGCGAAACACATTATTTGCTAGTACAAGAAGAATAAATACTGTATTTGGAAAGTTCCAGTGTTCTTCTTTAAAATATCGCTGTTTCCATAGCAATAACATAATGTACTAAAGAGTAGAATAGTGTTTCTTTAGAAACCACGTGTATGGATGCACGTTTCCAAGAAGGGCTTTGAAACCTCTCACCTGCTTGGGACCCCAAAATGGAACAATGGTGATGGATCATCTTATGAGATGGAACTTGGCCCCACGTATTTCACTGTCAGGTTATATGTCAGCTTTCTTCTTTTGGGCATGTGTGCAATACTTTCTCAGGCTCTGTGCTCTGAGAGGGTGGAGGATAGATTTATATTCATTCATTCATTCATTCATTCATTCGTGTAGTCAACAAATTTTGTGACTAACATAATGTAATAAAAATAAATAAATAAATAAAAACGAGAAACAAAATGTTAGAGGCTCTACAAAGGTTGCATACTCCTTAAGAGAAGATTTTTTTTACTGCAAATTTTAATAAATAATTCTGTAAACAAAAAAAATGTCCATCAAGCACCTATGTGCCAGGTGTAGCTGTAAGCACTGGGGACGCGGTGACGTCATGGAGCTTGTAGTTCTAACGGGGAGAGGGGTCAGGAATCATCGTAACGGGTGCTGTCATTCCGGGTTGTTTTGCAGGTATCTGAGGGGGTAGATCTAGCACGAGCCTCGCATTCCAGGCCCTGAAGGGTGTTTTAGGGGGTTGAACAATTAGGGGATTGCAGAGAAACATAAAGGCTTGGGGCAGTGGTGAGTTCTGTGCGAGCAAATGCTCTTCGGGAAGACGCGGGATGTCACTTAGGCTGGGCCTGTGATCTTTAAAACGGGTATTTGGTTGGAAGACTCTCTTTGAACCCCTCGCTCTGCTTTATTTTGACTTGACTCAGGTGCCTTTGCCTTCCTGTAATCCTGCACATTTGTTCCATGTGCCGATTGTGCCCCAATGAGCCCCACCTTGCTCTGCCCCCTCCCCCTGCCCCGACTGCTAAAGCCGGGAGTGTGGGTGCGTGGCAGGCGTGTCCCTGGAAAGGCCGCTCCTCTGGTTAAGGAATGGCTGTCTAGCATCTGGCACAGGGGATGCAGGTCACGAACGTCTCCATGCTGGGTCATCACTATTCAGAGAGAGAACAGTAAAAGGAGCCGAACGTCCCCACCCCCTCCCTGAGGCCACACATCTTTGTCTGTTACACAAGGCTCCACTTGTGCTTTCAGGAGCCAGGCCTTGAAACATTTAATGTCTTGAGAAACCCATGTCTATCTGCCATGTGCGAGGGCCTTTTGTGCCGCAGCCTTGCCGATGCCCTGGTCACGAGCGAGCTGCAGCCTCTTGACTCTCCCAGGCTTTGAAAGGTTTGGCTAACTGTCCACGGTGCTCCAAAGAGCTCAGGGTTGCAGACACGCCTCAAGCCGCCCTGGGAGCAGAAGGAGCTTCGTGGGCCAGATGTGGGGTCACAGAGTCACAGATGCTCCCAGGGTGGCCACCCTCTGCTTCAGCATCAGACACGTTGACCAGCTACCCCAGATGCCTTCTCAGAGCCCGCTAATAAATCAGTTGGCAGTGAGGTCACGGACAGAGTGCTGAAACGTAAGCCCATACTTTCAAGTAAGCATTTCAAACTTTTGTTTTCGCCCCCCAGCAGGGCCAGAAGTCCCAGACGGGAGGGAAAATCGAACTTCATCAAGGAGGTGAATTTTTGGTTGCCAACCACCCAATTCTTTTAACCACTGTGATTCCACCCAGATGTTCTTTCTTAAATGCAAAAGGCATCATTTTCTTGCCAAGAAATGGAATGATTGATCAAGACTTCTTTAAATCATTCCATCTTCCATTCCCATGTGAAGGAGCGGCTGGTGCATTAATATTAATATTCTTATTGTCTCCCTCGAGAGAGGAATGCCCCGGCAACCCCCTCCCAATTACTGCCAACACCACGGGGATATGAAGTTAGAGGAGGAAGCGACCGATGCGGGGCTGCATTTGTTTTATTAGCAACAGCTGGTGGCGGGCCCCCGCCACCCCCTTGAATGCTATGCTTGTCAGATCCAGCTTCTTAAGACTGGACGGCAAAGGGTAAGACAAGAACACAGCTCATTTCAGCTTTTGCAGGCAGGAAAAGGGGTTTATGCTAAAGACAGTGCAGGCACCATTCAGAAGCTGATGAAGAAACTTTGCAAAAGAGTATCTGCTCTCAATATTGTGTAGGTAACATTTGAGCAATTAGACAAACATATTGAGTAACTGAAACCACCTGTAGAATTTGGAAAAAGAAAAAAACCCCACTTTGTCTTTCCTTCTCATTTGTCCAAGATACTTTTATAGAAATAAAAATGTGGACTGCACATGTCTCCCATGTATCCTTAGTGTAACTTTAAGAATGTTTATGATGAAGGGCGGAGTTTGCAACACCAGGGCTCACTCGAACTGTGTTGGAAACACTTGACCATCAAAAGGAAATCTGTGCCATTTGCCCAGCAAAGAAATAAATCTTCCTTTACTCACTTTTGCCCTGATTTCTATCTGAGAAGCCCAAATGGACACCGTTTCATCTTATTTCACATGGGGAACTCCAGGTAGCATTTTCAGGACATCACATTTCACATATGGACTCTATATCGGTCAGAAACGTACAGCTGGTTCAACATGTGTCCTTCGTAATCGTAGTTATTCTGTTTTCTTCTATTTTTTCTTAATCTGATCAAAATTGAATGGATTTCGTATATGCACTAAATTACCAAGCGGATACCATACTGTCAGAGTTATGAAACCATTCCAGTTTTATAAAAATACCAGTTACATATCATGCAAAGAAGAACACTTATGAATTTGCATATGAAACCACATTATAAGTATTAGTAGGAAAAGGGCACGTCGAGGTAGTGTGCTGTTTGCTCAAGTCCATAATTAGTAACTACTGGGAAAAGTGGTTAATATTTCCAAAATATGGATCCATGATATGCCTGCCTCTTGGGGAGAGAGACTAGAACAATGCCAAATGGAAGGAACTCTTGGCCGCCCTCCCTCTTTCTCTCATATGTGACAAATTTAAGACATACATTTCTTCCTTTTACATCAAGTATTTTAAAAAATAAAAATCTCGCAAGATAACAATAATGTTCACAGGACTGATGCTTCGTACTGGGATGGAATCTTAAAAACAGCAACAAACATACCACGGGGAAGCATGGGCCCTTCAGAGAGTGTCGTTCCACGGACTGTGCACTTCCTCCTCCTCTTTTCATCAGAGGGAAGTTCGCTGCAAAGGAAGCAGGTGCCCCCACAACATGTTGGCTGCCATTGTCTGCCTATATGATAGTTTCGTGGGTGCAGACCTGGGGGATCTATCAGTGTAACTGATAAAACACAATTTTTCAGGAGGGAGAAGGCACTGCATCCTAAATGAATGTTGGAATGTTATTTTTAGACACGCTACGAATTATTGTGGGAGGCAGAATAATGGCCCCCCAAAGATGCCCACGTCCCAATCCCGGAAACTGTGAATGTGTCACCATACACAGCAAAAAAGACTTCGCAGATATGACTAAGTTAAGGGCTTTGAGATGGGGAGATCAGTCTGGATGATCCGGGTGGCCTGATGTAATCACAGGAGTCCTTCACCCTGAGAGGGAGGCAGAAGAGGAGACAGAGGAGGGTGTAGCTATGGAAGAAGGTCAGAGCGCTGTAGTATGAGAAGGATGTTGCTCACCATTGACGGCTCTGAAAATGGAGAAAGGGGGTCTCAAGTCAAGGCAAGTGGAAGAGACAAGGAAATGGACTGTTCACTAAAGCCTCTGGGAAGGAACAGAACACTGTGGACACCATGATTTTAGCCCAGTAAAACCTGGGTCAGACATCGGTGTCCCAGGACCATGAGACAACACATCTACATTGTTTTAAAGCATGGGGTTTGGGGTAACTTGTTACAGCAGCAATAGGAAACTAGTACATTTGTGATACCTGTTTCATGTTGTTTCTGAGGATTCTATTTCGAATTCATGACACTGACTGCTTCTAGAATGTTGTGTTGGAAAATTCACTGACTCTCAAACCCAGACAGGGAAGAAAATGGATATGGAAGAATAAGGATGTGCCCTAAATGAGTAAGTGTAACAAGACTACTTGTCATTTCTATCGAATTTTCTGAGACCCCTCAGAGGAAGCTGTGATTTTAGTTTCAAGAAACGGCATGACTTGAGTTGGCATTGCTGACATTGGTTTTATTTGGAAGTTAAAGAGAATGGCAATATGCTTTCATGTTAATGATTGAGTAAGTAGTCGTACAAAATCCGTCTTAGTGCCTCTATTTTTGGTTAATATGTTTGTCTCGCAGCAAAGTAGGCAGACAACAGTGAAATCAATATCTTTAATGTAATTCAAGGACCATCTTTTAAATCTGTGGGAGCAGTCTTGATCAAACAGTTCCTTTTTGTCTCATTCTCTTTCGTCAGTGAAGTTAGAGGTGGAAAAGACTCACTAGGTCCTAAATTAATGACCCTGTGCTAATGCAGATGTCCCCACTAATTAACAAAGGAAAGTAAAATGTGAAGCTTGAACGTATCTAAATACCTTTCAGTCTGGGGAAAAGATTACAAATTCTTTTCCTCATACCTACACAAAATTTGTTTGTGTTCTGCACAAAAAGTAGAGTTATACAATCCCGACCCTAACTAAGTCTTAACCTCAGTGATTCTTTTTAAATAGATTTTCTCCCCAACCAAGGGGCAGGCAGAATTAGACGACGTCCAAGAAGTTAGAAAACATTGCCACGATGTCGGGTCACTGGGCGGCATCCCCATGTAGAGCCACACCCTGAAGGGACATCTTGTTTCCCAGCCCCCTTTGCTGGGACTCTGATTTCCTTCTCGTGGGCTTCGGGTACCCAGTGCACAGGAGCTGCAGGCCTAAGAAGAGATGCACCGCTGGAGTGGGAGCATGATTTTACAAAATAGTACACTTAGAAATGGAAGCTAATAGAATAGACATAAATGAATATGGAAACTGAATGCCTTGTGTGACCTAGTCCCAGGCTGATACACCATCGTTTCTGTTGGTTACCAACACCTCTACTTGTAAGAGGGGGCTACCCAAGGGCATGACGCTAGGATGTGGGACTCGTGGAGGGTCATTTTGGAGGCTGATGACCACAAAGTAGATGGTTTTCCTTCAAAGACTTTGATAGGGTTGGCCCTTTGACTTCAAGTGACAGAAACACTTCCTTCAGAACTGGAAAGTTGACATAACTGTCTGCCCACACTCTCCTCTTCCCGAGGAGCAACACCCATAATGACAGGATGAACCTCGAATGGAAAGGTTGATATAATTAGTATGGAAGAAACAATCTGCCAAGTAAATCATGTCCATGAATAATCACCTCCATGTTCTGAGAGAGAGCCTTTCTTTCTTCTCACTGCAAGCAAGCAAACAGCAACCAAACAACTTCTGCCTGGGGTCCAACCAAACACTTCAAGACGTGATTTGTGGGAAGTCACTGCATTTGCAGGGCTGAAGGCAGAATGTCATAGTCTCTTTCGCTTCCTTGACAGAGTCTCTTGCCTTGTCTCTCTTCTTCCTTACACATAGTTAATGGATACTTCAAAGCTCTGACGCTGATAAAATGAACAAATGTCATGCAGTAGTGGACACGATTGCAGAATGGTTAGCCAGGTCTTTGATGTGAGCACATGCCCATGTCAAAAGCAGCAAGACACAATGGTATTTGTGCCTCTTTATTTACCAAAGAAGTAAAACCAGGTGGGTTGATGCCAAGCATAGCACGTGCTTCTTCAGCTCGACAAATACCAAGATGTTGTGTCCCAGTCAGACCTTGTTAGGCAAAAACCCCCAAAAAACAAACAAAAAAACAAAACAAAACAAAACTTTTAACAGTTTTGAAGATGTCAATGCCTTTTGAGGTTTCCAAAGGGCCCTTCCAAAATAGGAATTCTCTGACAGTATCAGAGCACACCTCATGGACAAAAACCACAAGCCAGATACCTTGAAAGATGTCAATAACTGCCCTTAAGGGAAATGGCTTTTTAGCCAATTCTTCCATGACCTCTTTCAAACGGTTAAAAGGACTGCTGATGATTCTGGATTGGATGAGTTTATTTGACAGAGACATTGCTTCAATATTCCTCCTCTGATCCAAATTAGAAGCCTTCTGAATGTTTTCCAGGACATGTGGCTTCACAGTTGTATATGGATTCTTTTCCTTAGGAATATTATAAGTGGCTTTGAGAGATGCAGGAAAACAAAGTTTTTGTGTGGAAGCACAGTCACATTTGGGTAAGGTTCCAACCAGAAATATGTACCTTGCCTGATGTGTTGAGAGGATAGACAGTTTAATTGGATTTGGGTCTGGGTCACGTAAGAACACTATGGCTTTTGTATCCCCTGATGTTCAAGAGTAAAAGTAGAAACAGAGATACAGAGGATTTATCAATTGTTTCTTTTCTATGATATTTTCTCCAGGTTATCCTGGGCCTATTGCAACAAGGCAGAGATAGCAGGGTGCATTTATTTCCACTAATATCTACAGGAAACGAACTTTGGGGCCATATCATGGTGGTGATGGTTTTGGCCTTACCTGACTGCGTAAGATAGCATCCCTTGTGACCCTGCACTTCTTAGAAGCAAAACAATATCATAATGCCATGGTGGATATTAAAGCTATTTTTTTCAAATGACAGCAATTATCGACGCAACAGAAAGGCAAAACAAAGAAAAATAATATTCTCATAAGGCTTACCCACAAATTCCGCCATGGACCAAATGTGTGTGTCCCTCTAAAATTCATATGTTGAAACCCATCCCTTGATGGGATGTGGAGTGGTGGCCCTTTGGGAGAGAAGTAAGAAATTGATGAGTTCTTGAGGGTGAGGCCCTTGTCGATGACATCAGGGCCCTCGTAAGAGTCGTGAGAGAGCCTGCTTCCCTTCTCTGTCCTCCGCCCTGTGAGGACAAGAATTTGGCAGTCCACAACCCAGAAGTGGGCTCTCACCAGAGCTTGACCACGTTGGCACCCTGATCGCAGATTTCTAGCCACCGGAACTGTGAGAAATAACTCTCTTTGTAAGACCCCCGATCTATGGTACTTGGTGATACAGAGGCCCAAACGACTGGGACGAGTTCTCTAGGAAATCTTGTCATATTCACTTGGTTTCTTTCTTTTCCCTACGAGACCAAGCTGCTTGTGGGCAGGAGCCTTCCTTAATCTCTTCGTCCTGACACTGTAACAAGATCACACAGTATAAACCGAATAGTTATTTCTTATGATAACGGTTTACGGTAGCAACTACTACGCATCCCGTCTATCTAAATCTCAGAGTGATTCATTAACAGCGCCGGCCCCATAGCAGGTGTTCATGAAAACTCTCTTGAAGAAATGAATGGACACCTGCATGAGAAAAATAACACACCACACATCTCCAGCATTAGCGGGGGAAGAGAGCTGCTTGATAGAGATTCCAATTTAACTGGCAGGTGATGTCCATGAGCCCATCAAGCTGTCTTATCTCAAGAGTGATGGCCTTGAGATCAGAGGACCGGGGTTCGAATTCCATCTCTGCCACTTACTTGCTGGGAAACAGGTTTCCACTCATTAATTTGCTCGTTCATCCTGTAAGCACTTGGTGCTTGTCTATTCATGCTCGGCCATGATGCTAGGAATGCTGCTAGGAACTCCTGTGTACCATGACATGAATTTTACAAGACTACTATGCGAATTCAAGAAGGTTGAATGAAATAACATGTGCAAGTACCTAGAGCCTATCACAGTGCTTGACTTGTAATAGGTGCTCAGTAAAATTCAGGCACGTGTTAAACAAGATCAGCCAGCTCCCTGTACCCTGAGCACATTCACCAAATAATCTTCTTTTCTTCTAAGATTTTATTTATTTATTTGAGAGAGAGAGAGAGAGTGAGCATAAGCAGGGGGAGGGACAGAGGGAGAAGCAGACTGACTCCCCGCTGAGCCGGGAGCCCAACGCGGGGCTCGATCCCAGGACCCTGAGATCACGACCTGAGCAGAAGACAGATGCTTCATCGACTGAGCCCCCCAGGCGCCCCACCAAACAACCTTCTTGTGTTATTTAATTTCTCGAGAAAATTCCTGGGCTCAAAATAAGAAGTTCTAATGAAGTACATGTTCTCATCTTCAGTGTAAATATGTCTCCATATAATTGGCTAGTGTTTCTCCCCATCCTTCGCTCTCCACCCCCAAACATTAAAAATACATATATTCACATTTGCCTGTCGTAATCGAGCCCACATCGCAGGTGGACAAGGCCCTGTGATAGCATCAGTCGGTCCCATGAACTAGGCTCGCTCGTTCACTCAGCAGGAATGCTCCAAGCACCAGCTGTGCGCCAGCCTCTGGGCCGGCTCCCTGTAGCTGGAGATGGAGAAACAGGGTCTGTGGCACTCGGGGCTCACCTCTAGGAACTACTTGCGTGGCAGCTGGGGGAGTCCGGCAGGTGCCTGCCTCGCTCGCATCCTGCATGAACCCAACAAACAAAGCTTGGCTCAAGGTGGGGGAGTGTGTGTATCTGCCTGTGTTTTGACACCCATACACCCATTAGCACGTCACGGGAGGTCCTGCACTTTATAAAAATTGCGTCGCGGCAGGAAGTCGACTTGCCGCGAGGCAGTGGCTCGGAGGTGGGTTTAGAACATGACACGTTGGAGGCTTCATCTGGTTGTCTGAGTGATGACACTGTGTCCTTGACTCTTTTGTTCAGAAAACGTGCTTCATTCATTCATTCGTCTGTTCATTCATTCACTGACTCAGCAACCATTTGCCAAGGCCCTGCTGTATGCCGCAGACGGTTCTGGGCTCCACGCCTCCCCGTCAGTCCGATCCCTGTCTCAAACATGCCATCTCCCATAATGAAAGCCAGCCCCTGGCATGCGATTCCTTGGAACTTCTGTACTAAGGTCTGTATTACCTTTGGGTCATTAAATAAAATGTAAGCGAAGCTTAACATAGATGCAAAAAAGTGTGCATAAAATTATATTATTACAACTGAATATACTCCCGTAACGAGCACCCAGATAAAAACCGAATGCCACCAGCACCCTGGAAACCCCTTAGAGTCACCCCCACCCTCCAAACATGGGTAAGCCCCATCCTGACCTGTAACAGTACTGCAAGTTTTATACTTTATATCAAGAGGATCCTACAGTTTTTATCTTCAGGCGTTTATAACCTTCTGCCTGGATTGCTATATTTTATAAATTTTGTGGGTTTTTTTTTTTAATTTTAAATGATGAGAATGTAACTTATGTAACTTCCTGGTAGAAAAAGCCAGAATCTAGAACAGTGTCTTGGACAGAATATATGAAACTGGGTGCTCCTCAGACCTCCAGTTCACGCAGGCTCATAGAGAAGTAGAGTCAGGACCTTAACCAGGAGCTTGTCTGAGGGCGGGGATCTAGATTTTTATTCTAGTCATCATTTCAGGATGCTACTCAGAGTGTGTGTGTGTGTGTGTGTGTGTGTGTGTGTGTGTGTGAAATTTATCACTGCCTAATTTAAGCAGCACTTCTGAAAATGTGCATGAGAATAAAAAATGAGCCCCCCCATATTAATAGTATTAATAGACAGTTCTCCAGACTGGAGTTAACTTACTGCTGACCTTTTGGGTTTATCTGAAGCACTGTTCTGAGCCCTGGAGCTTCCTTCTGGTGACTTCGCTGATTGACAAGAGAAGAGTGTCAAAGGGTCCCATTAGTGATGGTATCGCAGGTGGCTTATCTTCCTCTCCAACTTAGGAAACACCCAGCTGCTGGAACGCTATTGAGACTTACACCTGCCTCCTATTCTTGTCCTCCTTTTTCTTTTCTTGTTTTTTTTTTTTTTTTTTTCTTGACAGATTATCAGCATTAATTCTTGCTAAAAGCCAAGCAGGTCCTTGGTCAAAAACCAACATGCGACGCTGCTGAAAATATCTTTCTATATAAGTCGCTTTCATTGTCAGCCTTCCCCGTCCCCAGCGTTTCGGTTGGCATTGACCTCTACCACGCACTCAGGACCCTAGCAAATGAGTTGTCCGAGAAATAAGGAAATACACCACGGAAATGTAGTTTCGTAATAGAGCCATTCTGGGAAACACTGACCTAGCAAGTGGCCCCAGTGTATTCACTGTGAATGCCCATCTCCAAATAGCCACAAACAAATTCTGTAAAGTCACAGCACGGCAAGCTGCTCAAAGGGCATCTGGGGAGTAGGAAGGCAGTGGTTGAGAAGTAAGAGAAACCCAGCTGGTAGACGCCCGCGGCACAGGAAGCAAGCGTCGGGTTGTGGTGGGCAGAGCTCAGATCTGTTGAGCTTGAAAGTCATATCCAAGATTTTCCGCTCCCTGCTTCAATACTGTTATTTTTACTGCTGCCAACTCAGTGTTAGACGCTGTACCTACCTTGGGACTGGCACCTCGTATTCTAGGTCATTAATCCACCTGCTGGCTCTCCATCGTCACACCAGAGTTTATGCCTTTCAAACGTTCTGTCCTAGAGGCAAGGCTCTGAGACCATCCCTGCAAGGGTCACAGGACACTTCAGACCCTCCCCTCCCCTCTTTCTCCACACCGATCCTTTTCCTGTTCTTCCTGAGACGCATCATAAGAAATGCTGTTTAGCTAAACTGCACCTTCTATATCTTGGTTCTTATTTTGCTGTTTCCATTTAGATCCAGCGGTGGCTTTCCTGCTTTCCCAGCGAGGTGGTTGGAAGGGAGTGGGACATGGGGAGCCCAGGGACACATTCAGGAACACCTTGTCTTCTCATGTTCTTTTGTTGTGAGGGTGGTGGTCACTGCCAAAGAGTGACCTGCCCATCTTCCTTCGTTGCCATGGCAGTGGCTAACAGAGCCTCCAGTTGGACACAAGGGTTTTCTACGGTTTAAACAAAGACAATGGGGAAATATGTTTTCTTGACCCTTTGCAGGAAATCCTGCCCAACACACACAAGAATGCAGCATTTCCTGGACCGTCATTGCTCAGATCTAGCGCTCAAGGTGGGCTTGAGGGAATCTGGAAAAAGATACATTGTCTCTGACTTAGAAAACCTGAAAGTCATTGCCCATGTCTGAAGGGGCAAATGTGCAACAAAACCCCCCGCATAAATTAGCTGGGTCTTTGGGACTTGAAAAAAAAAATGACATGTATGTTTCAAAATAAATTAAAAGAAGAGAGAGCTATATATTTGACCCCAGCACTGCTCATTTTTCCTGCTTACTCTTTGGTTTCTTACGAAGTTTATATCTTCAAGAGCAACAAAAAGAGAAGAAAGGAGATCTCGTGGCATTACAAACAAATGATTGCTAACTACCTTTCTCCTAAAAGCTGCAGTCTCTAAAGCAAAAAAGCTAGCTTCCTCCCTGAGCCCTCGTGGAAGTCGTCACAAGAATAGGTAACACACAGCTGTCCTGCTCTGCTCCGGTCCCCCCTGCAAGGCGACATATCACAGCAGCGCTGCTCTCTTCTCATAAAAGTAATGAGAGAAACATCTGTCTCTCTGCTACTCTCTTTTCCAGGCAAATGGCACTTAAGATTCTCACTTTGGACTTATAAGTGCTCCCCCCACCCCACCCTGCCAAAGCCTCTTCAGGGTTAACCACTTCTCTCTCTTTCTTTGAATCTGTTGCTCACTTTTCTTGACCACTACTTTCAGATCGTTGAAAATCAAAGACCACAACAGAATGCACGCACATCTCCGACACTGTGGGATTTAAGAAACAAACAAACAAACAAACAAACAAACAAACAAACAAAACAACAGGTGAAGAATACAGGGGAATCAATTGTTATACGTGCATCCATAATTCTTCCTTTCTTTTTAAAAAAGAAAGTAGGAGAGGCAGTGTTTTAGAAATGTTTGTTACCTAAAATATTACAGAAGTTTGAAAATTATGGAGTGAAGCAGATCACAAATGGAATAATGTTAAGACTGGTGCTCTCCTGAAAAATGTTTCTACAGCTGATATCAAAGAAATTACTGCTCATGGTTTCTTCTAGGCATTTTATGGGTTTGGGCCTCACCTTTAGGTCTTTAATCCATTTTGAGTTTATTTTTGTGTGTGGTGTAAGGCAGTGGTCCAGTTTCACTCTCATGTTGCTCTCCAGTTTTGCCAACATTATTTGTTGAAGAGACTATCTTTTTCCCCAATGTAAATTCTTGCCTCTTTTGTCATAGATTAATTGATTATAAATGCATGTATTTCTGGTCTTTCTATTCTGTTCCATTGATCTATGTGTCTATTTTTGTGCCAGTACCATACTGTTTTGCTTACTACAGCTTTGTAGTGTATCTTGAAATCTGGGATTCTGATACCTCCAGCTTTGTTCTTCTTTCTCAAGTTTGCTTCGGCCATTCATACAAATTTTAGGATTGTTTGTTCTGGCAAGGAAACAAAAGCAAAATTAAAGTATTGGGACTCCACCAAAATAAAAAGCTTTTGCACATGGAAGGAAACCATGAACGAAACAAAAAGGCAACTTACTGAATGGGAGAAGATACTTGCAAATGACATATCTGATCAAGGGTTAGTATCCAAGATCTACAAAGAACTCAGTCAGCACTAAGAAAAGAAATAATCTCGTTGAAAAATGGGCAGAGGACCTGGGTGGACATTTTTCCAAAAAAGACATCTAGATGGTGAACAGACACATGAAAAGATGCTCACATCACTCGTCATCAGGGACATGCAAATCTGAGACCACACGAGATGTCACCTCACACCTGTCAGAATGGCTAAAGTCAAAACCACAAAAACAAATGGTGAGGTTGTGGAGAAAAAGGAACCCTCGTTCATGGTTGGGGGGAATGCAAACTGGTGCAGCCACAGTGGAAAACACTATGGGGGGTCCTCAAAAAATTAAAAATAGAAATATTTTATGATCCAATCATTCCACTTCTGGGTATTTACCACACCCAAAAATATATATGTGTATATAAACACCTAATTTCAAAGATATATGCACCCCATATTTATTGTGGCATTATCTACAATAGCCAAGATATGGAAGCAACCCAAGTGTCCATCCATAGATGAATGGATAAAGATGTGGTGTACATATACAATGGAATATTACTCAGCCATAAAAAGAATGAGAAATTGCCATTTGCAACAACATGGATGGATCTTGCAGCCTTTTAGAAGGAGGGGGTGGTGCCGTCTGAGAAGCTGAGTGTAGAAACGTTCCTTCCTGGAGATTAGGAGACTGGCTTCTTAGGAAATTTTCTTATTTCACTTTTCTCAGTGCTTTCAAACACAGCGTTGATCCTTCTGTAATTTTGCTTGAAGATGTCACAAAGAGGAGAGCCATACCCCCACAACGATCTGAAAGATTCCCTAAGGGGTGAAGCCTTCAAAATCTGTAGATTTCAAAATAATCTTTGTGTTTAACTGAGGACCAAGCTGTACTAAAAAGGCCTGTCTTTCAATGTCTTCTGCCCACAAGACCCATTCACAAATTGGAAAGCGTTCTCTCCACCTCTTCTCATGCATGTTTCCACAAAGAGTGTTTCGGTCTCCTCCTAGGGTTTTATTAAGCAACGTCATCTTTATTGCATTGCTTTTATTGATTTCTCTACGTGATTTTATGCCTAGACTGTCCGCCTTCATTCCAAACCTTAATACTCATCTCATGTTGCTTATGTTTTAAGGGTTTCTCCAGACAGCCATGTTCATGCTGAGGTCGACCTTTCTTTTTTTAAATATTTATTTATTTATTTAAATAATAATTTTTTGTTATGTTATGTTAGTCACCATACAGTATATCCTTAGTTTTTGATGTAATGTTTCATGGTTCATTATTTGCGTATAACACCCAGTGCTCCATGCAATATGTGCCCTCCTTAATACCCATCACAGGCCTATCCCAATCCCCCACCCCCCTCCCCAGGGTGGGTAAACAGAAGGGGGAATGAACCATGAGAGACTATGAACTCTGGGAAACAAACTGAGGTCGACCTTTCTAATGTCCTTATCATACTTTCTTGAAGAAAATTCAGCTACTCTGGTCTTATTTGCCAATGAAACCAAACCACCCTGTAGCATCCTGTCCCTCTTCCTATTTACTATCTTTTAGAAGAGTTATCGAGAAGATCGCATTATTACTGAAGTGTCAGTTAGGAGATTGAATGCTCTCTCTACCATTTTCTTCAAATCCACTTGAAATCAACTAATGAAAACAAAACCAACAAATAGATTGGGGAAAAATAAATTCTTCTAAACAGCACTATGGCTAAAATCTACTCTCCACTTTCCACATCCCACATAGCCAAATTGTTAAATATTTTCATTGACTGACTTTTAAATATTTTTTAAAACTTGTTTTGTATTGAATTTTGACCCACAATTAGTTCTCCAGGCGAATACTTCTCTCCAAATTGTGTTAAGAAAGTGGCTTGACAGGAAGGGGAGCCTGGGTGGCTCAGTCAGTTAAGTGACTGACTCTTGGTTTTGGCTCAGGTCCTGATCTCAGGGTCCTGGAATCGAGGCCCACATTGGGCTTCTTACTGGGTATGGAGCCTGCTTGGGATTCTCTCTTCCTCACCCCCTTCTCTCTAATTAAAAAAAAGTGGCTTGAGAAGAAGATGAAAATAAAATTTCAAATTTGAACTTCAAATAATTTTTTAACTACTTTAAATAATTTAATGCTATTTGCAGCACTAAAGATCACAGTGTAAGGGGTTATAAAATCTTAAAGGAGTTACATGGCCATGATGAAATAGTGAAAAGTGAATGACAAAAAGATGGAAATATCTAAACTGAGCAAAATGTCCTTAAACTGAGCTCATTGGTTATTTAAGGACCATGAATAGACCATGAACAGAATTCATCTGTGGTGGTTTTAAAACATGGCTGCAAGTTCTTTAGCACTCCTCCCACTGAGAGGTGGAGTCCAATTTCCATCCCCTTGAATGTGGGTTGGCCTTACTGACTAGCTACTGACAAAGAGAATATGGCAGGAAAGAAGCTGAGAGACTCCCGAGTCTCAGTTAGAAGGGCCATCCTGCTTCTCTCTGGCTCTCTCTTCTGGGATGCTCACTCTTGCAACACAGCTGCCATATTGGGAGGAAACCCAAGCCACTCAGAGATGCCACGTGGAGATGACCTGGCCAGTGGCGGAGGTCCCAGCTACTTTCAAATGGACCCAAGATTTAATCAGCTATGGAAAGACTTGCAGGCACAAGAATGAGTCATACAGGAAGAGGTTTTTGTATTCGCAGATCCCTACACATGGGAGGCATGACATGCCACACAGGACAACATGGGAAGCCCCAGGGCCAGTCAGGAGGCAGAGGGACGGAGGGGAACATGTGGACAAGAGCCTTTATGGTAGTTTCCACGGGAAGGAACAGGAGAGGCGGGCCAAGCAAGTGTAGGATTGGCTAGCTGAAACAATTTCAGAGGGCTCTACAGCCTGGGGTCTGTCCCTACTTGTCTGGTACCTGGTGCTGGGTGAATAAAACAGAGGAATAAATAGTGGCTGGGGTGTGGGACCCCGAAAAGGAGGTGGTTGAGGTGTGGGCCCTGGAGAGTCATTTGTTCTCTCTTGAAATTAGCTAGTCCTGTGAGGGGCAGTCCAGGGCCAGCAAGGCCCAGATGTCAAAGCATCAGATGAAAAATGCATGTTTAGGGGCGGCTCAGTTAGTTGAGCATCTGACTCTTGGTTTCAGCTCCGGTCCTGATCTCAGGGTTATGGGATCAAGCCCCACATCAGGCTCCATGCTCAGCACAGAGCCTGCCTGGGTTTCTCTCTCTCCCTCTGCCTCTCCCCCATGTGCTCTCTCGAAAACAAATCAATCAATCTTAAAAAAAAAAAAAGAGGCATGTTTAATATACCAGTTGACAGCCAGAATCAACTATCGGACACATATGGAGGTCTTTGAGGTGTCTCCCACCCATGTCACTGTTGTCTGGTTATGTCCGTCTGGGAGACCATAAGTGAGAGCATCTACCTGGTCCCCCAGTCGGCCCCCTGACACGTGGGAGACCATCATCATCTTCGTCATCATCTTTGATTGTTGTGGGTGTTCTATGCTCCTAATGAGTGTTTGATGATCAGAATACCCTCTGTTTAAGGAGTCGATATTACTTTTTTAAGATTTTATTTATTTATTTATTTATTTATTTATTTATTTATTTATTTGAAAGTGAGAGTGAGTAGGGGGGTTGCAGAGGGAGAGGGACAAACAGACTCCCTGCTGAGCGTGGAGCCTGATGCTTGATCCCACAGCCCTGAGATCACCACCTGAGTCTAAACCAAGAGTCGGACACTTTAACCGACTGAGCCCCCCAGGTGCCCCTAAGGAGCTGACATTATTGCATAAATCATTTTTCGTGCTATGCTTATTCTTTAAACATTGAAGAGAATCATATGTACATGGCTGATGTTATATCTCACATGTAAGACGGTCTCTCATATAAGAAATTCTTTGAAAAGCATAATTACGACATTTCCAGAGAGGCTTAAACACATAGATTGTCCTATCAGCCATAGCTTCTATTTTGAAGCAAATTACTCTCATCAGTTACTATGTATATACAAATAAAGATGTTCATTTTAATTATGTTCATCTTTGCTAAGGACTATTGAATATGAGAAGATGTCTGCTTGATGACAATAAAATTATGGAGCCAAAGCTTTGCTTGGGCTGCTACCCATAGGGCATTAATTCCCAGGTGCCCACGAGGTTATTCTAGCACCTTCGGGAATGCAGCCCTGGAGTGCAAGATTTCTACCTGGTCTCTCTGAGGGATCGGTGAGGCTGCACTCTCTACCTAGTCAAATACTGATTCACTATCATGAAGAGCGGTCTCTGTGGCTCTGGGACCCACCCACCAGGCTCGTTCTGCTGCTAGCGAAGCCACTAGGTGCACAGACACCTGAACCTGGAGGCAAAATGGCTCAGCTCACCACCCAAGAAGAAGGTTCATTTCTTGGGCTCATACACACGTGTGCCATGGCTATCACCTAGCAGGTCTTGGGAGGGTATTCACGCAAGGGGTGCTAATGGCTATCAGATACTTCACCAGAATCAGGAAGGGAAGCCCCTCCTTTGCAAAAAGGGGAGGAGAAATGACATATTTTGTTCTGTCCTCCTCTAAATATCTCTGGGTAAGAGGACGTAAGGTAGACCAGGTGTGGAGCCGCAGAGAACTCTGGGCCCCTTTCCTGTTGCTCTGTCTCCCTCTTTCCAGGTTGCTGACCCCCCACCCCCCAAGCCCCTGTCCTAGTCTTGTTGTATTGACATTTCTCATTTAAAAGGGAGCCCTCGATGTCACCTCAGCCCCCGAGACCCGAAGTTGTGCTGCTGATAGACTGGGGAAAAGACAGGAGAGAGATGGGGACTTGGGGGCTCAGGAGCTGTGCCTAGAACCTCTTCAAACCAGATGGGACTGGCTCTTGCCAGCTCGGGTGCTGTGAGGCCGACCTGCTCTGTGGGATGACCTCCACGGGAAGTCCCAATTCCACCTGCAACGCGTTAGAAGACAATCTGGGGAAATGGAACACGAAGCAATTTTAGGAAACGGCTTTGAAATCAGAGCGTAAAACAATGATTTTTTTAAATCTTAGGATTCTGACATTAGCATTTTACTAAATTATAATGCACACATTTTTAAAACAAAACCTGAAATTATCAGTGAAGCCATAAAAGAAAGCTCTCTGGAGGCAAAGTAAGATTTCCTTCCAGTGCATCTAAATGGCCTCGACCAATGGTCTTTCGAGGTTTCCGCATCAGCTTGTATCCCCAGTTCCCAGCTACATGCATAGTGGGTGCTCATTGTTGAGCCAGTGAGTGGGAGAGAAAAAGACATGGGTTCTTTGAAGAGCAGATAAGTAACTTACGCACTCAACCAAACAGACCAAGGATGACTGAGACTTCTTTTAACACCAAATACTGGGACGAAGAGCTATTTCAGACAGGATCGATACTACTAATTAAATTGATAGCAGCAGCCAATTGTGTCTGAATCTGGCTGCTCTGTGATCAACAACCCCCCCCCCCACACCATCCTGCCAAGTGAATGATCTTCTCCTTAATTCAATTAAGCTGTTTAGAAATTGCTGTTTTTAGATACAAGGGCTGGTTCTAGAAGGCTCCAATGGCTCGATTAGATATTCTCTGTGCTGATATAGGTTAGGATTTGGGTTGCAGGCAAGCAAAGAGTTTTGATGACTACTTGAGTTGCTTCTTGTCTTTTAATATATGATTTCAGCATTTGCTACCTGTACATAAATTTAGGAATTTTTCTTTCATGCTATTACTGCTATTCATTATGAGCCTATAACTCACCACAGGTTAAAATGCAGTCTTTGGAGCCATGATTTGCATCTATATTAAATGCAAATATAAGCATAACTAAATGTATTCACAAAGAATTCATTTAAATAGTCAATAGCACTATCGAAAAACCTGGTCTATAAATGCAGGCAAAAATCACTGAATATAAATGTGTCCAGTCAGCTAAATAAATGCATAGTGAAACATAGGTCCAGCATAGTGTCCTAAAACCCAACACTTTCAAAAAAAGGAAGAAAGGGAATGAGTAAGTACAAAGACCTGAACCATACAATGTCTCCTGGGCTCATCTATATTAGGATTTGAAATTGCCATTTAATTACTTATATACCATGAGCATCTTTAAAAGAGGGAAAGGTATTTCAGAAACTTTTAATAAAAGCGTAGGTACAATAATGTCCCAAACCATTAACAAGGGTTGAAAAAAAAAAAACCCACATAAAAATAGCTGAGAGGACGGGGAAGAATAGGTCAAGACATCCTGTCAAGAAAAAATACACCAACCAAGGACAGAGCTTGGCTCTCAATTTCCTGGCAGGAGGGGCATACATGGTATTTAATGATGTTGAGCTATTTCAAGTGACCAAAAGAAAAATAGCAGTACACCATTCTTTCATCAAGTATTTATTAAGAGCCCCAAACAATGGTGAACAAGTCATTCAAAGTGTTCTCTTCACTGCTGTACAATTTCAAAGTTTCTATCGGACTTATCAATCAACTATCGCAAAGAGTCCTTCCAAGGAGGCTGAAATACACAAATAATGTGACAAAATGCTTGGTGTGTCCTCAGATGGGAAGAGTTGGCTTCCTACTTTGAAGGGTAGAAAATCCACAACTGAGGAACTTAAGATCTTGTAGGAAAAATAGGTTTATTGGGACAGGGGTCACAGATAAAACTTAGGAAAGCTTTGTACATATTTTTATATCCCCTGAAATAAAATAGCCTAACAATGAATAATAGACATTAAGGATGTTTGGTATTGCTCTAACTAGTAATAATAAAGACTATAAAATTAATTTTTTAAAAGATTTTATTTATTTATTTGACAGAGAGAGTGAGCAAGAGAAAGAACATGAGCAGGGTCAAAGGGTGAGGGAGAAGCAGACTCCCTGCTGAGCCCGGAGACCGCCTTGGGACTCGATCCCAGGACTCTGGGATCATGACCTGAGCCGAAGGCAGACGCTTGACTGACTTAGCCACCGAGGTGTCCCTATGAAATTAATTTTTATCTATAGTGCATTGTTTGTTAGGATTTCCTTTTCAAACGTTTTAATCAGATGGTATATATTCATACCTCCTTCTTGAAAATAATAATAATACTATACCTATAATTCTGTATTGATTCTCCATTCAAATACCCAAATATTTAAAATTGTATCATCCTGATTTCCACATTCCATGTTTTGCAGTGTTTATAGAAATTGGGATTATTAAATTGGAAAAGTCTTTATGCCACTTGCCACAACGCACCTGGTTATATAGGTCACAACACTGGCCATGAAAGCCTCACAGCTTCATTAACACAGCTCAGTTCTCTCCTTTCCAACAAAAAAGTCTAATTTTAAGGACCTAGTTTCCTTCCCTTTAGCTGTTTTTCTTTCTCTAAGATTTTCTTGCAAAAGCGCTACTCTTGCATCTTTGTTTTCAATTTCTAAACTTTATTTCCTTATTTTCTAATTATCCCCTGAACAAATGGCACACAATTTTAATGTATTGGAATTGAATTCTTACAACTGTTGGGAAGATGTTCAGAGAAAAAACACCATGGGGTAGAATTTGAGTTAGAGGATTTTGCTTTGAGCATGGTGGACTCTACTAGCCAGTCAACCTTGAGAGCTCTGGAAGTTGGTGGGGATGGAATGAACAGGTGTTAATCACATACCTTGAGCTGGACACTGTTCTAGGCCCCGTGCCAAGTTATTTCCTATCATGAGAACAACTCGAAGCTAAGTGCTAGTACATCCACTGCACAGAAGAAAAATGGAGGCTCAGGAAGGTCAAGTACATTCTCCAAGGTCCTACAGCTGATCAGCAGTAAAGCTGCAATTCAACAATACTTTCCTCTGGTACCAACCTTCCCTAGATTTATTTTGGAATCTTTTTTTCTAATACATGTACCACACCAAAATGGGCACACATGCCAACAACACCATTTCCAAATATTGCGGTGTGCGTCAATTTGTTAAGTTATATGGAATAGACTGAACAAGCTGGGTAATCATTCCAACTTATCTCACCATTTAGAAAATGTGAGAGTATGGACTTGGTGATTTTTGATGGACACGAAAAATTCAGTATTAGCCCACCTGTGTGTTTCATTGTCGTTGGTCATTATGTGAGTGGCCATCTTTGGCGTGAAGGGACAGTACAGCCGTGAGTATAGCTTGCCTCTGTTATTTCATAGCTGTGTGAAGTTGGGCAGTTTCTTTCACCTCTCTATGCTTCAGTTCCCTCTTTTGTAAAACCTTGATAACAACAGTAATTATCTCGGGACACCTGGGTGTCTCAGTCAGTTGAGCAGCTAACTCTTGGTTTCGGTTCAGGTCATGATCTCAGGGTCCTGGGATCCAGCCCCGAGTCAGGTTCCTTGCTCAGCAGGGAGTCTGCTTCTCCCTTTCCCTCTGCCCGTCCCTGTACTTGCATAGACTCTCTCTCTCTCTAAAATAAATAAATGAATCTTAAAAAAAATAGTAACTATCTCAGAGTTAAGAGGATAAATGAATTAATACGTATGAAGTGCTTAGAGCAGTGACTGGCATGTAGTAAGTTCTGTCTGGGTCTCTATTAACTTAAAAAAATGTTTTTTGTTCTCTAGCGATAATACAATTCCCACAGTGAGCCTTAGGGAAAAAAAATGAATCACAAAACTAAGACAAAAATCTTTTCAAACAAGTACACAGGCTGATATGAAGAAAGAGAAAATGTAGATCATTTTGGTCACGACTTTGTGAATGTGGGGTGGGAGCTGTTGGCCTCCGGTGAGGTTCTCATTTGACAAAATGGACATTGAAACCCATCTGTGTTAGACAATCCGTTTCTTCATTTATTTCAATGCAGTTAATGTTTGTGAAAGTCACCTCTATGACTACGATGCCCATCTTTGACCTCTGACAAAATGGGAGGTTGAAATGGCTCCACATAATATGAATGGATTTAAAAGAACAATGTTCATTGGAAACCAAAACAACCTTTCAACTTCCACTTCGCCGCGGATGAATGCATCTGGATGTTTGGGACACCGGGTGATTTAGGGGAGGCTGTGAGAATTTCCTCTGTGTTTGCCTGCAGTTGTGAATGATGGGAAACCATCCCCCTTGATTTAACCACAACATTTCCTGGAGTTTGAGACAAAATAGAATGTTTTCCATTATTCTTTACTTTGTAGGCGCAAGAATGTCAAACCACTTACGCAGTACGGGAATAGACTCCATAAACGATCACCACAGACCTAAAAAAAGTCTGACCAACATTTCTTGAGTGCCTCCTAAATGCCGAACCTAAGAATATAAACATCGTGAATGTCACCAACCTCAGAATCAGCGGTAGTGTGGACAGGTACGGGATTGGGAGAATTACGTGCCGCTTGCTGGGGTCAGCAATTTATATGCATATAAAGCCCTGGGAAGTAGGGTCCCTGCGCTTAAGAAGTGGACACTCAGAGAAGGCACCTGTCAGGCGACCATAACGTCATGCAATGGGTGGTGTCCCCTGGAAGTCTCCTCCAGGCACATGGCCTCCGTAGCGCGTATGAACCTACACCCAGAGCCTCTTCTCCAGAGGAAATCAGCTTCCACAGGAGACCAAGAGCTGATGCTTTCTTGTGACTGGGCCACGTTGACTCCCTGGGAAGGTAGGTGAATTTGCAAGATGCCTAAAGAATGTACAAGAAAGAAATCCAGATTTCCTTTTCCCAGCTAGATCTTGATTCCCGCTTTAGGCCACAAGATGTCTACAGAAAAAGATATTTAAGAAATAAGAATCCTGGGGCGCCTGGGTGGCTCAGTCGGTGAAGCGTCTGCCTTCAGCTCAGGTCATGATCTCAGGGTCCTGGGATCGGGCAGGGAGTCTGTCCCTCTCCCTGCTCGTGTTCTCTCTCAAATAAATAAATCTTAAAAAAAAAAAAGATAAAAATCCTCCGCATTCAGCGGCAGCTTCGGGTGCGCACAGTAACCGTCCTGCTGGTTTCTGCTTGTGGAACCCCAACCAGCAGCGGAGAGCCCTGCGTGCAGGGACGCGCTTCCTCTTCCCAGCAACGCTCTGATGTGGGCACCGCTGTCATTTCCATTTCATGGATGGAAAAGGACACGGTGCGGGGCAGTTAAGTCATGGCTGCATGAGCCATCTGAGCCCCGGTGTGTCTCCTGTAAGGCGTGTCATGCCCCTCTGACAGGGAGCCCCTCTAGCCCCAGGCATGGCTGTATTTCCTGCCTCTGTCTGTCTATCCGTCTCCACCGCTTTAACCTTTCCCTGGTGGGGATGTCAGCCTGTCCCTGGCACCCAGGGGCCATTGCTGTAAGGCCAGCGATGCCCAAGAGTGGAGGAGAAAAATGAGGTTGGTTCAGAAATGGGCTGAGGCATTTCTGCGAGGATCTAAGAAGACGCTGGAGGATTCCCATCCCTAATCTCTCCACATCCTCTCCGAGCAGGTGCAGCTCAGAGGGCCTCCCATCCATCTGGGCAACAGCAACCTGTTACTAATCTTTACCACCCGCTGCCCTTCCTCCCCTTTTACAGATGCGGACACTGACGCAGGAGGAATGGAGAGAGGCTGGCCTAGGGCCACACACAGCACAGCGGGGAGGAAATGCCACAGACTGAATTTCTGGCCCTAGACATCCATCTACCGACATGCCAACAGGAATGGATGCCCGGGGCCTCAGTCGATGGAACATGAATATATTCAACGGGCTGCTGATCCACCTTTCCCTTCCAGAGGCAACGGTGGAGCGAGTGTGGTCTGTGCATTTACCCCAAGGCAACAGGGAAACCTCCCAGCAGGACACAGACTCCAGAAGCCAACGTGAGAGCAAGAGTCACACCTGCCTTAAGGACACAGCAGGCTGCGTGGGCTTTCTGTGTCGGCTGAATTATCAGAGTATCCACAGACGCGCTGATGTCCGCAGGAGAATTAGCGACCCCAGGGAGGGATTCCGGCTGACCACATTCACCTCCTCCACAGTCCTGTTCCCGAAATTCTGCGCCCTACACACAGGCACCATGCCCACCTCATTGAGGCCAGTGTCCCGACCTTTCAAAACCCGACTCCTCTTCAGTAGGACATCGAAACAAAGACACCTGCGTGACCGTGAATCTGCGGCCTTATCTTTGGAAAGCCTGCACTTCTGAGCGAACGGCAAATAGGCCCCTTTCTCCCTTGACTGCTGATGGAGCGGGTGAGGGAACATAAGGATTCTGAGCTCTGTTTGCCTTTACGCCAGGCGGGCGGGTGGGGCCACGGGTTTTCGCTGGCAGTCTTGGCCTGAGAGAGGGTGTCCTCTGTGTAGGGTACATGCAAGCTGGAACTTTCCACTGGGGAGGGGCTTTCCCTGGCCAGCAAGCGCCCACCCCCCCCAAAACTGCTCTTGTGTGGACATTCCCAGCTGCAAGGGTTACGGCATTCAAGAAGCTCCAAATGACAGTGACACTGTGCACCCTGACCCCGTCTGGGAACTCTGGCTTCCTGCTGCTAAAGGAGGCTCTGAGGGGCGTCTGCGTGGCTCAGCCGGTGAAGCGTCCGACTCTTGATTTTGGCTCAGGTCACGATCTCAGGGTCCACCATGGGCATGGAGTCTATTTACGGTTCCCTCCCTCTGCCCCTCCCCTGCTTGTTCACCTCTCTCTCTCTCGAAAGCAGAAATTAAATAAAAAGTTAAAAGTAGACAAACGGAGGCTCTAAGATACCAGGAGTCTCAAGGTGTGACCTGTGGATGGCTCCATGTGGCCATTGATTTCAGATTCTGATCTTCGAATATTTGTAATAATGTCTGAACACGTTTGATGGAATGAGCCATTTACGTTTATCTACTTAATTTAAAAAATATAGCCCCTCGTTACTGCCTTATGTGAAGTCATGCTACCAGGTCAATACATTCGGATGAGATCAGTTGCTTCAGAAAACCAGGGATTACTGGCAGAGCAGATGTCCCATGGGTTCCTTTCTGCAGGCTGTAAACTGTTCAGAGAACAAAACTAAAGTACGATGTTAACGAGATCGTAAGTAAGCATTCGAAGATGATTATGATAAAACAAAACAGAATGCCCTATAGTGACTTTGCCAGTTGCTCTCAATCAGAGGACCGTAAAATCGAAACCGGCCAGTAAACTTGAAGACTTCATTCTGTCTCAGGCAGGGATCAGAAAGCCCTGGGGATGGCAAACGTGTCTACAGTTTGTACTTTTAAAAATGTTACTATAAATCAGGTATCATAAACCCGGCGATAAACTTGAGAAGCCACCTTTCACGTAAGGCTTGGTGTCAGAATTCCCCAGCGATAAAAATTTTTTTCCTACAATTGTTGTTTTTTAAACATAATACCCAAAATAGTTATTAAGCTGGGTGCGTCTGACAAATGTTTACATGAGAGACTGGGGTTAAGTTACTCATCGGCCCTCTGTTATAATATTACTTAAATGTTTCCAATGTGGTATTACTCTTCATTATTTCGTTAACGTAATTCCGGAGGGAATTGTTTTTCTTCTCATTGTGTCTGAGGGCTGCACATCATGCCCTAGGGTCTCAGGTGTGAAGGCTGCTCTCCCCAGTCTCCTTCCTCCTATTTGTAGCCCTTAAACTGACACCCTTGCTTACATCCTAGAAGGTTCTATGCATTTACATATAAGGCAAAGTAAAATAGAGGAGAATACTGAATGGCTGATTTTGAGGCATTGGCTTTGCTTAAAAATATTTTATATACAATCCTCTACTATTTGAAATAAAACTGAATACCCACACCCCATATCATAAGCACTCCCATTTTACAAATGAGAAAACTGAAGTACTAAGGGGTTAAGTGACTTGTTTGAGATCAGCCGGCTTAGGGTAAAGGCCCTGGGTGTTTGGTTTGTCTGACACAACCAATGATTTTAATCACGCTGACACTTGTCTTTCCAAGCACCACACGTGCCTGAAAAAATCCAGAACACCATTGTAAGGAACATGTTGGACTGTCTCTACCACCAGGGGCGTGTGCTGTCTATCACTTTCTTTCTTTCTCTCATTCATTCATTCATTCATTCATTCATTCATTCACATAGCCTCTCACTCATTCAACAAATATTTGTTGAGATACTGGACATCATGCTAGGTGCTGGGGATTTATCAGAGAACAAAACAGACAGATACAGTCCCAGTTCTCATCCAGTGGGAGAGATGTTGTCCAAGCAATCTCATCAGTAATTACCTAATTATCAGTTTGGAAGTGTGATTCAAGGAAGGCAGGAAGAGGGCTGTGAGCATGTGAAGGGGCACCTTCACTGAGTCTGGGAATAGGGAAGTCCCTCCTGAGGAAGGGACCGTTAAGCTAAAGGGTATAACCTTCAGAAGGAGTGACAGTACAAGTCAGGCTCTTGAATGTTCATGACAAAATGACAGCTTGGGCCTCCTACTTAATGCAGCAGTCATTCAGAAATTCCTCTTCTCACCTCAAGCAACCACATGGAATATCTACTCACAGATACTTGTTTAAAAATTAAAAATTCGGCCCAAACTCAACTGTTTTGGAAGCTTGCTTAAGACTTTGGATTTTGGAAAATGTTGGCTCCTCTTCCTTACCCTCCCACCTATCACCATCTTGCTAATCTCACCTCTTAAGTGTGTGTATATTTGTCCCCCTCATCTGTGTATACTTCTCACTGCCTGATATCATCGCTCCCCAGGATCTGTGCAAACACCTCCCTGCCTTCAGTCTTGTCAGATAAATTATCCCCGCTGGTACCTGTTGGTATCCCTGTTGGTGTTCTCTCTCAAACACGGTTTGAACCAGGGTCTTTTCCATCCTTACTTTGCTAGCTGCTATGTATCAGGCTGGTTATGTGTATCATCTCTGCATATTTCTGTCATTGCCTTTCATGTGATACATGGCTGCCATTAGCATGGTTTGGGTTGTTTGCAGAATTGGGCAGGCAAAGACTAGGAAGAAATTCAGGATCCATTAAGATAGTGTCCGCTTACCTTGAAAGAGTCAAAGAAACACAAATCCAATTGAGGCAGTGGAGAAAATTCATTACATCTTGGTGGGGATTGCAGATTTCAGGGACCGAACAGAAAATTAAGTCATGGTAGAATTTAAGTCTTGGGACATGGATAAGAATACTGTCCCTTTGGGGCGCCTGGGTAGCGCAGTCGTTAAAGCGTCTGCCTTCGGCTCAGGGCGTGATCCTGGCGTACCGGGATCGAGTCCCACATCAGGCTCCTCCGCTGGGAGCCTGCTTCTTCCTCTCCCACTCCCCCTGCTGTGTTCCCTCTCTCGCTGGCTGTCTCTCTGTCACAAGAATAAATACATTAAAAAAAAAAAAAAAGAAAAAAAAAAAAGAATACTGTCCCTTTATCAAGTTCGGGAGCACCTTTTATAGTGAACAACAAAGAGATCCCACTGCGTCTCGTCATGATGGTGGCAAGAATCAAGTCCCAGGATCCGAGGAGGGGATATCTCTAGGTCTTCAGGAAATCTCAATGTATTTGCTTCGGTTGGGATCCCAGTTTCTTTAGTGGGTAAGTTTTTTGTTTGTTTGCTTGCTTGTTTTCACCCCGGGATGATACAGAATTAAGTTAGTTAAATGTTGAAATAAATGAAACAAATATGTTAAGATTTTAACTAGATTTGGAAAATATGTGTGTATATTTGTTCTAGTGAATAGTTAGAATGTTTAAGAGAAATAAGCACATTTCAATACGTAAAAGAATGTCATTCTAATTTCACATTTCAATTTAAAATATGACATTAATTAGGTCAACTTAATGATTCTAAGTTAAAAAGTATGAGACTACTGCCAAGGTTGTAAACAATATGAAAACCGTTCAAAGAGCTTGTGATTCATTATGTGTGCAAGTTTCCTTTTATAAGAGTCGAAGGAGCAATGCAGGTACTTGAAAAACTGTTGTTTATTAATCAGACAATTGAAGAATTTAATGAAGAAATTGAATATATTATTTTTATAAATACAGTTTAAATTACTTAAGAGAATTCAGTTAAGTGTAATGAAAGTTTTCTTAAAAGTGGTTGTAAAAATGCCGTGAACCTATAAATAGAATAAAAAGATTTGTAAGTTGAACTTAAGAGCTTAAGGTTCAACCTTAAAATGAGGTTTTGGAACTTGTGAATTTTTAATTTTAATAAATCAACTACTAATTTTTAAAGCTCTGAATTCTGCAAGGACAGGAACAGTCAAACTGAGGAAGCGATTATCAGTGATTTATCAACTCGTTCCTTTCCGTGGGGAGTGCCCTGAAGATGAGGGTCAGGTCTCACTGAGAGGCTCGTGTTTTTATTACTATGACTTTCTTTGTAACTACTTCACCTTTTTATTAACTGGATGACCTCTTGTTTTAGTCTGCATTTATATAGACCACGATTGAATATTAATACCAATTATTCAGCTTTTAAGACACAAATAGTCTTGAAGCTAGGTTGTTTTAAAATTCCAGTTCAGGAATTCTAGGGAAATATATTTTTTTCAGCTTTATTGGGATTCAACTGACATCATGTAAATTTTCCTCTATTTGAAGATCTAATTGACTTTATTAAACACGTAAATCTAAGGTGTACAATGTAACCCTTTGATATGTGTGTATATCGTGAAACGATGACCACAATAGGTTAGTTAACACACCCATCACCTCACACAGTTACAGTTTGTTTTTTGTGGTGCAGCAAGAACTTTAAAGATCTACTCTCTTAAGAGAACAACTTCTAAATATACAATACAGTGTTGTTAACTACAGTCACCGTGCTGTATGTTACAGCTCCAGAACGTATTCATCTTATAACAGGAAGTACACCGTCCGACCGTCTTCACCCCCACCCAGTCCACCCCTGGCGACACCCACCAAGATGCTCTCTGTTTCTAGGAGTCTGGTTTGCGGTTGGTGGTGTTGTTTTAGATTCTTATTTCAGTTCAAATGATGTCCTCAAGTTTCATCCCTGTTGTCACAAATGGCAGGGTTTCCTTCTTTTTATGGCTGAATAACATTCCATTGTGTATATATACCACATTTCTTGATCCAGTCATCCATTGATGGACACGTAGGTTGTTTCCACGCCTTGACTACTGTAAACAATGCTTCAATGAATACAGGGATGCAGATATCTCTATTTTATTTATTTGTTTGTTTATTTATTTATTTATTTATTTATTTATTTATTTATTTATTGAGAGAGAGAGCAAATAGGGAGGGGCAGAGGGAGAAGGGGAGAGAGGATCTTAAGCAGGCTCCAGGTTCAGCATGGAGCCCAGCATGGGGCTCGATCTCACGACCCTAAGATCGTGAACTGCGCTGAAAACCAAGAGTGAGATGTTCAACCCACTAAGCCACCCAGACACCCCCCAGATAGCTCTTACAGATAATGATTTGATTTCTTTTGGATATACCCAGAAGTGGAATTATTGAATCATACGGTAGTTCTATTTTTAACTTTTTGGGGAACCTCCATACTATTTTCCGTAGTGGCTGCATCAGTCTGCAATCCCACCAACAGTTGCACAAGTGCTCCCTTGTCTCCGTATCCTTACCAGCATTGCTATCCCTTGTCCTTTTCGTAACAGCCGTTCTAATAGGTGTGAGGCAATATCGAGGTTTTGATTTGCATCTCCCTGACGTTGAGCACCTTCTCATGTTCTTCTGGCCATTTGAATATCTTCTTTGGAACTATGTTTACTCAGTTCCTTAACCCATTTTTAATTGGATTGTTTGGTTTTTGCTATTGAGTTGAATGAGTTCTAGGTATATTTTGAATATTAACCTCTTACCAGGTGTGTGGTTTATAGATATTTTCTAGGCTGCCTTTTCATTTTGTTGATCTTATTTGTTTGTTTGTTTGTGTTGCTGTGCAGAAGCTTTTTTGTTTGGGGTGGTCGATTTTTGCTTTTATTGTTTATGTGTTCAATGTCATATCCATAAAATGAATGGCAAGACCGATGCGAAGGAGATTTTTCCCTATGCTTCTTCTAGAAGTTTTATGGTTTCAGTTCTTACATTTAAATCTTTAAGCCATTTTGAGTTAAGTTTTGTAAGGGGTGTAAGTTAGGAGTCTCGTTTCATTCTTTTGCCTGTGAATATTCAGTTTTTCCAGCATCATTCATTGAAAAGACTATCTTTTTCTCATTTAGTCTTTTTGGCTCCCTAGTCAAATATCAGATGACCAAGTACACATGGGTTTATTTCTGGACTCTACTCAGTTCCACTGATCTGTGGGTCTGTTTTTATGCCCCTACTCTTCCGTTTTGATTACTATAGCTTTGTAATCAAGTGACTTGATTACTTTGTAATTAATTACTATAGTTTGAAATCAAGGAGTGATGCCTTGAGCCTTTCTCTTCTTTCTAAGGATTGCTCTATCTGCTTGGTGTTTTGTGGTTCCGTACAAATTTTTAGGTTGGTTTTTTTTTCTGTTTGTTTTTATATGCTATTAGAACCCTATCGAGGTTCAAGGTATTGCATCGAGATGGCTTAGATAGATGTCTTTGGGTGGCACAGACATTTCTACAATATTAATTCTTCTGTTCCATGAGCATATCTCTTTCCATTTATTTGTGTCTTTAAGTCCTGTCATCAGTCTTCTAGTTTTCAGCGTACAGATCTTTCATCTTCTTTGTTAAATTTATTCCTAAGTATTTTCTTGTTTTCAATGCTATCGTGAAAGAGATTGTTTTCTTCATTTCCTTATCAAGTGTTTCGTGGTTAGTGTATAGAGACACAACTGATTTCTGCATGTTGATTTTGTTTCCTACAACTTGACTGCATTCATTCCTTAGTTCTAGCAGTTTTTTGTTTTTTGGGTTTTTGTTTTGTTTTTTATGACCTCCCTCAGCTTTTGATTGTTCGGGAAAGTCCTTATCTCTCCTTTGCTTCTGAAAGACAGTTTCTTCAGTATAGTATTCTTGGTTGACAAGGTTTTTTTTCTTTCAGTATTTTGAATGTATCATCCCACTCTCTGCCTGCAAACTTTCTGTTGAGAAACCCACTAATAGTCTTATGGGGGCGCCCTTGCCTGTGGCGAGTTGTTTTTCTCTTGCTGATTTCAAACTACTCTTTGTGTCTTTGACTCTTGACAATTTAATGATAACGTGTTTCAGTGTAAGCCATTTCAGGTTCAGCCTATTTGGAATCCTTTGGGTTTTGTGAATCTGGATGTCCATTTCTGTCCTCAAGTTTGGGAAAATTTCAGCTGTAAATGTTCTGTCCCTTTCTCTTTCTCTTCTCCTTCTGGGATTTCCATGATGTGTATATTCTTTTGATGATGTCCCATAAGTCCCATAAGCTTTTTTCACTCTTTAACATTCTTTTTTCATTGTTACTTTCCTGACTGGATGGATCATTTCAAATGATCAATCCTGTAGTTTACTGATTCCTTCTTCTGTTTAGTTGAGCCTGCTGTTGAAACCCCCCATTTAAGTCTTCAGTTCAGTCATCGTATTCTTCAGCTCCAGGATTCTGTTTGGGATTTTTTTTTCTTTTCTTTTTTTTATGATTTCTATTGCCTGTTGAACATCTCATTTTGTTCATGCATTGTTTTCCCTAATTTCCTGTCTGTGTTCCTGAAGTTTACTGAACTTCCTTAAAAGGATTATTCAGAATTCTTTGTCGAATGTTTCATAGATCTCCATTTCTTTAGGGTCAGTTATTGGGGCTTATTCATTTCTTTTGGTGCAGTCACGTTTACCTGATTCTTCATGATAGTTGATTCCTTATGTCAGAATCTGTACATTTGTGTAAGTGGTCTCCTCTTTTCCAGACTTTATATGTTGACTTTGGCATGAGAAGACCCTCACCAGTCAGCTCAGCTTGGGTTACT
Organism: Ursus americanus; assembly: GCF_024610735.1. Taxonomy (NCBI): domain Eukaryota; kingdom Metazoa; phylum Chordata; class Mammalia; order Carnivora; family Ursidae; genus Ursus; species Ursus americanus. Next base: position 103,662,311 of record NC_142128.1, on the reverse strand, counting down.
GGATGGGTCAGCTAGTAGCATCTGTGGGCTGACTGGATTTGCCACTTGTGTTTTTAGCTGAGAGAGGCCACTGCTTGTGATCTGAGGTGGGGTGGTTTTTTTTGGAGGGTGGGTTCCACTGGCCAGGCTTTGTGGTTGTGTGGGCCTGCTGGCTGGGCTCCACATTCAAACAGGGCCACTGGGTGGGCTGCCTGATTGGGCAGGACTGTTGGCTGTGTTCTGCAGTCATGCTGGGCCACTAGCTGGGCTCTGCAATCCCCTCTAGTTGAGTGAGGCAGCAAGCTATGCCTGTGGGAAGTGTGATGCCACCGGCTAGATTCTGTGATGAAGCAAGGTTGTGAACTGGGCTCTTCAATCACTCCTGGTTGGGTGGGGTCTCAGGCTGTTCTCCCAGACCAGTTGGTGCCACTGGCTGGATTCTGTGTTCAGGCTGGGCCACAAGCAGGGCTTCACAGTCAGATGTGTCCTCAGACTTTGCTCTGTGATCAGATGGGGCTTCAGGCTGCACCCTGAAGTTGGGCAGGGCTGCCGGCTGGATTCTGTGGTTTAGAAGGGCCTCCAGCTGTGTTTCGCAGCTGGGTGGAGCTAAAGACTGTGCTCCACAGTTGGGTGTGGTCACTGTCTGGGCTCCCTGCTTGGGTGAGGCCACAGGTTGTGTTCAGGAATCAGGGAGGGCTCTAGGCTGGGCTCTGTGGCTGGACACTACCATAGGCTGGACTCCAAGGATTCCCAGGGTCACTTTTCAAGCACCCTGGTTATATGGGGCCAGACCAGAGGCTTTGTTAACAGTTGTGCATGGCTGCTGGCTTGATTTCCTGCCTACGTGGGGCTATAGGATAGGCTCTGCAGCTGCCTGGGTTCTCTGGCAAAGCTTTCTGGTCGGGTGGGACTGGAAGCTATACTCAGCAGTGGGGCTGTGAATTTGCTTTTCTGCCTGGGCACAGCCATAAAACAGTCTCCATAAAACAGTATGGCTCATTGGCTGGGAATCCAAATCAGGCAGAAATGACAACCAAGCCCCCTGGCCATATGGGGCCACTAGCTTGGCTCTGTGGATGGCCAAAGCTGCTGGGTGGGACCTCTGCTTGGGGGCTATGCCAATAAGAACGTGGTCTGCAAGATCTGAGTGCTGTTTCTACAAGTCTGCCCTCTTCTCATCTCTATCAGATCCCTAATGGTGGAGCCCTACAGATTCCCATGAGGTGAGACCGAAGCAAACCTCCCAGGAAGCATCTGGCAATGTTTGGGGACTGGGTATCCACCATGGGCTCTGTTTTACCCACTGGAGAAAATGTAGGTCTGGGGGGCCCTCTTGGTGCAGCGCTGTGCTGGCCCAAGGGAGAGATGATGTGGTCAGACTGTAGCTGTTGATCTTACTCTTCTAATGTGGTCCTTCTTGGTCTCTGTGGCCCAGGCGGTGCTTCAGCCTCACTCCCTAGTAGTGGGATTTTCACAAGGGTGTGTTGTCTGTGGATGGTGGATAGCTGATCTTTTTGTGAGGGGGACTAAAGTTGGTAATGACCTATATTTATCATCTTGGTAACATCACCCCCCCCGGGAAAATATCTTCAATTAAATATAGTATAAATATAATTCTTCATCCCTAAGACAATCGTGTAGGAACAGTTTCGATCCCTGAAGTCTGTAATGGACCATAAAGTCCATGGAGATTATTTTTATCTAATTTATAAATTCAGCCCATTATTCTGGATTGGACAAAAACTGAGTTCATTTTTCAGCCCTCTTCAACGAAATGTCCCACATAGCCAGTGACTTACACAAATCATATGGGATTTTAAATTACTAGTACATTCTATTGTGCCATCAAAAAGTTTCTGACTAAGAGGCAGAACTTTTAATGAAGCCAAGATTGCATTTAAAGACTGGCACCCTTCTAAAAGTGAGCAGCGAGGTGGTGGGGCCCAAGTGCTCCCTAGGAAATAGTGGGGCTCCCTGCAGCCCATAGAGAGCAAATTCTGTGTTGTTTTTGCAGTAGGCAAGACACCTTTCCATCAGTTCAACAGTGTTTTGACCAGTCTCCCCTGCAATCAGAGGCTCTCACATTTTTGAGGTTCCTGACTAATTGAGATTTCTGGAGTCGCAGGACAAATGTGGGCAACTGACCAGCCACATGGACATCAGACTCATGACCCGGGCCCAGGCAGTGTTGAACAACTGGCAGAGAGGTAACCACCAGCGCTGAGTGCTGGACACACAACTCAGTCACCGTCGACAGCACGGCGCGGTTTCCGCAGCCTCCCAAGACCAAGGGCGCCCGGCCCATGCTGGGCTCTGCGGGCAGGATGTGGGCCCCGCAGCTGCTCTGTGCCAGCACAGGTGGGACAGCTGCAATGAAGGGGCCAAAGAGCCACCTCAAAGTCACACTGTGCCCAGCTCCAAACACATGGTCTTGCCGTGGACAGCTGAGAAACAGCAGCAGCAGCGGCGGCGGCATTAGCAACGGGCCTGGTGGGGAGGGACAGAATGACTCCCTGTTGTGCGAAGCAGGCCAGCAGGCAGGGCCGCCCAAGCTCTGTCCGCAGCAGCTGCCACCGCCAGCCAACAGTTATCTTTACACGTGAGCCCCTTGGACCAGGACTTCCGGTCACACAGGACTGCCTTCCCAGCTCAGTCAGCCTAAGGGACATCTCAAACTCCCATCAGAGTACATCTGTAATGGGTACACGGGCAACTCCGCTGTGCTGCTCTCCTACCCGACTCCATTCGAATGTTCTCCACGTCCACATGGCCCCATGTCACTGGCAACAACCGCCCGGGACTTAGCTTGGTAGCTGTCAATTTAAGGATAGAGAGGCCAGCTGTCTAGCCTCACGGAGCTCCCCCACGTGTAATTCCACCCGACTGCATCCTTGGATCTTTCTCCAAAGCCAGCCTCTCTGGGACGAGTGGACGTCATGGATAGATTCCTGTTCGTTGCCCCTGTTCCCATCTTATGTGGGACAGTGCGGGCTTGCAGGAACAAGGCACGTGAGCACCCCCCGTCAAAAACTGTACTTTGGTTGAATTTTATTAGTTCCCTCTAAATGGGTGCCCACCCTGCATCTCGGCTGTGGCCCGTTATTTACATTAACCCTCAAACTCTGTCCCTTGATCTGGAACTGGCTGGGGTTAGAACGCTCACTATTATTCTCAAAGCCCATCAGACAACTTTCTTAGTCCTCCACACTGTGCTCTTCCCTGATGCCTTCTCCAAGGCCACCACCACCAACTGTAGTTTGGGACCTATTTTTCAGACTGAAGAATTGTTTTTCTTTTTTAAAGATTATTTATTTATTTGAAAGAGAGAGCACGAGCAGGGGGAGAAGCAGACTCTTTGCTGAGCAGGGAGCTGGATGCAGGACTCGATCCCAGGACCCTGGGATCATGACCTGAGCCAAAGGCAGATGCTTAACCAGCTGAGTTAGGGAGGTGGGGGTGGGAGAAGAACAAGACAAGGATACCCAGAAAAGGTACCAAAGCTATGCTTAGTTTGGAAGTCACAGTTCTTTTTTTTTTTTTTTAAGATTTTATTTATTTATTTGACAGAGAGAGAGACAGCCAGCGAGAGAGGGAACACAAGCAGGGGGAGTGGGAGAGGAAGAAGCAGGCTCCCAGTGGAAGAGCCTGGCGTGGGGCTCTATCCCAGGACTCGGGGATCACGCCCTGAGCCGAAGGCAGACGCTTAACGACTGAACCACCCAGGCGCCCTGGAAGTCACAGTTCTGATCACAATTCAAAGCCAGAAGATGTGTTCCCTGCTCTGCGCCTAAACCCGGACCATCGCCTGTCCATACTCCTGGCTGTGGCCCCGTGGAGGATCATTATACACTAACCGCTCGTTTCTTTTTGGACTATGATGTGCCAGGCACGACTTCACATCACGTCCCAATAAGCCCAGGAGAACGTGATATTATTTTCATACCCAAACGTGCCGATGAGAAAACCGAGGCTGGACCAGACTGACATATCCGCGGTGACATAGCCCCCGAGACGCACACGTAAATCCGAGAGTACAAGGACCGTCAGCGAGGGTGCCGGGGGTGTCTTCGAATCTGCACAGCATCCAGCAGGGGCAAGCTTCAGGTATCCCCGATGCCTCCGCCCCTTGTGCGACATCCCCGAGTCCCGATGAAACCACGAACCCACCCTGGCCAAGATGGCTAAGTTTTCTTTTACCCCTCACGTTTCTGGCCTCAGTTCTTGTCAGGTGGCTGGCTGTCTTTGCAAGCTTTCGTGGTCCTGGGGACCTCTGCACCTGCCAGCACTGCCGGAAGTCCTGCTTTGAGGAGCAAGCCTCATAGGGGCTGTGAAGGATCCACGCTGTCAGGCCTCGCTCACTCCAGTGCCTGCAACGTACGTCACGTCTTAAATGAATGAATCCCTCACTCTAGAAGTCACCTGGGGGGGGGGGGGGCGGGGAATAAAATAAAAGAGCCGGATGTGCAGCTGAATGGGGCACTTGGAATGAGAGAAACTACACTTCTTAGAGAAGAAAATGCATAAGCTTCCTTGACCCCAGAGTCCTTTTCCTTGGCCTGCCCCCAAGACTACCAAAACCCCAACTGACCACTTCCTTCCCACCACTGTCTGCCTTCCTGCCCGTCTATCCGGACCACTGAGTTTAGAAACCAGTAGGAAGGCCTTGAAAACAAATGGCCTGGCCTCACCACCGGCCAGGACTCTCGTGCACCGAGGAATAGAGACAAGAACCGCCGCCCTGTGCTCACGCCCTAGAGCACAGATGGCGGGAGCACGTTGGGCATTCGAGAGCTCACGCGTGCATGCACGTGTGCGTGTGTGCTCACACACGTGTGTGTTTCTAAGCAGGGGTGATGAAGTCACTATTACCCGGTATTTGCACTCCATACACTAAAGCAATGATTTGTCTCTTGTGAGAGTTGGAGAGGAGGCTGGCCTGAGGGTGCAGGGCAGTCCTTCGACCTGTAGCTTTGTGGGTGGCCTGAGACGGGATGTGACCCAAGCTTTGCCAGAAGACAAGGGAATAAGAAGGAAGGTAGAGGAGCCCGTGCTGAACTTAAGCTTGGGGCCTTCCAAAAAGGGGCCTCTGAAGCATATTTCTTCCTCGGCTAATTAAGCATGGACAGGGAATAGGGGGAAAATGTGTGGCAACCAAGCACACGTTTCCCGCTTTCTCTCACCTATGGCCACGGCACGAGAATGTGGTGGGAGCAGGGACGTCCGTAAATAGTCTGGCTCCAGTGTAACGGAGACAATTCCTGTTAGAACCACAGCTTCAGCATGTGCTAGAAATGACAATGCCATCCAGTGGCAATAGTTCCGGGGGGACCCTTCATTCCTAGTTACAGCAGTGAAACCGCGTGTGGGGGGTCCCTGCTGCTGGCGGTCTTCATTATCGTTTCATGTGCTTCGGGGAGGCCCGTGCACTCTGGAACTCTCCGGCATTCTACAAGCCCTTCAGGCACTGGAGTGGCTTGGCATTCATATTCATGTATCTCGCTTGCATGGCCGCAGAACCTCTATTCGTGGGAACCTCGTCCTTTGTGCAGTCAAGGTCACACCCCGTTTAAGGGGGAATCGTAATATGCCCGGAGAACATCAGCCATCGTAACTCAACTCTGAGATCCAAATTCCTCTCGGGTGCTTCAAGCTCTCTGCCTCTTGATTCAAAGTCAAAGGGAAGCCTAGAATACACGTGTGGAATTAAGATATTTGAGTCTACCTCGGAAACTTTGAAATGTTTACTTTGGAAACTCGTAAAGTTTCGTCTCCTTTAAAAAATATCCACGCCTTCCACGTTGTGGCCATAAGCAAAGTGGGGTTGTGTCAGTCAGAGACCTGGGCACCATTCCCAGCTCCTCTCCTCTCCCTCTTCATGCAGTGGGCGATCACTTCCGGTCGATTCCATTTATGGAGCACCTTTCAGTCCTGCACCTCCATTCTCATCCTAAACCCCGAGAGTCCCTCCTCTATTCTGTGCCTATACGGCCACCAGGAGAATTTTCTAAAACACGAGCCCTATCCTACCAGGTTCGCGCAGCTTTCAGAGTAAATGTCGGCATCCTTAGTATAGCCTAGAAGGATCTTTGTTGCTTGCTCCCTGCCTACCTGGCTTCACAGGTGCCCACAGCCACCCTCCCACCCAGCCAGTCTTGGGGAGCTCACACAGCCAAGCCCAGGTGCCAGTTCTTCCTGGTCTGAGGGTGCATTTTCTCCCCCCCCCCCCACTCTTGTGTTTCTGACTCGTACTTCCCCTTGAACACTCGGCTTAAGCATCTTTACCTTTACCCTGATGGCTCGCTCTGCCCTCACAGTCATGGGTTTGCTGCGCTATGTTTCTCACCGACCAGGACGGGCTCCTCCCAGACAGGCCCCGGATCCTTTTTCCCTCTGGATCGCAGGGATTCCACGGGGCTGACCCTGGAGAACGGGCAGGTGACCATCAAATCAGTATCAGAGAAACTCTGCCCGCTCCCACCTGAGCTACTCTCAAGGTGCTGCTGGACGGTGAGACCTGCATCCATCAAGGTCATAAGTAGCTTCCTGTCACCTATTGACACCACGTTGGCAACACCTGACGTTCTAAGCAGGAGGCGTGGGCGATGGGCGTGGGAGGCCCCTTGGAAGCCGTGGTGACGTAGGCAGAGCGGCGCCCTGCCCCTTCTCGTCTACTCATTCATCCGGAGCCGTCTGCCAGCCGCATGTCGGTTTGCTTACTTTTGTAGTGAGTTGGCTGTTTTCTCGTAAGGAGACGAGCGGGGGCATCAGGATCCCTCTCTCCTCCAAGGCCACCCATGGTTCACACGAGAATTTCATGCCAAATGGCAGAATGAGTCCCAGCGAGGCCCTCCACGGCCAGGAGGAAATGGGATATTCCGCGTTTATGCTTTAAATAGAACTTCTCAGTGTGCATCGAGGTATTTCAGTTGGTTGCTTGGTGCAAATGAAAAGGGGCTCTTCATCAGCTTCTGAGGGGCAGCTTGGGATTGGCTTGGATAAAACATTCTGAGAAAAGGGAACGGACCGACGGGAAGCCCAGCTGGGCATCTTCCCCGCCGGGTCCCTCACACCTCCCTAGGGCTTCCCAGGTAAACCGCACAGTTCCCTGGCAGCCTCGCCCTCGTCTTTAGGTGGCCTTTGCTTAAGCATTAGGTGGATGTTTGCAAGATCATTTCAGTGATTTCCCACAATTTATTTCAAGCATTTACTGTAGGTGGCTTCAGGAATTTTAAGTATGAGGTAAACGCCAGATCACCTCCCTAAACGTACCATATCCCCCGTTAGTTTTATACGGTTTCTAAAAGATGGGATAAGGCCCACTTATCCAGCGGCTTCTAACTCCGAGGAAGGGCCCTGGCTACACCGGAAATGCCTTCAAGGGGCCCCTCCCGGTGCCGTTGGGAGCGCTGCCCTTCCAAGTGTGACCCCAGACCCTCCCCAGACAGATTCTCCTAAAGACCCTCCCCAAGGCACCTTTTCTAGGATTGAACAGTGGAACACAAAGAAATCTGAGAATTTCAAGCCCAAGGATATAAACTAAGTCTTATAAATACGATTGTCCTTCTCCAGTGCTGTAAGCAAGCGCTGACTCACTTCCCCTGCTCGATAGGATTTCCTCCTGTGTGTACTCCCAGTGCAAAGGGATTCTTGAAATGCCTTTGCTATTACCCCAGTGTCTTCAGTGTGTCTCTCTTTATATCCATAGGCCTTACTGAAGGCGTTCCTAGCCATCTCCATGGCTTTTGGCCTTACCCATACTGGCCTCGCCCCTGGGGTGGTTCCTGGGAATGAGTTACGCAGCACCTACCATAGGCTTCACTGGCCATAGGAGGGTTGCTTCGTGCCTTAAGGAAGCTCCATGTCAGAGCTCCCCTTAGCCCTCCCGCATCCTAGACAGGCAGGCCTGGAGCAGCCCCAAAACACACCGAAGTTCTTATGTCTTCAGGACGTGTCGATCGGATTTCACGTCAGCCTGAACAAAAGCCACACTGTGGAAAGTGAGCAAGCCAAACGTCCAAGAGTTCAGAGGAACTAACCCATCCTAACCTTGTGCTCTAAATATCCTCTATGATTAATGCTAAACCGTAGACCCTACTCAAGTCTCTCAGAGCCAGCTACTCTCCAAACACCCGTTCCTGCCTATGAATGTCATGAGACACAAGATATCAGTTACACATCTACAGATATGGCTATGATCACTCACATTTCACCCCGAGCATCGTAGGGCAGCATCCTGGGTGGATGTTCTTTTTCCTTTTTTCTTTTTTTTTTTGATGCTTTCATGGGGGTGAGCACTGCTGATGAGAACGATCACATTAGAGAGAGATGTTCTTTGTATTAAAACTTTCAACACTTTTCTGTAATGGACGGAAAGAAACATGACCAAAGCTTTCAGTCTGTCAGATATCTTACGGTCTGATTGATGACGACGAGTAAAATAAAAGCAAACAAATTGGATCATTTCAGGTACTTTCAAGTGCCCTGACATAAAATAGGGCCTATATGAGAGAGGGCCTCGGGACTAGGGTTGGAAAGTAGGGTGCTGCTGGAGCGAGGGCATAAGGAAGGCCCATCAGTGGAGGGGCCCCTTGAGCCCAGGCCTGAACGAGAGGGAGGCCAGCACACAAAGGTCCCAGGGAAGAGTGTCCAAGCTGTCAGGATAGCAGGTCTTGAGATGAGAGTGAGGTGGCCCTAAGGACAGTGAGGCCAGAGACAGCACCAGGGAGAGCGACTTGGGGTGGCGGGTATTCGAGTGGGACATGGACCCAGGTCATGGTGGCCACTTTGAATTTCATTTTAAACAGAATTAAAAGGCATGAGAGAGCTTTACTTTAGCAGGGGGTGACATAGATCTGATTTATGCTCTCAGGAAATTACTGTGTCTGCCCTGCACAAGATAGGCAATAGGGAGCAAGAAGGGAGGCAGGGAGACAGTTCAGATGGAAAATGATGGGACCTTGGACTGTGGCCGTAACCACTGAGATGGTGAGATGCTGTCTGTCTGAAGATTTATTTTAGAAGTAACACCAGTGGGATTTAGCTCAGGATTGGATGTAGAGTTGGAGGGGGAGGAGAAGAAGCAGTGACCCCAGGGTGTTCATTCTGAGCCACTGGGTAGACGGTGATGCCATATGCTGAAAGGGGGAGGTTTGGTTGATGGGGAGGAAGTGATCTGAGGGGAGAAAAGAAGTCAAGAGTTCAGTGTTGACACTGTTGGCTGTGAGGTGCCTGTTAGTCATCTGAGTAAGGAATGTGGAGTAGGCAGATGAATGTTTGAACCTAGAGCTCAAAGGAAAGTCAAAGCTGGTTAAATAATATAATGGTCAATGGCACAGAGACAGGGCTTAAATCTGAGACTGAATGGGGTCACCTGACCTTGACAGAACATAGAGCAGAGTCATGGGGCACATCAACCCTGAGAGAGAAGTGAAGAGTAGGAACCATCAGAGGAGCTTAACACGGAGTCTGTCAGATAGGACACCAAGGCTAATGTGGAGTCCTGGAGTTCCAGGGAAGAAAGTCTTTCCAGAAGGAGTGGGAGTGACCCATACCAAACGCTGCTGAGAGTCTAGCAGGAGGAGGGCAGAGAACCGATTCCTGGCTTTGGTGTCGGTAGTCTTGGTCAAAGCGCAATGGAAGATTGGAAGTGTGAGTGGACCGGCTTCAGGAGTGGAGAGAAGTGAAGGAATGGAAGTGATGAGTGGTAACAATCATTTCAAAGATTCCCTGGGGAAGGGAAGCCCAGAAACGGGTGCAGCCGAGAATGGGGCCAGGGCTCAAGGGACTGTTTCTAACATGGATGTCATCGGTTCTTGTTTGTTTGCTGGTGGAAATGAAGACAAGGCATAAAGAGAAAGGAAGGAAGATAGAGGAAGAACAAGTAATGGCAGAAGCAGAGTCCTTGAGAAGAGCACAGGGGCTGAGATCCACCATAAATGGACAAGTCAGCCTTCAAAAGAAGCAGATGTCCTTCCATTTCAAGGAAGACAAAGTGATTTCAGTTCAGCAACTTTCAGCTTGTGAGTCCCTGCAAAGAGTGAGTGGACAGGTCGGTGTGCAAGTATTGGACTTTTAATAAGCATGTGTAAATGAAGAAGACAGAAGACAGGGACATTTTCAAAAGACCGTCTATGCTGCCAGGTCAGGAATTTAAGCCAAGAAAGGAAGTGAGAATATTGGGGGTGGTGGTGGTGAATAGTGAAAAAGTGGAGGTGGACCAATGGATTGTCAGTCGTGCCAGTGCACAGTTCTATTGGAGGGAGGGAGGGATGCTAGAACATTACCAGGAAAGGTAGGAGGCAGTGGTCAAAGAGTCAGATATCTAAATTTGAGATCTTAGAAGTTGTGCCGTTATCATTAATGACAAGGTCTAGGGTAAGCCATGGGAGTGTGTCACTGAGCTCTAGAGGAAAAGATTTTCGGAGCAAAAGAGATCAAGGAAGTAAGAGACCAGGGTGTTGGCTGGCTCATCAGCAGGGGGGATGAAGTCACACGAATGATGAAGTGGGAGAGGGATTGGTGAGTGAGGTGCCAAAGTTGTCTCCCAGAGACCAGGATGTCATCAGGCTCAAGAAATGAGGTGTCATGGAACACTACATCAAAAACTAAGGATGTACTGTTTGGTGACTAACAAAACAATAAAAACTTATTATTATTTAAAAAAAAAGAAATGAGGTGTGAAGTCTGATGCTCTTTACTCCAAAGGAGGGTTTTATTTTATTTTATTTTATTTTTTTAAAGATTTTTTTTAAATTTATCTGACAGAGATAGAAACAGTCAGCGGGAGATGGAACACAAGCAGGGGGAGCGGGAGAGAAAGAAGCAGGCTCCCAGCGGAGGAGCCTGATGTGGGGCTCCATCCCAGAATGCCGGGATCACGCCCTGAGCCAAAGGCAGACGCTTAACGACTGAGCCACCCAGGGGCCCCCAAAGGAGGGTTTTTAAGAGGGAGAGAGACACAGCAAAGGGAGCACAGACAGCCATCACACACCCAGGGCTTGTGATGTGTAGGGTGTAGAAGGAAAACAGCTTGCCCCGTGAGCACTTAGAGGAAAGCAAGGTGCTCAGCACAGCACCGGGTGTCAATGAAGGCAGGAAGTCAGTGGGAACTTCCAGATGGGGAGAGAGGAGAGGGAACTTAACGTTTCCTAAGACCATTTCAGTGGGAAGCTAGGACGTCTTCCAACCTTCTGCACCAGTCTCGCCAAGGGGCGGTTTGCCTGGGAGCCCCAAACCTTCCCAGCATTCCATAGACACTGCCTTGTTTGTGTTAGCTGGGTCCCAACACAATCCCCTCACCACACCAGAGAGGCGGTGTAGCCAGGAGATCCAATGGCTCTGAAAGGTTTATCATCGTAAACTGCGCACGAGGCTGCCTACAGCAAAGGAAAATGCCCAGTGGTGTTTGGGGTCTCTGACAGCCACCTCTCTGACCAGACCCCTCTCCTAATCACCTTAACTCAAATATTATGTTTTCGGAGAACTCTATATGTTTAAGAAGAAACCCAGAATCTATGGGTTTTGAGACCCGGAAAGTTGAATGTTCTAGGAAGGTTCCGAGCCATGTAATGAGGATTCATTTGGTCTTCAGGACCATCCCCTCTTGTTTGTTTTGTAGGTATCTTTATTAGAGTCGCGGCTCATGCCTGACTGAGGAATCTCAAGGTCATGGCGCCCGGACCCTACTGGCTGTGGTTATAAGGCTGTGAAAGCAGGTGCATCTCAGTAGTAAGTTGTAGTGCAGATTTCAAAGTATTTGAAGCTGACATAATATTTTCTACTAACGGAAAGCAAGTGGCAGAATTTTGAGGAAGTATTTGCTCTTAGGTGTAGAGAGAGTTTTCATAGAGGAAAATATTTTGTCCAAAGGCATCAGTTTTAAAAGAGGAGGCTTCAAATGGAAGTGACTTTGGTGTTGTGAGTGAGCGTAGCCACACAACTGGTTCTGTTTTCTCAGTTAAATTAGCTTATACATTCAGGCCGACGATCAGTCAATTCAGTCAAATATTTGACCAAAAAAGAAAAGAAATTTCTGATTGTTTGGGTCACAGGACTTGTTTGAGTCCAAACGAATACATCCTCTTGGCGGGGGCATCTGCTTGCTCAATAGGGATAGAAACTAGAATTCACATTAATTAGATTTGACTTTTTTTTTAAGTAGGCTCCATGTCCAACGTGGACCCAAAAAATGAAGCTTGAACTCACAGCCCCAAGATCAAGACCTGAGCTGAAATCAAGGGTCAGACACTTAACCAACTGAGCCACCCAGGTGCCCCAGATTTGACTTACTTAGACTAATTGAGGGGGTTTGGTGATGTTTAATGTAAGTTCACGAGAACAAACTTCTGCTATTATAGAAAGTGATAAGGTACCAGAGGTGGGAACCAGTATAAAAGTAATGGGCAATTGACATTTGTAATGATTTTAAAAAGAAAAAAAGAAAGGGCTGGTGAAGTTAATGAAGTGGCAATGATCTGAGAACAGTGTTCTTTTGTGCAAGGGTACCGCAGATCTGGAATGTGGTAGAGAATTCCGCTGCACGGTGCACTACCACGGTGATGCACACCTGCCCCATTAGTCCGTCATGTCTGTGGGGTGGCGATAATCTTACAGCTTTTTCGTGGGTTTTGTTACATGTACAATAGACCAGAGTAAATACAGACAGGCCTCGCTTTATTGCATTTGGCAAATACTGTTTTTTTTCAAATTGAGGGTTCAAGACGTCAGGGGGGAAGTCGCTGCAGATGGGATGGAAAGAGCAGGAGAACTAGAATCAGGAGTGGAGCCTGAAGATGGGGCTGACGGGCTGCAATCTCATAATGAAACCTGACCAGATGCGCAAAGAAAGTGGTTTCCTGAGATGGAATCGACTCCTGGTGAAGATGCCGTGAAGACTGTTGAACTGACAACAAAGGATTTAGAATACGCCATCAACTGAGTTGATAAGGTAGCAGCAGGATTTGAGAGGACTGACTCCAATTCTAGAAGTTCTCCCATGGGTCCAATGCTATCAAACAGCATCGCCTGCTACAAAGAAATCCTTTATGAAAAGAAGAGTTCATCGATGCAACGAACTTCAGTGTTGTCTTATTTTAAGAAACTGCCACGGCCACCCCAACCCAACCTTCAGCGCCCACCACCCTGACCAGTCAGCAGCCACCAACATGGAGGAAAGACCCTCCAACAGCAAAAAGATTATGACTCACCGTCACTCAGGTGACGGTTAACATTTTTTTTTTAACGACAGAGTATTTTCAAATTAAGGTATGCACATTTTTTAGACATAATGCCACTATAAACCTAATAGATTACAGTACTGTGTAAGCGTAACTTCCATATGCCCCATCACTCACCGGACTCTCTTTATTGCCATGTGTTATTGCAGTGGTCTGGAACTGAATGCACCTGCTGTCTCTGAGGGGTACCCATACCCCCGTTTGCTGACAGAGCCCCTTCTTCCTTCTCGGTGTATTAGAACTTAATTTTATCAGTATCTTCAGAAGTTTGTGACTCCAGTAAGTAGATAATGCTGGTGGTGGCGGAAAGAGACGTGAAATCTACCATGTGATAAATTCCAGGGAAGGAATTCTTTCCCAAGCCCCATGGACAAGCTCAGAGGCACTCAAGGAGCCTTGGGAATTTAGGGGTGAAGGGAAAGCCTGTGTGAGGTCCTCTAGGAAAACCCAGTTTTTCTGCATTAGAAACAGCATTTCACTGACAATTCCTAAATTGCACAAAAACGTATTCTAAGCCTTGATTAGCTGCTCTGTGTGCATTCTTCATGTTTTCTAAGAGCAACGCCAGGCTTTGATACCGGAACATATCCTTTTTAACTTCGTATTTTATTTGAAGGCACACAGGGGAAAAAAATGAAGCACTGGTTTTCTGCTCTGGTTTAGTTTCATAGCATGAGAAGGCAGCATGCCTACCTGAAATAGACCTACACAGGTTGAAATCCTATGGCTTTTTCACCTATTAAATGGGGAAGATAACCCCTAAGTCAGGAGTTCTTGCAACGATCACCTGATACAAAGCGTGCCCAGTCCCTAAAACGCAGCGAGCACTCCGTGAACCTAGGTATTGTTGCCATTGTGATCTGAGACCGTCTGTTTCAACAACCTTCCACTGGCTCCCTGCCTAACTTACTCTTCCACGGAGTAGCCAGAGTGACTTTTCTTAAACATATAAATTAGATCCTGTCATTCCCCTACTGAAAACGACCAGCCGTTTCCCTGTGCTTAGAATAAACTCCAAGCCTTTCACCATGAGCCACGGAGACGGGGGCCCCGGCTTACGTCTCCAGCTGAGGCTCTCAGCCCTCCTCTGCCTACTCACTGCACAACATCCCTTGTCTCCCTGCTCCTTAGAGGTGCCCAGATCATCCGCATGGTGCTGCCTCTGCTTCTGCTCTTCCCTCTTCCAGCGGCACTGCTCTCCCACATCTGCCGGCTCCTTTTTGTCGTTTGGGTCTTAGATGAGACGTGACTTCCTTGAATAACCCATGCCGGTCAGTCCCAAGTCGCTCCCCTCTCACCCTGCAGCACTCCTGCACACCCGACACAGGCTGGGTACGCCACAGCACCAGCAGTGTCTGAAGTCTCCTTGCTCATGGATCCGGTACTTCCCTCCCATCTTCCCTGGTGGAAGGTAAGCTCCTTGAGAGCAGGACCTCCTGTCTGGCAGATGCTCAGTGCTCGAAACCAAGCAGCTAATAAATGAATCGACGAGGGAGTGCATGCACTCAGGAAATGTCATGAAGCTTTTATCATAATCCTTAAAACAAAAATAAATGACATTTTCATTAAGGTACGTGTGTGAGTGTGTGTGTGTGCGCGCGCACGCGCAGGGCATAGAGTTTTTAGTGGATCTGAGTAATTAAAGAAAAAAAAATCCACAGTGACAGGGTTTCACAATGCTGAGAAAATCGGATCGCCTTTCCCTGGGGGCCAGAGTCTCGGGGAGCACCGGTGGACGTGATCGGGCTCTGATACGTGTGCTGAGTTCAGACTGAACGAAGACTTGCCGTTCACCCTTCTCTAGAAGCGGCCAGGGTACAATGCCCTGCTCCCCGGGCAATCACGTGGTAGAGGAGAGGGCCGAGAGGGCCTCGTGGTGTGTGTTCGTCCCCTCAGGGTCCGATTCACTGAGAAGACAAAAGAAAGGGGAGGTGTCACGGATCTGAGGAAGTCGAGCTCCCCCTGTGTTTCCGTCCTTCCAGGTAACCGCACATCCTGGGGGAAGGAGAGGCGACAACACGTCACTGGCCTCTCTCCAAGCTCCTTAGAACAGAAGTGATGGAAAGACGGGTGGCCCTGTGTGGGCCCACCTTCCGAAAGCCATGCCCCCCATCCAAAGACACAACTGACCCCTGCCTTTCCAAAGGCAAAATTTGATCCATTAATGTTCTCCAGTGTTGGTTTCATAAAGCATTTGGATGGGCCCTTCTTCACAAATGAATAAAAATGAGTAAAGTCCTCAGAATCAAAGGAAAGCCAGGACCGGCTTCCAGAAGCACGAGGCAACCCAGAGAGTCCATCTGCAGCCAAACCATGCAACAGACCCAGACACAGCTTAGAGGCTGGCAACAAGTCTGCCTGCGGGATCTGCCAAGAAGCCAGATGCTGTTGCTTCCAAAGCTTGGCATCAGGGCCCCTGACTGCCATCCAACAAAGAGGAAAAATAGGAATGATATAATGTGGTGGGATAAAACACATCCCACCTCAACCTTTTTTATTACTCACTGAAAAAAAAATATGGAAGATATTTATGGGAAAGTACCAATGTTTTTGGAAATATTGTACATACATTAGCTACAACACCATTTTTGCCAAATGGGAAATATATTTAAAATATGCAGTCTGCGTCTGTCTAAAAATAAATTGTCATCTTTTCTGATCAATGTATATGTCCAGGATATGGAAATGACTCTGCTAATTGAGGATGCTGTCAGCCAGTGCACTTGTAAGTTACCAAGAAGTAAACTTGTGAAGAAGTCTGTCTGTGTCTGTGCATAAAATAGCAATTAATGTTGTTGTCATGTGAAGGGAGTTTAAGAAAGATCGGGCTTTGACAAAGAACTATCCAATGAAGGTGGTGTGTTGAATTTCATGGTTATATAAAGTATTAGGAGTTATGCTAGGCTGGATGAGATAAGATGTTTATGAAAAAAGTAGAATGTGGCAGAGCATGGGTATTGGCAAGGCTCCGGGGTGGTATTAATAACCCACTATATATGACAAAGTACTGGTATGTAGTGAAAATTCATTGTCATTCCACTTCATCTGGGTTTTAAATTAGCAAATTAATGTCACTCTTGATAACGCTTGTGAAATTTCTATTGTTTTGAGTGACTCAGAATTCTACATCTAAAAATTAGAAAAAGAGGGCAGAGAAGAGATGGTGTGTTCTTTGTTGGGTGAGACGAGGGGTGTCACCCACACCAGTGGGCTTCCTCCCCCTTTCGCCTGGACTGACACCCCCCGGAAATCCCGCCCCCGAAGTCACGGTAGGCTCCGGCCTCTCAGCGGAGTCGTTCCAGGAGCCTTCAGCTGAAATGTCTATTGCCTCAGCACATTAGCACAGGCAAATTTGTCATCTCAGCTCTTGACAGGCATTTGAAAACAGGGGACGATCTGTGGGGGAGCAAGGACAGTGTGAGGGCATCAGGTAAGACAAGCCTGGAGCCCCTTCCCCACCGGGTGGAGGGGCCAGTGGTGCTCCCATGCAGGGGGAACCCTGGGGCAAACTCACCCTCTTCACTGCTTCTCCAGGTTGGAGCATTATTTCATTTTCTGTCTCAAGAGTGAGAATCTAGGACAAATACCTAAAAAAGGAAAAAGTTTTGGGTCTAAAATGCAGCTGTTTCCTTTCTAAGTTTTCCATTTAAATGAGAATAATTGCATCTCAAATATTAAAATATTATTTCTTAACCCAAGAAACCTTGGGTTCCTCATATGAACGAAAAAAAAAAAGGCAATCAATTCAAATAAAATCTGGGAGATCATTCCAGACAGGAAAGATGAGATTTTCTGTTGTTTCTTTCTTTTTTGTTTCTTTTTTTCCATTTCATACTGCTCCCACACTTCAAAGAAAAGAATGCAATCCAAAGAAATACACCATTTTCATGTAGAACTTCCTGAAGACCTCCTCGGGTCTCTGGACCCTGTTGCAGAGAAAATGGTTGCAGGAAAGGGCACCCCGAAAAAGACTGGGTTCAACCACCTGCCCCACTCGTGGGACTAGCGTGTATATATACACAGACGCAAACACTTGTCCACAAAAGCCCACACATACTTCAAATAAAGACCCAGGGAGAGATGAGTAGACTCTTCTTGGTTTTTAGATTTTGAAAGATCAAACTGTCAAGACTCTCCGCCTTCATAAGGATGCTGATTGCTGGAGCAAGGCAAGTCTGTCCTGGTCTCATACTCACTACACCATTTATGCAAAAAGCATAACAGGTAAGAAAAAAATTGCGAAAATGTTTTTATCTCCATTTTGACCTTCTCATGATCTGCGACGGCCTCTCATTGCCCCCCTGCCCCCAGCAAGTGGAAAAGAAGGTCTAATTATAATGCCGGCAAAACCAAAGACATTGGTCAAAAATTTATGTTCAATACATCTCAAAATTGGAGCAAGAGGTCAGGCTTAGCTCAGGTGAAAAATGTGATGATATTAACATAAATTCATCACTGTTACAGTCGGCAGATCGTACGTACATTCCAGAGTGTCAGGCGAGGACCGTGATTTGTGTCACTGCAGAGAAAGATAAATCTGTGTAGAAGACATAACAACCAGAATCACGGCCACCATGTAATAGATCATGATACATCCCGATCTTTTCCAAACGTTATTTACAGTTATCAGGGCTTGAGGATGGCAAAGCACAAATGGATATTAATCTTCACTCTCCCAGGCCTCGGCCGACGCAGGGCTCTGCCTCTTAGCATCGGCCGTGATTTCCAGCAATGTGATAAGCTCTGGCTATGCGCAGTCTGTCCAAAAGGGATCAAATATAAATATTTCCAAAAAGAAAGAGTGTTTCCAATCCCATCAATCAAAGCCTTTGAGAACTCTGTCACTGTAGCATTCTGGAAAGGATTGCTATGTGAGAGTTTGTTCCAGAAAGGAGCTACTCAAGTAATGAATGAGGCCATGTTATGGAAAGAAGAGGGGGGTAGAGGTGAGCGTGGGGGGCTGGACAGAGTCGGGGCGCAGGAAGCGGCAGCAAAGAGGCTTTCCTAGAGCAGAACTCTGGCGCCTGCCCTGGAAACCTGTTCTCTAAAGCTTATAATGCAACTGCCATTTTATCTTTCTACACCTTGGCTTCCAGACTGTGCAGATGAAATGGGTGCTTGGCCCCCTGCCATCCGCCCGATGCCCTCAGGTCAAGGCTATGAGCACACCTTCTTAGCCCCTACACTTGCTTTGGGAGGTCCCAACCCCACTCTGCATCACACGTATTAAAACATACCCACATCCCTGGGGCGCCTGAGTGGCGCGGTGGGATGAGTGTCCAATTCTTGGTTTTGGCTCAAGTTGTGATCGCAGGGTTGTGAGATCGAGGCTTGTGTCGGGCTCTGCACTCAGTGGGGAGTCAGCCTGAGATTCTCTCTTCTCTCCCTCTCACCCTCTCCTGCAGCTCCATGCCCTCTCTCTTTCGGATGAACACATAAATCTTAAAAATAAAATGTACCCACATCAGAGGGCCTTTCTTTCTTTCTTTCTTTCTTTCTTTCTTTCTTTCTTTCTTTCTTTCTTTCTTTCTTTCTTTCTTTCTTCCTTCCTTCCTTCCTTCCTTCCTTCCTTCCTTCCTTCCTTTCTTTTGCTATAAACCGTAAAATTGTATTGCTGCTTTTGAAATTATTTGGCTATGTGTAATTTAAATCGTGATAGGCGATGGTTTCCTGGCAGCTTTTGTGTCTACGTAGGAAATCTTGTAAAGAGAAAATATACATCTATACATTGTATTCAAGTGCAGTATAATTTTTATTAATACTAAATTAAGCAATGAAAAAAGTGGTCATCATGTCATGTTCTGCAAATTAAATATTTGTTAATTTTATAGCTTTCTTTTGGGCTGATACATTTTTTAGTCCTCAAATATTTTCTTGGGGCCCTAGGTTTCTTGTCTAAGTGCCCGATGGGTGGAATGAACTGTCCCGAATCCTTAAGAGCAAAAGCGTGGGTGGGGGGGATTCCATCCATTAAACTCTGCGTTCCTATGACCTAAATTCCCCCAGCTCTGTGGTATCTCTAATTCTTTCCCACGAGAGCGCATAAAACTCATTAGGCGCCGAAGGAATTTGTCCTGTGAGATATCAGGGCAGTACACACAGTAGAGAAATGTCACAAGTATGGACCCAAAGACTCAAAGAAAAAGACAAAGAACTCAACTCAAAGAGCGAGGCAGCCCCTTCTGTGCTCCCTATTGTTGGATCTCCTTTGCAATAGACCTTTAACCCTTGAGGTGACGATTTCTTCTGACAAAGTCTCCGTCCTTTGTCTTTCTGGACCCAAGGCATGCCCTTGAATTTACATCCTGTCTGTTGGCTCAGCGGTGAGTTTATTTAGGATTTAGGCCCCGGGCACAGCATTTCTGACATGTCCAACCTTGGTAGAAACTAAGAGAATGTGCAAACACCCCCTTCTCTGTGCAGTTTGGGGGAGGAGCCCTCATTTCTCTCCCTGATTTACTCTGCTTTGGGAACGGTGTGGATAAATGCTGCCTGAGATGTCTATTCTACCCAATGTCTATATGTTTATTTATTTTATGTATTTACCCCTCAGTAGAAATTAGTGGAACTAGGGGTTCTTTTTCTGTCTTTTTCTCGTGGTTACACGGTGGCCCTGCTCTGCTTTTCTGTACTGTGGAGGCCCCGTCGTGGATCGGGACCATCCTTCTTGCCTTAGGCTGTTCACCTGGGTGCACTCTGACCACGCAGATTCACCTGTCAGGTCTTCCAGAGTCTTACAAAAACCCATTTGGCTTTGTGTCACTCCGTCCTTGGGGCCTCCCCATACTGGGCGCAGCAGATGTCAGATATCTCACCTCTGCCACCTGGGCAAGCAGACCCGCACCCACACCCAAGACGAAACCTCCTTTCTTAGCCACTGGTCACAAGGACCAAATCACAGCGGCATTCTAATTGTAGCCCATGACTTTTAAATACTCGAGCCAACATTTTTATATTTTACTTTCTCTTGGTTTTCTTCCTACTTCCCTGGTCATCCCAGTGAGCGTCCTTGTCTATCTGCCACATCTCCGGAGCTCACCCTGACACCCTACCTACAACTGCCACCTTCATCGCTGCCCTCTCAGTGTTCCAGCCCTTAACCCGTTTTGTTCTATGTTCTTTGAAGCACCTGCCCCCTTTGAACCTACAGTGTAATTTACTTGTCTATTTTGATGACTTATTGCTCATTTTTAAATCCCCTCCCCATTAAGTAAGACTTATAAGGCCAAGGATTGTTGCCTGTTTGTTGTCTAATGTAACACAGACATCTAGAACATTGCCTGGCCCATAATAGACACTCAACAAATATTTGTTGAATAAATAAATGAACAATACTTCCTCCATTCCCCAAACGGTGGAGGTGGGGGAGCTCTGATAAAAATTTCTCCTAACTGGCATTGTAACCTCTTGATGATAAGTGCTAACGTCTATAAATATATCCGAGGTATCTCATCTGGAAGTCTTATAGGACAGACCGGTCCTTTACTTTCTGGTCAGACTGAAAATGCAGCCATCTCATTAGCTGTGTAACCATCACAGATGGGAGAGAAGCCACCATCCAGGCAGGATTTCGTGATGTGTGGTGCAGAAACGGGGTTCCCTGTGTCTCAGAAGCCTAACGTATTGTACCCAAAAGGTTTCGCACTTCACTGGAACACTGTCTATTTGTTTAACTGAGAGCTCACTGATCACTGTAATGGCCAGAGCAAATGTAACCACACATTCGTTTTTCTCGGAGTGCTCTTCTATGGCGTGCCTCAAACAACTTACACACGTGCCCATAAGACAGAAGTCACACGAAAGAGGTGAAATTCCATCTGTTTTGCTTTGCTTCACAGGGCAGAACTAAAACCAACAGGTAGGTTATCGTAGGAATGTGTCTGAGTAGAAGGAAGGAGGTTCTAACAATTAGACCCATTCGGAGATGAAAGGGTTGTCGTGAAAATGGAGGGCTCCGGTCCCTGGAGAATGGCATCATGGACACTGTGGGGAGCATCCCTGCGGTGAGTGAAGGGTTGGGCCGAGCAACCTTCCTGGGCTGAGATTCTGGGAGACCGTGGGTTATAACAGTCAGTTCCATAACCCACTCTTCTTAAGGGATAAGGAATGTTACCTTAGCTGGTCGGTACGTAAACTGAGGTGAAAAAAACTGAACAGATGACCCACATTTTCAGAGTGAAAATTCATGAAAAGAACACCCATATTTCTGAATTCCATTTTTCCTTCACATCAGATATAATTAGCTTTCAAAGTGAAAAGTATCAATCAAATGTGAAGGGCAAGGCAGAAATGTTTCCATATTCTTTCTTCTTGGATAAAAAGGAATCAGCTCCCAGCAATCAAAATTCACTTCACAGAACCCAAAAGTAAGTTCAGACCACCTAATGGGGAAGATCAGCAATTTTTTTTAAGATTTTATTTTTTTAAAAAATTTATTTGAAACAGAGAGAGAAGGAGAGAGAGTGCGAGTGGGGGGGAGGAGGGGCAGAGGGAGAAAAGCAGATTCCCCACCAAGAAGGAAGCCCGATGTGGGGCTCCCTCCCGGGACCCTGAGATCATGACCTGAGCTGAAGGCAGATGCTTAACTGACTGAGCCACCCAGGCGCCCTAAGATCAGCAATGTTTAATTGCCTTTCAGAGTCATCAACAGCATCCCAGTTGGAGAAGACTGGGAACTAATGGAGTGTCAGAGAGGTATTCACAGGAGCAGCATAGACTCATAGACGTAAAGCCCAAGAGATCACTGACTTTGGACATAAAAAGAGTTGGTTGAGCAACTTGAAGATATAGCCAATACCACTAGCATGGGGGCTCTTGTGTGGCTCAGTCATTAAGCTTCTGCCTTCAGCTCAGGGAGTGGTCCCAGTGTCCTGGGATCGAGCCCCACATGGGCTCCCTGCTCCTCTGGGAGCCTACTTCTTTCTCTCCCACTCCCCCTGCTTGTGTTCCCTCTCTCGCTGGCTGTCTCTCTCTGTCAAATAAGTAAATAAGATCTTTAAAAAAAAAAATACCACTAGCATGATCTTTCCCAGGTGCTTGTAATAGTAGTTATCATCGGAACTTCTCTAAGCTCTTGAAAGGGTCACACAAAATTATTTGTTTTAAACCAAAACTTGTTTCCCATTAAATGTTGCATCTAAGAAATCTTATGATCAACTTTAAAATTCCCAGTGCCACTCTCCTCCCTGCCACTGGATGTGATGACCAAGGCTGGAAGGTTCAAGAGGAACTGTGTGTCTTCCAAGCTTCAAGAACTCTTATTAACTTCCGAGATGGGAAAACAGGCAGCTGGGAGAGGCTGCACTTACATAGACTTTACTCTCAGGACTGGAAGAGGACAATAAAATGTTATCTCTATGGCTCTTTACATTCGAGATATTTTCAAGTGAGCCAAATGCCACAGGATCGTGAGCCCCTTTGGAGTCTTTTCTTTAGAAAATCCTGAATCTTAAAAGTTTTGAAAGTCATTCCTCTTATGAAGTGGAGGTAATATTGATCTACCAGAATGATTTAAATTCCAAAGACAAAAAGATGCCATTAAAGAAAGTTATTGCTTTGGAGATTTATCCTCTAAAGGATCCTAAGATTCCAAGTTTGAAATATAAACCCTTCACTACAAAGTCTTGAGGAGAGAAGTTCTCTTATTTAATATAAAACTGTGTGAAGTAAAGAACTTGTTGAGTTCACACTACTTCCCCCCCCATCTTTGCCCCCGAATGTTCTTCCTTCCCCACAACAGCTGGGTTGTAATACGGCAAGATTACCTTCCAGCATTTGAATGAATTTTTTTGAACCCATTTGTCCTTGAGAGTATGAGAAGGATGGTTCTGGGGGATAATTATCTACCTGTTTTGGTTCTCCAATCAACTATAATCTGAACCCATTCTAAAATTAAGAAGACGCTGGCTGGAGGTAAATTGGGAAATTGACATGCATTACCTCTGCCTTATAATTGGACATCACTCCTCATTAGTGATTCTTTTTGAGCTAGAAAGTACTAATTATCAGGGTTGTCTCTCCTCACTCCTTTTTTCCTCAAATGATCTCTTTTTGTTCAAGTTCACAGAGCTGGCATCCTATTTCTTTTAGCTGTTTTAAGGATGCAGCACAGAGCCTTGACTGCTTTCAGTGCCCTGAATTTTGGAAGGTGAAGATGTGTCCTCCAAACTACCAGCCGCTGGCTCTAAATTGTGACCATCTCCTTACCATGGAGTTTGAAGAAGGAAAATATCCATAGCAAGGGTCTGCAAACTATGGCTCGTGGACCTAATCCAGGCTACCATCTGATATTTTTAAATTTTATTTTAGAAAGAGAGAGAGAGAGAGAGAGAGCAGGGGGAGGTGCAGAGGGAGAGGGAGAGAGAAACTCAAGCAGACTCCATGCTGAGCACGGAGCCCAATGCAGGTCTTGATCTCACAACCCTGAGATCAGACCTGAGTAGACACCAAAAGTCGGCACTCAACCAACTGCGCCACCCAGGAGGCCCTGCCACCTGAGCTTTGAAAATAAAGTTTTATTGGAACATGTCACGCACATCTATCTATGTGTTTCCAGTGTCTGCTTCAGGCCAGAGCAGCAGTTGAGTAGTCGCCGCAGAGGCTGTATGGATCACAAAGTCTAAATATTTACTACTTGGCCTTTTATTGAAAGAGTTTGCTGATCTGTGGTCTAGAGTGTGGAACCATGGAAATAGCACTTGATAGGAAGTTGAGAAATCAGCAACAGAGACTCAGCTGTATTTCTAATTACCTTCTAATGGGAAAAGTCACTTTACCTTCGGTTTCTTCTTCTGTAATATAAGACTGATAGCTTATATAATCTCAGAGTTTCTCTCAAGGGCTAAAACTGTGTGATCTGCCCTGCCATCTCCTTCCCTCCAGGCCGGCTCTAAGCAAATGTCAGGAGTAGCCCTCTCCCCCATTTGGTAACCCAAGGCCTTCCCACCTCTCCCGGCTGCCAGCCCTGAAGCCCCTGCTACTGGGGTGTGCACTCCCAGGCAGGCCCCTCCTCTGCCCCGTCATCATTCACACGTCCTTTATCAGGTACTTGCTCTGTGACTCATCAGGTAAATCTAATAAACTAATTCCAGCCTAGCCCCTCACATAACTTCAAGCTGTTTCCCCCTCTAAGAACGTAGGGCAGAGCACTGGTTCTTCACCACCTCTCCTTAAATCAATGGACAAAACCCAGAAGCCCAAGAAAACAAAGCTCAAAATCATTCTTTCATCAAGAATCACAGTTCAGGGGCACCCGGGTGGCTCAGTCAGTGAAGTGTCTGCCTTTGGCTCAGGTCATGATCCAGGGATCCTGGGATAAAGCTCTGCGTTGGGCTCCCTGCTCAGCGGGGGAGTCTGGTTCCCCCTCTCCTTCTGCCCCTCCCCCAGCTCATGCTCGCTGTCTCTCTCTTTCTCATGAATAAATAAAATCTTAAAAAAGAATCCTAGTTCAACCGACTGATCCTTCCATGAAAATTCTTTGGTCAATCTTTTTGCCCATGTCCAGTTACATGGTCATCTGTGAAACAGCTGACCAGAACCTTCTATCTTGGAAGAATCTCTGCTGCATGAATTCAGGCCCCTGCTAGGTCCTTAACTAACCGTGAGAACGGGCATGGGTTATGTAACCTCTCCGGGCTTCAAGTCGCTGTGTGTGCAAGTGGAAGTAACGGTGTCCATCTTGCAGCCTCATTCCAAGACTACGGACAATGGATGTAAAATTCCCGGGATGCAGTAGACACTTATAAAAGTATTCTCCATCATAAGATTGCTTTTTAGAAAATGCTTGCTCCCAACTAGTTGTCCCCACCCACCCCCCACCACCGAATTTCCTCCCCGCTGGCAGAAGACCTGGGTGTGCCGGCCTTCCATGTCATGTTCCCTCTGAGGTCCTTGGTGGGCCAGGGAAGCTGGAAGAGCCTCAGGTGGAAGCTACTAGGAAAGCAGGGAACTGGAATCCAATCCATTCCCATGCAACTGCTCCCACCTCTCTGAAGACACGGAGCCACGTATGCATGAAGTATGAGGTATGGGACATCATGGAACAGCAGCCAGGAACCCTTTTCCCAAGGACTATTAAATAATTAGAATCAGCCCTCCCTTCTGACTCTAATAGTTACAGTGACTCGCAGATCCTTGCTTCATTATTCTCTTGCTGAAAACTGACTTTTGCTTTTGACCTCCCAGAGTCAGTCTAGAAACTCCTCGAGGGAAAAGCAGTGTCTTCCTCCTGTTTATGCTGCGTATACAGTGCCTGGCGCCGGGCTCGGCATGTAGTCAGGGGCCAGTAAATGATGGCCTGATTAATCATGACTGATTAATGGATGAATTAATAAATGGATGAGTTAATCGACTGGATATTGAGGAGGGGGATCCTTGAACATTTAGCCTCATCCTTTGTGTGGGACCAGGATGGAAACAGAAAGACAGATAAGAGGACCCTGAATGGAGAGGATTCTGAAAAAGAAACACAGAATCCAGAAAAGCCGGAACTAGTAGCAGCCCAAAGTGGCCCAACTGTGAACAGTCCGATTGTCCAACTCTGCAGCTCTCGGCGCCAACCCCCAGTCTCTGAGCCGCCAGGCCTCCCGGGCCCGGTGTCAGAACCCACGCTGTCGCGGGAGCAGTCATGCGTGTTACCCCAGCAGCCGGGCCTCACGGAGCTGTGCCAATTTACCTTCCGCTACCAGGGCCAAATCACTTCATCCAGTAACTCTCCAGACCCCTGTCCCTCTCTGACATTTGGGGGATGGCAGTTCCCAGCCCACAGTGAGCAGTTTCAAAGAAAAATGCAAAAGCCATTCCTTTTCTTTTGGCTAAGGGAGCCCCAACTGTGTCAGGGCTACTAGCTGACGTGATGCATCTGAGTTATTAACAGTTTCTGTTTGCATTTCTGTGTTCTGTGGGGCTGTCTCCCAGCCCCAGCACCTGCCCTCACAGTCTGAGCACATCCCGTAATGCCAAGCCACTGCACACATTTCTGGGGTGCTACTAGAGCTGCTCCTCGCCCTAGAGGACCCCTGACTATCGTGGGGCTGAACAGGGACCATGCTTCCTCCATTCAGTCTCATTATTTGGGTTCAGCTTTACATATTCTTCTCCTCCCTCTTCTGGGGGAGTTCAGGACTTGAGGTCACAGAGGCTTCTGATATGTGGACCAGGGTCTATATCGGCCCACCCTGTCTCGGTGAGGGAGGAGTCCCCCTGCTTTTTGGGGCCAACCTGACACCGCCCTTCAAGAAGCGAGCAGACTCTCCAGGAGGCATGTGGTAAGCGTGGTCACACACATCTTCACCTCTTTGTGCAGACGTGTGGTTAGTGGTTAAGACCTAAAGTCGGACCATCTGGATTCAAATCCGGCCTCTGCAACTTACCAGCTGGGTGACCTTAACCGGGTTATTTTCTCCGTATCTCAATTTTCTCATCTGAAAAATGGAGTTGGGGATGTGCCCACTTCATAGGATTGCAGTGACAATCAGGCGAGCTAGCTCCGGCAAACGAGGGGTCACAACGACCCCCGGCCGTTACGGTGTGAGGGACCTGGCCCTGATCCTTGCTGTCGGCTGCGTATGTGAAATTCTGGATATTCTGATCTCGCCTTGGCCTCTTCCTAGCTGTGTGATCACGGAGAAGACAAGCCCGCGTTGCATCCCATTCTCTTCGTATTCCTAAACGCAATAGCGATACCTCGATCCACAAAGTGGTTTTGAGACTCCAGTGAGGTAATGTAAATGGCAATGCTCTATGAAAATACTCCAGAAGCTGCACGATGCTACGTGGTGTTTGGTGATGGGGTGACACTGTCAGGAACAGGTGACCGGTCTGATCTTTCTCTAAAAGTCCATCCTGGGAAAGAGATTCTGGAACTTGACTCTGACCCTGGTGCCGTCTGATGCCATGCTACCCTGAAGGTGGATGAGTTCTTTTTTAAAAAAATTAAGGTATAACTGACGTATAACACTATCTTAGCTGCAGGCACACAACAAGAATCGATGTTTGTGTGTATTGTGGAATCATCACCACAGTATGTCTAGCTAACGTCCGTCACCACACAGTTACAAGTTCTAAGTTCTTCTTTTTGTTGCTTTAATTTCTCAAAAAAGTTTAAAGATTTATTTATTAGATGTGGGGAGGGGCAGAGGGAGAGGGAGAGAAATCCTCAAGCAGATTCCCCACTGACCGAGGAGCCCGACACGGGGCTCGATCTCATGACCCTGAGATCATCACCTGAGCAGAAATAAAGAGTTGGCAGCTTAACCGACTGAGCCACCCAGGCACCTCTCTTAATTTCTCAAATTTGATTCTATAAAAGCATGAACAACAGTGTGTCCTCACCACTTCATAAGACAAGCAGAGAGGAAAGAGCCCGGCCAGGAGGCATGAGGCCTGACTGAGGTCCAGGTGTCCCGTTGAACAGCCACGTCCCCAGCGCAAGTTGACGAATTTTCCTTGACCAAAGTCTCCTCATTGCTAAAGGGAGGACAATAAGCATGTCTTTGATTATTCGTCTTTTCAACACCTGTTTTTAGCAGCCTCTCCCACCATCTGCCCCGCGTGGGGGCTGGAGCGCGAGGGGGCAGACCCTCCAGCTGATACGCTGCAGGGCCTGTCAGTGTGACTTACCCGATCTACATGGAAGACCCGGTTGCCTTTCTTTGTAACGCCCCTGCAAAGTAGATTGCTCACACGGCACATTTACGGACATGGTAAACCTGCAATTACAGACAGATCCGATGCCAGGACCCGGTGATGCCATTTCTATGGTGTTTTTGTTGTTCTTGTTTTACATTTTATCAACGCCTGCTCAGTGGTTAAATCCCAAACTGATCACCTGTGCCTGAGGGACTGAGCGTGTCCCTAGAGGCTCTAGAGTCCTGGGAAGTCACCACATTGCAAGAAATCTCTGGTTTGCGTGCTTGTTCCAGGGCCCTAATCCTCCCCTCCCCAGGAGAAGGATCGGCCTGTCCCCATCTGTCTCACTGAAGCAGTGTGCCTGCATCTTAAGGGAGAGCCCCGTGCTGGGTGATCCGGCCACTGGGGTCTTTTCTGAGCGGTGAACCACAGGGAGCCAGATCCCTCTGGAAATCGTATCATTCCGGCTCCCTGCCTTTCCACATCCCAAAAGCTGAACCAGGGGACAGGGGCTGTGGTCAGTGTCTTGCCTCCTGTCCTACCGAGCCACTAACCATGCCCTAAAGGTCAGTTGGGAAAACACCCAAACTCGGCACACTGCAGAAGTAAGGAGACCTTTGTGCCCAGAAATTCTGCGTCTGGAGGCCAAGCCTCACGAGTGGTTTAGTGGGCCAGCAGCAAGTCCCTCTCCGGGCCCTTCTGTTGGTGGCTGGGGGGGGGGGGCAGTCATTTGCCAAATGCACCGTGTGCTAGATATTTCCCTAGGTGACAAGTCATGAGGAGAGGAAATTGCATCTGCATGAGGGTGATTGCTGGAAGAAATGAGCGCCAGGGGAAAGGGCAACGAGAGCAAAAGAGACATGGAGGAGGGCCGCCTTCCTACAAGTAAGTGAAAAATGATAAAAATCTGTGTTGACTTTGATGAGAGGAAACTCCCTCCCTTGCACCTGCTGCGGACACTGCCCGTCAGGGTTTGGTTCACGTTCTCGGAGGGCCGAGTGGTGGCAGCCAGTGAGGCTTATGAAAGATTCACATTTTCTTTCTTTTTTTTTTTAATGATTTTATTCATTCGAGAGAGAGCGCACGCTCGAGAGAGCACAAGTGGGGTGAAGGACAGAGGGAGAAGCAGACTCCACACTGAGCAGGGATCCCAACGCGGGACTCGATCCCGGGACCTCGGGATCATGACTGGAGCGAAAGGCAGACACCCAACCGACTGAACCACCCAGGCACCAGGATTCACATTTTCTGACCTGATGATTGAACCTCTAAGAATATAACCCAGAGAAGTGATGGAAAAGGAAAAAAGAAAAAGACTAACCCCATCACAAGAAAAGATTTTTAAAAAATACATAAATAAAAATACGTATGTATATAAATACATAGAGATAAATGTTATCTTGGGAGGAAATTATAGATATAGATACATAGATACAATGATCCAACCCGAACATCCAGAAATAGTGGAGTGACCAAGGCCCTAACGTATCGCTAACAGTGACCTAGTCACTGGTCACTCAGATAGGAATGGAGTCCGTGCTAACCCAGGGGAATATGTGTACAAATCACATTATGTGGACAAAACAGAACACAGCCTAGCAGGGGCACCCTGATGTGAAAATGCGTCCACGTACAATGTCAAGGCTCAGGGATAAATATGGAACCGCGGCGATGGTCGAAACTTTAGTTTTGCTTTTCTCTTTCCTGTCGAATATTTCAGGACACAGTAAAATTCTCTTTAATAGGAGAAGTGAGGATGTGGTACAGTTGATGAGAACTTGTAGGGCCCGGAAAAGCGATGAAGAGAAACAAAACGGAAACGCAGGTCTCAATGGAGTAAGAATGAGGATCCCCATGCTCGCACCGCCTCCCGCAGCCTGTCCTGCCTTCCTGCCTTTCCATTGTCAGGCCACCAGCCGGACCTCCTCTTCTTCAAGGTTTGCCTTTCGGATTCATGGCTGTTTTTCTCCAATGTGGGAGAGACTGAAAGCTGATGGGACATTTCTCGTTCCTGCCTGGGTCTCTCAGGTACCCCCTCCAAAGGCCCGTCCCCTATGACGGGGGCTGTAGACTTTCCCAAGAGGTTGGATCCCGCATGTCGCGGCTCAAGCTCTATCAGAGCAAGTGTGCATAGAAAGAGAACGCACACTGCACAGCCCCGAGCCCAAATTTACCACTGGCAGCAGGTCTCCGAGCCCCACATCCAACAATGGACTCCCCTGGTCCAGCCACAAAACATTTATAACCTCTCCAAGCAGTCCTCTGGCAGAGAAAAGCAAACTGTGAGCTCAGGAAGCTAATGACCTTGAAACGATCCATTTATCTTGGCCTTTCCCCTCCGTGTGAGATGCCACGAGAAGTGCCAGTCTCTCTCTTTCTCTCTGAAGAAGAATGATAGAGCCAGACAGCCGTGCACGCTTCACCTTTGCTTTTCCTCCCGGGCCAGGCCCAGGGTTGGAAGACCGATGGGAACCAGAAGGGAAAGGAAATCATTCTTGATCATCCAGACCACCTTCCCGAATCCTCCGCGTCGGGCAGAGAGCTCACCTGAGTTCTGCTTCAAAGCCTGATCTTTGTCGGCTCCTCCATAAATCTTCATAAATAGACAGTGCCGATTCCCAGCAAACCTCCCCCCCGGACGCAGAGGCTGGTGACACCTGGCCCGACGCGCGTCGTGTTGGCAGCCCGCGGTGGACCACACGGCCCCCAGCTACCTCCACCCTCCCCGGCGGGAGGAGGACGAGGGCAGCCACCCTGAGGAATTTGAGTGTTTGAAATCAGTGTTCTTCTCAGTTGCCCACTATCTGCTTCGGTGGCTGCCCTCACCCTGGCACGGGGACGTTGGCTCCCCGCTGGGCCCAGCTGAAGCCAAGAGCTGGCACGGCGAGACTCCCCTTTGTTTATGGTGTGGTCACTTGGGTGTGAGATGCTTCCTCTCCTCTTCCCTGAGACGCCCAATTGGATTTGAGTTCGACAACAAATCCGTGGACTGTGGCTGCGGCGGGGCCGAGGACGCAGCTCACTTGTCTCCAGCCCTGGAACACAGGCAAGCCAACACGCCAACAAGACCAAAATCAACAGAGACAAATACAATTCCTGTGCATTTGAAAAACGCAAAGCAGGTTTTGGACTCAGAAAGCCCCTTTCCCTGATACTCGCTTCTTTCATTTGATGTGATCTCCATTTCCTCGATGGCTCTTCTCGTTCTTCTCCCCCCCAAGCTGAATCTCCCTCCTTTAGCTGGACCCCGAGGGGGCCATGCATGCTCTTCCCACAGCATAGTGAGCCAAGGCCCCCTCATCAGCTGTCTCCTGGACGCTCGTATCCAGAGCCTTCCAGAGGGCCCTGGGAAGGAAGGGCATTTTGCAAAAACATCCGGAAGAGCAAAGGAGAGAACAAGGGGCCAATGCCATGGTTTCCCATTCAAATTGCCAGTTTGAGGCTCGCTCTCTCTCTGTCTCTCAAGCTTTTTGTTTTTTGTTTTTTGTTTTTACCCAAGTCTGACTTTCAGAGTGAAAGCGTATTATTTTCAGGTAAATCCAGAGTTGCTTTTAAAAATTCCCAGGCTCGATACTTGAAAAGGTAGCTTAGTTGGTGTGCTACTGCATTAATGTGTGAAATGGTTAAATTAACCCTTCCATATGATGTCTGAATAGGTTATTATAGGGTGCTTAGAGATTTGGCAGCCTAAGCCCCATATTTCTTTCAAGATGTTAAGAAAATCCATGCAAATGCTGGAAACGCTGCGTGCGAGGTACCTGCTGTCCAGCTTTACAATTTGGATGTCAGCGCGACATTCAGGAAAAGTCAACCACGAGAGAAAGGTCACAAAATGCCCGCTGGACTGCGTCTTCTGAAGAACCCAAAGGGACTTGAGACCCAACCACCTCCCAGTTGCACAACTCTGCTGTCTTGGTTAAGACTCTTTCGTCTTCTAACAAAAACCAACTAGACCTAGATTGAACCAAGAGGGGGATGTATTAAAAGGTTACGGGGTGTCTCACAGAATCCAGAGGCAGTGGGATGTCTCAAGGAGCACAGAAATAGGAACTGGGAGCAAATCAGGAAACCGGGCTCTACTATTTATTACTCTCTCTGTTTTTCTCTGTGCTCACTGCTCACGCAGCTCTTCCGCTCTTCTCTGAAGGCCGGCTCCCTCTGCTGCCGCTTTTGCGGCGGGGAATGCAGTCTCCCCAGCTCCTGAGTTTTGAGATGTCCCTTCATGCCATTCCACATGGAGGAAATGGCCACCTCTGCATCTGAAGTTTGCTCTGGCAATCCTACGGTGAGCACCTCTGCGCTCACTCTTGTCCCGTTCGCACCGCTTGTCTGTTCACTTTGTTCTTTTCTCAAAGCATCCTGTTCTTCTCACGTGAGTTCTGCTCTTTTCGTATCTCACTTAGGATATTAATTAGATGTTTGTATTGTGCATGTATTTGATTTTCAGTCTTCTCTTGTATTCCCCTAATTATCTTCTTTTTCAGGGTCAGCTTATTCTGTTTTGTCTTGTTTTTATGCTACCCATTTTATTCCGAGGTCTGGTTAACTTTGCTCGTCTACTCAGAATTGCGGGTAAGGAGAGCAACTTGATTTTTTCCTAGGTTGCTAGGTGGGTTTTCTCTGCATTGAATGTGCATGTCTGTTTCTCTACTCTTTTCATAACAGAATGATTGAGACATTTGGAGATGCAAGCAAGCCTCTACAATTGGCAGGCTTTAGTTTAGAAGAAGCAAAGGAAGAGTTGGCAAGGTGGGGTGCTGGGTTTTGGGGCTAGGGTGGCCTCCAAATGCAATGGACAGGTCTTTACCCAGGAGCACGGCATTCTCCCCAGCAGCCCTAATTCTCCTTAGGCTGGGTCCCCTTTCATTTTGCCTATGGGTAAAGCACTGGGCTGCCTTCCTAGGTGTGGTGGAGAAGAGAGGGGAGGGAAGCATGGAGAAATGATTGGCATGGTCATTTAGTAAATAGAATTTTGTACCTGTCAACTGACTTTGGAGCATTCCTGGGCTCCTGCAGTAGCTGCCTGGGCTGTCTGGGCTGATGCTTTCTCACTCCCTCAAGCTCTTTGCTTCCAAACCCCCTCCATGCCCCAGACATTTGCTGAAATATCTTGTCTGCTGGTGATTCTCCTGCAGACTTATTTCTGTACATTTCATTGGAGTCTCAGAAGGGAGTAGAAACAAATAGGTTGCTCGTTCTGCCATCTCGAACAGGAATTACAGAATCTGAATTTCCTATTCCAAGAGAGAAAATGCGATTGGTCCACCTAGTTGGTGGGTCTAACCCTGTCCCAATAAACGGGATGGGAAGATCTCATGGTTTCTAAGCGCGACCATGTGGTGGGGTGGAACGACTCCCCTGAGGCAGTCACTACACCCTGAATTTTAAGATTTAGATTTTTGTTGTTACGCTTTGTGGGCTCTTTATTCCCTGCCTTATTCCAATGAGGAATGTGTAACCCCCGCGTCACGGCCTGAAGCTCGTCTACTGGCGAGCTGGTAAATGTTCAGCAACTGGATCTCTTGTGGAAAAACTCCTGATTTGCAGCATTTTCTGATTTCTGTGGCGGACCTACTCCCGCTATGGCTGATTTCAAGCCTTCTGATGTTATTGAACATGGAGTTGGGAAGAAATGAACAAAACTGACTCTCACAAGTGTGTGTGCAAGCCACCTCCAGCACACCTCTGACTGGGTTAAGACCTATTGTAGAGTCCTAGCCAAAGTATGGTCAGCCAGCAAAGTTGGTTAAATTCATTTAGATATTTTGGTTGCAAGGAACAGAACCCAAACACAGTTAGATGAAGCAAAAAGAGAAGCTTATCAGAAAGAACCCAGAGTAAATCATGGAATCTAAGCAAGAGCTGAATGTCCAGAACTAGGGAAAGCCTGCTGTTGCTCTGGTGACCTCAGAAGCAGCCTTTGCTGGACTTTCTTTCAGATTTCTGCCATTTTCAGACTCGATTTCTATTCCCTGTTTCTGACTCTCTTTGAAATTCCTTAGAAAGAACCTGATTGCCCTCAATTTAGGTGTCCTCACCTGATGAAATGTAGCTCTAATCTGACTGCAGTGACATTTAGCAAAAACGTGACTTTTAGAGAGCAGGACTTGTTTACATAATGTGTAGGATTCAGTGTAGAATGAAAATGTAGACCCTTTTGTTTGAAATTATTAAGAATTTCAGGATGGTATAATGGAGCATTAAACCAAGTGTAGAGCCCTTTTAAACATGGGGCCCTATATGACTGCCCAAGTCATATCCCCCTGAAGCTGGCTCTGGCTGAGGGGCTTGCTCCTGTGGTCCGATTATGTCTATCTTGGGTTCTGAATGGCTCACTTGGAGATGTTGTAAGACAAGTCCATGCATGGAGAGGCCAGGTGGCAAGAGATTGAGTCTTGTCAGTCACCACATGAGGGAGTTTGGAAGCAGATAACCCCGCTTCCCCCACCCCTGCCCGCCCGTCCCAGCAAGCCTTCAGATGACACTGCAGACCTGAATGATACTTTCAGCTTCCTGAGAGACCTTCCAGCAAAGGCACCTAGCTAACCCATGCCTGGATTTCTAACATATGGTAAGTATGAAATAATACATGTTTGTTGTTTTAGGCCACCAAGTTTTTGAGGCTACTTTGTTACCCTGCAAAAGATGATGACTATAGTGTTATTCATTACTTTTGACCAATTGAAATGTATTATAATTTACACATGGATGGTTGAGTGAGTTTATGTATTATGCCATTTTGCTATAACTAACTTCATCCTTGCAAAAAATGGACGAGTGATTTAAAAACATTTCTGCAAAGGAACGAGAATTGGAGTTAATGCTGATCATGCAAAGAAATTAACCCCAAGGAAATGGCTCTTTATCAGACACCGTTTATGGAGAAAAATAACAAGACCAATCACATCCATCAAGATAATGACCAAAAAAGTCAACATTTTTGAAATGTGGATTTATATTCACTTGAAATGTTAGTTAATCATGGTAGTACATGTATAAAAATTATAAATAAGTAAATGTTTATATATTTGTGCATGCTCAGAAAAACTGATGGGTTGCATGATCAAAACAGATGGGTGACGGCTGTTTCTGTGCTTGGAGTGGGGTTAGAGGACAGCAGCAGTCCCCCATCGAGGCCACCTGATGACAACACCATCATTGCAAGGGAGGACAGTGGTCAGGTGGGCCAGGTGCAGCCTGGGGCAGCAGTTTAGAGTGAAAGACCACTTAAAATAATCAGGAGACTGAAAAGCATTTCATGGTGATAGGGACTAGACACAGTCACACTAGATCATGGTGACACGTGACGTCTTGGATATTAAGGAGAATAATTCCAGAAGACTGGAAATCCATGGAAACACTCAAATTATACACGCAATTTAAAAAATAATTTTGGTCATGATATTTAATATTCATTTAAAGAAATATTTTAAACACATACGTACAGTTTAACAAATTGAACCTATTGTAACCGCCACATGGGTCAAGAATTAGAATGTTGCCGCAGTGTGGAAGCTCCCCAGGTAGCTTCTCCAATTATATCCCTCTCCCTGTACCCCAGAAGCCACTCCGGTTCTGACCTCTGTGATCATTCTTTTTTGGCTTTCCTTGATAGTTTTACCACTTTGGCATGTCTCCATAAACCATATGGTTTGATTTTACCTGTCCTTATGAATGGAAATGTTACACGAGTGGAAATCATTCTGCATTGTATCCTTTTGCCTTTTATCTTTTGTTGAACACTGTTTGAGAGTCATTTGTGCTACAAATAGCTACATCTATCTATTGATATATGGTCCTCATTTTATGAGTATCCTCATTATTAATTCATTCTTTGTAGGAGACCATTTGGCTTATTTCCAGTTTTTAGTTATCATAAGCAATTCTGCCTTAAACATTCTGGTACACATATACTTGTGTACACATATCGAGTTTCTTTAGGACACATGTACTTTGGAAGTACAGAGTTAAAAGCTGTGTATATCTTCAAATGTAGTGGATAATGCCAAAGTGTTTTCCAAGGCAGTTATACCAATTATCCCTCCCTTCCGTGCCATGGCGTTTGAGACTTCTCATTTTATTACACAATTTGCCAATACTTGGTATTGTCAAACTTTCAAATTCTTGCCAATATGGTTGGTGTGAAGCATTATCTCTTTGTGGTTTTAATTTGCATTTCCCTCAT
This sequence comes from Ursus americanus, assembly GCF_024610735.1. Lineage (NCBI taxonomy): Eukaryota > Metazoa > Chordata > Mammalia > Carnivora > Ursidae > Ursus > Ursus americanus. Next base: position 103,626,284 of record NC_142128.1, on the reverse strand, counting down.
TACCAATGAAATGCTTCTACACTTATATATTGGCCACTTGGATTTCTTCTTTGGCAATTTGTTGGATTTTTGTCCATTTTTCTATTGGGTTGGGTTTTTTAAAATATACTTTCCATTTATTGTCACTCACATATTACAAATTCTGTAACATAAATATTTACATCTTTTTCCTGCTTACAGTGTGACCTTTTATTATTTTATGACTCCTTTGATGAATACAAGTTCTTACTTTTAATGTAGTCAAATTCATGTATCTTTCATTTTTTGAATCTTGTTTAAGAAGACATTGCATCTATTTCTTACATGAAAGTATTCTATATTATTATCTAAAAGTTTATAGTTTTACCTTTTGCATTTAGATCTCTAGTCTACCTGGAATTCATCATTGAAAAGGTATTTCTCTCCTCACTGATCTACCATGCACCTTTCATATATCAATGTCCACACATATGCATATCCTTTTTCTGTTCTCTTTATTCTGCTCCAATAGGCCATCTGTCCATCTCTGTGCCAATATCACAATGCCTCTACTATAATTTAAAATAAATCTGGTGTCTGGTAGAGCAAGTCTTTCTACTTCACTGTTTTCTTCAGGAGGGTCAGATATTCTTTGTGTTGACATCTAAGTTTTAGAATCAATGTCTCAAAATCTACCAAAACCTTGCTAGAATGTTGGCTAGGATTAAGATTACATGGAGTCCATGAATCAGTTTGGGGAAAATTAATATCCTTCCAACCTTCCAATATTGGGTCATGAGTACTATCCATGAATATGGTATATTTCTCAGTTTGTTTAGGTTTTCTTTAATCTCTCTCAATACAGTTTTAACATTTTGTCTATGCAGGTCTTCCATATGTTAACATATTTATATTAATTGCTTCATGTGTTTTATATATTTTGTTGCTGATTTATAAGAATACAACTGAGTTTTGTATATTACTATTGTATCCAGTAAAGTCCCTTATCAATTTTAATAATTTATCTATAGGATATTGTTTTAGATTTCCTATGAGCACATTCTTTTTTTTTTTTCCTTGTCCTTGCCTTAGTGCACTGTCTAGGATCTCCAGTATAACATTCAATCTTATAATTTTTATGCATGTATCTTATACCTTTGTGATACTGTAAACTCAATGAGGAATAAATCATTGTACAACAGGGGTATTCAATAGGCATTTGCTGAATAAATAATTGAATGAATGAGCTATTCCATCATCCAGGTGGCTAATCATAGCAGAAACCATAGGTGGCCATGGGGGTAGGAGAGAAGTTGAAAAACTGGGTTAAAAATCAAAATCAGAACCAACAGGACTCCTGGAGACCAAAATGAAGGTGCAGAGCACATGGATTGGCCCAGTCAAGGACCTGAGCTGGGTACAGAGAGAGGGACCATAACTGATTTTCTTAAGCTTCCAGTACGTTGCTAGGCACTTTAAAATTCATAAGTCTCTTCCCTAAACAAATCGTGGTTTGTTTTCTTTCCCCCTCCCCCTTCTTTTCTCCCCCTTCCTCCTCCTCCCCTCCTCCTCCTCCTCCTCCTCCTCCCCCTCCTCCTCCTCCTCCTCCTCCTCCTCCTGCTCCTGCTTCTTCTTCTTCTTCTTCTTCTTCTTCTTCTTCTTCTTCTTCTTCTTCTTCTTTCTTCTTCTCATGTGTCATTGTGCTTCTATTGCTCTTAGTTTAAAGCCCAAATCTTATATGATCTTGTCCCTGCCCACCTCTCTGACCCTGGTCTGACCACCCCCATCCTCCCTCCCCCCACTCCCCTGCCATCCCTTGTTGTATTCCAATCACTCTGGCTTCTTTCTAGTTTCTAGAAAACTCCAAGCTTCCTCTCCTGTTTCTGCTTTGCCTATCTATTCCTTCTGCCTGGAACACGCTTTCCACCGTCCCTCCTTTGGCTGGCCCTTCCTGCTTATTTGTTAGATCTCTGCTCCAATGCTACTTTCTTAGGCAAGCCTAGCCTCATTTTCATCATGTAGCTTAGCTACCCATAAAGTAAACTCTTAAAGCCCCTGTACTTTTCCTTAAAGGCTTTTAACAAAATAGCAATTTTATTCCTCTGTTATTATTTGACTAGCATCTCCCAATTAGACTGTAAATTCCAAAAGAGAGGTAGCTGTGTCTAGCTTGCTCACTGCTGACTTCCCCAGCACCTGGCCTGCGTCTGGCACACAAAACATGGGTAATAGTCACTCCATGAACTAAAACCTGTAGATCTTCACTCTTGGCTTTCTCTTACGTCTCTGCCCCTGTGTCCTTGCCCTTCCTCTCTGGTGCCCTCAGACGCTCCCTCCTTGCTCGTGGGACCTTATGTACCTCCACCTCTGGACAGGTCTTATTAAGTTCACTTTGTACTCTCAGCCCCTGAAAAGGAGCCAGGCACATAATAGGCACTAATATATAATAAGTAATGAATGACTTGTGTACGTGTACACAACAAGTATGTGAGAGTTTCTTACCACGGGGCAGTCTCTGCAATGCAGATAACTAATTGCACGTTCTTTATGATAATTTAGTAATTAATCTCCCTTTGAGAGGACCCAAGGTAGAAGCACCTTATACTGAATTGCCGTCGGTAGTGAATACTGTTACAGACAGGATCTGGGTAGCGTATGCATGTGTGGACGTGTATGTAATATAATATATATATATTTTTTCTTCCTAAAAAAACTTACAAAAATAAAGAAAATGTCAAAGCCTTTTAAAGGGCGCGATCACGCTGAGTAATACAACCCTTCCTTGATTTTTACATTATTTCAGTATGAGATGTTTTTATGGCTCTTGCTAAAAATAAAAGACATTTCAGAGTTTCTCAGTAAATGAAGCTCTGCAGACTTTTCAGTTTTGTTGTTTCCCTTAAAATTAATATAATTAATTAAAACCCAATGTGAGTCTGATTTACAATCTGTGAGTCAATGAGTCACAGAATCTTATGCTAATAGGGCAGTTCAGCTTTCTGAGCTCTTTACAAAAAAAAAAAGTCGTGCCCCAGCAAAGGGCCAAGAACAGGGATGACAAGGCAGAGAGGCCCAGAAAGAAGGACTTTTCCAACCAGGCCGTGGTATATTTATATTGTGTTTGGAAGGGAGGAGTCTGAGAATAATTTGGAAAGACAACTGCTTTTATCAAGTGTAAGAAATTAGTTTAACTGAATTTAAATGTAATTACAGGAGCAGCTGGTGAAGGCTAATTTCTGTTCAGTCTGGTTTCTCAGGAACCGCGCCCCCATTCTGTTCCCTGGGAAAGGATCAAGTTGCAAGCTTTACATCACTGACACCAGCCCTTACAGGCCAGTCCTGGCCTCGGTCAGCGCTAGGAGCCACAGAGGAGGGAGATTACCTCTCCTGCTGTTTACCTGTGCTTGCTCCTCCCCCTTCCTCTGAAAAGGGACCCACGGCCAGGTGTGAGTATCACCTTGACTGTACTTTGAAAGGCTCAGATTCCACCAGGGTCCATTCTGATGGGATCTCTGTCTGGACGGCACCCGGGCTGGCATCCAGGGGTTTTAGCTGCTGCTCCTGGTTCAGGATGGTGCATCCCATGTGACGAGGAGAACTGCTGACTTCAAGAACTGGAAAGTTCTTAAGTGTCATCTACCTGGGGCAAATCGCTCCCTTTACAGATTGGGAGCAGGGAGCCTGAGAGAGGTATTCTGACTGCCTGTCCAGTGTTACTGCCGCTGCCTCACACCACACATCCACACCTCAAAAATGTCAGGGTCATGAGATCGAGCCCCACGTTGGGCTCCGCCCTCAGCGGGGAGTCTGCTTCCCCCTCTCCCTCTGCCACTTCCCCTTCCGCCAACCCCCATGTACATGCATCTGCTCTCTCTCTCTCTCTCAAATAAATAAATATTTTAAAAATATGGGGGGCACCTGGGTGGCTCAGTCAGTTAAGCATCTGCTTTTGGCTCAAGTCGTGATCTCAGGGTCCTGGGACCAAGCCCCTCGTCAGCCTTCCTGCTCAGCAGGGAGTCTGCTTCTCCCTCTCCCTATCACCCCTTCATGCTCTCTCTCTCTCTCTCCCTCTCTCTCAAAAAATAAATAAAATCTTCAAAAAAAATATGGAATGTGTAAACTTCTCTGTCATTTACACCCCCGTTAAAGGAATTTATAGGATTATTAGTAGGAGAAGGGATTGTCACAGATAGAAGAGAAGAAAGAGGTAAGGAAACTGGAAAAGGGAGCTTTGTGGAAGCCGAGTGAAGGAAGAGAGAAGGCGGGGACTCCAAGCAAACACCACCCAGGCAGCCCAGCCGGTCCTGCTCCTGTGCTCAGATCAAGTTAGCCTCCATGTGCCAGGAGGCCCGCGGAGTCACACTTCCCAAGGGGTACCTAGCTCCAGCTCTGAACTACGGCCCCGGCAGCTGGGCCTGGGGCTTCCTGTCCGTGGGCAACCTCCTCTGGAGCCCCCACCTATTAGAACTGTCACGTGAGGCTTGTGGGCTTCTCTCAAGGGTCACCGGACGAGGACATCGGCCCTAGGCCGGGGCAGGCCCAAAGGGGCTGCTGAGCTGCCCTTGTGCAAAGGGCGCCCATCCAACCAGCAGCACCCACCCCACGTTGTCCTGCTTCTTGTCCGGCTCTGAGCTCAGACAACACTCTCCAAGCCAACCGTCCCCCCCAGCCCCTTCTTCCTCCTCATCCTGCCTTATCTGCCTGTTGGTCCTTCTTCAGCTTGGATGCAGGCCCGCTCTGGCGTTTCCCCCACCTGCCTGGACGCCGCACAGCAGCTCTCAGGTGAGCACGCTAAGGCCTGGGGCACAGGGGCTGTGCCCTGGGGTGCTGCAGGGACCGCCCCCCCCACCACCCGTGCCCTGGCTTCCTGGGAAATCTCCTCAGGTCCTTACAGCTCTCTTGTCTCTGGGATCCTCTCTCCCTGCTTCTGTGCACACCTCCGTTTTGTCCCATGGAGGACAGTTCCAGGAGGCTGTGTTCCCATTTCTACCATTATTACCTGATGGACGGATACCTATAAGGTTGTTCACCTTAGGCCTCAGTCGGCATCGACACTCCAGATAGCCGATGGTGTGTTTGCAAAACACAAAGGACTGATCCCCACAAGACTGACGTCAAAGCCACAGTTCCCAGTCTCATTCTTGAAGGTCTGTGCCTACAACTTGGAATTCAGTTGGGATGAAATTCCTAATTCCGTTTATGGGGACTCAACCATCCTTTTTCTCTGCCGTGATTTGCACATCCCAGGGGCTTTCTCAAATTATTGGCAGGATTTGGGGGAGAAGAGGGACCCCAAACGGCCTGCAGACATTAGTATATGTTAGCAAGATCTGAAGGGGGGAGGGCCCATCACACACGCGCTGGGCCCATCACCCACGTGCTGCGCCCAGCGCACTCGGCTCCTGAAGGGGGGCCTGCCCAGCTCCTGCAGGGTCCTCCCCCAGCTCTAGGGCTCTCGGGCTGCTTAGGGCGAGGCTCCTGAGGACCAGCAACGGGGCTGTGGCCTTGCCTCCTGGAGCTTACTGAATGCTTGTTGTCCTGGTTCAAACTAGCCAGCCCGAAGCCCCAGCTAGAAGCTTGCAGCTTCCATCACACAACCTGCTCACTCCTGTCTCCACACCCAGCCTGCTCCTTTCCAGGCTATTATCTTTATACGAGCCTATCTCCCCAACCCACTCATTTTGTTCAACCCCTGCTAACTGTCTTAGACATGGGGCCGCGCTGGGAAGACAGCGGATGGCGAGCGGGCGCCCGTGGGCGTGGGGGCGGGGTGGAGTTACTGCCCGCAGCCCCACAGCAAGGCACCTCGGGTCTGCAAGAGCCACGGCTGGTCAGTGACCCTCGAGTTCAACCCTCGAGGACCCACCGGTGGCCCAGCTCCCGCACAGCACTGGACAGGAGGAGCCCTTTAGGACCAGACAAGAAAGAGTTTTGTTTTCTGAGCATTTTCTTGCAGCTCAGCCCATGTGAGGGCTGCTCACGGAGGTGCCTCGGCCAGGTGGTAGAGTTCTCCTGTTGTCCTGTAACTTGGCTTGAAGCGGAAAATGACCCATGTCACCTGGCGCCCTGATAACAGAGAGCAAATTCCAGCAAAAAGTGCCCATGCCTGGGCTAGCCATTCCCGTGCCCAGCAGGCAGCTCCCTGCCATCTGGCTGCCTTAGAGGGACCACAGCCGCTCTGCTCCTCGCCCACCTGGCTTCAGCTGCCTCCCAACCCCAGTGACAGGGACAGCGTGGCCAACACTGGGCACAAACCGCCTCCGATTTACCTGCTCTTCTGCTCTGGGGACTGGAGACCAGGTCCCCTAATGCTGTTGTGCCCTAGTTTTCTACAGAGCTGATGCCCCGTCCCTTGAGGTAAGCAATCTCCCAACCTTATTTGCAAATATTGAAAACTACAAAGCTCAAATGCATTTGTGGCATTCAGAGCACCAACATTTGTCAGAGGACTTCAGTAAAGATCTCCTAAGGCATTAGGAGTAGAAAATAAGTACTGAATAGACAGGAATTACAGAGGAAAACGTACACACATACATCGCGATGGTCTCTTGTTCTAATATAAGGTACAAAGAGGAGGTCCAGAAAGAGGTCACGCAGAGGGCAGCAAACGACCTGTCACAATTTCACCATGTTTCTTAAGAGGGGGTTTTAAAAGTGCAGTAGCTTGTGATACTCTTACAAATCCAAGCACTGTATTTATTGATTTATTTACACAATGGCTTCTTTCCAGAGTGCGTTATTGCAAGAACACGCGTGATACGATGTAAGAGTCTAGAGAGATACACGGGAAGTCACAGACTGCACATTTAGAATGGGAGGGAAAGTCTGGCATGCAGATACAGGAATCATGGGCTTACTTGGAGAATAGAGGTGAGCCACTAATTAAGGACGGATGATTGCTAAACGCTCTCCTCTTTACTGGTGTTGGTGACATTAATCAACACCTGTGTAAACAAGGTGCTGGCTCCACGTGGGGTAAGACAAGCTCCTGCCTTCTAGAAGCTCAGGGGTTTGGGCCAAACAACAGGGATTTCTCCTTTGGGTCATTCTCCAAGTGCGGTTCTATCACAGATTATTGGAGAAAGAAGGCTGGGGTCAGCAACTTGGGTCCACGTAAGAATCCTGGTGGGGACTCGCTGTCTAGCTGCTGCTCCGTGCTCGTTGCACGCATGTCCGATCGGTACCCATTTCTCCCTGGCTCAGCTCTGACTGCACAGCCCCTCCCGGGGAGGACCTGGCCAGGTCTCCACGGAGCAGCACCCCTAAACTGCCCCTAACCAATGTGCCCTCATCTGCAAAATGCTCAGCGTTGGAAGCACATCTCGTGGTTGGAACGGCTCCTACTTAAATGTCTAAGAACAACTTGCTAAAGTGCCTGGTTTGTTTATCTGGTGAATTACCTTGAAAACCAACCCAAAAGAGAGTTTCGGGGTCTGATGAGGAAGGGAGAAGCTTGAGCAAGGGCCAGATCTTCATACACCAAAGGTTTGGGATTTCCAGAAGCCGGCCTTGCAGGCACCCCAGTGAAGGAAACACGGAAGACCGGGATGGCGGGAGAGCTGCAGGAAACTTTCACAGCTCACCACTTGGCTAACGCTGGTGCATTGATGGCTGGGCAACGTTGGCAAGAAACAAACCGCATTTCAGCCCTGGCGCCTCGCCGTGGATTTTCCCGGGCCGATCTTCACCTGGACGCATCCAGAGGTCTCTTATTGTCCTCAGGATATTCAGTCTCTCCCCGTAACAGACCTTAATGGGGTTCACTTATAGGACAAAAGTCCTATCTCCATGGTAATCAATTAGCTAATGGGACTGCCAACCTATTTACAAAAATACTACAGAAAATAAAATTAAGGAAAAAAAATATGTCTAGATCCAACTCTCTACTTTTCTAGCTAATATTTGATTATTTTACATACAGACTATTTTCTAGTATTAAATACTCAGGTCTTTTTTTCTTTTTTTTTTTTTAAAGTCAAAATCCTGATGGCGAGCCAGCTAAGTTTATCACCAGCTCTGTTCCTGGAGTCTGCTGCTTCAAGGCCTCTTGATACCAGGCTCTCGTTGGGAACTTTTGTCTGGGTCCCACTCCCGAGGAAGAGGGGGCAGTGAGCACAGGTGCTGGAAACAAGGCTTTCTCATCAGAAAGATTCAGCTCAAATTCCGGCACAATCAGCCAGTGACGGTCGTGATGCTCTCGTTTGCAAAAAGACGTTCCTAACATCTGCCTTGCCGGCATTGTATAAGGATTAAATAAAATAATAAATGCGCGAAGCTTCGCAGGGTGCCGGCCCACGGTAATGAAGACGGTCATCCCGACCGCCGGCCTCACCACCAACCTCACATTGTCCTTCTTATCATTGTTTTCACGATCATCACTACTTCCTACAACTCACTCAAGAACAAGCCACATTTCCTTTAGGTCTCTGATCACCAGGGGAGGGCTGGCCTGTGGAAAGGCGATGGGACTGGGCCCATCCTGCCTGTTGGCCCTCGTTCTGCCATCTGGGACAGCCTGCTTGGCCTCTCTGGGCCCCATCACCTCGTCTGTCCAGTGGGATGACAGCCACTTCCTCACGGGGCTGCTGGGAGCCTTGGGGTCAGGGCATCTACAATGCCTCCAGGTTGATTAAAGATTGGCTCCCCAGGGGGGCGCCTGGGTGGCACAGCGGTTAAGCGTCTGCCTTCGGCTCAGGGTGTGATCCCGGCGTTCTGGGATCGAGCCCCACATCAGGCTCCTCCACTATGAGCCTGCTTCTTCCTCTCCCACTCCCCCTGCTTGTGTTCCCTCTCTCGCTGGCTGTCTCTATCTCTGTCAAATAAATAAATAAAATCTTAAAAAAAAAAAGATTGGCTCCCCAAAGCCTTCATCATTTCTTCTTTCCCTGTGACAAAGGATTAGAAGAAATCACATCAAATGCGATGCCGCACACCTGCCTAAACCCTTGCAGCAACGTGGGCAAAACACTGAGTCTCAGTTCATCAGGTTCTATTCTCTTTGGGCTCTGCTAGCTCACAATGGGTATTAATCACTTAATCATACCAGCTAATTTATACTCATCTGTTAATCAGTTAATGGCTCTTCCATAAGCATTTACATAATGTTTTTAGCCAGAAAAAAAAAAGATGCAGTCTCCCTAAGGCTCCTAGGAAGTGTCTCTGTGGTGAGCCTACCCTGCTTGGTGACGGGGACCATCTTTATGGGGATCGACTTCCATGACCACCCAACAGCCGCCTACCCCGCTGAGCCCGAGGCTGAGGCTGGGTCTGCTTGAACTGACGAGATCCCCATTGCTTTGCACAGATCTGTCTAAACACCTGGCCCTCCGATGGCTGGGCTTCCTCCCAGCCCAGGTGCGCAGGACGATACACGCCTCTTCCTGCTGAGGTTAATACACAGCTGGACCCGTGTCCTATTAGCGGGCTGGGGCTGGGTACGGAGATGGCAGCAGGAAGGACACTGATACCTGGAGACCTGGCTGCTTCTGTCTGTAACAAATACGAACTTGAACTGGGTGACACTGGGACAATGGGCATAAACCAGGATAGATGGTCCCTCTCTGCAAGGAGTCTGTGTTCCCTGTGGAACAACACTGACAATCAAAGATAAATGATTTATTCCCATTGCACATTATGACCAAAACGTTAGAGAAAATGTCTCTTCGGGACTCAGGGTGCCCGCTGTTGCACCGTTTGATTATAGAGGTAAGTCACTCTCTGCACCTGGGGGGCAGCTCGGCTCTGGGCAGTCACCGGGGAGCGGGCATTAACCCTTCCAGAGACAGAGGCTGGCTCAGCTCATTATCCAACCACTTCAGTTTCTAGACAACTGTTCTGGAAACAAGCCACCTCCTGTTCTGAAGGTGGAGAGTGGATGGAATCTAAAAGAAGGTAGGTCAAAGACTGACAGAGAGGGCAGGGAGTGATTGACAAGGACTGGGGGCGAACCTCAGAGAGGTTGAGTGATTTCGCTTCCATTAAAACATAAACCGCAGATTAGCTGGGGCTTAGACATTTGGCTGCTGCCCACGTTCGGCAAAAGCGTCAGCCGAGCAGCCACTGCTCCCGAAACACGTGTGTGAGTGCTGTCACTGTGAGGGGACTCAGCAAATGCTGTAAAATGGGTTGGACTGGGAAAACCAAGGACTCGTGCTCCCACGTCAGCTCCCGAAGGCTTAATCCAGAGTTTCACTTCGCCCTTAGAGTTGCTGCTGCCGCTGCCGCTGGGGCCGCCAGTTAGCCAAGGGTCCGGGATGGTCTCCGGTCGTCGCCAGCACCCTGGCTTGGGAAGCGGGCTCTGAGTCCAAGGATGGACGTCTCCGCAGCTAGCCATCTGGTTAGTGCTCATCTCGCTAGTGTGGGATGCAGACAGGGAACAGACTTAGGACAGAATCAATAATCTGGCAAAGAGGAGGCAGTTCACAGCTTCACAGATGAGCTCCTTAGCATTAGTTAATTTATTCATAAATTCAATACTAATTTATTAAGGGCATATTATATGGCAAGCAATGTGAAAGGCTTGGTTGGAAGACAGAGAGGGAAGATACTATTATCGCGATGTATAAAGATATGCCCCTTCCTCTCTTTATGAGGTCCATACTGGGGGAGCAAGACAACCACACAGACGTATAATTACAACGCAACCTTGATAAAGACTTTTTGTAGATGCTTTCGGAGTAATCCAGAACTCTAAAGGAATACGCAATTATCTAGGAATTCCATTAAGGCTTCACAGAGGAAACGGCATCAGGGCTGAAGCTTGAGAGGGGACTGGGAATTTCTAAAGGAATGGGGAGAAAGGGAAAGCAACAGATTTTAAAATGAGACAGACCTAGTCTCTAGCCCTAGATCTAATTGTGTAACGCGGGCTTGATTATTTAGCCTCGCTGGGCCTCTGTTTCTCCATCTTGAGATGGAAACGATCAGCCTAGCTGGCAGAATTTTTAAGAATTAGAGCTCATGTACATTAAAAGAAGTGGTGGCTTGGGTGCCTGGGTGACTCAGTTGGTTAAGCATCTGCCTTCGGCTCAGGTCATGATCCTGGGGTCCTGGGATCCAGCCGTGTGTTGGGCTCCCTGCGAGCCTGCTTCTCCCTCTCCCTCTGCTGCTCCCCCTGCTTGTGTTCTCTCTCTCTCTGTCAATTAATAAATAACATCTTTAAAAGAAGTGGTGGCTTTATTACAGTCACCAGCTGGGTATGTGAAGGAGGGCATTTTAGATAGAAGTACCCCGTGTGTAAAAACAGACACACGTGGCAAGAAACAGTAGGTTTTGCCCACAAAAAGTAGTGCACCACCTTGGGACAGTAGGCCACGAGAGGCGGGAGTACTAGATGAGGCTGGATGGTGACTGCGGCGAGTTTACGATGGGCCAGGACTGTTCCGGTGAAGGGGAGCCAGCGCCATTAGGATCACCCACCGTTGCTCTGCCCGAGGACCCTCAGCCCAGTCTTCCTGGTCCTTCCTCCTCCCCCCCCTTCTCCGCCCGTCATCCTCTGACGGTCCCCACACGTTCCCACGGTTCTATCCTCAGCGTTGCCATATGCCATCCCTCCTGATTCTTTAGCAGTCCCGTCTGGTTAGAGCTATATTATAAGTGACTTCTATCAGTCCTGCTGCAGGTGCATTCTGTGCTAAGAATACCCCGCAACAAAAATCCAAACACGCAAACAAAGAAATGGCAGAGAGGGCTGTATGACCCAGAGAGCTCCTTGCCCTCTAGACTTTGCTCTCTTCAAGAGGGAGCTGGAGAGAGTCATAGTGCCAACTCCGTAGGATTAAATGAGATAATTTCGTGAAGTGCAAAGTAGATGCGTATTAGCTGCTGTTATTACGATTGTTATTAGCCTCATAAAATAGGTTACCACTCAATTCACTGGAGCACTTGCTATGTGCAAAGAATGAAAAATTCCTTTACAAAGACATAATCCACCTACAACTTTTGGGGCAGACACGTTCCGCAGAGAAGAAGCACAAGCATATGGGAGCAGTGCAATTTAATCATCACCTAATTAGCCAAACTATTTAAAATAGGCCTCACAATGATGATGAAAACATTCTCACTTCTAAATGCCGGAAGCTGCGTCTTCCCGTGATTTTCTCCCTGGAAAACTGTGAGCGGAGGGGGGCTCTTGGCTCGGTGTGGACGCTTCCTCTCCATCACATTCAGACCTCGCTGATTCCAGTCATTTCCTTTCTTTGTCATTAGGGGAGACCAGGATGGCTTCTGCTATCTTTCCTCCTTTTCTGGATGTTTCCCCTAATGGTGATTGTGCTTTGTATGGACGGATGTGCCTGGTAAAGCAGTAACAGGAGCCAATATTTGTTAAGACTTACTACACGGCAGAGGCCATCTAGCGTTTCACATGCAAGCCTCCCAAGGTCCTACAAGAAGAACACTGTCACTACCTCCATTCGCTAGGAGAAGTCAAGGCTCCGAAGGGCTAAATAACCTGCCCAAGTCTCTCAGCTGGTAGGTAGTCTGCCAAGGCCCACCCCCAGGCAGTCTGCTGCCAGCTTCCCTAAGAGCTAGAAAATCCCAAAGCCGTAGAAATCTTGGGGCTGAGAAGAAGCAGTTGCTGTAAGCAAACCAGCTCTTACTCTTGTCTCCCAACAAACCCGAAGCTTCTCTTACGGGGTCTAGAGCAACCCTATTTTCAGATTATCCAATAATGCAATCATGGACACCCACGCCAGGTAAATAAATGTTCAATAGAAGGTTTCTCTGAACAGCCAATGATAAAAATCTGTTATAATAGAAAAGCCCAGAGAGACTTAAAACAGAGTAAGAGGCCACAGTCTTCCAAGGTGAATCAATCAAAAAGGAAAAACACTGTAAATATGGAGAAAGCCCACAAACCAAGACCAAAGCACGAGACGCTGGGCAGGCAAGTTCTAGAGAGGATTAAAGCATTCGACAGATGACTAGACTCGATGATTTTTAAAGATCTTCCCAAACCCAGAGGTGCCTATTCAACCAGTAATGTAACTGCATACGTTCCCAGGGTTCCTGTTTTCAGTCGAGTGGGCTAATTCCCAGCACATCAGCACAGTTTTGTGCTTCTGTTTGTGTCCAAACATCCAGACCCCACTGTGCATCCCAGAGCCCACGTGTTGGCTCCGCTGACCCCTTCTTTCCATGTTCCTTATCGCAGCTAACTGTCTCACCATTGCCAGTGACCCTGACTGGTGCTCAGAGTCCTTCTCGGCTCCTCCTTTACCCTTGGGCTCCACATCCAGCGGGGGCAGCAACACAACAAGCATCTAGAATGTCTTCCCTAGCCCTCCCCTCCAGCCCCACTGCTGCCCTGTTGGTGCGAGTAAATCATATTACAGTCCCGAGTGTGGACTGAAGACCCAAAGATGAAAGCCACAGTCCTTCCCTTCAAAGAGCAGGCGCAGAAACAGAACTCAAGACCCCGGCGAGAGGCATACAGGGAGTAAAGGAGATCAATACAGATCAAGCATCTCATTACCTCACCTGGTCACAGAGGCTTCTAGTCCACATGCCAAGTTCATTTCGCACACTGCCACCCTAATAGTCCCCTCCTTTTGTGCCACTTAGAAGCATAGGGTGGCTGCCCGTCCGTGGGGAGGTTGTCCATGGGGAGTCTGTGTGAAGGGCAGATTTCTGCATCATGGCGTACATAACCCGTGGTAGAAGTGACAGGTGCTTAGAAGCGCGTTCAGAACCATCTCCAGAGTAAGACGAGAAACGCGGTAATGGGGCCCCAGGAAAATGGTGCCATGATCCTATCGGCCAAAGGACTGATACGAGACTCAAAAAGAATATTCACAGAGGTGGGAGGAACCAGGCAAGAGAAAGAAGACAGGGAAGACAGCGTAACAAGAAGTTGGAAACTGTCAGTGTCAACGAAATTTAAGCCAGAAGAGAACCGAAGACCAGCTCCTGGTTGCTGACTGGTTTTTGAGAGCTAAACCTTTTTGATGATTGGATCAGAAATCGGGCTCCATTGGTTTGCGATTTGAATACGAGGTGTAGGAGGGACAGGAAGGATCCTTGTATCCCCTTTTAACAAGGTTGGGAGTGAAGAGGATGCATTTAAAGCACTCCGTCTTATAGTCAATTTATTCAAGCCCAACGCCTTGGTTCTAAATGTTGAGAGCAGACATTTTGTCTTGTTTCTCTTTACGTCTTTATCCCATAGTAACCAGCAGAGCGTTCAATGCATGCTTGCTTGTTTAGGACAATAGTAATGCTTCTGCAATTAGTTCTTCTGAAATATTTGAGGGTGCTTGGAAACGGTGGCTTCCACCAATGATGTCAAACATTGCTCATCGGGGATTTTTTTGTTCTATTCTCTCTAGAGAAACAGCTAGTTGAGTAGGCAAAGATAAACTTCCAGAGATCACATTGGAGGAATCACAAATTCTGAACTTATAAGGGCCCAAAATGAGATTTATTTTTGTAATTTTGGCAGTCTCTGAACTTGCTGTGTAAGTCATCAGGAAAACAGGATTTACATCCCCGCCACCACAGAACAATTTATAAACTTCGATCGTGTAAGGCAAATTCCCACCAGCATCACGTTGGGTCAGACAGTGGAACCCACTTTACATTTCATCCTGTTTCCTGGATGAACAGTGCCTGATACTAATTGTTCTCCTTTGAAAAACTGCCTTAGCATACAGCTGCTAGGGTTCTCGTTCTTCTGGACCCACTAGATCCCGAGCCACCCCATTGGCTCTGCGCACAAAGCCGTTTCCAACCTGTAGGGGTGACCTGATGGCACGTATGCTTTTTACACAGAGGAAATTAATCATTTCCTCTGAAACAATCAAAAACTCCCCTTCTAGCCATCCTGAGAGCAACTCTTCAGCAGTGCTCCCCAAGTTAGCCCCAGAATATTCTGGAAGTCTATTGATTTATAATCCTGGCACTGGCCTCCCACGTCTGTGAAGTCGTTACCAAATCCAAGTGGGCGGAGAAGCACCCATTCTCCGTAGCTGGCCGGAACCTTGCCAAATTCTCCCAACACCTCCTAAGCCTTTTCAAAACGGAGGGCTCACCCAGCCTGCCCAGCGCCAGAGCCGATCAAGCCTTATCTGCTCTGTTGAGAGCTGGCATCCCACGGCTCCTGGCCGAGCCTGCAGTGCCTCCTTGGCACTGGTGTGCCTGCGTGTCTCTGGTGTCCGGGGAAGCAGACAGAAAGCCCTCATTGGAACACTGGCTCAGCAAGACCCATTATTCATGGGCAGAGAGAAAGCGATGGCCCCGAAAGCAGGCACCGCATGTCCTGACCGCAAACGTGGAGAACAGGTGGGTTCCACCTTCTCCGGGCATCAGAGCTGGTCCTGAAGCCCCTCGGCACCCCATCACGTGGGATCTGAGTACCTGGCTCAGAGCTTCAGCATCCATAGAGGTTATGCTAACAGCTCTCTTTTATGCTACAAATATTGCCTTGAGGCTCGGAAAAATGAGTTAGCCACCCACCAAAAGAACCTTGACACACACACTTGCAAGGCTAATCAAGCCAAACTCCCTCCTGAACCGAACAGCCTTGAGAAAAGAAGTCTAAAGAGAGATCTGAGCCATGCTTAGCCTCTTTTTTAGGGGGTGCTGGGTTTTTAACGGGCATATAAAAAAGCCAGTTGTTTGAACCCACTGATTCAAGAGGCTTGGTGCTGCTTCCTCCCGGCCAAAGAGGCCATTTCTTCTCTTGTCCATCACAACAGGCACTGTGTCCAAGGCATTGCCCAACTCAAATCCGGTAATTCCCTCCAAGTCCTCCCAACCTTCCAAAATAAGCTTGTTCGTTTAAAATAGCCTTGTAAATAGCACTCACTAGCTCACACAGAGCAAACAATGATTTATACCTGAGAAAAGGGGAAACTGTCAGCATCTGGCTCATTCTGGAGGGAAGAGTGGTGTATTTACAAGCTACTGGGTTTGTAATCTTTACTTTGAAACACAGATTTTATCTTCTTTTTTGTTACAAGGATGACACAGAAGCACTAGGGAGAATTTAGAAATGCTGCTAAGCCAAAAAAAAAAAAAAGAAGAAAGAAAAGAAAAGAAAAAGAAAAAGAAAAGCAGCCAATTAATTAAACGAACCTCGATCCCACGGTGGAGATACAACCTCTAACATTTTGGTTTCGACTCCTCCAGATCACTCTCTCTTTCTGAAGAGCCTCGTCACAATGGGACCTCAATGCTCACCATCCTTATTTGTGAGGCCATCATAGAAGATGAAATCTGTGTCAAGAAATAACTGTGAACACACTGGATACTTTTAGCCACTGAAACCCAACAAGCCTCACGGAACACCAGGTCATGCTCCGTAGGTTCAAACCACAAGAGCTTCACTGGGGCCTCGGCCACGTTTTAATTCCAAGTAGTAGCTTTGGGCACTGGGCGGGAGCAGGGACCTGGGGAGCCAAGAGGGCTTACTGTAAGTCCACATGTTTGTTGATCCTGGACCAGTGGCTAAGCCAGAGGCCAGGGAGCGCCTTGCAGGACAGGGAGACAGAGAGCGGGGCAATGGGGCTGGGACAGCCACCATCTGCTCTCTCCACTGGGACTCTTTCCACCGGCAGAGAGCACAGTGGTCAGCGTCCCCCCTGCTCTGCGGGGCTCTGGGTCTGTCAGAAGAGGGTACTCTCCCAGCAGGAGAGTTGTTTATTTGGCATTTGACCAAAGGCATTAGGGCTCCTTTCAGAGACGTTTGATCGGGGCCCAGGGTTTCAGCATACGCTGTGGAGAAAGGAGGTCAATTTAAAGAAAGTTTAGATAAAACATCAACAGTAACAACAAAGCAGCCTCTTTAAGGGGCAGAGATGTGGATGCGATGTTTCTAGGGCAGGGACACTGACCCCATTCCCATTCTAGGAAAGGGACACTGACCCCATTGAAAGAGACAAAAAAGCTCATCAAAGAAGCTCACCAAACCCAGCCAGTCACAAGCATGAAAGAGGTCCTCATGCCTCCGCAGTCTGGCCGGGGACCAAGGGCTCCATCAGCCTGGACACAATCGGTTCTGTTAATATGGGGAGGCCTTAGGACTGCAGCAAATTCCTCCGGGCAGCCAACTTGCCTTCAGAGATCTGCCTAAGCCTATCCAAGCGCTGTTTGCACCAGAGCTGGAAAATGTCACTAGGGCTGCGCCAGGGTGGGGGAGGGGAGGAGCGCGGAAATGGAACTCGGTCCCCAGAGCTCTTGCTAACAGCAGAATGTTCCGTGTTCACCGCCCCGGGACGCTCAGTGCAACTGGTCCCACTTCGCGGATGAGGAAACTGAGGCCCAGGTCGTGTCAGGGCTCTGCTCAGGGTCCCGCATGAAAGGGACAGGGTTGGCATTGGAATTGCCGCACGCAGGTGCCCGAACTCGAGTCCTTAACCTCCACGCTGTCCTGCTCTCAACGCCCTTCATAGTGCTTTTTCAGCTATGCCATTGATTTTCTCCTTTTTAGAAGAACGGAGCGTTTTTATAGGTGATTATAACAAATGCGAAAGCTCAGCTTTTCAGAGGCCCCACCGCGCGCAGGCGGGATCCGAAGTCGGCGTGGCGGTGGGGTTTCGTACTCGTGCGCCGCCACTTCATTGCACCGTGATTACTTTACTACATTTAACATTTAATAATTATCCAACACTCGGCCAGTACTCCAGAAGACAGACACATCCGGAGAACCAAGAGCGAAAAGGCGAGAAGGAGAGCGTGAGGAGTAGGTAAGGCATTCAGGGCTGGCGGCGGAAGACGAGGCTTGTTCGCTGCATTTGTGGGGTTGCAATGCCCAAAGCCCTGCAAGGAACGCTGGGCCCCTTCTAGCAAAAGAGCAGCCCTTCTCTGGGCAGGGAGCTGGCCGCTGAGCACACAGGGGGAGCCCTGTCCGCAGGACAGATTCCGCTTGCAGTTTTCCAAGGGTGGGACCCATGGCCCGGGGCCATCTGTGCTCTCGGCCGGACCCCCACGGGTCTGACTGTGACAGCTGAAGGGGGCTAGGATTGCAGCCCTCGGCTCGCTGGAACAAAGCAGCTGCTGCGGCTCCTTTGCTCGCTGGCCTGCTCCCCACTTGCCAGTGAGACATGACGGTCTTTGTTATTCACGCAGCGGTTGGAATCTCTGTCCATTTAAGGAAGGAAGCCGCAGGGTGATCCAGCCCTGGCTGTGCCACTGACGAGTGACTCACTCATTTCTGCCACGTGAACTGTGGATGAACCCGGGCCGCGGTGGCTCGGGCCCTTCCTCAGACGTGGTCTACGGCCTGCACTTGATTAAACTTAATGGATTCCTGAGGAATACGTGCACTCGATATATTAAGTCAAGTTAAGCCCTGTGCACCATAAACCGTGCTTTTTGTTTGTTTGGATAACATTTGAGAGTAGGAAGGAAACAGTGCAGTTTAGGGAAAAGAGCAAGAGCTCAGCCACATTGGTTGGCCCAAAGGGAATCCAAGCCAGTGCCTGCCCGGGGGGGCCTGGAAGAGGGGGCAGTCATGCGGTGGGCCTCCTGGCCCCGGAAAGGCTGAGGGCTCGCACGGAGTGGAGCCCAGTCCTTGCAGAGGGGAAGCGCTGGATTCCGTCCCTGCTCTACTGCTAACCAGCCGTGTAACGCCGGGCAGCCGACCGAGGCCCCTGCTATCGGCTTCTTCCTCTGCGGAATGGCCAGTCCCTGCTTCAGAGGGCTGGCGTGAGGCTAGCATAAGCGAAGGGTTTAGCACAGAGCCAGGGTGCACAGCACACGTGAATAAAGGGAGTTGCTGTTGGCGGAGGAGGGGTGTGACCCCAAGGCCCACACCTACCTGGGCCATGAACAGAGCCCCTCATCACGGCTGCAGAGGTAGGAGGCCGACGTTTATCAGGCGGCCCCTTATCAGAGAGGCGATGTCCTTTCATGTTGTTTTTGCTGTTTCTAAAAACAGAAAGCAGAGGCCAGAACCGTTGCCAAGATCATTCAGGGGAGACTCCTCTGGGAACCAGTAGCTAACGTGCCTTAGGTGACGCCCTCTGGCCAGAGGGGAGAAGAAAGCCTCAGAGGGTGGACAGCACAGGATCTGAGGGAGGAGGTGGCCATGCAGGCCCAGGGGCCAGTCGAGAGCTGGGGACAGATGCCTGCCCGTCTGGGCCTTGCCGTCCCTGACCCTGGAGTTATGTTTCCAGGCCCTCAGGAGTGAAGCGACTCGAGTGGAGGCCGGCAAAGGAAGCAGGAGCAAGTTTTTCCCAGCAAATCACTCTGTCGCCACTGAGCCACCAGGAGCCTCATCCCACAACCCAGCACATGACGTGGTCCTCTGTGCAGCTCTCCTGTCTGCCGTTTTCCACTTCTCTTCTGCGCATATCTTGGCCTCACATCTGGAGAGGAGGCTGGAGAAGCACAATGCCTGGGAAGGAGAGTCGTCATGGAGCTCTGGTGGCACTTCTGCTCTCGCTTTGAAAGGGACTTTAGCTCCAGCGAACCTCGGTGTCCTCATTTGAGCCTGAGGACAAGTGCACCAGCTCGGTGAGGATCCGGGGAGGTCCTGTGTGTGGTGGGGGCATGGGGTTTGGAAAATAACATCACATTGTGCACATATCGCTCTCAGGGATTTGCACATGGAAGGGACTTTGGCAAGTTGGCTCAGATGTTACTCATCACCACTGGAGCAACATTAAAGCATGTACCACCGGGGCGCCTGGGGGGCACAGTGGGTTGGGCGTCCGACTCTTGGTTTTGGCTCAGATCATGATCTCAGGGTCGTGGGATTGAGCCCCGCGTTGGGCTCCGAGCTCAGAGCAAAGTCTGCTTAAGACTCTCCCTCTCCCTCCCCCTCCTGCTGTGTACCCCCCCAAATAAATAAATAAATCTTAACACACACGCACAACCTGCATGTTATGGACTGAATTGTGCCTCCCCAAAATTCGAATTTTGAAGTCCTAGTCCCCAGAATGATGGCTTTGAGCGAGGGGAGCTTTGGGAGGGGACTAGGTTTCCATGGAGTTGTGAGGGTGGGGCCCTCATGATGGGATTAGTGTCCCTCTAAGAAGAGACACTGGAGAGTGTGCTTCTCTCTCTCTCCACCCTGTGATGACACCACAAGAAGGCCGCCATCTGTAAGCCAGGAAGCGGGCTCTCACCAGAATGCGACCGTGTTCCCCGTTTGACCTTGGAAGTCCAGCTCCTGGAACTGAGAGAAAACACACCCGCGCTGTG
Source organism: Ursus americanus (assembly GCF_024610735.1). Taxonomy (NCBI): domain Eukaryota; kingdom Metazoa; phylum Chordata; class Mammalia; order Carnivora; family Ursidae; genus Ursus; species Ursus americanus. The sequence continues at coordinate 103,606,181 of NC_142128.1, read as the reverse complement.
TCAGCCGCCCAGCCTGTGGTATTTTGTTATGCCTGCCTGAGCTGACTGGGACTGTCACCTCTCAGGCCTGTCACACTGACAGCCGGCGAGGTCATCCCTGCACTCATAGAGGGATGCCTGGGCCTGGGGCCATGACACCAGCGGACTGGGGGACCCAGTCACCACGGGAGGAACGCTGAGCTTCTCAAAAAATTTTCAAAAGCAATGTGGTTTTACTTGGGTTTTTAAATTTGAAGGATTCCAAAAAGATGCTGGGTTTAAATGTGGGATGGATATTGGTGGAAAGAATGTACAATAATACATGTTCTTACATAACGTAAAAGCTACTGCCGCATACTTTCAGAGCACGTGGGCAGGTACAGGTGGGAGAGAAGCGTGGGGAGCGGCACAGAATGTCACAGCGCCACGAGACGGGAGACGCCGGGCACACTGAGCCATCGATAGGTTCACACGCACCCTCCCTCACATCGAGCTAACAGACATTTCACAGCGAAGACGTTCATCTCCTTCTGGTCAATAGTTCTTAGCCAAATAATCAAAATAAAACAAATCATTCATCACAAGGAAAAGAAATTGTAACGATGTGTGGGGATGAAGGTTAACTAGACTTCTTGTGGTGATCATTTCAGAATATACGCAAATACCAAATCTTTATGCTATACACCTGACACGGAAATAACCTTACACGTCACTTAGACCTCAACACACATGTGCATACACGCACACGCGTGCGTACACACACACGCATATATACCCAAATCGAAGCCCCGTCTCACATCCATAGGCTTTTCCCCCCTTTCTTTGCTTTGTAATCACCAAGTCTGGGACAACAGGGGAGGGTTAGGAGTCAGCCACCAACTCTTTCGGGTCCTTTTGTCAGCCCTGTGATGCCGAAATTCTTCCTGTGCCCCTCCCCGCCCCCGGGCAGCCTTGACCTTGCCCCTGCAGGAGAAACCCTTGGCAGGGCAGAGTGGAGCGGCTCCAGGGTGGCTGGAATGAACCAAGACACCCATCTCAGGAGACCGTGTGGCTATTGATTCTACCTGCCCAGTGTCTGGAGGGAGAGTGACCGCCTTCCCCGGGAGCTGCACAAAGTGCTAAGTGTGAGAGGCGCCTATCAGGCCGCCCCGATCTGCCTGGGGACTAAGTGCCTTTGTGAGCTGACGCTGAGTGCAGCACGGGTGGGGAGGAGCTGAGAGACCGAGTCTTGCCAGCCTCGGGCTGGGAGGAGGAACGCGCCATAGGAAGTGTGGTCTTTGTCTGTCCCACATTAGGTAATTGGCTGCGACGAGATGCCTTGTCAATTAAAGAGAAGCCAGAGGGAGGATGTGAAAAGCAGAATCACTGTGGAAAACACAGGACATGTGGTCTCACCTGCGCCACTGTACTTGTCAGGCAAAGAAGGATGGTCCCACCAAAAAAGCAACAAGAGGCAGCTCTTGTTTCTTACTTGTTCATCTCCCATGGTCAAGGGCTTCTGTGTGATCCGGGGCGTTCCCCAGGAAAACAGGCATTCCGAAGGAGCTCCATGTCACGTAGTGCCTAGAGTGGAGAATTCCCGACTAATCCAGGTCCCACCTCTGATCTGGAACTTTCGCCCTGGCTCCCCAGACAGACCTGGTGCCTATCCTGTCATCTTGGGTTGTGATGAGCAGGAAGAAGTCAGGAGGGGTGGGGCCCTGGGAGATCGCAGAATTAAAGGACACTGAATGCTCCGTCCCTAGGTCTCGCTCTAGAGTGCTCCCACAGGAGAGTGGCCGCTGCTAGGACTCCGAGGCCATCCTGACCTCTTTCTTCCGCAGAATCTCTCCTTGTGGCCACAGCCCCTTGCCTAGGCTGGCTCCGGCTTTCCTCCCCAGAGCTGGGTCTCACTCTCTCCATGATCACTTACCCCGGTCGGCCTCGCCTGCATTATGCCTGTATTATGGGTTCTATTTGCCCCTCTAAGTGTATGAACTCCTGGAAAGAAAGGACTATATCTTACACGTTTTGGGTTCCCCTGAAATTCTGAGCTCAGTGTTTCGTATGTGCATGACATTCGAAACATGCCTTCATTTGGAAAGGAAGGAGGCAATATTACACAGAGAGCTTCCCAGCTGCTGTCCTGCCATCTTGCACAAAACCACTGCACAATGCAGTAAGACAGGACACTGGGGAAGAGCTCACACAGGGTTCTGGAGTCCTCCAAGTAGTGTCCAAGGGAAACAAGATCTCCTGGCCTATAGGGCTAACGCTACAGCGGAAACACGCACAGTGACTCGAAAGGGGCAAAGGGGGCAGGCCCAGTGCTCCGGAGCCAGGTTCGCCCTAAGGACCAGGAGATGGAAGGAGGGTAGAAGGGGAAGGGGGCCACTCCAGGGTAGAGGCACGTCTCTCCCTGGGGATGGGGACAGGACTGGACCAGGGGAAAGCATCCCCTCCAGAAAAGGTAACTCTGCAGGTGCCCAGGTTGGGAGAAGGAGCCCACCAGGCTCCTGGGGTCTTGAGCTCCCTGTGCTTTAACGAGGAAGGAAAGAGGCAGCGTGCGATGCTGACTCTGGGAAGCATCACTCCTACTGAAACCTGCTGGTTCTGGTGGCTTCCTGCCCCAGAGGCAGGGAGGAGTCCACTGGCCATACTGCTTACTCAGAGGTGCCCCGTCTGCGGGGCTTGGCAGTGAGGACCCCGGGTGTGTGCAGAGCGAAGGAACACTCAAGATCCCTGTGATTTCCTGCACCCCAGGAAACCTCCGGGAGAACAGCAGGGGCACACCTGTCTCCCGGTAGCAGACCTGCCCCTCCTCTCCCTGCAGAGCGGAAGGACTCCTGGGCATCCCGGCGTGGCACGCAGAGGGCAGCACCACCTGCCCGTAGCCACTGTGAGAGGGACCACATGGGGCAGGAAGGCTGTCTTTCCAGCTAAAGGCAGAAATGCCTCCCAGGTGGGCCCTCTGCCAGGTGAGGAATGCGGCCTCCCTTAGAAGATCTTATTTCTTCCGATACCCAGCGAAGGGAAAGGGAAGGCATTTAAAGAGGAGAAGGAAAAGCAGGATGCATTTTTTAAGTGTCATTGTTGGAAATCAGTCCTTGCGACTCTAACGGTTATTCTGTTATGCCTGCCCCCCTCCCCCAGCCACCCCCACACACTGTCACTTCACTGCAAAGCAAAGCGTCTTCCCTCAGCCTCAGCAAGAGCCTGAACAGCCAGGGACAGTTGAGGACCTAAAGTTGCACTGAAACTTGGTGCCACAGGGGATGCAATGATTTCCATTGACTCCCCTAAAATCTAAAACTTGCAGGTGAGGCTTCGCTGGAAGGGACAGGGGCCCTTCTGTGGGAGATGTTGGTCCGGCCTTTACACACCAGATAAATAACGCCATGCACACCCACCAGTCCAGCTCAACTAAACTCACGCCAAGAGGACAGACAGTGTGGAGCGGAGCCGTTTGCTCTGAGTGGAGGAAGGAAGGTGAGAGAAGGACCTCAAGGTTCACCTACTGCCCGGGAGGCAGACCCTCAGCTGCACCCCTGCGCCCCAGCAGGCTCCCACGGCCAGCCTGCCCGTCCCCCCTTCCATCTCCCAGCACAGGCGGGTCTGTCTGACTGTGGCTGGGGAGGTCAGAACCACTGCCTTGTCCTGGCCTCCAAAGCAATAAACTTCACAAACAGAGAGGCCGTCTCCTCCACCGCTGGGTCCTTCCCTCCCTGCCCCCAGCGCTGCTGGGACACCCGCGACTGCGCAGGCCGCTGTGACGGGGGAAAATGCAAATGTCTGCTGACTGGAGGATCGCAGAGCTTCTCAGAGAGAACAAAGATGTACCGCTGGTGAAGACGAAGTGGAATCCCAGGCACTGCAGGTGTGGGGGTCCGTAGCCGGCATCCAAGATGTTCAAAGCCCCGTGGCCCGAGCTTCTGAGTTTCCCAGGCTAGCCCTGATCTCAAGTGCTCTGAACCCATAAGTCATGAGAACATGGCAGGTCCTCTGGTATTGAGGGGCACGTAAACGGCATCTCTGAGCTTGCCCGTTGCTTCTGGAAGCCACTCAAAATCCTCCTTCGGATGGTGTCTACTCTAATTTGGAAACGGTGGCCCCATCACCAAGGGCAGTAAGAATGGACTTTCCTCTGGGGTGACAAAGCAAGTCCCCGAGAGGGAAAGGGCCATGGGAGAGCCTGAGCTGAGGGCTGCAGAGGATGGGATGTCTCAGGTGAGGCCAAGGCTGAGACGCAACAGCCCAGAGCGCGCTCCGAGGCCACGTGGCCGCAGAGTCGGTGCGGTGAAGGTGTTGGGGGGCTGGGCTGTGAGCGGGTCACGGAGGGAGCAGACACCTAGCCGAAAGGTGTGGACTCCACGTTGTAACGTCAGCCGGATGGTGTTCTGGAAAACATAGCGTTCTACCAGATGTGAGTAGGTGGGCCATGCGGGAGGAAAGGGGTGCTGGATGCCCCCCTTCTTCTCTGTCTCCCTCTGATCCCTGGTAGGCGGACTTCGGTGAACCGTATGGTTGACTCCCGGGCTCCTTGGCTTTGGGTCGGGTTCGGGTCATGTCAGGACTGACCGGTGATTGGTGGGTGGGAGGAGAAAGAGGCGGGGTACGAATTTCCTGGCGCCTCCCAGCAGCGGCCAGTCCTTCTGGGGAGTTCTCCCTCTCCCCACGTCCATACCTATGCCGGGCTCCCTCTTACCTCATCCCGGTTCCTCGGTTGCTAGGCCCTGGGTGCTTCATCACCCCCTTGTTGGTTTCCTTAATCTGTTCACACTTTTGCTAATAGTCCCGGCAATTACTCCTTTGAATGAGCCATCTGTTTCCTGCCAGGATCCCAGTCAAGTAAATTTGGGGGAAATGCTTGAAAATTTGCAATGCTTATTAGCATCTTAAGGCTCCAAAAAGTCCTGCTGTAAAGAAACTCTTTAATTTTGTTTTATCTACAGAATCTCCCCCCGCCCATGGAATCCCTATTAATCTTCACGGAGGGTAAGAAGTGCTGCTATGAAAGAATGGTCGTGGGAGGACGGGCGCTTTAAGAAGATTCCTTTGACCTGTTGGCAGGGTAGATCGGGAAGAACGGAAACAGGACCACCTGGAAGGAGCGTTGGTAATGGTCTCAGCGTGAAGGTGTGACAGATCCTGAGAGCGGGAAGAAGGGAACGTGAAGCTGAGGTGTCTCCAGGCTCCCTGGCCTCCAGTCCCCTGGGGCTGGGCAGCCACCCTCCCCTCCAGTGAGAACAGCCCTTCTGTGAATGGCGAGCTCCCTGATTCGGTGGCCTCGTTCCCTTTGAGGATTCTTCTCAGGGACACTCGGAGACTACAGTCTGCTACCCCCAAAGCTGACAGGACGCAGGAGTAGAATGAAATCTGGCAGTTAAACCCATGCAAACCTTCTCCCTTGTGCTGTTTGGGTCAAATGGAAAACCTGTTTCAGTGAGAAATCTGCAGATTTGAATCAACACGACAATCGTCTTCACGTGGGTGGAGTCAGGAAGCTGAATCAGATGACATGAGGGGTCTTTCCCAGGCCAGACCTGGGTCACCTGTGGATGTTTCTGCTCATTTCTCAAGAATCTCCTCAGTGCAGGGCCTCCATTTGTGAGGTTTCGTGTCAGTAGAACTTTCGCCGCATCCCCCAACGGAAGTATTCAGGGAGGAAAGAACGCTGCTTCTATCTCCTGACTTTCTACCAATGTTTGGACCAAGGTCTCCACAGAAGTCCCTCTTTGCCTCATGGAGGCTGGATCATGGCCTGTGAGGGCCCGCACTCGCTTCTGTCACCCTGCGTTCACGTCACTGCTGAACACTTTTACCCTAGTTGAACCTTTCCACAGAATTCCAGAGAGGGAGCTGAGAACCCAGGCCTGCACACAGGCCCGTTGTTAGGCTGGTAGAATCCATTCTTGGTCCTTTGCAATGAGGAAAGCAAGCATGAGAGCCCATACAAAAGACCCGCAGGAAGTCTGCTCAGCAGGGCTAGAGTCAGCAGAGATTCCTTCTTCCGGCGAGGAAGGGTCCTTGGTCAGGGTCAACCTGGAAGGAGCTCTTTCTACACCGTGTGGACCCAGTGGATGACAGCCGTCCTGGAGCCGAGGGTATGGCTTTTCAGGACATCTGATGACTCTCCAACACCCAGCGGCATCTATGGGGGGGAGTGGGGAGCTCATTCCCTGCAGCTAGAGTGAGCCCAGAACAAAGAGTCAAAATGGTAGATTTAGGCTCAATTTTGATTGAACCAAAGGAAATTCTTGGTATCTGTGGCAACTCTGAGAGAATAATAATAATAATAATAATAATACAGATCTATCACTGTTGATTATATATCTATTCTGCCTGTATTTCAATACACAACAGATCTTCTTAACTTTCCCATGCAGAAAGAGAGTAGAAATCTCCAGCAACCTCCAGAATGGCTAAAATCAACAACATAGGAAACAATAGATGTTGGCCAGAATGCACAGAAAGGGAAACCCTCATCCACTGTTGGTGGGAATGCAAACTGGTACAGCCACTCTGGAGAACAGTATGGAGTTTCCTCAAGGAGTTAAAAATAGAGCTACTCTCCCACCCAGCATTTGTACTACTAGGTATTTATTCAAAGGATACAAACATAATGATTTGAAGAGGCACATGGGCCCCAATGTTTATAGACAAACTATGGAAGGAGCCCAGATGTCCTTCGACAGATGAACGGATAAGAAGATGTGGTCCCTGGGGCGCCTGGGTGGCACAGCAGTTAAGCGTCTGCCTTCGGCTCAGGGCGTGATCCCAGCATTATGGGATCGAGCCCCACATCAGGCTTTTCTGCTAGGAGCCTGCTTCTTCCTCTCCTACTCCCCCTACTTGTGTTCCTTCTCTCGCTGGCTGTCTCTATCTCTGTCGAATAAATAAATAAAATCTTTAAAAAAAAAAAAAAGAAGATGTGGTCCCTATATACAATGGAATATTACTCAGCCATCAAAAAGAATGAAATCTTGCCATTTGCAATGACATGGATGGAACTGGAGGATATTATGCTAAGAGAAGTAAGTCAAAGACAAATACCATATGATTTCACTCATATGTGTAATTGAAGAAACAAAATAGATGAACATAGGGGAAGGGAAGGAAAAGTAAGATGAAAACAGAGAGGGAGACAAACCGTGAGAGACTCTTACCTACAGGGAACAAACTGAGGGTTGCTAGGAGGGGAAGTGGGAGGAGATGGGGTAACTGGGTGCTGGGCGTTAAGGAGGGCATGAGATGGAATGAGCACTGGGTGTTATACACAACTAACGAATCACTAAATTCTACCTCTGAGACTGAAAAAAAAAAAAGAAGAAGAAGAAAGAATCTCCAGTGACCTCAAATGCACAAAACGGAAAACACTAAAGCAGAAAACAAGATACACCGACCCGTCTTGAGAAAAGTCTTCTAGTGCGTGAACGTGTTCGGCATATTAACTTGACATGGAACCTACAGAGCGGTCCATTCTGTTTTTCTCAGGAAATGGATGGGTCAGGGGCGCCTGGGTGGCTCAGTTGTTAAGCGTCTGCCTTCGGCTCAGGTCATGGTCCCGGGGTCCTGGGATCGAGCCCCGCATCAGGCTCCCAGCTTGGCAGGGGGCCTGCTTCTCCCTCTCTCACTCCCCCTGCTTGTGTTCCCTCTCTCTGTGTGTCTCTCTGTCAAATAAATAAAATCTTAAAAAAATAAAAATAAAAAATTTAAAAATTTTTTTTAAAAATTAAAAAAAAGAAATGGATGGGTCAGTTCCCAATTCTAATCTTCATGCTCAAAGAAGCTGTGTTAAACCAAAAACCTGGTCCCAGAGAGTCTTTCTCACTGGAGAGTGAGAGCTAGAGAGCTAGAGAGTGCCCAGGCCTGGAAGCCCTCCAGGGTCAGTTCAAGAGTTTTTTGTTGTTCGTTGCTTGGAATCACCATCGTTGCTTGGAATCACCACTAGTAACTTAGTCAAATGTATACACACACACACACACACACACACACACACACATTAATACACACGTACACACGTACACACGCATATATACACTTGTACAATATACGTATATGCACATGCATACACATGTGTACACATGGATACACACGCACAGTCACACACGTATATACATGTATGCGCACATACACACACGCACACATTTATACACACGTACACACGTACACACGCATATAGACACTTGTACAATATTCGTATATGCACACGCATACACATGTGTACACATGGATACACACGCACAGTCACACACACGTATATACATGTATGCACACATACACACACGCACACATTTATACACACGTACACACGTACACAAGCATATAGACACTTGTACAATATTCGTATATGCACACGCATACACATGTGTACACATGGATACACATGCACAGTCACACATGTATATACATGTATGCGCACATACACACACGCACACATTTATACACACGTACACACACGTACACACGCATATAGACACTTGTACAATATTCGTATATGCACACGCATACACATGTGTACACATGGATACACATGCACAGTCACACACGTATATACATGTATGCGCACATACACACACGCACACATTTATACACACGTACACACGTGTACACACGCATATAGACACTTGTACAATATTCGTATATGCACACGCATACACATGTGTACACATGGATACACACGCACAGTCACACACACGTATATACATGTATGCGCACATACACACACGCACACATTTATACACACGTACACACGTACACACGCATATAGACACTTGTACAATATTCGTATATGCACACACATACACATGTGTACACATGCACAGTCACACACACGTATATACATGTATGCACACATACACACACGCACATCTTCTTTTAAAGAAGAAAGGATCTTAAACAGACTTCCCGAGCTCTTCCTGGCTGCTTGTAGGCCACAAAGACTGTCGTGGCAAGGCGTGGAAGGCCAAGGAAAATGGGAGATTTAAGTCTGTCTCCAGATCAAAGCAATTTCTTGCAAATCTCTACGTTGGGAGGGCAGAGATGACCCATCAGATGGTTGCTTGAACTTGAGCTGATCCCAGAGTCTACTGGCACCTGGGTTAGATCTCCCGCCATGAGCCCTTCCTGTCTTAAGACATGAGGTCCCCCCACCCCACTGTCGCCCCCATCCGAGAAGTCACTAAGAGCAAAGTAGCACCCAGAGGTACGGAGAAACGGGAGACGGTGTCAAAGTAAGTGCTGGGACAGATGCCCTAGTGTGACACTTCGGGAAGTTCATTTGTCCTCAGAGGGAAGTCCCATTTATAGATGTGGACAATGAGGCTTGTAGGGCAGAAAGATTACTATGTACCGAGCTGGGAAGAAGGGACAGGTGCCCTGAGGAAGGCTGTGTCTAATAGCCAAAACAGTCCCCCAGAGGCGGCGGGGGGGGGGGGGGAGAAACAATTCAACGAGTTGTTTTGCATCCTGCGGGCACCACCAGCCGGGGGGGTCACCTTTAGTTTTGTGAGGAGGTGGGGAAGCACTGGGTGGGGCAGCCTAGGTCCGCTAAGCTCACCACAGGTCCAGCCCCTGAATGCCGTGTCCCACCTTCTCCTGTCCTCTTCCCGGGGCCCAATTGTAATACAGCCCGAGGGTTGGCTGCTGGGAAGTCAGGACTCTGGAAACCCAGCCTCTTGCTGTGAAGGAGCGGGTTTGGTCTCTCCGGGTCCTTGCGGTCCCTGAGTGGTGGCAGACAGCATGTGTCTGCCTGTGGCTGCCAGGTCCGGCCACACACCATCTGAGGAGGACAGGACTGGAAACTACTGCTCCTTTCTGGGGTTCTGCCGGAAATACCCCACTGTTTCATTCTGTGTAGCCCACAGTGCCCCCAAGAACCTCATTAATGGGAAACATGGGTAAGCATCTCGAGTGTCCCTCTTGCCAGGCCTCTCCCAGAAAGAACAAAAATCAAGGGTGATCTCTCATCCATCTGCCCAAAACAACTCCGGGGGACATTTCAGAATGAGGCAGGAAAGGCCTCTGTGAACTCTCTTGGGCAACAGCGATGAGAGCGCCTTGTCCTACCCCATCAGAAATCAGTTTTGGGGGAACGAGGGGGGCTGGGGAGGCCCGGGGTTGTCCCCCTACTTCTCCCTTCTCTATGTTTTGTCACAGCCCCAAGGGGGCTCTGCAGCCTATGACACAGAGATCCCACCTGGATTCAGTCAGGGGCTTGTGGGAGCTGGTCTGTCCGTTTTCAAGAGCAAAGCAAAAATGCTGTGGAAAACATGGAGACCGAGTCTTAGAAACAGAATCCGAGGAAGGACGAGAGGAGGGAGAATGGAGATTGGCGGTGTCTTGCCGAGAATCATATGCTCTGTTCATGTTTGTAACAAGTGATTTTCCATTCCTGGTGCAGTGTCGTGTGAGGGTCGCTGAGAAAATCCCGCAGGCACCGGCAGAAACACAGACCCAAACAGGAGCAGCGTCAGCTCGCGGGCCGCTGGCGGGCCCAGTCTGTTCCGCGTGTGCTTTTCTTTCCTTCCCATGCGGTGTCAGGAGCTCTCTGTGCGGGAGACTCCTGTCAATCTGGCTTCCCACTTTGTCTCCAGCTCTGAGAGCCGGGCCTGGGACCCAGTAGGTGCTAGGAGCCAACGGGTTGGATGAAGGACTGAATGAGTGAGTGGCATTTTCCCCCAAGAAGACACTGTTACCCAGAAAGAAAGGACGCAGGCCACCGCCGCATGGCCATTAGTTCATCCGCACAGATGCGTGTGTAAGGTTCAACCCCACGGAGACAGCAGAGGCAGAGGTGTCGTCCTACAGACCATGATTCGCCCCCCCCACCCCCCCATTCTGCCATCTGCCAACTGCGTGATGCTGGGAGAGCCTTACAATCTCTGTTCCTCAGTTTTCTTGTCTGTAAAGTGGGGAGAGGAATTGCACCAACTTCAGTGGGGTGCTGATTATAAAGGGCTTAGCCCAGTGCCTGGCAGGTGCAAGGGCTGAGGAAGCATCCATTCCCTTGCCTCGTACTTTTCCCCCTCACCAGGAGGGAAACTCAGTGGGACACGAGCCATGACTACAGAGGGGTCGTGGAGAGGGGTAGCTGGTGGAGGAGGCCCTTCTGGGAGAGACCTGGAGCTCAGGACACATGGGCGAGCGTGACGCCCAGTGGAGAGACAGCCTGTGGCAAGGGCACCCCCACCTGCCCACCCCTAGCTCAAGGGGACACAAACTCCTTGAAGGAGATGGGGCTGTGGTGGTGTTTTTTTAAACAGGCATGAGAGGGATGTAGGACAGAGAATGCTCACTGCAGCCACCATGAGCAAATTCCTAAAGACAGCCGTGACCCACGTGTCCAAAGCACAGAGCCTGCACGGTGTCTGCCTCCGGACCCCCAATGTTCCCCTTCTCCTGCAACCGTGTCCTGAGCAGAACACTCCCATCTCCCAGCCTCGGGAGAGACAGGCAGGGCGGATGGAGGTGTGGGCAGAGAGGGGAAGTAGGAGGAGAAGGCAAGGCAGGGGCACGAAGCTGGAAGCAGCTGGCTAAGAGGGGGGGAGAGCTAAGGGGAGGTTTGGGAGGAATGGAGGGACAGATCTGAGGTTGGGGAGTGACACTGGGGTCACTGTCCATCCTTCGAACATGCACGTTTCCATCCTCAAAATGGGGATGGGCGAGGCAAAGGCAATTTGGACACCCTCCCGCCCATCCCCCATCTGATGCGTCTCATTCTCTCCTGTGTAGATGTTTATCAAGCCTTCCTGAGTGCAGAGAACATACTGGAGACTGGATGGTGGGCAAAGTGGACAGAGTGCATGGCTTCCAGAGAGACCCCTCACCTAATAGTCACGGAAGTGCAGAATTATAAGGTAGGAAGTGCTGGGAAGGGAAACGAGGGCACGACCCAGCAGGCAGGGACAGGGGGGCCACATCCAAACTCCCCTGCTTCACTTCTCCTCGGTGACTTTATTTTTCTGAACGGCCAGCCCTCTTCCTCGCTAAGGAGGGGAAAGAGCTGTGTTGGACCCTGGTGGTCCCGTGGTCTGATCATGCACTCTGAGGTGTACGGTCATGATTGCATGGTCCTGGGGTCCCTGGGAAACTGAAGCCGGAATAGTAAGAAACTTGGCTGAGGCCTCACAATGAGTCAGAGGTGGAGGTGGGTCCTGAACTTGGCTCTTCCTGACTCCAGAGCTCAGGGACCTACTCCCCCGAGGCTCTCTTCCCCGACCGACCTTCCTGGGTGCCCTGGGCAGCTAGCTGCTGACTTCCCCCGTCCCCTGTGCCCCTGCCATCCAGCTACAGCCCATGTCCCAGGTGAGCACATGAGCAGAGGCCCCGGGACCCTCAGAGACAGGCCCGGGGGCGACCCAAGCCCGACTCAAACCCCCAGCCCTTGGCCTGGTGGCGGGGATTCCCAGCCCCCTCCCGGCCTTGGGCAGCAACAAGTATGCGGGCTTCTCCCTCCCCACCCCCCGCAGAGAAGCAGGGCGCTGCGGAGCAGCTGGCAAACGCGGCAGCAACACCTGTGTGCCAGATAGCACAGCTGCATGTGTGAAACGGGAGCCGGCCGCAGCGCCGGCACATGCCACGTCCAGTTGTTGGACTCGGGGCAGGGAGGAGGAGGACTCATTGCAGAGGGCCCCCCGCGGCAGAGGCGCCCAGCCCTCCCTGCCCTCCCTGAGCTCCCAGCCCAGCATCCATTTGCTCCTCCTCCTTGCACTCGGTGTTTCCGGCTGCGTTGGCCTTGCACGGCCTCCCGGACGGTGAGGGCGGAGGGGGGCGCACGCCTCCGCGGGCTGCACGCACCGCCCACGGTAATAAAGCTTCCGCGCGCCCCGAGCACTTTTCATCTTCAAAGCAGTTGCTGCCTCCTCATTCCAAGGCCTGCACATCTGGCCGAAACGTCTGTGGGTACCGGCGGTGGGTTACGTTCGCAGCAGGGGTGCCTGGGAGACACCTAGAGGCGTCCTATGATTTGGCTCCGCACGCCCTGCCTCGTGTGGCCTGCTGGTCCCCGGGGCTGGTGAAGCGTAATTCCAGAGTCCCAGGCCCCTCTCCTGGTGCCCTGCAGAGACCCGCCCTTTTCCTGCCGGAATTGCTGGCGGAGCCGAGGTCGAAGTGAACAATTAGCCCGCATATGGAAAAGGGGGAAGATAGGCTATTGTGCAGGTGCTCCAGAGGGTGGGAGGGAGAAGGAGGCAAAGAAGAAAAAGAACAAATTGCTTCCGGATATGAATGTCTTTTGCCAGAGGGCAACGCTGCAGGGAATAACCCACAACCAACGAGGCATTTACCCTGATGGAGCAGGAAAAAGGAGCTAAGATCCCAAATGGCAGTGCATACCTCAAATATGTCCACCTGCACCTAGCAGGAGACCTGTGATTTGTCAAACTCCTTGGGGGATGGGATGGGGTTTGGCCCTGCTAAGAACTGGGAGAAGGTCACTGCACACAGCAGCCCCAAATGCTTTCCATGGATCACCTTGTTAATTCACTCGGTCAGCTAATAGCCCATCCCCACTGTGACATCACGCAGTCGTTTTAATTGCTATCCCCAATTCACAGATGAGCACACTGAGGCTCCAGGCACTAAGTACATTGCAAAAGGGCCTCTGGGTAGTAGGTCTGCAGAGCAAGATCAGAGCCCCGAACACACTGGGCCTCGAAGTGAATAAATGAACCAGAACTCTGGATGGCTCCCCTCCACGGTCCCCAGAGGGACAGGCTTGCAGGGAGGGGCCAAGGGTGGGCTTCTGAAATGGGATGCTGGAGACTCCTTGTTTCCAAGGTTCGCCCTTCTTCCACTTTCCTTTCCACAGAAAACAAAAGAAGATAAAATTTTACTTCTCAAAGTCGTTTTACCTGGACCCGAAATTAGTTGTCGCTTGGCCACTCCGAGAGACGACACAGACAGCATCCGTGTGCCCCCTCGCGCCTCTTCCTGCACGTCACTCCAACGTCTGTTCTGTCACCGCTCAAGGTGGCACTTTCTTGGTCCTGTACAGAATGTAATTTTCACTTGCCCCTGAAAAATCAATATGGAAAGGCTCTAATTCCCCAGATTTCGATTTTTCAATAAAAAAGTGAAAATGAAACTCTGCGGGATTGCAGCCAAAAGGGTGCCCCTGAGCCAACTGCAGTCTAGAGGGAGACTCACCAAGAGTTTTTGAGAAAAACACCGACTTTTGACATTGTTCTTCTCAGATGACATGTCAGCTGGAAAAGGAAGCACAGGGCGCTGATGAGGGAGCGTGGGACGGAGCAGAGCTCTTCGGTGGGGAGGTGGCTCCGTCCAAAGAGACGCATCGCACCATCGGGCTGTCCTGGGGTGCGGCTGATGGGCAGTGCGGTGAGGGGGACAGAGCTCAACTTTGAAATCACAGATGAATTACAGCCTGTCTCATCAGATCATAGTGCCTTTCCCCCTAGCAGCTCTCATCATCCTATTTCCTGCACGCGAGGGAGGAGGGAGAGAGTCGGGGCTGCTGGCACGGGCAGTAAATGAAACAGTGCGCACGGACATGTCCACACAGGCCTGCTGCAGGGTGGACCTGAGTCTGGCTGGTTTCCTTCCTGCCCGCCCCCCTGCCTCGCTTTCCCTGTCATTGGACGCCTTGGGCTGAACAGCTGATACCCTTCGGTACCTGTGTTGGCGGAAACGGCCACAGTGCACCACCAGTCCACCCCCCCCCAAGACCTCCTAATTCACCCACGCTGGGGACAGACCTAGGGAAGATGTCACTCACTGCCCGTCTCCAGATTGGGAAACAAGACCAGCAGGATTCCTCAGGACCTCCTTCCATGGCTCTTCTGACAATGAGCGGCGATGCAGAAGAGCAGCGCACCCCCCAGGTGTGACCTGGCTCTGTAACCTAAGCCACCATCCCTGCTTCCCCAACCCCTACCCCCCACACAGCATCTGCCATCAGAAGCTCAAGTCCCGGTAGCTTCCAGACCCATGACCTGGAGGCTGGAGGTGGGGGGCAGGAGGGCAAAGGGAAGGAGTGGAAGTGGAAGCTGGCTGTTTTGGGGAACCATACACGGGGTTTTCCTGACCACCTGCCTCCACGCTCAGGTCTGTTTCGACTGTATCTGACAGGGGAGGGGATGATTCTCCATGAATTGCTGTTATCCAAAAGTGAAAGGAGGGATTCCAGAGAGGCAGAAACAATTCATGCCAAATACAATATAAAAGCATCTTTGGGGACGCCTGGGTGGCACAGTCGGTTAAGTGTTTGACTCTTGGTTTTGGCTCAGGTCGTGATCTCAGGGTTGTGAGATCGAGCCCCACTTTGGGCTCCACGCTCAGTGTGGAGTCTGGTTGAGATTCTCTCTCTCCCTCTGGCCCACCTGCTCGTGCTCTCACTCTCAAATAAATAAAAAAAAAATCTTTTTTTAAAAAAAAGAACCTTTGAATTTTTCTAGGAAATCAAAAAGAAGAAAGCGAGTCCTCTTCCACCTATTAAGAACTGGGTATTGGGGGGCCTTTGAGACAGTGTTTTCTGGGCTGGGGCATGGGGAGGGAGACTGCTGGCCACGGGTGATGACAGATTTCCAGGGTAATAATGCCGCAGGCTTCAGAAGCAGCAACCGGGACAACAGCTGTCTGGGACATGCCCGTGAGTGGCTCTCATATATGATCTCATCTAAGAGTCAGGAAAACCAAAATACTTACCAGCAACTGGCTACCCGCAAAGGAATACCATTAGTCCATGAGAGTGTTGAAAGTGAGGTCGAAGCTTTACGTATCTTGGCATAGAAACGCGTCCTCGAGCTGGAGTATTGGGTGAGGAAGGCGGCTTCTGTGAAGTGTGGAATACGAAGCCCTCCGAGTAAAAGGGACTCCGTGCATCTACGTTGTACATACGCACCGAGAGGTGTCCTAAGAGGTAACTGCCGCCACGTTATCTACGTTCTCCGTCGCAGGATGAGCTCTCCAGTGATTATTTTTCCTGCTTCCTTGTTCTCATCTGTATTATTTGACTTTTCTTTTCCTTACAAAAAGAACTTCCTTTTCGTAAAATTTTTTAAAAAATCTGTCTCTGTAAGAAGTGAAATATCTTTTTATCTGAGTGAGAATTTGTGATTTAGCAATGAGAAGAGCATTAAACATTTTCCTGATCTTCCAAGACATACCATGATTAAAAGGGAATAAAGCCCTCTCTGATTTCCCAACATCCTATCAAATACGGGGGAGAAAGGACACCATGTAAGAGCCATCAGAAGGATCTCTCCTGACTCGAAGAAATCCTGTTTCCAGCCCTCTTGCAAGGGAAACTCACACAAATCTCATGGTTTTGCGTGCATGGTTTTGCAAACGCATTTCTTCCCCTTTGGTCTTTGGTCCTTTTCACTCAACACGTATTGACCATACATAGTCCCTAAGACCTCCAGTCGGAAGCTCTTCCCCTCCTCCTCTCGTCTGCGGGCTTTGTTTTCTGATGAGCTTTGTTTCAGGCTCATCATTCAGAAGAGTCCGTGGGAGGAGGCGCCCACCCACCCTGGGTCTTGTTGTCCATGGAGCGAGTCGGCCCTGATCACAGGCGCCTGCAGCCTCCCATCCTGAAGTGGGCTTACGGAAGTCCCTCCTCCAAGCTCAGGAGACATCTGTCGTCTCTCACTGTTCGTTCACCCTGTGTTTACTGATGCCCACTGTGTGTCAGGGTGGCGGGAAGTCTGGGTCTACAGCAGTGAGCAAAGTAACAACCTCCGCCTTCAGGGAGCTTACATTCTAGCGGGAGACTCAGGACAATCAAACGCACACATTTCAGGAGGTAACAAGGGCTCTACAGAAAAACAAACAGGGTAAAGGGGACAGAGGGACAGGGGGCCAGTGCTATTTTAGATGAGGTTGTCAGGAAAGTCCTCTCTGGTAAAAAGACCTCTGAGCGGAAGCCTGAGGGAAGTGAGAGAAGGAGCCAGGAGGACACCTGAGGGAAAAGCATTCCAGACAAAGGAACAGTATGTGCAAAGGTCCTGCAGGAGAGTTTGCTCACCATATTCCCAGAACTACAAGCAAGTCAGCTGGCTGGGACCGAGCAACTAAAGGGACTGGGAGGGGAAAAGGTGAGCAAGGGTCAGAGGCCAGATTCTGCAGGGTTTTGTGGGTGACTGAGAGGATCTGGGTGGGATGGGGAACCTTGTAAGAGTTCGAGCAGAGTTACATGATCTAACATGGTGGACACCGTATTTTTATTTTTTTAGAAATAAAGTAGAGAGGATACCAAATAAATAAAAATTAAGAGACTTTGGAGTGCTTGGGTGGCTCCGTTGGTTAAGTGTCTGCCGTCGACTCAGGTCATGATCCCGGGGTCCTGGGATTGAGTCCCGCATCGGGCTCCCTGCTCAGTGTGGGGTCTGCTTCTCCCTCTGCCCCTGCTCCTGCTCTCTCTCTCTGTGTCAAATAAATACACAAAATCTTTAAAAAAATTTAAGAGACATAATTTTAAAAGAGAAAGAGAAACAAATCTGTATGCCACCCAGAAGGACTATGAACAGCGCTGTGGTTTCCCTCCATGTCTCGCTCCCAGAAAACCATTCACGGTCAGCAGCCAGCCAATGGTCGCGGAAAGCAGAACTTGACGCAGGCGATAATAGGAGCTTTGAGCAAAGCGGCAAGCCCCTGTGAGTAATGGGTGACTTGCCCTCCTTCGTCAGAGTTGATGGCATTTCTCTCCTTACTCTGTACCCTCCTTGAGATAAGAACGAGCCCAAGCCACACCCTGGACATGTGCAAAGGATCACAAGCTGCAGCTTTCTTTTATGTAGATCAAAACCCCTCAGCACCGTCATGTTTTATTTTTAGCACTACATTTGTTTAAAATGTATTCGTAACAAAAGTACTAATAAAACGGTCACATTTATTAGGTGTTTACAAATACTATGAACTAAATTCTTAGAAGAACCTTTAGCACTATTAATACTCCAATCTTACTGCTGTCGGAAGATCCAAGAAGCCGCGAGAAACCTTGTCGAGCTTTGCACAAGTGGCTCGTGGCAGAGCTGGGATTCAAT
Source organism: Ursus americanus (assembly GCF_024610735.1). Lineage (NCBI taxonomy): Eukaryota > Metazoa > Chordata > Mammalia > Carnivora > Ursidae > Ursus > Ursus americanus. The sequence goes on along the minus strand of NC_142128.1, from coordinate 103,588,218 downwards.
CCCACTTCTGTCTGAATTGAAATCCTGTGTTTCGTAGCCTATTAGCTACACTGGCCCTGATACAGAGCGATCCGCTAATGCATGCACAGTGCCGGACAGGAACAGGGATAGACAAGCATAAATCCTGGTTGCTTGAGAGTTTAAAGGTATCTGGGAGCCAAGACCAACCCCGAGAATGGAGCGTGGAAGTATGTGGCCCCGACTGTGAGTGCTGGCGTGGTCAGGCCTCAGAGGAAGGCTGTGGGCGGTGGGCGGAGCGCGGAGCAAGGACTTCAAGGCTCACATCCTTATTTAGCTGAGTTCCCAGCTCCAGGAAGTCTGGGGCTTGGTGACGTCAGCCCTTACGTAGATTTTTCTAGCCAACGGCTAGCACTTACTCTGGGCCAGGCACTCTGCTAGGTTCTTGGGGTGCCTTACTGCACCCAATCCTCCCTACCCGCTGGGTGACATTCCAGTTTTATGGTTGCACTAAGTGAGGTGGCCAAGGTCGTATGGCTTGTAGATGGAAGGACTACGACCCTATCCAGATGGATTCAAAGGCCCGTGTCTTAACCATGATACGTATGTCATAATTACAGGGCACTTGGAGTTAAGAGTTTCCCCCTTTTCCCCCCAGGACCCAGTTTGATGGGTTACCCTTAAGGAGACAATCTTTTCTACATACGCTAGCTCAAAGGACAGTTGGCACCTGAAATTCCCGCTCATGGTCTCAGGCTGGGATACACCCTGTGTGTGGGGGGGGGAAGGGGAGAGATAGTGATGGGGCGGGAATGGTGGGCAGGGAAGCACTCGGGCAGATAGAAAGTCAGGCCAAGTCTGCCGCCCTGGCCTCGGCCCTCTGGCACTGCGCACAGAACACAGAGAGAGGTTGGGGCTGCTGTCCCCATTTGAAGTCCTGCCACTATTCGTAGAACAGCCTTGTAAAGTCTCTCTCAGAACAAAGATTGTGCTCAAAGCAGCCCGTGCCCTCGGGCTGGGCAGGTGTGTCCCAGGCTAGGTTTCCCGCAGGGCCCTGCTGGCCGAGCTGTACCCGGGACCTTCACGGAGGGCCTCTTCTGCCTCCCTGCCCCACCGCACTCACTTGGGCCTCCTGCTGGTGGCCGCTCTTGGCACGCATCCACCCCAGCAGGTTCGTGTCACATTGGGAAGCGTCACTCTGGGCAGATGGGCTTGGCTTTCTAGGTTCATCCTGAGGGGTCTCGTCCCACCACTGGAGGCTCACAGGAGACCCTTGGTGATGGCAGAAGCAGGCAGTTTGCCGGAAGCGATGCCCCGCTGGCCCAGACCTCACAGCCAAGAAGATTCGAGTGCCTTTCACCTGCACACATGCCTTCTGACCCTAGAGGATGACGATGCCTTAACTTCCAGCCTTGGAAACACATCCAACAATCTCATGTGGAACACCTCCAAGCCCTCCTTTTCTCATTCCTATTGTGGCTTAAAAGAGGAAGAGAGAGAGGATATTTATTACTTCTTGGTAAACATAAAAGGCTCTCTATTCATATGGGTGTGTGATCTTGTTTGCTAGGAGTGCGTGTCTGGAAATGTTCATCTATTTGAGTCAACTTGAGTCAAACTGATCTGAACATTTTAAGATTCCTGGCCACAGCAGAGGCACAAAGACAAAAGTGATCACTTCTTATGTAAATGGAGGTCCCTGCGTCTGCATTGTACCTATGCACCTGGAGGTATCCCGAAAGACGGTCACCAAAATGTCACTGTGGTTTTCTTCAGAGCGTGAGGTCTCCATTAAACTTCCCCCATTGTTCTTCTTCTCCTCTGTGCTATTTGGAAAGAGACTAGGGAGAGCGAGATAGACATCAGGCATGGCCCGTCCTCAACGAGATGCTCCTTTGCAGATAACACCCGTACAGAGCTGTGCACCTGACAAAGCATTGGTTGGCACCTACCTGCTGCTTTCAAAACTTCTCCACCGGGCGCTCCCGCCAGCATGGAGACCAGCGACTCTGAGTGCCCAGCATAACCCACTAACAATGCAGATTTCTTTGAAGGCAATGTTTCTCCTTAAAATTCATACGAGGTTTGCATTATACTCTGCTATATGTTTTTAAGGCATAGAAATGTTCTTGGTTATTTATCAGCAGGCAAAATTAATGCTCTGGGTTTATCCTCTGGCTTTCTGCATCCCTAGGGATTTCTAGGACATGGGTCTCTCAGAGCAGCCAGGGGGTGACAGTGGCTCCAGATCAAGGCTCTATAGACTCAGATTCTCTGCTAGTCTGTTCCTGAGAAGCTTCCCTGGCAAGGGAGGCAAGGCTCTTGAAATCTGGAAGTGCTGCTCAGGTAAGCTTAAAATAGATTTACTTAAAATGTATCAGAATTCTTCAACGGGATTACTCTGAGAAACAACTTTGCAGGCTCTAGAAAATTCTGCTGCATTTATAATTCTACTCCAAGTTCCCTGATGGAGTGGTATCCTATAGGTATCTTGGACATGCCTTTGACCCCCTGGACTAAGGATCTATACTTCTTGGCTTTTGTTCTGTTTTCTGGCTTTTTCAAGACCTGTAAAACCTGTTTGACCAGTCCTGTGATCACAGTCCTTAAGCCCTTCTGACCCAAATGAGCCACCTTGAGTCGGACAGCTGATATCACAGGCGGCCAAGACAACCCAGGTGGCCACAGGCCTGAGCCTTCGTCAAGCTGTGGTCACTGCAGAGCACCATACCATATGCTTCCAGAAGGACTTCAAGAATAGTCAAGTGCATGCTATCTTCAGGTGATACTTGTCCCACTCTGGGGTTATTCTCACAGTTAATAAAGAGGAAACCTTCTGGTCTACCTTTCAGCTCTCATCAATTATTTAGGTTGAAAGAGACTGGTTTTGGCGCACTGGGGAAGGACTTGGGCAAGTCATCATGGATTTGGGCACAAATAATCGTTCCGGTGGAGTGTGGCTGGAGGTGTGGTTGGGCATCTGGGGACAAGCAAATCCCCTCTGTGAATAGTAAAGGGTCTGTGGAGACTAGGAAACACGCGTGGGGACATCTTCTGCTCTTCATGCGCTTCCCCGACCCAACGTGTGGCCAAGATCACACCACGCAGAGTGACCTTTCCCAGGTGCCCGATACAGAGAGCTTCAGTAGCAATGGGGGGAGCACAGACACTCAGCAGAAATATTGCAGTCGATTTGCTTTTTCTCATTAAGGCGATGGTAACAGAAGGATGAAAGTAATGGTGTCAAGAGCACGGAACTGTTGCTCCTCATGTCCTTGAAATATTATTGATATCTGGAGTCATCTGGTCTGAAAAGAAAAAAGAAGCACTGAACAAGTCCTTTAAAGTGGATTTTTAGGGCTAAAAAGGTGCTGCTTTCTGGAAGCAGCAACTAAAAAATTGCTAAGTGACTTCAGCTAAGGTTTTCTGGAAGAATCTTTTTTTGGACTGGTATCAGTGGCAAATGCATTTGGCTACAAGCAATAGCAAACATTGTGACTTAGAAGAAAAGGGGCTTGATTGCTCTCACACACCAAGAAATGTTGAGGCCACAGTTGAGGGCAGGTGTGGTAACCCGGGGAATGTCTCAGGGACCCAGAGCCTTTCCGTCCTTCTGCTCGTCGCGCCATTCTTAACATATTGGGCTCCCATACTCGTTGGCTGACTGTTGCCTATGTCTTTGACATCTGCATTCGGGAGGGAAAAGAACAAAAGGTAAAAAGAGGCTTTCCCTTGGTAAAACTTGGCCTTTTTATTGAAGAAGCACATGGTCCGGAAGGACTTCTTCGCACAGTTCCTTGGCCAGACTGTGCTCAGTGGATTCCACCAGCAATGACCAAGGCTGAGAAAGGAGTATTAGCCATGTTGCAATCCATAAAAAACTGGGGCTCTCTAAGCCAGGGAGTCTGAAGAAGACAGCTGGAGGGTGAATAAGCAGCAGTATGTGGGGACGTGACAAGGAGTTGGGTACCTGTATATACATCGGGACCCATCCTATGAAACACAGTTTCGGTAATTGTCCACTAGGTTCTCAGCCGATCCCAGGCTCCTGTGACACGACGTCTGAACAAAGGCAACAGAGCCCCAAGTATATGATGTCTGTGGTCTTGAATGAGAAAGAATGAGATCCAGCTGTCCCCTCTAATTCCATTCTAATGGTGCTGAATGAAGTCATTAGCATGCATCACCCACGAGGTGGCCCTTCCATATGGCTCATGTTTGCGTACGTAGCTGTCGCTTATGGCTAAGTGGATGAAGAGATGCCTTTTCTCTATTATTTACTTTTCTTTTCTGCATGCTGGCTGTTACACGAGGCTATTTAGATTCCCTTTTTCCAATGATGTCGACAACTGACCACACTTCTCGCCACTTTCTTTCGGTTCTCCCGGGAAAGTCTGCACTCCCCTGACCTGCTTCAAGAACCATCTAGAGCCTTGCTCCAGCCTCAACTGTCATCCTCCTGTGTGAGGAGATTTCTGCCAGGACCAGTTGGTTCTGTGGACTTCTGTACAAGTCCAGGTGTAAGGTTCAATACTCCATCTTTCAAAACCACGATTGCCATCTACAAACACCATTTTACAAATTATTCAAAGCTCGTGACTGACTAATAGCTCTTGGTATTATTTTAAATTTATGGAAGCCTGAACAGTATTAGTTATAAATGCAAGTAGTGGAATTCGTAAGTGCTGGGTTACCTTTTCAATAATAATTTTACACCATGAAATTGTACTTAGCTTATGCTCTGTTATGACCTTGAGATCACATAAGGATGGCCCTCCACATAACCAGTCTTGTTTTTTATCTTGAAACTGGGATACTGTGGGCTTTTATTCTAAGTACACAAAATCCTCAAGCAGGAGAAAACATGTCCATTAAAAGAAGAGGATATGGAAATTGAGTTCCTTCTACTGCAACTAAATAAGCCCGGCAGTTAAAAACACCTAGTGGGATAGCAGTGGTCATCTCGTGTTAACAGTCACCCCCAGTTTGTAGCTGTGTGGTTTCTCCATTACATAAGAAAGCCACGCACTCGTTCTTGGGGAAGGACAGTCTTTTCCAGAACAAATGAAAATGTCTTCACAAAAGTGTAAATATTAGAGATTGGCATATTTGGAAATCTGGCTCCTTCCCACCCTTGAGCAAAGGGGAACGAGCAGGGAGGGGTGGAAGCAGGTTCTGAGTCCACGTAGGCTCAGCGCAGAGCCCACGTGCTGAGTCGCCTTGCCACACCTCAGGCCACAGGCACCCTACCTACCTCACGGACCGATGAGGAGGGGCCTCAGCCCTGCTCTTGTGAGAAGGGGGACAGGCCACTGGAACGGGGAAGCACAGGGAACCCAAGCTGGGACAGGGGAGCGGGGACCCCACTCAGCACCGCGTGGAACTGTAGGAGAAATAGAGGAACCACAGCAGCACAAAAGCTACGTGCAAAAAGGCCAATCAATGAAATTGCTTTCTCATGTGTGAGCCACAGAGCTATAAAAAGAACTTTAAGCAGCTTTTCAGTCAAACCTTTGCAGTCTCTCCACCCAAGATACAGCCTCAAAATTAAACTCTCAACTCCTTATTCATGGCCGATTTTCATCTACTGTGTCCTCATGTTACCTCCTCTCGGGTCCGAGTGAGCCTGCCCAGAGCCACCAGCCAGGCTCGGCGGGCAGCCTGACATCCACTCAGAGCTCAAGAAACCTGATTTAACAGAGAAGCTCCATCGCCAGCCTGTATCTCAGAAGTGGCAATCACATATCCAGCCAAAGTGAAATTAAGAAATTTGCATGTCATTTATTAATATCCTTCTTGTCTGTCAAGCAGCCTTCAAACACATGTTTTCCTCCCTTGGAAAGAAGCAAATTGTAATGAGCGCATTCACACAAAGTATCTCAGACCAGGCCATGTTTCTCTGTAAGTGTATAGAGGGTCCACAAGAGGGATATTGGCCAACCAGTACATTCCCCTGTCTCTGCTAACACCTGGAACATTCTTTCCCACATACAGCGACTCCCATCTTGTCTTCAAAATGGTCTCCTCCCCAGCATAATCCATCTTGAAATCAAAAGGGTCATTCAAAATACACCAAGATGCCTGGGTGTTAGATCAGGGAATTGTTAATTCATTAGGTGGGATCATGATATTATGGTTCTGGAAGAAAAGTGTCCATATGTTTTGGAGGTATACAGCGAAACATTTAGGGATGAAATGTGATGACATTTCTAATTTACTTTAAAATACTACTTCAGTGAAATAAAAAAAAAATCAGATAAATTATGGTTCCGTATTCACCACTGTTGTATTGAGGAAATGGGTTGATAAGTATCCATTACACATTCCTCTCTATGTTTGGTGCATTTGAATATTTTCCTAATGAAAGAACAGAACTTCAAGATGGTGCTTGTGTGGAATCTCCTTGATGTCCTGCATCAGAGCATCTCCTTGCTGCCAGCTCTCCCCCACTGAAGCTCTGGGCCTGGGACTGGACATCTGCAGCCAGGAGGGAGTCAGCAGTCATTCAGCGTGCTTTCCCTATGTGCCAGGCACCATGCTAAGTGCTTTGTATGGATTCGATTGCAGAGTCCTCAGAGCAGCCCAATGCAGTAGCCACAGAAGCTACTATTATATCCCCGTTTCACCGACGTGGAAACTGAGACCCTGAGGCGCTATGTGGCCAAGGCCGCTCAGCGAGTAAGTGGCACAGCCAGATTTCAACCCAGGCAGTCAACCATCAGGGCAAAGCCTCTCAGCCCGCTAGTTATCCGAGGTCACAGTGCTTCTCTTCTGGGTTCCATGGCGTTGTAAGCTTTATACACTTTACTACATTACTTAAAGCTGACTAAATTCTAGCAGTTCTCTTTCTACGTGAATAAAGGCAAGTTTCAGTTGTTCCTTTATCTTTTTTGTGTTTCTCTCAGAGACCAAGTCAATGCCTGGTACCCAACAGACACTTGATAAATGCTTATTGATTGATTTGCTCTGTGGCAATCACCTAGTAGAGAAGGTCAAGGACAGCACTAGGCTGAGAAAAATCCTTGAAGCCTTAGCTTTTGGCTTGGTTCCTGTGTCCCCATTAGTCAAGTATGAGCAGGTATAGCTCTCGGCAGGGGTTAACCCTCTTTGGAAGTGTTCTGAATGCAGTTCTTATGCTGATCTTGGCTCCTTCCTGCCTGACTGAATTGCTACTAGAAATGACAATGAAAAATTGGGTGCACATTTATATGTGTACCTGTGGAACCTGGCAGAAACCCTATCTATCTATCTATCTATCTATCTATCTATCTATCTATCATCTATCTATCTATCTATCCATCTATCATCTATCTATCTATCCATCTATCCATCTATCATCTATCATCTATCATCTAACTATCATCTATCTATCTATCTATCTATCTATCTATCTATCTATCTATCAATCATCTATCTATCTATCTATCTATCTATCTATCCATTGACATGTATGTAATTTTGATCATTAGAAGCCAGGAAAAAGCCAACATCTGTTACGGGAAACTGGTTTACGTAGGCATAAAGAAGTTTGAATTCATCTTTGCTCCCTCATGTTCAGAAAGGACACTCCGGTGGGCCTTCTGGTCAGGCAAAGGTATCGCAAAGACCCAGCTCCAGAAGGTCAAACTGCCATAGGCGATCATGTGAAAGGTTGCTCGTGACGGTCACACTCTGTTCTTACTTCTCTAAAAATGGGTTTAGATGATAGGGTCTCTAAAAATTACTTTCAGTTCTTAGTTGGTCCGTTTATAAATTTATTTTTCAAGTGCTGGCTCACAGTAGATGGGAGCAGAGGCTGGGAGGCTGTAGGAAGCTCATCAGCACGTCAGGGTGGCAAATCTCCCCAAAAAGACCAGACAGGGATTGCTGAAGCCCTTTCTGACCTTCAACAGAAGCCCTACGGGCAGGATTATTGAAAACTGAATAGACTGGTAGTTGAATAGCCTGAGGAATGTTCCAGGGAAAGTCCAAAGGGAAGGCCAGACTCCTCGGGTGGCAGGTGGAGCCCCTCAGTGGGACAATGCATTTGTTCTCACTGTCATCGTGGGAAGAAGTCTGTCCTGATGTGAGAGCGAGTGTCTGGTGAGGACTGAGGGAAAAAGGTCACTCATTCCCTGGATCTTGAGGACCGAAGGCCTGACACAGGGCAGGAGAGACATGCTCAAGTGTTCTTCCAGTGAGTTGAGGAAAATGGTCCCAGAAACTTGGCCACAGGCCGTGGGCTGGGAAGAGATCTCTAGGGAAGGAGTCTCTGTGGAGCTGGGACTACTGACAGAGGATCACACAGCACTCCCGAGGCTGGCCCGGGCGCTGGCCTTGCTCAAAGGTCAATCTTCATAGGGTCGCACAGTATGCCTATGACACCCCCTGTGACCTTGGGATCTGCAGGTCTTAGGAACTTGACCGTGTTAGCCTGCGTGCCCAGCCTTTCCAGGCCCCGCGCCTAGTGTCTCCCAGAAGTACTCAGCAGCCTTCAAGTGGTTTGAGATGCATATTTCTGTTGCTTTTTCACAAGCGCTTCAAGCCACTGGTAATCAGAGAAATGCAAATTAAAACAACAGAGGAACGGCCTTTTCCTTCTATCAGGTTTGCAAAAGCTGGAAAGAATAACAGCCAGTGTTGACCTAGGTTGAATTACTTTTGTTCTCCCCGAAGCCTGAAACAATGCCTGAGAGGGGGAACTGGAGAAAGAGCCCGGTACGGTCCTCCTTTACGTAATAATCATGTCATCAGCATCCACGAGACAAACAGCCACAGGGCCCTGAGCACTTTGTTCTAGAACCCATCGGATTTATGTGTTTATTAATTTGCCCGTACGTTCAGGAAATGCGCACTGGACAGCTGGAAACACAAAGAACGGGGACGGAAAGTAAAAACGTATCAAATGCCAAGTATGTGTGGGGCTTTGAGCCAGGGAGTCAGATGAATTCTTCGGCGAAGCTGGGGAGCAGGAGCCCCTCTGCGCAGGGGAGGAGAGGAGTTACACCTCTGAAGTCATGCAGCAGGTGAAACCGGGGCTCCCGTCTGCGGAGGGCACCGAAGAGGCTCAGGGCCCCCCGACACGAATGCTCAGAGTCCTGAACCCGGCGTCCCTGGAGCCGAGCACACGCCAGAGATCGCGGAGGAGGGATTATTCCGGCGTGGCTGGGGCTGTGCTGAAAAGGCATCCCAGAGGAGCATGTGAAGGAGCCTTTTAGGATGGGTAACGTTAACAAACAGACAAGGGCAGAGAAACAAGGGGAGCAGAATGTTCTGGAGGAGAGACTTGCTTGGGCAAGTCGGTGAAGAGGAAGGGCCAAGGCATGCCCAGGAAAAACTGCCAATAAAGAAACAAATAGACAAACAAACCCAAACCCAGATCAGCACAGCCCTTCAGAAATTCCGGTGGATGGACCGAAACCAGTCGGAGCTCACGAAGAAGAGGGCACAGAAAAGGCCCCTGGGATGGGGCTCGGGCCACAGCCACCACGTTTGTCTACCGGCATCGAAAACCTGGGTCCTGGGTCTGGAAAAGAGTCCAGGACAAAAATACAGAGTGTGGACTCGCTGGCTTCCTGGCACCCAGGGACGCCCGAAAAGGAAGGGACCCAAGGGGACCAAGACTGGTCCCTGAGCATGGCCCAGGGGGCGGGGGAGGCAGAGGCAGGGAGGAGAAAGTGCTTATGTAAAGCCAGCTTTTTGACCTCCCTCCAGCGCAGGGCACCCTGACTGTCACAGAAGGGGCTCAGCAGCTGGGGGAAATGAATCAAGGAAAAGTGCACCCAAGCCAGGAACCCGGATTCTTCCTGTGTGCGAGCACAGGCCGGCTACCAAAAATAACCAAAGGGAATACAAGCGATCTTTCTCAAAGAATCACTAACTCAAGCCCCCCGAGTCCTGTTGTGCTGTGCACAGAAAGAGGTCATTTATGAGAGGGGCCACAGGGACCTGTAAGAATGAGTGGGGAGTGCCAGAACCTTCTACCTAATGGGATCAAGCCCAATAACTGCATTTGCGACTTCTAAACTCTTCCAGGGCCCCACGTTTCTCTGAAACTTCAGAGTGTCTCCAATTATCTCAAGAAGGGGATGTCACAAAATTCTCAGGACCAAGTTAATGCTAATTCATATTTATCATATGTGAATGGAATGCGGGCCCTCACCACACAGCATCGCGAGCCGAAATATCATGCAAAATTGAACGAAGGTTGGAGGATAATAACCGCTACTATTGATTAAGTGCTTAGCATTCTCTGAGCAGGGAGCTAAGTGCTTTAACATTCAGTTAAAGTTGAATGCCTTCTCTGTGCCAAGTGCGCAGAATGTGGGGCTGCCCTCCTTCGTGCACATTTTCTCGCTGGATCTTTGTGACGATGCTATAACGAAGCCCTATTCTATAGCCGAAGGGACCAAAGTTGTGTCATTTGCCCAATAGCGTGCGTTTGGTAAATGGCAGAGAAAGGATCCAAACCACGGGGTCTGATTCTGGAAACTGTACCCTTAGGCACCGCCCTCAACCCCTCCCGCCCCACCCCCACCCCCACCCTCACCCCCACCCCCTGACCTCCGGACCCCCCCCCCCCTCCGCCCAAGGGCTTGGTAATGCTTTGGAAGCAAGAGCGCCTCCCAAGCTCGTAGGACTGGGGGCCGCCCTAGAAGATGCTGCACTGCGTGTGAGACCGTCGGGGAGAGGACAGAGTAGCCTGGAGACACGGGGAAGTCTGCTCTGCATCACTTTGGATGAGAGCCCGCGGTGCATTCCTGCGCTGTGCTCGCCTTGAGACAGCAGCAGGAAGCAATTTCAGTCCTGGGTCCAGACCGCGAGCCCTCTAAACCTTTCTATCTAATTACACTTCCATTGGCTTTCATTTCTGCAGCCCTTCTTACAGGAATACTCTATTTAAAAATAAGTAAATAAAAGAGAGGGGAATTGGAGGGGTTGCCTGAGAATTTATCTAATTTCCACATCTAACTCCTAGGACGGATTCTCTTGGGAACGGGCACAGTCTGTGTAGGTCTGTTTGTGTTTTGCATAAACTATTCGGCATGAAGCGGCTCTGTTTGCAACTAGACAGGATCCAAATTTCAGACTCATTAGAGTATGACACTGCAGTAAAGGTTCATTTAAGAAAGAGAGAAGTCGTGTCACCTCTTGCCTGCATTATTATAGCCGTGGGAATGGGCTCCCTGGCCGGGAAGCTTTCTTCACAACTCCGTGCAAGCCACTCAAGGCACCACCTGCAGACTCAGCGCCCCCCCCCACCTTTTACTCCCCACCCCCCCCCCCCAAGCTCCAGAACTCTCTCTGGGGCACTCACAGAGCTCAAGGAGCACCTTGTTGGGAAGTTGAGTGGAACCAGCATCATCACCTTGGCTCAGCCTAGCTCTGACCTTGGGCCCCTGTCCCGTGTCTGCGTCCCCACCCGGGGCATCCACGCGGCCCACAGGCCTGCTGCTTTCCCCACGGTATTCGCCTGGGCAGGCTGGTCACCTATTCCAATTCCGCTGCCTTGCACAGAACCCTCTTACATTCCTCTTCGGAAAGTTCCTTCGGAGACATTGCCCATCCTTCCTCCTTCAGCCCAGCTGTCCCCAAGCTTCGATGTCCCTGAGAATCACCTGAGGATCTTCTGGAATTGCGAACTCTGATCAGTAGGGCTGGGATGGGCTTTGAGAGTCTCCGTTTCTAACAAGCTCTGAGAGCGGGTTTTGGAAACAGCTCATCAAGGGCGAGGATAATGACCAAAGCCGATGAGGCAGTCACAGCCCACGACTCTGTCTTCCTGGGACATGTGCTTTGCCGTATTATTATTGCTATTTTCTAGTAACAAACCTTTAATGCGTCCCTCACCAGTCACAGCAATGGACAAATGGCTCAGTCTGGGAGAATCAGAATCCTGCCCAGAAGTGATATAAGGACAATGTGGGAGTGGGGACGTGAGGGTTGGTGAGGAGCAGGACCCCTTTCCCTGAGGTTACTAAACTGGTGCGACATCGTCTCAGGGGTGCTGGGAACCATCCTCCTTGGCACACGCGAGAAGCCCATCTGCAGTGAGAGAGAGTGGGTGAACCACAGAGACAATTCAAAGAGGCAAAGACCCGACGACATCATATGAACTGCTGGATCCAGTCATACCTGATGCTAGACCCTTGTGGTCTTTCTAGTTGTGTAAGCCAATACATTTGCTTTTTCACTTAAATTGAGTGAATCCCTGTCACTGGCACATAAAACTTATATCGCAAGTCAGGCGACCTGGGGTCAAACACAAGGTATATAGCGATGGTTTGTGGAGTGACTCTAAAAGCCAGTTCCTGAAATGTTTGAGCAATGGCGATTCCGTTGGAATACTTGCTTAGCCTCTCCTGGTACCGCTGGAAGATGGATAGGACTCACTTGGACTATTTTTCTAAGATCTTGTAACTAACTTTATTGTACTATCTCTGGTGAACCCAAAGGTCTCTGGGATAAAGTTAAGCCATGTCCTTTAACCATCTTGGTGCCCCGGGGAGCAGAGATAAGGTAGAAGAACACACCGACAGGGAAGCCACAAAAAAGGTGGTCGAAGATGGAGCCCTAAGGGCCTGCCCTCCAAGGACAAGAAAGCCACCAAAAAGGAACTTGAACTCCTTTACCCATGTCAGGTTATGCCTTCCATGATGGTGCTGACACATCGTGTGGGAACTCCGCGGTGCAGCCATTTCTTCCTGGGTATAGTTATGCAGGCAAACCTAGTTACCACAGGACCTTGACTCAAGACTGGGTTCATAAGTGGCCTCATTTCCACTTCTAGCCCTTGATGTCATCTCTGTCAAAATAGACTGAGACTGTGCATACGTGAGTCGCAGCGAGATGAGCGAGTGTCTGGAGAGTAAAGAAGGAACAGGGGGTTTCTGCTTTTCCCTGCGACTTCCGCATTTCAGGTAATGGCAGCCCCACCCTTCTGAGCACCCAGGTTCAAAACCTCAGTGCCTTTCAACTCTTCTTTCCCCTTTTCGTCTCCTTCCTCATTGCCTGCAGGAGACTGATCCGTCTCAATGCCAACTCTGTCCTCTGTTCCCTCCCCGTTCTCTGTCACTGTTATTTCCACCTGAACCGCTGTGGCCATGACCTTGTAGTGCTTCTCCTCAAACCCGTCTTTCACACTCCTGCCCGATCCAGTCAAAAATTTTAGGGACTTCTCATCGACTCACCCCTGTGGCACCCTGTCATTTTCCAAAGATGCCACGACTAGTTCTCATTCCACGCTTTCTCACGATGTCATTTTGACATTCCTGCCATCAAGTGATGGAGTCTCGGGACGCCTGGGTGGCTCCATCGGTGAAGCATCTGCCTTCGGCTCAGGTCATGATCCCAGGGTCTTGGGATGGAGTCCCACATGGGGCTCCCTGCTCAGCAGGAGGACCTGCTTCTCCCTCTGCCTGCTGCTCCCCTGGCTTGTGCTATCTCTCTCATAAATAAATAAATAAATAAATAAATAAATAAAATCTTTTTAAAAACTAAATAAAGAGATGGAGTCCCTCTGCTTTCTCCTCTTGAGCCTGGAGGGCCTTTAGACCCAGAAGAAGTGAGAGCGTGTGACCCCTAACGGGCCTGGAAAGAGTTTGGGCCTGGTTCTCTTGAGCGACTTGCCATCACATCCTTAGCAGACACACAAAGAGTAAAGGCCACTGTGTTGCAAGGAAGTCGAGCCACGTGTAGGTGCCACGTGTGTGTGTTCCCAATGTGAGGGCCTCATTGACAGCTGGCCATGAGAGTGACCCCCTAGGAGATTTCCTCCCCCAGCTGGTGGGTCACCTCCGCCTCTGCGATCTCCCAGCTGAGACCACAGACATCACGGAGCTGTGCTCTTTTTGAATTTCTGGCCTACCGAGTCTGTGAGTGTAGTAAAATGGTTGTTTTAAGCTGCTAAGCTTTGGGGTCATTTGTTACGCAGACAATAGATAACTGATATTTTATGTTAAAATACCTTAATTTTTACAAAAAGCGTGTATCAAACTTTGGCTCCCAACCTGCAAGAAGCTACTTACAAAAGGGGTGAGGTTTCAGGAACCATCAGGGCAGAAGAGGGGAGCTGACCCGAGAAGGGTAATCTGGGCACCCTATACATGTTTTCAGTACGCTCTATGACTAGGCACATCACAGCCTTTGTGGTACCCAAACCTTCACCAACACGGCCCTGAGCTAGGCATTAATTATGTCCTTGAAGAGATGCAGATATGGAAGCTCAGAGTGGAAAGAGAAGTCTCCCAACAGCCACCGCCGCCCCAGAAATGAAAGTGGTAAAACATAGGAATCCAAACCCAGGCCCTGACAACACCAAGGCCCTTGCGATCCCCGCACACCCTCAAAGAGCTCATCTAAGAAGGAGAACTCAGATGAGCCCTTGGCACAACTTTGCTGCTCTTACCTTTCCTAGGACATTACTAGTAACTTCTCTCTTTGCAATGAAGAGAAACAAAGCAGTGTGGGTTGGCCAGAGAAAGCCCCCGGCAGCAATGTCGGACAAGCCAGGAGTAATTTGTTTCTGTTCTTTTCCGTGTGACTGCTGGAGGGTATCCTGGTTTTTATTAGCCCAAACTTCCCCCCTTTCAAAAGATAATTCTTTGAAATCTTCTGGGAAATTAACATGGCTCAATCTGGCTCTGGGCTGGCCACCACATGCTCTCAGAATTAAGAGAACCTGAGATTTTTTTAACCCCTTGCAGTCATGCACAGGCACCCAAAACTGCATGTGGGTCTTTACTGCATTAACCAGCTAAGAGGGCACAACCCACATCGAACCAGCCATTATGTTCAGCTTTACCCTGGAACACAATTGGTCTAGATTTGTTCTAATTCAAGAGTTCTAACTAGAAATGTTTTATTTAAGAAATATTGGGAATGGGGGCACCTGGGTGTCTCAGTCAGTAAACCATCCAACTTGATTTTGGCTAAGGTCATGATCTCAGAGTTGTGAGATCGAGCCCCACGTTGGGCTCCATGCTGGGCATGGAGCCTGCTTAAGACTCTCTGTTTGCCCCTCCCCACCTCACTCTCTCTTTCTCTCAAAAAGAAAAAGAAAGAAAGATCAGAAACTAATTAATATACAAAGTTAGATAATTGAAATACGCTGGTTTTTCCCCCAGATATTCCTTGAGGAAAATTCATTAGGAACAAGTAATATAAAAAAACTATAGCAGAAACTTTAAATTCCAAGGTTACTCTATATCCTGGTCAATTACATCAAAAAGTGTTCATAATTTTTCTTTGTTTTATTTTCTCTCTAATTGGGAATTTTTGAGATTCATAGTGTTGTAAGAAATACTAAAAAGTGATACAATTTAGGCAACTAATTTCTTTTTTTTTAACATTTCCGTTTCTAGTTTTTCTGGCAGTTGAAAATTTGTTTTTCTCTAGAAAGTTAGATGGAATGGAGCAGGATAGAATGCAAGGCCACCCCTTCACCCTCCATCCCTCCTCTCCTCCAGCAGCACCCCTACAGTGAAGGTTTACAGCTGACATCTCCTTATACTCCTCTATCCCTGCCCTAGGCAATGGTGCCTGACACGTAACACAGGATATCCTCTGGGAGCTGAGAGTACGAGCCCTCTATTTTCAGCCAGGCCCAGCATGAAGCCTACACCCAGAGCTACATGACCTCAAGGGTGTATAGTCACTGGAGGAGGAAGGAAGAGGAGATTTTCAAGGATAGGCTAGAACCGTGATCAAGCCAGTGCACTGAGTTCCCACTGTGTCTCACATCCCTTTGCTGTAAAGACATAGCAATGACAGGTAAGAAACCAAAGTAAAACAACTGGGCTCAAAATAATCACCTCTATAACAGAAACAAAAAGTTGTGAGCAGTTGAAACCACAGATCTTCAAGTAGTCATGGTCTAGAATTCGACTTTCCACAGAGTGAGGGGATTGTTAGTGCTCATGGGTCAGGGGGGCTAGAGTCACTTTCACGGATAAAGGGAGGGGCTGGGATGAGTCTTCTTCAAGAGAGAAATCTGAAAAAATAAGCTGCTGACGAGACAGTGTCTGGGGCTTCAGCTTCGTAGCCTAGGGAGACAGCAGGGTAAGGAAAAGGCATTGTGATGAAGAACCCAAGTCAAGGTTAGTGACTATCCCCAATGTTACTGTGCGAGGGAAGCCCTAAAATAGTAGAAATGGCTCTGGATTAGAGGCCTAGATGACAACAGCTCCCAACAACTGTAAAACTGCTGATAGGGAGAGAAAAGTGTGGGAAGGAGGCCTTGTGCTCTCTCCCACCCCACAGAGAGAGAGAAAACATTGACAAAAATCTCCCTCTCACCATAAGTGTACAAACCAAAATCCCGAAACATGGAGAAATGCCAATGAGAATAAAATCTAGAATCTGAATGTGAATTCATTTTCGATTAAATCAGTTTTAAGGAACAGTCCAGAATATACTTTTTGGATTCAATATCCTTTCTAGATCAGTATTATGGAACACACTTTTTTATATCATCCACAGACATTAACGAAATGGTAACTTTCATTTTAAGAGACCAAGAAAATGTGGAGTGGGAAGAAATAAGACAAGAATGGGTGTATACAAAAAATTATCAACTAGAAAGCTTGGGATACAGAAGTAGACTCACTTTTAAAAGCTCAGCTTGTGAGATCAGTTCTGGACTGAACACTGTTAAAGAATATACTAATTATAAGGGAATACTGAAGTATTCACCTAAAACACAAAAACAGAGAGGTCTTATACATATATAAACATGCAATAAAGACATAAATGGGCTAGATTAAGAAACTCTTAAATTGATCGAACAAGATTTCAAAAATAAGTGAATATTGGAAAAGGCAGAGAACTAATATTTGTAATGCTAATAATTAGGAATTTCCCATAGTTGAAGAAAGACATGAAATCTTAGAGAAAAGTGTTCTCCAACTCCCTCGTATAAATATACATCAAGACTTCAACATGGTGAAACTATACAACTATACAGATAAAGAGAAAATCCTAAAAGCCACAAGAGAAATGTGACAAATTATTTACAAATGAATAAGAATTAGATAGTCAGCAAATTTCATATCAGCCCCAGTAGAGGTCAGAAGACAATGAAAGAATATCTTCAAAGTGCTAAGAAAAACTAAACATCAATTTAGAATCTTGTATGAGCTCAACTACCCTTTAACAGTGAAAGTGATATAAAGATATTTTCAGATATGCAAAGATTACACTCCCACAAACTCTCACTGTAAGATGTTCCTTAGAAAGAAAAAAATTATATCCAAAGATAAACTGGGGTATACAAGCACGAAAAGAAAAGGTGAGTATAGAAACTGATAAAATATTAATTGTAATTAACAATGAAGAATTTAAAAATACAAATAAAATCTAATTTTTATTAAAAAGTAAAACTGAAGTTTTTCACAATTATAGCGAAGAAGAAGAAGAAGAAGAAGAAGAAGAAGAAGAAGAAGAAGAAGAAGAAGAAGAAGAAAGATGTGATTGTAATCAATGGATTTCTGAAGAACTTCAAGGCACCAGGGGAGTAAAGCAGAGGGAGGAGTGGAGGGGGCAGTCAAGCTCCCAAGAGGAATCAGGGGAAAAGATACGTACTTAAAGAAAAATATTGGAAAACAAAAATCACAGTATATTACAAAAATGAAATCTGATTAAACTCAACAAAAAATAAAGATTATCAGATTGGAATTTTTTTAGCCATATATATAAAAGATTCAATTGATCAGGAAGATATAAAAAATTTAAATCTGCATGTAGCTTATAACATAGACCAAAAATATATAAAGCAAATATTGACATAACTAAAGGAAAAACAATTAAGTCCAAAATCATAGAGAGAGATATTAACCCACCTCTCTCATTAGCTGTTACATTAAGAAGACCAAAAAAATGGTAAGAATATGAAAAAATTGAACAACATGATTAACAAACTTGCACTAATACACAGATTAAGAATACTGCATTTAGGGGCGCCTGGGTGGCACAGCGGTTGGGCGTCTGCCTTCGGCTCAGGGCGTGATCCCGGCATTATGGGGTCGAGCCCCACATCGGGCTCCTCCACTATGAGCCTGCTTCTTCCTCTCCCACTCCCCCTGCTTGTGTTCCCTCTCTCGCTGGCTGTCTCTATCCTGTCGAATAAATAAATAAAATCTTTTAAAAAAAAAAGAATATTGCATTTAAGAACTAGAGAGTACACATTCTTTCAAATATACCTTCACCCTTTACCAATACTGACCATAAAGTAAGTCTCAAAAAATTTGAAATATAGAAAGCATGTAAAGTATATCTGACTACAGTAAAATTAAACTAGAAATCAGTTACATAAGAACTGGAAAACCCCTACATGTATTTAGAAATTTAAAAAAAGAAATTAGGTAATAAATTGCTACATTATCTGAGAGTCAAAGGATAAATCACAATAGAAATTTAAAAGTATTTTGAAATAATGATGAATACTATACATCAAAACTTACATAAAGCTGCCAAACCTGTGCTTAAAGGAAATTTTTTGCCTTAAAAGCATATATTAGGAAAGAAGAAGGCATCTATCTTAAGAAGTTTGGAAAAGAAAAGTAAGGCAAATTCAGCCCAAAGAAAGAGTAAAGAAGAAAACAAAAATTTCAGAATAGAAGTTAATAAAATGGAAAGCAAATATATAGAGAGAATCAGTAAGGCCAGAGGTAGGTTATTTAAAGCCTAATAAAAGTAATAATTTCAAGGTAATACTAATCAAGGGAAAAAGAGAAAAGTGAAAATATCAGGAATGCAAAAGGAAACATGACTATATGTCCTCATATAGTTAAAAGACAATAGGTTAGCAATACGGGCAACTTTATGACCACTAATTAGAAAAGGAGATTAAATGACAGTTTTTTAAAACATTTACCTAAAACATTTACCAAAGGACACAAAAAGAGAGAAAATCTAGTCTTTTATCTATTAAATTGAACCCCAAATTAGAAACCTTCTGACACCTTCAGGAGTAAATTCTTCACAACATTTAATGAAAACAAAAATAATACCAATTATTCACAACTCCTCCAGGGAATGGAACAAAACACAATACTTCCCAACCTTTTAAGACTGGGCAAGGTCATTCCCAAGAAGAAAATGATAGGGCCAAGCTTTCTCATAAACACATTTTAAAAAGCCAATCAAATCCAATGACATAATGAGGATAAAATGTCATGTTATAGTCAAGTTTATTCTCAGAATGCAAGGTTGGCTCAACCTTCACACACAGGATAGTAATAGAACAATGTTTCATTTCCTGACAGTTACCGAAGTCCGGGTATATAAGAAAACATCTTTGTTCTCAGTAAGTAAACACTGACATATTTAGGGGTAAAAGGACATAATATGTCCAATCTAGTCTAAAACATTTCAGAAAAAATAAGTAACATGCACACATATGTGTATGTAGAAAGAATGACAAAGGAAATGAGGCAAAACATAAGCAACTGGTAAATATGAGTGGATGGTTACGAGAGTTTCTTGTACAAGTCAATTTTTACATAAGTTTTAAGTTACATCGAAATTAAAAGTTACCAAAAAATCATATAATTCACCTGTAAATAGAATTAAGGAAAAAAATCATATGATTATTTTAATAAATGCTGAAAATAATTTGATAAAATTTAACAACCATTCATGATAAAAACTGTTGACAAACGAAAAATAGGACATGGCTTTGAATTGATAAAGGTTATCTATAAAAAACAGACCTGCAGGGGGTATCAGACTGAAGGAAAAAAATTTTGAAATTTCTTCTTCAAGGTCAACAATGAAAGATGCTGCTGTCAGGACATAAATCGACAGAACTTCCAGCAAAATCAAGCCCACCCTAGAGAAACGGGGGAAATGCCCGCTCGTACAGGTTGCTCCTTCCCCAGAAGGAAAAGGATGGAGCTAACCCGAGTTGGTGTTTGTTTATTTGCATGAGCCATTCTGTCTCGTCTGTCCCAGGATAAAGTGGGTGGAGGAGCAGAGGGCGTTTTAGGGAAAGATCCTTCCTCATGGAAATCAAGACTAAAGAACAAGTTACCAACATTCAAGCCCCTTTGAAGAAAGTTCCAGAACGGTATCAAAGGCATAAAAGAAATCTTGGCTAAATGGAGAACGAGACCACACTCATGGACGAGAAGACTCCGTATCATAAATATGTCAGTTTTCCACAAATCCTCCCTGATTCTCTGTATACAGTGGGTTTAGAGAAAACTGGACACACTGATCCAAAAAATGAGTATGGAGGACCAAAAGGCCAGGAATAGCTGAAGTCAATTTGGAAGACAAAGAACGAGGAAAGGCAACAGGGCTATCAAAGATCAGAAATGTGTATTAACCTTCTGTAGCTAACAGCATGTGGCATCAGCACACGAGGAAACACAACAGGCTGAGAAACAGACCCGGCATGTCTGTGAACTTGACACGGGACACAAATGGCCTTTGGACTCTGTGGGGACAAAATAAACCATGTAATAAATGGTACCCGGGTAATAGGTTATCCTGTGTGGAAAAACAAAATAAAAGTAGACCCTTAACTAGGCATCAAAAGTGAAAGTAATTACATTTGGATTAAATCCCTAAATGAAAGAAAAATACATCAGAACTTTACAACATTTAGAAGAAAATAGAAGGGAATATTTTTACCTTCTCAGAGTAGGGAAGGATTTTTAAACTAGACCCTGAAAGAACACATCGTGAAGACAAAGATTGATAAATTCAACTATCCTGTTGTTAACATTAAAGTTTTTAAAAGATTTTATTTATTTATTTGAGAGAGCAGGGGGGAGGAGCAGAGGGGGAGACCTCAAGCAGACTCCCCGCTGGGGCTTGATCTCAGACCCTGAGATCCCGACCTGAGCCGAAATCAAGAGTTGGACGCTTAACCAACTGAGCCACCCAGGCGCCCCTGTTGTTAATAACTTTTATTCAAAAAAGACAGCTTAGGCCAAGTTAAAAGACAAATTGCAGGCTGAGGGAAGATATTTGTGATACGCGTAAATGACAAAGAATGAAAATCCAGACCATGTGAAGAACGGTTACTGATCAGTAAGAAAAACAAACAACCCAGTTGGAAAAATGGGCAAAAGATGAGCATATGCCTTTCACAAGAGAGTACGCAGCGGCTGATAATCAGGAAACTGCAAATTAAATCACCCCTGAAACACCATTTCCCACCCAACAGTGGGGCAGACAGGGGAGGGCTAGCTCTACCCAGGGCTGGTGAAGGCGGAGAAGGGAAACAGCCCCTCACCCGCGGAGGCAGAGGGCACACCGGTGTAGGCCCTTCAGAGAGCACGACCGGTGTGTCAGAGATACACGTCTCGTGCAGGAATTCCACCCCTAGACACACGGAGATGCGCTGTGTGCGACGAGGGGGGAAACAGAGACCGCTGAAATCCATCAACGGGCTCGAGGATAAATACACCGTTGGTACAACAGAGCGCCCCGCGGTAATTACACTGAGTAAACGAGAGCCACATAGACTAACAGAGAGAACCCTCAAAAACGGAAGGTCAGATTTTAAAAATGACGAAAAACACGCTGCCAGATGATGGGTCCAGTACGCCCCCATGTAGATGGAGCTTACAACACGGAAACAAATATTATACGTAACTATGGACAGAAATAACAGGGAGACAGGCGCAGAAACGATAAGTTCAGGGTCAGCAGAAACAGAATGGGAACGAATTCACAGAGGGCTTTACCTGCTCTTTTGTTTTTCTTGGAAAAACTGACCTGAAACAAATGCGGCAAATGTTAAGGTTTGATAAGTCTCTCCGTAAGCCCGTATATGATTCTCTGTGCCTTTCTTCCTGTAAAATATTTCATAACAGCAAGGTCAATTATAATCCTTTTAAGTCAATGTTAAAATCAAAAGTGTTGTGATCAAATCTGTGTATTCTCACATGACATATATTTATTGATTTTCCAAAAAAACCCCAACAACTTAGCAGTAAAAATGTTTAAGAAGAAACAACCCAGCTTGTACAAAGAATTCTCAGAACTCAACAGTAAGGGGCTCCTGGGGGGGCTCTGTCGGTTGAGCATCTGACACTTGGTTTCGGCTCAGGTCATGATCTCAAGGTTGTGGGATGGAGCCCCACGTCAGGCTCTGTCCTCAGTGGGGAGTCTGCTTCAGATTCTCTCTCTCTTCCTCCTTCTCTCCCTCTACCCAGCTGTGCACACATTCTCTCTCTCAAATAAATGAATAAAAATCTTAAAAAAAAAAAACCCAACTCAACAGTAAAAGGATAGACAATCCAATTAAATACTGGAAAAAGACAGGAACAGACATTTCACAAGTGAGAAGACGCAGAGGGCATGTGAGCATGCGAGGGGGTGTTCGGCACCGCTTGGGAAACGCACGTTGGAGCCACGTGGGATCGCACCTGTGAGGGCGGCTGATGTAACATACGCCCACTAGCAACTGGGGCCCTGATGGGCACCTGTGGGGCCCCTGGTCTCCACGCGCTGCGTTGTCGCCGTCCCGTGGGTTGGGCTGGGAACCCGCTGTGATTTGTACATCCCCCCCATGACTAGTGAAGCTTGGTGTCCTTTACGTGGCTTTCATCTTCTGCAAAATGTCCTTTGTCCATTTTCTTGTTGGGCTATCTTGTTGGGTGGTCTGTCTCTCCCTGATTTGTAGGATTTTTGCTCGTTTTTAATAAAGGCTGGATGAGACCTTATCATCTCCCACCCCATGTGTTGCCTTTTTGCTCCTATGTGTGTATTTAAAATGAAGAAGTTCATATAGGTCTGGAGGGTCCTAGGGCTGCTTCCGTGGGGGAACGGAAAGCTGTAGGAGAAAGCATGTGTGAGAGATAGTCTTTGCTCCATATGCCTGTGCACTTTTTCTTTTAATGATCAGTATTTGCATGTATTTTAAATGTTAAGACAAAGGAAAGTCTACTCTAACCAAGCAAGTGCTGGCTTCCCTCTAGTCCTACTCCAAAGGAAAAGCGTAAGATGCCTGCCCAGCCGGACCTTTGGCCCAATGTCCCATGCCCATCCCCTCCTCCAGGTTGAGGAGTCGGTCCATACCGCATAGCAAAGTTAAGGAGAGCAGCTCCTATGCCAGGCCCCCTGGCTTGTCACCCAGCTCCTCCACTGCCCCTTGGATAATGCCTGCAAACTTCCATAACCTCTCCAGGCCACGCCCACAGAGCGGCAGTTCCCACGAAGGTCATGGTCAGCCCCCGGTGCTCTCTACCTCCCGTGGCAGAGGTGATGGGATTCCACTTCCAGGATGAGGGGCAAAAGGACGGCAGCTTCCATCCAAGCACACCCTCTCTTGCTCACTGGCTCTGAAGGAAGTCAGTCCCCTGGTATAGCCCGGGGTGCGAGCTGCCCTGGGAAAAGGCCCTCAGAGCAAGGAATCAGTGTTTCTAGCCAACAGCCGGCGAGGACCTGACTCCTGCCAGCCGCTCCTGCGAAGAGCCCGCGAGGGAGCCCGGCAGTGGATCCCCCAGCAGCAGGTCCCCAGCAGAGGGTCCCCCAGCAGGCGAGCCTTGACATTGACCCCTACCCAGGCCGGCTCATGATCACAGCCTGCTGAGACACAGGAGCCCAGCTAAGTTGTGCCAATTCCTGGCCTGCAAATTGTGAAAAAATAAATATTTGCTGTTTGAAACCTTTAGAAAAAGGAACAGAAGACTAGGTAACGTCTCTCCTGAAAAATTGATCCATCACCTGTCCGAGGCCAGAGAGTGGACAGAACAACCTTCCAGTGCTGGGATGCCATGAAGTTCTCAAGATAATATAGTACATCCTGGATTTTAAGCAAAATGCTGGAGGAAATGGGTGATTTGCTGAATTTGATTTTCTGGTTAATTGGAAGAGCCTCTCTCTCTCTTTTTTAAATAGAATCTTGGAGTTTAAATGTACCCCATAGAAGAGGAAACTGAAACTGAGAGTAATTAACTTACCTCCAAAAGTTCGGAAGCTTTTTTACAGCAAACTAGCACAGTGCCCTTCACACAGTAGAAGTCGATAAACAATCGTGGAAGGAAGGAAGGAAGATCAGGTGCAGGGGGAGGATAAGGCGCTCTCCCTCTTCACCGCTTCAGCTTGTGGGAACTCCCCGAGGCCACGCCCATGTCGCAGGGAAAGCTCGGATTGGGAAGCCAGGAGACTTAGTTGGGTGACACTGGGCAGCCCCTTGACCTTGAACCTCACACCTTACGCCCCACTCGGTCAGGCGTAAAACAGAGAAAGAATACTTCGCATGTCAGAGAGTCCCAACGAGACTCCAACAAGACTCCATATGGACTCTGCTTTCCGACTGTAATGTGGCCAACACGTGTTGCTCTTCCTATTTCTAAAACGTGTTGTCCACTGTGCCGGCTTAGAAAGCAGACTATCAAATAAGACATCCCCCCACCGAGCGCACAGGAAAAGGTTGCTGCTGGGAAAACTGGCTGTTTGGGGAAAGAAAATCCCTGTGGATCCTCATGACACACCATTCAGGGACACAAAATTTTAGGTGAGCTTCAAAATCAAGGGTAAATGATAGAACACGCGTCCGCACTCTCATGCAATGAAAGAGAATAAGGTAAAGCTGTGCATACCGGCTTGGGAAGATCTCCCAGAGCTGGTGTTATACGAACGCCAAGCTGCAGAATGGTATTGTATACATATGTATGTGTATGCATCTTACTTATGTAAAATAAATGCCACATACACGTGCGTGCACACATATGCCACAAATTCAGAGAACGCCTCAAGAATTCACACGTCAATTGTTAACAGTAGTTGCCTCTGGGAAGGTAATGGAATTGGGTGTGAATGTGGCATTTTAATTTTTCATGAAAATTATATATATATACACACACATATATACACACAGACGTACATATGCGTGCTAGCTGAATTTTTTAAATGGGTATGTATCACTTTTCAATTTTAAAAACGAACGGTACTATTTCAAAAGTTACATGTAAAGAATAAAACCATTAAAAATTATGCATAAATACCTGGTCCCGGCATGAAAAAAGGAAACAACTGTGAAAGCATAAAAGCGATGAAGAAAAAGCATGAAAGTATGTCTAGAATTAACTGCATTAAATGTTCTGTGTGTCCAAAAAAAGTAAAAGGTAAATTAAAAACTCGATAATTTAGCACCAAATATGCAAAGGAATTAATCCTTTCTGTTATAAAGTGTTCAAGACCGATTAAAGATTTGGGGTGCCTGGGCTGCGCAGTTAAGCATTCAATTCTTGGTTTTGTAGGCTCAGGTCATGATCTCAGGGTCATGATCTCAGGGTGGTGAGATCGAGCCCCCTGGGGGGCTCAGCTCAGACCCTGCCTGACCTTCTCTCCCCTCCCCCCACCCTTCCCACTCATGCTCGCTCTCTCTTTCAAATAAATAAATAAATCTTTAAAAAAATAACTAATTAAAAACATAAAAATAAGATCGCCCCCCCCAAAAGCCCTGAGCCTCCAGACATTGAGCCCCAGGCTTTTTGGCATGCAGTATACATTTGAAATTGTCATCGCGTGTCCTTAGTTTACAGACAGGACACCGATATGGTCATAGTGAGTCACGCGGTCAACATACACAGGCTGGCGTGTGGGAAGCCAGAGCCTGGTCCCCGGGCCACAGGACGCTGTGGCAGCTTGCTACGGGGAGCGGTGAGGTCAGCAGGATACCCCCCACCTACCCCGGCACTTCCCTTGCTGAAATTCCGAAACAGTCCGTCTTGTCTTCCCTGGATCTGGCCAGACCCAAACTCCCTCCATCTCTACTCTCGAGATTCCTCTTTGAGGGTGAATTGAGGTCTACTGCAAAAAAGGAGAAGTGCAGGTAGGAAGCAGTGCGCAGACCGTGTCACCCACGGGGTGGCCTCTGGATCCGCGGGGAAGCCCAGTCCTCACTGTGGACGCAGCCCGTCCCAGTTCTATCTGAGAATGAGCTCACTCCCCCCTCGGGCCTTCCCACGGAGGACAGGCCGGCTGCTCTCTCTTCCTCTAACTGGACGGGGCTCCGGGGATTGCCCGGCCGGGTCCAGGCAGAAACTGGAACTGAGAGCCCAGAGCCCATTTCTCCAAAGTCACATGGCCCGGGACCAGACACCCACGCCTCTGCCCGGAGCCCCTGTGTATCAGGGAAGGGTGACATTCGCCACACGTTCGGAGAAAGAATACGTCCCTGAGGTTCCAGATGGTGCTTTTTGTTTCCGTCAGTGACTTTCCTCTGCCCGCTCAGAAGCAAGGTGGGAACTTGGTGAGGAACCAAGAGCCCCAACCCCAGACGGCCCCTCCCACAGCCCAGCCCCCCAGGGACACTCACTGCAGCCTCAGGCCTCTGCTGGGGGTGGGGAGGGCGCCCGCATTGCCACTGCTGTCCCTCCTGACGTCATTCGGAATGGAGGGGAAATGCCACGGCACCCAGTGGTTCCAATCCAGGGGTCAAGCCTGAGCGGGACAGGAGCAGACCGTTATTTCTAAAGAGAATGCTGGGTAAAAATTTGCAATGAAAAGTTCATGTCGTGTCATCAAATACTTAACATTCCAGAACCGTGTATAGAGCACGGGCGTTTGTACAGGAGCTGAGCGCCTACGGATTATGAACGTGGCCTCCTTGCCCCGGGACAGGTGATAATTCCTGGGAATTAAGCATTCAGCGTGGTGTAGGGGAGACTGCTGCTTTGGATAAGACTTGAGCCCGTTACTTAATCTTCCTGAGTATGTATCTATAAAATTGGCATAATAATAAAAATCTCTCAGGATCTTAGGAGGATTAACTGAGATAAGGTAGCCCAGCGCCCGGCAGGACACAGTCTCAGGCCCGCAGTAGACAAAGAAGGCGTCAGATTCCGCTCCTCACCCTGCGGCTTCCCCGTCTCTAAGGTCTGATAGCTTCCCGGACGTATCTCCCAGGCTCGCATGGTGCGACGTGTAAACACAAGCAAGTGGCCTTATTAGGACTACCAAGCCCCTGACGGAATAAATAAGGAATTCTATTTGTTAAGGTGGGTGGAGACAGCTGGATGTCCGTATATTCTGAAAAGCTGAGTGACATTCCTCTGTTTCCCTCTCGAATGTGCGGAAGGAGAGAGGAAGTCAGAGACCAAGCCTTCCCCTGCACAGGTCAGCAAACTCTGGCCCAAGGGCCCAAGGCGGCACCCCTCCCGCCTGTTTCTGGAAGGACATTCTATGCGCAGCAGACATGCTCGTTCATCCCCGCGTTCTCTACGGCTGCTTGCATGGGGCAGCCACAAAACGGAGCTGTGACGGGCTCTCCATGGCCCACAAAGCCTGAAATGCTTCCTTATCTGGACCTTTACAGAAAAAAAAATTGCCAAACTCTGGTCCCCTGACTACTTTCTAATCATCTGTCTCAAACACCCACAAACCTGAGCCTAAATGCTGGGAATGAAACTCCGTAGCTCGAGAATCTTTTGAGGTTGACAAGCCCAGGGGTTGGAATGGAGACTCCCAGGGACCTGACGTTTGGAAATAAGAGGCCTCTCTTTGGTTTGGGTCTGGCTTAGGACTGCACAGCCCTGAAGGAAACTGTAGACCAAAACAAGGCTTTCAAATAAATCCGACGGTTTTAAAACGCGAGGAAGCCAAGTGGATGGAAGCAGAGTGACCCTGCGGGTTCCAGTCCCTGATCGGACCACCCGTTGGCGTGTGACTGTGGGCAATCGCTTCCCGTTCCTGGAGCGGTTACTCTACTTGTAAATAAGGTACCGTTGGCTGAACACCTGCTGAACTCCTCCTCTGGGGAACCCGCCCGCCTGCACGTGGAAGTTGAGGCCAGATCACGTCTAAGATGCCTTTCCACCTGTAAAGCTCAGTTTAAAACGCTTGGTGCTCCTGGGGCCTTGGAGACGGCGCTGCGGGGAGCGAACCTTCTCGGACACCTGCCCTTCCCCCGGGTTTCAGTGATATGGACCGTGGTGGTAACCCATCGCGCTCTCTTCTTTCCAGACGCAGCTGGCGTGAGCGGAGGGCCAACCGCTCAGGTGAGGGCGCCCACCAGCCGAGAGAGGAGGCGCCGGCCGGCTCCACACGCGCGGGCAACGGGGTCAGGTCGCGGGAGCCGGGACGTGCGCACCTGCCTTCTGGATCGTGCCTTTTACACGGGCGTGAGCCCCGCGAGGGCGCGCGATCTCTCCAGCGGCTGGTCCACGTGGCAAAAGGACCCTACAGGTGCTGCCAACAGTCTCGGGTAATTGGGACCCGGCCGCAAATAAGCCCTGCAGAATCAGGACCGCTTTCGTTTTCCCAGAGCCCCAGAGTGAGGGCCGCCTTCCAAAAGCTCAGAACCCGATCCTGCGGATCCGGTCCGCGGGGAGCCCGTCATCCTGGACCGCGTGCCCCTCGCGCGTCTCCGAAGACCCTTTCGGGGTGGGGACCCCGGCCGGCAGCCCATGGACGGCGGGCGCGTCACAGGCAGACGGCGCCGCGGCGCACGGCCCGGCCCTGGGGTCAGGGCTGCTGGGCGCAGCTCTCTCCCTGCCCGCTCAAGTCCGAAGGCCAGCCCGATCCCTGTCTGGAAGCATCCCAGCCCAGACACGGAACAAAAGTCCCCTCTGACAAGCCCATTCCGGGTTCCCAAGTATGTTTGTGTGTTTGTTGGCCAATAGAACTGTCACCGGCAACAATAACGACACTGTTTCCCCCCGACCGAAGCGACTTCATTTCTTCGCACTTGTTGCCCGGCTGGCGCTGGGCGGATGAATGATGTAGGCTCGGCGGCGGCCCAAGTCCTGACCCCGGGCCTCGGAACGCAAACACAGGGCTGCGCACGGAGACTCTTGTTTGTTTGAACTCTCCCTGCCTGCGTGAAAAGAGAAAAAGGGAAGGAAAAACAAACCTCCCACCACCCCCACTGCATCAGTGCAGACACTGAAGTTTTATTGTTTTGTTTTGTTTTTCTTTTTTGTTTTCGTTTCTCACTTTTTGCGACGAGGAGCGACAGCCCTCTACTGGCGCGGGGAACGGGGCCAACTCGCCGGTCGTCGGGGCGACCCTGCCATCTCGTGGCCGCGCGGGGGATGTGCACGCGCCCGTGGACTCCGGCCTCTGAGCACCCGGGGCCGGTCGACGGAAGGGTTCTGGCGAGTGTGGAGCCCGGCTTTCACTCAAGACGTCTCGGGAAATGGATCGGAGTCTTGGGGAGGGGGGGATGAAGGTGGATTTGGGTCAGGACGTCGGTTCTATGCCTGTGTGCCGGTGAACTATCTGTGACATCACGCTTGAGCCAATGACCTCATTTTTATGAACCTGCTTTCTCATCTGCAAAATGGAGGTCACAACACATGCTTGATTCTCCGAACTTTGTGTCGCTTCAGCGAGGTAGCACGTGCCGAGAGAGACTTGTGAACTTCACACGGAAACCTATTAAGCATCTCTAAAGAAGTGGAATCTCTCATCATACTTGGTCACACTTTTTCAGAGACTCGAAACCTGTTTTGCCACTGACCCCTCTTCTAGCATAAAGCTCAAGCCTTAGGATAAGAAAAGAAAAGGACTTCACCCTGGCTTGTACTCTCCAAAATGCACAGACTGCCAAACGCTCTTCTTTTCCACTTTTCCAGTTTGTTGTTTGTTTTTAATTTATTAGAGAGAGAGAGAGCACACAAGCCTGAGCAGGGGAAGGGGCAGAGGGGCAGCAGGGACCCCCACGCAGGGCTGGATCCCAGGACCCTGAGATCATGACCTGAGCTGAAGCCCACCCAGGCACCCCTCACTTTTCCAGTTCACGTAAAACCAGGCTCTTGGGCCTTTCTGTGTGGGGCCAGTGAATGAGGAATGAGGAATGTGGATGAGCTTGTGGACGTTCGACTTTGCTTACACGGAATCACAAAGTGCCCATTAGCGATGAGTCTTGGGTATTTGGCTCCCTCGTCTACTCCTAAAAGCCGGAGCCAGACACAGCAGCGAAAGAAGCACTCATACGATGTCTGGGCGGCACGATGCAGACGCAAGATGACTCATCAAACACAGGATGGGTTTGGCCACTGCTTCTGTGCCGTTGTCTGGAGGAAGCCAAGAATTTCTGGTGTCTAGCTCTGGGCTTGGTGAACAAACCCAGATATTGCAGTCCTCGCCTTGTGCTAAATTTCAGTTCTGCTTGGGGTGTCAGGCCAGCCAGTGCTTGGTCTATGGACAAAGTCTCCAAGGCACCGGTCTGAGCTCGGAGGTCTCCTCCTCACAGCTGGCCCTCTCTGGGTTGTCCGGTTACACGGTCTGTCACTCATCTCACCAACGCGGGAGGCAGGCTTAGGGTACTTTTGGCAGCAGGACAGATAGTTTTGCAAAGAGAAAATAGCCTACTAGCCAAGGGACAGCAAATCCTTGGGCAAGTGGTGAAGAACCATGACTCAGATTTCCAGGCCATCTGCCCCCCAGCCTAGGCCCTGTTACCTCCACGCTCACCTGTTTCCAAGTTGGGTTGGCCTAGGCCTGTCCGCAGGAAGCCGCCTTTAGAATCAGGCATCACCAGTGAGCCTGTGTTCTAGCTGGAGAAGGAAACAGGCTGTATCTCCGGGACGGTCCTGTGGCAGATCGGGGGGCGGGGGATGGAAGGACAAGGTCATGATGAGCGTGTCCCTCCCAACCTTCGAGATGCCATGTCAGAACTCCAAAACCAGAGAAGCTGCTTCTTCCTGCCAACTAACTCTTGCTGGGCTACTCCAGAAACTTCTAGAGAGGCCAGCCTCCTCCTCAGGCTACCTCTGAAAATCAGTAGTTCTTCCTCCCTTTGTCACAGGGAGGGGAAAGCAGTCAGGGTCTTCCCGCAGGAAGGTACAAGAGGGGGAGGCTTTTCTTCAGAGATTTCCCATCCATGATAAACTATTTTCAGTGGCCAAATGGGAGGAGGAATTCGAGGTGTGGCGTCCAGACTTTTGGAGCTGCCATGCAGTGTGACCGCACGTGACGAGGGTGACCGTGGGCACTGTGACACTGCAGATGAAAGTATTCGCAGCCTGTGATGTGTTGTGAAAATGGAAATCAGGCATCAGGGGTCGCATGCTGGCCATGTGGCCCAGAGATTGCAGAAAGCCAGAGGGTGGGCGACGTCTCAGATCGCACTGCTGGACCCCCCTTCCACGTCCACACACTCAACTGGGATTGGCAATGGACACAACGGGAGACCCGGTGGTGCCAGCTTTAAATGTAAGTCAGTGAATTAATTTATTTGGATGAATACACTTATTTTTAGGATAACTTTCCAGATGTATTAGGATACACTTACTAACATAACCCGGTCGTTAAAATACCTCTCCTGTGTAGCAGATCTCACAAAAGTTTAAGGAGTAGAGAAAATATTTTAGAAGTTGGCCGTGTGGTATGTGTTACATGACACACGTGACGATTTTTGACCGGCCTTTGTCCCTGGTGGCTGGGAGGAGTCTCTACACCCTTGGAGTAGGACTGTTGTGTTATTCATGGTGGGCCCCGCGGACCGCACCTGACTTTATGCTAACGAGGGGGCTCATGGTGGGTTCCTAAACAGTTTCGGATGGGGTAGACCAGAAAGACCAACCATGCGATTGGAGACTGGGGCATTTGAGCCACGTGATGTCAGCCCAACCTCTGGGGAACGGAGATTCAAATCACCATGACCAATGATTCAATTAGTTGTGCCTGCATAACTGAACCCCAATAAAAACTCTGGACGCCAGGACTTGAGTGGGTTCCCCTGGTTGGTAATCAAGCACCGACGTGCTGACACCACGGCTCATGCTGAGGACAGCAGAGCAACACATTCAGGACCCACCCCGGTTCCCACCCTGGCATCCATTTCGTCATCTGGCTGGTCCTGATATGTGTCCTTTACAAGAAAACTATATCGTACACATAGCACTTCCCTGAGTTCTGGGAGTCACTCCAGCAAATTATGGAACCTGAGTGAGTAATGGGAACCAAATTTTTAGCCAGTTGGTGAGAAGTACAGGGAATCCCCAAGCCTGCGGCTGGTATCTGGAGTGAGGGAAGCCTTGTGGACGAGTACGCCGTAATCTGGAGATTTGATCCAGCTCGGGGTAGTTGGTGTCAGAGTGCCGTTGTGCTATGAAACTGAGCGTACGGGATCCCCAGGGAAATTCACAAAGCGGTGTGCTCCTATGCACATTATGTCTGTTCACGCATTTGCTCCCATACATACAAGAGGCATCCAGTAATGTGTGTTGGTTGAATGAATGAGTTATTATGCAACAGTGGGTTCTCTGCCCACTGTCTCAGCCTGGGGTGTGGATCGTGCCTCACCTGACCCACCCAAATCAGCCCCATCCGCACCTACACCCTGCAAAGTGTCCCTTGTGTGCTGGAACTGACGAGTGTCCTGGGGAGAATCTGTCTGTCTGTCTCCCTGCATCATGATACTCAGATCCCTCCTACATGAACACTCATTTGCTTGCTTTCACCCACAGTATGGGCCAGAAGGAGAATCTAGTGGCACTTTATACCACAGTCCCAAAACAAAAGCAACTCAAAACTAGAAAACGAGAGAACTAGTTCTCTTCCCCGGAAAGGAAAGGGAACCACTAGGAAGAGGATTCTGACGGGCATGTTTGAAGAGACTTCATTTGAACTGGAAGGTTTTTTTAATTGAGCCATAAACGACGGGTGACACTATGTTAGTTTTATGTGTATGACACACCGATGTACTGTATGTATATATTATGAAATGATTACCAGAATAGTCAACACTCGTCACCACACATAGTTACAAATTTTTTCTTGTGGTGAGAATTTTTATGATCTACTCTCTTAGCAACTTTCAAATATACAATGCGGTGTTATTAACTGTGGCCGCTGTGCTGTACGTTATAGCTGCAGACCTTACTCATACGGGAAGTTTGTACCTTTTGACCCCCCTTTGGGATTTGCCCACCCCGTCCCCAGCCTCTGGCAACCTCCAGTCTATTCTCTGTATCTATGAGTTTGGCTCTGTTTAGATTCCACATAAAAGATCACACAGTGTTTGTCCTTTTTTGTCTGCTTTATTTTACTCACCATGATGCCCTCAAGGTCCATCCGTGTTGTCAAAAACAGCAGGATTTCCTTCTTTTTTGTGGCTGGATAATATCGTCATTGTGTGTGTGAGTGTGTGTGTACATATCTATACACTACCTTTTCTCTGTCCATTCATCCGTTGATGGACAATAAGTTTGTTTCTAAGTCTTGGCTCTTGTGAACAAAGCTGCAGTGAACATGGGGGTGCAGATATCTTTTCGAGGTAATGATTTCATTTCCTTCAGATAAACACCCAGCAGTGGGATTACTGGATCATATGGCAATTCTATTTTTAGAAGAGTTTTCTGTCTTCCCCTGTGGCTGCCCCAATTAGCATTCCCACCAAGACCGCACTTGGATTCCCTTTTCTCCACATCCTCACCAACGCTTGTTATTTCTTGTCTTTTTGATACTAGCCATGCTGACAGGTGTGACGTGGTAGCTCGCTGTGGTTTTGACTTGCGTTTCCCTGATGACCGGTGATGTGGAGCACCTGTTCGTGTGAACTGGAAGTTTAGACTATATGACCAGGAGACGCGTTTATGGTAACTGACCAGAACACATCCCCCCCTCCCCTCCCACTCACAAATCCTAAACAGTATAGAAAAGACAGTCTTAAAATCGTGAGAGCACAGGAGACCAAGAAGGTTTAAGGGATGCTCTTAATGATCCGGACGTGTTGTCCAATACTCAACACCCAGAATGCAGCCAGGGATGGGGCTAGAGGAGAAAGCCATAGAGCCAGGCACCATCAAGAGAGGACTGTTGCTAAAAATGGCACCCCAGGCCAGGAGGCAGAGATGCGTGAATGGAGAGGAGGCTGGGGAGCCATTGCTGTGAATGGTTTGGGAGAGCCTCCATGAGCTGATGAGGTGGGACATTTGGGCTTGAGCAGCAAATTCCCTGAAAGAGGGGGGAGACCTTCAAGCTGACATGCCCCCTCCTCCCACCTTTCCTCACTGCAACCCATGGGAGGGGGGCTACAGCAATCACAGGAAGGCCAAGAGGAAATCTTGAGTACAGCTCTGAGCCTACCACCAGGAAACACCAATGAATTGAAAAACCAACCGCATGAGAAAGAGACACCAAACTCAATGGACAGAACCTACCCATAGACTCCAGGGCAACAGAAGGAATGGAGGCAGCCTGTGGAGGAGTCTCCTGGGCTGGGTGACTGATGACATAGCCATTGGAGTCAGGAAAAGGCATAGGTCCCACCAGGGAGGCCTGACTACGGTCTGACCTGTTTGCACAGAACCTGTCCTTCCCCCCCCACCCCAGGTGGGTTCTATTCCCACTCTCTCCGTTGGCCTCAGGATGCTCCCATCTTCAGGGCCTGCAGGCTCCACACTTTCTTCCAGGATGGAGTCCCCATTCTGCGTCTTTTTTCCCTGGGATTTGGGCTGTGACTTACTGGACCCCAACCTTCCCATGATTTTTTTCTTCAGAGACTTTTGCTGCTCTCATGGGACCTCATGTCTGGAACACATTCGAGCCTGATAAATACTTTCTGTACTGATGGACCTAACGGAAGGCACAGACATGCCCTGGGCTCCGCCCCTGCTCGCAGGACCTCCGGAAGTTTCCTGCTGTCAGCCTTCACCGTTTTGGGGGAAGAGAGACTGAATTCACGCTTTTCTAGATATTTATTTTTAATTGTTAAGCTTAGTATGGTGAAATATATATCCCTTCCGTATTTCACATCCAAATTAATACATACATCAGTCATGGAATTAACAAGATTTCTAGAAGCATCTAAAAGTGGTTCTAGGGCTGGATTAATGAGTGGTTCTTCTCCAGGCAGGACTTGAGACACCACAGGAACATGATCTCTTGTTAGGTCACCCTGGCAAGGCAGGGTACGAGGGTTGGAGGGTGGGGGGAACGGTAAGGCAAGGACCAGAATCTCTTCTGACTTTTAGTCTTCTAGATCATTCTAATGAAGGATTCTCAAGTTGTCAGACAAATGGCACTCCCAGGCCTAGGCCCTAGGGCTAAGTCAGCTGCTTACATTAAAATGGCTACTCTGGAGTCTGACAATGTAAACAAATAATTGTGCCTCCATGTGTATCTTACCCACGTCTAATTCTTGGCTTCAAGCACTTTTCAATGCCTAGTGTTCATATTGTTCAACCCAATGATTCCCCTACACTACCATCTCTTCCAAGTGTAAGAATTCACTGCTGGCACCAGAAGTCCTCCTAGGATGGGAACTGTCTTTGCTGAGAAAAAACTGCCTCGAGGATCGCTTGAGTGGAAGACGAGCCTCACTTTTAAGGGCCTGAGAATCGGGTGGCCTCATCCCTGCCAAGGACAAGGCTGCATAACCAAGAGGGGAGGGCTGGACAAGCGTGAGCACAAAGGGGAGGCAGGGAGGGGAGGGCCACCAAGTGGCACCATCCCAAGACCCTCAAAGTCTTGAGCAACGTCTTCTAGACACGTTACTGCTCTGTCGGAGTGATTTTCTCTCGTGAAAGACAAAGAAGTCGAGGAGCTTCTTGTGAAGGTCGACATGACCCTGGGCTGAGACAGCCCCAGGGAAGGCCAGACCCAGGGCAGAAGATCCGTGGCCCCATCAGCGAGCAGCTTCTAGGACCCCTTGGGCTCCCACCCGTTTCAGGATCGGGGATTTTGAGACATTTCATCTGGACAACCTCAGCTGATAGCTGGATTTACCGGAGATGTGGACAGGAATTTGTGTACAAGGATATTAATCACAGAATTACATATAATGTTGGAAACTGAGAAACCTAAATGCACAACAATGGGGATCTGGTTAAATAAACCAAGAGAGCTATTTAGTAACGTGGGAAAGTTTCGGCTATACTGTCGAGAAAAGAAAAAAAATCGGAATGTTACTGGTATTACTAATACCTGGTATTCGTTTGCTTTTTAAAAAAAAATAAGTGATCTTTTCTCGAAGAAAAGAGAAAGACTAAAATTTTAACAGAACATTCCAGAGTTTGTGGGATTATAAGTGACTTGTCTTTATTTCGTTTATTTCTGCTTGATTTCCAAAGTCTCCATAATGAGCAAAGCAAGGTTACAATCAGAGAAATCCACATCACTTTGGAAGCGTGGGGGTCGAGCTTGTTTGTGCTGGTTGGCTTACTTGGCAGAGAGAAACGAGCGAGGACGGTGCCCGTAAGTAATGTTTGGTCATCATTTA
The DNA here is from genome assembly GCF_024610735.1 of Ursus americanus. Taxonomy (NCBI): domain Eukaryota; kingdom Metazoa; phylum Chordata; class Mammalia; order Carnivora; family Ursidae; genus Ursus; species Ursus americanus. The sequence continues at coordinate 103,552,151 of NC_142128.1, read as the reverse complement.
TTTATGCCAGTTTAGGTAGAGACAACATTTGTTTAGCAGAGATGAGAAGGGATCTCCAGTGTTGTCAGAGAAAAAAGGGGGGAAAGAAAAAGACCAGAGGGGGGAGATAGAAAGGAAAAAGTACATTTAGACTCTCTTCTGAAAGGGGCTCTGAACTGGCAGGTGATTTCTGTTTCACTTTCGCATGTTCTTAGTTCCCTTTACCAAGTTAAAAAAGGTGACAGTTGGATTATGGATGTGTTGGCAGTCACGTAGAGAGGACCTACGTGTGCGCGCATGCGCATGCGTCCTTGTGTGTGTGTGTGTGTGTGTGTGTCTGTGTGTGTGTGTGTGTGAGAGAGTGTGTGCCTGTGTGCGCAGAGGGAGGCAATGCCTCCTCGCCATGTCCTACGTAAATCATCTGCTATGACCCTCCATAAAACTTCGACTCCTGCCCCCCTCTCCCACCAACCGCCCCAGAACTAAAGAAACCTCAGTCATTTTCAAGCTGTAGTCATTCTCAAATCGGCTGCCAGGTTGAGCTGCAAGAGGTCAGGCTTGACATATTACGATCTCAAAGATATTTGAGGAGGAAATTATATCAGCTGTTCTGGGTCAGCCAGATAATGCATGAGCCTCGTGTCCCGTCCCTGGCGTCAAAGGGACACAGCTCCTCATCTTGACATTGGCCACCTAAGAACAGAATCACACTGGCCAAAGATCTCGCAACTAATTCTGGAGACCACGGCATGACTTAGAATTGAGTACAGGCCATGTCACCTGTGCCTACGCAACCCTGGCCAAGCCACCTGACCTCTCGGGGCCTCGGCCACCTTCCCTGTAGCATGAGCACTTAACCTGGGGCATTTTCAAGGTGAACTTAAGCACTGGAAGTCTATCGTTCTTTAATTGTAGAATTTATGGCTTGGGGACCCTTCCCCTTCATGAGGCTCCGTCGGTGTTGAGGTGGGGTTAGGTACCACCTGGATCTCGTCGCTCTCGTCACTCCAGGCCCTGAGGCAGCACTGCTAAGCTCTCACCCCTTCTGCCCCTAGGCTGGTCACCACCACTCCAGACCACGCCCATCGGCACTTACAGCAGCTGCCAAGGGGGCCTTGAGGCTGGACGAAGAGTGATGACAGCCCACAGGCTCCCCAGAAGGTCACCTTGCTCTCGAGATGTGTGGCCCAGTGTCTGGGCTGAAGGGTAGTTAACTGAACGGTAACACCTAAGACTGTCTTAATTATGGCCGTCACCATGCCTGACTGTTCCAAGACCACACACACCTTCCCACTCAGGGTGAGTTTCCTGCTCCCCAGTGGAGGTGCACCCCCTACCTCCCCAAGAGACGTGGTGACTAAGCCAAGGTTTTCATTACCGCACTGACTGCCAGTCATTTCATTACTGCCATTTCCGGAACACCTGCTGGTATGGAGCAGAGTGGGGGCAAGGACCCAAAAGCTTCCCTCGCCTTGTTCTAGCCACCATGCCACATTGCCTCTTTCAGCAACTTCTATTCAAGAGAAAGTAAATTCCAAAAGTTCGACATATGCTATACCATTTAGGGAGGCTGAGTTAGATTGAAACGAGTAAAGGACCAGGAAATTACTAGTTGTTCTCTCCCTGTTTAGCTGTGAGACTTTGGGCAAGCCACCAACACTCGTTGAGCCTGCGTTCCCACCTCTATAAAATAAAGGAATGAGGGAAAGCGATCCCTCACACCTTCTCCATCTCAGGAGTGCCCCATCTGGCCCAGCCTGGCCGCTTTCACGGGGCGCAGGCGACGTCATTCTAGAAACTGGGTTTAGTGGAGTCACTTGGCGTTCACCTTTCGTGACTTTTCCGAGTTTACTTCCTCCTGGCATTGTAGAGTGCTAGCCTCCTTCTGTCGATGCGTGTGGTTCGATGAGTGCAGCAGAGACAGAGCAGAGCCGGATGCCAGCCACCGCCTCCAAGAGGCCCCATGTCGCCCGACGCTGGGCCCACCTGCTGACCTCTCCCCACAGCTGCCGCCATCTTGCAGGCCTTGCCTGGCAACCTCCCCGACGGCTCGCAGGTGCGGCCTCCCCAGCTCTCCCAGACACCGCCTGAGGTGTCAGCTGGCCCTGGCGCCTTTGCTATTGGGAATACTGGCACCAACCCTTCCGAGTACGTGGAGCTCCTGCGTCCTGGGGCCTTCAGAGGCGCCTCGCACAGACGAGTCCCCACAGGGCCAATAATCTCACCCCATTTCACAGATGGGCCACTGTGGCCACGGGACCTCCTCGTCTTCCAAGAAGGAACAAAGGCGAAGCATCAGCCAGGGCAGAAATAAACGCGTCGGCACTCTCCCAGGGCCATGCAAGCTTTCATAATCGGTCATACGTCTTTTTACCTTTTGAAACTTTGTCGGATTTATATATAGCCTCCATCTTGTCCCTCTGAACTCAGCAGGGCTCGCCATCAGTCACTGGGCTGAACACCTGGAACTCTGTGGGGACTATCATTAGAAGGATGCGAGGCCAGGTGTGGTTTTGGACCAGAGACCTATTGGAATAGGGAGGATTTCTCACTTTCCAAGTTTACTCTGCTCAAGTTAAAACAATTAACCTCCTTTCCCCTTCAAACAACTGTTCTCCACAGCTTTCTACCAGCGATAGCCAACCCGGAGACACAATGTCAAAAGTGGACTCTCTCTCCCCTTGAAGTCTTCAGGGGAAGAGGCAGATTACACCTTTCCTCGGTGCTTCCTTCTGCCCTCGCAGCCCCCTTCCCCACCCATGTCACCACCGCCCTCTGGGCGCTAGACCTCTGGAGAGCAGGGATGTTCTCCAGTGCGGGGGTCATGACGAGATTGCAGCTGAGGGGGGCTTGGCCACGGTTAGGCCCCCACATTGGGCCCCAGACTCACCTCTTAAGGGTTTGCCAGGTGAGCCAGCAGGGAGGGAAGGACAGATGGCAAGGTTATTCCCAACTACTTGGGGTCTTAGCTCTCTTAACTGATGTAGCTGTCAGCACATTCCCCATCTCGGGCTGCAACCGCCCCCAGGACACACACACACACACACACACGCACATGCACACGCACACATTCAAAAACTCTTGATGATAGTAGTGTTTCCAGGAAATCGCCTGTCTCCTTCTTATATAATGCAGTAGCTAGCCTGAATTGAGTGTTTATCCCAATCTGGGCACTGTGCTAGGTGATTCTCATGTGCTGATGACCCCCGTTCAAACCTCGCAACAATCCTGTGACAATGTAGGTTGGACGGCTCTAAGGTTCAAGAACTGGAGTGGATAACCCACGTCCCCCGGCCAGTACATGGCAAAGCCAGGACTTGAAACCCAGTTTTTATCTGACAGATGAGTTTACTGGCCATCATCTGATGGGGCGCCTGGGGGGCTCAGTCGGTTGGGTGTCGGACTTTTGATTTTGGTTCAGGTCATGATCCCAGGGTCATGAGATCAAACCCCCCATTGGGCTCTGAGCTCAGCACAGAGTCTTGCTTAAGACTCTCTCTCCCTCTCCGTCTGCCCCTCCCCACCACTCACACTGTCTCTCTCTCTCTCTCTCTCAATAAATAAATAAATAAATAAATAAATAAATAAATAAAACAAAATTAAAAATAAAAATTAATTTAATTAATTAAAAAATTTTTAAATAAAAAGAAAATACTGGCCATTATCTGAGATTGTCTCCGTGATGCGGGGGTCAGCTACAGGTGTGAGGCATTGCCGGTCTGTCTGAGGCAGCCCCCGGGAACCCTTGGCACCTTTGTGCCCGAGAGGGAAGGTCACACTTGCCCATCTCACACAGGCTGGCCTTTTCATGAGGTGACAGGGAGGGGCGGTCATGGCCTGCCGCGCCCTGAAAACACTGCCCGGTGCAGGGTTTTCAGATGATGGGAAGTAGTACAGCATGAGAATCAAATTGATTGCCTTGCAGAAATGACCCAATGCAGTGGTTTTCAGACATGGCTACACACTAGACAACTGGAGAGACTATTTAAATCCTGAAGACTAGACTACACCCATACCAATGAAATCAACACACAATTGGAAACCATCTATCAGAATTGTCCAAAAATATTTTTAAATTTTCTAACAATCACCAATTTACAGAAAGGTTCCATGCTGCTATGGACGGACTGTTTGTGCCCTCCAAAATTCTTATGTTAAAACTCTAGTGGGATGGTGTCAGGAGGTGGGGGCCTGGGGGTGATTAGGTTATGAGGGTGGAGCCCTGGTGAATGGTAGCAGTACCCTCGTAGGAGGAGACACATAATTTTGCTGCGTCTCGCGGCTCTCCATCCTGCAAGGATACCACCATCTGCAACCAGGGAGCCCCTTCACCAAGAGCCCTGTGTGCTGGCACCCTGATCTTGGACTTCCAGCCTCCAGAAATGTGAGAAAAACATTTCTGTGCTTAAGCTGCCCCGTCTGTGGTATCTTGGTACAGCAGTGCAAACTGATTAAGATACAAGTGCAGTACGAAAAACATTTTCCCTGAACCAATGAGAGTCATTTGCAGCTTAGTGCACCGTCTTCCCCAAACATATTTGGGTCTATCTCCTATAAACAAGGGCATTCTCCTATGTAACCACAATAAAAAAACTCCAAATCAGGGCATTGATGTTGTTACATCTCTACCAACTAATCCTCAGACTCTCGTTGAGCTTTCACCAATATGGTTGAATAATAAAAAATATTATTATTATTGTCCTGACAACATTTTTAACAACAAGAAATCACAAGACGTGGTTATTGGTCAGGGGTCTTCAGTCTCCTTCAGTCTGGAAAGGTCCTCAGTCTCTCCCTGACTTTCAGGGCCTCGATATGTTTCAAGACTATTTGGGAGAACACCCCTCCACTTGGGTTCATCCAACATCTCCTTATGAAGAGGTTCAGTTTATTCACGCTTGGCAAGAGTATGACAGAGAGGGTGCTCTGTTCTCCTTGCCTCCTGTTGGTTGGCTCGCAATTTTGATTTATCCCATTACTGATGGCATCCACTTTGATCTCTTGATTTAAGGTGGCGTCTGCCAGCCTTCCCCACTGTAGAGTTGCTCCTTTGCCCTTTGTAAAGCCATTCATATTTCATGATGAGAGGCGAGTGGTGAGTTGCATTCTGGGATGTTGCCTAGCCTTTGGTTATTTTTACATCTTCCCAGGTAATCCCAGAGTGCCCCCAACTTTGAGAATTGGTGGTCTAATTCCCCTCTGTGAAAAAAGCATGAGCAAAGACATAGGGGCCTTTGTGACATGAGTTAATACTAATAAAAGCTTACGTGGATTAGCTAATGTTTATCGAGCCCTTACGCGCATCCACTGTGCTCCTTACTGTGTGCGTATTGTCGCCCTCATCTAGCAGCTCGCGGTTATTATTCACGCATCCGGCGGATTCTTATTGAACACCAACTATGGGCCGAGGACTTCTAAGTGCTAGGGATACACAGCTGTATCCCTTTTCTCGTGGAGCCTACACTCCAGCAGAATGCCGTGTATCGAACACCATGCTGTTTCTTTATGTTCCCAGTAATGATGACAATAATAATCATGACTTGTCTTTACTGAGTGCTAACTATGGGCCAGACCCTTAGATCACCCCCACAGCCACACCGGGAGGCAGGTACCTTTATTATGGATGTGGGCACTCATGTCGGGGAAAGAAAGGCTCTAAGGCACATAGAAATGCAGCCGGTGCAGTGTTTGGTGCATGAATTATGTTCTCTTCGGTGCTAGCAAAGACGATTACAGACACGAAGATTTTTGGAGAATCACATTCAACGAACAAATACCACATGACATGCATGAAGTTGGCAAAAATTAGAAAGTTGGACAATATCAAGTGCTGGCAAGGATATGCAGCAATGCGACCTTTGTGCAATGTTGGTTCAACTGTCAGTTAGTGCGGCCATTTTGAAGAGCGTATTCTATGTGTATTTCCAAGGACCCCGGGAAACCATCCTTGGGTAGATACACTGGAGAAATCACCACGTAAGTTCACATATACAAGAGACATATACAGAGAAGTTCATAGAGTTGTATGTACCACAGAGTTGGAGGCAAGCAAGGGGCCCTTACTAGGGGAAGAAGACAAGCAAAATATGTTATTGTATTTGGTGAAATCCTTTGCAGTAGACAGAAGAAATCACCTGGATTCAATAAAACATGTGCAAATCTCAAAATCATAATGTCCATTCAGAAATGTAGGAAACAGATATTTATAGGGTAATAACATTTATGAAAGTCTTAAAACAACCTGCAGACCAACATTGCGTATTGTCCAAGATGTGTACGTACATATGTGTGGTGGAAGGCAGATTGGAAGGGTTGCATTAAATATATGTCTGGGTATGCACGGGGACTGGGGGGAGCTGGTAATGGGACTGTAGCTGGAGGAGCAAGGGAGATGATATTAACTAATTAAAAAATAGAAGGAAGGCCTGGGGGGCTCAGTCAGTTAAGCATCCGACTCTCAATGACAGCTCAGGTCATGCTCTCAGGGCCATGAAATGGAGCCCTGCTTGGGGCTCCACACTGGGCATGGAGTCTGCTTAAGATCCTCTCTCTCCCTCTCCCTCTGCCCCTCCCCTGCTCTCTCTCTTTCTCAAAACAAACAAACAAACAAAACCAACCAAACAAACAAAAAACAAAAATGGAAGAAGAGTCTTCTAAGGACAATTCCTTACATGCTCTGGATTAGTGAATATGACTGACTTGATTCTGTGCCTGGTTTAATTCTGCCTGGGAGCAGAATAAAAAGATGGAGAAATGAAGGTCTTTCAAAAAAGACATACAAGGGGAACCTGGGTGGTTCAGTCTGTGAAGTGTCCAACTCTTGATCTCAGCTCAGGTCTTGATCTTGGGGTTGTGAGTTCAAGTCCCACACTTTAAAAAAAAAGAATATATATATATGAATAATCCAGAAAGAGCTTCTTTACACTCAACCCTCTTCAAACCAGCCCTCGTGGAAGGAGCAGGGTCTCTGGATCACACGAACATCCTTTTGCAACAAACTGACCTAATGAAAACAGCCCACACTGATGTTCACCCTGACTCCTAACAGAACAACCCAGTGTCCCCGGACTTTTCTTACACCTGTTCTCTCTAACACCCTTGTCCAGTAACAGAGGCTTCCAGAAAGAAGACAGAGTTGCCCTCACCAGGAAACCTAAGCATGGGTCCTGGGTCTGCAACTTACTGGCTGGGTGACTTTGACCAAGATGTTCAACTCCTTCAAACATTTCCTCTTCTTTCAAAGTAGGGACCATGCTAGCTAACCAGAAGGGCTGTTGGGGGAAATAAATAAGATTTTGCATGAAGGAATCATGGCCATATAGATGCTCCCTTTCTCCCTCCCTCTAGAGAACCTCAAAGGTAACTCAGGTCTCTTTAACCATATTCTAAACATTCCCCAACAATGACACAAGCCCTGGACCCTGGCGGCAAGTGGGGGCTTCACACATGGTTGGGCTGTTTTCCCTCAGACCCCCATCTCCAGGCCTGCTGACCGGGAAGGCACTGGTGGTCCTAACCTTGCACCTGAGGTGGGGCAGACATATTGGGGGGAATGCCTGGAGGAGAGTGGGGGGTGGCGGCTCCCTGGCGGCCCACTCAGCTCCACCAAGTGGCCCAGCCTTTTCCAAAGTGTCCCAAATGACTGCTCATTGTCTCTGCTGCATTTCCTTCAAAGTACATGGCACCGTCTCCCACCCAGCCATCAAAACCCACAGCCCGGCAGACCCCTGCCCTTGCCCAGAATCTAATCCCCAGCCAGGTCTTGTGGGTCCTGCCACCAGTGAGCCCCTCACAGCCTCCCTCATGGCCCTGGAACAGTCCAGGCCCTCAGCGCGCCTTGTCTCCAGGAAGGCCACCATGGTGCCCATTTTCCCTCTCTGCTCCAATATGGAGCTTCAGTCTAGTGGGGCAAGGTTGTTAAACCAACATCAAGGAATCTAGAATTGCAAATGGTGGTGAACTGTAGGAGGCAGTGGAAGAGTGCCAAGAGAAAAAGTAAGAACGGGCTTAATCCAGACACTGGGACTGGGAGTGGAAAAAGAAGGCACCCCTGAGGAAAGCAGGTTGATCCTGCAGGATCCTCTGAGCCGGGCTGACATCTTGGATTTCATCCCCAACGTAGGAAAGCCTTTGAAGGATGTTAAGCCAAAAAGAGGGAGAAACATTACCCGACTGAGATTTCACAAAGGCGGCTGCGGCTGTAGACAGCAGGTTGATGGGGATGGTCGTGAAGTCAAGGGTCTCTTCTTGAAACCCCACAAGAGTGGGAGGTGCCTTCAGGGTTGCCTTCAGTTTTGTGCTTCATCTGTCTTCATCCTGCTTCGTGATCATGTTGAAAATCACTCCATTTCTTCCCAGGGTAAAAAAAAAAAAAAAAAATGTAGGGACAGATGTATTAGCCCACTTCCCCCTAACGGTTTGAACAGCTGCTGGAACAGCTCTGGGTACCACAAAGATTCCCACCAGGATGGGAACAGGTGCGTCCATCTCTTCTAACCCAGTGATTGGCAATCTCGGTGCGTTGGCATCAACCCGTCTACCTGCAAAGAGCCCGGTTGGGGTCTTCTGCTCAGTGAACAACAGGCTGAAGGGCCGAAGGTTCCAGGGGAGGTGCTCAGGGCAGCTGCGATCGTGCATCTCGGGGCTTTCACGACAGAATCTGGGTTTTACACAACAAGGGAGGCTCTTAAGCCCCACGACATGATGTTCAGGTTTTATTTTTTTCTTAAGATTTTATTTATTTATTTGAGAGAGAGAGCACAAGCAGGCAGAGCAGCAGAGAGAGAAGCAGGCTCCCCGCTAAGCAAGGAGCCCGATGCGGGACTCGATCCCAGGACCCTGGGATCATGACCTGAGCCGAAGGCAGACGCTTCACCGACTGAGCCACCCAGGCGCCCCCATCATGTTCAGGTTCTAGAAGCACCTTCTTTACCTTTCTCCAGGGCTCATCTGTGATCTTCTGGTCCCCTCTTCAGAGACACTGGACCGACGTGGCCCATCAGCCTTGGGCTCCGCCTGCAGGTTCCTGCCCCCTCTGCCTTCCTTCCCTCCTGTGGCGTGGACAGGTGCCCACCCCACCAGCTCCTCGGGGCACAACAGCCAACCTTACTGCAAAACGGGTGAAAACCGGAAGCACAAGCCCTTTTCTCATCAGGCAGTCGGGGCACAGACACCGTAGTGCTGGAGCCTGGCTCTGCCAGACAGAGGCTCTCGTTGGCTCTCCCTTCCCACCCATGTGAGCCATGGAGCCCGGCAGGGTCCTAATGAGCATCTAATGCTTATTAATCATGGCTGCACATAGAGCTTTAAAATTATCCGTAATATGACATTCTGGAAAAGGCAAGACTCTAGAGACAGTCAGATCAGTGGTTGCCAGGAATATGGGGTGGGGGCGGGAGGAAGGAAGGGATGAATAGGGGAAGTACGGAGGATTTTTAAGGTGAAACTATCCTGATACTGTGTTGGCAGATACATGTCATTATACATTTGTCCAAACCCAGAGAATACATATCTTTTAAGGTTCCTAGGCTCACTTCCACCGTGGTGGAAATTTCCACCCACACACAAGGCCAAGCCGTTCTCCCCAGCAACGTGTCTGAGAATTCAACCCAGTTTGGACACTATCTACTTGGAGACAGTGTCAGATCCCACAGACTGAGGGCTCAGTCCTACAAGGCTGCCCCCCACCTCCCACTTGAGACGCCAGTCCGGGGTGTCTGTGCTTCTGATGAGGCTACGGTGGAACTTCCTGGGACCTCCTCCTCAGGTCTGATTAATTTGCGAGAGCAACTCACAAAACTCACAGCAATGAGTATTTATACTCGTTTATGAAAGGATGTGACAAGGGTCCAAATCGACAGCCAGATGAAGAGAAACACGGGGTGAGGTCCCCAACACGGGAGCCTGTGGCTGGCTCCATGGCACGTGGGAGCATCTTGGAGGCCCAAGCGTGGAAGCTCTCTGAAAAGGACCAAAAAGCCCACGTGACCTGTGTCCTCCCACTCAGTGTCTCCCCTGTGATGAATTTGCATGCCCATTTAATACACAAAATCCTTCCTGCCTTCAGCTGGAAGTTTCTATCATCCGATCTTCACGGTCAGAGAGGAGAAGCTCCTTCGTCACGGGGGTCCCGGACCCTTTCGGGAGCGCAGCGCCCTTGGCAGCTCATAACTCCCACGTTGAGCTACATGGCTTGTTCCAACTCGAAAGGGATCGTCATCGCAGGTTAACGTCCAGGGTGAAGACGGAGGAAGCTTCCATCTGATGTCATCGTTCCCAACGACCACTTCTAATGTTAGGACATTAGAAATAAGTGGCAAGCAGGGCTTTAGCAGACCGTTGAGGAGGAGAAGTTAAAAAGCAAAATCAAGTATTTTCGAAGACAGGGCTTTGAAGAGGTTTTTGATAAATGCACGCTGACGTACGTAATCGGCTCAGTGAAACGCGTGGACTTCTGTGTTTCTTAAGCACTAAGACACTTTTCTCATCTGGAGAAATTTAAGGGAAAGGTTACATTTATTTACATTTGTATCCTTTCTCCTCTTTTAGACTTTAAACTTTTAAAGGCCAAGGGTCTCCTGAGCCATCTTCCCGTCTTTCCCCCATTCCCCCTTCCCTTCCCCCACTGGAATTGGGCACAGAATCAGGGCTCCACAAAAGCTTTGAACAAGCCTGGAGCTGGGAATCAAACAGAGACAGGGAAGTAGGAAATGGGCTTAGAAATAACACAGTCAATATATTTCTTATTGTTACGTGACAAACTGCATCACTCAGAAGTACTCATTGAGCTCCTGCCGTGTGCCAGGCCAAGTTGTAGGTACTGGGCAGAACTGACCAAACTCCCAAGATGCTCCTGTTCTCCAAACGGCAGCCAATTGGGGGGGGATGAGGAAGCCAAACGCATCCTCGGAAACGTTTGAGATAAAAATACAGGTATTTGCACCTTGCTCCTCATACTCTCCATGCTAAGTTCATCGTTTCCTTTCCCTCTGGCAATAGCTGTGACTAAGAAAAAAAAAAAAAAAACTCCAGGAAAAAATCCTACTCTCTGAATGGTCACCTAGAGTTCACATGCTTTATGTCACCTAATCTCTGTGCCACAACCCTGTGGCATGGATGGAATCATTGCCCTTCCATAGGTAAAGAAGGCAAGGCTCAAGGAGGACATGTGACTTGCCCAGAGTCACACAGCAGGTCAGACACAGAACTGGACCAAATTCCCCAGGGCACCAAGCCTCAGTCTTGGGGCTTCGCGTTTTAGCACCCCGTGTCCCCCGAAGCAAGAAGCCTGGGGGCTTGGGGCAGGTGGGCAGAACCCATTCATCTTGGCCCAGACACTGGCCCCGCACTCTCAGAAATGAGCATGGTGGCAAATACTGCAGCAAAGGCGTGAACCAAGCCGCCCAGGCCTGAAGGATGGCTGCTCCCAGGCCGGTGGAGAGTGAGGCTATGCCGGCCCCCCCAGTTACCGCCACTGCCCCTCTCGCTGTCAGCGACGTCACAGTGCCAACGCAGTGGACCCCAGAGACAGCAGAGGGAGCCGAGCCCCTGGGGCCGGGAGAGAGATCCCACCTTCCCTCCTGCTCCCGCGACTGCTCGGACCCCAGCTTTGAATCCGCCGAAAGACCAAAGACCAAAGGCCAAAGACCAAAGACCAAAAACTCACAATTAGGAGTTTCTTGAGTTGCTTTAGGATGAAGAAAACCTCCCAGGATGATAAGGTTATACGGCCACTGCTCTGGGCTGAATGTTTGGGTCCCTCCCAATGTGAATATGTTGAAATCCTAATTCCCAATGTGATGGTATGAGGAGGAAGGGCCTTGGGAGGTGATTAGGTCATGAGAACGGAGGAGCCCCGGTGGATGGGATTAGCGCCCTTATAGAAGAGGCCCCAGAGAGCCCCCCGCCCCCTCTGCCACGTGAGGAGGTCACAGCAAGAAGGAGACCAGGGCAGCGCCTCAATCTCGGACTTCTCAGCCCCCAGAACTGTGAGAAACACATTTCTGCTGTTCACAAGCCCCGCAGTCTATGGGGTTTTGCTGGAGCAGCTTGCGTGCGTGAGGGCAGCCGCCCCGCCCGCAACACGTGCGTGTTAATGAGCGACTCCTGCTTGCCTGGCTGCCCCCCAACACCCCGAATTAGAGGTCATCTGACTTTGCAAAATCCCGTCGCGTGTTTGTGGGGTCCCCGGGGTTGGTAACAGGGCCTCTGAGTCCTCTTGTGTTCCTTGGCCCCTTTATTGTTTGCTACCCACGAAGCCAGCTGACGGCTGTTGTGTTGCACGCCCCTGCTGCACACGTCGTGGGATCGCCGGAGTCGGGGTGGGCTTCACCCAGAGGCCGAGGAGAAAGCCTCTCTTCCTCCGCCCTCTATATGGAATTTTAGGTCCTGCCTAGCGAGCACCAAAGCATGAGTCAGTCGTGAGTCCTGCGGCGAAAGCAGACCCCGTGAATTCCGTCTGCAACGCCTCTCTGCAAAGACAGCAGGAGAGGGACATCGGGGGTCCTCCTCGTGCTCATTGATTCTGTTGTTTCACCTCTTCCCAGGCTTCACCCCCTCTCCCCTCTCCTCTGACCAAAGAGCCCCCGCCTTCGCCATCATCCTGCCTGCTCAGACAGGAGGGTCTCAGCCTCATCGCAGGCTGAGACTCCTGAGAGTTTGGCTTTACTCAGCAGACAACGGGAAGCCTCTGGTGGGCTTTGAGCAGAGAAGGACCCTGGTCATTAGGAAGATTCCTCCTGGAAGCGGTCCCCGGCATGAGCTGGTTGAGAGAAGCTGTTCTTGCTTTGCGCCCAGATTCGGTTCAAGACAGTGGCGCACTGGTGCCACCTGGAGGCAGCCAGCCTCAATTACAGAAGCCGTTGACAAATCTGCAAATCACAGTCACCTAGTGGCTTTTCGGGTGCTGCCACTGGGAAAACAGCCTGTTTATTTGGACCGGGCCAAAAAAAAAAAAACAAGGCTTCAAGGAGGTGCTGTGCTAGACACTGGAGGAGCGGCTCCTTTCTAAAAGGAGATTCTTTGAGTTACTTTAGAACTAAACCCTCCCACGATGGGCAGGTGAGACACCCCCCACCGGACTGAAATCTGTCCCACAACTGATTTGCCAAAATCAAAGGGAGTCATTGCTCAGAGGAAGAAAGAGAGCTTGTTTTTGTTGCCCACGTGACACATTCCAGGGCCCTGGTGGCACCTGCTTTAGTCCTCACCTGCGCTGGAAAGAGAGGGAGGCTCTTGGACAGGGTGGAGAGGCTGGCTCAGGGCGGGGGCACTCAGAGCCTGGTTTCTCGGCCTTTCTTTCCCCAATGTGCCTGTCCTTTACAACGGCCCAGGAAGCAAGTAACAAGTAGGGGATACTAGAGATCGGAATGAAGCAGTTTTGAAAACGAGGACTAGACCTAACCCTCTGAATCTCTCTCTTCCTGCCAGAAGCCTCTTAATTACAGACTTCAGCATATAATTCTTGGGATATTGCGTGATTTATTTCTCCCTTCTTCCAAAACAGGAGCAAAGTATTCCTTATCGAGAAGGGCCATATGCACCCCAATGTTCATAGCAGCAATGTCCACAATAGCTAAATTGTGGAAGGAGCCGAGATGCCCTTCAACAGATGACTGGATTAAGAAGTTGTGGTCCATATATACAATGGAATATTACTCAGCTATCAGAAAGAATGAGTTCTCAACATTTGCTACAACATGGACGGCACTGGAGGAGATAATGCTAAGTGAAATAAGTCAAGCAGAGAAAGACAATTATCATACGATTTCTCTCATCTATGGAACATAAGAACTAGGAAGATCGGTAGGGGAAGAAAGGGATAAAGAAAGGGGGGTAATCAGAAGGGGGAATGAAGCATGAGAGACTATGGACTATGAGAAACAAACTGAGGGCCTCAGAGGGGAGGGGGGTGGGGGAATGGGATAGACTGGTGATGGATAGTAAGGAGGGCACGTATTGCATGGTGCACTGGGTGTTATACACAACTAATGAATCATCGAGCCTTACATCGGAAACCGGGGATGTACTGTATGGTGACTAACATAATATAATAAAAAATCATTAAAAAAAAAAAAGTATTCCTTATCGGCTTTCTCCAGGTCACTGAGTCATGGGAAGTTTATTATATTATGGCTAAAATCTCTCTTGCCATTCACTCTATCTCCTTCCCTAATACTTGGTGTTTTCTTAAAAAAGTTTCTCAGTGGAGACAAGCGAGGTCATTTGGCTGAGTATTTGCCAAGATTGCCGCTGGACGTGTGCTTCTGGATGGATGGGAACTTACAAGCAGCTGGAGATCAGCCATCCTGATTTGCACAGGAAGAAAGGGAGACTAGTTTACTCACTCAGGACTCAGGCAGTCCTGTGAGGTTTATACCGTCATGCGCATTTTCAAGCCAATGAAAGAGATGCTCAGAGAATCCTCTGGCTGAGGTCGCACAGCCAGCAAGGGGAGAAAGTAGGATTTGAAATCCTATGCTTACCTGACCCAGGTTCCACCTTGCTTCCTGCAGCATAAGAAGTTAGGGAGAGGAAACCCCAAAGGGTTAAAGAGGGCAGTGGGGACCCTAAGGATGAGAGGAAAATGGGTTGGCCCTCAGGGCATATGGGGGGTATGTTGAGGGTACCCTAACATGGGTTATGGGGGTGGAGGGCAAGGAGGGAGGTACTGGGGGAAAAGGAAAGTTCAGCCCAGGAGGAGTAGCCATCAGATTTGGGGTGGCCCCAATGTCAAATGGTTAGAAGGAGGTCCTAGGAAGGAAAAGCCGGTGTCTGTGACTTGAGGTCTCTGCCACCATGGTCCTTAACTTCGGTGACACCCACCCCCTTCTTCTCCCTGTCCCCTCTCTCTTCCCACACCAGCCCACTTTCTTTTTGTTTACTTTCCTTCGTTGCGGGGATCACACTGGAGCCAAGGGAGAGCTCAGGCCTCTCCTCTTCTGACTGAATATCACGTAAGACCTTTCACTTCCTCCTCTGTCAAGGGCAAAATATGTGCTATAAAATCAAAGTTCGAGTTCTGCAATTGGCTTCCAAGAAGGCTGGGCTGTCTTTACCACGTTTTCCTTTGAAACTGTCTCTGAGCTTTGGCTTGCCTCCGCTCCCCTCTCAGAGGCGGCGGCGTCCAGAAGTTGAGCCACAGGCAGAGGGTGCAAGGTGCCCTCGAGGAGGCAGTGATGAGCTTGGAGGTCGGTCACATGGAACGCATAAGTAGCTCGGGTAAGTAAGTACATGGAGGGAGGGTAACGGCAGCCATGTTGGTGAAGTGACAGGAAGTGGAAGGGGAAGCCTGGGAAGGACCTTGAGGCCGGGGCGGGGGGGGGGGGGGGGCACGGATTATAACCGGAAGTGTAGGATCAGCTCATAGCTTTTAAACATATAAATATGTTAAAAAGAAAACCACAGGCCAAAAATGGCCTAACAAGTCACAAGACTGGGCCTTGCCACCTAACCTAACTACACTTTCAAACTCCCCCAGATCAGTCAGTTTTAGCCGGTCAGGCAGGAATTTTCTGACTGGCACCAGGGAGCTCATCTGTCACATGGGTCCCCTCTACCCCCAAAGGAAGACGAGGTAATCTACCTAGTAAGTCCCCCTGCCCTTCCTGCTATTACACAAGAAAAATGACGTGGACTACATTTTAAAGATCTAATTGGCTCTATCAATCAATTCGTGAATCAGGCAGCACCCCATTTAGGAAGCAGAGGGGAGCCCCAATAAGCTACAGAAAAGCAAAGGTTTAAAGGTTTTGAGGGAGCAGAGAAAGGGAACTATTACCGAAGAATCTGTTGTTTTAGGCAAGGTCACCCACAAGGGGAGAGGAAGGGTCTATCTGTGAACTTCCAGGTGCTGACCAGGAGATCCCTGTGCTGACTGGTTAAGGGTTACGTTCCTGGGGGGTTGAAACTGCAGTTAGGTTAGGTATTAAATCTTGGTTTACTGACTTGGGCCTTAACCTAAGTCACGACATTTGGGCCTGTGGTTTTCTTTTTCACACTACAGGGAAGGTGACCTTGCTTGGAATAATTCTTTCTTTTCTTCTGCTGATAACTTCCTTGCTCCGCCCCTCTTCCTGTAATGACCTTCCATTTTGTAACTTCCTCTGAGTTCCCTTCTGCTTGCTAGACAGGACGCTGCCTGATTCACAAATCACTTAGCAAAGCCAATTAGATCTTCACATTTACTCAGCTGAGTTTTTGTTCTTTAACAAATATATATCTGGGTATATATACATTCATGCACACAGATCTGTATGTGCGTGGAAGTACACATATCTAGGCCTACAAACAAATCCTAGCTCTATTAGCTGAGACGTCCCCGAAACAATAACAGCCCAGTAGCAGTGAGCGTATGGAACACCCAGTCTTGCTTTCTAAATACCATTCTTTACGAAAAAGAACTAGGAAATGGCTGATTCCAGGGATAGAACAGAAACAAAGTAAGCCTGGGATATCTTCTTGTGCCAGAAAATAAAAGGAGATGCTTGAAGAATGATGGGTGCATGTCAGGAGGACACAGGAGCCAGCCGAAGGCGATCCCATAGCTAAATCTCAGATAGTCTAAACATCAAAATAATATGATAGCACCACATTTGACTCATTAAATAAAAGAGAATCCATATTGACAAATAAATGAACGAGTAAGTAAATGGAGTACGTGTGTGTGCGTGTGTGTGTGTGTGTGTGTGTGTGTGAAAGTTCTTTCTTACAGTAGGCTGCCAAGGAATAAACATAGAGGAATTACTGGAAATAAAAAACGACAATATGTCACCATCGCGGTGTTGAGTTATTCAGACAGGGGTCGTCAGTGAATGCTAAGGCTGATGAGTGGAGCTTGATAAGGACCAGGATGTTGGTATCATCTCAGAAGATCTTCCCACAAAATAGTTATCATTGCTTAGGCATAAGTAGTGACTTGATGGGGGAGAAGTTTGGAAGATACCACCGTGACTAAGAGATCAAGATTAATGTCACCATTGGGGGCCTATTATAATGAGCTGTAATATGAAGAGCCCAACATCCCTTCTGTGGTGTTGCTGTCAAGAAAGCCTGCTGAGCCCCGATGTTCATAGCAGCATTGTCCACAATAGCCAAATCGTGGAAAGAACCGAGATGCCCTTCAACAGATGACTGGATTAAGAAGTTGTGGTCCATATATACAATGGAATATTACTCAGCCATCAAAAAGAATGATTTCTCAACATTTGCTGCAACATGGACGGGACTGGAGGAGATAATGCTAAGTGAAATAAGTCAAGCAGAGAAAGACAATTATCATATGATTTATCTCTCATCTAGGAACATAAGAACTAGGAAGATCGGTAGGGGAAGAAAGGGATAAAGAAAGGGGGTAATCAGAAGGGGGAATGAAGCATGAGAGACTATGGACTCTGAGAAACAAACTGAGAGCTTCAGAGGGGAGAGGGGTGGGGGAATGGGATGGACCGGTGATGGGTAGTGAGGAGGGCACGTGTTGCATGGTGCACTGGTGTTATACGCAACTAATGAATCATCAAACTTTACATCAGAAACCAGGGGTGTACTGTATGGTGACTAACATAATATATTAAAAAAAATTTAAAAAAAAAGAAAGAAAGTCTGCTGAGATCCGACCAAAAGGAAATATCAGATGGAACCAGGTCTAGGGTCATCCTACACAATAAAAGGCCTGTATTCTTTAAAATTGAAGGACATGAAAGACAGACAAGAAATTCTGTGAAATTATTCCATATGGAAGGAGGTTGAAACAATGTGGTAAGTGCAGGTAACGTGTGTTCTGGACTGATCGGATCCTGGACCAGAAAGGACACAGAGACATGGTTGGCTGAGCTGGCAGTATCTGAACGGGGTCTGTGGACGGGCTGGTAGCGTTGTGCCAATGTTGGTTTCCTCCCTTGGAGGGTCTGTACTCATTTCCGAGGGCGGCCATAATAAACCACCACAAAGTAGGGGGCTTCAAACGGCAGGAAATTTACTCCCTCACAGTTCTGGGGGCTAGAAGTCCAAAATCAAGGTGTCAGTTGGTAGGGCTGGTTCCTTCTGGAGACTGAGGGAGAAACTGTCCCAGGCCTTTCTCGTACATTCAAGAGGTTGTTGGCAATTCTTGGCACTTCTTGGTTTGTGGGACCATAACTCCAATCTCTTCTTCCATTTTTATGTGGCCTTCTCTGTAGGTCTCTGAGTCCCTCTTTATCCTCTCCTTTTATTATATGGACATCAATCCTCTGGATTTAGGGCCTACCCTAAACTACCAGGATGATCTCACCCGAGGTCCTTAATTATAACTGCAAAGACCCTATTTCAAAATAAGGTCCCTTCTGAGGCTCCAGGTGGGCATGGATTTTTGAGGGAACATCATTCCACCCCCAGCAGGGTTGTGTCCAGAAATACAGCCTAAAGTTTCAAGGGCAACAGGGCATTATGATTGCGGCTTGCCCTCAAATTGTTCGGAAAGTGGTCATGGGCGAGTCAAGAAGTCTTCTTGGCCTACTCTTGCAAATTTCTATACCCTTGAAATTATTTCAAAATAAGCCATTTAAAATTTTTCTTAAAGCTGCTTTTGATATTACTTAAGGTTTTCATGAGAGAAACATTCAGGAGGGAATGAGACAAGGTGTCAAATGCTTGGGCTCCCAACAGATCCTGCCGTCTCTCCCTGTCCAAGACTGGGGACAGCCCTCCTTAACTGGGGTGGAAGGAGCGCCAGAACTCCGGGTCTTCTAATGCCTCACCTTTGTGCCTTCTCCAAGGGCTTTTAAATATTCTTTTTGGGTGATACAATCCATTTCCAGAGGGAACTGATTTAAAATTTGGTCATGACCAAATGAGAGGTTTTGCTCCAGCCAAACTTAGGGGGGTAAAGGGGCTTCCCCAGCTCACAGAGCTGACAGCCCACTGCTGTGCACCCAGGGCTGGCGCCTCACCGTGTCCTAAGGACCACCGATTGCCTCTTTGACTTTCTGCACCTACTATGTCTTTCCTAATTTTTTCCTTGTATTCCTGTCAAAGAAAGAGAAATGTAATTCCTTTGCCCACTGTGCACATATTTCTACTCTTAATCTAAAATCTATCTCCTCATGCTTTTAACCCTTTAATTTAGCTGATTAAAGGGTTTTACCTTCTATACTCCCGTTTTAAATCTCAGGCAGTTGATCTTTTATGGTTTTTCATTACCTTTCAGGTTTAGTGGGTTGTTTATTTTATTTTACGTTTCACTGTTTTTATCTTATTTTTCTTATATTTAATTTCAATTTTTAATCTCTCAAACTCCCATAGTTCCTATATTATCCTCCCCTAACTTTCTTTCTGTTTCCCCCATCCTATAATCACTGGCTTTGTCAGCGACTGTGAAGAAGGATGGCCCAGGGGTGGGAGTGTTCAGAGCCGCTGAGCTGATGGCTCTCTCTGAAGCCTCGGTCTGTTCCCAGCCCCCCAGCCTACTGAAGGCTGCCCTCCCAGAATCCTTGCTCTGCATTTGGAAACTTTATCCATCCCAGGGTTTTAATTTGCTTGGAAATCTTGTTTATATCTTACATAATCCAGTCTTTTGTGTTTTAAAATCGGCGGTCAATATCTGGCCAAGTTCTGTTGAGTGAAATGGAACTGACCTAGGCTGACCTAGAACGTCACAAGCCAGAGGGACGTGGTCAAGGTCACGCAGCCTGGCCTGGGCTTGTTGACCTGTTTGGCCCTCAGCCTTAGATAGGTACACACCACAGGCACAGTCACCAGGCCACGGCAAGACTCGGTTGCCTATCTATTTCCAATCTGCTTATTTTCAAACTGTGCCGCCTCCCTTCCGGGCTGTCTACAAAAGGTTGCAGGGTGGGAGGTCCTCCGTGCTCCCTTCCCTTCTCAGGACAGTCCTGAAAAAAAGGTCGATATGGAGATTATTCTCAACAGATTCTTCTGATAACAACAATCATTCCCTCCAGGGTGAACCTCTATCACTAGGATCCGGTCCATACTTCCCAGGTGCACTTGCCGGCTCGGTGTAGAGAATAGAAGGCCCGTTTTCTCTCCAGATCATGAGCCTTTCGCTCCTCACCCCTGTATCTCTCCCACCCCCTGACTTTCCCTTTGCCATTCCTCACAGGACCTACTGGGGATCACTAGCCTTTGTCATTCCCCCCAGGATGCAATAATGGGTTTGCCTTACTATCTTGGCTAATGTGGGGGAACGAGGGGAGAGTTTCCAAGACTTTCTCTCTTCCTTCTTAACTACAATAGCTGTTACCCCAAAGGCCAAGTAAGGCCATTACAATGATATATTCACATTCTAGAGAAATGACCATCAGATGGGTCAGTGGGCCCAGTGGACTCACTGCAAACCAAGACATGGGCCAGAATTCCATTGATTACCTGGTCACCATATGCTTCCATTCCATATCAGAGGTGCCATGATCACGTTTCAGGAGTCTGAGGATGACCGACGTCATTATCCAAGGAAATAACCACAAGGAATTTGAAGAAAGACTAAGACAAACAATGCTTCATACAATTGCCATGCTGCAGGGTTTTCCTGTGAGGACCCAGCCTCTTCTTCAGTCAATGGACTCTGAGTCTGAAAATGATCTCAGGTCCAGAAACTAGACAAACGATCATGACTTTTAATTCTGGCCAATGCCATTGTCCATATTTTTTTTTGGTTGTGTAAATGAACAAAGCCCTTGTTTGGTGCCCGTCTACAGTGTTCGGAACACCTTGTTCTATTAGCCAGCTCCATACCTCTGTGCAGGCTTGGTCCCTTAGCCGACCGGCTGGCCCGGCCACTCGTTTCATCATTGTACCACTTCACTTCCGACAGGTAAGTGTGGCCACTCTATTATTTTGGGATCTTATCACTCTCACCAGGGACTCGGGTTCTCTAACGGGAGCCCTGCTGTCAGTGCTGGCCTACCAAGTACAGCCACCGCTGAGCTTTTCAACAACCTAGCCCCTCTTCCCACTTTATTCCTTATCGTCTACTAAGTGGAGTGTCCTGCAGATGCCTGCCTCTTACCTCCCGCAGAATAGAGAGGTTTGGGTGCGTTTTCTAATGTTACAAACTATGGATAGAGCCAGCATGCCCGTTTCTCTGACCCTTTTGATTTTTTCATCTACTTCCTGCCACAGAAGTCTGGCACATCTACTTGACTTTGCATCGGCCGTTGCTTTCTCCATCCTTCTATGAGCTGTACCTGACAGCTTCTTTGCTTTCTCTCCAGGGACCCCTGCCACAGTATTAAATCTTGTATCCTAGGAGAATGCTCCCATATCTCTAAAATTCCCCTTCGCAATGTTATGTTCTACCCTTGTGTTAAAAATGTGTCCAGGAGTTGTTTACTCGGGTACGGCAATACAGCAGACACGGAAGAACTGTCCTGAAGCAAGAAGTTGATGCTCAGATGCTTAGGAAGAGGAAGGCATGGCGACATCGTGCAGAGTCACATGGGGAAGGATGAGGGACAGTCAGGAGTCAGAAAAAGGAGTGGGAGAACATGTCCCAGATCCTTTCCTGGGGTTTTTGCAGGAGAAATAGGTGAAGCAGGAAAGGCACTCTGTGTGAGGTCACAGTTGGAGATCTTGGATAATCTCAGCAAGCTCTAGACTGTAGGGCGGTCCACACTAGTCTGGCCCCTGGCTCGGGGTGATTTAGGGCAGGGGGGATATTGGCTTGCTGCGTGAGTCTGATAAAGCAGACAGTGGGGGACAGGGGCTTGGTTGGGGGATTGGTTGGTTTGCATTGGAAAGGCGTCCCTGAACATTTGCTGTCTCTAGGAATTAGCTTGCCCTGGGAGCAGCAGCGTCCCCAGGATCAAGGCCCCTGAATGCCAGTGTATCAAGAATACAGAAAATAAGAAAATACAGTCAGGACAACTCCAATCTCCTGCCCTCCCCCCACTGTCAGTGGCCAGCTCTAACCGCACCCTGCTGGCTCCCTCAGGCACCTGCTGGCTCCTCCTGCAGCTCCTTCAGCACGTGGGGCCCCTTTTCTCCCCCAGCAGGTCCAAGGCCTCCCCACCCAGGTTACGGTAGGACTTCATGCTCCTCGTCAGCCTCAGGCCCAAAAGCTCAGAGCCTGATGAGGGTCCCTGCCGGCCTGCAGGGGAATAGCCGGTCTCTGCAGTGTCTTTGGGCCAGTGGGGTGGATGCTAGCCCTTCCTGTGGAGAAGGGAGCCAATTCCGCAGGCCCTGGGGGCTCAGGGGAAGCGCACCACCCCAGGTGTCCCCACCTCCAATCTCCAGATCCCATTCTTTACTAATCAGAGCCCAGCCCCAGACAGAGCAGCCCTACCTAGGTTGAGAGTTCAACCCTGTCTGGAGCTCCTAAGAGTAAATCTCGGGCTGATCCTGAACTTCCTCCGCCCTCTGCCTACAAGAGCTGTGTGCCCCTTTACGCGCCGCCAAGAAGGCCTGACTTTCACAACCACCTTGTAATTTGTGCAAATCACTGTCAGCCTCTCCTTTTTCAAAGCAGCAAGCGCCGCCTGCCATGGTCATCCAAATCCATTGTCCTTCCGATTCCTATCCCCCCGTAGTTCTTAAATGCCTAATACATGTCACATACTAGTGCGTTTCCTTTCTCGGGTTTACCGTCCAAATGCACTACTGGCAAAAGTTTTCCCAACCACTCTGCTACCTTTCACTGGGCTAAGCTGGGCCTCAACTGCTCGCAGCCATGAGGTCGGCTTCGCCAGCCTGACAGCAGGCGGCTCAGCGGCAGCATCCCATCTTAGCACCTGCTTCTTGGACTACTCCTGACAGCCACAGCTACAGGTTGATTCCCCGGGAAACTGGCTGTGAGGTGGAGACTCGCAGGCAGGAACTTGCTAGAGCGCGCTCCTGGGATTAACACCCCTGGGGAAAAAGAAGGAAATGACTGGAAGGAGAAGTTGGACTGTGCCATGGTTTCGAGAAAGCCTCAGTTGAGCCCTGAGGATCCCTGCTACTGGGATGACCCTTTAGAGTCTTCATGATTTGGGGCAAGAAATCTGAGCCTTTACATCCTGCAAAGAACTGTCATTGGATACAGGGTGCCCCAGGAATAAGACATGACCTTGGGCAAGATGGCCCTCTGCAGTCAAGGGTAATTTCTGGAGGGCCGACAGCTGAAGGCTCTCAGCCAGCAGCACTCCCAGAGTCCTTCAGATCTGCAGGGGCCTGGAGAGGGAGACCATAGCATCCTGCACCTTGCAATCTGGACATGATTTATCTTAATGTGCTCACTCCCCCATCAAGGTGCATGCTGTCTGCTTGGACATATGGTCTCTCTTTTATGACTATTTAACTTGTATTTACATTGCATCCTCCATGACAGAATCATTTGCCTTTAGGACCTTAAACACCAGGAATTGTGATGGGTCTAAAGGGCAGGGAATAAGAATGGGGGCGTCATTTTCCTCTGTGCAATTTTTCTGGAGACAGACATGCTCACCCAAATGGGGTATTTCTCACACTTACTGAAGATCTGGAAGCTCAGAACACAGGAGGCTGATAATTTTGTTTTGAAGTACTCGAGAGGCACTGGTGGACATCCCTACCCACCAGGATTCTGTTATCAGCCGGAAGAGCAGCTCGACACTACGTTCACATTTCACCCCTGCAGATATGCTCGTCACTTGATAAGTTAGTTGACATTTGAGATTCTGAAAGGAGGTGAATGGAAGCACCCTTCCACCATTCTCGTTCATTTCACAAAGGAGTTTTGTGGAGAGGAGTAGCTCCTTCTCGACACAGAGGACACAACATGGCCCAACACGAGAGGGTCATGGACTAGCTCCCGAAGATGTTTTTCACAGACAATCTTTGCCATGGGGGAACCTGGCCTGTGTTTTCATGGCCACTGTTCAGTGTCACGGTGGCTGGGTTTCTCTGGAGCTAGGCCACTGCAGGTGTGAATAAAAAGGAACTGTTTCCAAGTTCAACCTAAACCCATAGACTGTGAGGCCAGAGGGAGTCATTTTGACTCACAAGACTGAAATGGTGTATGTTTGGTAGCCATGGTGCTTTCCCGGTCCCCAGAATTCCAGTGCCCGTAGCTAGCGGAATGTTCCAGGGGTGCTTAGAGGTACTGAACATCAGCCTGCAGGGAGGAGAGCCCAAAGAGGGGGCCTGAGTTTGTGGGTTTTTTTTTTTTTTGACAAATCTTTAAAGATTTTATTTTTATTTATTTATTCGACAGAGATAGAGACAGCCAGCGAGAGAGGGAACACAAGCAGGGGGAGTGGGAGAGGAAGAAGCAGGCTCATAGCAGAAGAGCCTGATGTGGGGCTCGATCCCATAACGCCGGGATCACGCCCTGAGCCAAAGGCAGACTCTTAACCGCTGTGCCACCCAGGCGCCCCTGTGGGTTTTTTTATTTCATTTTATTTTTTAAATAAATTTTATTTGTGAAAACCTTTCATTTTATTTTGTTTTATTTATTTTTGAAGTCAGCTCTACCCCCAACATGGGGCTTGAAATCATGACCCCAAGATCAAGAGTCACGTGCTCTACCAACTGAACCAGCCAGATGCGCCTCCATTTTTAAGTCAGAAGAAAAATCATTTTTTCAATTAAATTTTATTATAAATATCAACAATGTAATAATATGTGTGGGTTTACCTTGTTGTTCCTGCCGCCACATGCACATCAATGTTCTTAAGAGTAAAAAGACATTGGTTTTGAAGACAGAGAAGAGAAGGGAAGCCGGGGTTGTAAGATGAGCATGGGCCCCATTTGCACATGACTATGTGTCTGTATTTGGCGATGGCAAGATTTAGCAAATAATAATACAGATGCCCAATTAAATTTGAATTTCAGATGAACAACAGATAATTTTTAGTGTAAGTATAGCCCAAATGGCATCCCATGAGGTATGTCCCAAGTAGTGCACGGCATCCTGCACTTTATCTGGCAACCTTACTGGATTTTCAAGTGAAAAGTGTTGGGTTTTGCTAAGAGGCTCGCAAGGTCAGGAGGACCAACAATGTGGCTGTCTGTGGCAATAAGAAGGGTAATGAGTCTGGAGAACCACAGAGAAGAGACAAAGAGGAGTTGGAGAGGCTGGGAAGATGGGGGACTAGAAGGACCCCAAGCTTGCTTTGTCCCACGGACACAACTAGGTGACACCCACATCTAATAACCTAGAAAGTTGCCTGAAGGCTGGCAGAGGAGACCCCACAGCTAAACGTAGAGAAGAGGCCACATCAAAGAGGGTAGGAAGGGCAGAGACGAAGTCAGGAGCTAAAAGGACCCATGGGACCATCCAGGAGGGACCTGAGGGTGTGGAGAAGGGAAAGGAGCAGACCCTCACACCAGGGAGCCCATGAAAGAAAGACAAATCCCTATAACATTTGGCTTTAAAAACCAGAGGGGCCCAGGGGCGCCTGGGTGGCTCAGTCGTTAAGCGTCTGCCTTCGGCTCAGGGCGTGATCCCAGAGTCCTGGGATTGAGCCCCGCATCAGGCTCCTCTGCTGGGAGCCTGCTTCTTCCTCTCCCACTCCCTCTGCCTGTGTTCCCTCTCTCGCTGGCTGTCTCTCTGTCAAATAAATAAATAAAATCTTTAAAAACAAAACAAAACAAAACAAAAAAACCCCAGAGGGGCCCAATTTCATGAGTTCTTACAACCAGGGAAACTTAAAGCCTGGAACTTTGCAAATCGGTGGGCTTCGGTCTGGGAGAACCAGGAGGGTAAGAGGAAACGGAGTCCCTGCCCTGAAAGAGCAGCACAAAAAACAGCCTGCTAAGTAGAGCACAGAACCGCAGATTGAAAAATGCCCGGGGCATACAGGAGGGAGAGTTATTTACTACCCTCAGAGCATGTCCCAAGGGACAGAGGTCACTGGGCGACCCCTCCAGGAACAAAGGAGCAGGCAGGCACCATTTCACTCAGCTGCCCGCTCCCCCCCAGCGTAAACACAGGGTGGCCACAGGCAGGACCCAGGGCAGTACTGACATTCGCTACCTAGGTTGCTTATTCCCAGTCCCCCCCCCACTTGGTGGGTCTGCCCCCTCCAACACAGCCTGCCTCAGTATCAGGGCCGCAAGTCTCATCCAAAACACCAGCACAAAACTTGCCAACACCCAGTCTCTCCACCCGAGAGCTTTGCAGGGCTTTGAATCCCTAGATAGTGGGTGGTGAGCTCCCTCCCCCAGAGGACCAGCGCACGCCTTGGTAAAGCTGCGGGTCCCACTCCAGCTGGCCCAGTCCCAGTGGTGGCGGCCCATGCCCTCTGCGGGCCTGCAAGCCTGTGGGCGCTGTGGGTGGCCCACTCCAGCACACCCCCGGTCAGAGCCGGTTCAAACCGGGGCCATAAGCCTGGTAGAATGCAAACAGCCCCAACAGGGGCCAGTCCCGCTCCAAAGTGATTGCTGCCCCGGGGAGAGGGAAAGAAACCACACACACCAGTCAGACTGCGGCCCCAACCGTGGGCGGGGGGCAGACAGTTGGGCCGATTGCAGGCCCTGCCCATCAGTGAAAGCTTTTCAGGGGGCAACATAGGAAAAGGGCCCCACAGTTTGATGCTACTGCATTTCCAGCAGATGCCTGGTCTGATTCAAGCCCGAGGCAGCCCCAGACCGCTCCACTGATACCACAGGGACCAAACACGGCCCATAACAGGCAAAGAGAGCCACTGCAGGTGACTGGAAGGACAGAAAAAGCAGTCAAGCCCCAACAGTAGGGTGCATGCAATACACATAGGAGACACCCCTGAAGTGCCAGGTTCTGGGGAACAGGGGACACTGCACAGCAGGGCACTACACGACCTCTTCTTCATAAGACCACTACCTGCAAGAGCAGGAGACAAAACTGACTTTCCTAACACACAGAAACACACACAGAGTTAGACAAAATGAAGAGATAAAGAAATATGTCCCAAATGAAAGAACAGGACAAAAACCACAGCAAGAGACCTGAGCAAAAGGGAGGTAAGTATTTTGCCTGATAGGGAATTTAAAGTAATAATCATAAGGACACGCACTGGACTTGAGAAGAATGAGTGGAGAACATCAGGGAGACTGTTAAAAAACCGAATACATAAAATACATCAAAAAGTTATTAACAAACATAAAGGAAATAATCAATAGTAATACAATAATAGTAGGGGACTTTACCATCCTGTGCACATCAATGGACAGATCATCGAAACAGAAAGTCAATAAGGAAACACTGGCTCTGAATGACACCCTGGACCAGATAGGCTGATCAGATATATTCAGAACATTACATCCTAAAACAGCAGAATATACTTTTTTTTCAAGTGCACATGGAACATTCTCCAGAAGAGATCACGTATTAGGCCACAAAACAAGTCTCAACAAATACAAAAAGATTATCACAATGCTATGAAACTAGAAATCAACCACAGGAAAACATCAGGAAAGAGTACAAATACATGGAAGTTAGACAACATGCTACTAAATGATAAATGGGTCAACCAAGAAATCAAAGGAGAAATAACAAATTACATGGAAACAAATGAAACGGAAAACATAATGGTCCGGGGGCACCCGGGTGGCTCAGTCAGTTCAGCGTCTGCCTTTGGCTCAGGTCATGATCCCAGAGTCCTGGGATCGAGTCCCGAGTCGGGCTCCCTGCTCAGTGAGGAGTCTGCTTCTCTCTCTCCCTCTGCTGCTCCCCCTGCTTGTGCTCTCTCTCTCTGTCAAGTAAATAAAGAAAACCTTTTAAGAAGAAAAAAAGAAAAATAAAAAAAGAAAGAAACACAATGGCCCCAAATTCTTCAGATACAGCAAAAGTAGTTCTAAGAGGGAAGTTTATAGCAGTACAGACCTATCTCAAGAAACAAGAAAAATCTCAAACAAATAACCTAAATTTATACCTAAAGAAACTAGAAAAAGAACAAACAAGACCCCAAACCAGCAAAAGGAAGGAAAAAACAAAGATCAGAGCAGAAATAAATAATATAGAAATGCAAACAAACAAAATAGGATCAATGAAACCAGGATCTGGTCCTCTGAACATCTGCTTAGCAACAGATTGATAAACCTCTATCCAGACTCATCAAAAAGAGAGAGAAAGGGAGAGAGAGGACTCAAATAAACAAAATCAGACATAAAAGAGGAGAAATAACAATCGAAACCACAGAAATACAAAGGATTGTAAGAGAATATAATGAAAAATTATACAGCAAAAAATTGGACAACCCAGAATAAATGGATAAATTCTTAGAAACATATAAATTACCAAAACTGAAGCAGAAAGAAATAGAAAATTTCAACAGACTGATAACCAGTAATTAAACTGAATCGGTGATCAAAAAACTCCCAATGAACAAAAGTTCAGGACCAAATGTCCTCACAGGAAAATTCTAGCAAACATCTAAAGAAGAGTTAGTACCTATTCTCCTCAAACTATTGCAAAAAATAGAAGAAGAAGGAAAACTTCCAAATTCATTCTATGAGGCCAGCATTACCCAGATCCCAAAACCAGATAAAGACACCATCAAAAAAGAGAACTACAGGCCAATATCCTTGATGAACATAGATGCAAAAATCCTCAACAAAACACTAGCAAACCAAATCTGACCATACATTAAAAAAATCATTCATTCACCACGATCAAATGGGATTTATTCCTAGGATGTAAGACAGGTTCGATATCCGCAAATCAATCAACACGGCACATCACATCACCAAGAGAAAGGGCAAAAATCATACGATCATCTCAATGATGCAGAAAAAGCATTTGACAAAGTACAACATTCATTCACGCTAAAAACCCTCAACAAAGTATGTTTAGAGGGAACATATCTCAACATAATAAAGACCACATAACAAAAATCAATAGCTAACATCATACTCAATGTTGAAAAACTGAAAGCTTTTTCCCAAGATCAGGAACAAGGCAAGGATATCCTTTCTCTACACTTTAATTCAACACAGTACTGGAAGTCTTAGGCACAGCAACTAGACAAGAAAAAGAAATAAAAAGCATCCAAATCAGTAAGGAAGAAGTAAAACTCTCGCTATTTGCAGATGACATAATACTGTAGACAGAAAACTGAAAGACTTCATCAAAAACTACTAGACCTGATAAGTGAATTCAGTCAAGTTTCAGGATAGAAAACTAATATTCAGAAATCTGTTGTATTTCTATATGCTAATAATGTAGAAAGAGAAATTATGCTATTTCTATATGCTAATAATGTAGAAAGAGAAATTAAGAAAACAATCCCATTTACAATTGCACCAAGAAGAATAAAATATCTAGGAATAAACTTTGCCAAGGAGGTGAAAGACCTGTACTTTGAAAACTCTAATACGCGGATGAAGGAAGCTGAAGAGACACAAATAAGTGGAAAAGGCATAAATGCTCATGAATTGGGAGAACAAATACTGTGAAAATGTCCATTCTACCCAAAGCAATCTACAGATTTAATGCAATCCCTATCAAAATATCAACAGCATTTTTCACAAAACTAGAATAAATCATCTTAAAATTTATACGGAACCACAAAAAAACCTTGAACAGCCAAAGCGATCTTGACAAAGAAAAGCAAAACTGGAGGTGACACAATCCCAGATTTCAAATTTTATTACAAAGTTGTAATGATCAAAACAGTATGGGACTGGCACAAAAATAGACACAGATTAATGAAACAGAACAGCGAGCCCAGGAATAAACCCATAATCATATGGTCAATTAATCTTCAAGTATGGAGGCAAGAAAATGCAATGGGAAAAAAACAGTCTCTTCTGCTGTGAAAACTGGACAGTTACATGCAAAAAAAAAAATGAAACTGGACTACTTTCTTACACCACACACAAAAATAAACTAAAAATGAATTAAGCGCCTCCACGTGAGACCTGAAACCATAAAGACCCTAGAGGAGAGCACAGGCAGTAATGTCTCTGACATCAGCCATAACAACATCTTTTTAGATATGTCTCCTGAGGCAAAGAAAACAAAATAAAAAATGAACCTTTGGGACTAACATCAAAATAAAAAGCTTCTCCACAGCAAAAGAAACAACAAACAAAAGGCAACTTGTGGAATGGGAGAAGATACTTGCAAATGACATATTCGATAAAAGGTCAGTATCCAAAATATATAAAGAACTTATACAACTCAACACCAAAAAAACTCCAAATAATCAATTAAAATATAGGCAGAAGACATGAACAGACATTTCTCCAAAGAAGACATCCAGACAGACGGCCCCCAGACGCGTGAAAACCTGTACAACATCACTCATCAGAGAAATGCAAATCAAAGCCACAAGATATCACCGCGCATCTGGGGGAATGGCTGAAATAAAAAACCGAAGAAACAACAATATTGGCGAGGATGTGGAGAGAAAGAAGCCCTCATCCACTGTTGGTGGGAATGCAAACGGGTGCAGTCAGTGTGGAAAACAGTGTGGAGGGTCCCCAAAAAATTAAAAATAGAACTGCCTTAGGATCCAGTTATCACACTACTGAGTATTTACCCGGCGAACACAAAAGCACGAGTTCAAAGGGATACATGCACTACGTTTATCACTCACTGTTTACAACAGCCCAATCATGGCAGCAGCCCAAGCGTCCGTCCATAGATGAAGGGGTAAAGATGTGGTGTGTGTGTATAATAATGGACTATTACTCAGCCCCCCAAATGGCAAATGTTTTGCCATTTGCAACAGCTTGGGAGGATCTAAAGAGTATTATGGTAAGTGAAATAAGCCAGGCGAGAGAAAGACAAAAACCATATGATTTCACTCATAGGTGGAATTTAAGAAACAAAACAAACAACAGAAAAAAAGAGAGAGAGAGACAAACCAAAAACAGACTCTTAACTATAGAGATCAAACAGACGGTTACCAGAGGGGTTGTGTGGGGGGGTCTGGGTGAAATAGGTGAAGGGGATTAAGAATACACTTACCTTGATGAAAACTGAGTAATAAATAGAATTGTTGAATCACTATATTGTACACATGAAACTAATATAACACTGTATGTTACACTGGAATAGAAAGAAGAAAGGAAGAAAGGAAGGAAAAGAAAAGAGAAGAGAAGAGAAGAGAAGAGAAGAGAAGAGAAGAGAAGAGAAGAGAAAAGAAAAGAAAAGAAAAGAAAGAGAAAGAGAAAAACAGAGAAGGAAGTAAAACTGAATTAGACAGCCAAACAAAATTGGGCTAAATTAAATAAATAATGTAATGTAATTTAACTTAAGTAAATTTTAAGCGAAGATTACATGCCAAAATAGATCTTACAGGATCTTTCCCCTGATTAACATGATT
This sequence comes from Ursus americanus, assembly GCF_024610735.1. NCBI lineage: Eukaryota > Metazoa > Chordata > Mammalia > Carnivora > Ursidae > Ursus > Ursus americanus. The sequence continues at coordinate 103,520,970 of NC_142128.1, read as the reverse complement.
GTCTATTCCCTTGGCCACCTGAACGCTCAGAGCGGCCACCCTCCTCGCGAACAGTCAGCTCCACGCTGGCATCCGCGTCCTGGGAGTGATTTCTAGAGGGCCGGCTCACCCCCACTTTCTCCCTAACTGGATGCGGGGCCACCTGTAGGCTTGTTGCTTGGTGAACAGGGCCCTGACCCAGGGAAGTGGGTTGACGAGGACGAGAACCTCGAGGAGACCATCAGGCACGACAGCCTGGAAGGAGGCCACAAATCAGAAATTCAACCTACAAATCCTCATAAAACTTAACCTCGCCTTCCTAGGCCGGGATCAGGTGTTCCTGATTTTCTAAATCCCTGAAAAGGCTCCGTGGTGTCCAGCTCTAGATGTGACCGGACAGACTTGTAAGGAGAAAATTATATACAAAAGTGTTATTTAAAAAAAAGAGTTATCTTACACCTTAGCCTTTACTGTTGGCAAATCTCCACCCTACTATCGCATTTAATCACATTCAATGCTGGGGCGCCCGGGGGGCTCAGTAGGTTAAGCGACCGACTCTTGGTTTTGGCTCAGGTCATGATCTCAGGGTTGTGGGATCGAGCCCCTGCGTCGGGTTCCATGCTCAGCCCAGAGTCTGCTTGCCCCCTCCCAGCTCGTGTACAGTCTCTCTCTCTCTCTCTCTCTCTCTCTCTCAAAATAAGTAAATAGTAAAAATCTTTAATCACATTCAAAGCCTAAGAGAGCATGGAATGTGTGTCAGAAGATCGCGTTCCGTGACCTTGCCAAGTCAATGCTGTTTTGCTTGGCTTCTGTGTCTCCCAGCACGTGGGGGGGTGCAGCAGGGGCTCTCCGAGGTTGCTTCCAAATGTGTGATTCTGGGAGTCCAGGATCAGTGCACACGCGTTGTCAGAGGCCCCGGAGACAGTCAGGCGAGGCTGCGCCATCTCTTTATTTAAAACTGTCATTATCATTATAGCATCTCTGGGTAATGTTCCCGGGGCTGGGAAACCAGAAAAAAAAGAAAAAAAGAAAAAAACCTTGATAGAAATGGCTTTGACCCCTCTCTCCTCCTTCTCTGGATTTTCTCTGTCCCCAGACCTGGTTGGACTTTTGTTTCTGAGGAGTGATTCAGCAAGACCAGAGGCGGTATTTGTACAAAGCCACAGCTCTTAGATCAACAATGAGAAAAGAATAATCCACCGCTCTCTCCTCGTTCTTCCTTCTCTGGCATGGAGGGCCGCTGAACTGGTTTGCCCGGCTGTGGAATCATGAGCACATTTTCCAAAGGTTTTCGAGAAGACGCTCAGAGTGCTGCCAGGAAAGACAGCGTAAGACCACCGCTAAGCACAAAGAGTAGCCGGTGTACAAACCCCGTGGGGAACAGAAGCAGCATCTGCAAGTGGCCATTCAAAAAAAGTCATGACTCAGAAATGACCTATAATTACACAAGTGCATTTACTTTATTCAAACATTTCGTTGGTGGATTAAAAAACAAGGTTTGCTTTCTGATTGGAGAACATGCCACAGCTCTGACTCAATGTTCCCTGACCAGTGACTTTCAGGAGAGAAAAAACAATCCAGGCTGGTTAATGAGGACTCACATGAGCCCTGGCTTTCCAGAAACCTGATGAAAGCAGCTTCCCTGCACTACAAGAAAATGTGACTTTTTGCCATTGTTTCCTCTTTTCTTTTTTTTTTTTTTTTTTGTTTTCAAAATAAATCCATTTTGGAGGAATTTGGGGAAGGTTCAAAGTCGAGCAAAATATGTCCCCTGTGCTGCAGTTTCCACATCTATTAAAATGGAGAGAATCAAATGTTCTAAGATATGAAAAGTCTGGAAACAATGCCTGGATTGCAGCCACTGCTCCACCAGTGTTTGCCATTAGTATTTATTATTACTGTTGTTGTTGTTGTTTGGCAGAAAGAGAGAGAGAGAGTATGCACACATGACACAACGGGGGGTGAGGCCAGGGGGAGGGAGAAGGAAAGAATCCCAAGCAGACTCCCCACTGAGTGTGGACCTCACCTCCGGGGCCGATCCCACAACCCTGAGATCATGATCTGAGCCGGGATCAATAGTAGGACGCTTAACCAACCGAGCCACCCCGGCGCCCCATGATGTGGGTTCTTACAGCCAGGGGGAAATTGAACACAGAGCCACGGGCACAGAGGTGAATGTGAAGGACCCAAGGAAGGTGGAGATGAGGGGATACTTCTACAAGCTGAGAAATGCCGCAGAGTTCCAGCAAACCGCTAGAAGAGAGGCGAGAGACTGCAGTAAGTTCTCTCAAGCCTTCAGGACCAGCCCTGCCACACCTTGATCTTGGATTTCTAGCCTCCAGTCCTGTGCCACAATCCATGTCTGCTGCTTCTGCCAGTTTGTGGCACTCTGTTATGGGAGCCCTCCCGAGCTAATACTCCGTGCGTGGACTGAACCTCCCACCTCCGTGTTTCTAGCAATACTGTGACGGCTAGCTGGAAAGACCTCCTGTCATCGCTGCCACTGCGAAAGTCAGTCCGCGGTTCAAACGCCACATTTGTCTGCTCACCTATCAGAATGAACCCGTTTTCTGATGTTCTCTCTCCATGCCACCATTAATTCTCATTACAATCCACATGTAGTATCAGCCAGTTGGGACCATGCCGATCTCACTAGGGTCCATTATGGTCTTGCTATATACATTATAGAGCTCGTAAGTCACAACCCAAATTTCAAGGATGTGTTTTTTAAAAACTAACCTTCCAAATTACTTATGAGGTAATCAGTACCTGTAGGGAAAGTAACTATTTCAGCAAGCAACACAATATGACGTAATAGACTTATTATATAATATTGTGTATTACACATTCGTATAATACCTTTGAGTCAGTGCCTTCACAGGAAGTCACGTGCATTTGAGGGTCATGTGTTTGCTGTGATGCTCTGGGCGGCCACGCATGAGCAGAAGGAGCTAGTACCTTCTCCAGGCTTTCTTGTCTTCTTAGTAAGGAATAGACTTGTTCGGTGTTTCTTGGAGTCACGAAGGGAAATATAGGGAAGACGCAGCGAGGTAACTTCCTTTCATGGTGAAGCCAGTCGTACGCTTTATGTCTTAAATGTGATCACTTTCCCTTTCTTTAGTGGCTAACAGTTACCACTGCTCATTTCAGACTCACTGATCCCCCTCTTGCCTCTGCTGACGTTCAACATAACCTGCATTTATGGGAGGACTTTGGAGGGAATGTGGGAAATGTGTGTGACTCCAGAATGAGCCTAATCATCTCCTTCAGGGAGGAGCTGATGTGGGAACTGAAGGACCCCGGCTCCCCCAAGTCTCGGTACATGGTGCCGCCCCTCGGACCAGAAACCGTGGGGAGCGTTCTCCTTGATCCTTGCTCGCCCAGAATTGTGTCGACTCCACCTCCAGGATACATGTCCAGCCTGTCTCCTTTTCTGTCTCTGTTATCACTGCCCTGACTCAGGGCACCTTCCATTCTCACTAGATAACAAAAGAGTTGTCTCGAGGGTCTCCCTGCCTCCACTTGTCTACAACCACTTTCCACACCATCACATACAAGTTTGATCACAATGATGGAGGGTTTGCGATGTGCCAGGGACTGTGGGAAGCACATCTAATCCTCATGACAATTCAGTGAAGTACATTCTGTTATTATTGCCTTTTTACAGGTGAGCAAACTACTGAGAACTTGGGACCTGTCTGAAGTTTCACAGCTCGTAAGTGACAAAACCAGGATCCAAATCCAGCCGGGCCCCCAAACACAATTCAACTGCCTATACTACGCTTTGATAACTCTCCTTCCAAATAAAATCCAAACTCATGAATGTATCAGAAGGGGCTTTCGAAGATCTGCCTCCCAGCTGCTGTTCATCCTCATTTCCCTTCTCCCCCTTCCATGCTCCCAACAGACTGAGCAACGTGCTTACCCACCTCTGTGCCTCTGCACCTGCTGCTTGCTCAGCCCGGAATATGCTTTCTGTCTCTCCTCCTGGCCTCCCTTTTGTGGTGTCTTCTGATTGGATGGGGGCCCACGGGCAGGCAGTGAAGGAATTCACCCAAGGCAGAACCAAAGAGATAGAAGTGAATCAATTGCACTACAAGGGAGAGGCAGGCAGGACAGCAAAGGAGAGACGACAGTCTGTGAGGCGGTGGTGAGGCGCTATAGTTATAGGGTGGAGTGAGGAAGTGTGGGAATGTATGGAATTTTCTCTTTTTTGGTAATCTTAAGAACTGTGCCTGGTTGTAGCCTATGGCTATTTTGAAGTGGGCTGCTTAATGAGCCTGTTTGCGTCCGCTCCGTGGTCACTCTGTGCCCTTTTGTCTTGCTCCAGTTCCCATGGCTCAAGCCTGTTGCCTAGAAGCAGCCTCTAAACCTCGATCAGCATGACTTACGTGTACTGAGCACTTACTGGTGGCAGGCACATTGGCTGTACCATTTCTTCATCATAATAACTCTGTGAGATAGCTACTCTTACCTCTGTTTTATGGAGTGGAAACGGAGCCTTCTAGAGTTGAATAAATTCCCCACTGCCCATAGCTGATGAGTTGAACCAGGTCTGCTGTGGTCAAGGTCCTGCCCAATTATTTTTAAAAATTAAGGTATTATGTACAAAAAAATTCACCCTCTTTAAGTGTGCAGTTTGATAAGCTTTGGTAATGATATGACATCACCACCACTGCTACAATATAGAATGGTTCTCCCACTTTAAAAACTTCCTTGTGCCCACCCCCACTCCAGCAACCACCAGTCTGCTTTCTGTGACTCTAGGAAAGTCAAACAGTATACAATCTTTTGTCTTCCGTGTTTGACATCTTTCACTCATTTGATGTCCTTGAAATTCATCCATATTGTTGCACACATTAATATTTTGTTCCTTTTTATTGCTAACTGATACTCTACACTATGGATATACCATAGTTGTTTATCCATTCACCAACTAATGGGATATGAGTTGCTTTCAGTGTTTGGCTATTAAGAATAAGGCAGCTCTGAATATTCATATACATATCTTTTTGTGGACATATGTTGTCATTTCTTTGAATAAATACCTAGGAGTGGAATTACAAGGTCATATGGTAAGTCTATGTTTAACTTAACAAGAGACAGCCATACTATTTTCCAAAGTGGCTGTACCATTTGGCCCCACCAGTTTTACTTCTTTTCTTATACTTCTTTTCTTATATTCAAATACCTGGTATTTGTTTTTCTTGTCTAATTACACTGCTGAGCACATTCAGTACAATGTTAAATAGAAGTGGTGACAAGAGATACCCTGGCATTATTCCTGATCTTAGGTAGAAAGTATTGACATTAGCTGTAGGCTTTCATACCTTAGATTGAAAAGTCCCTTTCTATTCCTAGTTTCCAAATGGATTTCTCATGAAAGGGTGTTGAAATATGTCACAGGCTTTTTCTGCCTTTATTGAAATAATCATATGACTTGTCTCCTTTATCTTATTAATGGTGTGAGTTGCATTGATTCATTTTTAGATGTTAAATAAATCTTGCATTCCCAGGATAAGTACCACTTAGTCATGATGTGTTATCCTCTTTATGTATTGTTGGAGTCAATTTGGTAATATTTTTGAGGGTTTTTGTGCCCATGTTCATGAAGAATACTGATGTGTGAAGTTCTCTTGTGATCTCTGTCCGATTTTGGAATCTAGGTAACACTGGCTTCATAAAATTACTTGGAAAGTGTTCCCTCCTCTATTTTCTTAGAGTTTGTATAGGATTGGTATTCTCATCTCCTTCAGTGTTTGAAAGAATTCATCAGTGAAGCAATCTAGACTTAGGGTTTTCTTTGTGGAAGATTTCTAATCATGATGTCAATTTCTTTTATTGACATAGGTTATTAAAGTTTTCTATTTCTTCTTTGGTCAGTTTTAATAATTTGTATTTTTCAAGAATTTTGTCCATTTCATCTAGGTTGTTAAATTTATTGGCATAAAATTTTCTTACTATCTTTGTAATTCCTAGAGAATCTGTATTGATGTCCTTTGTGCCATTCCTGACATTGAGAATTCATGGCATTTTTCTTTTCTTAATCAGTCTGGGTAGAAGTTTATCAATTTTATCAGTTTTTTTAAAGAATAAAGTTTGGTTTTATTGATTTTCTCTATTTTTCTGTTTTCTCTTTTATTGATTTCTGCTTTAATTTTTATTGTTCGTTGATTTGGCTTAAAATTTTTCTTCTTTTTCTGGTTTCTAAGCTTATAGGTCAGAACACTGATTTGAAACCTTTCTTCTTTTCTATTATAGACATTTAAAGCCAGGCATTTCTTTCTAAGTACTGCTTTAGCTGAATCCCACAAATTTTAATATGCTATGTATTTATTTTCATTCAGAACATTTTCTAACGTATCTTGTATTTCTTCTTTGATCTATTGATTATTCAGAAATGTATTGCTTATCAATTTTGGAGGAAACTGGGAAGATGGTAGAGTAGAAAGACTTTAAGCTCACCTCATCTCACAGATACAACTAAATAACACTTATGTCAGCATAAAGAACACAGAAAATGACCTAAAGACTGACAGAAAAACTCCACAACTAAAGGTAGAGAAGAGGCCACATTGAAGAAGGTAGGAAGGGCAAAGACATGGTTTAGGAGTGAAAAGGATCATGGCTGTCCATGGCAGGGAGGGAGCCAGTGGTGCAGAGAAGGGTGAAAAACAGACTATGACACTGGGGAGTGCTCACAAGGAAGACAAATCCCCATAACATTTGGCTTTGAAAGAGAGAGGGGCCAAATTTCATGAGTTCTTACAATGAGCAGGACTTAGAGCCTAGAATTTTAAAGATCAGCAGGCTCAGCTCTGGAAGAGCCCAGAGGCAAAAGGAAGCTGAATCCCTGCCCTTAAAGAGACAGCATGACAGACAGCCTGTTCAGATACAGTGTAGAACCAGCAGTTTGAAAAACACTGGGACAGATGGGAAGGAACAATTTACCCATCTCAGAGCAAGAACTAGAGAGGCAGGGATCATGGGGAGACCCCTCCAGGAACGAAGGACCTGGAACATGCCATTTCCTGGTGGCAGGTCTCCTTTCACAAGCAGACCACTGCACACCTTGTGCCTGGGTAGTGCAGTTGTTTAAGCATTCGACTCTTGGTTTCAGCTCAAGTCCTGATCTCATGGCTTGTGGGATCGGGCTCCACATCAGGGTCCATGCTCAGTGGGAGTCTGCTCGGATATTCTCTCCCTCTGCCCCTTTCCCTGCTCATGCTCGCTCTCTCTCTCTCTCTCTCTCAAATAAATAAATAAATCTTTTTAAAAAATGCACTCCACCCCTGCAGGGGGCCAAACACTGTGACAATAGGCAATGAGAGCCTCTGTAGACAACTGGAGCAAAGCAAAAAGAGGCCAGGACTCAACAACAGAGCACACACACACACACAGAGGAGACACTCCCTGACGTGCAGGTCCTGGGGAACAGAGCCACTGCACTGCAGGACACTACAGGACCTCTTCTTCATAAGGCCACTGCCGCCAAGAGCAAGAGACATAGCTGACTTTCCTAACACAAAGAAACAGACACAGACAGTTAGAATGAGGAGACAAAGAAATATGTCCCAAATGAAAGAACAGGACCAAACCACAGCAAGAGCCCTAAGGAAAATGGATATAAGTAATATGCCTGATAGAGAATTTCAGGTAATGATCATAAAGATATTCACTAGACTTGAGAAAAGAGTGGAGGACATCAGTAAGACCGTTAACAGAGAGATAAAAAAAGAACCAATCAGAGATGAAAAACATAGTAAATGAAATTAATACTCAGTGGAATAGATAACATGCTAGATGAAGCAGAAAAATGAATGACTGACCTGGAAGATAGAGTAATGGAAAGTAACCAAGCTGAGCAAATGAGAGAAAAAAATTATGCAAATTGAGAAGAGTCTTAGGGAACTCAGTGATTCCATCAAGTGTAATAACATTCGCATTATAGGGATCCCAGAAGAAGAAGAGAGAGAAAAGGGGGCAGAAAATTTATTTGAAGAAATACTAGCTGAAAACTTCCCTAATCTGGGGAAGGAGACAGACACCTAGATCCAGGAAGCACAGAGATTCCCCCAGAAAACACATAGTAATGAAAATGGCAAGAAGTAGTGACAAAGAGAGAATTTTAAAAGCAGCAAGAGAAAAGAAGACAATTACATACAAGGGAAACCCCAGAGGCTATCCACAGATTTTTTAGCAGAAACTTTGCAGGCCAGAGGAGAGTGGCATGATATATTCAAAGTACTCAAAGGAAAAGATCTGCAGCCAAGAGTACTCCATCCAGAGTAGGAGAGACAGAGCTCCTCGGACCAACAAAACCTCTAGGAGTTCCTGACCTCTAAACCAGCCCTACAAGAAATGTTAAAGAGGACTCTTCAAGTGGGAAGGAAAGAACATAAGTGAGAGTGTGAAAAGTAAAAAACACAAGAGCAGTAAAAATTAGTATATCCATAAACATCAGTCAAGGGATTCATAAAATAAAAGGATGTAAAATGTGACACCATAGACCTAAGGGGTGGGGGGAGGGGAGCAAAGAATGGGTTCTAACTTAAATAACCATCAACTTAATATAGACTGCTATATGCAAATGTTAAATACAAACATTATGGTAATCGCAAATCAAAACCCCCTAATAAATATGCAAAGAATAAACAGAAAGGAATCCAAGTAGATCATTAAAGAACGTCGAGGAACCCAAAAGAAAGCAAGAGAAGAAAGGATCAAAGAAAAACTATGGAAATAACCACAAGACAACTAACAAAATGGTAATAAATGCATATCTATCCATAATCACACTGAATGTAAGGGGACTGAACACTCCAATCCAAAGACATAGGGTGACAGAGTGGATTAAAAAAACAAGACCCATCTCCCTGGTGCAGTCGGTTAAATGTCTTGGCTCGGGTAATGATCTCAAGGTCATGAGATCGAGCCCCAAGTCCGGCTCCACACTACGCAGAAGGAGTCTGCTTGAGATTCTCTCTTCTTTTCCCTCTGCCCCTCCCGCTCATGCTCTCTCTCTCTAAAATAAATAAATAAATCTTTTAAAAAAATACATAAAGACACCTGCAGACTGAAAGAGAGGGGATGGAGAAACATTTATCGTGCAAATGGAGGTGAAAAGAAAGCTGGGCTAGCCATACTTCCATTGGACAAATAGCCTACAAATATTTCTACTGCTCTTTCCCTCTTTCCCTCCTTCTGGTATTGTAATTACCGGTATGTTATAACTGGTAGCTGCCCCGCAGTGCTTGAATATCGTGTTCTGCTTTTCTCAATCCTTTATTCTCTTTGTCTTTCAGACCCGGAGGTTTCTACTGCTATGTCCTCAAGCTCAGAGTCTCTCTTCAGCCACGCCCAGTCCGCTAACAAAGTCCACCAAAGACATGCTTCACTTCTCTTACAGTGTTTTTGATGGCTAGCCGTTCTTTTGTGTCCTTTCTTAGAATTTCCATCTCTCTGCTTTTAGGCTTATGCTTGCTGCTTTATCCATTAAAGCCCTTAGCATCTTAACTGTAGCTGTTTTCAATTCCAGGTCTGATACTGCTAGAATTCCTGTCATTTCTGAGTCTCTTTCTGGGGCTCGTTCAGTCTCTCTCAACTGCGTTTTTTGCCTTTTGGTGGGCTTTGCGATTTTTTTCTTGATACCTCAATTGATGTACCAGATAAAAGCAACTGCTGTAAATTGACTTCAAGTAATGGGGTGACGGGGTGCAGGGAGGGGATGCATTCTACAGTCCTGTGATTGGGTCTTGGGGTTTCCGTGAGCCTGTGCCCCGGGACTGTGGGCTTCACCACTGCTTCTCAGTCCCCTCCCTCTCAGGTGCGACAGGATGGCCAGAGGCGGCTGGAGCCGGGTATTTCCCTTCCTCCAGGTCAGTTAGGCTCTGATATTACCGCAGCGGGTCAGGCTCTGTAAGTTCGCTTTCCCTGAGGGCAGACTTTGTTAAGAACAGAATGCAATGGTTGTTTCAAACAGTTCACTTTACCCTCCCACTGCCAGAAGCACGAGGGGAATTTTCTCTGATATTCACTATGAGAACCTTGTCTAGTTCCTGGAGGTCAAACTCACAAAAGTGTGGGGGCCCCTCTGACTGGGTCCCCCTGATGTTTCTGTCTCTTGTGCCCATCCACACTGAGCCCCCCACAACGTGCCCAGGAGAGTTCAGGCTTTCCTGCCCCAGCCCCGGGTCGCACACAGCTTCTGCTCCAGGAACGTGTAATTCCCTGCATCAGCCTGTCAGTCACAGCAGCTTGTTCCGTGACTTCGCTTCCCGGACAGGCCCGAGGACAGCTGTCACTGTGTCCGTTTGTTCAGTTTTTCTCGTTATGAGGGAGAGTGGCGACTCCCGAGCTCCTTACACGTGGGACCAGAAACCTAAGATCCTTGACGAATTACTTTTACTTTTGGTCATTCTCCGGGACTCAGCTTAGGTGTTCTCTGACTTTCGTGCCTGGCCTGAGTGTCCCCTCCATCCACCCTGCTGGCACCCTGTGCTTCCTCTAATCACAGCTTAGAAAACCAGGCCATTTCTAGGATAATTATGGCACATGACCCAACCTGTGCTGGTCACAGAAAGCTTTCCAGGGGATGGGACTCTCAGAGCCCTGAGGACAATGACAAGTGAACCAGGTGGAGAGAGCTTCTTTGTTTCTATGACTGTCTGCCTTTTTAGATTCTAAACTCTCGGAGGACAAGCCCCACAGTTTATTCAGGTTTGCGTCCCCAGCATTCAGGAATTGCTGAAGGTAGCAAGTGAGTGGGATTTAATACCCGGACAATGAAAGGAAGGGCGGTGTATCAGTTCGGAGCAAGAAAAACACCGGAACAAACTTCACCGAGTGTCCAGGGAACCAGCAACAGTCTGGTGTGCTTGGAGCAGCGTATTGTCCGTGAAGCACTGGGACAGACAAGCTGGCACCCACTGACGGAGGACCGTGAATGCAGACAGGGCGGGAGAGCCGCAGGCCAGGGAGCAGAGCAGTCCTCTCTACGCACCCCTGCTTCCTGCAAACAATGGCCGTGAGCAAGCCATTCCCACAGTAGGGTTTCCTAGATTCCCCATCTGCAGCTGAGAAGTATTTTTAAAATAAAACTCTTTTTAAAATTTATTTATTTATTTATTTTGGTGAGAGAGAGAGAGTTTGCAAGCAGGGAGAAGAGCAGAGGGAGAGAGAGAATCTCCAGCAGACTCTGTGCTGAGTGTGGAGCCTGACACGGGGCTCGATCTCACGACTCTGAGATCAGGACCTGAGCCGAAATCAAGGGTCAGATGCTTAACCAACTGCACCACCCAGGAGCCCTAAAATAAAACTCTTAATGGGGAATCTGAGTGGCACAGTCGGTTAAGCGTCCGAATCTTGGTTTCGGCTCAGGTCACAATCTCAGAACCGTGAGATGGAGCCCTGTGTCGGGCTCCACACTCAGCATGGAATAGGCTGAAGAGATTCTCTCTCTCCCTCCCTCTTCCTCTGCCCTTCTCCCCACTTGCTCTCTCTCTCTCTCTCAAATAAACAAAGTCTTAAGAAAATAAACTCTTAGCATTCCAAATGAAGGATGGATTAACTCTGTAACTATCTAAAACGTTTGATAGCCTGGACAGGCCCAGTTTTTCTGCTTGACTGATGAGGGCCACACCTCTCCCAAGGATCCCCTCTCCCAGGGCCAAACCCTCCACTGCACCCCAGCTCCGGGAGGCTGGTCCCCAGAGGCTGAGAGAGAGCTCTGAGTCAGCGAAGTCCCCTTGTCTATGAAAAGGGTAGCATTTGCATGGACACCTTCTCATTGCCAAAGAAGCGATGTGGGAGCCCAGAGACAAGCGCAGGAAAGATCAAGCTGCTCTCGTGAGCACCAGCCCCTGCCAGGTGGGCATTCCGTGGCATTTCTGGCCTCCTCTCTCCAGCAGCTGAAGGCCCCTGGACATACCCCTGGGACGGGTTCTGCCAATGGAGCTCTACCACTAAATTAGAATGTTCCGTGACATCACTGCGAAGAAGTCCCTCGGGGACCTTTCTTCAAGCAGAGCATGTGACCCTGCAGGATAAGGCAGAGTGGGATTAAAGGAGAGGAGAGGTGACAATCTGTGTTGCTGGACGCATCTAAGTCATTTTTAATTTTGACATTCACAGGGGGAACAGATGGCTGATAGGGTAAATTCAACCGCCGGCTTTGTTCAGCTTGTTGGTGAGCCACAAGTCAGGAAAGTTCCCGTTAGAAATCTGTTTTCTCTCCAAAAATTGAAAGCCCTGGCATCGCTGGACCCATTTTCCCATGACAGCTCAGCAGTTTAAAGCTGACAGCAGCCGCCCGCTCATGGGGCTTGAACACCCTCCAGTCGCCGCCCCTGCCCACGCCGCTCACGGAAGCGCACCTGCCTGGCTCCTCGCTGCGAGGCAGCTGAGATTTCCAACCCCCGGGTCAAAGATTCCTTAGCTCTTGTTATTTTTTAAAATTATTTTTCTAAGGAAAGGTAAATCTGTTCTCATTTTTATTTTTTTATTTTAAGTCCAGCTGTGTGCGTGTGTGTGTGTGATGGAATATTATTCAGCCATTAAAAAGAATGAAATCCTTAGCTCTTTGTAAACTTGCTTCTCTTTCCTCTCCTTCTGCCTTTCTAGCCTCTTCACTCATAATGGGCACAGATGGTTTTCCTATCCTCAGAATCTCATTAAATTATTTTTATGAAACGCCGTAGATAGAACCCGGACAGGACTCACTGACTTTCCTCTGTGGTGTGAAAAAGTAAAAGAGCAGGGTCCAGAGAAATGACATTTTGTTCTAGACCTGCCTGCTGCCTGTCTTGTAACCACTGTGTACTTGGCCACCAGCACCACGCCCCCCACCGGGCGCTCGGCTACCTGCTCTGGGCGGATGAATGCAGCTTATCAGGGTCTCATTTCCTCGCTTCACCAGCCGGTCTCCAAGCATCATCCAGCACTGCTTTCTCTGGCTCCGTAAGGGCAAGGGCTGTGTTCTGGTGACTTCACATGGCAGAATGACAGGGTGGCAGGCAATGACTGGAAAGTCTGCCTGATGTTCATTCCAGTTGGCTGGAGCCTATAAACATTGGTTGCTTCTGTGCTAAGTCTGGATATACAGAGATTAGCAAGATGCAGGGCTGGTCCCAGGCAATCTCCTGCAACTGATGAACAAGAAAACCAGTTATTAACACAGCCACCAAGCCCGTACCTCTTGCACACTTGTGCCTGCCTCACCTTGTGTGTGTTTGTCTTCTGACTTTCCCTCTGGGAAACTACTAGCACCTCTGGCCGAGAGCTTCTGCTTGCGGTTAGGAGAATGGAGCCTCTGTAACGATGGTAGTTACAAAACAGAGAAGCTAAAATGCTCCTTCCTCTGGGAGAGGCAACCCAGACCTCAGATTGCATTAGGACCTGCATGGTTAACAGCAGCTCATCTCCTGGAAGCTGACTTTGGTTGGGGGAGTGGAGAGGAGGCAGGGGAAATGGCACAGCCCGGAGGCGGCAGGTCGGCAAGCACAGTATAGACTCCTGTCTATGGCACAGGCTACCAGTAACTCTCAGCTGGTGGTCAACTCTTGTCAAAGAACTTAATAGGCATCAGCCTTACTTTCCCCTAATTTTATCCTTAAGCTGGTCTATTGCACTGAAAAGAGATCAAAGTTCAATCAGACCGTAGAACTGTCTGGAAAAAAACAGCCTGGAGGGGGGTGGGGGAGCGGGAGGCTTACAGGTGCAGAGCCATACCCTCACTCATTCATCTCTGCAGGGCTGTCCTAAGCCCTGCTCACACTGGGCGCAGACTGAGATGTACGGGGCTTGCCCAAAGCCGGGGCCCCAGGGCCCCAAAGCCGGCCTTCTGATACTGGCTGGCACCTGCTCTGCCCCACAGCTCAGCACCCCCTCCCTACGGCTACACCATTCAGTGTCCCCCCCAGGCCCTGGGATTCCTTCTGGTCTGAATGAAGCAGGCGGGCTTGAACATCCTTGAACTCAGCTCTCTGGGACTCCACGTGAAGTCTGTGTACTTGCTGTGTGACACTGCTCTATCCCTGGTGATGTTAACTGGATATTGCTTTGTTCCTACCACTGAGTTTCCCTCCCCAACCTATGGTCCCGTTCTTATTACGGGCCCCTGGCTTTTTCCTTTTTCTGGTAACTGCCCAGAAACACCCTCCCCTCTCCCCCATGCATGCCTCTGGGATCCAGGCCCTCCCACCAGACCCCTTCTTCTTTTTTAAAAAAGATTTATTTATTTATTTATTTATTTATTTATTTATTTATTTGAGAGCACAAGCAGGGGGAGGGGCAGAGGGAGAGAGAAGCAGACTCCCTGCTGAGTATGGAGCCCGATGTGGGGCTCGATCTTACTACCCAAGATTGTGACCTGAGCTGAAACCAAGAGTGCGATGCCCAACCGACCAAGCCACCCAGGCGCCCCCTCCCAGCCCCCTCCTGGGTTAGAACTGGGATGGCTGGCATTTGCCGAGTGTCTTCAGTGTGCCCCCACTGGTGCAGATACTTTGACATGTTACGCCTTTCTGTCCCCACGGCACTTGGGCAAGGCCAGTCCAGTCCCCAGCGCAGACGTGAAGAACAGTGAAGGTATTGAAGCTCGGAGGCAAAAGGCCATTTCCCAAGATCACCCACTGGGAAGCCGAGGAGCAGAGGTCCGAAGTGTGGGCAGCCAGGCTTAAAGGCTTTTTGTGCTTCTCTCTCCACCCTGGGGGCTCCCAGGGACCAAGGCACGGCTCCCAGCACAGCTGAATCTGGCCCCTCCCTGCCCACCACCCTCCCCGAGCCCAGGGACTTCTAAGCGCGGCTCAGCCTGGATGTGTCACAGCGCAGTCCCGTCCTGTTGCGTGGGGTCCCCGGCTGTGATGACTCGACCCCGTGGTGCCCACCAGGCTTTGGGGGAAAAAACAAAACTCTGGAGCCCCTTGGGCTTCAAATGGACTTTTCCACTTCATGGCTCACTGTGTTTTTCTGCTTCTCTGAGCCTCACTTTCCCGTCATAAAGTGTCATGACAAAGCCTTACCTCAGACTGGCTGGACGGATACAAACCAGGCTACCCTTTAAGATCCCGAATTGAAAAGCTGTTTCTCTGTCCATGCATCTGGACTCATTGTTTAAAACTTTGTTTTAAAGCGGAGTATAGGGGCGCCTGGGGCACTCAGCTGGTTCAGCGTCTGCCTCCGGCTCAGGTCATGATTCCGGTGCCGGGGGTCCAGCCCCTTGTGGGGCTCCCAGCTCAGCCAGGAGTCTGCTTCTCCCTCTGCCTGCTGCTCCTCTCCCCCCACCCCCACCCCTGCTCGCAGGCGCATTGCGCATGTGTTCTCTGTCAAATAAATCAATTCTTTGAAAAAATACAATAAAACAAAGCTGAGTGTTAAAAAGAAAGCAACACAGAGCTGAGCTGACACTTGCAATATCCCAGACGATATGCCGTTGAAATCAGGCCGCCGCACGGTACACAGATCGGCTGTGACAGTGTCACGGGCATTTGTCAGGAACCCGCCGACAGGCAGCAAAGGCGGCGGGAGACCACGGTCACATCGAGGTGCCACGCCTCCTTCCAGGAGGGGCCTCTGCGACCACTGCTGACAGTTTTCTTCAGGCTCCATCAATGTTTTCCGTTGTTTAAAGACACACATTAATTTAAAGTCTCCTCCCATTCTCTCTGTAAATTACGGCATTCAGATGAAGTGGCAGCTGCTGTAATTAAGACACAGTTAATTGCCTATCTCCTTAATTGCAATGATAGGATTTTGACAGTTTGGTAAATAAGAATTGTTTGGTTTCCTCTGGCAACTTCAGCCTTGGCTTCCCTCACAAACGCTGAGTCACCCAACGCAGGGACAAAGGGCTGTGGTTGGAGAAGACAGAGTGGGGAGGACGCCCGTTCACCTGCAGTCCCGCTTGCCCTAGGCGGGAAGACAGGCAACGGTGGAAGCTGGAGGCGTGGGCCAAGGAGGCGCCGGAGGAACCGCACCCCGGTCGGGAGTCACTGAGTGCCCACCCAGCATCCGACCCCACGTCCGGAATGGCCGAGAAGAACGGTGGGTCACAGCAAGAACTTTGGGGTCACGTGGCCTGGGGCTCAGAGCCCCTCTGCACCCCCCTGCAGCTTTTCTGCATGTTCTCAAATGCTTCCTGGTCTCCTTTGCTTCTGCCAAATCCATTTGGCAGTAGCCACTTCATAACATTTCAAGACTTAAGAAAAATCACCTTGTAAAGTGCCTTAGCCACGCGCATCAGGCTCGTGGTGAGCGGTCAACACACGGAAGCCACGTTGCAAGCATGACTCTGGCGCCAAAACGTACGTGCACAAATGCGTTTCCATTTTTTTTTTCCTGTAAACTGAATCTTGACCAGAGTCTACCTTCCAGGTTCCCATCTCGCATTTCTCTGGAGTCTTGCCACCTTCCAATAATACCGATTCAAGTGATTAGCATCAGAAAAACTGGACCTAATTCTCAGAGCCTCTGGGGGGCTGTAGTCTCTGGCACTGCAGAGACACAGAAGAGGAAGAAAACAGGTTTCCACGATAAAACCGTACAAAGGCTCCTATCCTACCCTGGTCATTAGTAGCACTCAAAAGATGACTGTTAGCTCTGATCGCACTGTGAAAACCAAGGTATTTGTCAGTCCTTGCTTCCCAGAGGCCACACTCAAAAGGGTCTTAGTGACAATGACCTCTGGCTCTCTGTTGGGGCCACGGTTTTGTACTCAAATCCCTGTGCTTCCCGAAGCATAAAATGAAGGAAGCAGTGGTATCTGAGATGTAACAATGTTTCAACGAATGAATGAATGCAGGGAAGTGAATGGGTGGAAGAAATCCATTTAAAAACTAAGAGAGCCTTTAAGGAAGGTGGATCTTGTCCTGCTCAGCACACATAGGGGTTCGGCTCTGCAGAGCGGGGGGTTAAACAAGATCGGAGCTCCCGGCACTTTCCTCTAAACAAAGTCCAAAGGAAGGTGGTCAAGAGTGTTTTGGTGGCTTCCCGATCCTGAGGAAGCCAGCCTTCCTCAAGCTTGCTCTTCCAGCCTCCTCAATGCACGGCTTGCATTGCATGGTCCCAAGACTGCTGCAGTCCCAGCATCTTACCTGCATTCTTAGGTCAGGAGAAGGCCATGCCTCCTTCTAAAGCTATGCGCCAGAGACAGTACAAAACTCTTCCAGTGGCATTTACTAGCCCAGAGTTAGATGCAGAGCCCCACGCAGATGTGGCCGATGCGGACCTGGCCACCCAGCCGGCTGACGCTGGTGCAGACCTCCCTGGGCACCATAATCCTTGCTCAAGCAGGGGCCACTGAAAGCCATGCTCCCAAGGCAGGTAGCTCACACTGGCAGCTGCCAGCCAGCTCCGCGCTTACCTACCCAACTAACCAGGTCACCAGCCAATGGGCCACCTCAGACACTGATTTTCTACGATGAGACAGAAGCAGTTCTTAGGCTTTGGGCTTTAAAAACCTGTTGCATTTCTCTTCCCCCAAACCTAATCCCCCGAGCCTAGACTCCAAGCTGGTAGGGGTCCTTGCTCAAGCGGACAACTTTTCTGCTCAGTGTTGTTCTCTAGTCTGTTCGTCTTTACACATATTTTCTCGAACAGATGAAGGGGAGGCTGAGAAATACGGTCTTCGGCAGAGTCAATCCTGACCTTGGCTAAAAATTGCGAATTCTCTTACTGAAGAAGAAGGACAGCCTGGATACTGGGGGACAAATCATAGCCTTTATCATTCCCCGAAACTGAAGAAGCTGGAGTTTAAAGTAAACAATGATGTAAATACATAACCATGCCCCTATGCCCTCTCCATGCTGATGTCTTGAGAGGGTTTTGCACACCTTTGCATAATGATATTGTGGGCTTGGGGCAATCTTATCTAGATCCTAAGTGGCCAGATGACCAAGCGACATTTGTGTCTATCTGAAGAATGCCATGGGGCATATGCAGCTGTCACTGGGGCCCAAGACAACAAGGAAGCATTTGCTTCTTTAACTCCCCAATGTGCAGTCCAGTAAAAAGAACACTGGTCTTGGGGTCAGGGGTTCCGAGCTGAATTAGGAACCAGAGCTCAGCCATCTAGCGAGTGAGTGATTTTGTGTATGTGCCGGGACAGAAATAATAGTTAAACAACTAACGCCTGATGAGATGTTACCAAGTACTGGGCACCCTGCTACATGTTTTGTATAGATTGGATCCTATTTCCCCAGTGGCTACATTCTTGCTATGTGATCCCAACCCCTGAAGACAGGCTGTGTCATTTTCATATCAGTTTCAATGCCCTAGGGCACCAGGAAGCCCTGTCTGGGGTCCCAAGACCTGTCCTCGTGCCTGCCTCCTGAGGTTTGGGAATTCTCATCATTCCTCCACTCTAACAGCCTTCCAAGAGATTAATTTTTAATCAAGTTAATAGTAATCATTTGTAGAACTTAAAACCAAAAGAATTTTATCCAACTTGTTCAGGTTTTTTTTTAATCACTTTATAACATATGATTGACATACACCTTGGTTAAGTCTTTCAAAGCATATAATATGCCAAATCTCTCATATGTGGTACTCTTGCCAAAAATACCTACTTAGCATCTAATCATGAGAAAATGAGGGAAAAAATGAGATTAACACATCGACTGTGAGACATACATCAGCTAGTATGAAATCGTAAAGCAAGTCATTCTCAGGGAATGCCGACAAAGTCACTGTTAGGGATTAGAAGGGGCCAATGTGATTACCAGACTTAATGTGTGAGCTTTGACAGGCTCTTGGATCATTAAAAAAAAAAAAAGATCAGCTTTAAAAAACATTTTGGGGTCAATTTGGACTGTGTATGGATGGTATGATAGCATTAGTGTTACTTCTCTTCAGCGGGACAATACACTGGGTTAATGACAAAGATTCTGATTCTTCGGAGGTGTGCTAAAATGTTTCAGGTTAGGTGTGATGATGTCTACTTTCCGATGATTCAGAAAAGAATATATAGATAACACGGCAAGAGGTGGAAACCTGCAAAACGAGGTGAAAGGTACATGGATGTTCGTTACATTATTCCTTCAACTTTTCTGTGAGTTTGAAAATTTTCTAAATAAAGTGAGGAAAGTGTCCAAAGTGCAAGTGTCTGACAGGACAGATTTATGATAATGAGGCAGCGTGACACACCTACTCCACCTAGTTCTCGAGGCTGGGACTGACCCATACAATTACAGCTAACCTTTGTGAACTATCGAAGGGCTGCCGCAGGCATTATCTCTTAGAGTCCTAGTGGGAATGAGCCTCATGTGGTAGGTTTTAGTGCCCCCACTTTATAGCCAGGGTGCAGAGTCGACTGGCAGAGCCCCAGTCCTGGCCTGGGTCTGACCAGGAGCAACCTTGGTTTTCCTCACTCCCTGAGGGCCAGTGCGGGAAGGAACACCTGGCAGGTCCTGCTGATACATTATGTAGCATTTGACTGACAAAGAGAAATTTTTATTTTAATTTTGTTATTTTTCAAAATCGAAGTATAGTTACTATACAATGTTACCTCAGTTTCCGGTATACGACACAGTGAGTGGACGATTCCACACATGACCCTATACTCACCGTAGTAAGTTAGTCACCATCTGTCACTACACAGCTTTATTATGTTATTGACTATATTCTCTATGTTGTACTTCTCACCTCTGTGACTTTTTCATTTTATAACCGGAAGTGTGTACCCCTTAATCCTTTGTTACCTTTGAAAATTGTTATAGGCATACTGTCTTAGAGAGCTCTGAAGTTTTTGGATTAATATTTTTTAATTTGCATACAGTTGACACACTATGTTACGTTAGCTTCAGGTGTACGACATAGTGATTTGACAAGTGTCTGCGTCACGCCACAAGCGTAGCTGCCATCTTTCACCACACAGTGCTATTACAATACCATTGACTACACTCCCTATGCTGTGCCCTTCATTCCCATGACTTGTTCATCCCCCAACCGAAAGCCTGTATCTCCCTCTCCCCTTCATCCATTTAGCCCAACCCCCACCCCCTTCCCTTCTGACAACCATCGGTTTGTTCTCTGGATTTATAGGTCTGATTCTGCTTTTCGTTTGTTTATTTGTTGATTTTGTTTTTTAGATTCCACATATGAATGAAATCATATGGTATTTCTCTTTCTCTGACTTATTTCACTTGATATCAAACTCTCCATGTCCATCCATATTGTTACAAATGGCAAGGTCTCATTCTTTTTTATGCCTGAGTCATACGCCATTGTAAATATATACCCCTTCTTCTTTATCCATCCCGGTGTCAGGGGACGCTTGGGCTGCTTCTGTATCTTGGCTGTGGTAAACCAGGCGGCCATACACACTGAGGTGCGTATGTCTTTTCAAGTTAGTGTCTTCATTTTCTCTGTGTAAATACCCGCTAGTAGAATTAATGGGTTATATGGTGTTTCTATTTTTAATCTTTTAAAAGATTTTATTTATTTACTTATTTATCTATCTATTTATTATTTATTTATTTATTTGAGAGAGCAAACAGAGGAGGGGGAGGGACCAGCAGACTCTACGCTGAGCGCAGAGTCTGACGCTGGGCTCAATTCCATGTCCATGACCCTGAGATTGTGACTTGAGCCAAAATCAAGAGTCGGAGGCTTAACTGACTGAGCCACCCAGGCGCCCCTCTATTTTTAATTTTTCCACAGTGGCTGTGCCCGTTTGCATTCCCACCAACAGTGCAGAAGGGTTAGTTTTTCTCCACCTCCTCGCCAAGACGTACTTCTCGTCTTTTTGAGTCGCGATATTCTCACAGGTATGAGGTGATGTCTCCTTGTGCTTCTGATTGGCATTTCCCTGATGATCGGTGTGGAAATTTTGAATTTTTAAATAAGATTTCAGGACACCAGAAACTTGAGAATAATTTCTGAATCATTGCAAAGAAACGTTTTCTTTGTCCTGCATCTTCTGTGCCCTCTTTTACTGCAAGAGTCTCTAAGCATCACGCGCACACCCCCCCCCCCCCCCCGGGCTTGACTGGAGGCAGAAGGAGCGTGCAGGCGCTGCGGTTCTTTGAAAGGGAGAGGAACTTTGGCTTCGGCTGCATCCCGTAGAGCTTCCTGGGCAGCACTGTCCGAGGCGGAAATTTGCATGGGGAGTCCTGTTGTAGCGTTCATGGAACACCACTTACCGGATGTGACGAGTGGATAAGCTGAATGGTGAATGGTGAGCCACTTGTCACAGGGGCCTCAGCCAACGCCGTGGAGAGCTCCAAGGCTAGGATGGAACTTCAGAGATGTCCCAAACTGTGGCCAGGGAGCTAGACTTCCATAGCCGCATCATAACCGCTTGTTGGGTGTGGGGTGCCCCAGGGAGGGTGTGTGGTCTTGACGGAGGCTACTCTTTTTAGTGGAAGGGCATTCTTGTGGCAGGAACTGAACTATGATCTGTCGGAAGGCAATAGTTTCTGCTGGGGCACTAGAACTTCAGCCCTAAATGGGGATCAGGAGGTGCAATCTGCCTCAACTGAGCTAAGATCCAGCCAGACTCGTTTCATTGTCATGTCTACTCTTCTTAATCTAGAAGAGTTTCTCAGCCTTTCTTTATCTTTCTTGACTTCCTCATTTTTAAAGAGTTCAGGCCAGTGATTTTGTAGAATACACAAGCTTGTCTATCTTGCCTTAGGATTAGAGTTCAGGTTTTATGCTTTTGATTTGGCGTCTTTCCTCCCTTAACAGATTCTGCGCCTCCCCACAGGTGAGGTTGTTACTTGGTCTCATTAGTCTCGTGGCCAGAAGGGGAGAAGAGGGTAGGCTCTGATGGCAAGAGGTGGCCTCCACATTTTCTCCTTGCAATCAAGCAAAGGCGGAACAACAACCCTTAACAGAGAGGAGTGGGCCACCTCTGCAGGCCCAGAGAATTCAGACGAGTCTTGAGTTTTCAAGGGCCTGAAGAGTAATGACCCTTTTTCCCTTATCCCAAATCTTAGGTTGCCACTGCTTTCCAACCATGGCCTTGACATTGGCACAGCAAAGTTTTGAGATTGGTCTCTGGGCCACTGCTACCCTTATATTTCAGAACTGAGCCTGAGTCTCACCTGTTTCTGCCCTCCTATCACAGCAAATCAGTCTCTCCATTTACTGCAAAGGGCGTCCTCTGCTTTCACAATTTGCCTCATTAATGATTAATCACCCTGAGATGTTCACTGTCTTACTACAAAATAGAGGCGCACTCATCAAGAGCCATCCAATTTCTTTGCTTTATAATTACTTCTTCCTCTGACCTCCCAAAGGCCTGAGAGACGCCCCTGCCAGAGTATTCTATCTTACTCATATCCGATCTTTTTGTACAGTAAGGAAAGTCTTAACAATTGCTTCACTACAGAAAGCCAAGGGCTATCCTTTTTTTTTTTTTTTTTAAGATTTTTTTCATTTATTTGACAGAGAGAGAGACTGCCAGCGAGAGGGAACACAGGCAGGGGGAGTGGGAGAGGAAGAAGCAGGCTCCCAGCGGAAGAGCCGGATGTGGGGCTCGATCCCAGGACTCTGGGATCACGCCCTGAGCCGAAGGCAGAGGCTTAACGACTGAGCCCCCCAGGCGCCCCCCAAGGGCTATCCTTGCTCCACTTACCACCAGTGGGGAGGTCCTCACCCGTGGTCTGCCGTGGGTGATGGAGTTCAGGGTCAGCTTTCTTGAGCCAACTCTTTCAAATCAGGTTCACTGGGGAAAAAACTCTGAGACAGAGAATTTTGTGGAGGTGACTTATTGGGGAATAGTCTCAGGAACTATCCCTGTAATGGAGCAAAGGGACCAGGATTCGGTAGAGGGAGAAACTGAACTTGGACGCAACAGTGCAGCCTCAGCCAGCTGATTCCACGGGGGCCATTGGAGCTGGGACAGCCCTTCAGAGTTGTCCAAACTGAAGCCAGGGGACTGGCCTTTGTGTCCTCCTGTTGACCGCTCCTTGGAGGTAGGCTGCCTGGAAGTGGGAGCATAAAGCATGGAAGACAATTTCCTTTGGCCAAGGGCAATTCTTGGAGAGGGATTGAGCTGTGAATTTTCAGGAGGCAACCCACACTCAAAGCAGACATGGAAATGCTTCAATCTCGAAGGAGAGAATGTGGGTAGGACACCACATTCTCCACCACAGGGATCATCACCCTTTCTGTGGCTAAAGAGCTCACCATCTGTCTGAAAGTCACCTTCAGACCAGAGAAGTAGAGGAAGCCAGCAAAGGGACCACAGGAATGGCTGGGAAACCTGCCATGTAGGGCTGGCTCTGTATTCAAAAGTGGGGAGGAAAGGGGATGTTTCAGGAAAGTAGGTGAGGAATGCTCAGCATAGTTGCTCTGTTCTCGAATGTAGTGAGGGTCACTCAAAGTCAGGGTTTCTTTTGTACCAACCTTCATGGGAGTCTCAGTGTACCGTGGCACCATGCCCCGTAATAACTGTGATAAAATTAATGAGATCAAATATTAACAGTAGTGTCCCCGGGTTGAAGGATTATTCTAATGTTCCTTGCCATATTTTTCTATGCCTTCTGAATTACAAGAAATGTATTATTTTAAGAGAATATTTAGATATTCTGTGCAGCTGAGGAAGGTCTCGGAGCTCTCTGATGTCACCAGGGGAGAAACTTGAGATTAAGCGGAGAGAGTAGTTAACAGTGATCCAGGGAGAGTCACTTAATGAATATGCTTCTAAATTTGAAGATAAGATTTGGGTATTATAAGAAAGGTGATGATTGCCTCTCTGGACAGTGGTCAGGATAACCTTGAAAATTTGGCCTTTTGAGAGAGTCAGTGATAATATGAATTGGTGGAATGAGAGTTTAGTAGCGTTATGACCAAATTTTACAGGACGGTCCCACTAATACTCTTCTAGACGGAAGCAGTGGTTCGATAGTCACAAAACCCAGGGAGCACATGGAGGACATTTGGAAGCTGAAGAGAATAGAGGACCGTATATTAGAGGTCACTGAGCTCGGCACGTGCTTGAAGACTCATATCTGTGGGCATCTTCATGCACAAGCAGTCCTTATTTGTAGAGGATCTTGTGATGACTTATAATCTATACAACCTTTTATACTGTGCAGATTACTCATCATATTTCAGGTTTGACTCTTTAGTTAAATGTTTATAAATTTACTTATTTTATATTTTTATATTTATATATATGGCATAAAGCTACCCAACTCTTTATTATATCCTTCCTTCTGCTGGTTTGGGATTTTGTTTGCTCTTTTTCTAGCTCCTTTAGGTGTAAGATTAGGTTGCGTATTTGAGATTTTTCTTGCTTCTCGAGGTAGACCTGTATTGCTATAAACTTTGCTCTTAGAACAGATTTTGCTGCATCCCAAAGATTTTGGAGCATTGGGTTTTCGTTTTTGTCTCCATGCATTTTTTGCTTTCTTCATGGATTTCTTGGTTGACCCATTCATTGTTTAGTAACATATTATTTAACCCCCATGTATTTGTGTTCTTTCAAGATTTCTTCTTGTGGTCAATTTCTAGTTTCGTAGCATCATGTTTGGAAAAGATGTATGATATGACTGTATTCTTTTTGAATTTGTTGAGACTTGTTTCATGGCCTAATATGTGATCTATTCTGGAGAATGTCCCAAGTGCACTTGAAAGGAATGTATATTCTGCTGCTTTAGGATGGAATATTCTGAATATATGTGTTAAGTCCATCTGGTCCGGTGTGTCATTCAAAGCCACTGTTTCCTTGTTGATTTTCTGTTCTGATGATCTGTCCATGAATGCATGTGTGGCGTTAAAGTCCCCTACGATTATTGTACTACTATCGATTCGTTTCTTTATATCTCTTATTAACTGTTTTGTGTATTTGGGTGCTGCTGTGTTGGTTGCATAAATATTTATAATTGTTATGTCTTCTGGTAGGATTTTCCCCTTAATGATTATATAGTGTCCTTCCTTGTCTCTTATGACAGTCTTTGTTTTAAAGTCTACTTTGCCCGATGTAAGTATCGCTACCCTTTTCTTTTCACTTCCATTTACCTGATGGAATGCTTTCCATCCCTTTACGTTCAGTATTTAGGTCTGAAATGAGTCTCTTGTAGGCAGCATATAGATGGGTCTTGTTTTTTTATCCACTCTGTCACCCTATGGCTTTTGATTGGACTGTTTAGTCCATTTACATTCGGAGTATTTATTGATAGGTATGTACCTGTTGCAATTTTGTTACTTGTTTTGTGGTTGTTTCTATAGATTTTCTCTGATCCTTTCTTGTCTTTCTCTTTTTCATGGTTTGCTGGCTTTCTTTAGTGATATACTTAGATTTCTTTCTCTTTATACTTTGCGTATCTGTTACTGGTTTCTGATTTGTGATTTCTATGAGGTTCGTATATAACGTCTCTGCGCATAGCTGTCTATATTAAGTTCATGATCACTTACGTTTGAACCATTCTGTACTCCTCTCCCCCTCCACATTTTATGTAGATAGTGTCATATTTTACATCCTTTTATTTTGTGAATCCCTTGGCTGTTTTTTATAAATACATTTGTTTTTACTGCTTTTGTGCTTCCGACTTTTCTTACTCTTACTTATGGTCTTTCCTTTTCACTCAGAGAGTCCCCTTTAACATTTCTTGTAGGGCTGGCTTTGTGGTCATGAATTCCTCTAACTTTTGTTTGTCTGGGAAGCTCATCACCACTCCTTCTATTCTGAACAATAAACTTGCTGGATAGAATATTCTTGGCTGCAGGTTTTTTCCTCTTAACACATTTAATATAGCGTGCTCCTTTTTTTGGCCTGCAAAGTTGAAAAATCCGCCGATAGCCTTATGGGTTTTCCCCTGTATGTAACCGTTCTCTCTAGCTGCTTTTAAAATTCTTTCTTTATCACTACTTTTTGCTATTTTAATTACTGCGTGTCTTGGCGTGGACCTACTTTTGTTGATTTTGTTGGGGCATCTCTGTGCCTCCTGGATCTGAACTTCTGTTTCCTCCCCCAGATTAGGGAAAACTTCAGCTCTTATTTCTTCAAATAAATTCTCTGTCCCCTTTCTTTCTCCTCTTCTTCTCAAAAATCCCTATCATGTGAATGTTAGTACCCTGGATAGAGTTTCTGAGTTCCCTAAGTCTATTCTCATTTGGCATAATTACTTTTTATCTCACTTGCTCAACTCGATTATTTTCCATTACTCTGCTGCTGATTTGTTCTTCTCCTACTAGTCTGCCATTTATTCCACCTAGTGTACTTTTAATTTCGATTATCGTGTGCTTCCTCTTTGGTTGTTCTTGTTGTTTTTTAATTTCTTTGTTAAGGGTCTCACTGATGTTCTCCAGTCTTTTCTCAAATCCAGTATCTTGATGATCATTACTTTAAATTCTCTATCAGGCATGTTACTTATCTCAGTTTCGCTAAGGTCTCTTGCTGTGATTTTGTCCTATTCTTTCATTTGGGACATGTTTCTCTGTCTCCTCATTTTGTCTAACTCTCTGTGTCTCTTTCTATGTGTGTGGAAAGTCAGCTCTTGAAAGTAGTGGGTGCAGTGAGCAGCTTTAACAAGGTGGAGCTGGTCCTTTGCCAGAGGGAACATGTCTCCGGTGCCGAGGCGGGGCCAGTTGGTACACCTGCAAAGTGTGCCCAGGTGGGGCACGCAGTTTTCACAAGGTGTGTGCATATCCGTGGGAGGTGACAGGTCACTGCTGCGGGCATCAAGGTCCTGCAAAGTGTGTGGGCAGGAGAAGCAGTGTTGGAAACGTTTGCATGGGTCTTTTGGGGGAGGGGAGCTGCCATGCACCTCGGCTAGAGGGAGTGGGGCACAGTGTAAGCAAACTCGGTAGTGAACACTGGCCCGCACTGGTTCCGGTAGGTAGAATTGCTCTGTGGTTAATAAATAACTCTTCCTCCCATATGCCCCCGGGGTTTTGCAACCGCAGCTTCTAAGCTGTATCTCCAGGGCCTGTCTGTCGTGCTGTCTCTTTAAGGGTAGGGACTGTTTCCTATCACCCTCTAGGCTCCCCCAGACCAGAGCCTGCTTATTTTTAAGGCTTGGGCTTTAAGTCCCTCTGATTGTAAGAACTCTAGAAGTCTGGCCCTGCCAGTTTTCAAAGCCACCTGCTCTGGGGATTTGTCTTCACCGTGTGGGCTCAGGGTAGGACCGTCTGCTTCTCTCCCCTGTCTGAGCTCCCTCCCTCCTGCTGAGGACCACGTCTGTTTAGCTCCCTGCTGGGACTCTGCCCTTCCTACCCTCCTCTTCTCTACATTTAGTTGTGCAGTTCGTCCCACCAGTCTTCAGGCCACTTTCTGGGTTATTTACACTGATGTGATGGTTATCTGGTTGTGTCCGTGGGACACCACGAGGTGAGCTTAGGGTCCCCTACCCCACCATCTTCCCCGAAGTCAGCTATCTAACTCTAAATGTCAATCTGTTTTTATGTTCAGAATGACATCTATACTGATGTTCACCGATTGCGGACACCAATAATTTCTGATTTGTGAGATTTATGTTCATTTTTTAATTTTTTCCTTGTATTTTTTGTATTGTCAGGTATATTTCGGTGAATAACATAAGGACATTTTGTTTGCTTTTTCCTTCATGAAGAACATGGATTATTATTCTTAAAATGAAAAATTAATGTATTTTAATTAAAATGTAATTCAACCTAGGCTTCATTTTCAGACAGAGCTAGATTCAAATCCCAGATTTATTACAGCCTGGTTGTGTGACTACAAGCAAGTTCCCTTGCCTCTTTAGCCTTCATTTCAAATGGAGATATTTACCTTCAATGGCCATGATTGGGATTTGAGATGGTCTCAAGCAGCTAACACAGTGCCTGGCAATAGAAGGCGCTTACCCAACAAATGCGAGCCATGTATCATTCCTATTAGTGTAATCCCAGTGTGTTGCTTCTGTTCTTACCTTTAAATTTTCCCCACCTGTCTAATCTCAACAAAGTGCTGTGTCACCAAGAATTTGGTATTAAACAGCTATTGTGTCTGTTCCATGTGAGTGAGGCTCCCAGTGGGACCCCCAGCCTAGCCCCTGGTCTCTCCTACATACCACCTAAAATTTTATGGGCTAGTTGCAAACACTATTTCCCAGCTGCAAACACTTCCTAGTTGCAAACACTGTTTAACTGAGGGTGTTCCTGTATCCAGGCCAGCCGACTGCAGATGACACTGGTGTTTTATGTTGTTTTTGTTGGTTTGAACGCACACACTTGCCATTCTGTTCTTCTGAGGTTAGGACTTGCTGTTCCATATAGTGTTACCGTGGTGCTCCGTGGATTGGTTTGAACTGTATTTGTAAACAATTAAAAGCTTCCTTTGGTGACTTTAGCAAGAGCTGGATGGAGACTAGTCTAGTCTCAGACCACGCAGAGTTGGGCTCATTTGTTCCCTGGGTGCCCTACTTCCTCAATTCGAGCTTGCTAAGGGCATTACTTGCCAATACAGCACCACCCAGGTCTTTAACCTTATGTTGTCCTTGGAATAATCTTTACAGAAAAAAAAAGTTCTAGTGCTTAAATTGTCTGGGTTATTTGCCCACATGGTTTTCTTTTCCATACTGATTTTTCACCCCTTCTTTCTTGTGCAGCTGGGCTTTCATGGAGACCAAAGCATCCCTGCTTTTTATAAGGCCGACACCTGAAAGGCATTAACTAGCAAAACTTTCTGTCCCACGGCGCATCACAATGCCCTTTGAGTGATGTAAAAGGATCAAGCCCTGGGCCTCTGCAGTGTGCTTCTGCAGTGTATCCAACAGCAGAAGGCCGCCCAAATAGCCGCTGTCCTCAGAAGACTGCGTTTCGGAACAAGGAGGCTCTACCCACTGCAGCCCAAGCAGGTAACATCAGTTTGGTCATGACCACCTCAACCTCTCTCTCCTCTCGCTTAGCGGTCGCGTTACTGAATAGCTGATTGAATTTTGAATGTTCTAGAGCCAAGAGCTCACAATTAAAGAAACTTTGTGGCAAATCATTTTGTAAAGCCAAGAATTCTTTTGGAAAATGAATATTCATACCTCTCAACTTTAAATTATTTGAGTAGATTTAGCTCAACATTTTTTTTCTTAGAAATGAGGTACACCAGGGCACCTGGGGCACTCAGTCAGTTAAGCACCTGCCTTTGGCCTGGGTCATGATCTCAGGGTCCTGGGTTCAAGCCCCATGTCGGGCTCCCTGCTCAGTGGAGAGCCTGCTTCTCCCTCTCCCTCTGCCTTTCGCCCACCACCGCCCGCTCCTGTTCTCTCTCTCTCAAATAAATAAATAAAATATTTTTTTAAAAAAAGCAATGAGGCATACCACAGTAAGGCATTTGGCTCTCTGCAACACAAAAAGAGCAAAGATTGAAAACTGTTAAGTAATGACCAGTTTACTGAGTTGACTGACTGATTGATTGGATTGTTTCATTTATTCGTTCATTCCAAAGTATGGTAGTGCGCTTCCTTGGGGGGAAGACTTTGCACGTGACTGAGGCAGGAGAAGGACAAGGAGTGTGAACGTCGTGGCTGCCAAAGCAATATGGCTCCAACATCAAGGAGCTTGTATTTCAGGTGCACAGGCCAGATCGTGTATGAAACTCACATCTTGTCCTTTGAAGAATCTCTAGAGTCTTATCGGAGGTCTGGCACAAAGTCTTTACTCATTAAATATTTTCTTAAACGATAGAATGAATAAATGAATTCAGAACCCAATAAACCAATGAGGACAGGCCTGAGAACTAAAATGCATTATAGGATTAATCAAGGGTCTGGGAGTCCAGAGGTGGGCAGTGGACCTTTTGGAACCCAGAACAGAGGGCTTGTAGGAAATGGCACAAGGGGGTGGATACCCCAGGGCTCAACTTCCCCCAATGCCTTGCCTACCTGTTTCACACCTCCAAGGTAAGGGGGCCCCCCAGGACTCTGGGGTTATAAAGTACATCTAGAAAACCAATTGTTGCTGCTTATATACCAGTTTAAATGCCACTCCTTATTTCTCGAATTTTCCCAAAATTACCAATAAATAACTGAATCTTGGGATTCCTGCCTAATAGTCTGCCTCTGCCCTTTCTTTGCACAGATTAATTAAGTGATAAAACTAGCTAGTTATTTAGTTGAGGTTCACAAGCTGACCAGCCTTACCAGGCAGTTACTACTGGTTTCACTCCCTATCGTACTGGGAGGACCTAACCTTTGACTTAACAAATATTATTTGTAGCTCTTTTCTACCATAAAAATTGATACCAATTTAATATTTTAAACCTCAGAAAGCCCATCTCATGAGGAAAGCTTATTACATGCTTCATATCAGGGAAAATGTTCAGGTTTTCTGAAGCAGATGTGACATCTGTTCTTGGAGCCTTTTCCTTTAAAATTCTGAAAGAGGGGGTGGGGTGCAGGTGGGGACACAGCCGCTCAGCTACTTGAAAGGCAGCTTGTCAAGGATTCTGTTTTAGCAGCTACTGAGCTTTAAGTGTGTATCAACTCGTGCAACACTGTGATTAGTATCTGACTTCATCCCTTCCACCAGGTAAGGAACAGGAGAGCAGAACCAGCTGTCTCTTGCTACATGCTTTGTCCCTCGTGCCTGGCACAGAGCCAAGGAAAGGTGGTTGATCCGTCAATATCTGTTGAGTGAATCAATGACTCAGTGGCACTGTAGCAGAAGAAGGGCTTTGGAGTCAGACGGATTTGTGGGGCTCTGCTTGTTTACTGGCCGTGTAACCTTCAACATGAAATTTAACATCTGGATAGGTATTCGGGATAACATCAGGACTGATGTGATCATCGGTGAGGCCTGAGTGCAGTAGCGTACGTGCCAACCGTCGGGTGGATGACGAGCGTTCGTTCAGGACGAGGTCTTTCCCATCCCTGTCCAACAGAGCGTGGCTGCTCTTTTTCAAAATTGTTGTGGCTGTTTGAGTTCCCTTGCATTTCCAAATAAAGTTTAGAATAAACTGGTCTGTAGCTACAAAAACTGCTGCGGGGGAGTTCGACCGGAGAAACCCGATCAGTGTGGAGAGGTGGTCATCTTTGTTATGTCGAGTCTCCCAAACCACGAACATACTGTGGCTCTCAGATCCTCTTTGATTTCTTCCATCAACATTTTGTAGCCATCAGCATCCAGCATCTGCACACGTCTTGTTAGATTTGTGCATAATATTTCTCTCTTTTTTTAGCTACTGTAAATAGTTGTGGGGGGTTTTAAATTTTATTTATTTATTTGAGAGAAAGAGAAAGAGAGCAGGGTAGTGGGGAGGAGCAGAAGGAAAGGGACAAGCAGACACTGTGCTATGTGTGGAGCCCAGTGTGGGGTTCAGTCTCACGACCCTGAGATCATGACATGAGCCTAAGCCAAGAGTCAGACATTCAACTGACTGAGCCACCCAGGTGCCCCAATAGTTGTGTTTTAAATTTTGGTTCCAATTTTTTGTTTAAAGTATAGAAATGTAGGGGACCTGGGTGGCTCCGTTAAGTGTCTGCCTTTGGCTCAGGTCATGATCCCAGAGTCCTGGGTTCAGGCCCCACATCGGGCTCCCTGCTCAGCGGGTAGCCTGCTTCTCCCTCTCCCCGCCCTCCTCCAACTCGTGCTCTCTCTCACTATCTCTCTCTCTCTCAAATAAATAAAATCTTTAGAAAAAATAAAGTATAGAAATGTAATTATATGTGTTGACCTCGTATCTATGATCTTGTTAAAAACAGTTATTTGTTTGAAGAGTTTATTTGTAGGCTCCTTGGGATTTTCTACATAGACAATTATATCATTTGTAAATAGGGACAGTTTTCTTCCTTTCCATCTATATGCCTTATATTTCCTGCCCTGGCCTTATTGAACTGTGCAGGAATGGTGAGAGAGACATCCCTGCTTTGTTCCTGATGTTAGGAAGAAATCCGTCTTTCACTGTTAAGTATAATGTTAGCTGTAAATTTCTATGGATGTTCCTTATCAGGTTGAAAAAGTTCCCTCATGGTTGGCTAAGGTATTTTGCAATAAAGGGACAGGTTTTTATCAGGTTTTTGACTGTTATTCTACTTTACAGAATTCTGATATGATCCATAATATAGTCTATAATTCCCAAAAGTCGCTGGGAAAGTTGACAAGATAAATCTTGTATCTTTGCTCCTGGAGTCAGTATCTTGAATATTAAGGCCGAGCAAGTTTGTTGCCATGTACGTCTCTTACTCATTTTCCTTAGTCCAATTGCTTCTTTTCTATTGGACTTTTGGCTAAGATCAGGGGCGTTTACCTTAGTTCACCTTCTGAACTTCAGCAAAATAAAAAGTTCTATTATTAAACTTTAATTTCTGTGTCCTGGGAGTCTAGCCATAGTGGTTTACGAGCCAGTGTTAATTAATTGGAAGTGGTTAAAATTCTTCTAAATAGGAGCTATGAAGATGCCCAAATCTGATCTCATTCTTAAGAATGTATCTTAAGAAATAAATTCCATAGAATCAAAATATAGTTATTTCAGCATGACCAAAATGCCCAACATAAGTTATGGCATTTCAGTTGCTCAACAAACATTTATGAAATGTCCACCATATGCCAGTCAATTGTCTTTGGCCCTAGGAATACAGCAGTGAGCACAAAAGACACTTCCCTGCCCTCTTGGGGATTACTCTCCAACAGGGAAACAGACATAAATAAGATACATAAGTAAGTGAGCAGTTTGAAGAAAAATAGAGCATAGAGCATGGGTAAGAAGTCCGGACGTGGGAGTGGAACGGGGTACTATTTTAAAAAAAGTAAGGGGTGGACCTCACCAAACAATATAAAGGAACGTTAAATATTAGAATTAAGAATGCTCTGTATTAACGTGGAAGTTTTCATATTTTATCAAATGTAAAAAAAGGATATAAAATAGGATGTCTGCTGTGGTTCAAGTATTTAAGTATATACATATATATAAAATATAAAAAATGAAAACAGTTGTTTGTGGATAGTTTTAATATTATTTTACAGCATTATTTACTCTGAGCATAATCATGTTTTCCGTTTAAAACAAGAAAAACATTTGGGCGCCTGGGTGGCTCAGTTGGTTAAGCATCTGACTCTTGGTTTCAGCTCCAGTTGTGATCTCAGGGTCAGGACCCTGAGCCTTGAGTCAGGCTTCACGCTCAGCAGGGAGTCTAGAATTCAGGGAGAGTCTCTCCCTGCCCCTTCCCCTCTCTCTAAAACATGAATCTCAAGAAAGAAAGAAAGAAGAAAGAAAGGAAGGAAGGAAGGAAGGAAGGAAGGAAGGAAGGAAGGAAGAAAGAAAGAAAGAAAGAAAGAAAGAAAGAAAGAAAGAAAGAAAGAAAGAAAGAAAGAAAGAAAGAAAAAAGTATTTAAGGTTCCCTAAGGATAATTTGAAATCAAATGAAATGTACGATGAGGATATGGATAGAACTCGCATTTGCTCTGGAAGAATTTTATTTGGGGCACAGCTGAGGAAGAATCTCTTACTAAGGCGACTCATTAAAATCACATATTTTAAAGGAGATGGAAGTTACATTGTTCAGGGTGCCGGAACAGTGGTTGTGCAGTGTTGGCTGTGAGCATGGAAACGATGGCAAGTTTAACATGTGTTCATAATTATCTCATTCAGATCTGGCATGTGAACCTATTTTTTAAGATTGACTAAAATAAAATGTACTGACATATCTTACTGCAACTACATTTTCTTCTGTGTTCAAGAGATGACAACTAATCACACAAGATGTGAGTTGGTGTCTATGCGGTAGCTCAATTCCCTAAAGACGGGAGCGACAGGTTGCAACCACTGCCAGACAACGTCTTCGGATGACTCTGGGAGCTTACGCTTCGGCTCCATGTGGGCTGTGGTGTGTTCCTCTGAAAGTGTTTTGTGGCATGGCCAAAGCATGGCAGCCCAGGACTGGCTTATCCCCTCTGGTGTTGGTTCAGAATTTCTAGGCACTGAGCAGTCACTCTACCGTCAAAGGCAGACGTGGTGGTGTCTTCGTGAAGCGCAAATGTCCTGATTATCTTGCATTCTTCTCTCCAGCATGTCACTTCTCCTGAAGGAAAATCCCAGCAGTCACAAAGCTTTCCACGTTTAAGTGGGAGCTGAATGGTATTTACTCAGATTTTCTCTTTCATTCTTTTATTTTTTTTTAAATAATCACACTAGTGCTAAAAGAAAGAACATTATATAACGAACAGGCTCCATCGGATAGCCAAATAGTCTATTGTAATGTAATCTTGCTTGAAAATGTTCGAGTTGCTTGACAAACACACTCACGTGAAATAACGCAGCTAGCCGGCCTGTGGCCGATGCGTTGACTCGTGTTGCCTGGAGAAGGCGGAGGGAGGCCCCACACATTGTTTTCCCTCCCAGGGAAACCCGTCTCCCTCCTGGTTACTGCCTCCTGGGGGCTGTCCCAGTTTTGTTTCGGCTGGCGGTCGCGGTGCTCCACGGTTGTGTCAATACAGCCCAGAATGCTGTCAAGATAACTGTCTCTGGAGCCAACTGGGTTCCCATCCTGGTTCCTTGGTGACCTTGTACAAGTTACTCTACGTCTCAGTCCTTCAGGTTTCTGGTCAGTAAGAAAGCAGGACTACTTCACAGGGTTTCTGGAAGGTGAGTTAATTCATGTCGTCTGACACCTAATACATGCCCATACACAGAAACTCATATTCCTCTTTCCTCAAAGGTGCTGTTTGGGTTACAGAACTCACACACGCATTATTGCATTATTGCTCACTTGCCCCTCCAGAGAGGTATTGTGATCACCAATATACAGAGCGGGGTTGGGGGTGGGGCTTTGTCTGTTGGGGCTGCTGTAACAAATGACCATAGAGTGGGTAGTTTCTAAACATCAGAGATCTATTTCTCCCAGGTCAGGTTCTGGTGAGAGCTCTCTGCTGGGCTGCAGGCTGCCGACTTCCTGTTGCGTCCCCACGTGACAGGAAGAAGGCCCCGAGCTCTCTAGGGTCTCTTTCATAAGAGCACTAACTCCATTCATGGGGGCTCCAACCCCACTACTTCCCAAAGGCTCAGGCTTCAAGTACCACTGCTTTGGGTTCAGGGTGTAACGTGTGACTGTTAGGGCCTCAGGGGGACAATATGGGTCTCCTTCCGATGTTCTCCTGCTACACTGTTCCTCACCATGTTTATGCAGAGGCCCAGCTGTCTCTATATACACATAATATAAACACAGAGTACAAAATTTATAAGGTGCACAGAAGGTAAACCGTAAAACAGTAAGGCTTTGTCCCACCTCTGTCCCCCAGGCACTCGGTTTCTATCCCCAGTGTTGACTTTTTCTCAAGTGAATATTTGGCTGGAGTAGTCTTCTCTGGCAAGTCGTCTTCTCCAGAAGGTGATTCAATGCAATATGAATTTTAGACTAGAAACAATATGTATCGTATGTTCATGTCTGAGAAACAGAAAAAGTTTGATGTAGATGATGAGGCACTTACAAAATCATTGGAGGGACAATGAGAAGCAGACTCTGGTGGAGGACCTCCAGGAAGCTTCTAGAACACCCCCACAAAATTGACCCATAGTGGGAGCAGCTACCTGGGCCCTACTCCGGAAGCTGCTTCCAGAACCTCCTCCCAAAGCAGCCACCACTGCCACTGCAGCGCCCACTCCACACTCCCAAAGATGGCATTTGAACGCGGGTACACAGGGTTCAGCCACCGCCTTCAACACACTTGCTTCTTGACACCCAGCACAAGCGACTGGCCCCTGCGGTTGTGCTGTAGAAACTCACCATACCACAGCTTCCCAGCCTTGCCCGCCAGTAGAAAAGGTCCAAGCAGCAGGCAGTGACCTCAGTCTTGTTTCTGCCTTCTGAGTCTCAATCCAGTCCGTGGTGTTGGAGGAGTCGAATTCCTAGCCAGAGCTCTAGGTGCCGGGGAGTCTGAGGCTGGAAAACAAAGCCTGCAAGCTTGTGCAGTAGGAAGGCACCCTAATCAGGGTGAGAACCTGCACAGTAGTTTCTATTTTTGTTTTTATTTTTTAAAGATTTATTTACTTAGTTTAGAGAGAGAGCACAAGCAAGGGGAGGGGCAGGGGAAGAGAGAGATAAGCAGACTCCCCGCTGAGCTAGGAGTCTGATGTGGGGCTTGATCTCACAACCCTGAGATCATGACCTGAGCCAAACCCAAGTGTCCCACACCTCACTGACTGAGCCCCCCAGGCACCCCGGTAGTTTCTACTTAAGAAAAAGCATATCTGTATGTTTTGTCTTATGCTTTCCACTTATTTATCCCCTTTTACTAGTTTATTTCCTTCCCTAAGTGGTCTAGCAAAAGCCATGGCTAGTCTGTGTACTCTCCAGTTTTCTTACTGTTACTTTTTTCAAGACAGACTCGGCGGCACTAGACCGCTCCTGCACGGGAACGGACTATGTGTAGACCGTACACACAGAATGTGCCATATACTGTGCAGTGTGTATGCATTTGCAATATCAGCCTTCACTCTGTAATATTTTTTAGACTCCCATCCACCATGGCTGCCATCTGGCTTCGAGAATTTGTTGACCACCGCCCAATGATCCCGTCCAGGTAATGTCCTTACAGACGCAGATGCCATCCAGAGCTGCGGTGGGGCAGACGGACATCTGGGGGGCAGACTTGCTCACCTGCTGCTCTCTGATTGAAAGACAACTCCTCCCAGAGGTTCCAGTGACGTTTTTGGGGGGTTTGGGGAAAGTTGTAAAAAAAAAAAAATCCTACACTCATGGCAAAATCCAAGCCAACAGGCAACTCCAAACTCCCCAAAGATTGAAAGGATATTGGTTTTTGCTTGGGAAGGGCTTTAGCAAGAAGTATGAGGAGCCTCAGCCCACATTTTAGTGGGGGTCCCTTTACTCTGCTTGGCATCAAGCAGACCACGTCGTGCTTCTGCCATATGGGAGGTCGTCGCACAGGCTGAAGCTAAGTAGGATTTTTACTCTTTCTCCAAATTCATAGATGGCCCAAGACTAAGAAGTCCTCGATGTGTTATTGTGCTAAATTCATCTTGCTGAGAGATACTGGGTAATAATCTATAGACCCTAACCTCGCCTTCCCTTCACCGCTAGCCGTGGGGTCTGTGGAGGTTTAGTAGCTATGAAAGTCGGTCAGGAACCCTCACACAGCAAGTGACTTTGGGGTCAACCTCTTTGGCTTCATGGTTTCGAGCAAGGCTCATGTTTATTTTAGTATCTAGTTATTTTTAACAATGTTTAGTCAACAAAGGTAAGTCCTTCTGCTTCCAAAATTACTGAAGGAGGGGCGGCAAAAGGATGCTATGTTCTTTGAGCCCTCTTTCAGAGAAAGTCCTCTTTCAGAGTCTACCCTTCCCTCTGGGAAACCCACGTGAGGAGGAACTGGATGGAAACGGGGATGAGTTCCCGTATTTCCTGATTTCTGCCTCCTCACAAGCCCTTGGTCTTTCTGAGTGTGTTTGAGATCCGTTTTGTCCACTGTCGGGTTATTTAACCGTGGGTCATCTCCTGGGAAAAATGGAAACAAAGCTCCCTCAGCTGCTGCTGCCTGGGGTTCTGTGGAACCAAGTCAGGGTCACGGGTTTGGCGTAAGCCAGCCTGTGGGGAGCCTGAGGGTTTGGGAGGAACGCAGGGCAGCAGGCATGGGGTCTATGATGTCCTAAGACGGGCTGGATTCTGTTTTCTGTGCTCATCCATCAGAGCCCCACGAGGAGGCAGGTCCCTGAACCAGGCTGGGGCCCCAGCCTCCTGACCGTACTCACTGTGGAGCTGGTCCTTGTCTACTTGACGCCTTTCCTGTCTCTGCAACAGTAGGGGTCCAACCCCTCAGGGGTTCCTCAGTGGTACCTCTGGGATGTGTCCCCCACGGGAACGCTGCCTCTCCCCACTCACCTACAGCAACTGCCTCCTCCTGTTCCCCTCCCGCCCGTTCTCCAGAGCGCGCTCCATAAAACGGAAATTGGATCAAAGCCCTCCATTGCATAAAACAATGCAATCACTGTCTGTTCACAAAATCTAAACTCTGCCGGGGCCTATACGGCCCTCCGTGAACTGGCCCTGCCCCTACGTCGGCCTCCTCCCTCCCACTGTCTTTCTTTTGTTCCTTCAACAGGCCAACCTCGCTCACATCCAGTGCATTTTCGCTTGTTTCGTCTTCACAACGTCTGTGAGGTACAGAGGGGAAACTGAGGCACAGAGTAGTTAAGTGACTGTCCCACAATCCCACAGCTAGTGAGGAATTGGCAGAGGTAGGATTTGAACCCAACATCTGAGCTCTTGATCCCTGCGCTTGGCTGCATGTCCAGGAGGCCCCTGGGGCTGGCTCATTTGCCTCCCTCCGCCCACCACCGTCACCTCAGGGGAGCCAACTGCCACAAGTGGTAGTTTCTCCGTGCACATTTGTTGGAAAAAAGCGAACGTGAATGAATCAGTGAGTGTCCTATCACAGATTTGTGGCTTGGCCTCCTGCCGACCGGCAGTCTCTGTGGAAGGCCTAACCTCCTCCCTCCACTCAGACAGCATTCGGTCCCTCCTTTGTGCCCAGACCTTGGGGCCTTGTGAGGGAAAATGGAATCACACACTGGCAAGGGCCCCGAAAAATTAAATATTTAAGGGTTCACCAGCAGTAGTGATCACACAGCTCCCCTAAGAATTGTATCAGATGCAAATGTGACCTGCTGTCACCCCCGAGCAACAGGCCTGTCACTCAGACAGGGCTGAGGGCTGGGTCGGTTTGCAGAGCACAGGATGCTCCCGAAAAGATTGCTTCGTGTGGGGGGAGCGCAGTGTGGTGTGGAAGAGAAAAGATGGGGAATTTCTGTCACACTTAAGATGGATTTTTAAAACACCGCCTGAGGTGGTCTCCGGGAGACCCAGAGGCAGCTGTGGGGGGCAGCTCCTCCTGCCCAGAGCCATGGTAACACCCACCACGGATCACCGAGCACATTCCCAACGTCTGGTTGACTCATAGAGTCATTCCGGGGGGTGACGGTGTACCCCCACTTTACTGACAGAGAACCTGAGGCTTCCCTCTTCCTTGAGGGGATGACGAGTGTGGGAGACGGCAGAGCGGGCATGGCGGTGTCCC
This sequence comes from Ursus americanus, assembly GCF_024610735.1. Classification (NCBI taxonomy): domain Eukaryota; kingdom Metazoa; phylum Chordata; class Mammalia; order Carnivora; family Ursidae; genus Ursus; species Ursus americanus. The sequence continues at coordinate 103,482,066 of NC_142128.1, read as the reverse complement.
GTCCTCTGTGCTGACTAGCTCCTGTCCTCTCTAAGTGACTCACTCCCCCGAGCCTGCCCCTGACCGCCCAGCACGTACTCACTGTGCATGAGGAGTTAGTGCCTGGTGTGGTTTTCCAACCGCATCGTAAACTCTCAGGTAGAAGACAATATTTACCATCACTGTGTCCCTAGCACCTGGCCCACAGCAGCCACCATAGCGTCTTCAATGGGGACCTGTCTCACTGAATGGAAGGCCAAGTCCAGCCAACATGGCCGTGCTCTTCCTTCTCCTCATCCTCTGGCGCACAGCATCTACTTCCTATTTGCCCCTGAGAGAATCCCAGAGTTCCTATAAAAATAGCACTGAACTCTTCTGGGAAAAAAAAAAAGCCATCCTGCATACATAGTCATGACCCCGGATGTACCATGGCGTTCAGAGAATGGGGGTTTGATCCGTGGCTCCGGCATTATTTACCAGCCAGGTGATGTTTGCAGAGCCCACTTGACTTCTCTGACCCTCGGTCTCCTGTTCTGTGATGGGGTGTTCATAATATTCGCCTGGCAAGATGACTGGGAATTAGATGAGCTCACCTTCCTAAAGCCTGAGGCCCAACATAGACATTAACAGAGGACTTCGGGCCACCTCAGGCCGCGGGGCCAGGCTCTTGAGGGACCAAAGCTACTGGCCTCCCCTTTGTATCCTGAGTTCTGTCCGTGGCTAAGCCCAGATTTCTGCTCCAGTGACGTGCGCTGTCCCAGGGGAGAGGATTGCTCTTGTCTGGACAGAACACATCACCTCAAAGAGCCAAGCTGTCAGCGACTGGTAAACAATGTGGGGGGGGATCACATGAAGCAGGACTCCTGTTCCCACCCGAGAAGGAAAGACCTTCCTACAGCAGAGTCCGGAATCGTGAGAGCCAAGTTAACGGATGGGTCTGAGCAGAGCCCCGAAGGCTTCTCAGTCAGGTCTGCACCCAAGGCCCTCAGGAGAGGCCTCTGGGAGCACTGGCTGACAGGCCAGCTTGGGCATTGCCCCTCATTAACCTCCTGACTGGGAGCTTTCTCCTGTTCGAGCTGAAGCTGGGCCACGTGGGGAGCTTGGGAAGTCTACCCGAAGAGATGTGCCATTCTTTCCCCAAACCTTTCCGCTTCTCCATGCGGCCCTCCTTCCCTCTCGCACCTTCCCTTCCTCTCCCGGCTTCTGGGCCAAAACCTACCAAGAGAGACTCCCCAGGGACGGTGAGCAGGGCGAGTTAGCCGGTGCTGGCGAAGAAGGGCTTCTCCACTCTCAAAACAACTTTTACAAAGTACGGGTAAGGACCAGTGCGTAGCTTACTCACCTGTATCGGGCAGGCATTGGCTATATGCATGCCAGGGAAGAATCCATGGTCAAGACTCAGCCTCCTGAAAACAGCACACAGCTGTGAGAAACCAGTGTGGCTCTGGAACCCCAGTGGGTTCTTAGTAAAGCATAACATGGCCCTAGGGTAGTGTCTCCAAGGTAGCGCTTCAGAAACGGGATGGGTGCCCCAGAAAGTCCCACTCCCAGGCACTCAGAAATGTCATTTTTTCCCTATTATTGTGCCAGTTCCTCTCTCTCCGTATGACTTAATCTGTTGTTATGTGTACTCTTCGGGGCTCAGTCACATTATCCCAGCCACGGGGCAGGCCCAGACAGCCTGTGGCTTTCTGAAAATCAGAGCTCCCCGAGGTCCTGTTTGCCTAGACAGACAGACCCACCCTGTTCACAGCGCTTGCTTTTCATAAACTCGTTAGACAGCGAGGTTCCCACTGCCCCCCCCCCAACACTCCACTCTGATCCCAACTCTGGCCACGTCTCGGCTTCTAAAATTCCCCTCTCCTAGGATCTCTTCCCGTCTTATTTGCCTGCCCCGATCCTAGGCACCCCTCCCTCGTCTGCGCCCCCACTGACGCTGATTCAGATCACGATTTCAGCGCATAAAGAGCATTGTAGGGATGAGCCGTGATTCCTAGTCAGCCCTGTATCTGGAGAACCCAGTGTGTGCATTCAGTAAACGCTGGTTGGACTGCAGCCAGCGGTCAAGCTTCTGCTCATCGCCCAGCACAGATCTGGCCGCTGCTTCCTGCAAAGCTACGTACCCTTTCTACCGACTCTTCGCTTGGACCTCTGATGGCACCTACTGAGTGCTCAGACCCTATGAAAGGTCCCCAAAGACCTACATATCACAAACTCTCTAAAGTCATCCTCCCCACAGTGATCGCCTGTGTCCTCTCTGTCTCCTGAGGAATGGCAGCCTTCTTCCTTCTGTCGGAAGCGCAAGGGCGAGCCTGTCCTTGTCTCGGACACCTCCCTCTCAGCCTCAGCCTTTTCTCCCACAGTGTCCTTGGTCCTGTCCAGCCACCTTCCCACCACACAGCTCAGGGCTTCTCCGTGTCCCACGTAAATGACTACAATGGCCTCCTAGCCCTTCTCTGTACTTCTTGTCAGATTGTCCTCCACTTTGTTGTCCACACTGCCCCTGGTGAAGATCCTTCTAGAATAAAAATTGCCCTAAGTCATGAACCTTCTTAAAAATGCTACCAAGATTCCCTGTCCCCTGCATGAGTGGTTCTCAACCTTTCAAGACACAACGCTCCCTTTATTTATAACAAATATTTTGTAATGTTCCTGCCGCTCTTCGGAAATAAAATCTGCAAATAACACAATCCAGCTACACACTATTCTAAAATAGCCGCATAGCGCACTGGCTGTAATCTGCGAGGAAAATCGATTATAAAATGAGATGTCTTTCAAAAGGCAAGGTCTGGGCCCCACCGCACCCTCACTGCGCCTCGCCTCACCTCCCCCCAGCTCTGGGGTTCAGCGCCCTGAAACACTTCCTATCCGCTTTGTGCCTCAAAACTCCCTCAAAACCCAGCCCTCCCCAGCGGGGCTGCGCTTCCTCCTCCAGCCCACGAGCGCCCTGTGCTTCAGCCATCCTGGTGCCTATTCGCTTCCCGCCCCACATGCTTCATCATCACAGTTTAAAATACAAAAACAGGGGCGCCTGGGTGGCACAGCGGTTAAGCATCTGCCTTCGGCTCAGGGCGTGATCCTGGCGTTATGGAATCGAGCCCCACGTCAGGCTCCTCCGCTATGAGCCTGCTTCTTCCTCTCCCACTCCCCCTGCTTGTGTTCCCTCTCTCGCTGGCTGTCTCTATCTCTGTCGAATGAATAAATAAAATCTTAAAAAAAAAACAACAATAAAATACAAAAACAAAAACGTCGTGAAAGTTTGTAAACCCCCCCAAGGTGGAAGAAGCAGTATGAGGAACGCCCACTTATCCATTCTCACATTAGGGCCATTATCAGCATTTGCCCCCCGGGCTTTTATGTATCTTCTTATTTCTTTTTCTGGTGTTTTGAACTTAATACCTGACACGTCAAATATTTCCTTATGAATCTTGAGAACCAAATCCTGAAAAATGGGTACCAGAAGATGCTCTTGTCAAGAAATTCCATGGGTTTCAAGAACTCCTTGCCAGGAACCAGGGGCAGAGGGCATGGATTTTTTATTAGACCACAGCTTGCATTCTTCTGTAAAGAACTCATTGTAGTAATTGCTTTTTTTTTCATCCTCTTACTTTCTCCACTAGTATATTCATCACGCATCAAGGAAAGGACGTCCAAGGATATTACCCTGGGCAGCTGGCAAGGGTCCACTTTGATTCTACTGCAAAGAGACCTTCCAGGTGAGACACCTTCCCAAATCTGAGTGTTCAAAAATTTCACTAAAGTGAGAAGGATAAGTGAAAAAAAAAATGGGAGTCACAATTTGTAGTCGTAATAGTAATAACAATAAATAATAATAATAATAATTGTTATTTAATGGATTCAATAAGTTTGGAAGGAAATACACCAAACTTAATGGCTTTTTCTGAAGGGTAAGATGGTGGTATTTGTATTTTATTTTTTATCTTTTTCTCCATTTTCCAGATTTTCTCTAATGAACATATGTTACTTTTATAATCAACAATAAATAAATACAGAATGTTATGAGATCATCAAAAAAATTTAAGAAAGACCAGGAATTCAGAGTTTCAACTTAGGCTAGAAACCACAGTAATTAGAAGCCACAATGTGAGTAACTTTTGAAATGGTTCATCTTGGGCAATTTTAAATCCTTCTCTGGGAATCATTTGCCTTATCTGTTAAGTAAAATAATCGATGTAAAATTCCAGAACATAGCAAGCACTCAAAATACAATTGCTATTATTTTGACTTCACCGTCTCATATATTTTACAAATTTCTTCTGTTAATCACCTTTGATAGAGTCAATTCTTGATTATCCTCCATGCACAGAAAAGGGAGCCATGGGACCTACAAAGCAGCACAGAGTCTTAATTTAACAGAAGATGAAACTAGAAGTAGCGTTAGAGATCATTCTGATCCTGTTAAGTGAGAAAGACACACCCCAGGGAAGTGACAGGTCTTGCCCGAGGTACAGGTGGTTGGCGTGAAGGCTGGTACTTGGAACTCTGCGTGTTTTCTGATTCTCAGTTCCAGGCTCTTTGTTCTAACTCAGATACGCAGTATGTTAAGCTCTTGTCGGGGCTAGCCCCACGCCAGGCACTCTTCCCATGTGCTCCGTGCACTCTGACGACACCCCCGACTCCAACACCCCATACCCGAGTGTCGGTCCTCCTCCCCACAGGATGGCTCAGGCAAAGGGAGCCTTGACTCTACTTCTCCTTGACACTGACAAGACTAGTGCCTGCCCAACATCAGCCTGAAGGGGGAAACTTAGTGCAGACGCCAGTCAGTGACTTTAGCAAGCTTCTAGTTAAAAATAAGAAGGAAAAGACAAGGTCCTGAGCACTACCCCCCACCCAAACAGGAAATAATGCCGTTCTTAGGACAAGTCCTAACTTGGGACAAGTTTTTGTAGCTGTAGGAGAACTCGACAGGTGTCTCGTGGCCTGCCTTCCCCGGATATATTCCTCCACCAACTTAATGGGTCCAGTATTAGAATCCGACCCTTTGAATGAAAGTCTTATCTTCAGGACACTGATGTATGACTTGAAAATGGAGACTATTTTGGTTCCACGGAAGCACCCAGGGCCAAAGCAGAGCGGGCTGCCAGTCCAGCAGGGGTAGATCTAGGGCCTGTCACCGGGATGTGGCTCAGAAGCCACAGCTGTCGGTGGTACAGAAGTGACCCGACGCCAGGAAAGGTTACACAGAACCCAGCTGCACCAAGGACTGACTTGTTCATCAGGCAGGGGCTGTTCGGTTGACAGTGGGGGACACGCTTTTCTAGGGAGAGGAGTGCTCCTGCCCACCATTTAAGGTGCCCACTTTACAAGACCAAATGCCTATTAAAAAAATTCAAATTGATTTTTGATAGTTTTGCACGTGGCTGTCCCAGTTTCCCAACACTACTTATTGAAGAAACGATCCTTTACCCATTGTATATTTTGGGTTCCTTTGTCATGAATTAATTGACCACATAGACACGGGTTTATTTCTGTGTTCACCATACTGTTTTGTTGATCTCTGTGTCTGTTTTTATGCCAATATCATACTGTTTTGATTACTGTAGTTTATAATATGAAATCAGGAAGCATGATGTCTCCACTTTGTTCTTCTTTCTCAAGATTGCTTTAGCTATTGGAGGTCTTTTGTGAGTCCATACACATTTAAGATTCTCTGTTCTAGTTCTACGAAAAGTGTCTGGAATTTTGATAGGGATTGCTTTGAAAATGTAGGTTGCTTTGGTAAGTATGACCATTTTAGCAATATTAATTCTTCTGATTCATGAGCACAGAATATCTTCCCATTTATTTGTGTTTTCTCCCATTTCTTTTATCAATGTCTTATAGTTTTCAGAGTACAGGTCTTTCACCTCCTTGGTTAAATTTAGTCCTAAGTATTTTATTGTTTTGATGCAATTGTAAATGGGATTGTTGCCTTAATTTCTCTGTCTGATAGTTCCTTGTTAGTGCATAGAAATGCAATAAATTTTTGTATATTGATTTTGCGACTTTACTGAATTCTTTTATTAGTTCTGACAGTTTTTTTGTGGAGTCTGTAGGGCTTTCCATACAGATCATGTTATTTGCAAATAGAGACAGTTTTACTTCTTATTTTCTTATTTGGATACCTTTTATTTCTTTTCCTTGCCTAATTGCTCCGGATGAAACTTCCAATACTAGGTTGAATAAAAGTGGCGAGAGTGAGCATCCTTGTCTTATTCCTGATCTTAGAGGAAAAGCTTCCAGCTTTCTACCCCTGAGTATGATATTAGCTGTGAGCTTCTCATATATGGCCTTTATTATGCTGAGATATGTTCCTTTTATACCCACATTGTTGACAATTCTTTATCATGAATGTATGTTGAAGTTCGTCAAATGCTTTTCTGCATCTATTGAGATGATCGTACGGTTTTCATCCTTCAATTTGTTAATGTGGTGTATTTTGCGGATTGATTTGCAGATGTTGAACCATGCTTTCAGCCCTGGAATAAATCCCACTTGATCATGGTGTGGGATCGTTTTAATGTATTGTTGAATTCAATTTGTTAATATTTCGTTGATTGAAACTTTGGTCTAACAGTTTTCTTTGGATGATTCACATCCCATACAATTCATCCATTTAAATTGTTAAATTCGACTGAAACCATTGTGTAAACCTAATTCTGTATTGCAGACTCTTTTCCATCTCAGAATTTATAATTCCACAGCATCCCTTTCAGTGGGGGCATGGCATTCCTGTATATGTCCATATCATTTTCTAAATAATTCCCCCTTTTTTTTCGCATGAAGATTGTATCCACTCTTTTATTATCATAAAATACTTCGGTGAATGTTCTAGTAGCTAAGTCTTTGTTGACATCCCTAATCTCTGGAGTTGGGGTGACAAGCTATGTGCACTTTTTCAAGATATCGACACTCATCACCAGAGTATTCTCCAACAAGTTGCACCAGTGAATGTGTAATCCCTCAAGAGCATAAAGATATTTCCCCGTTACCGTTGGATTCTTCTTTACTTTTACCTTCAGAGGGTAGTTATCCAAGTGGAGGTACAGGAAAGTCGTAACTGAATTCAGGTTCATCCAATAACAGTTTGCACTGTAAGGGTGAATCTGGTCAAAAGAAAGTATCGATTCCTCGAGGGAACCAAACATCCATAGAAAAATTACAGTGGGAAAGGGCACTGGGGAGATCTGGAGGACAGGAAGTAGCCGTGCATGAGCAGACCCAGTGGAAGTTTTGAAACAGGTCACCGTCTGTAACCTGTGATTGGGGAGGAGGAGGGATGCTGAAGTCGGGGAGCAGGGCATAGTGTTCCCTGAGCCACCCACTGAAAACGACCCTGGAGCTGCGGAGTCTTGCCAGTAGTATCTTGGTAGCCTCCTGGCCACTTCCAGAGAATGGATCTCAGCTGATGAGATCACGGAATGTTTTTCTTCTACTGGGTGTTCAGCAAGTTCTTTCTATTTTCATTTAGACCTCTCATCGACTTGGCAATTCCACCCAAGACAAAGAGTCGGTATAAGCCTCAACTAGACCAACAAACTCTCATTCGATATATTTGTTTCCGAAGACACTCAAAGCCCAGTGAACCATGGTATAAAGAAACCACCTACCAAAGAGACTATTCTCTGCCATTTTACAAGATAGGTAAGTCAGGTCAACCGCTCTCACTCTCTGACATCAACCTTGCCTCAGAAGAGCCTCTCTCCTGGGCTCGCTGCCGTCAGGGACCAGTCAAGTTGGGGGAGGGTGTTTGTGTGTGTCTAGCACAGGAGGAAGAATTTAGAGACTGGCCTAAGGGCTGCTTCCCCGTTTCCTCTTTTTTTCTCGCTCCCTATAGAATTCAAGGATAACAATGCACAAATGTCCTTGGTAGGAAGCGGGCTCAAGTGTGACTACTTCTCCCCGAGCCCGTTGTTACTCAACAGATTCCTTATTGTGCCTAAACTTATTGCTGAGGGAACTTTTTTCTTTCTTATTCTCCCATTTTAAATGGCTTTATGACAATTATTTGACACTTGGAGGCATGTTTCAAAAATTCCAAGTTCCCTCTACGTTGCAACATGTGTGACTATGAAGAGCCAAGCCCCACCCCCAATATGACCCTGGGGGTACAGACATGGACACCGATGGACATCACTTGTATTCCTGTCATCATTGATGCTTTGAATTTTAGCGAGTGGGAGGAGTTGCTGCATTGAAAGTCTTTCTAAATGAGTAAATCCCACTATTTCTGGGGCTTCTACACTGTGGAAGACACATATTTTGTCCTCCTAAGAGCTCTTAAGTAAGTACTATTACTTTCCCCATTTTACAATAAAGAAGATCAAGCTTCAGAGGCAAGTAATTAAGCAGCTCCAGATCACAGTGCTGTGGGCAGGAGAAGCAGAATTCAGACCAAAGCCATTTGAGACATAGAATTCTGTACTTGACCTTAAGCCATACTGCCTTCGTCACAGCTGAGGGTCATTTGCATTCCTATTTATTTAATAGTTTTCTTTCTTTTTGCTTGAACAAGAATAAGAAAATGAGTAAAAGGGTGGTGGGGGGAGTGGCTAGGGGTGAGAAGGGTCAGCCCTTCTTTCTGTTCCCCCCTGAAAAGGGCAGCAGCCCAGATGGAGTGCTAGGCCAGGGATGGGGCTCAGGTCCCAGGGGAACCGGGAGCAACAGCAACCAGGAAGATGGGAAGCAGATGGAACCAGGCAATCTCCAGACAGTGGAGCCACGGAGAGGGGGCAGTAGATGGAGCCAGATGGCCGGAAATGGGCAGGAGGCATCTGGCCTAAGAGGTTACCAGCAGTGCAAAGCTGGGGCCTGGGAGGGGAGAGAAGGCTGGAGGCTGAGAAGGGCACTGAAGAGAAAGGGAGCTGGTGGCTGAGATGAGCTCATTTAGGGAAGGAGGTGCCAGGAGGGAGTGCAGGATGGTGGAAGTTGGGGTCCCACGGGGGGCCCTGGGAGGGCTGTATTAAAGGAAGCTGGGGTGGATGGGGGTGCTGGTTAGGGGCTTAAGGATGAGGCCTTGGGGGGGGAGCAGAAGCCACCAGGGGCTGAACAGCTGGAAAGAAGAGGTGGTCAGGAGGTGTCGGCAGTGCTTCTGTCCCCACAAAACTGGCTAAGCAGCTTGCCTTTTCAAGACGGACCAAGTATGAAGTCTGCTTCCGTCCCCTGTGGGAATCTGGGTGGGCCTTGAGTTACCAAAGTGATAGTAAACAGGACCTTCTCTACAATTCCTCTGCTACGAGGGAATCCAGTTAGACAGACACAAAAGGTTTTCTCCCCTGCTTGTTTTAGACAATTCCTAATTCTTTCCAAACCTCCAGAACCAGGTGAGTGTTTAGCAAAGCAGTTTGATATTTTTTTTTTAAAGATTTTATTTATTTATTTGACAGAGAGAGAGACAGCCAGCGAGAGAGGGAACACAGGCAGGGGGAGTGGGAGAGGAAGAAGCAGGCTCCTAGCGGAGGAGCCTGATGTGGGGCTCCATCCCATAACGCCGGGATCACGCCCTGAGCCGAAGGCAGATGCTTAACCGCTGTGCCACCCAGGCGCCCCAAAGCAGTTTGATATTTACCATCTCCTGTGTCCCTAGCCCCGTGCTGGGTGCCATGAGAGGAGGTGAACGCAAGTCCAGACTCTGACCTCGGCCACGGGGTGTTCCCAATCTGATCGGGAAGAAGCAACCATCAGTCTATCAGTGAATGATTAAGAAGCAACTAGCAGAGCAGGAAGATGGGGTCTGGAACGAAGCCGTGGGGACCCACGCCGGGCCCCGCTGGAGGAGGTCTGAGGCAGAGAAGTGGTACACACAGCAGACAGGGACACTGCAGCCAGGAGCATGGTGGGGGTGGGGTGAGCCTTCTGGAGGGTGGGGGAGCGGGGAGCACGCCAGACTTGAGGACACTGGCCTGTCTGGGCCGGGCAGGAGGAGGAGGAAGTGAGGGATCACATGCGGTTGGCAGAGTAGGACAGAATGGCTGGAATGGAAGAGGAGCTCAAGGAAGGAGTCTGGAAAGTTGAATTTGGACAATCAGAGCCATCTTAGAACCAGGGCAAGGGAGAACCCAAGCAGCTTCGGAGGCTGTTGGTCGGTCAGCCTGCTTAGGATGGGCTGGAGAAGACGACTACGCTGGCAGTCAGGCAGGATAGAGCTGTGGAAGTGTGGGCAAGATTCAGGTCTTGGGGGGCCACAGGCCTGCACTTTCTAGCTCTGCAGTGTTGGGCAAGACACTCAGCTTCTCTGTAAAGTGGAGACTCAAAGCGTATATTCTAGGATAGCTGTCAGGATTTAAAATCTCTATCATGTGCCCAGAACAGTGCTAAGTGATATGCACACGTGTGTACGCCCGCGTGCTTGCAACGAGTCGTAAGAGCCCCTGTGAAGGAGGTGTTATTATTTCCTGCATGTAGCAGAAGAGAAAACTGAGCCTTAGAGACTTTAGGAAACTTCCTCAAGCAGGTAAGTCATCAATCCAGGTCGTCCAGATTTGTCACACTCCCAACTCTTGCTCTTGAAGTGAGGAAGCTTTGTGGGAAATGGGACGAAGACTCACTTTCTCACTTTGGAGTGAGAAAGGACAGTATTAAGAGAATTCACGAGAGAGAAATTAAAGCTCCTTGCTCAGCCTTCCTCTTCTACGGCAGGATTGTTGGTGTCTCTGATAGAAATAACGGTTTTTGGCAGGAAAGGTGTCAAGTTGGCGTCTGTAGATGACTGAGAATAAGGTGCTGGAAATTGCAGGCAGGAAACCTAAGACAGGAACAGGGTCAGACAGTCCCTTCCTCGGTGGTTTGACACCTGACCAATTCCAGAGGTAATTTATGTTGAAATATTCACTGCTCCATTCATTGAACCGCTGACTGAGCGTGTATCAGTTATCTCTTGTGGAGTAACGTATCATTCCAAAGCCTAGTGACTCACAAGATAAATGATGATGATTTTTATCTTTTAGTGAGGCGGTTCTGGCTCAGGGTCTCTCGAGGTGTCAGCCAGATGTCAGCGAGGGCTGCATCACCCGAAGGCTTGACCGGGGCTCAAGGATCCACCTCCGAGGTGGCTCATTCTCACGGGTGTCCCTCACATGCTGGCTGGTGACAGGGGCCTTGGTGCCTTTCCAAGTGGGCTCCCCACTGGGGTGCCAAGTGTCCTGCAGGCATGGCAGGTAGCTTCCCCTAGAACGGGCAACCTTGAGATGAAGGGGGAAATTGCAATGCCTTTTATGACCGAGGCACAGAAGCCACACACTGTCGCTTCTGAGGTGTCCTACTGGTCGCATGCAGCCAGCCCTGAGGCAGGATACCAGGGGGTGAGAGTTACTGGGGTCCATCTTGGAAGCAGCAACCATAAGATGCTTCACTCTTCGACACCTACTATGAACTAGCCACTGTGCTGTTTGGTGGGGTAGACAAGATACCTGCTCTCATGGAGCTGACGTTCTTTGGGGGTGAGGGACAGAGCATAACCAAGGACATTTAAAAAGAATTGTAGACTGTAGTAGTGCTGTAAGGGAAATAAGCAGGCTGATAAGTGTAGCTAAGGGAGGTTACTTTTAATAGTGCCGTCAGGGAAAACCTCTACACAATTTTAGCTGAGCCTTGGAAAATAGCATGAGTCACATAAAGACCATTTAAAGGAGCAGTAAGTGCAAAAGCTTGAAAGTGGGAAAGGCCTCAACATGTTTGAGGAACAGAAGGGAGGCAGCATGGCTGGCGTGTGGTCAGTGAGGGTAGGCGTGATAAGACGCCTGGATTCCAGTCCAAGCACAAGGGAAAATCTGGAAGGCTTCCAAAGACAGGAGCCACCTATCATTTGTACTTTTAAAAGAGCACTCTGGCTGCTGCTAAGACCCTGTTTAGAGATGAACAGGAGGTAGGGCAGGCAGACCAGACAGGAAACTGTTTTACTAGTTTAGAACGGAGATGATGGTGGCTTGGAGCAGGAGGGAGGATGAGAAAGAATGAATGGATTCCAGAGATATTTTGGAGGTGACATCAGCTGGGTTTGGTGATAGACCTGCTGTCCAGAGCATTTTCATTCACTCATCTGTATTCTTTCAGTAAATAATTTGAGAGCCTACTTGTATGCCAGGCATTGTGCAAGGTTTTGGCAATGCCACATCAAGCAAAAATAGACACAGAATTTCTACGTTCAAGAAGCTTCAGTGGGGAACCAGGACAGAAATAAGCATAAAACTTCACCTGCCGTAAATGCTATGAAGCAGAGTTTATGTGATGATATAGGAGCACTGAATAAGTCAGAAAGGGACAAGTCTCGAGGAAATAATGACCTAGAGGTTCACTAGGCAAGGAGTGGGGAAGAACTTCACAGAGACTACAGCATATGCAAAAGCCCTGTGGTAGGGGCATGACATGTTTGAGGACCTAAAAAAAAAATGCACTAAAGCACAGAAATCAGGAAGGGCGGAGCAAGATGGGGCTCGAGAGATGTAACTGTAGGAACAAGGGGAGGGTTTACAGGTCATGTTCAGCTCTGGCACCTCTCGCCTGAGATTAATGGGAAACCTTTGAAAAGTTGGAAGGAGGGTGGAGATGCCATGATTAAAAGTGCGTTTTGAAAAGATTGCTCAAACTGTGCAGAAGGAAAAGGAAGCAGGGTGGGAAGTCGGGTGGGGCAGTGATTGAATATGGTGAGTCAGGAGGCCATGGCAGCAGTTAGGCTAAATGTTCTTAACCTCGGTGACATCACTTTTAGCAATCCAGATGCCCAGGACAGTCCCAGACCAGTGGAAACCAGGATCTCCTGGTGGGAGCGGATGGTCCCGGGCATCAGTAACTGAAACCTCCCCCACCCCGCCCCCAGAATATTCCATCGTGCAGCCAAGTTTAGAAAGCAGTGGTTTTGGCAAGTGATGATAGCTGGTAGCAGTAGAGAATTGGATGGATTTGCAAGATCCTTGGTTGGGGATTATTTTGTAAACAACAGTCAGGCAGGCGAGAGGCTGGTCTGCAAGAGACCCGGCAGAGGTCATAAATCTGAGCACTGAGAGAGAACTCAGCAGGCGCTGACTCAAGCATTTGTCTGAACTAAGAAACTGACTCCTTGTAGGAGTCTTTGGGGGAAGGGCTTCTCACGAATAAGATGGACAGTAAACTGTTATCGAGGTGTGGGGTTTTTTTCTCTTGACCGTTTGACCGGTCTGTGTGATCAGATTTTAAGGGCAGGGCTTATGTCTTGATTAGCACTGATTTGCATGTCATGTTGAGTTCTTATTTCATTTTAGGAACTGGTGAAAAACAGATTAAATATAGATCGTGACAGATCACGGTTATTGCTCAAGAAATTCTTCTGCAGTAAAAACTCCTTCTCAGCACATAGGGGTTCATTCATTTATTTAGGAAACATATATTAAGCACAGACTATGTGCAAGATACAGTGTAAGATAGGAAGACTCTATCCTCAGAGAACTTAGAGCTTAGGAGGATGGCCCCTCAGACAAAAGTTGCCCTTGTATTCCTCACCCTGGAGCCAAATACTTGAAAGAACTCGTTCTTCAAAAATAAAATATATGCTCTCAGTAGCAGTGTGACCCTTAGACTCTCTGCCCTTCAGTTCTCTCATCTGCAAAAAGGATAAAAATAGTATCTACCTAACAGAACTGAGATAGCCATATAAAGACTTCAGCATTGCGCTTGTATGTAACATTTACAAGCCTTCAAAAAAATGTTAGCTATTATATTATTATTGATCAAAGAATCGGCATGTGCCGTGATAAATATTTGTAAACAAAACAAAACAAAAAACCTAATGCAATGGAATTGTATCTCATACAGGGATTAAGTTCTAAAACCAGTGCATAAAGTAATAATCATGTATAATCAAAGTTATCCTCGAAAATCTCTTAAATTGTTCAAAGCGATAATATTAAATGATATTAAATTATTAAAGTAACTGGAATAAGTGGGATTCAGCAAGTTGGTTAAATTTTCTCTGTAGCTCTTAATTAATTATTCATTTTATTTTTCAATGATGACTTTTAAAGAAGTCACCCCCACATTTCCACATGAACAATAATTTCACTTTATCGAATGGTAAGGAAATCCTAAAAATCACTTCACACGTCCTTTCCATAGTATTCCCCACCCCCAAATCTGCATAGCATATTTCAGGCTTGATAGCATCCACTGTCTGTGGGCCTGTAGACTCAGAAGGAATCCCCTAGAAGTTTATTGAATTTACCTAGTTAAATGAGGGTGTCATTCCGCCCCACGGCAACTCTGACGACAAGGATCACTAAGGCTGGTGAGTGGGATTCCTCACACTTCTAAACTACTTAGATATATTTCCCTGGAACACAACGTAACCCTGGAGAAGGTCAGAGCTGCTATTTTAACCCCACCATAAGCCTTGGGAAGTCAAATGGTTACTTACTACAGACAGGTCCACACTTTACTATATTCAATTAAAAAAATCCTTCCAGGGATGGCATTTCTGGTCATACTCCTGGGTTCAGTGAAATGTTACCCATTCTTAATACCCAGAAATGTTTTTATCTTTCAATGCTATTGGGGTGTGGTGGCAGGTGGAATAGGGCAGTGAAAAGATCAGGGACTTTGGGGCTAGATATTCCCGGGTCAGGTCCCCTCACAATCTGATGAACTCGGGCAAGTTCATTAATCTCTCTGAGATGGTGATACCATCAGCGGGGCTGTGAGGATTACTGAGGATACTACTGTAAGTAAAACACTGAACACAGCGCACAGCATTACACATCATAGAGCTGTGTTACGATGCTGTCATTGAACACTCTGCTTTTTGGTTCCTCGAGACGACTGACGGTATGTTTAACCCCCAGCCCTCCTTGAAACCTCACCTTCGGACAAGCAGAACTGTCCGTGATTGTACATAAGAGGTTATAAAGTACAAAGGAACTCCACTGGGTGTGAATTTAGGAATGGTAACAACTGAAGTTTGATACAAACGTCAAACAAAGTGACCCGTTAATACCGTAGGGTTTAAAGGGTTTGGGGGTCTAAATGAGGATGTCACAATGCAAATTTATATGATTGATTTAATTTTATTTACATCTGGGCATAATTCAGTGATAGGCCTCTTGATCAGGGATTGAAACACAGAAATAACTTTTTGACTAAGTCCTTTTCTCCCACATTTTAGGCATATATTCCTTCGTCTTAAATCCGCCAAATTATTTTGTTATTGCATACAATTGTTGTTGACAGTATGTTACCATTTAGGAGTGAATGGTCTTAAAATAAATCATTAATTTGTTTTAAATTCCAGATTGGGACCAGAAATTAGCCACAATTTCATCGAATCCTAGACCAGTAAATTCACTCCCAGAGTTGTACTGTTGTGAAGAGAGGCAGCTTTGAAAGAAAACCTTTTAAATTTAAAATAACCATGGCATTCGAACAAAACAGTTGGAGTTCTTAGGTGACTCCTTTAGATTAAAATAATAACAGAACTACTTATGATTTAAGTGTGTATCCAGATGGTTACAGTCCTGAAATATTTACATGTTGTAAATTCTTTTCGGAATAAGGGGATCAGCGGGCAGGGAAACAAGAGTCAAATTGAAGAGAACTCGTCATCTGTTCTCACATCAGCCCCAACACCAGTCTCATTGCTGGTGCTGACCAGCCATCTTACGTGTAATCCAATGGTTATACGGGGGACCAGGCAGGATATAATCTCCTCAATAACTACATCACTCACTAGTGGGGAAAAAAGGAGAATCTGGGGATGTAGCCAAGAAGGAAGACCGCCAGCACCGTAGACCCTAAAGGAGTTCTGGATGCAGAAAAGCAGATATAGCGTAGGGCTGTAGTGAGCTATGAGACTGGTAAAAGACAAAAAGAATTGAGAGTCTGTACACGGAGAGTTAATACCCCTATCTGAACAACTGGGCATCGATTCCCCAGGCAAAAGCTAGAGGGTCTTTTCTAAAGAAATGAATGATCCCAAAGAAAAGAATCCTACATTCGGGACTGTAGTAACCCCCCAACATACAAGTTAGTTCCCTACTCAACACCCCAAAGTGAAGCCTACCAGTTGACAAACTTCCCCCAGGAACACAATTTCTGGTCGTGTCCCACTGCCATAGTCTTAGATGTGAAGAGCCAACCATCACCTGAAAGTTGGAAAAATAACTAACATGAAAGAGAACGACCAAAATAAAGAGAAGAAACGATCCCAGAGGAAACAATTCAGGGAACACTAAGGAATCTAAAACAAGCTAACAAAGTAACATTGTCATCTGACAAGGGATGTGTCAAAGTAATTGCATCCACAAACACGAGCAATCTTTCCAAAGCTCTTGGAAATTAAAAATGTGATTGCTACAATTAAATATTGGATAGGCTTGGAATAAAATTCTGAAAAACTCTATATGGAATAGAAAAGCAAAGAAAATTATTGTTTTAAAAGAAGAGACACAGAGGGGCACCCGGGTAGCTCAGTGAGTTAAGTGTCCGACTCTTGGTTTTGGCTCAGATCATGAGACACACCCCACAGCAGGCTCCACACCCAGAGCGAAGTCTGTTTGAGACTCTTTCCCCTTCTTCTCCTCTCCCTCTCCTCCCCCTGCTTGAGTGCTCCTTCTCTCTTTTAAAATCTTTTAAAAAATAAAAAATTAGAGACATAGAATAATAAATCGGGAGGCCATCATCTGACTAATAAGCATCCTAGAGACAGAACAGAGAAAAACAGAGGAAATCATGAAGGGACCAGAAACCCCTCAAATGCAAAGAGTCTATGCTGTGACCTCACACATGAAAACACAGAAAATAAAAATAACTGGCTTTTGGTTTCACGGCTTTTCTCTGTTGTTTTCTAGTCTGTTTTGTTTCGCTTCACTCTCATCTTTATTATTTCCTTCCTTTTACTGGTTTCGGGTTTCGGTTGCTTTCTTTTTTTAGCTCCTGAAGGTGTAAAGTTAGGTTGTTGATATGAGACCTTTTACTGCTTTTAATTTCCTGTGGACTGCTGCCTATGTTTGTGACATCCCATGGTTTTCCTATGTTGTGCTTTTGTCGTCATTCATCTTTGTTTCCTGATTTCCCTTGGGATTTCTTCCTTGAGCCATTGATTAAAAGTGAGTTTTTAAATTTCCACTGTGAATTTTTCAGTTTTCCTTCTGTTATGGATTTCTAGCATCATGCCATTGTCATCAAAGAAGATACTTTGTAGGATTTCACTATTTTTAATGCTCAGACTCGTTTTGTGACCTATCATACAGTCTATCTTGGAGAATATGCCATGTACACTTGAAAAGAGTATGTATTCCATTACTTTGGGGTAAAGGGTTTCATGAATGTCTATTAAATCTGGCTGGTTTTGTTCAAGTTTTTGATTTCCTTATTGATCTCGTATCTAAATGGTCTATGAATTACTGACAGTGAGGTATTGAAGGCTCCAACTATTTTCATAGAACTATTTCTCCCCTCAAATCCATCAGTGTTTGCTTCATTTATCTGAGGGCTCTGTTGTTTGGTAAATATATATTTATAATTATTACATCTCTTGATGACTTGACTCCTTTATCAATACATAAAGTCCTTTGTTGTGATAGTTTTTGATTTAGTCTATTTTGTATGATATATCTTTTTCCATTCTTTCACTTTCAACCTACTTGTATTTTTGGATCTAAAGTGACCTCTAGATAGCATACATGACCTTGCGTTAGGCAGAAGACTTCTTAAACGTGATAGCAAAAACACAATCTATAAGTTATGGGAAGAAATTGATAAATTGGACTTGATCAAAATTTAGAACTTCTATATTTCAAACGACACCACTAATAAAATGAAATGGCAAGCTACAGATAGGGAGAAAATATTTGCAAAGTATGTATCTGATAAAGAACTTGTATCCAGGATATATAATGATATACAATGATCTGCTATAATTAAAAAGAAAATAACCTAATTCAAAAATTGGCAAAATATTTGAAGACACTTCACCAAAAATATACAAATGACCAAGAAAGGATGTTGCAACATCATTAGTCACATTAGGAAAATGCAAATTAAAACAACACAACCCTTCACACCAATTAGAATGGCTACAATCAAAAAGACACACTATTACATGTATCGGTGAGGATATGGAGAAACAGGAACCCTTTATACATTGCTGGGAGGAGTATAAACTGGTGCATTTGGGAACTTTCTTTTAAAAATTAATTATATATGTACAATATGATCTAGAAACTCCCCTCCTAGGTGTCTAAGCCAAGAGAAATGAAAAGTTATGTCCACACAGACTTAACAAATGCTTAACAGATGAATGAAGAAAACGTGGCATATCCATATACTGGGCTACTGTTCAGCAATAAATAGGGATGAAGTCCTGGGTCTGACCTCATAACATTACATTAAATGAAAACAGCCAGATGCAGAAGACTGCATATCCCATGATTTCACTTACATGAAATGTCAGGAAAGGCAATTTTATTTGAGACAGAGAGTACATTTGTGAGGTTGGGGGTGGGAATGGGGAGTGACTGTAAATGGGCACAAAGAATTTTTTAAGATTTTATTTATTTGAGACAGAGAGAGAGAGAGCAAGAGAGAGAGAGAGAGAGCATGAGCCAGGGGAGGGGCAGAGGAACAAACAGACTCTCCGCTGGGTGGGGAGACCGATGTGGGGCTCAATCCCAGGACCCTGAGATCATGACCTGAGCTGAAGTCAGACACTTAACCAACTGAGCCACCCAGGTGCCCCTCGCACAAAGAATTTTTATGGGGTGGAAATGTTCTAAAATTGGATTATGGTGATGGTTGCAGTTCTATAATTTTACTAAATCACCAAACTGTATTCTTAAAATAAGTGAATTTTACGGTATGTAAATTTTACAATAAAGTTGTTTCAATAAAAACCATTCTGTATGTACAATTTTGACATAAATAAAATCAGACCAAGAAGTCTCTAAGAAAAACAGATTATCCTGTGCATAAAGATGAGTCAAATCTGATTTTCCTTCTCGGGTAGATTCTAGAGGTAGCTGCGGTTCTAAATGAGAAGGTAGGCTAAAGGTGTTTCCAAACAAAACTCTTTAGTTTTGGAGAAACAAACAAACAAAAGCAGTGGGAAGTTACAGAGCTAATAGTCTCCCCCCCAACCCCCATTCTGGAAGCTAAGGCAATTCTGGAAGCTAAAACACTATGCGACTGCAGAATCCAGTGAAAGCGTTTTCCCTGCATTCCCTGCTTTTATATTTGTGTCACTGTGGACATTCATTCACAGAGTTTCTAAAGATTGAGCCAATAAAGTGATGCCAAATTCCAGTATCCCAACCAGACTTCCCAAAGGTGTACGGTGACAATGTGGACTTCTGAAAGTATTAGTCACTAAATATACTCGGTTCTCAGGTACACCTGAAATAGCAAATTATTCTCAGTAAACTGCTGTTGCTCATTTCTTCAAAATATTTAAAATTATATGCTTTTAAAAATTTAAATAAGACATAGATGAATCAGGGAATCCTTCAAGTCCTCTCCAAGTGACCATTAACTATTTGATCTATTTGTCTACATACTTTGTCCAAGCTTTAGATCAATAGTTTTCAATTTTCTCCTTCCCTTCCCCACTCTTTCTAAATGGAGTCACAGTAGAAAACATGCTGCCTTCATGTCAATGTGTCATGGTCATCTTACAATGAATACATATCGATCTAACTGGATGTTTTTGAAGGTTTCAAATAAGATTATGGTATGCCATTAACGGACATTCATGTATTTCTAATGATACAATTACATGCAAAATAGGGCTACTTTTTTGGTGGGGTGGGATTGCTGGGGAGTGAAAGCATGTGCAAATAAATTGTATTGGAAATTGCCAAACTGCTTCCCCCATATTGCAGTAATTCCCCCCCGCTAGCAGTATATGGAAGGGCCAAAACACTGATTTTCCATATTTACCACTCTGCAAGATGGAAAGTGGTATCTCATCGCGTTAACTCACATTTTCCTGTCTGTAGGGACAGTGCATGCTTTTTCATGTTTTGGGCCATTAACATTTATTTTTCTGTGGATTAACTGGTATGTATCACTGTGCCCATCTTATCCATTAGTTGTCATGTTCTTACTCATGGCAGCTCTGTGTATAAGGGATATATGTTGAAATATTTTTTCCTAGTTTTTGCCTTTTGTTCTCTCGGGGTTTTTGTTTTTTAATGAGCTTTGTTCGTTAAGTATTTAAAATTTTTTTAATTTGGTCAAATCTGTCTGTATTTCTTTAGGGTTTCTTAGTTTCCTAACTTTTCTTTACTAGGCTCTCCTGAAGATATTTTCCTATATTATTTTCATTAATTAAGCTTTCTATAATTTGAGTTTTATCCAATCTGAAGTTCATGTTGAGATTGTTTCGCTATAATTTTTTAAAGCACTTCCCCGATGACACAAAATGCCATTTTTAGCCTCTTTCAAGCTCCCATGTATGTTGCATCTACTTCTGAAACAGCTCAGTCCATTCCCCTTGTGTATTTGTTCATTCCCATGACAATATCACATACTTTGACTACGGAAGCTTAACAATGTCTTAACAGCTGGTGGGGAAAAACCTCTCGACACATTCTTTTTTCAAAAATACCTTAGGAATTCTTGCACATTCATCTTTCCACCAAAGCTTCAATACAATTTTGTCCAGTTAGACAACCCCCTGGCAACTCGGACTGGAATGGCATTCAACTCCCATACTCAATTGTGAAGGACATTCAACTCTATCACTCCATTAATGAATAAAAAATATACTAAATAGGCCGTCTCTCCACTGAAATACCTTGTTCTGCCATCTAGTTCCCTTCTACTGCACTTTAGAATTTGGAGAGCGTGTTTGTGTCTCAGTTTTTCTGTGTCCCTGTTATGCCCCGTAAGCGTATCTATTACATTTTGGCCTTGGCTTTTTCTTTCAGGGGAAACATACTTTGGTTACTTGGCGGAGTGCTCCTCCAAACTTCTTGCCAACTTCATCTGCCTCACCAGCCCCTCACTCATTGTTTTCAGTTGCTCCCACTTTCCAAAGTGTTTCCGGCCTCTGGTCTTTGCCCTGTCTGACTAGTCATCCTCTTGATCTGTTTGAATGCTATTTCTGCTAAAGACCATTTCTGACTCTATCCAAACCAAGATTAAGTTCTCCTTCACAACACCCTGCACTTTCCCACCATAGCGCAGGTCGCTTAGAAATACATTTGTCTGACACACTGCCCCACAATACACCACCACACCTCCAACACCTAGCAGATTCTAGCAAATACTCTTGTTCAATAAAGATTACTGTAATATAGTTACCTAGGACTTCAAAGACTGAACTGTATCTGAAGAGCAGAACCTCTCTCTTAACCAACTTATTTAGCAAAAAGCTCACTTAAAGACAGGAGAGAATCACTCAACCTGGTCAAAAATGAGTAAATGTCTATCAACATCAATAGATTTACACTTTTTTGGTTAAAAAAAAAAAAGCACTGACTTGGAGAATGAATGTTTTTAATTTTTTGGGGGGGTAATTTCTATACCCAACGTGGGGCTCAAACTTACAACCGGAGATCCAGAGTCACATGCTCTTCCGACTGAGAAAGCCAGGTGCCCCAAGACAGTTTTGTTTTTGTTTTTTTTTAAGTTTATTTATATTTTTTTAGTAATCTCTTTGGTGAATGAGTTCTTCACATCTGCCTCTGGACCGTTACTAAAATTATGTTTCAGTAACACAACACTTTCAGCCAAGATGAGAATGTGGACTTAAAAACCTCATTTCAACTCAACCTGATTTGAAGTTCAAGTAGGAAGATAAAGGGTAAGGAGAAATAAAAGCCCATTCAATTTCCATTAGAATAAATAAAAAGTATTTATTGTAATATTAAATATAAATTTTACATGAAGGTCATTATTGATTGGCAATGGGCTTGTATGATCATCTGTACTATCCTTTTTGTTTATTGACGCCAACAAGGCTGGCTCTATTTTAGAATTTTCTGAACTAAGTATTAATAAAAAGTGAAGACAAAGATATTTACATTCTTTTCTGAGACTCTGTTTTGACATCTCCCCACCCCAGCCCTACATACTACAGGGATAAAGCTCTTCTTCTAGATACAAGTATTACCAGTACTTCTCTCACTGGAACAAAAACACAATACACAAACCATACTAGAAATATTTGGTTCTTTTTAATCAGCTATTGATGGTATAATAAAATAAATTTAAGTGGCACCTAATTTAAACATTTAAAATAGTTCACTGAAGGATAATCTACAACACAGTATGTTAAGCCTAATTGTCAAAACAACACCTCTTTTTTTCCAAGAAAGAAAAAATAAAGGCATGATCAAAATTACAACTGACAATTTGGGTTCATTTGGACACTTACAGATGATTCTGTAGGCATACTGGCAGGCACAATGTTGAAAATCAATCCACTAGATTTAGAAATAATGGTAAGATAAAAAAGAACAGCCATACATTTCATAGTTAATGCCTGAAATTAAAGAAAAATATCCACCAATTATCACAACGATCTTTTAATGACTAATTTTTTTAACATTAAGATTGTTGTTTTAGGGAACACCTTTCTCTGAACATTTAATTAAATGTCCAGTGTATTAAATAATTTACAGAGAGAAGTAAGTTTTGTGTTCTGTACAAATTAAAGGATACATGGATATAATCCCCCCCACCCGCCAAAGCTCAAATTTGCAATGGTCTCAGCAGAAAATAAACAGTTCACAAGTTAAACAATTTATAGCATTACAAAAGTTTATAGAACCCTTCTTTTCATCATTTTTTTCTAACAGCAAAGATCACAATGACAAATTGAAAGACCAGAATGTAAAAAATATTTGTGCAAAACTGCATTAATTGTTCTTGCCATTTAATAGAGGTAAAACCTAAGAACACACAATGACACTAACGAAGAAAAACTACGCTGAAAGGAATTCTAGTTGAGATTTCAAACAACACGGATCATACTGCGACCACACACTGAAAGCAAACGTGGCACCGTGAGCAGCGGGAGCAACACCGGACTCGGCGACTCCGCCAGCGAGGGCGGCTGACACCGGAACACGCCAGAGTCTCTCTCCACAGCAGCCAGCCAGCTTACGTGACCGGAAACAACCGCAGGGCTTAAAACTCACTTCAGTGTCTTTCCTCTTGAAATTTGCAGATCATAAATGAAATATTTAAGAAAGTCCTTTCCCCCCTTCTCAAGGAGTGCTTCTTGCGTCACTGGAAATCCCTAGAAGAGTTGAATCATAGACTCTCTGGATTTACCTACACCAATCCATTTAACTAGTAGGGGAAAAAAGTAAAGAACAGTATTAATTCATTTATAACGTTTAATCCTTGGGATGAAAAGATCTCCCATGTTTCTCAAGGTCACTATTTAACTCTGCCAGGTGCCTTTTGCTATCCCTCACTGTCCTGCTAGAAGACTGACTGGGCTGATTTCTGAACAGTGCCTTACCAGCTCCAGTTTTAATCACACAGTATTTCCAAGTCCTCAATGACTAATAATCAGGTTAACAAAATATTGGCCCAAACCAGCAGAGATCTAAAGAGTCCTTGATTAAGTCCCTAATAACGAGATAAAATAAGCATCTTTGATAAACGCAGGATGCTAAGAGGTGACACTGTAACTTCTGTAGCTCAAAAACGTAGAAACATCTGGGAACGAATACTATTTCAACTTGCACAGCCTGAACCAGTCTACAGGAATCTGTAAATATTGTTCCACACGGGTTAACCTTTATGGCATTTTACACAGGCCATTGTTAAATTCACTATTGCTTGTATTTCAAAAAAATGTTGACTAAGAACCATAGCAAACATGCTGACTAAATTGGACATCACACTGGCCGGGGCAGCTAGCAATTTGGAAAACAAGACTCGTATTTGAGACAAACCACAATACAAATCAGAATAAGTACATAATGGATTCTATATGGAGGACACCTTCTACCCACTTTGCTTTTGTCTCTCCAATCTCTACCAGTGCAAGTAGAAGCAAGAAAGCAATGTGTTAAAAGACTTCCATTAACTAGTCACAGCGATAACCTTGTTATGCCTAACTCCCTGGCCAGCTTGTTTTTTAATAAAGTTTTATTCTTTCCCCTAATATTTTTTTAGACTGAATTTCCTATTTTCTCTACCTGTTATTTCCTAATTATTCAAGAAACTCCCCCAACTCCCAAGAGTGGTTTCATCTCGAATGGAAAAACCACAAACCATTTTTGGTGGAGGTGAAGATACAAAAGGATTTGTGACTAAAAGGGAGAAAGCCACAAGCATGAAAGTCACAAGGTAAAAACCAGAGTAGCAGAGAATTAAGACAGGATCAAAATAGTGGGAGATAACCTACTATCTTCAGGCAGATGAAGGATTAAAGAAAGAGGACTATATTTACTCTAAGAAATAAGATGATTTTATACTTTCCTGGGCATTGATGCAAATCATGAACACTCTACAAAGTAATAATGATTTTTCTTTTATCCTATCTCAAAGGTAGGCAGTTAAGTTAGACGTAAAGATAGCCGTTCATAAAGTATACTTACCTGGAATTTGAAGCTCATCTTCAATAAATCGAACGTAATTTTGTGCATTAACAGGTAGTTCTTTAAATGTCCTTGCATTTGATATATCTGTGTTCCAACCTGGGAGTGTCTTATATTGAACTTCAACTTTATTTAAGACTTCTTGGTTTGCTGAAAGTTAAAGAGTAAGTCTGTTTTCCATGGTAGAGCGCTGCCTATTGCAAACGGCTTTTTGCTATGTCAAAGGTTCATGATCTCTTATGAAAATCCTCGGAGCCAGAGGTGTTTTGGAATGCAGAGCTTCCCGGAGTGTAGGAAAGTCAGACATTTACCACCTGAGGCAATATTTTCATAATCAAACACATTCCTGCAGCAACAGCATTATTCACTCTAAGCAGAGAGATTTTAGTTCTAATATCAACTCAAGTTTTGCTGTCAAAGGACTTTGGTGCAAAAATTTAAACTTCCCATTTTTAGAGCTTTTTAGATTCCGCACTGTGGATTAGAGATTATGGACCCGCATAAAGACAGCAACCTCACAGAAAGGAGACTTGCGTGCTTGCTCTCATCTGGGAAATCGAGTGATTTTGTGATTGTGCAAAGCTTAGCTGGAAATTTTCTTCATCATCTCACCTCACCATTTTCTCTCTAGCCCCTAACAGAAACGGAAAACGTACGGAAGTAAGAACAGCTTCTTTGAACAGACACAATACAGTGCGTGCCGTGCGGATTCTGTCCAGACTTCCCACGTCACGACTGAGACGCTCATTGCCCAGCTGCGGAAGTGCGGCCCACTGAGGACTCCCGTTCAGAAACTGCCGTCCACTGAAGGGAGCGGCCTCCCCGCCACAGCCCATATCGCCCGACTGGTCAATGCGGACAACAGGCAGCACAAAGCTGCAGGTTCTGAGAAAGAGAAAACTCACAACCAAGTCCTGAAACTACTCAACTCTGTGACCAGGGACACCTTCCCGGCCACTGGAAGTCAGGACACTAGAGTCAGTGGAGAACAGTGGTCTGACTCAGCCGAGAGGAGAGATAATCAGGTTTCAGCAAAGCTGAAGTGGCTACAGTCATCATGGTCAAGTGTCAGAGAGGAGGGAGCCAGACAGGGAGCTCCCACCCCTCTTAAGTCCGTGTGAAAGTCCCATGCCTAACGTTCAACTTCACACAGGAGGGACCCGTGGGACCACTGAGGCTTACCAGCTCTTAGTTGTCACACAGTTGAGTGGGACAGATTCCAGAGGTCAAGCGGTGCTGGGAGAAGGGAAGGGACAGGATACACTGGAGCTCCAGCACTGCCAGATCAGAGAGATGTCTCTACACTTCAGTTGCTCTCCTGCCACTCACCTGAGATAGCAGAAAGGCTGCTCCTTAAAATTAAAAACCAGGCTCAAGAGTATAACTGACTGCAGACCCTCCATAACGAAGCCTAAAACCAAGCTACCAAGATCCACAGAGGAGACAGAATTTGGAGACTGACCCCCACCAGGTTGGTGGTTTGGGAAACACCCTGGCTCTGCACGTAACTATACTAACACAGAAGAAAACCGAGCTTATACAAGTTCAAGATGATCGGCCAGTAATTCAACTGTCCCCTAAAACAAGAACCAATACCTTCAGAGGAAGAAAACAGAATCCGAGTCACTACAACATAAACACAGTCAACCAGAAGTCATTAGTCACAGAAACAGTGATCCACAATCAAGGAAAAGAACAGTCAAGAGAAACCGAACTGGAGACGGACCCTCGGACTAACAGATAATGATTTTAAACGTGTTTCTAAGAACTTGAGGTGATCCTCGGTTGCCGAGGACGGGTCGTCATCAGCAAGTCACAAAACCTACCAGCCTACCAAGTTTCATCAAGCTAGTGAATATTCCTTTGTTTGGCATATTCCCAGGCTTACAGGAC
Organism: Ursus americanus; assembly: GCF_024610735.1. Classification (NCBI taxonomy): domain Eukaryota; kingdom Metazoa; phylum Chordata; class Mammalia; order Carnivora; family Ursidae; genus Ursus; species Ursus americanus. Next base: position 103,455,673 of record NC_142128.1, on the reverse strand, counting down.
GACTAATCAAATGAACTGCTCCTATTTCTGGAAGCTGGAGACACGTATGCAACTTCCTAAGTCACTGAAGAAACCCCATCACTAAAGATACACCTGAAGAAACACAGTGCCTCGTGTAGGAAGTCTCCCTACAACCACCCCCTTCTGACATAGGAGATCAGGAAAAAAGCATTCACGGGGCTTGAAGAACAGGCTGGGTTAGTGCCTGAAGAGCCTGCTGCCTCTCAGGAGAAGCGCTCTGTTCTCCGACCCCACAGTTCTCCAGGAAGAGCAGGCGGCCTACACAGCAGTTACTTTCAAATCAGGGAAGATGAGATTCAGGGGCAGCATCGCTGGCTGGGCTCCGAGGTCCCAGGTTTCTTCTTTCCTATTCTGAGTCTGAACACATGCTTACAACTGCAACCCAGGATCCAAACACAGAGCAACCTTGAAACAAATGCTAATAATATGAGAATATATTCGTGCGTTTCACAAAGAGCGTCTCGACCCCATGACTATACGTCATGAACTACGCAGAAGAGCTTTACGAAACTGCTCTAACACGTTCACCTAATAATATTCTTTATATCACAGACTGAAAAAAGTACCTGGGAAATGAGGTATGATTTCACCATCTAACTTGTAAGCAACTCCAACTTTGATTTCCGTAAACATGTCCAAAATATCCAATTTGGTAAGTGCCAACCTAAGGGGAAGGAAAGGCAACGTTCAAACGGCAAACTACGCAAGGCCCAAACATCTAACTTGATGAGGAAGTAAAGGAAAATTCGTACAAAGCTACACATTCCAAAGCAATTCTGAAAACTGGTTAGGATTATGTCCTAAAGTGTGCCACACATAAAGCATGCATTTTCCTCATAACAAAAAATGACTTAACTGATCTACTGGTGAGTTACTTTTCTAAAAATTATATTTTCCCTGATTGATCCATACCATCTTGCTTAGCTTTCTTTTTTTTATATTTCTTTATTTTATTTATTATTTTTGAGAGAGTGTGCACACAAGTGAGATGGGGGGGAGTGGGGGAGAGAATCTCAAGCAGGCTTCACGCTCCGTGCAGAGCCCAGCACATGGCTTGATCTCATGACCCTGAGATCATGACCTGAGCCGAAATCAGGAGTTGGATGTTTAACCGACTGAGCCACCCAGGCGCCCCGCTTAGCTTTCTTATGATGGGTAACACATGTCTGAGGGACAGCTGCCTGCAGTAAAGGATGCACGCTGTGGGACACAGCAGAACTCACTGTTCCACACGAAGACTACGAGATACACGTACATTTACACATAGGTCATCGACCCTCATTTCTTTACTCTGGTTACTATCACCTCCGCCCTTCTGCTCAGAAATTGTCAAAGCAAAGTGAGGACACTGCATCAAGGACCTCTTCGAGATACATCAAATCTCCCAATAAACTGACTGGGAAACAGTTTTAAGGGAAAATCTATACAATTAGATAAAACAGTAGGTTTGGGATTCTTATCCACAAATTATTTTTTTATACTTTATTCTGTTATTTGCTGGAAAGTTAAGTCAAATTAATACAATCAGAAATACATTTATTTACATATTTTTATACATGTGTGAATAGCAACTTTTTGCCGAGTGTTTTCAATGAGCCAGGCAGCACGCTATATGCTCCCACTATATTTCTCATCTAATTTTCAAAATGCCTGCCTGATTATTATCTAGATTTTAAAGATGATGAAAAAGGCACAGAAAGATTAACTTGACCAAAGTCCTGGCACAGCGCATGAATCTGAGATTTGAAAACAGAAGTTAGACATTAATCAAGCCCACGCACTACATCGGTTATATTGCCTCCCCTCCATATAAGCAAAACACACCATCTATCTACCTACCCACCTATCTCACTTCCTTCTATATTAACGTGCATGTGAGAGTATCATGATTCCTTTTTCCCAACAGTGGATGTGTAGGAAGACAACCTGTGGTCCTCTCCCTTGGGTATCCTTCCTCTAGATCTTGGTCCACTTGAACCTTCAGCTACAATTTCATTTGGAGGCTAAACAGTGAAATTTTTCTACCAAGGTACTACTTTTCAAGCTTGCACACCACAAAATTTAACCTGCGATCATGAACTATACCTTAGTTTCCTGAAATAAATGTTTCTAAGAATACTCACGCAGTAAATCCATTAATCATATGAGCATATTTGAGCAAAACCAAGTCCAGCCAGCCACACCTTCGTTTCCTTCCAGTGGTTACCCCAAACTCTCGACCTCTTGTTTGTAATAATTCTCCAATTTCCTAGAAAACAGAAAACAGGATTTAGGATTATAATACCAATGCTGTAAATCTAGTAGAATTACGTAAGATCATAGAACAAGTCAAAGTCTTAGAGAGATGAACATCTTCTAAAAAATAACTAAGTGGAAGACAGAATTCCATACAGATGATGGATATTATGTGAGGCAGGCATTATCTGGAAGAGATCGACTTTTGGCTTCCTTTTTTACCATTTCTTTAAAACCAGTATTTTTTACAATGTTAGATAACTTCTTAAAATTTAGATTAACATACAAAATGCTGCACATTAAAAGCAAGGTTGTTAATTATTTATTAAAATAGACAAGTTAAGCCAATTGTTCCAAGAACTGTAATTCGATGATCCTCCTGAAAACCGTAAGACGAACTCTCAGCTAGTCAGTAGTTGTGGACAACACGATGCCCCTTCTAAGAGAGTTAAGCCTAACGACAAGGCTCAAAGATCTAAGCCACAGCCATTCCCTAGAACCCAATTATTCACTTATCTATCTATTCCCTAATTTACACCTTTCTGATTAAAGTCATCATTTCACTACCTCTTGTATTCTACATCAATACAACTAAAATGTTTAAAATGTTGCTCTGTCAGGTTTGAACTCCAGCCCCGTCCCTCCATGTGACTTTGCGCAAGTGACTGCATCCCTCAGTGCCTGTTTCCTCGTGTGGAGGGGGGAGAGTGACACCACCCAGCTCCCTGAGGGTCGTGAGGTCCAAAGGGCTTCTGAGCATACAACACCTGGACAGTGCCTGGCCCAACGTCACTGCTGCAGAGGTGCCGGCTAGGATTAGACCAAGGCTGGAAGTCGCTCTTCTCAGCCTCGGCTCCTAATAAGCTCTTGGTGAAAGGCAGTTCTTATTTTTAACCACTTCTTTCTCCTCCACTATCTCAACCTTCCTCATAATCCCACCTTCGCGTGGCCTCGCACTTACAATTACCTGTCAGTACTCTTTAACCCTCTGTCTTTTGTTGCCAATCTGCTGCCACTTAAGTGAAAAGCACAGGAAGATAAGAATCCATTAAGGGAAAAAAAGCAGAAGTTTTTATTTAGTGTATTTATTTTAAAGATTTATTTGACAGAGAGAGAGCGAGCACGAGCAGGGGGAGCGGTAGGCTGAGGGAGAGGGAGAAGCAGACTCCCCTCCCTCCATTCAGGGAGCCCGATACGGGGCTCGTTCCCAGGACCCTGGGATCATGACCTGAGCCAAAGGCAGATGCTAAACCAACTGAGCCACCCAGGCACCGCCCCCTCACTCTTTAAAAAGATTTTATATATTTATTTGACAGAGAGAAAGAAAGAGAGCAAGAGAGAAAGAGGGAATCTGAAGCAGACTCCGTGCTGAGTGTGGAGCCCAATGGAGGGCTCGATCCCACAACCGCAAGATCACGACCTAAGCTGAAACCAAGAGTCGGACACTTAACCAACTGAGCCACCCAGTCGCCCTGGGAGTTTTTACTTTAAAACTTCCAGAATTGGATCTACTGAAAAACAGGCTTACATTGTCTTGCTCTGTTGGGAAGGCACCAATGCCAACTCGAGTTGTGTAAGCTTTCACAACCCCATACACTTCTCCAACATTTTGAGGGGGCATTCCCAACCCGGTACAGACACCTCCAACAGTACAGTTTGAAGAGGTCACAAAAGGGTAAGTTCCTTAAAAAAAAAAAAAAAAAAAGAAACAAATATTATACACACATAGATATACAGTACTCTGAAACAATTACTGTGAAAAATCTGCATTTGGTACATTCTAGGTACGAGACAGACTTGACTACAACTGCCCTCTCAAACCTCAACCTTTAGTCTTGATCCCTTCTGTCTGTAATGAGAGCAGAACACAGGTAGTTAGAGCTATCTCTGCAGTGCTCACTCTGGGCAGGTTCCTTGAGTGTTCAGTTACTCAGCTCTGTATGGTAGCTACTCACCTAATGGACCACTAAATAATTTCATGCCAAAACCCAGGCGTTATTCCACCGTGTAGACTTATAATCTATGTGTTTTTAACATGTTCCTATTGGTTTAAAAACGACTTTATTTTATTCCCTTGATACTGATTTTTACGATACAGCCACAACCTAGACCGACACCAGGATACTAAGAATTCTGTGGTATTCATTATCCTACCTTCTGGTCTATATTAAGGGAATAATCCCAAAAACGACAAGAGAAGCTAAGAGGGGTGTACTCCTCCATCCCCAAAGATCCCGTTCCTACTTCAACTATCCACTAAGCTAACCAGACACTCTGCTTTCTTTCCAGATTCCACAGGCATATCATGAAGTAAAAAATACATCTTCACTGTAATAGAAATAGACATTTTCTTTAATTGGTATACATGCAGTCAAAAGCCAATGAAATGTCTTTAAGAGCTAAGAACACTCAGACTTATCCTTTGAGATCATGTTCAGAGGGAAAGGCCAACAACCAATGGGGCAGTAGCTGGAAGACGTCAAAGCCTTAACTTTTTGAAGATGGAGGAAATGCCCTAATCCATTCAGAGTCTCACACCAAGGGAGTTCAACAGACTTCCACAGATCTTAGACGGGGTATGTTCAATGACAAAGTTTATTAGTTCTCGATATTTAAAAAAATGGCTGAATTAAAGGTAATTATCCTTCCACAGGATTCCTCTAATCATCTTATAGTTCCAAGCAAATGGCGCATGAACCAAACAACAGAAATCCGTTTACAGTATCCCAAACCCACTGACCCAAATAGAGATTTCATTTTTCTACTCAACTATGAAATGTAACACATGCATTGTGTATTCCACAATATTGCTTTAAAAAAAAAGATTAGTAGATGACAACCATCCATCATGCCTGAATATACAAGCTAAAAGCCTTGTTTTAAAACCCCATAAGGTGAACATTCATTATTTATACCCTAAGTGCTTTCGGGCTCGGTTAGGCTCCTGCAAGTCTTATCTCACTCACCAAAATCAATATCTAGCAGTGCTGCATTCGCACCTTCTACCAAGATTTTCTTCGGTGGCCCATGCAGGGCCTCGTAGAGGAAGTAAACGCCATCTCTCACCATCGGTTTAATCCTTTCCATATAACCCTACAAAGACAAAAACCAATTTCAGTGTGTACTAATAAATTTACAACATGCTCAGGGCAAGTAAAACTCACCTGACTCTGTGACCAGGCAAACTGAAGTCATGCAAGGCAGAAGGGGGTTGGTGACGGTGCTCACCCTACTGCGTATCTGGATTAGCTTTGGTCTCTCGTCCTGACTTTCCAGAACCAGGAAAGAGACCCAAGCTCAAGAACAGCAGAGAAACAATGAAATTCAAAGTTCTACGTGAACCTCACTGAAAGTAATGATGACAACCTTACATTCTTCATAAACCAGCTCTCGGGAAAATAAAAAGAGCTGACCGTACTATACTGTGCTTTTATATTTTATGAGGTATTTAAAAAGCCGCATTTATAATCCATGTAACCATGAGTTTTGAAACACGCACTGGGTGACTGTCAAAATGCTGGTGCGGGTCACAGGTAACATTGACGAGCATACAAAAAGCGGTAATTGTTAATAATCTTTTGCCACTGTGTCCCATGACAGCAATATCTCAGCAGTATTACTAGCAGATAATATCAACTATTTTATACATGAGCATTATAAAACTCTCATAAAATATATTTAAAGTATTAATAATACTGCTTAACTTTAGAATTCAATTAAAAATGTAATATAAACAAGAGTTCCCCCAAGGCCTAAAGTATAACTACAATAAAACCCAGTTTCAACTATGTTTTCATATTTAGCCAGTCTAGTATGGAAATTCCACAATCCACTCATGAACTCACCGAACAGGTTATACCCACTGATGAAAGTCTCGTACCCCCTCCCTTGGCTCTAGTCTCCTGCTTATTCCTGGTTTAGACCTTTTGTTATGCCTGAAATGACCATGCCGTTCATCATGTCCCTTATTCCTTAAAGTGCTGGCTCAACATATCCCACCTATTAAGAATCTTCTTCCCCAATTCTGTTCATGATTATTCATCTGCTTTACATTCACATGAAACATGGATAGAACAGAACCAAAAAGCCATATCCAAACTTTAGTGCATAAATATTTCCAAGTTGCCTGGAATAAATTTAAAATATTTGTTGCATGACAGAATGAAAAGAAGCTGGCAGTCTATTCTAAGCAATGACCAATACACTGAAATCTAAATACCAACATTTAGAATCTTCCTTGGAGGTTTGTTTGTTTGTTTGTTTGTTAAAGGAATTCAGTGAGTAGATAGGCCTAAGGTCTACAACCATTCTAGAATGCATATGAGGTTTGTAAATTCCTTTTCAGCTCTGGAATTCATGTTCATAGCTATTCAGAGAAGAAGTAATAATCAGATACATAGGGCCCAGCTTGAAACGCACCAAACATCAGGGACGAATTTAAGGGTGGAAAGGGTAGGAGATTTGCCTACTGATGAACTCAGGCACCACTGACACCTAAAAGTGGCCACACATGGACCCAACCTTTGGCCAATCACCTTCTTTGTCTTTTAAGACCAAGTGTTAAAGACACTAGCCCTGTGGGGCGTCCTTCCAGAACGGGCCTGCCAGCTTTACAAGTTATCTCCTGCTGCCCCTCTGTTGATCTATGCTCCACATTGCTAGGAGGGATTTTTATATAATACAAATCTCGTCTTTTTTCTGCTCAGAATTACTCACTAGCTTTTCATTAACTCCACGATAAAAGCCAAACTCCCTATTGTTGCATATGAGACCAATACAAGATCTGTGAAATCCAACTCTGCTCCCCACTCAATATTTTCTTTCAGCCACATTATGTGAAGTGACTCAAACATGCCATGTCCTTTTAGGTAGGCCTATATGCTTTTAGACTTAAAAAGGACAAGCAATTTGCTTTACTAGTTCTTATTTCCAATGCTTTACACATATCTGTGTGGCATTTATTATACTATAAATTATTTAACATATAACTTCTCAGTCACAGCGTAATTTCCATAAAGGAAATTAAATACTCTACGTTCTTCATTCTTATGTTTGCAGTTCCTAACACAAAACCCGAATGAATGAAAGATCTTAGATGCCAATCTGGCAAACAAGTTCTAAAAAGGACATTAGAAAGGCCAGAAAGCATTACCTTGAGTTTTTGTAATTCGCCTTCAATGTCGATTTCCAGAGTGGGGTATATAGATTTGTATTGGTTAGCCAGAACTTTGAACCTGAGAAATATAGATAAAGCAAGCCAACAGCTCAATTAAAAATAGTCCGAATAATATCATTCGATTCAAATGGTTTCTGTAGATAAGCAGTTTTAATAACAAATGTATCCCAAACTGAAGCTACATTCTAAGAAATAAAATCTAAACAGATCAATCATATGAATAAATGATACACTCAAAAACAGTACTTTTTATTCAAATTTAGGAAGGCCAACAACATAATCATGATGATGTGTGTGGAGGGAAGGGGAAGAACTAGTCTGTAGTAACACGTGAATATGAATTATATTACACTGTGTGAAAAATAAAAGGGGATGGTCTACACGATGTTTTTAAGAGACAGAGGTTAGGCCTTTGATGCCACCTGTTATTAAATGCAACCAACTAACCCCATGTCACTGAGTCACCAGATAGCTTTGATGATGATTAGGTCTCTCATGGAGATTTTTCTAGAGAGTAAGTGTCAACGAGGCAATTTCTATTATTTAAGGTGAGTTTGGTACAAATAGTTCACCAGTACCTAAGAGCCTAATTAGGTCTAGGTGGGGGAAGAGAGGTCTCCAGAACTGAAAATCTGAGGGTCAAGACTCTAGGATGTGGTAACCTCACCAAAGCACCCCCTGGAAACTCTGTTTCTCAACAAACCATCCCAAACTCCAATCCTTACATATGACCTTGGCTTTGCCTTCTTGGGGTACTGCTAGGATAGCAACATGAGGTTACTTTCCATGAAGTTTAATTTGAAATTAAGTAATAAAAATAACTTTAAAGTCCAAATAAAACAAGAAAAGCCAACTACCACTATTCAACTAGAAGACCGATTTTACCAATTTGCAACCTGGATTTGAAAAATTTCAAAAAATCCATTTGCTCTTTCCACTCTGAAACACAAGCTAGTTACCTCTCAGAGAAGCCATCAAAGTCAGAAACCAGATCGCACATCCGCAGTCCACTCCGAGCAGCTTTGGAAGAATAAACTGGGCCAATGCCCTTTTTTGTGGTACCCAAACTTAAAAATAAATCAGAAAAAGCTTTGAGTTAGACAAGAAAGATGGAGCTCTTGTGGTCAGATCATCACAAAGAATGAAGGTACTCTATTTTCTGTAAGTTTATTTTCACAATCCTATTGATTTTCTCTGGAATCTAAACAGGATATTCTAAAAATTTTTCTTAAACCTCTGGCCTAGAATTTAAACATTAGGGTCTGGATATGCTTAAACTGCACCAAAAACAAAAACAAAACACCCTACTTTTTTCCTGCTTGTTCTTGTCTCTGTTGCTCCTGGATACCATCAGCTGCTTGATGGAAATCGAATACTGAGGGGGAAAAAAAACAAATCACAGTTGTTGTTGAAACAAAGGTAGCATAGGAGGAGCAAAACATACTGTATTTTAAATTACTTAAGCTATAAATCCCTTCAGCCTAATTTCATCATGACTAATCAAATGGATATTTTATTTTTTAAAAGATTTATTTATTTATGAGAAAGGGAGGGGGAAAGAGACAGAGGGAGAGAGAGAGGGGGTATGAGCAGGAGGGGTCAAAGGAGAGGAATAGAGGATCACAAGCAGACTCCGCACTAAGCGTGGAGCCCGACATGGGGCTTGATCTCATGACCTGAGCCGAAACCAAAATTGGAGGCTCAATCGACCATTCCACCTAGGCACCCCGAATGCATACATTTTAAAAAGCACCAACAATGGTGGGAGGGAAGGTTATTATGTCAACAGGTATACTACTATGAAATACACCTGATTGTTCATTCCTACTAACTACAACATATATTATTTTAAAAACGGTCAGTAAGAGGGTACCCCAGAATTCTATGAAGCTCAGTTTACTAGGATACCCTCTTTTCTTCAGGTTCTACCCTGCAGACATCTTTGGGTTATTCTGACATCTCTCTCTCTCTCTCTCTCTCTTCTCAGCAGTCTCTCCGAGCTCCCATCGTCTCTAGCCAGAACTGTAGCCAACTGAGTGTGCCTATTTCCCCTCTTGCACATCTCAAATTCATAACTTTTAATGCAGCAAAGCCATCTTTCCAAGACACAAATACGGCGTCACCACCCCCTTTGCTTTAAAAATCAATGGCTTTCTATTGATCAAAAGAAAAAGACAGAACTCTTTTGTGGCCTCCAGGCATAGTCTGCTCTTTCATCTGGGGCCCCCTTTCTGCCCTTGGGTCACAACGGACATTCCTTCACATCCTGGGCTACAGGACATACCCTCTGCCTGACTGTGTTTCTGCCTGCACGCACAAGCGCACTCACGCCCACACACTCTCTCCCCTACCAGTATTTTATGAGTCTTGGGACCATGTCAGTTAGCTTACCAGTTGATTTCCTGCGCCTACAAGTTCTCAAATATTTACCGACTGAATAAATAGCCATTTTATGGAACAGGCAGGCCTAGAATTTGGTCTTCGAACTTTTAACCAAGGCTTCTTTTGTTTCAAAAAAGCCTTATGGGAATATAATTTACATACCATAAAATTCACCCACTTAAACTGTACAACTTAATCATTTTTCCATACATTAAACCATGGCTTCTTTTCACTAATGATTGTTACTGTACCCAAATAAGTTGAAATGTATAAATCTTAAACAGAATGACTGATATAAGGTTCCTAGAACTAGTGGTGGCATGTGTAAAAACTATTTGGCAGCATCAGAAGACGAATGCTTTAGTTATGGATGTTGAAACCAGAAAAAAAAAATTGAGGAAACTGGACCTTAAAGCACCCTCTGATTAATCCTAGCCTCTAAAGCCTTCTCTGCCCTAAGTCCCCTTTTTGAGACACTGCCGAGTTGTCAAGGCAGTCCTCTCCTCTGCTTGGCAAGGTTAACAAGCACAGCAGTGAATGGCTAACAGGTTTCCCTAGTCCTCTCCGAAGGGGAGTTCCAGCACTTCCTACACTAGGTGATCACAATACAGAGAGTACATTTTTACTGTGTGATTTAAAATTATCCTGTAAATCACTATCTGTCTCAGTGCCACAGAACTGGGTAGCGATGACATCCTTAAACTGCACTGGCATATTGCACACCAAAAGATATTCACAGGAATGGTCAGAGCAATATTACTTGTAATAACTCAATATTGGAAATGACTCAAAGTTACATCAACGGTAAAAATGGATCAACTGGGCCATATTCATACAATGGGATATACGATTCAGCAATGAAAATAAGATATTGCTTCATTTAGTAATAAGGACGAATCAAATGGGCATACTACTGAGTGGAAGCCAGACACAACAGATTATATAAATGTGTAATTTGTATAAAATTCAAATACTGACGAAGCCAATCTATGCTGAGAGAATAGTGGTTACCCTCGGTGAGGGGGAGTAGATAATAACTAGGAAAGGTCGTCAGAGTAGCTTTTTTTTTTTTTTGAGCTATAGGGACATTTAACATTAGTTTCTGGTGTAGAATATAATGATTCGGTATTTGTATATATAGCAAAATGACTGCCATGTGAGTTTAATTAACACTGATCACCATAAACAGCCACAATTTCTTTTTGTGGTAAGACCTCTTTTTTGTTTTCTTAAGTAGGCTCCACACCCAGCATGGGGCTTGAACTCACATCCCTGAGATCAAGACCTGAGATCGAGAGCAGGATACTCTCCCGAAGGAGCCACCCAGGTGCACTGTGATAACTTCCAAGATCTATTATCTTAGCAACTTTCAAATATGCCATACTGTATGACTAACTGTAGTCACCATGCTGTCCATGGCATCTCCGAGACTTTTTTATTCTGTAACTGGAAGTTTCTAACTTCTGACCGCCCTCGTCCATTTTGCACGAGCAACTACCAACTGCCTGCCTCGGGCAACTTCCAGTATGTTCTCTCAGTCTCCGAGTCCGTGGGGTTTTTGGGTTTTCTTTCTCAGGACTGCTTTGATTATTTCGTTTCTCTGCAGTTCCATAGAAGTTTCAGGATTGTTTGCTCTATTTCTGTGAAAAATACCACTGTAATTTTGATAGGGATTGCACTGAATCTGTAGATTGCTTCGGGCAGTACGGACATTTTAATAGTACTAATTCTTCCCATCCCTAAGCACAGAATAGTTTTCCATTTATTTGTGTCTCCTTTAATTTCTTTCATCAATGTCTTACAGTTGTCAGCATAGAGGTCTTTCCTAGCAGAGTAGCTTTTTCGGGCACCAGAAAGGGTCTGTGTAACAAGGTAGTCAGTGGTTAAAGGGGTAAAATATTGTACACTTATTCTAGTAAGAGCTACCACATACTAGAGGGATTCGTTTCTTGTCATGTTCCCCATTTAGTACACAGCTTACAGCCTTTCTTACCTACCTTTGAGGGGCCAGCATCATTCTTAAGAAGCTGTTTCATTAAACTCTGACTTTGCAAATCAGTTATGACAAAAATTGAGATGTTGGAGGAAGCCATTTCTTTTGAACAAAAAGATATTTTATATTTAAATATTTGCTTTATTTTCTACGTTCAGGTAAGTTACAAAGGCACCTGGCAATCACAAGTAAATGGTTGATGGAAAGCAGGTAAACCATATTTTTCAGAAGTTAATTTAGTACCTTGCCATAGAACTTATGTTTTTCAGGTTTTTCTAGGCCCTAAGGAGCAATTAGTGAAATCAGAATAATGACTTTCATAAAGCTCCATCATGGCATGGAGACTTAATACCTCCACTAATACTGTTTTTGAGAGAACAGGCTTTGTGTGAAGTTGCTTTGAGTATCTCTTCCATTTTCTACAGCCTAGATACTGAAAACAAAAAGTGCTGCCTTGGGGACTCAGTCTAATTTTTAAAATAGAAGATGATTATGCGTGTTCAGTAGGTAAGTTTTATTTACACCATCTTTTTTTTATTATTATTATCGTTAAGTTTTATTAACACTATTAATGTTACACCGTAGGAATGGGTCCAGTGGGAGCTTCATTACCTGTAATGGCCACTTTGCTGGCTTCTCCTATCTCCTCAGGTCTTCTTTCCCCAGTGTTTTTGTTGTTTTGTTCTTTAAATAGTGGTCACTTAACATGAGATCCACCCTCCGCACAGCTTTTGAAGTCACAGTATGGCATTGTTATCTACAGCCTCGGTGTTGTACTGTGTCTTCAGAACTTGCTCATTTGTCATCTCCTTCAGATGACATGAATGTCATCTTCACCATGAAATGTCCCCAGCCACTTTATCTAAAATTATAGATCCCTACCCACCTCCTCCAAACTGCCAGACACTACACGTGGCTCCTTTCTTTCCTTAGAACTCACCACTACGTGCCACGGTACGTTCATCACAGTTTTATCTTGCTTATTATCTGTCTTCCCCTGCTATACTATAAGCTCCATTAGGAATTTTTATTGGCCTTTTCTGAATCCTTGGTGCCCACCAACACACTGGGCACAGAGTGGTCTTTCGACAGGTAGTTGCTGAGTCAAAGGACAGATACCCAACAACCTGCATTTCAAATGTTTAAAAAAATTTAAAGTCTCAGCCACTTCTCAGGTCTCTTTCCCTCAATAAGGATCTCTTATGTTACAAATTTTGTTGAGTTTCAATGAGGCAGGGCACAATTATAAAGACAGTTTCTTGCATACTTGCTAAAGTATGCTAATGTAAAGAACTGGCCAACAATGGACTCATTTTTAAATTTCTCTATTAGGAAACTGGCTGTTCAAAGCAAAAATATTAAGAACACATTACAGAGTTTAGAACAATGCAGACATGGAGGTGCCTGGGTGGCTCAGTCATTGAGCGTCTGCCTTTGGCTCAGGGTGTGATCCCGGCGTTCTGGGATCGAGCCCTGCATCAGGCTCCTGGGCTGGGAGCCTGCTTCTTCCTCTCTCACTCCCCCTGCTTGTGTTCCCTCTCTCGCTGGCTGTCCCTCTCTGTCAAATAAATAAATAAAATCTTTGAAGAAAAAAAAAAAGAACAATGCAGACATGAAATGTATGACAATGATGATACAAGGGACTGTACGAGGGAAATGGAAACATTTCCTTGTAAAAATCTTGGGTCAAACGTTATATTATTTTAAGGTAGATGATGATGATTTAAAGTTGTATATTATAAATCCCAGAACTACCACCAAAATTCACGAAATAGGAGGTATAAACTAATAAACTAATATTGCAGATAATATTTAAAATGTTAAATCTAAAAGAAATCAGGAAAAGGAAGAAAAAAGACAAAGAGCAAAAGGAACAAATGGAAAACAAAAAGTAGATATAAATGCAATCATATTGATAATTAACTATATTAAAAATAAATGATCTAAGCACTCCAATTAAAAGCAACATTGTCACAATGAATAAAAGGTAAGACCCAACTATATTTAGTCTATAATAAATGCCCTGTAAATATAAAGATATAGATAGGTTAAAGATTATTAGATTGAAAAAGACACACCATGCAAATACCGATCTTAAGAAAACTCTGCTGGCTATATTAATATCAAAGCAGGCTTCAGAATAAGGAATATGACCATAGAAAAGGGGGATATTTCATCAGGATGAAAGAGCTAACTCATCAAAAACGTAAACTTAAATATACATGCAATCTACCTGGGCTTCAAAGCAGTCAAAGCAAAAACTGACAAGAGTTGAAAAGAAAAACAGACAAACCTACAATTCTTGTTGGAGGTTTCGACATGCCTCTCTCTAGCTGACTGAGAGCAAGTAGGAAAAAAATCAGCTAGGACACAGAAGATTTGAACACTGTTTAACAGACACTTCAAGAACACTCAACAACCCTACTCAACAGAACACGTATTCTAACTGCTTGCAGAACATGGACCAAAACAGACCCTGTGCTTGGCCATAAAACAAGTCTCAACAAATTTAAAAAGACTGAGATCAAACATAAAGTATATTCTCTGTCTACAACAAAATTAGAAATAAATAAATCAGAAAAATCATCCAATATTTAGAAGTTTAAACGTATTTCTCAATAACTCATAGGTCAAACAGAAATCACAAAAAAATCACAAAGTATTTTCAACTGAATGGAAATAAACATACAAAATGTCAGTATTTGTGGAAATAGCTAAAGTAGTATTAAAGGTACCTGTACGGCTTTAAATGTTTATATAAAGAAAAGAAAGGTCTAAAGTCAAAGATCTAATAAGCTTCCAAAGAGGCTAGAAAAAGTGAATAAAACCCACAAAGTATGTCAGTCCAGCACAGTTTACTTGAAAGAAGTCAGCGTACTGGGTTACTGGGGCTACGGTAGGCCTCGAGGCTCTGATGGGTATTCAGGAGGCGGTGATCCTTAAGAACTTTGATGGGCTACTCTTTTTTGTTTGTTTTTTAAATGTAGTCTCCATGCCTAATGAGGAGCCCAACAAGGGGCTTGAACTCAAGACCCTGAGATGGAGATCTGAGCTGAGATCAACAGTCAGACCCTCCAGACTGAGCCACCCAGGTGCCCCTGACGGGGCTGCTCTAAAATGGGGGTCAGTGCTAAAACTAGAGTAGCCACTGCCCCAGGGGACACTTGTATTTAAATACAACTGAAGAGTTTGCACCAGGCCACTCTTTTTCCTGGTTATTGTCTCGAAAATTAACTCTATCACATCAGAGATAGGATAATAACACGGAAACAAACGTCAAATTTATTAGTGGTGGTTGAATTTAACTTTAGAATCCAGTTTGCTCTAACTAATCATGGAGGAGAAGGCTACTCTGAATTAAGTCTGAACCATCGAAAAAGCGGCATTAATACATTTTAGACACAAAGAGTCACTCTACAGCTATGCCAGATAGCAGACCTGCTTTTACATGATAATTAATGTGCAAATAAATGCTTTGTATTTTGATGTGGTGTATTTTATAATAGAATTAGAGATGTCTCATGAAATACTGCTTTTAGGATTCATTTGGTTAGCTAATTCTTTCTTCAGAAATAAGTAAAATTTAGCCTAGTCCTTAACTAGAAGAGTTATTTGGAGCCCAACTATTATAATACATCCTAGTTTTCACTAAAATTAAAGAAAAATTGGCTACTAAATGCTTCCATGTGACAAGTTTCTGATAATAAGACAGTTAAATGCATTATGTGCCCCTTACCAATATGAGCTCTGTCAGATATGATAAGCCTTTTTTCCCAGCCTTCCAAACCTAGAGAGAAGGAGAAAAAAAATACGGCTTATTAAACACTTGGCATATATCTCAATTTCTTTAGAAATACAATGTTTAAAAGTGTTTTTCATGGAAGTAATCACTTACATATCTTGTCTTCTGTATAGGACACAGGTTTAACAAGAATCTTCTCACCTGTCATTCATTATATTTACACTCATTCACAAGTTCTATCTTTCTAAATGTGTTATCTAAACAGCTCCAAACTCAAGCCAGCCAAATCCACATAAAATACTTCCAAGAACCCAAAAGCAAATGGGAGGAAAATTGTTAGAGGCAGGGGAGGGGGAACTAGCTGCAGAGCAGGAGGGGAATTTCAAGAAAAGGGTTAATTTTGGGAATAGCACCCTTTTCCAAAAGACAATTATAAAATGGTGGGATTAAACAAAATAATAAAATGTTCTCACTAATTCCTCCAAAGGACTATCAACTACTGCCCTTACTACATTGACTTACAACATGACATACGTATCTCCCCATTTAGCTGTGAATGCCTGAGAGCAGGGGCCATGAATTTTCATAGCACGGGGCCTATCATCCCATAAATGTTCAAAGAACTATTGCTAAATGAATAAATGAATCTAAATGGATATGTTTCTTTAAAGACAGTACCTTAGGAAGCTACATGCATTCTAAGAATCAGCCGCCAAGCTCTAAACACTTTCAAAACTAATATCTAGATATTAAAAATTAGGTGTTAATTTTGATAATATCCAAAGATGTGTTTCAAAAAGGAGTCCTTATAAAGAGGAAGTGCTGAAAGTGAAAGGGGGATATTAAGCCTCCCCCTCTATAGCTGTTTTTGACATGTAAGTATGTATTCTAAAGTCAGCTTCAGGCATATTATACAGAAATTTATTACAAAGAAAATTAGTAAAGTGGATTCAGCTGGATTAGACAGGCTGAAAGGAAAAAGAAAGGAGGGCAAAATTTTTAAAGGGGATGAAGGAGAACAGAGGGCAGCATGGGAACCTCAAGTTGACCAAATTCAAAAGCAGCCAGCAACACCTAGGTAAAAAATGCAGGGAGTGGGGCGCCTGGGTGGCTCAGTCGTTAGGCGTCTGCCTTCTGCTCAGGGCGTGATCCCAGAGTCCTGGGATCGAGCCCCGCATCGAGCTCCCTGCTCCACTGGGAGCCCGCTTCTTCCTCTCCCACTCCCCCCCCCCCCCCGGCTTGTGTTCCCTCTCTTGCTGGCTATCTCTCTCTGTCAAATAAATAAATAAAATCTTAAAAAAAAAATGCAGGGAGGACAACAGACATGGTAGGAGGGCAGGCAGGATTCTGTGAAGTCAGATTCAGTTGTTAGGAACATTTGAGGTCGGATTGCTACTTTTAAACCTGAACAATAAACTTTAACAACATAATGGAATTAAGTATTTTAAATATGAGCCAAGCTAAGGGGAAACAATGCTTTTCCTCAACTGCATATTATTTGCATGACCAAATTCCCCTCAAAGCCTAGCAAGGCAGGCAAACTGAATGTAGACAGCCTTCCAAAAATCCAACAGAGATTAGGAAGGGCAGGAAATTAAGCCTTTAAAATTTTTTTCCTGAGGAGACAGAAGTGAATACTTTCATAGAAGGAGCACTTCCCTCATTTGGAGGGAGGTACGTAAACAACCCTCTTTTATCCCTGGTTTGTATGACCAACAGAAACAAGACTGATTGACGGTGTGCAAAGGGGACCTCACTGGTTTCCTGACCCCCGCAGCTAATGTTTGGTTTGGGAGATGGGGCCAACTTGAGCACAAATGACAAAGGAACTCAGGAATCTCTGAGTCTCAGTGGATATGAATTCCAGCAGCCTGAAGAGCCACTCTGCAGATGACCCAGGTGTAAAAAAATCAGGGCTTACACAATGACCTTATTATGTGTGTCTTTTGTTTAAAATACTGATTAAAATGAATACAATTTAACGGACATTGAAATATTTGTCCCATAATAACCAGCAATTTTAAAGTATAAGACAAAATGTTAACTTTGTCTGACATGAGATCCCAATGAACTTTCCAAAAACCAAACTAGTCCCCAGGCAAAGTGGTCATTCTTTCATACCTTTTCCTTTTTGGACATTTTTCTCTGCTTCCTCAAATAATCCAGGAAGATGAATTACCACACCATTTCCTAGAGGAAAGCAAACGAATCCCAACCTTAAATATCTATACTTGCAATACAGACGTCTACGATACCCCTTATCCGGAACAGTGCAAGAGTGAAGGACTCTGACAAACGGGACGTCTGATTTATCAGGGAGTTACCACAGAAATGGTTCCAAGTGTTAGAAAGCAGTGTAATGTAAATACATAATACGCAGAATATAAAACACTAACGTTACATTCAGTATAATTTGGAATTTCTTTAAAACAAAGTAAAACTCTTCTTTTGAAAGAACCAAGTTACATTGTTCTAGGCAAATGGAACCAAGTTACAGTAGACGCTAAATCAAGGCCTTTCAAATTAGGGAATCATACCCTATTTGTGGTCATAAAATCAATTTAGTGGGTTGTGATTAGCACTTTTAAAGATAAAAAACCAGGATAAAAGATTGCAGATTGCATCATGTTATAAGGGTTCAGAATCGATCCATGAACCCCTCCTGTATTGCTTACTGTGTACGCGTCCGTGTTTGGAAAGCTGACCTGATAATCTACTTTATAAAATTAAGATTGCCAATGACCACAGTTAAACACAAATTATTCCAAAAAGCATTAGTGCTAAAAGACAGAGGTGTAAAATAGCCAGTCAGGTATATTCCAAAAGGTACCAAGGTCAAGATTAATAAGGGATCAACGAAACATTTGAATCGTGAGAGATGAAATCAGCTCAGATAATGAAAACTGAACACGATTATCAATTGGGGGGGAACCTCAAGGGGTTCAGTTTATACACTTACCAATGAACGCAGTAACATTTGGATTAATTATTCCACTGGGTAAAAGATGAAAATCGTATTCCACAGAATCTACAACAACTGTATGGCCGGCATTATTTCCTCCCTGAAAGTACAAGATCGGGGAAAATTGAACCTGACAATAAATATGACAAGTAACACATCTGCCTTCCAAAGGGAATTAATAATTTCTTCCAAAAATGTCAGTGTAACTTAAGAAAACCCAAGTATGTATTTGCCACAAATCCATATTCTTTAGAGGCTTCACAATAGTTTGGCTACCCTCTCTTCTTTCCCCATCGTAGTACCCTGGAGTGGTTTCTTTCCTGACAGGATCCAGAACACGGGAATTCAGGTTTCTGGGAGACATACACTCTTAAAAGAGAAAAAAACGTGAAAAAAGCACAGGGAACCAATTATTTTGTTCTCGGTACTCTATAGGTCATGTAGCAATCTAATTAAAAATCCATGATATTTTATCCAAACATAGAAAAATCACTAAATTAGAAAAGAGTAATCTATCCAGTTACCCTAACTTGACATAAACATTCATGGAATTCCCATTGTATTCAGAGGGTGGCAAGCAGCTTTGTGACCTGAAATTTGTATTCTTACATGGACTTACCAACTAGGAAATTTCCCAAGGAACTCCCTCAAATATTGGCTACCCCGAGACTCTAATTTTTAAATTTGTAAGTCAATCCTGTGCGTCTGTTTGGTACCAATCCCTGAATCCACTCATCTCTGGATAAAATAATACACAGGGTCAAAGAACCTCTAAGCTGAGAAACATACTATAAACCCATAGTGAAACATAGTGAAACTCAGGCCTAATGGTCAATAAAAAGCAAGATATGACGTCAGATTATAAAAATTTGGTACACAGCAGACTGATTATAGGTAACCAGAAAATTTTTCTAATTTCTAAGTTTAAAAAATATAGAAGAAAACACAAATCAACTGATTATATGCTTAAACTTCTACACAATAACAAAAAGTTTAAAGCAAACAAACTAGGAATATATTTGCAACAAATAAAAACTATAATATCATCCTGGCTGGACTTTTAAACACCAATCAAAACTATGTCCCCTGAGAATGACTGGTTTAACTTTATCCTGTGGCTATTTTTGACAAAATGAATGTTATTTCCTTTTTACCAAATCGTCACCAATCACGAATTCACAAACAGTGCCAGAAAACAGGTCCTGAAAAAAAAAATCCTCTGAAAAGTAAATGCCTATTTACACTGCATTTTGCACAGATACAAGCAAAGAATGCCTTACTTGAAGACTAGTGTATGTCAGGTGGGCTTAGAACAAAACCAAAAAAGACTCCACAGTGGGGGCCTGAAGTCTGGAAGACAACAGGAGGACAGAGGCGGGAGTGGAAAGCAACACCTCCTTCCCTCCATCCACCAACGGAACCAGTGACTACTTCTTTCCTCTTTATTTTTTAATAGGAAACATCTGCATATGATACATAAGGCACAGATGGATACACAGTAAAAGTGAAGTCTTCCTCATGCTCTTCTCCCCACCAGCTTCTGGTGTCCTTCCCGAAGGAATTTTGCATAAGCAAACAGGTATTTGTATGTTGTTTCATTCCACACATACAAATGGTAGCAAACTATACACCTGGCTGCTTGTTTTTACTTAGCAAATTTGAGCACACATGCCTTACCCTGTAAGCCAAACCATCTCTTCATTTTAACAGCGGCACTACCCTGCTTCTTATATGGACTGGGAATTTATTTACCTGGTCCCACAAGAGAAGCAGCACGACTGTTTCCAACCTTTTGTCATTACAGACAATGTCACAATACACTTCCTGGTACACGCTTCATTATTACTTCACACTTGTGCAAACTTATCAATTCTGATAGACTCCTAAAATAAAAATAACTCATAGGACAAGCCTTACTTGGTTTTTATAGCGTTTCTTTTACTTTATCCCTCCTACCAATATTAGCCTTTTTATCATGACTTTTTATGATTTAGGAAACCTCCCCCAAATTTTCAGGAAAAATCTTTCCAGAACATGAAGCTCATTAAAATGTCCTGAGATCCTACGAAGATGCTAAATTGTTATAAATCACTAAATCCAATAGATTTTTACTGAATTGTTATAAAGTACCAGTAATATTGCCACCAAAAAAAAAAAAAAGTCAAGATTATTTCAGCAAAATCAGTTTATTTTTTAAATCCATCATTTGCTTAAGAAACTACACCATAACTTTTGGAATAGACCTGTGAAGTAAGTCTCCCTAATTTACCCAAAATTATTTTTGTAGACATAGTAACATAAATCTTTTCCTGAAACAATTATTAACTTGGTGGAGCCCAATTACATTCTTACTGTGGAACAAAACCTTACTTTTTCTTAGATAATATTTTACCGAGATATGCAGTACTCAACGGCAGTGACTGTAATAAAGAGAGGTTTCTTTCTGCGAGGCAGGTGGTTGTGACAGATGACATCAGGGGGATAAATTGGTTTAATCTATAAGTTTCTCCAAGTTTGCAGGCGGTGGTTTTAGCTGGAAAAGTTCAGCTGCAAAAGGCTTGAATCACTTTACTGAACAGCTGAGCTCACTCCAACACTAACCAACCCCTTCAATAACCAATGCCCTCTTAAGGCTTACTATATGACTTAAATCTCATTTAAATTTTATTTGGCTGAGCAAGAAAATATGGTTAAATATACTCAGAATAACCCTAGATTATTCTATTAAGGAGCTAGGGGAGAAAAATTAAGTGTGCTAATTAGTATATTTGGTCACTAGTGCCCTAGGGGGAGTTGGGGTATGACAACTTCTAATCTTAAAACACACAATTATGCAGAAAAAAGATTCCCAAGGTGAACGGAGAAGGAGCTACTCACAAAGGAGTTTCTTGACAAGGCGATCTATACATGAAGTAAGTTTTAGTATACTGTCCTATTTTACAAAATGCAACAGATGAAGCTTCAAATTTGAAGTATTTATTTGGATGCTAACATAAAATACTTATAAATTATGTGCAATATACAAAATTCACCTTGGGAGCTCAGGCAGTTGTCTCCAAACATAGATTACAATGGTCCAAGGAGAGGTCACGTGCATTAGCAAACAGCAAAACAAGGTTTCAACATGAGCACCACTGCCAACCGCCACCTCGGCCACCCACCCTCATCCTCCAGTGAATTACAAGGGCAGAGAGTCTGAACTTCAGTTTCCGTGTCTGTGATCGCACTGCCCCTCAACGGGCGACTCTAGGAGTGGGTGCCAGAGTAAGCAGCAAGAACACATACATTTAATCACGTTTAATAATTCTCGTAAGTAGTACTGGGGAGGCCAGAGAGGACTATATAAACGTTAAGAGATGAATATTTTCTTGTCTACTTTTAACAGAAATGTACCATTTGCTTCTCAATGCAAAATTTCTGCAAAACAAATTTGATAAATAATCCCTAATTATACAGTACTAATCATATATTCAGATTATTAGTTACATGTTAACTACCTCTTGCTGTTTTGCTAAATTCCCTTAACACATGATTCCAATCACTCATGTAGTACTTAACGCTTTTAATTATCAAAGTTGCATGTTTTATACTAACTAAAAACACAGAATATTGTGGACTAGCAATTAGTTTTGTTTTCCGGATCAATCATTAGAGAAAATATTTTTTAACAATTTAAAATTTTAAATAGTTTAAATTTTGAAATATACCCCCTAAAACAAATAAAAGACCAGCGTGAACCCAAAATGACTGCATATTAAGTAGCAAGTTTCTCTGAGGAAAAACATAAGTTTATAATGCCTTACTGATGGCTTTTCCTGTGCTGAATACCAAGAATAAATGCAAATTCATTGTATTAAAGAATATATGAAAAAATCCAATCAGGTCTCACCAGTCACAAAACATCACCTAATTTGGTATTTATGTTACTTATTTTCTTTGACTATTATTCTTACATTAAGATTAAATGCAAAAAAAAATATTAAATAAGCCTCTTAGTGACCAAGAAAAAAATGTCTCTCATGGACATAAACTAGAACATGATGTTGGGCTGGGGTGGGGGGGCAGAGAACAGAAAATTCTATGTTCTCAAAGCTAAAAAAAAAAAAAAAAATCAAAGTTTCTGATGTATACCTATTCATTTTTTTAAACCATTACTGAGATAGCTCATTTCCACTGAGATAGTTAAAACAATAAAAACCTAGTTAATTCCAAACATTCTCCCCTCTAGAAAAACCCTAGGTCAACAGTGTATTAGACTGTTACCAAACAGTTCACAAATAAGAATAACCCAGAGCTATTATCTCCTCCTCCCATATTTTCCTATCTGAAATTAATTCTAGGTCAGCTATACCTTTTGTGTGTTCAGTCACTCTTCTTCCCCCCCCCCCCCCCGCCTCATTTTGCAAATCATAGTAATCATTCCCTCTGGCCACAGTAATTGATCCAGACTGGGAAACCTGAGCCAACCAAGCCTGAGACAATCAAGCTCCTTGCGTCTTGGGAATTTGATTTGGAGAGCGAGGAAGGCCCTTAGTTTCGTGAAGCCTGGCATTTAAGGGCGCATACTTTAAAAAAAAAAAAAAAAAAGGTTGCCAGTTCTGGCTGCTGAGATCCCAGGAGCTGCCTTTACCTGAGGCCACTCTGAGGACTGGCTACCCGGCTCTTGCTTCAAACAAATCCCCATTTTGCTTAAGAGAGTCCCTCTCTGTTGCTGCAAACAAAAGAATCCACATGATTCACAGCACAAACTCACTGTGACGCGGTATGTATACAGCTGGCTCTCCAATGCTCACATCTTGCCCTGGTGGTAAACTGAATATAAAAAATGATTAACTCCCAAATGTTAATATGCTGTCAAGAACAAAACTCTAAAACACTACAGGGATGATATAATAGTATTTAGTTATTTTGTAACTGTTCTCAGCTGTATACTTAGCAATTTGGTTTTAAGCTTAAGAAAGAAGATAATTTTCTTTCAGTGGCTTGAGGAACCTCTGGTTCTGAGGGAACCAGACTCTGTTAAGCCCAACTCTAGGATAAAAGTTTGGATCAGGAAATCAAGATGTGGAAGTTTCTAAATAAGTAGCACCAAAGGTCCAGGGGAGATTAAAAAAAAAAAAAAAAATTGGAAGGGAATGAAATGACATTAGTCTGCAACAGTAACTCCTTCAAAAAAAAAAAAATAGTGACTCCTGATTCTTAACTCAGTTTGTTGTTAGGTCTTCCTCTTCCCCAAACTACCGCCCCGCCCCACCCCAAGTTTCTGTTGTGATCCAGGAGGTAAAGACGTGTCCGTGGCCTCCTGCAGTGTTATAAACAGTGGCATCTCTACCAGCAACAGTAGAGGCCCAAGAGTCCAGGGCTAACAATCTCATGCACACAGCCTGGAGGCATTTCTCAGGCCACTTAGGCCTCTAAAATGGTCTATGTGTCTTCTCTTTGTCCTTTCTGCTCTGAATACATGAACACAGTATTATAATCACAGAGCTCTAAGTGAACATCCATCAAGAACAGTGACCGCTCTGGATTACAGCAGAGAGCAGCAAAGCCTCGTACCCCAGGCCTCAGACCAGCAACCAAAAACAGGGTCCCTATTTCTTGCCTAGTCTTCAAGCATCTTAGAAACCTAACAAACTTTTGAGACAATGCTTATTACCTGTGCTGGTTTCTTGGTAAAGACCTGTGTCTGTCTTTCCAGATGTGAAACATTTCATTACTTGCCAAAACTAAAACACGTGTTAATCCATAGCAATAACGTAATTATAAACAAGGATGACTGTTCTTTTTTTTAAGATTTTATTTATCTACCTGAGAGAGCAAGAGAGAGACAGAATGGGGGGGGGGGGGCGTCGTGGGCAGAGGCAGAGGGAAAAGCAGACTCCCTGCTGAGCAGGAAGCCCAAAGACCCTGGGATCATGACCTGAGCCCAAGGCAGATGCTTAACAGACTGAGCCATCCAGGTGCCCCAAGGATGACTATTCTTTTATGAAAAGTTGTAGAACTGCAATTAGCTTGTGATTCCAAAGTAGAACAGGTTAAGTTACTACCAGTAAGTCGATCAATTAAACTATTCAACAGTAACCAGACACACTAGATAGGAAGAGAAAACATATACAGGGTATCTGAATTTCTTTTTAGCAAAGACATCCAAGCACACTGCTCAGTTTTCTTTCAAAGGCTTAAGATACCCACTTTACCTTACGTTATTACAGTTACCTTCCAGTTTCACACACACATAAATACACATGAGGAAAAGCTTTGGAGGTTCTTAGGTCCTAATCAAGCTTTTAGACTCTAGGTACCTAAATCTAACATACACACTTACTAAAGCACGGTCATAGATGGGAAGATCAGACATGCAACCAAAAAATGCATAAACCAATGATGTGTGATGCAGCTCTTTGTAAATGCTTGGTTAAAAATTCACCTAATCATTACATTTATAAAGACATTTTCTTAAAAACACACAAATTAAATAGATTTCAAGTAAAAAAAAATTCCTCATAAATAAAACCCTTCCTTTAAAAAGGTTTTAAAAAAGCCTGATACCAAAAAAAAAAAAAAAAACCCAAAAAAACTTGATAGAGACAAAAATCCCATTTTTAAAAGAATTCTATTATATTGAGTTAAATATAATTAAAAGTTAGTTCAGTGCAAAGAACCATCCCATATTGGAGCCAGAGTAGCCCTGGGAATGGTCTACTATTTACTCTTTCAATTGTTGATTGCCAGGCAATACTAAATACTTCAAAGTCCCTTTTTCCATTGGTAAGAGTATTCTAATAGTTACCAATCTTCACTTATTGGTATGTAGTTCATCCACAGTGATCTTTAGTGTCAAAATATAACAGTCCCCAAAAGATAAGATAGCTAAATTTGTATCCAGTTATAGTAAACTATCACCTATTTTTCAATTTACCATTTTACTCTAGATTTGTTCTGGGCAACAATCTGTTCTAAAGAGAACTTAAAATTACCCAACTAACTGACCCATTCCCACCAAAATTAAAGAAACAAAATAATATTGATCAGATACCACTGACAGGATCTCATTAAAAATTTATGCCTCAAAAGATGACATTATATATTTTTTAAAAATTATATATTACATATACTGTTATATACTACTGTACTATTATATACAAATGACACGATTTACATATTATGTATATCAACAGAACAGGCTTAAATAGTGAACAACTTGGGACATCCTCATTAACTAAACTTTCAGATCTACTGCCCTCAGCAGACAAAAACTATTTACTAGAATAACATGGCATTCATGTTATTCATGTATTTCTGAGGAAATACACAAAAAAGATACAAATATCAGTTATCTATTTTCAAGCAGATACAAGAGGTAAGACTTTAGTATAAACCATTAAAGCCTATAAACATAATGGTACAATATAATAAGTACTAGTTGAAATACTAAGTAACAAATATTAATCCAATAAATGCTGGGGATTCCACCTTAAATTCATGCCATCAGTCAATTAACTTGTCCAAGGAGATGTTAAAATAATTTACAGGAAAGGGTTAAACTACTGGTTTCAAAGAAATTTCTAGAGGTGATCCAGTCACCTAATAAATATTTGTTGAGTATTTACTTCCTCTCTGCCTCACAGAGTACCTGGTGCTATGGAAAAAAACAACAAAAAAGAATTAAGTCCTCTTTTTGAGAAAACTTCTATTCTAGCAGGAAAAACACAGTAATCCAAGAAAGCAAGATTTAACGAAGTACACCACACACTGGTATGTACTTATGACCTGGGAAATACTATAAACTGTATTAAAAAACAACTGATAGTCAGGGGGCACAGAAACAGCAATTATTATAAACCTGGAAAAACGGTTTACCTTAAACACTAATTCTCTACCATCTTCCAAATTATGGGAAGTGGTCTGGGGGGTAATTTTAGCTGTATATAAAGTCAAGGCATTACATAACACTTTAGTTATCCCTCTTAAATTATCTCTCAACTTTTCTGATTATTCCCAGGAGAAAGTCTCAGTTTGTTGCTGTTAGGTCTTTCATATATATATATATATATATATATATATATATATATATATATATATATATTTATACTTAGTAATAGCTGGTTTCAGAGCCTTCTGTGGGTGCCAGCATCTGGCCACAAATTAACATTTTTTTCATTGTATTTACTTCACAGCAAACTTTTATATATGTAACAAGTGACAGGATAGACTTTCCCTTTATAATTAATTTTAGTTAATGTTTTCTCTTTATATCAACTTTAAAACCCTGGGGGAAAAAAAACACCAAGAAAGGAAATACTGTTCTAGCTATTCCCGATCACAGGCAACTTCCAAGACTACCATGCTTGCTTTCCAGGAGAACAGTAAGTAAGCCCTTGCTTAAGAAGTAGTAGAAAGTGCAACAGTTAAAATATCTGTAGTTTCTACTCAACAAAATAAAAAAAATAAAGTATAACAGTTTACTTTGGAGGATTTGTGGGGGAGGGGGAGACAGCAAGAGACTTCTAACAAAGCTACTTTTATGCTGCCAGAAAGGGGCCTTCCTCTGCCCATACCTGAACTCTGAAAAACCTGTACTAGTATCCTTCTCCACCCCCAGCCTGGCAATACTTACTTATGTAGCAGTTGTCCAGTAGACTGTAAGCTCCTTGGGGGCACAATCCCTGCCTTTTTCAGCTTCTTAATTCTGGGGCCAAGCAGTTCCCCCTAAGAGTGTCACCTGTAGATCCTCATTATGTGATCGCTGGATAAATGAACTAGGCCTGGAGTTGGTCTATACTTCTTTTTCTTAAAAGACATCAATTTAAAGTTAAGGTGTTTCTAGTGGTTGTCCTTTGATGCAAGTTCTACACACATATTTATGGATCTAGAAAATTTACCAAATTATAAATAACTCTGCATAAATCCTTAATCTGAAGTATGGGACTTAAGTGCACTGACGATGAAAATGCCACTAGCTTGGCATCTATTCTTTCCAAAAGGCATTTGATATATTAAAACATACAGTTAGATGTAATGTCAGTTTTTCTTTTAAAAACTTTATTTTGGAAAAAAATTCTTTAGATTCCACTGTTAAACAATGGATACATTATGTGTATGCCACTTTTAGAGAAACAATCTGTTAAAATCTGAGTTTTTGGCATGAATATGACCAAAAACACATATTAAGCTCTAACAAAGTACCTATTTTCAGTAATACACAAAACTTCAATCATCAAACAAGGCAATTCAAGTTTAAAATGTCTTTTCTAATGTTGACTTTCCCCAGCACTCTACACTCACTAAGAATTTCAACATTCCATATTCTTCAGTTTTATAAGCCAGGAGAACTTCATTAAGGAGAAGTCAGCTTCCTAGGGCTGGCCAATTAATAAAAAGTCACCCAAATGAATCACAAGAGCTATGCTTAAATCTATTCATTCTGTATTTACTTTCACTAACAAAACTAGTAAGAATCCTTCTAATGATGAGTTCTTAAAAGGTACTAGAATATGAAGACTTTAGGGGTGCCTGGGTGGCACAGCGGTTAAGCATCTGCCTTCGGCTCAGGGCGTGATCCTGGCGTTCTGGGATTGAGTCCCACATCAGGCTCTTCTGCTGGCAGCCTGCTTCTTCCTCTCCCACTCCCCCTGCTTGTGTTCCCCCTCTCGCTGGCTGTCTCTCTCTGTCAAATAAATAAATAAAATCTTAAAAAAAAAAAAAAAGAATATGAAGACTTTAGAATTATACAAAGGTTGCAGGAAGTCAAAGTTTACAGGAGAGGAATGTTTGCCTAACGGGTTTGCTCAAATGTTCCTCTTCTATCTTCAGGTAACAGTTTAAAGCCAAACTTGGCTCCTTCTCAATCACTTCTCTCTAGGCTTTCCAAGGGCATCAAATAAGATTGGTCCATGACCACCTTCAAGAGGACGTTCTCTATAACATAGTAACACCTCCAATCTACAAACGAATTCTAGTATTTTTCAAAGAAATATTAAAATCGAGGATCTTTTAGAATAAATGCTATTGATCGTTACATTTCCCAAACCTTCTTACAACCCATAATGTAACTCAGCCTAAGTATTACTATTTCCAGGAAAGGAAGAGATCAGGAATGACATGGAAGGGGACAAACAGGCCCAGCCTCTCTCCCTTTCTATCCAGCAAGAGTTAGGTATTCTCCTACTTCTTTCTCTATAGCATGGCCGGATCTGATTTTAAGACAAAAGCAAGGTGAAACCTGGCTTCCAGAGCAGCTCCTAAGGCAGTGTAGGGCAGGACTTCAGTGGAAACACGCTTAGGAGTAAGGTATTGAGTAAGGTAAGTGTGTTCCAGAGGGGTGGATGAACAGAGATCCGAAGATGGGGAGAAGTGGTGGGGGTGCTAGTAGTAATACGAAGAGGCCACAACTCTCTTAGCTAAGGAATGGGCAGGGTGTTTCTGCATGCAAAAAAACAAGACAAATCAGAATCTCTGCACTTAGCTTTTTCTGTACTTGTGATTACCTTGTTTCTGCGTGCTCTGAATGATAATCAGTTTCAGGTGGAAAGCTTTTCAATCAAGCGGGCCTACTAACTTGTTAGAACATATACAGCATGGCATCATCATATTGTGCCATGTTCATGAAGAAGAAATCCTCTTGTGAAGTAAACAGCAGTTAGTTTTAGATATACTACAATTTGTTTTGAAAGTGGTTATTGCTCAACTATTTCGAATTTTGAAACTGGTAATAGTTATCTAAGAGCCTTTACAAAGGCGTAGCCTAGAGGCTGCTTCAAAGCAAGCGACAAATAGGAAGAAAGCTTACACTGAAAACCACGTGTCTCCCGGTAGGAAGTACATTACCAATCCATTTCCCGAAAGTTCACTTTCCATGTGAGCGTAACAATGTAAATATTTCTAAATAGAAATTTGACATCCACGTATTTACTTGCCTCACTCGCAAAAGAGCCGGGACTCTTTCCTCCGGAACCAAGTAAAAATCATGTACCCTTAATATTAACACGCGGGGTACGGAGTCAAAAACCGGGGCCATTCACCGTCCAAAGCCTGGAGACGGGTTCTCATGTCAACAAAGTGGACCCGAGGAGGCAAAGGTCTGAACGCTGGGGGCTTGCAGGTGGGGGAGTGGAGAATGGGTTTTCGGGCGCTTCGGAACCATCCCTTCCCACCTGGTCTCGCTGGGTGAGCGGGTGGGGGGGGCGATGGGGGTGGGGGGGGCTGCGGCCGCGCGGGGTCTCCGCCGGGAGTCGGGAGCAGGCCTCGGGCGGCAGCTCCTCAAACTCAGACCGTATCCCGCCCCCACCCCGGCCCCAAGCTCGGGGCTGGGCACTGGCCCCCAGACGGAAAACTGCAACTCCCCAGGCATCGCGCATCTCTCAAAGACTCCCGGTCCACCCTGGTCTTCCTTCAGCGCCACCGCAACCCCTCAACCCAAGACCTCAGGTCAGGGGGTCTCTAACCTCCCGCCATTTCTCCACGTCGCCGCAGCTCCGAGCAGGAGAGAACCTCAAGGTGACACCTTCTTTGGGACGACGGATCCGCGTTCCGCGCCCGCGCTCTCGGGCCCGGCTTCCCGTCAGAGCCCGGTCGCCTCACCTGGCAGCGGCACACGATGTCGGCGTCCTGCGCCAGCAGATCCACCACCTTCCCTTTGCCTTCGTCGCCCCACTGCGCGCCCAGCACCACCGTCACCCGGTTCCCCCCGGGCCGCGCCCCGGGGCGGCCACAGTCGCCGTTGGGCAGGGAGGATGCCGCCGGGTTGGTCTCGGCGAACGCCATGGCTCCAGTGACGCGAGGAGAGCCCGAAAGAAACGCGGGCGGCGAGAAGTGAGCGAAGTGAACTGCTCTGCGGCCGCCAGCCACATGCAGAGGAAGAAGGAGCCAGAGGCCGGCCCCGCCCCCGCCCCCGCCGGGCCACCACCCTCCAGCCAGGCCCCGCCCCGCTCTCCGCCTCAGCCCACTCAAGGGGCGACCATGACTGCCCCGCGCAGGCCGGCCGCCGCAGCACCGCCCGCAGGAAGAGGCCCGGGTGGCGGCAACCGCCGCCACCCGGGACCGAGGCCACGCCCCTTCCGCAGCCTGGCGCGCCACCCGGGTGCGAGCCCTGCGAGCGGAAGGGGGCTGGGGCGGGGCCTCCAGCGAGCTTCGCCTCGACGCCCCGCCTACTCGCCCTTCTCCCGCTTTTCAAACCAGGGAGGCGCGGAGGTGCGTGCTCGAGCGTCGGACTACAACTCCCGGCATGCAACGCTCTGGGCCGAGGCGACGTTTTTTGGTGCCATGCTGTTTGCCGTCTGCAGGTCTGTCTCCGAAGGCGTTTTCAAATTATTTTTTAACGACTTGTCTTTATTAAAGGTCGAGATAGTGTGTGCTAAATACAAAGGGTGGCATTCCAAAATACAAATGGGATGGAATGGAAACGAATAGATTTAGAATTGGGAACTAAAGGTCTGCAAGTAAGAATAGAGATGGGAGCTAAATATATCTTTGCACCCAAGCCTCACAACAACCCCATGAGACAGGTTTTCTTTTCTTCACTTTAGAGGAAATAGAAGCTTCACTTTAGAGGAAATAGAAGGAAATAAAAGGGCATATTCCAAATTAGAGCAATAGAGGACATTAGAACTGAAAATCTAGAGCTCAAGTAAAGTTCTAATCCTTCTCGTTTTACACATTAGTAACAGAGGCTCAGAGAGGAGGAGGGTAATAGTGATGTATAGTTTGTGCCAAATACTGTGATACACTTAGCTCTTTTAAATCCCACAACATATAAAGTAGGTAATACTATCTTACACTTATTTTACAGGGTTTAAAAGTTAGTTAACTTGCTCTAGTGCGGGCTGAATTGGTACCGAGAGAGTGCAGAGCCCAGACGCTCTGTGTATATTCCATTACTCTTCGTGTTTCAGTTACAGCCAGATTCTGGAGTAAACTGTACCTACTGCTGCAATACAGATTAACTATGGCATCTAATCCCGATACAAAGTTGCTTCGGAAAAAGTGGGAACAGAATCGCATTAAATGCAGTGTCTACTACATATACACCATATACACACAATCAGGTTCTCTAATGGTCCCTAGAGCGTATTTTAGTATAATACTACTTTTACTCAATGATTCGTTGTCAGTAAACATTGAGGACCTACTACAAATTATGATGGTACTGGGCCCTGATGACATAAAGAGGAGTAAAGATAAAGTTGCAGCACTCAAGGATTCAGATTATTGGTCTACCAACAAATAAACAGATAAATTATAATCCTGTGTGACGATTTTGGTATTTGTTTATCTTGGCTTTACCACAAGATTACAAACCCCTTTGTAAATCAGAAAGCTGCCATATTTCTTTGTACCCAAGTGCGCAAGGTGGTGTTGGGCATATAGTAGGTGCTCAGTAAGTACACGTTAGTGTTGATTTCCGCTGAACTTAAAAACCATTTATGGAATGCCTCATACTGGATACATACACTACCAGATACGCATTTGTTACCGCAGTATTTATATACAGTCACAACGAAAATTTGGGCTAAAAGATACAGTAACTTAAAAGCTTCACCTTCGTTCAGTCAACCGGAATTTTCCGGAGTGGTTTTGCTATTTCACTCCAAAGCGGCATGGTTTCTGCCTTTCCTCAAGTCTGGTTTACATTTTCAACTCCAACCAACTGCGAGGTTCCCGGGGAGCCAGGTAGCGGCGCGCGCTCGCACGCATGCGCACACGCACTGGCCCTCGCGGGCGGGGAGGTGCGACCCCGGCCCGGCCCGCGGCGCGCGGCCCCCAGCACCTCCTCCGCGGGTCCGCCGGCGCCCCCTGGGAGCGCGCGAGGCCAGGGCGGGCGCGGGCGCGGCCTGGGCCGTTGGGCGGAGGCCGTCCGGGCGCCATGTCAGCGCAGGGAGTGGCGGTGCTGCTGTCGTGGCTGAGCTGCTGCGGCTCGGCAGTGTGGAGGTAGAGAGACGCCAGTGGCGCCCCGGGGCACCGGGCGGGGGTCGCCCCTGGGGCCGCGCCCCCGCGCCTCCGTCTCCTGACCCACCCGCCCCCGCGGACCACCGCCTGGAGCCCCGGCTCCCGGCGCCCACCCTCGGCGCCTCGCCGCCCTCTTCCGAGAGTTTTCGAGGGACGAGGGCGGAGAATGAAGCAGCAGGGTGAGGGCTTTGCTCCTCCGCGTCTGGGTAACTGCGTCGCTGTCCTCTGGACAGCTGAGCGCCTAGGAACCACCCATAAACTCCTTTCCTCCTGCTGCGCTCTTGTTTTGCCAGAGAGCCCAAAAGTCGCCACTGGGAAGTGGAGACGGGACGAGGGCCCGTCTCCAGGGTAACCAGGTAGTTGATGGTTTCTGTGAGGCAGATGTATGAATGATTTATGACAAAGTGCTTTATAAAGTGTAAACACTGTACAAATGTAAGGGGATGTAATTCCTGCATAAGGAATGGGAATTGATTCTGTGATTTGATCTAGGGAGTGAAAGCTTTAAAAAGTTCTGAGAAATCCTCAGTGCAAGTGTGATTTTTGTTCAGTATTTAGTAACTGCTGAGTTGGAAAGTGTATCGAAATATTTTAGAAAGATTTTCAACAAAGGTTAAAATACAGATAATTAACCAGAAAAATAACGTTCTGCGAATACTCCATTCAGTGGAGGTTTTGCTATAACTAATTACTACCCTCTAACAACAAGATGTAAGAATACCAACAATAAGTCAAACTATGAGAGAGGTTTCAGAGGGAGGGGATCCAGGGCACCTCACTGGGCCGATGGTGGGCATCGAACAGAATAAGAGTAGCCTTGGAAAGGGTCAGTGAAGTAGTGAGAAAAAGCAAAAAGGTAGCATTCTGACAGAACTTTGTAAGCTTCTATTTCCTCTAAAGTGAAGAAAAGAAAACCTGTCTCATGGGGTTGTTGTTGTGAGGCTTGGATGCAAAGATATTTTTAGCTCCCAGCGCATGCCTGGGAAACAATGGATCAATAAATAAGGATAAGGGATATTATTAAAGATGGCCTGTGAATTCGGGGACTTCATAAACTTTATGTTGTACACCAGAGGTCACCAAACTTTCTGTAAGGGCCAGGTAGTAAATACTTCAGGCTTTTCAGGTGATACAATCTATGCTTTAACTACCCAACTCTGCCATGATAGGGGAATGCGCTCCCCAAAAGTAGTAAACCAATGGGTGTGGCTGTGTGTCAATGAAAATTTATTTACAAAAACAGGTGGAATTTGACCATAGGTTGCCAACCCCTGGTCTATGTTCATAATCGAAGGGAATGCTAAATTTCTTTCCCTTCCCTAAATTTTCAGCGAGAGTTTAGTGAAGACAAAGATGTTATTGTTCCCCATGGTAGTCACAGGCTTCTTGAATTTTATATCTTAATAAGGTGTTCTTTTAAAGGACAAAATTTCTTAAATTTGATGTAATGGTTTTTTATTGTTAGTTTGTTGGGGGGGGTGGAGAATTCAAGGTAGATGTCTTATTTAAATAATTCTTCCTTTCCCCAATGTCTAAGAGATATTTACCTAAATTTTCTACTGAGAATATTAATGTTTTTGACATTTCTTATCCCAATGGAGTTGGTTTTCTTAAATGATCTAAGGTAGGACTGGGATTATTTCTTTCTCCTTACGAATCCAGAGCCATTTTCCAGCTCCATTTACTGAATATCACCTCTGTCCTATACCAAACTTCCCTATGGGCTTACGTCTGCTTCTGGGTTTACAATAGAATCCCTCTTATTTGGAGGAGAAGTTAGTTTTAATATTTATATTTGACCTTTTCCTCCACAGGTATTCCACTAACAGCCCAAACTACCACATTTTTAGTACCAGAAGTACTGTAAGTGTGTAATTTTTTTTCAAGCTATAGTTAAGTTTTAATTAT
The DNA here is from genome assembly GCF_024610735.1 of Ursus americanus. NCBI lineage: Eukaryota > Metazoa > Chordata > Mammalia > Carnivora > Ursidae > Ursus > Ursus americanus. The sequence goes on along the minus strand of NC_142128.1, from coordinate 103,421,310 downwards.
TATCTACCTTAAAGCAGAGAGCAGTATTTTATACTCAGTTGTATAGCACAGTTATCATTCATTTATTTTTATTTCATTCCTTTATCTCATTTATCATCCTAGTATAAATCCTCTTGCCAATAAATGTCCTTAAATATATATGTAGCAAACATAAGTAGTATGGTTTTGAATGTTTTTGTGACTTAATATTCACAGATAGGATGGCCATACAATATATTGTGTAAACTATTGAAAATGAAGGAGAGTGCTATTAATATTTATGCTGGAACAACAGGTATGAATTCCAACAGCCTTGACAAGCCAGGATGAATGGTCACTGAAGCTGTAGACTTCATTCTCTAGATTACTTTTTTTATTCAATACTTTGTCTACTTCCTTTCTTCTTAATGCTGCCTGCTTACTAGTCTGTGTGTGTGTTATTTGTATAGCCCCCCAATGATGGACACATGGCTTTCTGTCACCACAGACAACACTGTGATGATGCCCTTTTACATGTCCTTTTATGGTCTGTGCAATAATATTTCAGCTATAGTTGCTGGGACATAGAGCAGACACCTGATTTAACTATTCTGCATGATTGTTCTTGAATGGCAGTCTCAATTTCTATTCTCAACCTAGTGCACATATTCACCAAAATTTATTGAATTATTGAATTTTCTATTTTTTTTACTAATTTTATTACTATGTGTAATAGCTTATTGCTGTTGTTATTTTCAATTCTCTGATGACTAGTGATTTTTAAAAAAGATTTATTTATTTATTTGAGAGAGAGACACCTGGGCACAAGCAGGGGGAGAGGCAGAGGGAGAGGGAGAAGCAGACTCCCTGCTGAGCTGGGAGCCCGACATGGGTCTCAATCCCAGGACCTGGAAATCATGACCTGAGCTGAGCTGAAGGCAGATGCTTAACCATCTGAGCTACCCAGGCGCCCCATGACTAGTGATTTTGAGCATCTCTTCCCATATTTATGCAGGCTTCTCTTTTTGCCCATTTTCCATTTAATTTTGTGCCCTTTTCTTGTTGATTTATGAAGTGTTGTATACATTCCACCCTCTATATTATTTGAATGTTGGTTTTGTTTCATTTTCCTGTCTCACATCTACTCATCTAACCATTAATGTTGTCTGTGGATATTTTATTTTTTAAGAAAAACCTGACTTTTGTTAAGCCAAACCACCCCCCCCCACACACACACACGCTTTTTGACCTCATACTTTCTACTTTTTTGGATTGTTATGAAAAATCTTTTCCTACCCAGAGTTGCGAAGATACTTATCCTAGTTTTTCTTTTATATGCATTATATCCTGACCTTTCAAATGTAGGTCATAAATCCATCTGGAGTCCACTCGTATATAATATAAAGTATACATTCACATTACTTTCTCCATGTAATAAACCACCACCTATTAAACAACTTACTTTTATTTTTCTGGTATTATCCTTTATTCTGTATATAGATGTGTCAATTAACTTTTCTTCCTTTCTCTCTCTCTCTCTTTCTCCCTTTCTTTCTTTCTTCTTTCTTTCATTATATGTTAGTGACCATACAGTACATCATTAGTTTTTGATGTAGTATTCCATGATTCAGTGTTTTCGTATAACACCCAGTGCTCCACGCAATACACACCCTCCTTAATACCCATCACTGGGCTAGCCCATCCCCTAAAATCCTCAGATTGTTTCCCGGAGTCTATAGTCTCTCGTGGTTCATTTCCCCCTCTGTTTAACCCCCCCCTTCATTTTTCCCTACCGATCTCCCTGCTATTCCTTATATTCCACAAATGAGTGAAACCACATGATAATTGTCTTTCTCTGCTTGACTTATCTCACTTAGCATAATCTCCTCCAGTCCCATCCATGTTGATGCAAATGTTGGGTGATCATTCTTTCTGATGGCTGAGTAATATTCCATTGTATATATGGACCACAGCTTCTTTATTCATTCATCTGTTGATGGACATCTCAGCTCCTTCCACATTTTGGCTATTGTGGACAATGCTGCTATGAACATTGGGGTGCATATGGCCCTTCTTTTCACTACATCTGTATCTTTGGGGTAAATACCCAGTAGTGCAATTGCTCAGTCATAGGGTAGCTCTATTTTTAACTTTTTGAGGGACCTCCACACTGTTTTCCAAAGTGGCTGTACGAACCAACTTGCATTCCCACCAACAGTGTAAGAAGGTTCCCCTTTCTCCACATCCTCTCCAACATTTGTTGTTTCTTGCCTTGTCCATTTTTGCCATTCTGACTGGCGTAAGGTGGTATCTCAATGTGGTTTTGATTTGAATTTCCCTGATGGCTAATGATTTTGAACATTTTTTCATGTGTCTGTTAGCCATTTGTATGTCTTCATTGGAAAAGTGTCTGTTCATATTTTCTGCCCATTTTTTTATTTGATTTTTTGTTTCTTGGGTATTGAGCTTGAGAAGTTCTTTATAGATCTTGGATACCCACCTTTTATCTGTAGTGTCATTTGCAAATATCTTCTCCCATTCCATGGGCTGCCTCTTTGTTTTGTTAACTGTTTCCTTTGCTGTGCAGAAGCTTTTTATCTGGATGAAGTCCCAAAAGTTCCTTTTTGCTTTTGTTTCCCTTGCCTTTGGAGATGTGCCATGAAAGAGGTTGCTGTGGCCGATATCAAAGAGGTTACAGCCTATGTTCTCCTCTAGGATTTTGATGGATTCCTGTCTCACATCAAGGTCTTTAATACATTTGGATATTATCTTTGTGTATGGTGTGAGAGTGGTCAAGTTTCATTCTTCTGTATATAGCTGTCCAATTTTCCCAGCACCATTTATTGAAGAGGCTGTCTTTTTTCCACTGGATGTTTTTTCCTGCTTTGTCAAAGATTGATGTGTCAGTTTCGGAACTCTCTTCTTTCCTATGGGTAGAGTTGACTGATCCTCTCGTTTCATGTAGCTGCAGTTTAGTTTCAGTGCTGCCTACTCTTCCTTTGAATTAACATACCATAATATATGAATCCTTTTACTCTAGGTAAGCAATTATGTTCATTCCATTTTCAGTCTTTTTAATTAGTGGATTAGATAAGGTCGTCTACTATGAACATTTTTATGCCTATCTTCTGCTTAACATATATATGCATTTCTGTTGGGAGTGGAACTGGTAAGTCATAGGGTATATTATATGCATGTGTTCAGCTTTAGTTGATGGTGCCAGAAGATTTTACAAAATAATTGTATCAGTTTACACTTACATTCTATGTCTATATATATATATATATATATCATTGTATTTACATTACTCAGAATCAGGCAAAAGGAATCTATATAAACTATATTTTCTTTTACAATGTTATTTGTTTTTAAATTCATTGCTAGCCATTTCTTATTAAATCTGTACTTACCAGTTAAACTGTCATTTGTAGTTAATTTCTTTAATATCATTTATTTATGTATTTCATCTTTGTTTCTTGAACAGTTTTTCTGTATAATTGACCATTTTATTAGTCATTTTAAAAATCTCCTTTTTTCTAAGTAATCTCTACACCCAACATGGGGCTCACATTCACAACCCTGAGATTAAGAGTTGCATGCTGCACCAACTGAGCCAGCCAGGCATCCCCTAAAAATCTTTTTTGATCTCTGCTCTTCCTTTATCATTGTTATGGAGGTGACAGAAATGTGTCATGTAACCAAAATAATGGAGTATGTCATTACAGAAATGAGAGTTGGGAGCCAGAGTTTGATTCTCAACAGAGGAGGGAGACTAAATGCAGGCGAGTAGATGATAAAACCAGTGGCTTTGCAGGTTGCTTGCAAGTGATATTCAGAGAAAGAAAGAAAATATTTAGTGTACAGAAGACACTTTAGGGATTAAATAGTTCATAAATCTTAATGGAAAGCATTTTAAGTCAATTTTTCTCTACCTATTTGCTTTTCCTGGAGCTTTGGCATGAGGGACAGGATTTAGGTTGACACACATCCAGGAATCTATGAAGATGCTCTCAGGGAACATAAACTGGTGGAGGCCATCTCCATGCTTTCTCTCTGCCTCACTACAGCTTGCCACTATCTCTCAGAAAGGAACTTATGCATTTATCTAGAGCCTGGTCATTATAACTGTTGCCCATAGGATACCTCCAGATTGCCTGACTCTGGTGGCCATGGCTTACACTTGTAGTCCCATATGACTGTATATATTTGTATACTTTAAAAGGTGGTGCTTGAGTGTCTAGCTTCCAATCAACATGAATCTAGGTGCTGACTGAGATCCTCCCTGTGGGACAATGACAGGACTTGGCACATCCTCATCTATTGGGAGTTATGAAAAATAAAATAGGCTGCTTGGACAATCACAAAGTTTTGAAGGACAACCAAGAGCTAGGGCATGGTTAAATGATAAGGCTCATCACTCCTTCAAGACTAAGAGAGTTGGTTATTTTATCTAATGCATAAAAATGAACATAAGAGAGTCAAGGAAATAGAAGAAACAGAGGAATATGTTCCAAACAAGAGAATAAGATAAAAACTCAGAAAAAAACCTCAATGAAATGGAGATAAGTAATTTACCTAATAAAGAATTCAAAGTAATGGTCATAAAGATGCTCACTGAACTCAGGAGAAGAATGGATGAACACGGTAAGAACTTCAACCAAGAGTTAGAAAATATAAGAAGATACCAAATAGAAGTCACAGAGCTGAAGTATAGAATAACTGAACTGAAAAATATACCACAGGGTTCAACAGCTGACTAGCCAAGGTAGAATAAAGGATCTGTGTACCTGAAGACAGAGCAGTGGAATTCACCCAAACAGAGCAGTAAAAAGAAAAAAAGAGTACAGAAAAAAGTAAACCTATCTTAAGGAATTTATAGAATAACATCAAGTGGACTAACATTCACATTATAGGGGCCAAAAGGAGAAGAGTGAAAGGAGCAGAAAAATTCTTAAGAAATAATGACTGAAAACTTCCCTAACCTGGGAAAGGAAACATCTAGATCCAGGAAGCCCAGAGAGTTCCAAATAAGATGAACCCAAATTATTTAAATTATAATTTAAATGTCAAAAGTTAACCACAAGGAGATTTCTTAAAAGCAGCAAGAGGGGTGTCTGGGTGGCTCAGTTGGTTAAGCATCTGCCTTCTGCTCAGATCATGATCTCAGGGTCCTGGGATTGAGCCCCATGTCAGACTCCCTGCTCAGTGGGGAGCCTGTTCCCTCTTTCTCTGTCCCTCCCCCACTCATGCTCACTCTAGCACACATGTGTGCTCTCTCCCTGTCTCTCAAATAAATGCAATCTTTAAAAAAAAGCAAGAGAAAAACAACTTTCGTTAACTACAGGGGAAACCTCATAAGGCTATCAGTAGATTTTTCAGCAGAAATATTGCAGGCCAGAAAGGAGTGGCACAAGATATTCAAAGTGCTGAAAGAAAAAAACTTCCATACAAGAATACTCTGTGCAGCCATGTTTTCATACAGAATTGAAGGAAAAATAAAGACTTTTCCAGATAAGCAAAAGCTAAAGGAGTTTATCATCACTAAACTAGCCTTACAAGAAATGCAAAAGTGACTTCTCATGCTTTAAAAAAGCTAAAAAACAAAAACAAAAAAAAACACTTTAAAAAAGTAACAAGAAAATGTGAAAGAATAAATCTCTCTGAAAAGATATATTAATGGTAGTAGATTAATTACTTATAAAACTAGTGTGAAGACTAGTGTAAAAGACTAAAGTGGTAAAAATGTAACTGCAATAATTTCTTAAGGGATGCACAAGATAAAAAAGTGTAAAATGTGACATTAAAAACAATGTGCAAAGGGTGAGTAAAAATATAGAGCTTTAGACTGTGATCAAACAAGTTATTATCTACTTAAAATAGACTTGTTATAACTTTTTGTACGTAAGGCTCATGGTAACCACAAAGCAAAAACCTATAGTAGATACACAAAAGATAAAGAAGAAAGAATCTAAGCATACCGCAAAAGAAAGTCATCAAACCACAGAGGAAGAGAGCAGAGAAGAAGAAAGAAACACATAGAAAATTACAAACCAGGCAGGATACAGTTAACAAAATGGCAATAAGTATACCATACCTCATGTTGTTGTGCTTCACTTTATTGTGCTTCGCAGATAGTGCTTTTTTGTTTTTTTCAAATTGATGGGTGTGGCAAGCCTGCGTCAAGCGAGTCTATCAACACCATTTTCCCAGTCTCATTTGCTCGTCTCATGTCTCTGTATCATATTTTGGTAATTCTCACAATATTTCAAACACTTTCATCATTGTTACATTTGTTATGGTACTCTGTGATCAGTAACTACAACTTGCTGAAAGCTCACATAATGGTTAACATTATTCACAATATTTTTTAAATTAAGGTATGTACACTTTTTAGACAATGCTATTGCACACTTAATAAACTACAGTATAATCTAAACAATTTTTATAAACAAAAAAGTCATGTGATTCACTATTGTGATATTCAGTTTATTGCAGTGGTCTGGAAATGAAACTGCAGTATCTCAGAGGTATGCTTGTAGATACCTATCAGTAATTACTTTAAATGTAAATGGGCTAAATTCTCCAATCAAAAGACAGAGTAGATGGATAAAAAAGAAGACCCATATGCTGCTAATAAGAAACTCATGAGATATAAGGACATACACAGACCAAAAGTAAAGGGATGGAAAAAGATATTTCATGCAAATAGAAACCAAAAGAAAGCAGTGTTAGCTACACTTGTATCTTATATCCCATAAAATAGGCTTTAAGACAAAGTCTAATAAGAGATAAAGAAGAGCATTACATAAAGATAAAGAGGTCAATCAAATAAGATGACATAACGCTGGTATGTATTATGCGTTAAACATAGGAGTTACTGAATATATAAAGCAAATATTAAAAGAACTAAAGGGAGAAATACACAGCAATTCAATAATAGTAGAGAACATTAATACTCCACTTTCATTAATGCATAGATCCTACAGACAAAAAATCAAAAAGGAAATATCGGCCTTACACAATACATTAGACCAGATGAACTTAACAGATATATAGAGAACATTCCATCCAAAATCAACAGAATACACATTCTTCTCAAACACACATGGAACATGCTCCAGAATAGATAGGTCATGTGTTAGGCCACAAAATAAGTCTTAATAAATTTAAAGAGATTGATATATCAAGCATCTTTTCTGACTGCAATAGTATAGAAATCAATGATAAATAGAAAACTGGAAAATTCACAAATATGTGGGGATTAAAGAACATGTTACTGAACAGCCAATGCATCAAAAAACAAATTGAAAGAGAAATCAAACAATAACTTGAGACAAATGAAAATGGAAACACAACATACTAAAACTTATGGGATGTAGCAAAACCATTTCTAAGACAGAGGTTCATAACTTAAATGCCTACATTAAGAAACAAGATAAATCTCAAATAAACAACATGACACATGAAGGAACTAAAAAAGAAGAAATGAAGCCCAAAGTTAGTAGAAGGGAGATAACAAAGATAAGAACATCAATAAAGGAAATAGAGATTAAAATAACAATAGAAAAGATAAATAAAACTAAGAGCTGGTTCTTTGCAAAGATAAAATTAACTAGACTAACCAAGGGAAAGAAAGACGATGTCTGAAATGAAAGAAGATGCATTACAACTAATAGCACAGAAATACAAAGAATCATAAGAGATTGCTATAAACAATTCTATACCAACAAGTTGAATAACCTGGAAGAAATGGATAAATTCCTAGAACCACACAACCTAGCAAGACTATAAACAAATAGAAAATATGAACAGACCCAGTTACTAGGAAGGAGATTGAATCAGTGATCAATACCCCCCCCCCAAAAAAAAAGTCCAGGGCTGGACTTCACTGGTGAATTTCACCAAACGTTCAAAGAAGAACTAACATGGGGTGCCTGGGTGGCTCAGTCATTTAAGTGTCTGCCTTTGGCTCAGGTCATGATCCCAGAGCCCTGGGATCAAGCCCCACATCAGGCTCTGTGCTCCGTGGAGAGTCTGCTTCTCCCTCTGCCCTTCACCCTGCTCATTCTCTCTCTCGAATAAAAAAATAAAATCTTTTTTTAAAAAAAGAAGAAGAACTAATATCAATCATTCTCAAACTCTACCAAAATATAAAAGAGGACCCTGCTACCAAAACCAGAGAAGGACATTACAAGAAGAGAAAATTGCAGGGCAATATTTCTAATGAATATAGATGCAAAAATTCTCAACAAAATATTAGCAGACATAATTCAACAATAAATTAAAAGGATCATATACCATGAGCATGTGGAATTTATTCCAAGGATGGTTCAACATCTACAAATCAGTCAGTGTAATACACCACATTAATAAAATGAAGGATAAAAATCATATGATCATCTCAATAGCTGCAGAAAAGCATTTTATAAAATTCAACATCCATGTATGATAAAAACTCTCAACAAAGTGGGTACAGAGGGAACATATCTCAACATAATAAAGACTACATATGACAAGTCCACAGCTCACATCATACTTAGTGCTAAAAAGTTGAAAGCTTTTCCTCTAATATAAGGAACAAGACAAGGATATATTCATGCCACTTTAATTCAATATAACATTGATGTCCTAGCCAAACAATTAGGCAAGAGAAAGAAATAAAAGACATCCAAATAGGAAAGGAAGAAGTAAAACTATCTCTATTTGCAAATGACATGATATTATATATACAAACCCTAAAGGCTCCATCAAAAAACTGTTAGAACTAATAAATACATTTAGTTAAGCTACAGGATACAAAACCAGCATTCAAAAATCTGTTGTGTTTCTGTACACCGAGTTTATTGGTGGGTTCACTGACAAAAGTTTCCAGAGAAAGAAGTTGTGGTATATATTCAGAATATCTGCTTTCTGTCATTGGTGATTACTTGCTAGTCCTTTTATTTGAGCAGCTTGTGAAGATCCTGGTGTATAGGGTAGGATGACAGAAAGAGGACTTTTAATGCTGGGACATTCTCTCGTGGAGTTTTAAAAACTTTAAAAATTTTTTCTAGGAAAAAGTAGAGGTTTTAATTTTCATTCCACTCTCTAAGGCAAAGTTTCGCAACCTTGGCAACATTGCCATGTCTCTGTACACTAATAACAATTTGAAAGAGAAATTATGAAAACAATCCTATTTGCAATTGCATCAAGAAATAAAAACACCTAGTAATAAATTTAACCAAGGAAGCAAAAGACCTCTATGCTGAAACTATAAGACACTGATGGAAGAAATAGAAGAAAGATATTTCACATCCATGGATTAGAAGAATCAATATTGTTAAAATGACCATACAACTCCAAGAAATCTACAATACCCCCACAACGAGCTCACCTCACACCAGTTAGAATGCCTATTATCAATCAGAAATGAGAGGAGAAATAACAACTGACACCACAGAAATACAAAGAATTATTATACTATGAAAGTTATATTCCAAAAAACTGGACAGCCTGGAAGAAATGGATAAATTCAAACAATATTCCAGAACTGAACAAGGAAGAAATAGAAAATCTGAGCAGACTGATTACAAATAACAAAATTGAATTGGTAATCAAAAAAGTCCAGGACCAGACGCAATCACAGATAAATTCTACCAGACATTTAAAGAAGAGTTAATACATAGACTTCTAAAACTGTTCCAAAAAATTGGAGAAGTGTCCAGATACATTCTACAAGTCCAACATTATTACTAGAAGTAATAAACCAATTCAGTAAAGTTACAAGATACAAAATTAATGGACAGAAATCTATACTGTTTCTATACACTAACAATGAAGTTGCAGGAAGAGAAATTTGAAAACCACCACCATTTACAATCACATCAAAAACAGTAAAATACCTAGGAATAAACTGAACCAAAGAGGTGATAGACCTGAAATCTGAAAACTATAAAACACTGATGAAAGACATTGAAAATAACACAACTGGAAAGATACCTAATGCTCAAGGTTTGGAAGAAGTAATATTGTCAAATGTCTGTATTACCCAAAGCAGTCTGCAGATTCAATGCAATCTCTATCAAAATACCAACAGCATTTTCCACAAAACTAGAACAAATAATACTAAAATTTGTATGTGGTCCCGAATTGCCAAAGCAATCCTGAGAAAGAAGAACAAACCTGGAGGTATCACAACTTCAGATTTCAAGATAAACTACAAAGCTGTAGTAATCAAAATAGAACGATACTGGCACAAAAATACACATAGATCAATGGAACAGAATAGAGACCCCAGAAATAAACCCACACTTATATGGTCAATTAGTCTATGACAAAGGATGCTAGAATATACAATGGGGGGAAAGACAGTCTTTCCAATAAATAGTGTTGGGAAAACTGGACAGCTACATGTAAAGGAATGAAACTGGATTACTTTCTAACAACATAAAAAAAACCTCCCAAAACATCACAGTGAATTAATGACCTAAACATGAGACCTGAAACCAGAAAAATCCTAGAAGAGAACATAAGCAGTAATATCTGTGACATTGACCATAGCAACAGTTTCTAGATATGTCTCCTAAGGCAAGGGAAACAAAAACAACAGTAAACTATTGGGACTACATCAAAATAAAAGGCTTTTACACAGCAAAGGAAATTCTAAAACTAAAAGACAGCCTATGGAATGGGAAAAGATATTTGCAAATGACATATCTGATAATGGGTTAATACCGAAAATATATAAAGAACTTCTACAATGCCAAAAAAAACAAATAATCTGGTTAAAAATGGTCAGAGCAGCTAAAGATATTTTTCCAAAGAAGACATGCAGATGGCCAACAGAAACATGAAAAGATCCTCACTATTACTACTCATCAGGGAAATACAAATCAAATTCACAGTGAGATATCAGCTCAAGCTGTTAAAATGGCCAAAATCAAAAAGACAAGAAACAAGTGTTGATAAGGATGTGGAGAAAAAGGAACCCTCGTGTACTGTTAGTGGGAATATAAATTGATACAGCAACTGTGGAAAAGAGTATGGAGGTTCCTCAAAAAATTTAAAATAGAGATACCATTTGATCCAATAATTCCACTACTGAGTATTTACTCAGAGAAAATGAGAACACTAACTCAAAAAGATATATGCAGCTCTGTGTTTATTGCAGCATTATTTACAAAGCCAAGACATAGTAGCAACCTAAGTGTCCATCAATAGATGAATTGGTGTGCACGTGCACACACACATATACGTATCTGTGTATACACACACACAATGGAGCATTACACAGCTATAAAAAAGGATGAGATTGTGCCATTTGAGACAACATGATGGACTTAGAGGGTATTATGCTAAGTGAAATAAGCCAGACTGAGAAAGACAAATACCATTTGACTCCACTCAAAATGGAATCTAAAAAATGTGAATAAACAAACAGAGCCATCCCAGACATATTATTTCATCCATAAATATTTTAGTATGTGTGTTAAAAATGCTATGATTCTTAAATTTTATTTTATTATTTTTATTTCCTTAAGTAACCTCTGCACCCAACGTGGGGCTCAAACTCATGACTTCCAGCATGCTCTACTGACTGAGCCAGCCAGGCACCCCTAAGACTCTTAAATTAAAAAAAACAAAACAAAGCCACAGCCAAGGCAATTAGACAAGAAAATGCAATAAAGACATCTACATTGGAAAGGAAAAAATAAATTACTTCTATAATATAGATGACATGATCTATATAAAGAGCCCTAATGAATCCACTAAAAAACTATTAAAACTACTAAGCGAATTTAGTAATTTCATATGGAAAGTCACATGGAATTTCACATGGAAGTTCAAAAAAACAAAAATAGACGAAACATTTTTTAAAAAGAACAATGTCGGGGGTGCGCCTGGGTGGCTCAGTCGTTAAGCTTCTGCCTTCGGCTCAGGGCGTGATCCCAGCGTTCTGGGATCGAACCCCACATTGGGCTCCTCCGCTGGGAGCCTGCTTCTTCCTCTCCCACTCCCCCTGCTTGTGTTCCCTCTCTCGCTGGCTGTCTCTCTCTCTCTGTCAAATAAATAAATAAATAAAATCTTAAAAAAAAAAAAAAAAAGAACACTGTTGGAAGACTCACAGTTCCTGACTTTAAAACTTAACTACGAAGCTACAGCAATTGAGACAGTGTGAGACAGGCATAAGGATATGCAAATAGATGAGTGGAATAGAATTAAGAGCCCAAAAAAGAAAACCTTATGTTTATGGTTTTTGACAATGACTCCAAGAAAACTCAATGGGGAAAGAATAGTTTTTCAACAAATTGTGCTGAGAAAACTGTATATCTGCATGGAGAAGAATGAAGGTGGACCCTCAACCTCAGACCATATCTAAAAATTAGCTCGAAATAGATCCAAGACCTAAACATAAGAGCTAAAGTTATAAAACTCGTAGGGAAGAATCTCCATAACCTTGCATTAGGCAGTGGTTTCTCAGATATGACATTAAAAGCACAAGGAACAAAAGAAAAAAAGATGAATTAGGCATAGCCAAAATTTTAGAAACAGTGCTTCTAAGGACACCAGCAAGAAAGTGAAAAGACAACACACAGAACTGTAAAATTTTTGCAAATCATTTATCTGAAGAGGGACATGTATCTAAAATATATGAAGAATTTTATAATTCCATATTAAAAGACAGCCCAGTTTTAAAAAATAATGGGCAAAGGATCTGATTAGACATTTTTCCAAAGAAGGTATCCAAATGGCCAATCAGCACATTCCCATTAGAGAACTGCAAATCAAAACCCCAATGAGGTACCACCTCACACCCACTTAGATGCCTAGAATCAAAAAGATGGATAATACCAAGTAATAGTGAAGATGCAGAGAAATTGGAACCCTGATACATTGCTGTCAAATGTCAAATGGTATTGGAAAACACTTTGATAGCTTCTTAAATGATTAAACATATAGTTACCATATGATCCACCAATTCCACTTCTAGGTACATATCCAAGAGAAATGAAAACATTATGTCCACACAAAACCTCACACACGAGCATTCATGGAAGCATTATTCATAATAGCCCAAAGGTGGAAACAACCCAAACAGTCCAACAACTGATGAATGGATAAATAAAATGTGGTATATCCATATGATGGACAAGTATAATTATTACGGAATGAAGGATTGATGCCTGGTACATGGATGAAACTTGAAAACATGCTAAGCAGGAGAAGCCAGTTAGAAAGAACTACATATGTATGATTCTATTAATATGAAATGTCCTGGGGGCGCCTGGATGGCACATGGGGCGCCTGGGTGGCACAGCGGTTAAGCGTCTGCCTTCGGCTCAGGGCGTGATCCCGGCGTTCTGGGATCGAGCCCCACATCAGGCTCCTCCGCTATGAGCCTGCTTCTTCCTCTCCCACTTCCCCTGCTTGTGTTCCCTCTCTCGCTGGCTGTCTCTCTCTCTGTCGAATAAATAAATAAAATCTTAAAAAAAAAAAAAGAAATGTCCTGAATAGGCAAATGTATAAGAAAGTTGATTAGTGATTGCCTGAGGCTGGGAGGTATAGAGGTTTGTGTGGTGAGCCCTAAAGACTGAGGGTTTTTTGTGGAATGAGCATTCCTGGTGTTCCATATCATCAACAGCATTTAGTGATGTCAGTTTTGGATTTTCACCATTCTCGTAAGCGTGTGGTGTTATATCACATGCACTGTTTTAAGTTGCAGTTCCCTCATGACTATGAGATTGAGCGACTTTTCTTGTGCTGATTTGTTATCTCTATATCTTCTTTGGTGAGGTGCCTGTTTGGATCCTTTGTCCACTTTAAAATTGGTTTTGTTTTCTTATTGTTGAGTTTTAAGAGTTTTTTGTATATTTTGGATACTAGATTTTATCAGATATATGTAGTTTTGCAGATATTTCTCCCAGACTATGGCTTCCCTTTTCATTCTCTAAACAGTGACTTTTTAAATTTTAATGAAGCCCAATTTATCACATGTTTCTTCCATGGATCATGACTTTGGTGTTGTATCTAAAAAGTCATCGCTGAACTGAGGTCACTTAGGTTTTCTCCCACACTTCAGTCTTTCCAGTCAACACTTCACGAGCTTACTTTCCTTTTCTTTATTCTCCTTCTTCCAACAGATTTTTTAGTTGCATTATTTCTATTTTGTCAGAATATATATAACATGTATGAGCCTTTAACCTTTATCTCACATGTTAATCTTTTATCTACAATCAAATATATTAATGCTCACCAGCAATCCTTTTGCCAGTTTTTGTCAGTTTTGCCAGTTTGTACTATATTCTGGTACAGTTGTTGATGAAGTTTCTATCATGGTCAGACTGTATATTTTAGGCTTTGCAAATCAAATGGTCTCTGTTACAATAACTAACTCTGCCATTGTAACCTCAAAGCAACCTTGGACACTAAATAATGAAACTGAATGTGGCTGTATTCTCATAATACTCTATTTACAAAAACAGGTGATGAGCTGGATTTGGTACACAGGCCATAGTTTCCTGGCCCTTGCTCTAGTAAATTCCTCAGAAAGGGCTCCTAGATACAGTATTTCCTGAGTTGTTGTTGTTGTTGTTGTTGTTGTTGTTGTTGTTCTTCTTCTTCTTCTTCTTCTTTTTAAGATTTATTTATTTTAGAGAGAGAGTATGTGAGGGGCAGCAGAGGGAGAAGGAGAGAATCCTCAAGCCGACTCCCTGCTGAGTGCAGAGCCCAACATGGGGCTCAGTCCCAGGACCCTGAGATCATGACCTGAGCTGAAATCAAGAGTTCAACACTTAACTGATGGAGCCAGCCAGGTGCCCCTCCTGAATTCTTTCTAAAAAAATTTTTTTTCCGTGACTTTAATACTTAAAGGAGAGCTTGGTTGGACATAGAATCTTTGCTTCATACTTTCATTCCTTAGTTACCTTGTTTCATTCCTTGGTTACCTTCCTTGTTATCGTGCTATATGTGTTGCTTTAGAGAATTCTGATGTTCTCGTATCCTATTTGATGTTTTTTTGGGAGGACTAAGGATTTTCCTTTACCTTTAAAGTTTAATGTTTTCTCATATAAGTTTCAAAGCTGACTTTAAAGGTTATTTTCCAGGTACCAGGGATCTCTTTATATATATATATATATGAAATCTATAAAGCTTTCTTAGTTACAGATTGAAATATTAATTCTGTTGCTTTGTTTTTCAACTTCAGGGCCTCCAATTATACAAGAGTTGGATTTTGTCTGCCCTCCATTTCAGTCATTTTCTCTCTTTCTCTTTTTTTGTTCTTTATTTACTCCACTTACAGTCTTGGTTGTTTTTCTGCCTTTCTTCAATGCCTTTTGTTCAATTTTTATTCACATATAATTTCCTGCCAGTATCTTTTAATTTAGTCTTCATTTCCTTTATCATCATACTTCATGGGCTGGTTTAGTCAACTCATTTCTATTTGTGGTTCGTTTTCTGTTCCTAGCTTATGAATTTATTTTAATTCTGGTATAGTTATACAGTGTTATATTAGTTTCAGGTGTACAATATAGTGATTCACCTAGTTTATGAATTTATAATTCAAGATTTTTCTTTCTCTTTCACCAAATAATTTTTCTTCCTCTTTTTTTTCTCTTATCACTAAATGCTTGTTTGAGGTTATTTAAATCAGTTTAGGATGTTAGTTTGCAGTTTTCTTTTGTGTTTGGTTTTTTGAAGGGACTTGACTTGACCGAAATGTTTTTATTTTTATTTTCGATTATAGTAGCTCTGTGTAGATAAAGTCTGATTATATCTTTGAATTTTATGGACAGTTTGCCAGCTTGGGTTGGTTTGAAAGACCCCTAGTTGGGGCGCCTGGGTGGCTCAGTCCGAATTTTGATTTTGGCTCAGATCATGATCTCAAGGTCCTGAGATAGAGCCCTATGTTGGGCTCCGTGCTGGGTGTGGAGCCTGCTTAAGATACTCTCTCCCTCTCCCTCTGTTCCTCCCACCTCCCCGTACCTCCCAAAAAGAAAGATTCCTAGTTAAACCTAACTTTCTTCTCTTGTTCTAGCAAAGCACAGTTTCTTTAATTGATAGCTTTTATTGGGAATGTTGTATTTCCTTGGTTGTTTGGTTTGGTTTCGTTTTTTGACTTGTCCTATCCTAAATTTCCCCTCCTGATTCTCATTCCCTTCACCACTCACTCTCCAAAGGATGTCTCCCTTACCTGAATCTTCTCTGCAGAAGTGACACCTTTCCAAAGGTCCTACCTGAAGTCTCATATGCCTTTAGTTCTTGTCCTCATATTCAGTGCTCTGATCTTCCAGGAGTCTTTTTCTATTTTTGCATCTAGGGAGTGCTTTCTCTCTCTGCGGGTGATTTTAATTCAGTCTTACCCTTTCATTTCCTGCCTTTTCCCTGTAGTTTTTCAGAAGACCTCTCATTCTCCACAAATAATTATGATAGGAGCTTGAGTGAGAGTCCTGCTAAAGATAGTTGATTTTTCTATTTACAGGTTTCTTGAAATTTGTAGTGTGCTTTGTCTTCTAGCTATGTTACCATGTACAATTTTCTGGGTTTTATTTGTTGATCTGTGTGTTTTTTTGGAAATGTGCAGAGAGAATCAAACTTATGTGGCCACCTTACCTGGGGTAACCATAATCCTCCCACCACTCATGTTTTGATACAGTTAGATTACAGTAATTAGCAACTATATCCCTTTTATACCCACCATGCAGGCATGGTTCCACAAAAAAATTCTTATGTAATACCTAGCATTATCTTTATGTTGATATCTCTGCAGTCATTTTGGTGGTCTGAAGCTCTTCTAGTGGATTCTTCAGGAAGGGCTCATAGGTGTAATATTTCCTGAATTAGTTTGTGGTCATAAGAGCTTATCTGTAGGTTTTTATCTAAAAGTTGGTGTATCTGGATATAAAAATTATTGGCTTCTGTTCTATATCCTTTTTAAAAAGATTTATTTATTTGAGAGAGAGTATGAGTGGGTGGTGGGGCAGAGGGAGAGAATCTTAAGCAGATTCCTTGCTGAGCACAGAGCCCAGTGCAGGGCTCAGTCTCATGACCCTTAGATTGTGACCTGAGCCGATATCAAGAGTTGTACACACTCAGCCATCCAGGAGTCCTGTGTTCTATTTCCTTTTGTATATGTTACTTTGTTGTCTCTGACAGAAAGTGTTGCTCCCAAAAAGTCTGTTGGAAATATGATTTTCTTTTCTTTATGAATAATATGTATTTTGTTGTTCTTGTTGTTTTGGTCAAGAGCCCCAAAGTGTTTCTCTTTAAGCCCAGTGCTTTTATTAATAAAGGTCTTGCTTGCTTTTATTTTTTAATCATTCTTAATTGTTTTTCCTAGGTAGGAGCTGTGCCTTTTCAATATGTTGTTTCAAATTATTTTAGTTCACATATTAGTCTTGAATTATATTTTTCTGTTTCAAACACTTTGATTTTCTTCTTCAGTGTCTCCAACTATACATATATTGAATTTTCTTTGCCTATCTTTTATATTTGTCACTTACTCTTGAATTATTTTCTATTTCTTTTATTCTTAAAAACCTATTTATCTCAAGGCCTTATCTATTGTTTATTCACAATTGTGGTTTTTCTAATTTGGTTTATTTCTGGAATGACTTTTTCTTTTGTTTCTATATTTTTCCTGCATTCTAGCTTACTTATGAGTTTCAAATTCTGATTTATATTGTTCTTCATAACTTCTATCATTCTCTTTTATTTATTTTGCCTCATTTTGAAATACTAAGTGTATCAGCCAGTGTTCTCACAGAGAAACAGGACCAATAGAATTTATACATATGTATACTGAGAGATTTATTTTAGGAAATTGGCTCATGTGATTGTGGGAACAGGCAACTCTGAAATCTTTAGGTCAGGCCAGCAGGCTGGAAATTCAGGCAAGAGTTAATGCTGCAGTCTTGAAGCAGAATTTCTTCTCCAGGAAACCTCAGCTTTTTCTGAATGCTTCCAACTGATGGAAGAGGCCCCATTCACATTATCAAAGGTATTCTCTTTTACTTAAAGTCAACTGATTGTAGATGTAAACCACATCATAAAATATCCTCAGAGCAAAACCTATGTTTGATTAAATTACTGGGTGCTGTAATCTAGCCAAGTTGATACATAAGACTAACCCTCATATTAAGTTGTAGCTTTCATTTATTTATTGGGTATGTTCTTACAGAGATGTTATTCTGCTTTGTATTTCTTATAACAACTGTGTGAAATTAGACTGTGGTCCTTTTTCTGTTGCTTTTTTTTTTTTTTTTTAACACGAAATTTATTTTCCTGACCTTTATGGCAGGGTGGGTCAAAATAACTTTTCTAACTTTATGGCTTTAGAGTTACCTCTTCTGTTGTTTTGTAAAGTGTCCAAATATAAGGCTAATACTTTTTGAGATCTCCAGATTCTGTTTCCTTCTCTCATTCATTTGTAGTTTTTCTTTCCTTTGTCTTTATTGTCCCTTTCCAGCTCAATTGGGATTCTTTTCCCTTCATTACAGATCCTTGTCCTAGAAGCTATCTTTAGGTCGTTGGTTCATAGATCCCAGCTTCTCCTGACCTTTCAAATACTATCGTGGACCTCTTGGCCTTACATAGAAATTGGAAAGTACAACAACCCCTCTGGTTAGAGTTGCTATCTTCCAAACGTCCTGCCATGGTTCCCAGTGAATACCTATCACTGATTTAAATGTTCTTCTCTTCTAAAGTCTACCATATTTGCTTTCTTTTGCTTCCTTATGCTGATATCACATGACTCTGGTTGTTTTAGCTGGCTTGTTTCAACCCACTTATATTTTGGGATTTTGAGGAATACTTTGTCACTAAGTTTTATTGTTGACATTCTCCAGTGTTGTTTGTTTCATTGATACTACCCTAATTGTCTTCTTTGTGCCCACAAGGAAATTTGAGTAGATTGAAAAACTACATCACCACTAATCCTTCCCAATTTGTTTTCTCCTGTAAATACCTCTTTTTGTATCCTTCCTTTTACTTTTTTTTGGGCTTTCTGTTATTATTTTTTTAGCATCTTACACTGAAAACCGAGTTTATTCACTTTCAAACCACCTTATTTCATTTGTATATATTTAAGGCTATAAATTTCATTTTATGGATTATTTATCCTATATACTACAAGTTTTGATAACACTAAATGTTATCTTTATTCTTTATTTATAAGTGTTTTGTAATTTCCATTGTGATTTCTCCTTTACTCCATGAATCATTCAGAAGTAAAGTTTGTTGGGTTTTTTGTTTTGTTTTGTTTTGTTTTTACAAATATCTTAAGAAGTTTTTTTCTGGATAACTTTATGAGAAATTCTAATTTTATTTCATTAATATCAAAGGCATAGTATGTGTGATAATTCTTTGAGATTGGCTAAGACTTCTTTTGTAAATATGAACAATTTTGGTAAATGTTCTATGTGATATTGAAGAGAATATATTTTATTTTATATTGGTTAATTTCATAGGTTTATATATAAGTTTATCTGTAATTTGAGAAAAGTGTGTCAAAAATCTACCACCATATTTGTGACCTTTAAATGTTTTTCCTGGTACTTTCGTTAAATTTTGCTTTATATAATCTATAGGTTCAATGCAATCCCTGTCAAAATACCAACAGCATTTTTCACAAAATTAGAATAAATAATACTAACCAATACTAACTAATAATACTAATGGAGCCACAGAAGACCCCAAATAGCCAAAGCAATGTTGAGAAAGAACAAAGCTGGGGGTATCACAATCCCCAATTTCAAGATAAACTACAAAGCTGTAGTAATCAAAACAGTATGGTACTGGCACAAAAATAGACAAATAAATCAATGGAACAGAATAGAAAGCCCAGAAATAAACCAATGAATCTATGATCAATTAATCTATGACAAGGGATGCTAGAATATCCAATGGAAAAAACACAGTCTCTTCAATAAATGGTGTTGGGAAAACTGCACAGCTACATGTAAAAGAATGAAACTGGACCACTTTCTTACACCATACACGCAAAAAAAACTCAAAATGGATTAAAGACTTAAACATGAAACCTGAAACCATAAAAATCCTAGAAGAGAGCACAGGCACTAATTTCTCTGACATTGGCCTTAACAACATTTTTCTAGATATGTCTCCTAGAAGGAAAACAAAAGCAAAACTAAACTATTGGAACAACATCAGAATAAAAAGCTTCTGCATAACAAAGAAAACCATCAATAGAACAAAAAGACAACCTACTGAATGGGAGAAGATATTTGCAAGTGACATATCTGATAAAGGGTTAATATCCAAAATATATAAAGAACTTATATAACTCAACACTGAAAAAAACCCAAATAATCCAATTAAAAAAAGGCAGAAGACTTGAATAGACATTTTTCCAAAGAAGACATACACATGGCCAACAGAGACATGAAAAGATGTTCAACATCACTAATCACCAGGGATTGCAAATTGAAACCACAGTGCGAATATCACCACTCACATGTCAGAATGGCTAGAATCAAAAACACAATAAATAACAAGTGTTACTGAGGATGTGGAGAAAAGGAACCTTTGTGCACTGTTGGTGGGAATGCAAACTGGTGCAGCCACTGTGGAAAGCAATATGGAGGTTATTTTAAAAATTAAAAATAAAGGAGCACCTGGGTGGCTCAGTTGGCTAAGCATTCAGCTCTTGGTTTTGGCTCAGGTCATGATCTCAGTGTCATGGGATCGAGCCCCACACAGCTCTGCACTCAGCATGGAGTCTGCTTGGGATTCTCTCCCTCTGTCCCTCGCCCTGCTCAGGCCCTCTCTTTCTCTCTCTCTCTCTCTCAAATAAATAAATAAATGAATCTTGAAAAAACTAAAAATAGAAATACCATGTGATCCACTAATTCCACTACTGGGCATTTACCCAAAGAAAATGAAAACACTAATTCAAAAAAATGTATTCACCATTATGCTTACTACAGCGTTATTGTCAACAGCTAAGATACAGAAGCAACCTAAGTATCTATCAACAGATCAATGGATAAGAAAGATTGCTTATCAATAGATGAATGGTTACAGAATACACACACACACACACACACACACACACACACACACACACACACACACCCTGGAATATGACACAGCCATACCAAAGATGGTATTGTGCCGTTTAAAACAGCATGGGTGGGGGCACCTGGGTGGCTCTCATTAAGCATCTGCCTGAGGGTCAGGGCGTGATCCCGGCATTCTGAGATCGAGCCCCACATCAGGCTCCTCCGCTGGAAGCCTGCTTCTTCCTCTCCCACTCCCCTTGCTTGTGTTCCCTCTCTTGCTGGCTGTCTCTGTCTCTGTCAAATAAATAAATAAAATCTTTAAAAATAAAATAAAATAAAAATAAAACAGCATGGGTGGACCTAGAGGATATGTTAAGTGAAATAAGTCAGACTGAGAAGGACAAATACCATATGATTTCACTCATAAGTGGAATCTTAAAAAATAACAACAGCAACAACAAGTGAATAAACAAAAAGTATAATCAGACCTACAAATATAGAGAAAAAACTGATGGTTTCCGGAAGGAAGGGTGATGGGTTGGGCAAAATGGGTGAACAGGAGGGGGAGATATAGGCTTACAGTTATGAAATGAGTAAGTCAGGGGAATAAAAGATACAGTATAAGGAATATAGTCAATGATATTGTAAACAACGTATCAGCACAGATGGTAGCTACACTTGGGGTGAACATAGCATATGTAAAAACTTGTGGAATGGCTCTGTCCTACATTGTGTGTCAACTATACTCAAAAGAATTTTTTTGCTTTATGTATTTCAGGATTATGTTATATCTTCTGGTGACTTTTTCTTTATTCTTCTTATACACTGTCATTAATCCTATCATTTCAAATTTATGACCTAGCTGGTATTATAACCACCATTTTACAACTTAAAAAACTGAAGCAGTATTTACATATGTATACCTACATGAAATGTGTACATATGTTTGTGTACATAATTGTTACTATAAAGGTGAAACTGGGTTCCAACCCTGGCTTAAGAAGAGGACCAAGGGCACCTGGGTGGCTCAGTCAGTTAAGTGTCTGACTCTTGATCTCAGGTCAAGTCTTGATCTCAGGGTTGTGAGTTCAAGCCCCATTTTGGGCTCCACGCTGGGCCCAGAAACTCCTTTAAAAAAAAAAAAAAGCACCAATGTTGAGGCTAAGACTGATGATGTTAGAAAGTGGATAGTATCCTTCAAAAGGGGAAAGAAAGACCTTATAAATGAAACAATGTGGAAGCAGAAAAAAAAAAAAGGGAATAAGGGAATAAGGAAATGTGACGGATGGAAGTTATGGTGGTAGAGTCAGTGATATGCAAAGAGTAGGACCTCAGAATTTACTATAACTTGTTTTTAAGTGAAGGATCTTGTCTCACTCATTTTTCTTTATCCTTAGAATCTCCTGGAGTGCCAGCCACCTGCTAGACACTTGATAGATTATTTTTGACCTAAAATAAAATAAGAATCTTATAGTTTTGGGGGGGGGGACATCTTAAGAGAGCTGGAAAAATTAAGTTACTTTTCCTTTCTCAAGTTATTTTGTACAATTTTAAAGGAATCAAATTTTAGTTATTCTTTTTTTAAATAGTAGGACCCAGGAAATTGAGCCCTACATCAGAGCACTGAGCTAAGAATTTTGGAGAAAATTTTTTTTTGTTTGAACTATTTTATCTTCTTTTTTAGATTAAGTTAGAGTATGAAGGAACATTATTTTCTGAGTGGAGTGTGCCAGGAACTTGTTCTGTGAAAAATAAAAGGTAAGATTTTTGCTGTGAATGTCAAGATAATGTGTGCATTTACACATAAAAATGTATTCATATAGTGTGGACATTCAGATTCAAGGCTGTGATTGAATGTAAATGTCTTCCCATTACATAGATGTGAAAAGAAAATGGGAGAGAAGTAATATTGCTATATTTTTTATTTTTCTTATTAACATACAATTGATGTTTTTAGACCTTAAAAGTAGAAGGGGAATTTTTACTAATCTTGTATGTATCTATGCTGATTTATCTTCCTGTTGTTTTTAAATACTAGGTCACCCCAGACAGAACTGCGTTGTTCTTCTCCTGGTGTTCATACTGTAAGACCAATTGTTACAGGCCCAGTAAGTTGATTTTAATTATAAGTTATTAAATCTTGCATAATTATCTCTTTTATATTTTATTTTCTTTATTTTGAGCTTTCAACCTGTTTTAAATAGAAGTGGCAAGTAGAAATAAGAGGTATTTTTAAATAATTGTCATATTGGCAATTTTCAGATATATCTCATAGCAGATTATAAATTATGAAATGAGGGGCACCTGGGTGGCTGAGTTGCTTAGCAGTTTGTCTTCGGCTCAGGTCATGATCCCAGGGTCTTGGGATCAAGCCCTGAGTCAGGCTCCCTGCTCAACGGGGAGCCTGCTCCCTCTTCCTCTCCCTCTGTGCGTTCTCTCTCTCTCAAATAAATAAATAAATAAATCTTAAATAAGTTATGAAATGATGTGTGATTTTTACCTTAGCCTTTTCATCAACAAGTATCTTAAAGCCCCAGTTACCACCGTAATGATAATAGTACTCACCACTGAGTGGGTCTCATGTCATGTACTTTTATGACAATTCCCTGGATTAAAAGCCATTTCTAGTAAGTTTGTTTTTACAATATTTTCTTCAATTCAAGAAAGCATATGTGAATGCAAACACATGAGAGTGATGTTGAATCCTCTCTCATTTACAAAAAAAGAAAAAGTTAAGCATAAAAAACAGTGGCTCTCTACTAATTAGTAACAAATATTGGCCTCATACCTCATAGCTGATATTCCCACAAAAGCGTGTCCAAAGCCACTGCTAGAGAGACTCCCTGTGACAAATCTTGTCTTTATTTTGGGGGTTGAGCCTTCTTTTTAATTAATAATCTTTATTTTCAGGGAATAAGTAGAGTGATATGGGAGAGGCCAGATGAATATTAATTCATTTTTTCAAAACTTGTAGATTGAAAAATATTTGAATTTGGCTTTTGAGTTTATGAATATTTACCAGGTTCATGGACAAAATTCCTAAGCGAGTAAAGGCTTACTCCTTTTCCTTTTGTTGTATGTTGGAAGCCCAAATGTGCCATGTTATGTAGAAAATATGTACACACAAATACACGCATATGTAAGAATGTCTTTGTCATTTACGGTGCCATCAGATCTTACAACCTTTAAGGATGGACATGTGACTTTTGAAATACACTCAAAAGCACTCGGATACAACAACCAAAAATGTCTCCAATGTCCCCTGGTGAGCAAAATCATCTCTGATTCAGAACCATTAAAGAAGAAAATTAATTGAATTGTGTTTCAGTGAGCAAAACTGTCTAGGAAAACTCACTATTTCCCTTTATACACTCACAGAGAACACTTCTATTACCAGATGTGGTGTGGGGGGTTGGTTTCCATACAGACTACTTCTGACACCAGCGGAATGTCCTATAATTCAGAGTTCTGGCATTTTCTACATGGAGTTAACCTCACATCCCACAAGTAAAGAGCTCAGTCCCACAAGATGCCCCACTTCAAATGCCAGTTGCAAGTTCCAGTTTGTCACCTGACTGACTGGCTATAAATTCCAGTTCCCACAACCTTCTCCTCAGGTCCAATAATGGGCTAGAACAGCGCACAGAACTCAGGGAAATACATTTACCGGTTATAATAATAGAAGATATGATAAAGGATATGGATGGACAGCCAGAAAAGAGGTACCTAAGGCAAGATCTGGAAGGGCCCCGAGCACGAGCACAGGAGTTTCTGTCCCTGTGGAGTTGGGCTGTGTAGCCCTGCCAGCACGTGGGTGTGTTTACCAACCTGGAAGCTCTCTGATTTTTATGGGACTTTATCACATAGGCATGATCAATCATTAACTCATTTTCTAGTCCCTCTCCCATCTCCAGAGGGTGGGAGGTTGAGCTTAAAGTTCCGTGGCCTTTCTAGAGACCAGTTCCCATCCAGGAGCCCACCCACAGTCAGACCCTCCTGTCATTCAGGGCATTAAGAGTTGTAGGAGCTCTGCCTCAGGCTCCAGGGTCAAAGACCCAATACTAGCAGGAACCAGGTGCAAAAAACATATACATGTTTTATTATTTCACAAAGACATGTAGAACAGAAACAATAAGCTATCTAAATTTGTCACTCATGATAGTAAATTCTTAATTATATAGAGCTAAAGAATAGAACTAGTTTTATATGAAAATTCATTAGTTCTACTCTGAAATGTGTTCATTATACTTCCTCTGATCTTAGATAATTAATTTAGTTCCTCTGTGACTACTATGCCTGTATCCAAATTTATATTTTTAAAAGTTACCTTTATATACCATAGTTTATTTTCCATTTTCTTTCAGGATTCTGAAGAAGAACGCAATTTGCCTGTGGACAGTTCCCATATTTGTTTCCTGTGGTATTTTAAAATTATGTAAGTAATGTGATATTGCATACAAAGATAATTAATGCTTTATAAAAAGAGTACTTAGCTTTGGCGACCTGGGTGGCTCAGCTGGTTGGGCATCTGCCTTCAGCTCAGGTCATGAATTCAGAGTCCTGGGCTCAAGCCCCATGTCGGGCTCCCTGCTCAGTGGGGAGTCTGCTTCTCCCTCCGCCCCTCCCCCTGCTTCTGCTCTCTCTCTCTCTCAAATAAATAAATAAAATATTTTTTTAAAAAAAGAGAGAATTTAGCTTTAACTTCAAATTAACAAATCATATGGTTTTCCTGTTTTACTATGTTAATGATGAAAAATAGTTATTAATATTCCTACATTAAACTTACCTTGTGTTTCTAGAATAAACCAACTTGGTTTTGATGAATTCTGTTTCATATACATTGATAGATTTTGTTTGCTAATATTCTGTTCAGATTTTTTTGGTGTGAATACTCATAAGTGAAGTTAGCCTATGGTTTTACTCTCATTGTACTATCATTTTCCACATTTGCTATCAAGACTGTGCGAGACTCACCACAAAAGTTAGGAGCGCTCATTCTTTCCCATTCTGAGAGATGTTGTGTAAGATTGAAATATATATGTTCTTTGAGTACTCGATGGAAATTTGCATGGAAGTTTACTTGAATCTAGATTGTGTGTATGTGTGTGTGTGTGTGTGTGTGTGTGCATGCGCACGCATGTGATGTGTGTGTAGAAGGATTTCCTAAGTGTTAATTCAACTTTTTAATGGTCCTAATGCAATTTGGAATTCTAATTATTGTAAAATCCGTTTTTGTAAGTAGTATTTTTCTGGAAGTTTATCCATGTGTTCAGTTAGCAATTTTAGTATCAACTTTAACATCAGAAAATTGTCTGTACTGTCCTCCTATATATTTTAGTCTCTGAGGTAGTTGTATTTACACTTCTGTTTTAACATTTCTAATAATTTTATTTGTGCCTTCCTTTGTTTCCATGTCCTTGTGGTATTTCTATTTTATTAATCTTTTAGACTAGTCAAAAGAACCATCTTTTGGCTTTGTTGAGCTTTTCTATTGCAGTCTATTTTATCTCAGCTCATACTTTCCATTATTTCCTTCTTTGAGTTTGTTTTTCTAAAACTTAAATTGGCTATTTAGTCCACTAGGCTTGAGGCTTTTTTCCTAATGCGTGTTTAAAGCAATCAGTTTTCTTCTAAGCACCTTTGTAACTGCTTCAAGTGTTGCAAATACCTCCTAATTGTGATTTTTCATTATTGCTCAGAAATAATTTTCTAATCCCTGCTACAATTTGTTTGACCAATGAGTTGTTTAGAAGTGCATTTTTCAATTTACAAACACATGAGTGTTTCTGATTATTGTTTTTTATTTAAAACCTAATAGTATTGTGATCAGGGAAGTGCTGGAGTCTAATTTTTGGCCTAGCATGTAATCAGTTTTTATAAATGTCCCATGTGTACCTAAAGAAAATAGATTTTCCTTGTTGGGTCAAGTATCGTATTCACGATTGCATTCAGGTTTGTCGTGTGAGCTGTTCAGATCTTCTGTGTACTTGTTTGACTCCTTGTCAGCTTGATCTATCAGTTAATGAGAGGGTTCTGCTCAGATGTCCCACTAGGATGGTAGATGTGATATTTTTCCTTGTAGATACCTATGTTTTTGTTTTATATTTTGAGATTATATTTTAGGTGTATGTAACTTCAGAATTATGAACCTTTTTAAAGAGTTGAAACTGTATTTGTAGTGATATTGCTTCTCACTTGTAATGCTTTTTATTTTTTTGTCTTATGTTCTGTTTTGTCTGAATTCATGGGTCTTTATTCATGGATTTTCAAGTTTTCTATAAACTTATATTTTAAGTGTTTCATTTATGAATGCTATGAAACTGGATTTGCTGTATTTTCTAGTATGACGATCTTTGGCTTTTAATTGGTCAATTTAGTGCATTTATCTTTACTGTGATTACTTAAGTAATTAAATTTTTATCTGTGGTGGAAATAAATGTGTTTTCCATTTACCCGCTTAAAACCCTTTACATCTTTAGAATGTTTTAATCCTGACATGCTTTGGTCAATGTTTTCATTCTAGTCAGTTCCTTTCTCCTTTTTTCTTGTCTTTCTTTTTTTCTTGATTCAATTTTCCTTCATACTATTTAGAAATTATGAATTGTATGTCTATCTTGCATGATACTCCAGTAATTTTAACATGTATTGAGTCTAAATTTAATTTATTCTTCTCTCAGACAATACAAGAATCTTTAGAATACTTTAATTTGATATTATACCTCTTTCAACTTGTATGCCATTGTATTGTATTCAGGATTTTAGTTCTAGTTTATTTTTATACTCTCAAATTTGACATTATTATTACTGTATTTTACCTTTATACAAGAATTTCTCTTATGTCTCAGTGCTAACTGAGTTTACTTGTACCTGAAATACTTCATTTAGAATTTCAGCTAGTGAGGTAATCTGTCAATGGTAAATTCTCAGCTTCTGTTTGTCATAAAATGTTTTTATTAAATTTTATTCCTGAAAGACAGTTTTGGTGCGTAAATAATTCTAGTTTCACAGGTGTTTTCTCTCAGATTATGAACACATTTTTCCACTTTGTTCATTTGATATTATTAATCATCAGGATAGTTACATTTCCTTTGTAGATTATCTTTTCTTCCCCATGTGGTTGCTTTTGAGATATTCCACATTTGCTAAAAATTTGCTAAATTACTATGATCTGTGAGGTTATAGTACTATGATTTGTGGTTGGGATTGACAACTACATACACCTATACAATCATCATGTAAAACAATATATAGACTATTTCAACCTTCTCAGAAAGTTTGCTTTTACAGACAATCTCTTACCCCTGGAGGTAGCCACTGTTCTGATTTATATCACTATAGCTTAGTTTTCCCATTCTTGAATTTTACATAAATGTAATTATAATGTCTGTACTCTTCTGTATCCGGCTTCTTTTTGTAATTTTTTTTTTTTTTTTGAGAAAGAGAGAGAGAGCACTTACATGTGAGGAGGGGCAGGGGCGGGGAGAGGGGGGAGGGGCAGCAAGAGGGGAGAGAGAGAATCCTGAGCAGGCTCCATGCTCAGCTTGGCTCAGAGCCTGACACAGGGCTTGATCTCACCACTGTGAGAACATGACCTGAGAGGAAACCAACAGTCAGATGCTTAACTGACTGAGCCACCCAGGCACCCCTGTATCTGGCTTCTTATCTTCAATGTAAGACTTTTGAGACAAATCCATGTTGTTTCATGTTTCATTGGTTTGTTCCCTTTTACTTTTAAATAGTATTATTATATAATTATACCTCAATTTGTTTATCCATTCTTCTTTGTTGTTGTATATTTGGGTTTTATCCAGTTTGTGGCTTTTATGAATAGAGCTCCTGTGTACATTTTTGTACAAGTCTTTTTGCAGACATAGATTTTCATTTCTTTTTCAGGGATAAAATTTCTGGATCATGGGATAGGCAAATATGAAAGCATAAGAAAAAGTCAAATCACTTTCCAAAGCAATTACTTACCAGTAATGTATGAGCATTCCAATTGCTCCATATTCCTACCAATATTTGGTGTTTTCATTACAATGGCAATTAAATGGTATGTCATTTTTTTAATTTCAGTTTTTAATTTAAATTCTAGTTGGTTAATGTATATGGTAAAATTGGTTTCAGGTGTAGAATTTAGTGATTCATCACTTACATATAATACCCGATGCTCATCACAACAAGTGTTCTCCTGAACACCCATCACCCATTTAGCCCATCCTCTACCCACCTCTCCTCCAGCAACCCTGTTTGTTCTCTGTAGTTGAGTCTTTTACGGTTTGCTTCCCTCTCTTTTTTTTTCTTTCCCCTATGTTCATCTGTTTTGTTTCTTAAATTTCACATATGAGTGAGAACATGTGGTATTTGTCTTTCTCTGACTGACTTATTTCACTTAGCATAATGCAATCTAGGTCTATCCACATTATCATAAATAGTAAGATTTTATTCTTTTCGATAGGTGAGTACTATTCATATATATGAATGTGCGTGTGTGTGTGTGTGTGTGTGTGTGTATACCACATTTTCTTGATCCATTCATCAGTTGATGGACATTTGGGCTTTTTCCATAGTTTGGCTATTGTTGATAATGCTGCTATAAACATCGGGGTGCATGTGCCCCTTTAAATCTGTATTTTTGTGGTCTTTGGGTAAATACCTAGTAGTGCAATTTCTGGTTCATAGGGTAGTTCTATTTTTAACTTTTTGAGGAACCTCCATACTGTTTTCCAGAGTGGCTGCACCAGTTTGTATTCCCACCCACAGTGTAAGAGTGTTCCCCTTTCTGTCTATCCTCGCCAACATCTGTTGTTTCCTGTGTTGTTAATTTTAGCCATTCTGACAGGTGTGAGGTGATATATCTCATCGTGGTTTTGATTTGTGTTTCCCTGATGATGAGTGATGTTGAGCATCTTTTCGTGTGTCTGTTAGCCATCTGTATGTCTTCCTTGGAAAAATGTCTGTTCATGTTTTCTGCCCATTTCTTAACTGGATTATTTATTTTTGAGGTGTTGAGTTTAATAAGTTCTTTATAGATTTTGGATACTAACCCTTTATCAGATATGTCATTTGCAAATATCTTCTCCCATTCCATAGGTTGCCTTTTAGTTCTGTTGATTGTTTCCTTCACTGTGCAGAAGCTTGTTATCTTGATGAAGTCCCAGTCATTGTTGTTTATATTTGCATTTCCTTGATGACTAACAATGTTAAGTATCTTCATGAGCTTATTGGCCACTCCTAAATGGCCTTTTGCAAATTATATGTTCATGTCTTTTACCTAGTTTTTTGATTGGGTTGTTTGTCCTTTTACCGTTAATTTGTAGTATTTGTTTATACAAGTTCTATGTCAGATATATGTTTTGTGAATATTGGCTATTTGGGGTCTTTTGTGGCTCCATACAGATTTTAGAATTGTTTCTTCTGTTTCTGTGGGAAAAAATGCCACTGGAAATTTGATAGGTATTTTTTTGAATCTATCCGTTTTGGGTAGTATGAATACTGTGACAATATTAACTCTCCTAATCCATGAACATGGGATATATTTCCAGTTTTGGGGGTCATCTTCAATTTATTTTTATCAATGTCATAGTTTTTGGTGTATAGATCTTTCACTTCCTTGGTTAAACTTATTACTAAGTATTTTATTGTTTTTGATGCTATTGTAATTGGAATTATTTTCTTCCATTTTTTCAGATTTATTGTTAGTTATGGAAACACAACTTATTTCTGCATGTTGATTTCATATGCTTCGCCTTTACTGAATTTGCTGATTATTTTTAACAGTTTCTTGGTGGAGTCTTTAGCATTTTTTATATATAAGATCATATCAGCAAGCAGAGACAATTTTCCTTCTTCCCTTCTGATTTGGATGCCTATTATTTCTTTTTCTTGCCTGAATGCTCTGGTTAGAATTTCCTATACTGTGTTGAATAGGAGTGGTAAGAGTGGAAACTCTAGTCTTGTTCTTGATCTTAGAGGAAAATTTTCAACTTTTCACCATGGGCTCTGATGTCAGCTGTGAGCTTTCATAATCACCATTATTATGTTGAGATATGTTCTTTCTATACCCAATTTGTTGAGGGTTTTTATTAAGAAAGGATGTTGTATTTTGTCAAATGTTTTTCTGCATGTTTTGAGACAATCATATGACTTTTGCCTTTCATTCTTTTAATGTGGTATATCACATTTATTGATCTGTATATGCTGAACCATCCTTTCATTCCAGGGATAAATTTCACTTGATCATCATACATAATGCTTTCAATATGCTGTTGAATTCAGTTTACCAGTATGTTGTTGAGAATTTTTGCATCTATTCATCGTCATTTCTTGTAGTGTCCTTTTCTGACTTTCATATCAGGGTAATGCTGGCCTTATGAAATGAGTTTCTTCAGTTTTTTGGAAGACTTTGAAAAAGATTGTCATTAATTCTTCTTGAAATATTTGGTAAACTTTACTAGTGAAGCCATCTATTCCTGGGATTCTCTTTGATGAAAGAATTGTGCTTCCTGATTCAATCCTCTGACTCATTATTAGTCTGTTAGGTGTTCTACTTCCTCCTAATTAGTCTTGGTAGATGATATCGTTTTTAGTAATTTCTTTCTTTCTTCTATATTGTCGAATGTATTGGTCTTTAATTGTTCATAGTAGTCTCTCCTTTTTTTTAAAGACTTTATTTATTTATTTGACAGAGAGAGAGCCAGCGAGAGAGGGAACACAAGCAGGGGGAGTGGGAGAGGAAGAAGCAGGCTCCCAGCAGAGGAGCCTGATGTGGGGCTCGATCCCAGGACCCCGGGATCGTGCCCTGAGCCAAAGGCAGACGCTTAACGACTGAGCTACCCAGGCGCCCCCTTCAAAGTAGTCTCTTATCATCATCTGCATTTCTGTAGAATTGGTGTTAATGTCTACACTTTAATTTCTGATTTTAGAAGTTTAAGTATTCTTTTCCCTTCATATTGTTAAAGCTTCACCAATTTTGTTTATCTTTTCAAAAAACAATTCTTAGTTTTGTTGATCTTTTCTATTGCTTTTCTGGTCTCTATTCACTTATTTCTGCTCTGATTTTGTTATTTCCATTTTTCCGCTAACTTTGGCTTAGTTTGTTCTTCTTTTTCTAGCTCCTTGAGGTATAAAGTTAGGTTGATTATTTGAGATTTTTCTTTTTTCTTAGTGTGAGTATTTACCACTATAAATGCCCCTTCTTGAACTATTTTTCTGCATCCCATAAGTTTGTTATATTGTATTTCCTTCTACATTTGCTTCATGATATTTTTTGAATTTCCTTTTGATTTCATCTTTGACCCACTGGTTG
Organism: Ursus americanus; assembly: GCF_024610735.1. Lineage (NCBI taxonomy): Eukaryota > Metazoa > Chordata > Mammalia > Carnivora > Ursidae > Ursus > Ursus americanus. The sequence continues at coordinate 103,389,048 of NC_142128.1, read as the reverse complement.
TTCTGTGTGTTGTTTAATGTCCACATATTTGTAAATTTTCCAGTTTCCCTCCCATTACTGATCTAGTTTCATACTATTGTGGTCATAAAAGATACTTGGTATGATTTCAGTACTTTAAAATTTGCTAAGACTTGTTTTTTTAACCTAACATTTTATCTGTCCTGGGGAATGTTCCATGTGTGCTCAAGAAGAATGTGTATTCTGTTGCTGTTGGATGGAATATTCTGTATACATTTGTTAGGTCCATTTGGTCTAAACTATAGTTCAAGGTCAACTTTCCCTTATTGATTATCTATCTAAATGATCTATCCATTGTTGAAAATGGGAGACTGAAGTCCCCTACTATTATTATATTATTGCATATTGCTTCCTTCAGATCTGTTAGTATTTGCTTAATATATGGTGCTCTGATGTTGGGTGCATATATATTTACAACTGTTACATCCTCTTGATGAATTGGCTTCTTTATTATTACATAATTACCTTCTTTGTCTTTTATTAAACTTTTTAACTTATCTCTTTTGTCTGATGTGTATAGCTACCCCACACTATTTTGGTTTCCACTTGCATGAGCTGTCTTTTTCCATCCCTTCACTTTGAGCCTATTTATGTCCTTGAAGCTGAAGTGAGTCTTTTATAAGCAGCATATAATGGGGTCTTGTTTTTTATCCATGCAGCCATTCTATACTTTTTGATTGGAGAATTTAATCCATTTACATTAAATGTGATTATTGTTAAGTAAAAACTTACCAATTCCATTTTATTAATTATGTCTTTGCTCTTTTGTATTCTTCTGTTCCTTTCTTCCTCTCTTGCTGTCCCTTTGTAAATTGATGATTTTCCGCAATGGTACACTTTGATTCCCTTCTCTTTATCTTGTGTGTACCTATGATAGCTGGGGTTTTCTTTGTTTTGTTTGTTTTTGCTGTGGTTACCCTTTTGCTTACTTGAAACATCTCATAGATATAATAGCTGTCTATTTGGGGCTGAAAGCAGCTTACCTTTTATCACATACAAAAACTCTACCATTTTATTTCCATATTTTATTTGCTGTCACTGTTTACATCTCTTTTTAAAATTTTCAATGTATTTTTATGTTTATTTCTTTATTCAAATATAATTAACATACAGTGTTATGTTAGCTTCTGGCATACACTATAATGATTCAATAATTCTATAGATTACTCAGTGCTCATCAAGATAAGTGTGCTCTTAATCCCCTCTATTTATTTCACCTATCTCCCCACCCACCTCCTTCTGGAAACCACCAGTTTGTTCTCTAAGAGTCTGTTTTTGGTTTTTGTGGGTTTTTTTTTTTTTTTGTCTTTTTTTCTTTGCTTGTGTTTGTTTCTTAAATAGCACATATGAGTGAAATCATATGATATTTGTCTTCCTCTGACTGACTTATTTCACTTAGCATATTACCCTCGAGTTCCATCCATGTTGTTGCAAATGGCAAGATTTCATTTCATTTTTATAGCTGAGTAATATTCCTTTATATATATACCATATCTATGGATGGATACTTGGGTTGCTTCCATATTTTGGCTATTGTAAAAATGCTGCAATAAACATATGGGTACATGTATCTTTTCAAATTAATAATTTCCTTTTCTTTAGGTAAATACCCAGTAGTAGAATTACTGGATCATGTGGTAATTCTATTTTTAACTTTTTTGAGGAGCCTCCATACTTTTTCTCACAGGGGCTGCACCAATTTGCATTCCCATCAACATTGCATGACAATTCCTTTTCCTCCACATCCTTGCTAACACTTAATATTTGTTGTGTTTTTTATTCTAACCATTCTGACAGGTGTGAGGCAATATCTCACTGTGGTTTGGATTTGCATTTCCCTGATGATTAATGGTGTTGAACATCTTTCCATGTCTCCATTAGCCATCTGTATATCTTCTTTGGAAAAAAATATCTATTTGGGTCCTCTGCTCATTTTTAAACTGGATTGTTTGGATTTTTATGGTGTTGAGTTGTGTATTTTGGATATTAAACTGTTACTGGACCTATCATTTGCCAATATCTTCTATTATTCTGTAAGTTGTCTTCTTATTTGGTTGATGTTCCTTTGCTGTGTCAAAGCTTTTTACTTTGGTGTGTAATAGTTTAATTTTGCTTTTGTTTCCCTCAACTAAGGAGATATACTTAGGAAAACGTTTCTACTGCTGATAAGAAAGAAATTACTGCCTGTGTTTTCTTCTAGGAGTTTTATGGTTTCAGGTCTTACATTTAGGTCTTTAATCTATTTTGAGTTTATTTTTGTGCATGGTATTAGAAAGTGGTCCAGTTTCATTCCTTTACCTGTAGCTGTCCAGTTTTCCCAGCACTATTGGTTGAAGAGATTGTCCTTTCCTCATTGTATATTTTAGCATCCTCTGTCATAGATTAATTGACCATAAAAGCATGGGTTTATTTCTAGGCTGTCTATTCTGTTCTATTTCTCTGTGGGTCTGTTTTTCTGCCAGTACCATACTGTTTTGATTACTACAGCTTTGTAGTATATCTTGAAATCTAGAATTGTGATACCTCCAGCTTTGTTCTTCTATCTCAAGATTGCTTTGGCTATTTGGGGTCTTTTGTGGTTCCATACAAGTTTTAAGATTGTTTGTTCTAGTTCTGTGGAAAATGCTGTTGGTATTTTGATAGTGATTGCATTAAATCAGTAGATTGCTTTGGGTACTATGGACATTTTAACAATATGAATTTTAACAATCCATGAATATGGGCTACTTTTCCATTTGTTTGTGTCCTCTTCAATTTCTTTAAACAGTGTTTTACAGTTTTCAGAGCATAGGTCTTTCACCTCCTTGGTTAAGTTTATTCCTAGATATTTTATTCTTTTTAGTGTAATTATAAATGAGACTATTTTATTAATTTCTCTTTCTGCTGTTTCATTATTAGTGTATAGAAATGCAACAGATTTTCGTATGTTAATTTTGTATCCTGAAACTTTACTGAATTCATTGATCGGGTCTAGTAGTTTTTGGTGGAGTCTTTAGGGTTTACTATATATAGTGTCATATCATCTGGAAATATTGACAGTTTTACTTCTTCTTTCCTAATTTTTATGCCTTTTATTTCTTTTTCTTGTCTGATTGCTGTGGCTAGGACTTCTAGTACTATGTTGAATAAAAGCAGTGAGAGTGGACATCCTTGTCTTGTTCCTGACCTTGGAGGGAAAGCTTTCAGATTTTCACCATTGAGTATGATGTTAGCTATGGATTGTTCATATATGGCCTTTATTATGCTGAGGTATGTTCCCTCTAAACCTACTTTGTTGAGAGTTTTTATCATGAATGAATGTTATACTTTGTCAAATGCTTTTTCTGCATCAGTTGAGATGATGATATGGGTTTCATCCTTCCTCTTGTTAATGTGATGTGTCATGTTGATTGATTTGTGAATATTGAACCACCCTTGCATCCCAGGAATAAATCCCACTTGATCATGATGAATAAATTTTTAAATGTATTTTTGGATTTGTTTTGATGATATTTTGTTGAGAATTTTTACATCTGTGATCAGAGATATTGGCCTGTAGTTCTCTTTTTTCTTATAGTGTCTTTATCTGTTTTGGTATCAGGGCAATGCTGGCCTCATAGAATGAATTTGGAAGCTTTTGTTCCTTTTCTATTTTTTGGAATAGTTTGAGAATAGGTATTACTTCTTCAAATGTTTGGTAGAATTTACCTGTGAACCTATCTGTTCCTGGACTTTTGTTTTTTGGGGTGGAGTTTATTACCGATTCAATTTCATGTTAGTAATTGCTCTGTTGAAATTGTCTATTTCTTCTTGATTCAGTTTTGGAAGGGTTATGTTTCTAGGAATTTATCCATTCCTTCTAAATTGTCCAATTTGTTGGCATATAATTTTTCATAATATGATCTTATAATTGTTTGTATTTCTGTGATACTGTTATTATTTCTCTTCCTTTATTTCTGATTTTCAGTTCTCTCTTTCTCTCACCCTTTCACTCTCCCTCTCCCTCTTCCTGTGTGTGTGTGTGTGTGTGTGTGTCTGTGTGTGTCTGTGTCTGTGTCTGTCTGTCTGTCTGTATGTATGTCTCTCTTTTTGATGAGTCCAGCTAAAGGCTTGTCAATTTGGTTGATCTTTTCAAAGAACTAACTCCTGGATTTATCAATCTATTCTATTGGTTTTTTAAGTCTTGATTTCATTTATTTCTGTTCTAATCTTTATTATTTTCTTTCTTCTACTGACTTTGTGCTTTGTGCTTCTTTTTTCTAGCTCCTTTAGGTGTAAGGTTAGCTTGTTTATTTGAGATCTTATTTTTTGAGTTAGGCATCTATTAGAACAACTTTTGCTGCATCCCAAAGATTTTGGACCATTGTGTTTTCATTTTTATTTGTCTCCTTATATTTTTTTATTTCCTCTTTGATTTCTTCATTTAACTATTTATTGTTCAATAGCATGTTCTTTAGCCTCCATGTATTTGTTCCTTTCCAGATTTTTTCTTGTGATTCATTTCTAGTTTCATACATACCATTGTGGTCAGGAAAAATGCATGATGTGATTTCAGTCTTTTTTAATTTATTGGGACTTGTTTTGCTGTCTAACATGTGACCTATTTTGTAAAATGTGTAATGGGCTCTTGAAAAGAATGGGTATTTTGCTCTTTTTGGATGGAATGTTCTGAATATCTGTTAGATCCATCTGGTTTAATGTGTCATTCAAAGCCACTGTTTCCTTGTTGATTTTCTGTCTCTGTGATCTGCCCATTGATGTAAGTGAGGTGTTAAGGTCCCCTTCAATTATTGTGTTACTGTCAATTTCATCCTTTATGTCTGTTAGTTGCTTTATATATATAGGTGCTCTCATATTGGGTGCATAAATATTTACAATTGTTATGTCCTCTTATTGCATTGTTCCCTCTTTCATTATGCTGTGTTCTTTTTTCTCTCTTGTTAGTCTTTGGTTGTTTTTTTTTTAAATTTTATTTATTTGTTTGACATAAAGAGAGAGAGAGAGAGAGAGCACAGACAGGGGGAACAGCAGGCAGAGGGAGAGGGAGAAGCAGCCTCCCTGCCACGCAGAGAGCCTGATGTGGGGCTTGATCCCAGGAAACTCGGATCATGGCCTGAGCCATGATCATGGTTAAGCCATGCTTAACTCACTGAGCCACCCAGGTGCCTCTTGTTAGTCTTTGTTTCAGTGTATTTTGTTTGATGTACGTATTGCCACCTCAGCTTTCTTTTCACTTCCATTTGCATAATAAATGTTTTTCCATCCCCTCACCTTCAATCTGCATGTGTTTAGGGGTCTGAAGTGATTCTATTATAGGCAGCATATGGATACATCTTACTTTTTTATCTATTCATTAACCCTATGTCTTTTGACACAGATGATTGGAGCACTTACTTTTTTTACATTTAAAGTAACCATTGATAGGTGTGTACTTATTGCCATCTTGTTACTTGTTTTATGGTTGTTTTCATAGTTCCTCTTGGTTCCTTTTTTTTTTTTTATTGTCAATTCCTCTGTGGTTTGATGGTTTTCTTCAGTGATATGCTTGGATTCCTTTCTCTTTATTTATTGTGTATCTGTTAAACGTTTTTGATTTGTGGTTGCCATTAGGTTCACCAGAACCAGGAACTTAGGGTGTCTCCTGTGTGGGTTGTTTATGTCCTATATTGTGGCTGAGCCACATTTGCCTTCAGTCCAGTGACCTGCATTGGCCCACTTTTGCCTTTTATGGGTGCATCTGGTGGGATTTAGTCCCTGTGCTATTAAGGGACCAATCTGGAGCCGCTGTGGGCTTGCAGAATGGCAGTTTCAAAAGTTAGACCAGTTGCCTGTCCTCAGCTGCAGTCTCACCAACCGACAGGGCACCCTCCCTTCCTTGTCCCAAAAGGCCTTCATTGGTGGGTAGATCTGGCAGTTAGACCCATTCCATTTGCTGGGGCTGCGCTTGCACCAGCCTGCAGGGTGCTCTCCCTGCCCATCCCTTGGGAGGCTTTTGTTGGTGGATGAAGTTGGCAGTGGGACTCAAAGTTTGCCCCCAGTCTGTCTGTGGGTGCTGCGGTCACATTGAACTGCAGGGCTTTTTTCCTGTGCTGCCCTTGAGAGTTTTCTGTTGGTGAGTAAGGGCATAGTCAGACCAGATGCCTGCCCCCAGTATGTGTGCTGGAACTGCAGTCACACCGACTAGCAGGGCCCTCGCTCTACACTGCCAGCTACAAGGTTCAGCTGGGACTCTGGGAACACTGGTGAGTGTGTGTGTGTGTGTGTGTGTGATCTTCCCCTCTCCCCCAGGCTGGAGTCACTTTGGAGAGCCCCTCTCCCTGCCAAGACTGCTTTTGCAAGGTGTATTGGGGCAGGAGCCACTTTAAAGGGACCCCTGCCAAGTGGGGTGGGTTGGATGGGGTAGGCACACAGGAGACTGTGGAGGCGGAACATACAGTGTTAGCAAGATATGTGGATTGTGTTCATGCTGGTTCCCACAAGTTTCAGCTGTCTAGGCTGGCCGGGGGGGGGGGGGGGGCAGAGAAATGGTGCCTGCCAGCTCTTTTGTTCTTGGAGATGTGTCCCAAAGATCCTCCCTGCCCCTCCAGTGCACATTCTGAGATTAGTAAATAAATCTGCCGTATACCTTGGGCCCTTTCCAACTTGCTGCTTCTATGCTATATTGTAGCTGGGTTATTCACTATGCTGGCTCTTTAAGGGTAGGGATTCAGTTGTCTCTTGCCCTCTGGCTCTCCTGGAGCCAAGCCCACTGATTTTTTCAGTATTCAGAGTTAAGCACTGCTGATTATAAAAACTCATGAAATTGAGCCCCACCGGTTTTTAGAGCCAAATGTCATGGGTACTCATCTTCCCAGTTTGGGTGCCGCATACCTGGGGTGCCTGGTGTGGAGTCTAATGCTCTTGCTTCTCCATGCTTGCGGTGTTCCTCCTGTCTTTGGTTAATCTCGCCAGAGTATTTGGTTTCCAACCACGTTTCTGCCCCTCCTACCCTTTTTGATGTGGCCTCCTCTTTGTGATTAACTGTGGAAAGTCTGTTCTGCAGTTTTTAGGTCATTTTCGGTGTTAGTTGCTCTCATACGGCTGTTGTCCCAGCATGTCTGTGGGATGTAGTGAGCTCAGTATCCTTCAACTCTGCCATCTTCCCAGAACTCTACATCTCTTTATGTTGTGTATCTGTTACCAAATTATTGTAGCTATTACTATTTTTAATAATTTTGTTCTTTAACTTTTATACTAAAGGTAAGTGGCTAACACACTACCTTTTACAATATTAACTTACTCAGAATCTCATCATATACTTACCTTTACTAGCGTGTTATATATTTTCATGTTTTCTTTTTTAATAATATTTTTTATTATATTATGTTAGTCACCATACAGTACATCCCTAGTTCATGTTTTCTTTTTACTTATTAGAGGCCTTTTATTTCCGCTTGAAGAACTCCTTTCAGCATTTCTTGTAAGGCGAGTCTAGTAGTGATAAACCCCCTCAACTTTTGTTTGGGAAAGTCTTTATCTTGCCTTCATTTCTGAAGGACAGATTTACTGGTAAAGTGTTCTTGGTTGGCAGTTTTTTCTTTTAGCACTTTGAATATATCATCTCACACTCTCCTGACCTGTAAGGTTTCTGCTGAGAAAATCCACTGTTCACCTAAGGGGGATTCCTTTGTATGAGAGAATTTTTTTTCTCCTGCTGCTTTAAAAATTCTTTTTGTCTTTGGTTTTAGACAGTTTTATTATAATGGTTGTGGAAAAGATAATTTTCGATTGAAATTTTGCGGTGACAGTTTTATGAACTTGAATATCAAATCTTTCCCTAGGTTTGGGAAGTTCTCGGCCATTTAATCTTTTTTCCCTTCTCTTCTCTCTCTGGGACCCCAGTGATGCATAGATTGTTTCTCTTAATGGTATCCCATAAGTCGCACAGGCTTTGGTCATTCCTTTTTATTTTGTTTTTATTTTTTATTTCCTGAACTGGGTAATTGCAAATGATCTGCCTTCCAGTTCATTGATTCTTTCTTCTGTTTGGTCCAGGCTGCTGTTGGAGCCCTCTTATAAATTCTTCTGCATAGTCATTGTATTCCTTAGCTCCAAAATTTCTGGGTTTTTTTTTATTTTTTGATGTTTTCTATCTTTGAACTTCTCATTTTGTTCTTCTATTGTTTTTCTGCTATCATTAAGTTGTTGATCTTTGTTCTCCTGTAGCTCTCTGGGCATCTTTAGAACTGTTATTTTGAATTCCTTTTTAGGATTCTTATCTCCATTTTGGGGGATACATTACTGGAATTTACAGTGTTCCTTTGGTGGTGTCAGGGTAACCTGAGTCTTCATGTTCCCTTTAGCCTCACATAAGTATCTACATATTTGAAGAAGCAGTCACCTCTTCCAAACTTTGGAAGACTGATTTTGCTAAGGAAAACCTTCACCTTGGGGTAGAGCATGCTGTGACCCCAGGTCTCACAATGTAGGGCACCTCAGGGGCATGCAGCATCTTTGGGTTGAGGGGGGCATCATGTCTCATTAGCTCAGGTCAATGGGGTCCCTAACATCAAAAACGGTGTGGTATTTGGTGAGTGCTGTGTAGTGTCCATAGTCACTGTAAGGGCTGTCAGGGTTCTCAGCAGCTCCTCCAGGTCCAGTGACTAGGGACCAGAGCAGGAAGTGATAGTGGCCCAAGCCAGTGGTGTGCACATACTCAGCTGTGAGGGCCTGCTGTAGTTTTCTGTGCACTGGCACGGAGTCAGTTTCAGACACACACATACTGTTGAGGGCAAGGGTCAGGCTGAATGCAGGCACACTAGCAGCTATAGGAGTCCTGACTGTCTAAGTGCACTCCTGTGGCTTTGGTGTCTCACCATGGATGCAGGCACAGCAGTGGAGGCCAGTGATAGTAGACAGGGCCAGGTCTGGGCTCACAAACACCTTTGAGAGCCTTGGCCATTGGGATGCATTCCCACAGCTGCAGGGTCTTGCCACAGACATGCTCATGGTAGCAGAGCAAGTAATGGAAGTTGGGCTGAGAGGCCTATAGGTACACATTTGGAGAAGCTAGCCCCCAAGCACCCACAAGGGGGTGGCTGTCAGCTGTGGGGTTCTAGGCTGCATCTTGCACTTGCACAGGTGCAGAGGCTGGGGCTAGCTGTCTGTGTGGGTCCCATTCTCTGGCAGGGGTGAGGGGAGGGGAATGGGTGCGGGCAGCTGGCATCTGCAAATGCAAAACCTGTGGGGTGAAAACTAGTGAAGTCTGCAGGGGTCCATGGTAGCTGTACTGATCACTGGTTTCTTCTGTGGTGAAAGTTTCCAGGTCCTCTGTACAGAGCAGGTCACTGGGAACCCTGGTTTCTCCCACTGTGTGGCTAATACTGGTAGTCTCCACCCTTCTTCCTTGTTCCTAGTCATCTCTATACATCTCAGCTTTGCTGTTCCCTGGGTGGGATGAAACTAAAGCAGGTCCTTCATGTAATGCCCAGGAAAGCTGGGGAAACTGGTCACTCTCCCTGCTCTCCCTTTCCCGGGGAGGGGAACGCTAGCTGGTGAGTTACCTCTTGGCACTGATCAGTGCCAGCTCGGTGGATGGGGGGATAAGGACAAAACGAAGCATTCTTCCTTCCTTTCTTGTCCAGTTGTTCTCAGGTTTTTGTTCCACTATGTTGAAGTTTCTTAAGTTGACTCTTGAGCAATCCAGAACTGTTTGTGGATAGCTGTCTAGTTGTTGATTTTTGTGGAGACACCGAGCCTGGCTTCTCCTACTGCACCATCTTGGTGATACCAGCCTCTTCTATTTCTATAATGATTCTTTCCCAGTTTCTTTCCTTGGCTTTTTATGATCTGTCCTTACCTTAACTGTCAGCTCCATTCAGGTTTCTTTCCTTGGCCTTCTTTTCACTCTACACTTCATTCTGTGCACCAACTCAAGAAAGCCAAGCAAACTGATAAAAGAGCCAACAGAATGTTGCTAATCTTCCATGGGAACCAAGGTTGTTACTTTAACATCAGCTGATACTATCTCTCTACAAGGTTACTTTTTATAACCTTTTTAGTATTAATACTAAATAAAGCCTTTCTCATATTATCAGTACATTTCTCCTTTTCCCTTTAAATATTCCTTTCCAGATAGACAGGTAACTCAGTGACCCACTTCTGTTCTTATTTCCTGCAGCTCTGACAAGTAGCATAATGCGGGGCAGACATCCAGCTCTGGAGCTACGGATCTTTTTGATCAACTTAGTACTCTGTGAACTCTTAGCACATTTGTCTATCAAGATTTATAGTACTTATTTTCATTTCTTTTTCTAAAATCAGATTGAACGTATGAAATAATGTTTTCCTTATATGGTCTCAGACACTCACTGCATACATATTTACTGACTCCCAAAATATCTTCATTTGTTTTATATATAATAACGCACTGGGCACTGTGCAGCAATCAGCAAATAAAAGAACATAGTCCTGAGGCATTGACTTTTAGAGATTATATGATAAAGAAAATATAGATGTCTTTAAATGAAAAAAATCACTTTCTAAAAAACATGCAACTTAACATACAAATGAATGTTGTCCCTTTTAGAAAATTTACATTGAAAGGCTGATTAATAAAAGATTTGCATTGCTAATTAATGAACTTGTATCTGACATAAATTACAGCATGTAAACACTACAGGTGTTCTTAGGCAGAATGATCCTGTCATATTTTTAGAGATTAATACTCATGCAACTTTGGCTACATGAACTTGTAGTATTGTCAAGGCAGCATGCAGATTCAAGCCTCTCAGCACTTTGACACATGATGACATGTGAAAATCAATAGTTATGTTTAATTACAGACATATGTAGTTTTCTTAACATTTAGTATTCAATTGCTTATGTGTCTGTAATAGAATATAAGGAGAATATTGAAGGACTTAGAAACATATATATTGAAAGTGTAATATTCAAACTAATATTTAGTGTGCTGTTTACTAAAATATGATTCCTCTTTTTCCCAACAGAAGTTTCTATCACAATTTAACCCAGGTAATCATTTTTTAAAATTTTATATATCCTTCATATATCACTACTATATTATTTCTCTCTAATCTTCCGTGTTTCCCAGAAGGAGAATTTTCCAAACTAATTTTTCAACAAAATTTGCTTGGAGCACAGATATGGTTTGAGGAGCCCTAGAGCTCCACAGATCTTTTCAGGAGATCCATGAGGTCTACCCTTTTCCAACCACATATCTGTGTGAGGGTAGATTTTCTCCACATGCTTCCACCAAAACATATACCAATAGCTTGAATGTAGGAGCACAGATGATAATTCAGCTGTCTTCTATTAAGACAGATATTAAAGACATTTTATAATCTAAACCACTTTTCTAATTTTTTTCTAAAAATAGTTATTTTTATAAAAATATATATCATGTTAACATATATGGGTTTATTATAGTTTTTAAGATAAATTAATATCTTCAAATCTTCTCAGTTTTAATTTGTTACATGGTAACATGGTAAATATTGATAGATCTAACCCACATAAAACAAAAGCTCTGTGAGAATCTCAATAACTTTTAAGGCTATGAAGGGGAGACTCTTAACTATAGGAAACAAACTAAGGGTTGTTAGAGGGGCGGTGGGAGGGGGGATGGGGTAATTGGGTGATGGGTTTTAAGGAGGTGATGTGATGAGCACTAGTTGTTATATGCAGCTGATGAATTATTGAACTCTACATATGAAACTAATGATGTACTGTATGTTGGCTAATTGAATTTAAATTTTAAAAAAAGCTAGTCCAAGGATGGAAGATGGCAGTGGAGTAGGAGGATTCCAGGCTTGCCTCTTTCCATGAATACAATTAGATACTATCAAATTATCCTAAATACACCAGAAGTTGACCTGAAGACTGGCAGAATAAAGTCCACAACTACAGGTAGACAAGAAGCCACAATGGAGAAGGTAGGAAGTGCAGAGATGCAGTTTGGGAGAGAAACAGATCATGGCCCCCGTGGAAAGGAGGAAGCCATGGTTGCAGAGAAGGTTGAGAGATAGACTAGCACACGGGGGAGCACCCAGGAAAAATGAATCCTCATACCGATTGGCTTGGAAAGTGAGAGGGGCTGAATTTTGTGAGTTCTTGCAGCCTGGAGTTTTAAAGGTCAGTGAGCTTGACTGGAATACAGCCCAGAGGCGACTGCACTGCTCTTGGGGAGAAGTCAGGACAATAACTAGCAGAAATACAGCATGGAAACAGTGATGGGAAGAGTGCCTGCAACACACATTGGGAAGGTTATTCACTCATTTGTGAGTCCCAGAGAGGCAGCATTCATGGAGAGACACCTCTGGGAACAAAGGAATTGCCCAGAACCATTCCCCCCGCCCCGACCCTCAGCAAACATGGGGTCACCTGCAGAAACCAGTGCAGTGCCGACATTTGCTAACTAACTTGTATATATCAAACCCTATCCTCCACACACACTCCAGTGGAACCACCCATCTGAAACATACTTGCCCAGTCCCAGTGCAGCAGGCCACCTTCCCCAGGAGACCACCCAAACCCCTGCTCACACCACACATCCCACTGTGGGAATTTTGCAGGGCCTCTGTTCTGCCAGCAGTGGCAACAAGTCTCATATCAGAAACAGACCAAAACACATCTAGCTAAAACATGCCGTATTATAGCCAGGGACCAAACACTGCCTACAATAGGCATAGAGAGACTCTGCAGATAACTGGCCTGAAGGATAAAGCAGCCAAGATAAAACAGCAGAGTACATGCAGCACACATTGGAGACATTTCCAGAAGCACCAGATCCTGGGGAACAGGGGACATTACATGGCGGGGCACTACAGGACCTCTTCTTCATAAGGCCATTACCCTCAAGAACAGGAGACATAGCTAACATTCCTAACACACAGAAACAGCCACAGAGATGTAGACAAAATAAGAAGACGGAGAAATTTATCCCAAGTGAAAGAACAGGACAAGGCCATAACCAGAGATCTAAGTGAAACAGATATAAGTAACATGCCTTGGTAGAGAATTTAAAGCATTGCTCATAAGGATACTCACTGGACCTGAGAAGAGCAGAAGACATGAGTGAGATCCTTAACACAGAGATAAGGAACAGCATAGCAGAGATAAAGGGCACAATAAAGAAAATGAGAAACATGCTTCATGAAATGAACAGAGATTGGAAGAAGGATAGGAATGAATTAGTAATCCAGAAGACAGAATGATGGGAAGCAATCAAACTGAACGTGAGATAAAAAAGAATTATGCAAAACAAGAATAGAGTTAGGGAACTCAGTGACTCCATAAAACATAATAACGTTTGTATTATAGAAGTCCCAGGAAAAGGAGAGAGAGAAAATGGGTCAGAAAATGTATTTGAAGAAACAATAGCTGAAAACTTCCCTAATCTGGGGAAGGAAACAGATATCCAGATCCAGGAGACACAGAGAACCCCCATCAAAATCAACAAAAGCAGACAAACACCAAGACATGTTGTAATTAAATTGGCAAAATATAGTGATAAAGAAAAACAAAAGACAAGATAAAAGAAGACAGTAACTTACCAGGGAAAACCCATTAGGCTAGCAGATTTTTCAGCAGTAATGTTCCAAGCCAGAAGGAAGTGGTATGATACACTCCAAGTGCTGAATGGGAAGAATCCACAGTTGAGAATACTCTATCCAGCAAGGTTAACCTTCAGAAAAGGAGAAGAGAGTTCCCCAGAGAAACAAAAACTAAAGGAGAACATGACCACCAAACCAGCCCTGCAAGAAATATTAAAAGGGACACTTTGGGTGGAAAGGAAAGACCAAAGGTGACAGTATAAAAGTAAGAATCACAAAAGCAGTAAAAATGAATATTTCTGTTAAAAAAAAAAAACAGTCAAGCGATTCACAAAATAAAAGTATGTGAAATATAACAACATGTATCTAAAATGTGGGGAGAGTAAAGAATGCATTCAAACTTTTAATGACCATGAACTTAATATAGACTGCTACATGCAGAAGAGGTTATATACAAACCTAATGGAAATCACAAATCAAAAACCACTAATAAATATACAAAGAATAAAGAGAAAGAAATCCAAACACATCACTAAAGAAAATCAGCAAACCATGAAAAAGAGAAAGGATCAGAGAAAATCTTCAGAAACAATCACAAAGCAGATAATAAAATGACAATAAATAAGTATCTATCAATAATTACTTTGAATGTAAATGGACTAAATGTTTCAATGCAAAGATGTATTGTGACAGAATATATAAAAACCCAACACCCATCTACATGCTGCCTACAAAAGACTTATTTCAGACCTAAATATAAGTAGCAATACTCATACTGGACAAAATAGACTTCAAAACAAAGAATGTAACAAGAGACAAAAAAGGACACTATATAATAATAAAAAGGACAATCCAACAAGAAAATGTAACAATTGTAAATATGTATACACCCAACACAGGAGCATCCAAATACATAAAACACTTAATAACAAACATAAAGGAACTAATTGATAATACATTAATAATAGGGAATTTTAACATCCCACTTACATCAATGGACAGATCATGTAAACAGAAAATCAACAAGGAAACACTGGCTTTGCTTGGTACATTGGGCCAAATGGACTTAACAGATATATTGAGAACATTCCATCCTAAAATAGCAGATTGAAATTTTTAAAAATTGAAATAAGGTGATAATATTTGGAAATTAAAGCTCTATAGAGAGTATAATTTTTTCAAAGCAGTGACTTACTATAAAGGCAATAAAATAATAATAACTATTATAATCAATAAATAAACCTCCTGGTATAATGAAGCCTCCATAAAACCCCAAGGGGACAGAGTTCAGAGAGCTCCCTGGTTGGTGAACACATGGATAATCAGGGAGAATGAGCACCAAGAGAGGGGATGGAAGCTCCTCACCCTTTGCCCATGCCTTCCCTCTGCATCTTTTCCATCTGGCTATTCTTGAGTTAGATCCTTTTATAATAAGCCAGTAATCTATGAATTTTTCTTCAAATTCTGGATCATCCCCTGACTCCTACACCCAGGGAAATGCTGAAGAGGAACTCGACAAAGACCCTGAATGAGAAAGAAGTTCCCAAAAGAGAAGCTAAAGACAAGGCCTTTGTTCTGGTTTCCTGATTCTGAGAAGTCATTCACAAGGGAGAAGTAAAAACAGCACCTTTTCTCTGGCTTCCTGTTTTTTTATTTCCTTGTACTCCAGGATGTGGTTCCTGAGAGTGATGAAGTGGAGGCTGGCAAAACTATTGTCTGAGTTACAGTCTCGGAGTCATTCAGCTAAAGCACACAGAAGGGACCTGCCAACACTTCAAGGTTTCAGCCATAGGCCCTGCCATGGAAGCATGACAGAGGACACTTGTTTCCCCACCACCTGCTATTATTCCCATCCCAGGGAGTTGCTGTCTGCTCCCCTCTGCCCAGCTCCGCAGCAGGTGCCTCAGCAGCAAAGTCCACAGGCAGACACAGGCCCACAACATGCATATATGTACATAATTTTTAAATTAACATAATTTAAGCAGTACTTTTGTCCTAGCATGTGAAAAATAAATAAATAAACCTCCAATAGTAGATCAAGATAGTTGAATGAGCCCATGTGTCCGTGTGTACACTTATCCCAAATCCAACTGATGATATAAATTTCTTATTAAAGCTAGAACAGTGAAAAACAAGAGAGTGTTTATCATTGGATAATTTTAATATAGAAGATAGAGGGAAAATTCTAGAAGTAGAGTACATATTACAGACCCAAATAATACAGAATAACCTCCATCTCACTCGAAACAAAGAAAAGCCTTTAGAAAATATGTGTGGAGAATGCTAGTATACACTTTCACATCAACATAGGTGCATTTGTGTGAGAAATAATTAAAGAACTTAAAGCCAGAGTTTTAACATCAACTTCGGAACTAGGAATAATAGAATATAAGCCCTACTAGATAGGGGTGATGTTTTATTGTATGTATAAGGATAGAAAATGAAGGCCTCCAACCTATGAGAGAAGGAGGAGCTGAAACTAATCTCCTTACATGATACTAGATTTACAAAATGTCTATAAAGTGGGAAATAGTAAAGTTCCACTCACAGGCTTCTAGTAATTCCAGAGAGGTGATACATCCTCTGGGGGCTATAAATGCATAAGGAGTTAACTACATGAAGTATGAGGCGGACGTCCAAGTTCAGTAGCCCAAGAGGTTAAAGAACCTAAAACACAAAAATGCAAGCAGTGAAACACGTAGGGCCCAGGCAGAGGTGACTGCAAAACTCATTTCCATAACCCAGAGTGTATAAGATCCTCCTAGAAAACAAACCCTCTGAAAATAACCTCAAAGGAAAAGGTATAAACCACAAGAAACAGTCTGGAATGGACACATAAAAATGGAGAAAGTTCATACTACTGAAAACAAGGAGTGAGAACCATCTGAAAGACTACTAAATCCAGGAATTAAAATTAAAAAAACAATTATACAGCATTCAGAAATTGAAAAACCTCTCACTAAAATGTCTTGAAATGAAAAAATAGGCATCTAAAAATAAAAATTCAATAACAGTTTCAATGGAACACCAGACACAGTTGAGAAAATTGCAGATTTAGTGATTTGGAATAGGAATCATGCAGAATGCACTTTATAAAAGTGAAGATATGGAAAACATCTAAAAAATTAAGAGACATAGAGGATAGACTGAGACAGTTTATCATACTATAATAGGAGTTCCAAAAGGGGAATAAAGTGAGTTGGACATAATACCGAAAGAGATGATTATGGAGAATTCTTCACAACTGAAGACATGAGTACTCTGAAAAACTAAAGTACAGGATGTAGTAAATAACGGCGAACAAATGAGCTATATAATATACTAATAAATTTAAATAAGCATTGACAATCAAAGCTTTCAATAATGGTTTTTTAAACAAAATAAAATTAAAAAGCTAGCCAAGAAAAGAGTGGAAAATGAAGGGGCATTTGGGTTTGAAATTGTTTGAGGTCCTAATGGAATATTACTCAGCCATCAGAAAGAACAACTACCCAACATTTGCAGCAACATGGACAGGACTGGAGGAGATTATGCTAAATGAAATAAGTCAAGCAGATAAAGACAATTATCATATGGTTTCACTCATTTATGGAATATAAGAAATAGGAAGATTGGTAGGAGAAGGAAGGGAAGAATGAAGGGGGGCTAAACAGAAGGGAGAATGAACCATGAGAGACTGTGGACTCTGGGAAACAAACTGAGGGCTTCAGAGGGGAGGGGGGTGGGGGATTGGGATAGGCCTGTGATGGGTAGTAAGGAGGGCACATATTGCATGGCGCACTGGGTGTTATACGCAAATAATGAATCATGGAACATTGCATCAAAAACTGGGGATGTACTGTATGGTGACTAATATAACAAAATAAACATTATTTTAAAAAAAGAAATTGTTTGAGGTCCTTATAAGCATTCAGGATAGGGATACTGGATCAACTTTAGCCTACATTAAATATGCATGTAAAAATGTAAGACTGTCTATTAAAGTCATAGAAATAAATATGTAATTGCTAAAAAGTAGAGTTCTGGAAGAAGAAATTTTAAAATGCTAACAATTTAATAGGAGGTAATGAAACATTAAATAAAGAAAAATTAAAACATAGGATATAGGGACACAAAAATAAGATTTTCAAAATCATTTAAATTAAATTAGTAATCAAAATTGTGATTGGATTAAATTCATCCATTAAATGACAAAAACTCCAGAAATCTGATATTGGTAAAAGCTACATAGTTAACAAAGAGTAACACAAAATTTGGAAAGAAATGATGCAAACAGATTAATACTATCAAAAGGAAACTGGGGTGATGATATGAATGTCAAATAAAAGATACATGAAGCCCCAAAACTTTAAAAGACATAAAGAGGGAAATTATTTCATGATAACAGAAAAATCTACGAAGAGGAAAATGATATCATCTGTGCTTAACAATATAGTCTCACCTGATCATAAAGAAGATAGAAAGTTTCCTCAATTCATTTCCTGAATCCAACACTACTTTAAAACCAAAAGCAGGCAAACAGAAAGTTAGGAAGGGAGGAAGGGAAGAAAGTGTAGACCAATATCCTTGTATATATAGATGCAAAAATTCTGGACAAATATTAGCAAATGGAATCCAGCAATATATTAAAATAATATCTTCGAGAATGCAACACTGGTTCAATACCAAGAAATCTGACAACAATATCCATTCCAACAACACAATAAAGAAGAAAATAAATGATCACATAGTAAATTTAAAAATTATGAATAGCCATTCCTAATGAAAACACCAAGCGAAGCAAGTTTAGAAGGAAACCACTTGATTTTAATAAAAAACACTGACTTTTCAAATAACTGAAAATGTTTATTATAAATTATGAAATAATTCTGATTCAACTAAAATCAGGAACTGGACAGATGTGCTCAGTGTCATCATTATTAATTAACATTATCTTGAACATAATAGTATAAGTAGTAAGACAAAAAATGTACAATATTGTAAATTTATAATAGCAATAAAGAATATAAAACATGAATAAATTTAACAAGAAAGACACAAAACCTGTAGCAAGAGCCACTCTTAGATTTTATTGAATGAGGGACACTGGGTGATGTATGGCACTATTGAATTAGTATGTTGTACACCTGTAGAATATTATTCAGTCCTTATAAAAGTTGACACTGGGGAATTTCAATGATGTATATGCATGAGAAAAAGAAAATGTGGGAAGTGTGTTATTATAATATGTATAACAGAATGTGGGAAGAGTTTTAAAACTCTTAAAATGCCTCTTTTTAAAAATACATGTAAATATTTAGGGAGAAAGATAGGGAAGGATACACACTAGTTGTTTAAATCAAGTTACATAGATTGAGAGAGGCTTAATAGGTGAAGGAAATATAAAGGAGAAATAAAACCCTGCTATAAAAAGGAAGGAAGGAAAGAAAGGAAGAAAGGAGGGAGGGCAGCAGTATATAGAGACAATATAGAATTAAGGCAAACAGGTGAAATAGGATAGGTAGGAATGTCATATAATTATAAAAGGAATAAAATCTTCATATATGTGTGTATATATATCCACATAACCAAAACACAGATCAAGATATAAAACATAGATGTAGAAGGTCTTAACATAAAGAACTTCCCAAAATTCATAAATAAAAGACTAACAACCCCATAGAAAAATGGAAAATAAGTAACAGAAATGAACAAATAGTTCACAAGACAGGAAATACAAGTGGAACTTAAACATATGGAAAGATGTTCAAACTTTTTTTATAATAAAATTGATGCAGGTTAAAACTGCATCAAAGTACCATTTTTCACCCATCGGACTGGCAATGTGACAACGCACAATGTTGGGAAGGCTGTGAAGAAGGAAGAAATCTCATACATTGCTGGTGTGACGGTATATTGGTGGAGTTTAGCAGTATCTATGAAATTACAAATGCATGTACCATATGCCTCAACAGTTACACTTTCAGGTATACTCCAAGGTCAAAATAACACACAATTTGCTCATTATAGCACTGATTATAATGGCAAAGGACTGAGAACGAATGTTTATTAGTAGGTTACTAGTTAATTATGATTCCTCCATAATTTGGAATAATAAGCAGTAGAAAAGTTAATGAGAATATGTAAAGATCTCTAAGATAAAACTTTAAGTGAAGAATATAATGTTTGAAAAAATGTGGTTAGCATACTTACATTTATATAAAAAGAAAAAATAACATCTTAGTTATGCACAAAAATTTTACAGAAATATAAACAAGAAAACTTACTAAGAGTAGATACTTGTGGGGTGCAGTGGGCTTGTGGGGATTGAGTGATGGAATACAGAGTGGGAGAGACTATTTTTACTTCATTTTTAATGTAATTTGTTTTTTAACTATGTGAATAAATTGTCTATTCAAGAAAAAAATTAACAAAAAAGAAAAAAATTAGATCTACGTCTATTGAAATGACCATGGCATATAAGTAACAAAAGCAAATTAGAAATAACATGCATTGTGTGATTTCATTTTTGTAAAAAGTGAGGGGGTGAGGGGTTGCTGTGTCTAATTATGATTGTGGAGAAAGAGATATGCACATTCATACAGGGTTTTAACATTGGTTACCTCAGGCCTTCCTTCATAGGTCTTTGGTTTGTTTCACTTGTTGAAAACAACACGTATCACTTTTGATATTTTTAATGGGATAATCAAAATTTTTTAAATAAATAAAAACACTTTTATGGTTGAGTTTTGCCACAACTAAAAATGAAATTTGTCCAAAATGTAAAGAAATGCAAACACTTTTTATTTTGTAGGTGGTGGTTATATGGATATATGATCCAGAAAATGCAGACCCCAGTGAGCTGCTATGGAATGCGAATGAACCTTCACTAGTAGGTGGAAACGTTATTATTATCACAAATAAAGCAATATCTATGTTTCCTTTTTAAGGGCTTTGAATCATCTATTTTAAGCATTTCCAGAACTAATTAAACACACCTTAATTGTCCATTATTTTTAGCCACTGTAGAGATTTTGAGCAATCCACAATTATAAATCTTTCTGTTGAATTCTATTGAGCATTGTCTGTAATTTCTATGAACTGCGTTATTCATGAAGATGCTAACCTTCAAAGTCCTTTAAAGATGTTCCTTGTGCATCTATCTTAAAATCATCCTTCAAAAATCTGTCCAGTCCCTTACTGAATCCTTTACCACTTGCAAACTAGTGCATTTACTAAAGGTACCGCACAGCAGATAAATACAGATGGTTTTCAACTTATGGTGGCTTGACTTATGGCTTTTCAACTTTACCATAGTGTAAAAGTGATGCACATTCTATAGAAACCGTTCTCTGAACTTGGGTCTTTTCCCAGACTAGCGGGCTAGCAGGATGTGGTATGATACCATCGCATGACGCTGGGTGGCGGCAGTGATCACAAGAATAAACGATCAGTACACAAACTATTCTGAACACATACAACCATTGTTTTCACTTTCAGTACAGTATTCAATGATTTACATGAGATATTTAACACTTTATCATAAACAGACCTTGTGTTAGATGGTTTTGCCCAATGGTAGGCTAATGTGTTTTGAGCACATTTGAGGTAGGCTGGGCTAAGCTATGATGTTTGGTAGGTTAGGCACATTGAATGCATTTTCAGTTTATGATGGGTTTATCAGGACATATCCCATCGTAAGTCCGTTCTCTTATTTGTTACAAATTTACCTCTTTCATGATTTAAGTTATGTCTTCTGTTACAATTAAAATGTATGAAGAGAAACACAAAATGAACGATTTTAATCTCATGTGATACTATGTCTTAATGAGACAAGATCTGATTTTTGAATAGCATGTTCCATGCCTCTTGGTAATGAAATTCACAAGAGATGGACTGAGAAATCAGAATGATGGAGCTATCAATTAATTGTTTTATTTGGCAAGTGGCTTTAGAGGGAATACAATTATTCAATTGTAATTAAACACTTTAGGCATTACTGTGACTTAATTTCTAATCTAAATGAAAATATGTGCATTTTAACATTTCGTCCATGCATACCTAATACTTTGCTTTTTTTTAATTTTATGTTTATTCACAACCATGTCATTCCCATACAACCTTTCTATGGCTCTTGGTTACCAACAGCAGACTCTTGACTCTTAACATGGCACACAAAGCCCTGGAACATGCTGTCTCTGCCACCCTTCTCTGGCCTCAGCTCTCCACGTGTCCTACCTCCAGCAGCAGCACCCTGCTGTTTCCTTGCACACACCTGCTGTTCCATGGCTCTGAGTCTTTGCTTATGCTGTTCCCTCTATGGTAACTGCTCCTTCCCTATGTTCATCTTCTCATGTTTTCCTTCTTAGTCAGGTATCACTGCCTCTAAGATGCTTGCCTTAACCAAATCAGGATTTTTTCATATGAGTAGTTTGAGGGCATTATTTTTTTTTTAATTTTTTTAAAAGATTTTATTTATTTATTCGACAGAGATAGAGACAGCCAGCGAGAGAGGGAACACAAGCAGGGGGAGTGGGAGAGGAAGAAGCAGGCTCATAGCGGAGGAGCCTGATGTGGGGCTCGATCCCATAATGCCGGGATCACGCCCTGAGTCGAAGGCAGACGCTCAACCGCTGTGCCATCCAGGCGCCCCTGAGGGCATTATTTTAATGCTACAGTTTTGATAAATCATCAACAAAACAGCTCTGGCAAAATAAATGTAAATTCTGTTTGCATTTTTATCAGCCAATATTTAATGTGACTGACAGACACTCAAATCATAATTCTACCCTTTACTCTTCATTCTCTTCCTGAACCACCTCTGGCTTTGAACTCTAAGTATTTCCTTATCTTTAACTCATTCCTGTATTTTATTCCCTCTTTGAACCTCAGCCCATCCCTGTCTCTCATTAACTTCCTCCATAGCCTTACCCTATGCCCAACACCCACACCAGGGAAAAGAGGACCAACAGTGGGGTACAACTCAGGGGTGGGGTACAGAATAACTTATTTGTACAATTTGGTTAAAAAATATTAAAAAGTTCAGGGTTTTATTTTGAGGTTTTTTTCTTTACCATTTTAACTCTGAATTATATCATAAAGAAAAAAAGCAAGAAGTTTAGTATACAGTTTAATGAGTGATAATAATTAGCCATATAACCACTACCAAGAAGTAAAACACTAATGATAGTACGGAAGGTCCCCACGTGTGCCACCTGCATGGACATAATTTCTCCCTCCACCTTAGAAATACTTGATGAATATAATCCCTTTGTTCCCTCTAAAGGTAACCGTTATTCTTAATTTTATGGTAATAATTGCTCTGCTTTTATTTTTAATTTGCCTCATGATTCCTAAACAATGCAGTTCAGTAGGTTTTGGGTTTGTGTTTATTTTTCTGCTTTATATAAATGGAATCATGTTTTATATACATTGTACATATTCCTTTGGGGGGGTGTACCCTATATAAGATTTATTTGTGTTATAATGTACCTATAGTTTATTCATTTTTGTTCCTATATGATGTTTCATCATTTCAACATACTATACATTTTTTATCCAGTCTGCCATTGATGAATTTTGGGTTGTTTTATGTTTTGTTTTGTTTGTAATGAGTGTTGGTTTCCTTTTTTGTTCAGCTTTGTTGAGATGCAAATGATATATAATATTGTATAAGTTTAAATGCACACTGCTGATTTGATACACTTACATATTGTGAAATGATTACCACAGTAGCATTTTTTTTTTAAGATTTTATTTATTAATTTGACATAGAGACACAGCCAGTGAGAGAGGGAACACAAGCAGAGGGAGTGGGAGATGAAGAAGCAGGCTCCCAGCAGAGAAGCCTGATGCGGGGCTCGATCCCAGAACGCTGGGATCACGCCCTGAGCCGAAGGCAGACGCTTAACCACTGCGCCACCCAGGCGCCCCAACACAGTAGCATTTTTTAACACCTTTATCACCTCACATAATTACCGTTTCTTTTCTGTGGTAGGGTTACTTAAGATTTGTTCTCTCATCAACTTTCAAGTGTTTAGTACTGCGTCCTTAACTATACGCATCATGCCATATATTAGATTCCCAGAGTTTATTCATCTTACAACTGGAAGTCTGTACCCTTTGACCACCATGTCCCCATTTGCTCACCCCCTCAGTCTCTGCAGTCACCATCCTACTCTGTTTCTCTGACTTCAGCTTTCGTAGATTCCACCTACAAGCAAATCTTACAGGATTTGTCTTTCTCTGCCTGATTTATTTCACTTAGCGTAATGCCCTCAAGGTTCATCCATGTTGTTGCAAATGGAGACTTTTCCTCCTTTTTTATGGTCAAATCATAGTCCATTGAATATAAATACCACAACTTCTTTATCCTTTCATCCTCTGATAGGCTGCTTCTGTATCTCGGCTATTGTACATAATGCTGAAATAAACATAGGGGTGCATGGATCTTTTTGGATTACTGTTTCCATTTTCTTTGGGTAAATATTCAGTAGTGGAATTATTGCATCGGATGGTATTTCTATTCTTATTTTTTTGAAGAACCGCCATACTGTTTTCCATAGTGGCTGCAGCAATGTACATTTATATTCCCACCAACAGGGCACAAGAGTTCCTTTTCTCCACATCCTCACCAACACTTGTTATTCTTATCTTTTTTATTTTAGCCATTGTGACAGGTATAAGGTGAGGCATCTTTTCATATACCTTTTGGCTATCTGTATGTCATCTTTGGGAAAAAGTCTGTTCAGATCTTCTGCCCATTTTTTAATTGGATTGCTAGTTCTTTTGCTATTGAGTTGTATGAGTTTTTATACATTTTGGATATTACCCCCTTTAACAGATAGATGATTTGCAAATATTTTCTCCCACTCTGTAGGTTGCCTTTCATTTTGTTTTTTCGTTTTGATTTCCTTTGCTGTGCACATATGATTTTTATTCTTTGCTCTGTCGTAGTGGATTATACTGATTGATTTTTGGAAAGTTGAACCAGCCTCGCATACCAAGAATGAATCCCTGTTGGCCATAGTATATAATTCTTTTTACATATTGTTGGCTTCTGTTTGCTATTGTATTTCCATTTAGTTCAGATTTTTAAAACTTTTTAAATTTCTTTCGAGACTTCTTCCCTGATCCATGTGTTATTTAAAAGTGTGTCAATTTCCAAGTATTTGGGGATTGTTCGTTACCTTTCTGTACTGACTTCTAGTTTAATTCTATTATACTCTGACAATGTATTTTCTATTATTTCTATTCTTTTTTTTAATTTATTTGTTTTTTAATTCTACTATAATTAATGTACAGTGTTATATTAGTTTCAGCTATACAATATAGTGCAATAATTCTATACATCACTCAGTACTTATCACGACAAGGGCACTCCTTAATCCCCTTCACCTATTTCACCCATTCTCCCACCCACCTCCCCTCTGATAATCACCAGTTTGCTCTCTATAGTTAAGAGTCTGATTTTTTGTGTGTCTTTTTTTTTTCTTAGATCATTTGTTTTCTTAAATTCCACATATGAGTGAAATCATATGGTATTTGTCTTTCTCTGACTCATTTCACTTAACATTATATTTTCTAGGTCCCTCCATGTTATCACAAATGGCAAGATTTCACTTCATCTTAACAGCTGAGTAATAGTCCATTGTACATATATCCCATATCTTCTTTATCCATTCATCTATCGATGAACATTTGGGCTGCTTCCATATTTTAGCTGTTGTGAATAAGCCTGCAATAAATATAGTGGTGCATATATCTTTTCAAATTAGTATTTTTGTTTTCTTTGGGTAAATACACAGTAGTGAAATTACTGGATCATATGGTAATTCTATCTTTAATTTTTAAAGAAACCTCCATACCATTTTCCACAGTGGCTATACCAGTTTGCATTCCCTCCAGCAGTGCACCAGAGTTTCTTTTTCTCCACATCCTCGCCAACACTTGTTTCTTTGATGTTAACCATTCTGACAGGTGTGAGATGATATTTCATTGTAGTTTTGATTTTCATTTCTCTGATGAATAGTGATATTAAAGATCTTTTCATGTATCTGTTGGCCATGTATGTCTTCTTGGCAGAAATAACTGTTCATGTCTTCTTCCCATTTTTTACTCTATTATTTGGGGTATTTTTGGTATTGAGTTGTATAAATTCTTTATATATTTTGGATACTAACCCTTTTTTGAATATATCACTTGCAAATACCTTCTCCCATTCAGAAGATTATCTTTTTGTTTTGTTGATTGTTTCCTTTGTTGTGCAGAAGCTTTTTATTTTGATGTAGTCCCAATAGTTTATTTTTGTTTTTCTTTCCCTTGCCTCAGGAAATGTATCTAGAAAAAATTTCCTGTGGCTGATGTCAAAGATATTACTGCCTGTGTTCTCTTCTAGGATTTTTATGGTTTCAGGTCTCACATTTAGTTTCTTAATCCATTTTGAGTTTATTTTTGTGTACGGTGTAAGAAAGTGGTCCAGTTTTATTCTTTTGCATGTAGCTGTCCAGTTTTCCAACACAGTTTGTTGAAGAGACTGTCTTTCTCCCATTGTGTATTCTTGCCTCCTTTGTCATAGATTAATTGATCATATAATTGTGGGTTTATTTCTGGGCTCTCTATTCTATTCCATTGAACTATTATGTCTCTTTTTGTGCTAGTACCATACTGTTTTGATAACTACAGCTTGTAACATACTTTGAAATCTGAAATTGTGATACCTCCAGCTTTGTTCTTTCTCAAGATTGCTTTGACTATTTGGGGTATTTTGTGGGTCCATACAAATTTTAGGATTGTTTGGTCTAGCTCTGTGAAAAATGCTGTTGGTATTTTCATAGGGATTGCATTAAATCTATAGATTGCTTTGGGTAGTATAGACATTTTAGCAATATTGGTTCTTCCAGTCCATGAGCGTGGAATATCTTCCCAATCATTTGTGTCATCTTCAATTTCTTTCATTAGTGTTTTATAGTTTTCAGAGCACAGGTCTTTCACCTCCTTGGTTAAGTTTATTACTAGGTATTTTATTATTTTTGGTGAAGCTGTAAATGGGATTGTTTTCTTAATTTCTCTTTCTGCTATTTCATTATTAGTGTATAGAAATGCAACAGATTTCTATATATTAATTTTATATCCTGAAACCTTACTGAATTTGCTTATCAGGTCTACTAGGTTTTGGTGGAGTCTTTAGGGTTTTCTTTTCTTTTTTTAATTAAGTAGGCTCCACACCCAGCATGGAGCCCACTATGGGACTTGAACTTACAACCCTGAGATTGAGACCTGAGCTAAGATCAAGAGTCAGACACTTAACCAACTGAGTCATCCAGGATCCCCTTTAGGGTTTTCTATGTATAATATCATGTCACCTGCAAACAGTGAAAGTTTTACTTGTTCCTTATCAATTTGGGTGCATTTTATTGCTTTTTCTTGTCTGACTGCTGTGGCTAAGACCTTCAGTACTGTGTTCAATGGAAGGGGCAAGGAAGGACATCCTTGCCTTGTTCCTGATCTTAGGAAAAAAGCTTTCAGTTTTTTTACCATTGAATATAATGTTAGCTGTTGATTTTTCCTATATGTCCTTTATTATGTTGAGATATGTTCCCTCTAAACCTACTTTGTTAGGGGTTTTTATCATGAATGGCTTTTGTACTTTGTCAAATGCATCTGCATTTATTATTTTTTTCTGCAGCTATTGAGATGATCACTTGGTTTTTATCCTTTCTCTTGTTGATGTGATGCATTATGTTGGTTGATTTATGAATATAGAAGCACCCTTAGAGCCCACTTGATCTGGGTGAATGATTTTTTTAATGTATTGTTGGATTCAGTTAGCTAATATTTTGTTAAGGATTTTGCAACTGTGTTTATTAGAGATATTGGCTTGTAATTCTCCTTTGTTATAGTGTCTTTGTCTGGTTTTGGTATCAGAGTAATGCTGGCCTCTTAGAATGAATTTGGAAGCTTTCCTTCCTTTTATATTTTTTGAATAGTTTGAGAAGAAAACATATTAACTCTTCTTTAAATGTTCACTAGAATTCAGTGTGAAGCCATCTGTTCCTGGACTTCTGTTTGTTGGGAGTTGTTTTTTGGGTTTTTTTTTTTTAATTTTTGAATCAATTTCATTGATGGTAATCAATCTGTTCAAACGTTCTATTTCTTCCTGATTCAGTTTTGGGAAGTTACATGTTTCTAGGAATCTATCCATTCCTTCTAGGTTGTCCTATTTGTTGGCATATAATTTTTCATAATAGTCTCTTATAATCCTTTGTATTTCTGAGGTATCGGTTGTTATTTCTTCTTCTCTTTCCAGATTTTTTTCTTGTGACTAGATTTCTAGTTTCATAATACTGTGGCTGGAAAAGATGCATGGTATGACTTCAATATTTTTTAATTGTTGAGACTTGTTTTGGGGCCTAACATGTGATCTATTCTAGAGAATGTTCCATGTGCTCTTGAAAAGAATGTGTATTCTACTGTTTTAGGATAGAATGTTCTGAATATACTTGTTAGGTCTATCTTGTTTCATGTCGATTCTTGTTCCTTGTTGATTATCTAATGGTCTATCCATTGATGTAAGGGGGTTGTTAAAGTCCCCTACTATTGTTGTGTTAATGCCAATTTCTTCCTTTAATAGTTGCTTCATGTAATTAGGTGCTCCCATGTTGGGTGCATAAATTATTACAATTATTATATCCTCTTGTTGGATTGTTTCTTTTATCATTATGTCATGTCCTTCTTTGTCTCTTGTTATAGTCTGTTTTAAAGTCTGTTTTGTCCAATATAAGTATTGTTACCCCGACTTTCTTTTCACTTCCATTTGCATGATAAATGCTTTTTCATCCCTTCACTTTCAATCTGCGTGTCTTTAGGTCTGATATGAGTCTCTTATAGGTAGCATATAGATGAGTCTTGCTTTTTTACCCATTCATCATCCTGTGTCTTTTGATTGGAACATTTAGTCCATTTGCATTCAAAGTAATTATTGATACATATGTACTTATTGTCATTTTGTTACCTGTTTTACGATCATTTTTGTAGTTCTTCTCTGTTTCTTTTTTCTCTTGTTTTCTTCTCTCGTGGTTTGCCGGCTTTCTTTAGTGGTATACTTGGGTTCCTTTTCTTTATTTTGTGCGTATCTATTACTGTGTTTTTTTGTTTGTGGTTACCATTAGGTTTGTGCATATAACAGTCTGTATTAATTTGATGGTCGCTCAAGTTCAAACCTATTCTGAAAGCACTAAATTTTTATTCCTCTCCCCCCTACATTTTAGGTATATAGTGTCATACTTTACATCCTTTCATTTTGCAAATCCCCTGACTGATTTTTATAGACATATTTTATTATACTACTTTTGTGCTTTCTACTTTTCTTACTCCTGCTTATGTTCTTTCTTTTCCACTCAAAGAACCCCGTTTAACATTTTTGTGAGGCTGGTTTAGTGGTAATGAACTCCTTTAACTTTTATTTGTCTAGGAAATTGTTTATTTCTCCTTCTATTCTGAATGAGAGGCTTGCTGCATTGAATATTCTTGGTTGCCTTTTTTTTTTTCCTTTTCTTTCAACACTTTAAATATGTCATGCCACTTTCTTTTGGCCTGCAAAGTTCCTGCTAAAAAATCTGCTGATAGCCTTATGGGGTAAATTTCCTGCCTTCTTTTCTCTTCTCCTTCACAGATCCCTATAATGTGAATACTGTTACACTTGATGGTGTTGTGGAGTTCACTTAATTGATTCTCATTCTTTTTAAATCTTTTTTCTCCTGTTCAGTGTGATTGTTTCCCATTATTCTGTCCCCCCAGTGGCTGATCTGTTCTCTGCTTCCTCTACTACTCATTCCCTCTAGTGTATTTTTAATTGCAGTTATTGAGTGCTTCATCTCTGATTGGTTCTTTTTTATGTTTTGTATCTTTTTGGTAAGGTCTCATTGAGATTCTCCACTCTTAAGTCCAGTGAATATCTTTATGACCATCACTTTACATTCTCTATCAGGCATGTTACTTATCTATGTTTCATTTAGCTCTCTTGCTGTGATTTTGTCCTTTTCTTTTGTTTGGGTCACATTCCTCGGTCTGTCGTCTCATTTTATACCACTATCTATGTATGTTTCTATTTGTTAGGAAAGTCAGCTATGTCTCCTGCTCTTGCAAGTAGTGGCTTTATAAAGAAGGGTTCCTCAGGTGCCCTGTAGTGTGCCGTCTCCTGTTCACCAGAACCTGGCACTCCAGAGGTGTCTTCGGTGGGTGTTGCATGTGCCCTACTGTTGTGGATGAGCCACATTTGCCTTCAGTTCAGTCATCTACAATGGCTCTCCTTGCCTGTTGTGTACAGGGTTAGGTCCCTGTGTTGTTAAGGTGCCAGTCTGGGCCCACCTTGGGCTTGAGTTAGGTCAGACCAGGCATTGACCAAGCTGCAGTTGAACCAAACTGCAGGTCAGTCTCCCTGTGTGTCCCCTGGGAGTCTTTCATTGGTAGGTGGGGTCTGCAGTTAGACCAGATTTCTGCCCCCAGACCAAGTTGGGGCCACAGGTAAGAAGTCACTTGGAATGGTGCTGGCCCAGTCAGGACTGCTTGCACAATGCCACACTTGTGTCACTGCTTTGGATGTACTCTTATGAAGCCAGTTTGGAGGGGGCAAATCCTAAGGAGAACCGTGGGGTGGATGCCAGGAAGATCCAGGCTGGTCCACTTTGGAAGGGGACCTGCAGCCACCAGGGAAAACTGCCAAACATGGGTTGGAGAGGGTGAGTTGGCAGAAGCATTTAGGGAGTGGGGTGTATAGTGTTAGTAAGCTTTCCTGAGGTCTGCCATGGGAGGATGCTTGGTACTGATTTGGAGATCTGCTAAGGCTGGGTTGGAGGCAAGTCTGCAGGAGGCCATGGTCACAAGGCACACTGTTGGCAAGCTAGTGGAGAGTTGGTGCTGTACTGGTTCCTGCAGGTGTCCATGTATCTAAGCAGGGAAGCAGGGGAGAGAAATGGTGCCCACCAGCCTTTTTGTTCTTGGAGAAGTTTCCCAAAGATCCCTGCCCCTCCAGCACATGTTGTGAGATTAGCAAGCAAATCTCCCTCCCATATACCCCAGGCTTTTTTCAGATTGCTGCTTCTATGCTGTATCTCAGCAGGGTTGCTATTGCTGTCTCTTTAATGGCCAGGACTCAGTTTCCTCTCACTCTTCCAGAGACAAGTCACTGATTTTTAAAGTTCCAGGTGTTAGGGCACCTGGATGGCTCAGTTGGTTAAGCTGTTGCCTTCAGCTCAGGTCATGATCCCAGAGTCCAAGGATCAAGTGCTGCATCAGGCTCCCTGCTCAGCAGGGAGTCTACTTCTCCCTCTGACCCTCCCCCCTCTCATGCTCTTTCTCTCTCTCTCATTCTCTCTCTCATATAAATAAATAAAATATTTTTTAGGGGCGCCTGGGTGGCACGACGGTTGGGCATCTGCCTTTGGCTCGGGGCGTGATCCCGGCGTTCTGGGATCGAGCCCCACGTCGGGCTCCTCCGCTGTGGGCCTGCTTCTTCCTCTCCCACTCCCCCTGCTTGTGTTCCCTCTCTCACTGGCTGTCTCTATCTCTGTCGAAAGAATAGATAAAAAAATCTTTAAAAAAAAATATTTTTTAAAAAAAAGTTCCAGGTGTTAAGCCTTACTTATTATAAGAACTTAAGAAGTTAAGCCCCCCTGGTTTTCAAAACCAAATGTTATGGTTGGGATTCATCTTCCCAACGTGGGTCCCCTGTGCCTGGGGTTCCCAATGTGGGGTGTGCTCCTCTCCCTTCTTCTTGCTTGAGGTAGCCCTCCCTCCCGCTTTCTACATCTTTGCTTTCTACCCTCCTCGATGTGGCCTCCTCTCTGTGTTCAGCTGTGAAGAATCTGTTCTGCCGTCTTCAGGTCGTTTTCCGAATTATTTACACTGATAGGTGTGTTATGTAGTTGTATTCAAGGGACAAGGTGAGTTTAGGGTCCTCTTACTCCTCCATCTTCCCCAGAAGTGTATGATTTCTATTAAGTTTGTTTGTTTTATGAGTGTTTTATGGCCCAGAATGTGGTTTATCTCGGTGAATGTTCCATGTGATCTTGATAAGAATATGTATTCTACTGTTGTAGGATTGAGTATTCTATATAAGACAATTAGATGAAGTTGTTCATGGTGTTAAGTGGATATTTGTGTTGATTTTCAGCCTGATCGATCTATCAACTACTGATGGAGGGCATTTAACTTTTTGGCTGTAATAGTAGATTCTTCTGGTTCTCCTCTCAGTTATCAGTTTTTGCCTTGATGTGCTGTTGTTAGATGTTCATGTTTAGGATTGTTATGTTCTCTTGGAAAATTAACCTCTTTAGTTTTATATTCTGCCCTCTTTGTCACTAATAATATTCCCTGTGCTGAAATTGGCCTTGTCTGAAATTTTATAGTCCTCCGGTTTTCTTTTGATTAGTTTTAGCTTAGTATATATTTTCTCTATTTCTTTACTTTTAAGGTGAATGTTTATGTTTAAAGCAAGTTTCTTGTGGACAATGTATAGTTGCATCTTATTGGGATTTTTTTAAAAAATTCATTCTGGCAATCTGTGGTTTTTAACTGATGCACTTAGACCATTAACATTTAAAGTGATTATTGATTTATTTGGCTGAATATCAACCATGTTTGTAACTGTTGTCTTTTCATTGCCAGATGCTTCTTTTTCTGCCTTTTTGGTTTTAATTGAGCATTGTATAGGATTCCATTTTATTTCCTCTCTTCGTGTATCAATTATATTTCTTCAAAAAAATTTTAGTGATTGCCCTAGAGTTTACAATGTACACTTTAACTAATCCAAGTCTACTTTCCAATAACACTATTCCACTCTACTGTTATTTAGGTTCCTCATAGCAAAGTATTCCCAATTCCTCCCTCCTGTCTCTTGTAGCATTGCTGTCATTCATTTAATTATCCACGTGAGACAGTAGTCCAATACATTGTTACTGTTATTAATTTAAACAAAGTTATTTTTTGGATGAACTCAAGAATAGTGACAGCTTGATGGGTTTTCTTTTGAGGAGAAGAAACTGTTTTGGAACTAGAAAAAGGTATTGGTTGCACAACATCGTGAATGTACTAAAAACCTTTGAATTGTAAACTTTAATGTGGTTAATCTTATGTGAATTTTACCTCAATACAAAATAAAAATAAATGATTTTATCCTTGTTTACTCCTTTTCTAATGCTCTTCCTTTTTTATGTAAATCCAAGTTTCTGACCTTTATCATTCTCCTTCTATCTGAAGAAAATATTTTAATATTTCTTGCAGGGCAGGTCTGGTGGTGAGGAATTCCCTTGGTTTTTGTTTTCTGAGAAAGTCTTTATTTCTCTATCACTCTTGAAAGATAATTTTGCTGGATATAGAATTTTAGGTTGGTGGATTTTTTTTCTTTCAACACTAAATATTTCACCCATCTCTCTTCTTGCTTGTGTGCCCCTGACAAGAGGTCTCTTTTAATTGTTTTGTTGTTCTTCTTGATCTATAGGTATGGTGCTTCCCCCCCATCATTTTTCAAGATTTTGTTGTTGTTGTTGTTGTTGTTGTTTTTTAAAGATTTTATTTATTTGACAGAGAGAGAGACAGCAAGAGAGGGAACACAAGCAGGGGGAGTGGGAGAGGAAGAGGCAGGCTCCCAGCAGAGCAGGGAGCCCAATGCAGGGTTCCATCCCAGGACCCTGGGACCATGACCTGAGCCAAAGGCAGACACTTAACAACTGAGCCACCCAGGCACCCCAAGATTTTGTTTTTGCCTTCAGTTTTCTGCAGCTTGACTATGGCATGCCTTGGAGTAGTTGTTTTGCATTTACTCTTCTTGATGTTCCCTGAGCTTCCTGGATCTGCGTTTTGGTGTTTGTCATTAATTTTGAAAGTTCTTGGCCCGTTTTACCTCAGATATTTATTTTGCTCCATTCTCTCTTCTCCTGGCATTCCAGTTGTGTATGTGTTACATCTTTTGAAATGATCTGACAGTTCTTGGAAGTTCTGTCCTTTTTTTTTTTTTTTTTTACATTCTTCTCTTTGTATTTCATTTTAGGAATTTTCTTTTTTTTATAATAATTTTTTATTATATTATGTTAGTCACCATACAGTACATACCTAGTTTTTGATGTAAAGTTCCATGATTTGTTGACCTACTTCAAGCCCACTAATTCCCTCCTCAGCTCTGTTGAGTCTACTGATGAGCCCATCAAAAGCGTTCTTCATTTCTATTAAATTGTTTGTATTCCTAGCATTTCCTTGACTCTTTCTTAGAATTTCCACTTTTCTGCTTACATTACCCATCTGTTCTTCCATATACTCTAATTTTTCTATTCAAGACCTTAATATTATTAATGACAGTTATTATAAATTCCCTGACAATTCTAATATGTGTGTCATTTCTGATTCTGGTTCTGAAGTTTGCTTTTTCTCTTCAGACTTTGTTTCTGCTTGCTTTTTGGCATGCTTGCAATTTTGTTTGTTATTGTTGAAAGTCATATATGTTATATTGGGTAATAGGAACTGAGGTAAATAGGCCACTTGTGTGTGGATTTAATATTAATCTGGTCAGTAATTGGGCTTGGTTTGGTGTTTGCTGTAGCTTTAGGTGCCAGGAACTTTAAACTGCTTTAAGGTTCTTGTTTTTGTCTCCCCTTTTGACTGCAGACTTGCCTAAGTTCCCCTCTTCAGAGATTGTATGTGTCTTACAGCTCTTTAAGCTGTGATCCACTATTATACTGAAGCCTTTTTGATGTGGTAAGGTATGAGTGAGGGGAGATTTATACAATCTCCCAATTAAATGTGTCTTTTAGTGGACCTACATCTCTGGTATGTGACCTCCAGAAATGTTTATTCTTAGTTTCCCCCCCACCATCACCCTCTAACTTATGGAGACTAGAAGTCTAGAGGATATGGGAGTGAGAGGAATACCCTCCCCTATGGCTCTGGGACAGGGATCTGGTAAAGTTTTTCTCCCTGAAGAGTAGACCTTTGTTGTGGAAAAGGCTCTGGGTATATTTCGCAAAGATTACTTTTCCTCTCCCCATGCCAGAGCCATGAGGGGATCTTTCTCTAGGCTTCACTGTGAAGGATCTTTCTCTAGTCTTCATGGTGAGATCTGGTGAAGTTTCCCCTAAAACTGTAACCATAAGGAATTTCTCAACCTCACACTCAGCTTCTCACAATTTGTCAAAATTACCATTTAAGTGTTGCTTACCACCATTTTTTGGCTCCAGTAGCTTCTTCTCTGTATAAGCAGATTCTCAGCTATGACTTTCTGGATTCACCTGTCTCTACAGATCTTGGGATGGTAGTTTGCCTTGCAAACTCAGTTCCCTGGATGGGCTCAAGAAAAGTCATTGCTTTTTAATTTGTCCAGCTTTTCCTTGTTGCAGTAATAGAAGTGACACCTTCCAAGCTCTTTAGATGACAGAGCTAAAACTCTGTATAATACATTTTTAGTTCCACTCATTCTTGAATTCATACCATGCAGCTTCAGTCTTTACAGCCAAGAACTTCCATACATGGTTGTACAGCTTGATGAGGACCACTGCATGGTTACTCTACATTTAGCCCACTGAATTGTGTAACCAAAGTCCAACCCCATGTCATGAAGTCTAATGGACACTTTTCACAACTTGCCAGCATTTACATGTTTCACCATTTCTTTTTTCTTGAAACACTCTTCTGTTTTGGCTTCTCTGGCACCAAAACATGTTGGTTTCCCTCCTACTTTACTTGTTACCCTTTACCATCTCCTTTACTTACTCCTCTTCCTTCACTAATCTTTAAATGATTCTTTGCATTTATTCCCCCGGTGATTTCACATAGACCCAATTGCTTTAGATATCAATTATAAGATAATTGCTTACAAATGTTTACCTCCCCCAAGAACTTTCCCCTCACCTTTTCAAATCGTAAATTCAACTGACCACTGGCATTCCTGTTTAGAGGTCTTATAAATAGGGTCTATGTAGTGTGGATAAAATGGACTCTCCAGTTTCCCTGTAAATCTGTTCTTCCCATAACAGATTCACCAGTACAGCACATGACACCATCGTCCTCCTACTTTCTCAAGAAGAGCTCCTTCACTAATCTCAATGCCCCCACTCTGTCCCCACCCTACAATCCATTTTCCATATGACAGTAGATAGTTTTAAAATACATTATGTCAAGGTTTCCAGTTCCAGACTAGATGGAGTAAATGCATTTAATTTTACTTCCACCACCATTCATAATGAAAGAAAAATCCTAGACAAAATACATTTCACCCACAAAAATACTGAAAGACAGAAAAGAAAGTAGATGTGACTAGGGACCTTGAGATTCTAAGAGCACCTTATCAGTGAGTTCCTTGAACTTTTTCCTTGCCTCCTCTATATTCTGGCATAGGCACTAGAGATCCCTGAAACTCAGTGATTCCAGCAAACAGAGAAGAAAAAGAAAACAACCCCCAAGAAAGGCCTGCATTCTTTATCCAAAAGACCAGAAAGACCCTTAAGGACAGAGTTTTTTTAACATACCTGCCTATTCTTGAACCAACCACCACAAAATAGAGCTGTTCCCATTTCCCACTATAATAGGTGCTGCAGTAGTGGAGCTATTGGCCAGAACCCTCTTTTTCCTCCCGCTTCCTGCAGTAATGAGGAAACTTTCCTCACCTGTGGAGCCTAAAGGTGGAAATCTGACTCTCACCCCTCGACAATAATGAGGCAGTGCACTTCTTTCATGGTGCTTGTAGGCAGAACTCTTGACTTTCTTTCTTTTTTTTATTTTTAAGATTTTATTTATTTATTTGACAGAGACAGCCAGCGAGAGAGGGAACACAAGCAGGGGGAGTGGGAGAGGAAGAAGCAGGCTCCCAGCGGAGGAGCCTGATGTGTGGCTCGATCCCATAACGCCGGGATCACGCCCTGAGCTGAAGGCAGACGCTTAACGACTGCACTACCCAGGCGCCCCAGAACTCTTGACTTTCATCCTCACACTGCAGTAACAAATGAGGTCAAGCTAATTACCACTTCTATTCGTGCGTGTCACACACACACACACACACACACACACACACACACACACACACGAGGCAGTGCCTCATCCTGCAGCACCCGTAGGTGGAGCTCTGACTTCTACCTCTACCTTCCAATAACAGTGTGGGACCCTCCTCTGCAGAGCCTGTGGATGGAATTCCAAAGTCAACCCCACCCTATAATAAGGAAGCAATGAAGCGGTGAAGTCATACTCCTTCCCTGTGGTGCCTGTGGGCAGGACTCTGACTAACCTCCCCCCTGTAATAACAGGGAAACACAGCGTCCCCTCCCTAACTGGTGCTATGGAGACTATTGCATGGAGTCCTCCATTCCTGTTAACACAAAAGTGGAACAAAATAGCACTGCAGCAGCTCTATAAATTACACAAACATTTGAACCACAATCCACAAAAGTGATCTAAGACATGCATTCTGATCCTAAACAGACTGACTACCTGATAACATGAAAGATTTAAATAGGAATTAGAATCTTATTATATAATACTAAAACATTCAGGAGATACAGTCCAAAGGTTACTCATCACACCAAGAAAAAGGAAAGTCTCCATTTAAAAAAGACAGTCAATAGATATCATATGATGCAAATGTCATGTGATCAGAACAAACAGTGAAGTAAAAGAAACATTTCTAGGGGCGCCTGGGTGGCACAGCAGTTAAGGGTCTGCCTTCAGCTCAGGGCGTGATCCCGGCGTTATGAGATCGAGCCCCACATCAGGCTCCTCCGCTAGGAGCCTGCTTCTTCCTCTCCCACTCCCCCTGCTTGTGTTCCCTCTCTCGCTGGCTGTCTCTATCTCTGTCAAATAAATAAATAAAATCTTTAAAAAAAAAAAAAGAAACATTTCTAAACTGTAGCCAAACCTCAAAAGATATAAGCTATTTTAATAGGGAGGAGATACGATGTACATTTGTGTTTAATCTCTTTGGGTTTTTAAGAATTTCCAGTCTTAATCATTGTCTCAGGATTTTTTTTTCTAATAATGATTTATTGCTATAAATAGTTGTTTACAGATTCATTTTCTTCCTATTGATTTTTTGTGGAAAATCACTCTAAAAGTAAACATAGGTTTTAAACTTTTTCAATTAAAAGATTTTGCTTTTTAGAATTCAGTGGTGTCTTCTGAATTTTATGAGATAGTTGATAAGATTTTCTAATTATAATTAAATATATGACTAAGTATTAGATAGTATTAGCATTTAATTTTATATAATTATTAGATATGTATTTAATTATATAAACTTAAATAAATTAATATAAATTTATGTTTATAAATAAACATAAAATTAAATAAAGCTAATTAAATATATATTTAAATGCTTTTATAAACATGTATGTAGAATTTATATTAATTGCAATCTTAAATATTTTTCTTAGTGTCTTTTACCTTCAGAGGTGAAATCTCTTAAGAACTTATATATATTGAGAAAAAATATCCAAAACTTAGAAATAAGGCAGAAAGGTGACTGCATGTTCTTTCAGTGTCACAGTGGAGAACTGTCCAACAGGACCACCCCAGGATCCCTTAGATATTTAAAGGAATGTACTTTTTGAAAATTGCATGAAATAAACATAAGCATTTATCATTTTAATAACCATTTTAAGTATACAGTTCAGTGGCATTAAGTACATTTGTAAGGTTGTTCTTCTGTCTCTAAGAATTTGACAATTCTAGGTACCTTATATAAGTGGAATCATACAGTATTTGTCTTTTTGTGACTGACTTCACTTAGCATAGTATAGTCAAGGTTCATCCATATTTGTAGCATGTGTCAGAATTTCCCTTCTTTTTAAGGCTAAATAATATTCCGTTGTATGCATAGCAAAGGAAACAACAAAACTGAAACACAATCTATTGAACGGGAAAAGATATTTGTATATATAAAGAACTTATAAAACTCAACACCAAAAAAGCCCAAATAATTCAATAAAAAATGGGTAGAAGACATAAACAGACACTTCTCCAAAGAAAACATACAAATGGCCCTCAGACCCATGAAAAAAATGTTCAGCATCAGTCATCATCAGGGAGATGCAAATCAAAACCACAATGAGGTATCGCCTCACACTGGTCAGAATGGCTAAAATCAACAGCACAAGAAACAAGTGTTGGTGAGGATGTGGAGAAAAAGAAACCCTCATGCACTGTTGGTGGGAATGCAAACTGGTGTAGCCACTGTGGACGACAGTAGGGATGTTCCTCAAAAAATTAAAAATATCTTTACATTTATCCATGTTTTCTTTAATTTTCCTCACCAGTGCTTCACAATTTTTAGTATAGAAATCTTTCACATCTGTCTGTTACATTCTGTTCCTGGGTTTACTTTTTTGGGAGATATTTGATTATTGCTTCAATCTCTTTATTTGTAATTGGTCTGTTCAGGCTTTCTCTTCTTGAGTCAATGTTAGTAAGTTGTATGTTTCTAGGAATTTATCTACCCCTTCGAGTTTATCCAATTTGTTAGCATATAGTTGTTTATAATAGTCTTTTATGATCATTTTTATTTCTGAAGCATCTGTTGAAATGTCTCCTCTTTCATTTCTGGTTTTATTTATTTGAGTTTTCTTTTTTTCAAAATGGATTGTCCATTTTGTTTATATTTCAAAACACTAATTCTTAGTTTCATTGATATTTTTCCCTATTGTTTTTCTGTTCTCTACTTATTTCTGCTCCTATCTTTATTATTTATTTCCTTCTTCTCACTTTGTGCTTAGTTTGTTCTTTTTCTAGTTCATTGAGGTGTAAATTTAGTTGTTTATTTGAGATTATTCTTTTTTTAATATAGGCATTTATTGATTCCCTCTAAGTACTGCTTTTGATACATACCAGAAGTTGTGTTTTTGTTTTCATTTAAATTGAGATCTTTGTAAACTTCCCTTTTGATTTCTTCCTTGATCCAATGGTTGTTCAAGAGTATGTTGTTTAGTTCCCTGTATGTGTGAATCTTCACATTTTCTTACAGTTAATGAATACTAGTTTCATTGCATTGTGGTTGGAGAAGATACTTGGAATGATTTTAATCCCCTTACATTTTTAAGACATGTTTTTTGACCTCTAATGATCTATGCTGGAAAATATGCACTTGGGGAGAATGTGTATTCTTCTGCTGGTGGTGAAAAGTTCTGTATACGTCTGTTAGGTCCACTTGGTCTATAGTGTTGTTCACGTCAGCTGTTTTTTTTAATTGTTTTTCTATCTGGATGTTTTAACCATTATTGAAAGTGGGACATCGGGACATCTGGGTGGCTCAGTCAGGGTCCTGAGATCAAGCCTCACATCGGGTTCCCTGCTCAGCAGGGAGCCTGCTTCTCTCTGTGCCCCTCCCCCTGCTCATGCTTTCTCTCTCTCTTAAATAAATAAATAAAATCTTTTTTTAAAAAAAAGGTGGGACATCGAAGACTCCTACTATTATTGTATTGCTGTATCTGTCTTCCAATCTGTCAGTATTTGCTTTATATATTAGGTGTTGTCATGTTGAGTGTATATATATTTATAATTGTTATATTGTCCTGTTTAGTTGATCCTTTTAACATTATATAATAACCTTATCTCTAGAGACAGTTTTTGATTTAAATTCTATTTTCTGTGATATAAATATATCACCCCTGCTTTGTTTTGGTTACCATTTGCATGGAATATTTTTTCCATCTCTTCACTTTTTTTCCATCTCCAAAAAACGTTTATTCACATGATTAAAAACGTTTTTTGGGGGTGCCTGGGTGGCACAGCGGTTAAGCGTCTGCCTTCGGCTCAGGGCGTGATCCCGGCATTGTGGGATCGAGCCCCACATCAGGCTCTTCCGCTGTAAGCCTGCTTCTTCCTCTCCCACTCCCCCTGCTTGTGTTCCCTCTCTGGCTGGCTGTCTCTATCTCTGTTGAATAAATAAAATCTTAAAAAAAAAATAAATAAATAATAAAAACATTTTTTGAATAACGACAGAATTTCTAAATATGAAAGAGTATTAGTGGCTCTATTTTATAACAAAATATTTGCAAATGAATGAACAGCTTTATTGCCAGTCTTCATTTTATTAAAAACAATCCATATTTACTGGTTCCATGTGAATTCATGACTATTGCTTTGCCTGGGAATGAGTCTCTACTGAATTAATAGAGAAAATATCTTCCATAATTGAAGTGTGACTTGTATTACTAAGTAAAGAGTTGATAAAAATCCTCAAAGAATTGGGTTTTTGTTTTTTAAAAACATTCCTTTTACACACTACAAAGAAATAATTAATATTTTGGCTTTTTAAAGTCCTACATGATATTCAAAATGGCAGTCCCCAAAGGTCCTCCTTTCACATGCATAATTGCAAACACAGACCCTCTTCTGGAGTGTACATTCTTGGGGTGGGCTCTGAAGACTTGGGCCTCCACATGTTTGTACTGGTTTGAAAATAAAAACAGCATCATCCTGAATATAGTAGTCATTATACATGTCGCTTTGACACAGGCATGGTAGTCTGGTGAAAGCTTCAATAACAAAACCAGCTTTTCTGAAAACTTTAGACAGACTACTCCCTTATTCTTCCCAACCGTGTCCCTTAATTTCTAAAATTTCTGCTGGTTTCTCCCACTTGCCACCTATGTTTTCCACATAGCAATGGAAGGGTAAAACCAGGGCAGGGATGACCCTGCCTCTCGTTGGCTCCAAGGCACTTCTGATAACTTCTAATAAGTCATGGGCTGATTGAGTGGCCCAGCAAATTGACGCAGCTGATGACACCATACTGGAAGCCTTTACTCTGCATTTATTTATACCAAATATTCTGTATTTCCTTTTCTGAAGCTGTCATATCATAGTTTCAGATAGCTCAGTGGCATACATTTCTTCGAAATGAGGGCTCATGATTTTTGTGACTTCTCCATCTCCAGCACTGAAATCAAGAAGTCTATGGATTTTCCAGTCTGGATTAATTTTTAGTAGTCTCTGAAACTGATCTGGTGAAAACACAAACATTGAGCTTCTTCCTAAAAACCCACTGATAGATGTTCTAGACATGAACAGGTTAAAAACAGATGACACAAAAGAATGATTTAATTGGATAAATAGCCAGCCCGATTTCTCAACACTCTTGTTTAAGATCTGTGTTCCTTGATCAAGGTAACTCTGAACAAAGACAGCCTGGAGTGATTAGCATAATTTCTCTCCATTGTACAGGTACTACTGATGGTTCCCCTTCCTGCTGCCTGCTGCTGCCATGGTACCACTTGTCATATTCACTTATAGGGAGAGGGTGAGCGGGTTCCACAGAAACCACATCCTCTGCACTAGCCATGTGGTTGTCAGGCTCAGGCACAGCCAGCCCAGGAAGAGTCTCATTAGTGGCCCTGGCTGCTCTTTTTTTTTTTTTTTTTTTTAAAGATTTTATTTGTTTATTCGACAGAGATAGAGACAGCCAGCGAGAGAGGGAACACAAGCAGGGGGAGTGGG
The DNA here is from genome assembly GCF_024610735.1 of Ursus americanus. Taxonomy (NCBI): domain Eukaryota; kingdom Metazoa; phylum Chordata; class Mammalia; order Carnivora; family Ursidae; genus Ursus; species Ursus americanus. The sequence goes on along the minus strand of NC_142128.1, from coordinate 103,347,052 downwards.
AGAGGAAGAAGCAGGCTCATAGCAGAGGAGCCTGATGTGGGCCTGGATCCCATAACGCCGGGATCACGCCCTGAGCCGAAGGCAGACGCTTAACCGCTGTGCCACCCAGGCGGCCCTGGCTGCTCTTTTGATCACCGCCGACACCTGGGCGAAGAGAAGGTGCTGCCTGGCAGCGCTAGAACCATCATGCCCAACTTGCCCATCCAGCCCCTCTCCATCCCTTCACTTTTAGCCTATGTGTGTCTTTAAGTCTAAAGTGAGTCTCTTGTGGACCACATATTGCTGGATCTTGGTTTGTTGTTGTTTTTATCCGTTCAAACACTCTATACCTTTTGATTAGGGAATTTAGTCAATTAATTGTTGCTAGGTGAGGACTTAATATTACCATTTTGTTAATTATTTGCTGTCTAATTTGCAGCTGCTTTTTTCCTCTTTCTCTCTTGATGTCTTCCTTTGCTATTTGATGGGGGGATTTTTGTAGTGCTTTGCTCTGATTCTTTTTATCTTTTGTATATCTACTATAGATTTTTTTCTTTGTGATTACCTTGAGGCTTGCATAAATTATCTTTTAGTTAAAGTGTCTATTTTAAGTTGATAGAACTTAACTTCGATTGCATATAAAAACTCTACATTTTTACTGTGTCCCCTTTGTGTTCTTATAGTCAGAGACTTTTTACTTCTTTTTGTGTTATATATCCATTAACAAATTTTTCTTCTTTAACTTTTAGATTAGCATTAAAAATAATTTATGCATCACCATTACAATTTTACTTTGTTCTGCATTTGTCTATATAGTTTTCTTTACCAGTGAGATTTATGCTTTCGTATGCTGGGGTCCACATTGGTGAAGACTGTGGGGGTCCTCAGTAGAGAAGGCTGTGGAGGTCCATGGTGGTGGTGAGAGCTTCTGGGGCTTCCCTGCTCTCCTTCTCCCCCATGGGAAGTTGTAGCCTGCAGAATTCCTCTTGGCATTGAACTGTGCTGGCCTCAGGGTTAGAGTAACGCAGGTAAAGCGCCTCCTGTACTTTCCTGTGCACCATCTTTAGTTTTTGTGCTCCCCTGGGTTGCTGAAGTTTCTTAGTTATACTCTGGAGCTCTCCCAAAGCTATTTTTGCCCATGGAGAGTTGTTAAATTGTTGTTTTTGTGAGAGAACCTCCTCATCTGCCATCTCGTTGATGTCACTCCTCTTTTGTTAATTTTATTTTTAATTTTTTCCAATTTTACTGAGATAAAATTGACATACTGTGTTAGTTTAAGGCTTGACTTATATATATATTGTGAAGTGATTACCACAACATGCTGAGTTAACATCCATTATCTCTTATAGATACAATAAAAAGAAAAAGGGAAGAAAGGAAGGAAGGAAGGAAGGAAGGAAGGAAGGAAGGAAGGAAGGAAGGAAGGAAGGAAGAGAGGAAAAGAGGGAGGAAGGAAAGAAGAGTTTCTTCTTGTGATGAGAATTCTTAGGACTTATTCTCTTAACGACTTTCCCATATACCATACAGCAGTGTTAGTGGTAGTCACTACGGTGTATATCACATCCCTAGTACATTTATCTTATAAATGAAGTTTGTGCCTTTCACCACCTTCCTCCAATTCTCCTTCCCCAACTGCCTGCCTCTGGTAATCATAAATCTGATCTCTTTTTCCATAAGTTTGGTTTTTTAAAAAGACTCCACATATAAGTGAGATCATCCAGTATTTGCCTTTCTCTGACTTCTTTCACTTAGCATAATGCCCTCATGTTGTCACAAATGGCAGGATTTCCTTGGGGTTTCTTTTATGGCTGAATAATATTCCACTGTGTATATATAGTATATCACAACTTCTTTATCTGTTCATCTGTCAAAGGACACAACTGGTTTCCATGTGTAGCCTATTGTAAATAATGCCGCTATGAATATGGAGGTGCAGATATCTTTTGGGTTAGTATTTTCATTTATTTTGAATATATTCCCAGAGGTGAAATTGCTAGATCATATGGTCATTCTATTTTTGTTTTTGTTTTTGTTTTACCGTTTTCCATACTGTTTTCCATAGTGGCTATACCAGTTGCGCCAATGTACAAGGGTTCCCTTTTTTCCATATCCAAGCCAGCATTTGTGATCTCTTGTCTTTTTGATTAAGGCTATGCTAACAGGCATGAGGTATCGTCTCATTGTGGGTTTGATTTGCGTTTTCCTAATAACGGGTGATGTTGAGCATCTTTTCAAGCACCCATTGGCCATTTTTATGTCTTTTTTGGAAAAATGCTTGTTCAGGTTTTTTGACCATTTTTCAATCAGATTATTTGGCTTTTGGCTATTGAGTTATATGAGTTCTTTAAACATTTTGAAAATTAATCCCTTATCAGATATAACTTTGCAAATATTTTGCCTATTCCATAGGTTATATTTTCACTTTGTTGATTGTTTCTTTTTCTGAGCAGAAGCTTTTTAAATTTGACATTGTCCCACTTGTTTAATTTTGATTTTGTTTCTTGTGCTGTGTCATACTGCAAAAAAATCAATGCCAAGACCTATGTCAAGGAGATTTTTACCTATATTTTCTTCTAGGCGTTTTATAATTTCAGATCTTACATTTAAGATTTTAATCAATTTTGACTTATTTTTTGTGAGTAGTGTAAGATGATGTCTAGTGTCAGTCTTTTACTCATGAATATCCAATTTTCCATCTAGTGTTCTTGGCTCCTTGTCAGATAGCAGGTGACTGCATATGCTTCAGTTTATTTCTGAACTTCCAATTGTGTTCCAATGATCTATTTGTCTGTTTTTATGCCAGTACCATCCTGTTTTGATTATTGTAGTTTTGTAGCATACTTTGAAATCAGGAAGTATGGTACCTCCTGTTTTATTCTTCTTTCTCATGGTTGCCTTGGGTATTTGGAATCTTTTTTGGTTCCATACAGATTTTAGGATTCTTTTTTCTACCTCTGCAGAAAAATGCCATTGAACTCTTAATAGGAATTAAATTGAATCTATAGATGGTTTTCAGTAATATGGATATTTTAACCATATTGATTCTTCCAATGAGCACAGAAATACCTTTCCATTTATTTGTGTCTTCTTTGATTTCTTTCATCAATGTCTTATAGTTTTCAGAGTACAGATACTTCACCATCTTGGTTAATTTCATGCCTAAGTATTTTATTGTTCTGATGCTATTGTAATGAGATTGTTTTCTTTATTTCTTTTTCAGGTAATTTATTGTTAGTATATAGAAATACTACTGATTTTTGTATGTTAATTTGTATCCTGCAACTTTAATAATTTTTGGACAGATCTAACAGGGTTTTTGGGGGGGATGAAATTTTAGGATTTTCTATATACAAGGTCATATCATCAGCAAAAGAGACAATTTTAGTTTCTCCTTTCCTATTCTGATGCCCTTTTTTTTGTGTTTGGTTTCTCTGGTTAGGACTTCCAGTACTGTGTTGAAGAAGAGTTGAAGGTGGGAACCCTTGTCTTGTTCCTGATATTAGAGGAAAAGTTTTCAACCATTCACCATTGAGTATGATGTTAGTGATTTTCTCAGATATTGCCTCTGTTATGTTGAGGTACATTTCTTCTACACATAATTTGTAAGGGAGTTTTTAATCATAAACAGATGTTGAATTTTGTCAAAGGTTTTTCCTGTGTCTACTGAGATAATCGTATGATTTTTGTCTTTCATTCTATTCATGTGATGTAACTCACTTGTTGATTTGCATATGTTGAACCATCCTTGCATCCCAGGGAAAAATCCCACTTGATCACCATGTATGATCTTTTTAATGTGCTATTGAATTTGGTTGACTAGTATGTAGTTGAGAATTTTTGCACCTATTCATCAGGAATATTGGACTACAATTTGTCTCCTGGTAATGTCCTTTTCTGGCTTTGTTATCAGGGTAGTGCTGGCCTTGTAAAATGAGTTTGGGGGCATTCCTTTCTCTGATTTTTTGGAAGAGTTTGAGAAGGATAGGCATTAATTCTTCATTTGCCAAATTCTTGGCAAAATTTATTAGTAAAACCTTTATTTTTCATAATAGTCATCCTAATGGATGTGAAGTAGTGTCTCACCATAGTCTTGATATGCATTTCCCTAATGATTAGTGATATTGAGTATCTTTTGAGGTGCTTATTGGCCATTTGTATAATCTTCTCTGGATAAATGCTATTCAAGTCCTTTGCTTATTTTTTCATTGGATTTTGTTGTTATTGTTGTTGAACTTTAGAAGTTCACTATATATTCTGTATATTAATCCATTGTATTATATGTGATTTGCAAATATTTTCTTCCATTCTGTGAGTTGCCATTTTACTCTTCTGATAGTGTCTTTTGGTATACACAAGTTTTAAATTTTGATGAGGTCCAATTTGTCTATTTTTCCTTTAGTTGCATATGCCTTTGGAGTCATATCCAAAAATCAATGCCAGATACAATGTCATGAAGATTTCTGTCTGTTTTCTTCTAGGGATTTTATAGTTTTACCTTTTAAGTTTAAAGAATGCACTATTGATCCACCCAACAATTTGGATGGATGCTGAGTTTAAAAGTCAATTTTAAGTGTTGCATACTGTATGACTCCATTTATAGAAGTTTTAGAGATGACAAAACTATAGTAATTGAAAACAGATAAGTGGTTGCCAGAAGTTAGAGTTAGTAGGCAGTTGTGACTCTTAAGGGTTAACATGAGGGCCTTTCTTATTTGTGATGGAACAGTTCCATAATCTGTATTCTGTAACAATTCTGTGTTGTGGTGACGGTTACATAAATCTAGACATATGATAAAATTTCACAGAACTATACAAAAAAAAAAAGAAGCACTTTGTAAAAAAGAATGATGAAATCTTAATAAGGTTCATACCCGAGTTAACAGTGTTATATCATCAATCTTCTGGGTTTTGACATGAACTAAGATTACATAAGCTATTGTCATTGGGGAAAGCTGACTCACTTCTTGTGAGTCAAACTATTTCAAAAAAAAATAGTTATAATTCTATTTTAAAATGTCTTTAACATTTGCCCATTGTACCAAGAATAAAATCCAAACTCTTTTCTAGGACTGACAATGCTTAGAATGATGTGGTTGCTGCCTGTCTTTTATCTAACCTTTTCCTGTACTATTTCTCTCTTACTACATTCTAGCCATTATCTTCCTTTCAGTTCCTCAACCATAATAATTCCTCTCCTCCCTCAGAGCCTTTGTAACTGCTGTTCATTCTGTCTTGAATGTTCCTCTCACAGCTGTATTGTAAAAGAACTATACTCTCTTCTGGGTGGTGAGATTTTTTTCTTCTTTATTCATTCAACAAATATTAATGCAGGTTTAGGAGGCAGAGCCTTGAGGCAGCAGTGTAGTTTTGGACATGTTGGTTTGAAGTGTTTGTCAGACAAGCAAAATCACTGTTAAAAATCTAGTTAGGTACATGGATCTGCAGCTAGATATAAAATTTGGGATCTGGGACCAGGAATTGGTCCAAATTGTATGGGAATTTATAGGAATTGAATGATACTTGAAGCCATGTGATTGAATGAGATTACCTAGGAAGAGAATGTACTATGAGAAAGAGTCCTGGGAGGAAGAGAATCTGGGACCAAGCCTGGGGATCTCTAGTAGAGCAAGGAGCAAATGGCAACATGGAAGCCAAGTAAAAGAGTGCTTCAGAGGGGGAGATTAGTCCAATGTAGCAAATGCTGCTGAAAAAACATATGAGATAAACACAAAGTATATTAAGTTTCTATAACCATATATTGATGTTATAACTAGAAAAATACTTTTAAAAATAATAATACAGAGTTTGACATCAGCGTCATGAAATTTGTTCTGTCATAGATTACTACTAATAAAATAAACTGGTACCATCCTTTTAGAAATTATTTCAATAGTATATATCAAGAGTTTTTAAAGTGCTCATAGCATTTGACCCAATAATCACATTTCCAAGAATCTAATTAAAAGAAATAGTTCTTACAGTGGAAAAGACTGTACATCTGATGATATCCATGGCAAAAATATATACAATAGTGAAAAAATAAAAATTACCTTAATGCCCAGTAGGGGAGTGTTAAATCAATGATGATAATTCACTCAATGGACTATCAAGCTGTCATTAAAAATGATGTTTATATAGACTTCTAGTTATATAACATGGATATATAACAGTAGCCTGCATTTGGTAAATTCTAAGAAATATACTAAATGTGCTTTTTATTTTTATAATTTCTATGTGTTAATTTTTGCCATATTTATAAAATTATCTTTTTTTTTTAAGATTTTATTTATTTAACAGAGACAGCCGGTGAGAGAGGGAACACAAGCAGGGGGAGTGGGAGAGGAAGAAGCAGGCTCCTAGCGGAGGAGCCTGATGTGGGGCTCGATCCCAGATCACTGGGATCATGTCCTGAGCCGAAGGCAGACGCTTAATGACTGCCCCACCCAGGCGCCCCTATAAAATTATCTTTAATGACAATGAATTATCCTCTTGATGGAAAAACATGTTTTTAAGCTTGTTTGAATGATTGTCTTAATTTTTTCTTAAACTATCCTTTTTTCTATTATATTTTTGGTATGTGTCACCTATAACGTTTTATTCTTGTCTTATTCTATGCTACATTTATTCCTTTCCTTTGCAGTTATATGAAAGACAGTTGTATTTAAAATTCTGAATAGTGAAAAAAATAAAAGATAAAAATAAAATTCTGATTAATGAATAATATTTTCAGAAATAAAATTTAAAATATCCATTATTTATTATATACCAGGCAAATCTATACTTCTCTATCAAAATCAATAAATGTGTATGCTTCAGGGAGGCCTTACCTGACCATATTCACTCCAAAAGTAGGTTAAATCCTATTAGATAACCCCATTGTCCCAATGAATACACTCTGACACCCATCATAGCAATCTCAAGGGCTCCTTTGTTGATGGTTGACATTTCTAGGAAATTAACTGGAGCATTATTGGAGGATTAGGGCAGAAGGAACCCATGGAATTTCATTTTATTTGTTTTTTATTAAAGGTTTTTATTTATTTATTTTGAGAGAGAGTGTGTGTGAGCAGGGGGAAGGACAGAGGCTGAGGGAGAGAGAATCTCAAGCAGACTCCACACTGAGCATGGAGCCAGAAGCGGGCTGGATCTCACAACCCTGAGATCAGGACCTGAGCCAAAACCAAGAGTCAGAGGCCTAACCAACTGAGCCCACCAGGTGCCCCAGAAGCTGTGGAATTTTAGACTGACCCTCATTATCAGATTTTTTATTCTAGGGATTCCCTATAATGAAACCATTGCCCTATTCCAAAAATGCCTATTGGGAAAAATTCCAGTCAATTCAACTACTTCTTAAATCTCATTAGAAAAAGAGGAAGCATGTCAGATCTATTGTTATACTAAGAGAATTTTTGTTAAAGCCTCCAGATGGCATTTGAAGCCTACCTTGAACAAGTATGTTGGGGGTGCCTGGGTGGCTGTCGGTTAAGTGTCTTACTTCAGGTCATGATCTCAGAGTCCTGGGATGGAGCCCCATGTGGATCCCCATGTGGGGTCCAAGTAGGGTCCAAGTAGGGCTCCACACTCATTGGGGAGTCTGCTTCTCCCTCTCCCTCTGCCCCTCCTCCTCCTCGTGTTCTCTCACTCTCAAATAAATAAAATATTTTTTTTAAAAAAAGAATATGTTGTTTTGAAGTCAGATTTATATAGAAATAATTCTAACAGATTAGTTTTAGAAACTCCATTACATAGTTCATTGAAATTAAAACATAAGGGTATTGAGGGGCGCCTGGGTGGCTCAGTCATTAAGTGTCTGCCTTCCACCCAGGGCGTGATCCTGGCGTTCTGGGATCGAGCCCCACATCAGGCTCCTCCACTGGGAGCCTGCTTCTTCCTCTCCCACTCCCCCTGCTTGTGTTCCTCTCTCACTGGCTGTCTCTCTCTCTGACAAATAAATAAATAAAATCTTTTTAAAAAAATAAGGGTGTTTATTTAAAGGTCCCCATAATCTCAATTCATTCAGGAATCCGATTATGTGTAGTATTTTCAATATGTTGGAAATGGTATTACAACCTCTTTGTGATTCATAAAGTTCAATGGGGAGGAAGCTATATGGTAGAAAAAAACCTGACTCTTGAAAATCTGGTAAATGTATAAATATAAATAATGTCTTAGCTAAAATAACGAATTCAATATATCATGATTTAATTTCAGAATAAGGTTGTCTATGAAAAGTAAAAAGAGGATTTTTTTTTTTTTTACAGAATTCCATAATACTTACTAAGCAGTTGGCCACTTTGGGACAGAAGCCTACCATATATACAACTCTGAGGAAAAGAATTTATCTTCCACATGACAAAATGGAGAATGGGTATTTAATTTTAAAATTTCATACATAAATTTTATTTTTAAAATTTAGTAAAATAAATTTATTTTTAAAAAAGTAAAATTTAGTAAAATAAAAAAGTAAAATAAAATTTAGTAAAATTTAGTAAAATAAAATAATCAGAAATTAAAGTGAAAGAAATTTTAAACCCCTAGTGGAATTTCATGTAATATATGTAATTTCCAAGTAGCTTCTTTCATGATACAGAAAAAAAATGTAATAATCAAAACTAATTACCAATTTAGAAACTGCTAGTCACATTTCTGGATTATCATTTTACGACTGGTATTAATAGCTAAACTTCAGTCCCAGAGCCTCATTCAGGGTGTCGGCAAATCCTGGTGATATCTGAAAATGCTTCCCGATGGTTCAGAAAAGTGAACTGCAGTGGAGTAGCCGATACCACCATCATTACCACCATCTGTATACACACATACACACAACACCTCCCACCTGAGAGATAAAATCTGTTACTGTTAAATTCGGTAAGACATTATGGGGTTTAGATAGCCTCTCTTAATCTATTAAAACTAGGCACAGGGCAAGGTGCTTATAACTAAAAGATGCAATTTCTACCCTCAATGACCTTAGCTTAGTTGGGGAGACAAGTAAACAAATAGAGGTGAACCCAGGTGAATGGAATAGAGGGTGCACCAATCCAGGTTTGTATGAAAGGGAATCAAGGAGGACTTCCCTAAAGAGGTGACATCTGCATTATTGAAAAGAAAAGTTAGCCAATTGGGAGAGTATTCCAAACAGAGAGGCAATATATACAAGAGCTTTCAAGCAGAGACCTGAGAAAGCAGACACATTTCAGGAGATGCAAAGAAGTTGAATTCATGGGTAAAGTAAAGGGTGACATTCAGAGAGAGAACATGTTTTAAACAATCATCATAATCTGGGGCTAAAATTCTTGCTGACTTTATAAAATTTTGGGAGATAGGTAGGAGAAACAGTCATAAAAACAACTAAAGGCTTGTCTGATTTAGCAGACAGGTCGGAAGTTTATAGGTACCATTTGTTTCTTCTCTAGTGTTAACTTTATGGAGCTTCATATACCCATGATTCACTCTTTTAAAGTGTACAATTCAGTGGCTTTTAGTATATTGACAGAGTTGTGGAACTATCACCACTGTTTAATTCTACAACATCCGTATCAACTCAAAAAGAAACCCTATTCTCTCCTCCTCCCAGCCTTGATACTACTAATCTATTTTCTGTCTCTATGAATTTGACTATTCTGGATATTTCATATCAAGAGAATCATACAATATATGGTCTTTTGTGACTGGCTTCTTTCAGTTAGCATAATGTTTTCAGGGTTCATTCATGTTGTAGAATGTATCATTATTCCATTCCTAAAAAGGAATAAAAATTGCCAAATAATATTCCATTATATGGATATGCTAACTTTTTAAAAAATTCATTCTTCAGTTGATGGACATTTTGATTTTGTCCACTTTCAGTTATTATGAATAGTGCTGCTGTGAGCATTTATTTATAACTCTTTGTGTAGACATAATGTTTTTATTTCTCCTGGTGTATACCTAAGATTGAAATTGTGAGTCATATGGTATCTAATTTCATTTCTTTGTTGTCAGAGAAAATATCTTGTGTGATTTCAATTCTCTTACATGTATTGAAGCTCATTTTGTGGCCTAACATGCAATCTGCCCTGGGGGATTTTCCTTGTCCACTCGTGAAGAACATATAGTCTGCCATTGTTGGGTAGAGTGTCCTGTAGAGGTCTGTTAGGTCTAGTTGGTATAGGGTGTTGTTTAAGTGTTCTATCTCTTTGTTGATCTTTTGCTAGTTATTCTATCCCATTATTGAAAGTGGTATATCAAAGTCTTCAACTATTATTGTTGAATTGTCTATTTCCCCCTTCATTCTGTCAGTTTTTATTTCATGTATTTTGGGTCTCTGTTGTCAGATGAATATGTTTATAATTATTATACTTTCCTGATGGATGACAGACTATCTTGACATTATAAAATGTTCTTTAATTTTGTACTATTTTTGCTTTAAAGTTATTTTCTCTGATACTACTATAGCCATTCCAGCTTTCTATGGTTGACTTTGCGTAATATATTTTTTACACTTTATTTTCAACATACTTGTATTTTTTTAAAGATTTTATTTATTTATTTATTTATTTATTTATTTGAGAAACAGAGAGAAAGCGTGCAGAAGCAGGAGGAGGGACAGAGGAGAGGGAGAAGCAGACTCCCCACTGAGCAGGAAGCCCAACATGGGGCTCCATCCCAGGACCCTGAGATCATGACCTGAGCCAAAGTCAGATGCTTAACTGACTGAGTCACCCAGGCACCCCTCAACATATTTGTATTTTTGAATCTTAAGTGTATCTCCTATAGACAATGTATAATTGGAACTTATTTTGTTTTCAGTCTGATAATCCCTGCCATTTGATTACACTGTTTGGTACACTCACATTTAATGTTATTATTGATATAGTTGGATTTATGTCTGCCATTTTAGTTTCTCTTTCTATATTTCTCATGTCTTTTTTGTCCCTCTGTTCTTTTAGAACTTTGCTCGGGTGAGGGATTTTGCTCGGGCAGCTAAGTGGGGGGGGGGGGGGGGGTGGAACCCTCACTAGGGGTATCGGAGTTCCCAGGTATCAGAGCAGGGAAGCTGGCTGCAAAGAGTGAGCCCAGAAGTGGGCTCTCAGCTTGAGATTGCCATAAACTGTGATCCATGGCACAGTCGGGCCACTGCTGTTTGAGCAGGGGCCCAGCAAGCAGCAGAACTGGGAAGACTCCCCTACCTCCCCCAGGAGGAGCAGTACGGGAGTCCACTGGGTTTGGGTCATGTGCCTGATATAGAAACTCTCCCTCCCAGGCCAGTGAGAATGGAGTGTAGCCGGAGACTAGGGAGACAGAAGTGATTGACTGCTTTTCTCGGAGAGCTCACTGAGGAGTGGGCCCGGAGCTTTTGGCTGCAGGGTCAGAGACTGGGAGGCTGCCATTTTCTTTCTCATCCTCTAAAGCTGCCGGAAAGCCTTTAGGGAACAAAAGCCACATAAAGCAAAAAAGGGGAGATTACTTAGCCTGGCCCCTAGCAAGGGCCATGCAATTCTGCCTGGGGCAAAGACATTTGAGAATCAACACAACAGGCCCCTCCCCCAGAAGATCAGCAAGAATATCCAGCCAAGACTAAGTATACCAATCAATGAGAACTGTAAACCTCCAACGTTAGAGGAATACAGCACATAGAATTCATGGCTTTTTCCCCATGATTCTTTAGTCTTTCAACTTTAATTTTTTAAATTGTCTTTATTTTTTCCTTTCTTTTTTTAAAAAATTTTTCTTCTTTCCTTTTTTCAACCAAGTTTTTATCAATTACTTTTTAAAAATCTTTTTAAATTTTCATTTTTACACTCCTATTCTATCCCTTCATTGTATTTAACCTTATTTTTGTGTGTGTGTGTGTGTGTATATATATATATATATATATATATATATATATATATATATATATACACAAGCTTTTTTTTCCTTAAATTTCTGGGATGCAGTTTCTTCTAACAGACCAAAATACACCCAAAATCGAGTGTATGGCTCTGTTCTATTCACCCACCTGATTATATTCTCTCTTTTTTTTCCCTCTCTCTCTTGTTCCTTTGTTTTGTTTTGTTTTGTTAATGTCTTTTTAAATTTCCATCTTTATAGTTACATTCTATCCTGTCAATGTATTTAATTTTATTTTTGTATATATAAGCTTTTCTTTCTTTACAATTTTGAGATGTTGTTTCTTCTAACAAACCGACCAAAATACACTCAGGTGATAATGATTGTTCTATTCAGCTGTCTGTTTATATCACTTCCTTTGTTGTTGTTGTTGTTTGTTTCTCTTTTGTTTTTTCTTGTTTTTTAATTTCCATTTTTACAGTTACATTCTATCCTTTCATTGTATTTAATTTTATTTTTGTATGTATACAAGTTTTTCTTTCTTTACAATTTTGGAATCTAGTTTTCTAAAAAACAGACCAAAATACAGACAGAATCCAGCATATTGCTCTAGTCTTCTCACCTGTCTGATTATATTCTTTTTTTCCCCCAGTTTTGGGTCTCTTCTGATTTGTATAGTGTATATTACTCTGGGGTTGTTGTTGCCTTTTTAGTATTTTGTTCTCTCGTTCATTTATTCTTCTCTGGACAGAATGACAAGATGGAAAAACTCACCTCAAAAAAAAGAACAAGAGGCAGTACTGACTGCTAGGTACCTAATCAAATGGACATTAGTAAGATATCAGAACTAGAGTTCAGAATAACGATTATAAAGATACTAGCCGGGCTTGAAAAAAGCATAGAAGACTCTAGAGAATCCCTTTCTGGAGAAATGAAAGAACTAAAATATAACCAAGTTGAAATAAAAAAGGCTACTAATGAGATGCAATCAAAAATGGAGGCTCTAACTGCTAGGATAAAAGAGGCAGAAGAGAGAATTAGTGATATAGAAGACCAAATGATGGAGAATAAAGAAGCTGAGAAAAAGAGAGATAAACAACTACTGGATCACGAGGGGAGAATTCGAGAGATAAGTGATATCATAAAGTGAAACAAATTTAGAATAATTGGGATCCCAGAAGAAGAAGAAAGAGAGAGGGGGGCAGAAGGTATATTGGAGCAAATTATAGTGAGAACTTCCCTAATCTGGGGAAGGAAACAAAGGCATCAAAATCCAGGAGGCACAGAGAAGCCCCCTCAAAATCAATAGAAATAGGTCAACACCCTAAAATCTAATAGTGAAACTTACAAATCTCAGAGACAAAGAGAAAATCCTGAAAGCAGCTTAGGACAAGAGATCTGTAACCTACAAGGGTAGAAACATTAAATTGGCAGCAGACCTATCCACGGAGACCTGACAGGCCAGAAAGGACTGGCAATAATATATTCAGGGTATAAACAAGAAAAATATGCAGCCAAGAATACTTTATCCAGCTAGGATGTCATTCAAAATAAAAGGAGTGATAAAAAGTTTCTGGGACAAACAGAAACTAAAACAATTTGTGATCACCAAACCAGCCCTACAAGAAATATTGAAAGGGGTCCTCTAAGCAAAGAGAGAGTCCAAAAGTAACAGACCAGAAAGAAACAGAGACACTATACAGTAACAGTCACCTTACAGGCAATATAATGGCACTAAATTCATATCTTTCAATAGTTACCCTGAACATAAATGGGCTAAATGCCCCAGTCAAAAGACACAGGGCATCAGATTGGATAAAAAAGCAAGACCCGTTGATATGCTGTCTGCAAGAGACTCAGTTTAGACCCAAAGACACTTCCAGGTTTAAAGTGAGGGGGTGGAAAACCATTTATCATGCTAATGGACATCAAAAGAAAGCTGGGTGGCAATCCTTATATCAGATAAATTAGATTTTAGATCAAAGACTGTAAGAAGAGATGAGGAAGGACGCTATATCATAAAGGGTCTGTCCAAAAAGACCTAACAATTGTAAATATTTATGCCCCTAACATGGGAGCAGCCAATTATATGAGCCAATTAATAACAAAATCAGAGAAACGTATTGATAATAATATAGTAATAGTAGGGGACTTTAACATCCCCCTCACTGGAATTTACAGATCATCTAAGCAGATCAACAAGGAAACAAGGGCTTTGAATGACACACTGAACCAGATGGATTTCACAGATATATTCAGAATATTCCATCCCAAACAACAGAATACACATTCTTCTTGAGTACACATGGAACATTCTCCAGAATAGATCACATCCTGAGTCACAAATCAGGTCTCAACTGGTACCAAAAGACTGGGATCATTCTCTGCATATTTTTGGACCACAGTGCTTTGAAACTGTAACTCAATCACAAGAGGAAAGTTGGAAAGAATTCAAATCCATGGAGACTAAAGAGCATCCTACTAAAGAATGAATGGGTCAGCTGGAGTGGAGGGGGATGGGGGTGGGGTGGTTGGGTATGTGTTGTGGTGAGTGCTGGGTGTTGTGTAGGACTGAAGAATCACAGACCTGTACCCCTGAAACAAATAATACATTATATGTTAATTTTTTTAATGTTTTAAATGTAAAAAAAGAAAAGAACATTTTATTACTTTCTTCTCTGTCTTGTATGCATTTTATTTCATTTTCTCATCTTATTATGGTAGACACTTCCAGTGTGATATTGAATAGGAGGGGTAAGAGGAGACATCTATGCCTTGTTCATAAAAGGAATGGATCTAGTTTCTCATTATTAAGTTTTTTGCATGGCTTTTGTAGATGCTCCTTTGTCAAGTTGAGAAAGTTCCCCTCCATTGCTTGTTATCTGAGAGTTCTTATTATAAATAGGTGTGAGATTTTGTCAAGTGCTTTTTCTGCATCTACTGATGTCATTATATGCTTTTTCTTTTTTTAACCTTTGGTGTGGTAGATTACATTAATTGATTTTTAATGTTGAACCACACTTGCATAAGTGGAATAAATCCCATTTGGCCATGGTATATAATTCTTTTTACACATTGTTGAATTCAAAAGGTTTGCAACTTTACCTGTAATGTCTTTATCTGGTTTTGGTATTAGGGCATCTTTCTCTGTTGTTCTTCTGTTTTCAATTTACTGATTTCTGCTGCAATTTTTTTTCTTCCATTTCCTTTAGGTTTGTATTGCTTTTTTTTCTCTAGTTTTCTAAGGTGGAAGCTTAGAGCATTGATTTTAGATCTTTCTTCTTTTCTAATATATGCATTTAATGCCATACATTTCCCTCTAAGCCTTGCTTTCACTGCAGCTTTCAAATTTTGGTAAGCTGTGTTTTTTTTTCATTTGTTCAAAACATTTTTCATTTTCTTTTCGTTCAAAATATTTTTAAATTTCGGTTGAAATTTTTTTCCTTGACTAATGTGTTATTTAGAAGTGTTTAAGCTCCAAATCTTTGGGGATTTTTCCAGCTATCTTTCTGTTATTGACTTCTAGCTTAATTACATTGTATTTTGAGAGCATATTTTGTATAATTTCTATTTTTTTTAATTTCTTAAGATGTGTTTTATGACCCAGTATATGGTGTGTCATGGTCAATGTTCTATATGAACTTGAGAAGAATGTGTATTCTGCAGTTGTTGGATGAGATATTCTTTAAATGTCAGTTGGATACACTTGATTGATGGTGCTGTTCAGTTATGTCCTTACTGATTTTCTGCCTGCTGGATCTGTCAATTACTGAAAGAGGAGTTTTGAATCTCTAACTATACTTGTGGATTTTTCTATTTCTCCTTGCAGTTCCATATTGTTTAAAAAGACATATTTGTGGCAAAACTAGTTTTTTTTAAAGATTTTATTTATTTATTTGACAGAGATAGAGACAGCCAGCGAGAGAGGGAACACAAGCAGGGGGAGTGGGAGAGGAAGAAGCAGGCTCCCAGCAGAGGAGCCTGATGTGGGGCTCGATCCCATAACGCCGGGATCACGCCCTGAGCCGAAGGCAGATGCTTAACCGCTGTGCCACCCAGGAGCCCCAAAACTAGTTTTTAATTATTTTTTTTAAAGATTTTTATTTATTTATTCGACAGAGATAGAGACAGCCAGCAAGAGAGGGAACACAAGCAGGGGGAGTGGGAGAGGAAGAAGCAGGCTCATAGTGGAGGAGCCTGACGTGGGGCTCGATCCCATAACGCAGGGATCACGCCCTGAGCCGATGGCAGACGCTTAACCGCTGTGCCACCCAGGTGCCCCCCAAAACTAGTTTTTAAAAAGCACAGGAGTGTGAACACAAATGCAAACACAAAATCAGGCCAGTGATTATGTGTAAGCAAGTGGGGATGGGGGAAGGAAAGGCATAGGACATTTCTAAGGTATTGGTAACATTCTGATTCTTGATCTAGGTGATTAGTACACAGGTGTTCATCTTAGTACTATTCTTTAAGTGTGTGTGTGTGTCATATACTCTTTTGTATAAATGAAACATTAGTAATAAAGTTATTAAATAAGTGGTATTTTAAAAGAAACACAAAGAAAACATTCATATATAGAGAACCTCAGAGGTTCATTTTTTAAAACTATTGTCTTGGATGCCATAAAATACCACCACCTGATTGACTAATCTGGGTTTAGAAAAAGTTATCCTTAAAAAAGATACATTTTGTGGTAAAACAAGAAAGCAAAATAGAAGAGATAGTTCTGGGCAGAACTTAAAAGACAGTGGAACATAATAGGGAAGACAGAATGGGCACTCCAAGAGAGAGTAAGAACACAAATAGTTTTGGTAGGCAAACAGGAAGAACACACCTGAAATATAATATGGCAAGTGAAATTAAATGGGAAAAAATATGGAAATTCCCTGAAAATCATTTGGAATAGCTTGAATTTTTTTCCTGGATATAATTAAGGGGCCACCAATGTTTCTAAGCAGAACATGGCAGATTAAATGCATTTATTTATCTCTATTCTCTCCCATTATCTCACTAAGATAGTTGCAAGCCTACAAGGAGAAGCGATGGGAAGGGAAGCAAGAACAGAAAGTAGAAAGCTGAGAGAGAAGTGGTATCTGATGTAGCAGAGCATGAAATTGTGCTAATTAAGAGCTTGCAGAGGGAATTCTAAAGTGATGGGAACCCTCCAGTGTGCCTTCAGTCCTTTCCTCCAGCTCTGCTCCCTGCATATGGAAACCTAACATATATCCTCCTGGCAAGATAGAAGAGGATTTTTCTTTACATTAGCTGATCAGACCTACTTAAAAGATTTGGAGTCAGAAGGGGAGAAGCACAATGGAGCACAGAAGGAGAGAGAAGTATCCCTAAGAACTGACACACAACTTGTTACAACTTCTCTCTTATATATTAAAGGAAAACCGAAGACTACCAGAGAATTACAGAAAACTTCAACATGAACATCAGACTCCTAAATTAATAAAGAGAACAATGGAACTCAGAGGAAACAAAACATAGCAGGGAGCAAAAGAAAAGATCCAAAAAAGCATAAATAACATCTTCCCAGAAATAGAAGATATTATATACATAAAAGAAAACTAAGATGTTATAAGATGGGAAAGAAGTAAAAGAATTTTGAAAAGTGTATAATCACGATGAAAAAAATCAAACACTTGAAAACAAAATGATAGACATGGAAAATTGAAATGCTCAGTATGTCCTGACCAGGCCTTGAGTGTTGGCTCCTTTCTAGGCCTTGTAGATAAACAGTTCTCCATCCAAACAAAAGAGTCACCAATACCTCATTATGTAACTACACATATGTGAGATTGTCATATAGCCAGTGGACAATGTAAAAAATGGCACTGATAATTGTAGAAACTGTACTTGAAAATGATGTTATAGAGTAAGTAGTGTGGCTTGCAAACAGCAGTAATTGCATTGCATTTCATGGTGGCATGGTTTAGGGCACAGAGGTTTGGTGACAACACTACAGCTGCCTAACATGGGTCCCCCTGACCTGCCAGGACCACATTCTGAGTGGGCAGAATGCCATCACCCAAGTATATATACACAGAGGAAAGAGGAAATATGTAATGTTTCAGGAGACATTTACTGAACATCTACAACCTGATGTCTCCTGGATTGCCCTGATGAGAAACTCTCCTTGGAATTTTTCATAACTTCTGAGATACATGGGCAAATCATTATTTTCACAAATTCCTCTGTATGTCCACTCAAAAGATAGACCCAGCCCTGTCAAATTTTAGAATACCAAGAGAAAGCGGGAAGATCCTAAAACTTATAAAAAGGCAACCCATTTAAACAATAACAAGAATCAATGTATCATCTGACTTTTCATTAGGCAACTTTAATACAAAAAGACCGGAGAAAGTGCCCTCAGATTTCTGAAGTCTCTGGCTAGCCAATTTATCCAGCAGGTGTGTAAAATATTTTCAGATACTCAGGGTCTCAAAAATTTCTGTTCATATATACTTTCACAAAGAGGTACTGAAGAATGTGCTTTAGCAAAACAAGAAAGAACAAAACACTGGATCCGGTAAGTGGTGGCTTCAGCCCAAAGAGTAATGAAGTGAAACAAGTACTAGATCACTTCTGCATTTACCACATGGAAAATATTGTGAAGTACCACATTACCTATTGGAACACTTGGGAAACAACAAATTTTCAAAATGAAATAATTTATTAACTCTAGGAGAGATGTCATGAATATATATATGTGTATATGAAAATGTAATTATAGTAAAATAACTGACACAGTAGTAAACAATATTTACATAGTAAAACAATGTAAACACTGTAGATTTCACTAAACACTGTGCTACTGGGAGAAAAGATGTATGGGTAGTTATATTTTATGAGAAATACATCATCTGTCATATAAGCAGCCAATATATAATGTGTAAAAATCTTATGTTAAGAGATGCATAAGAATATTTGAGAGTTTGGAGACACATTGCAGATGAAAGAGTTATAAGAGTCAAGATTATTTTCCTTTGGGAACAAGAGTGAAGAATGAGGAGAAATGGGGCAAAGATAGCATTTTAGTGCTATATGATTTGTTTAGCCCAGATTTACACGGATAAAAGTAAAAAAAATTTTAAAGATGATAAATGTCAACAATGTACAAGATGGAAGAGAGAAGAGAGGGATACAATTTTATTTTCCTATTTTCTATTTTTTTCTTCTTAGGACCTGGCATGTTTTGATACCAATGACATATGATGATGCGCTAAAGGAGATTAAAGGAAATCAAGTGGCTTTTCAAGATTGCTTTATTGCAGATTTTATTTTCCTGCTGACCTTTCCTTTGTTGACAATACCTGAGATTCCTGGATATTTACCAATCTCTTCACCACATGGTAGTCAGTTAATGGCAGCCTGGGCTGCTTGTGTTCCTTCATCTGTTGTTGTGGTAGCCGATATGGAGACCTTTCAAACAAATGATTCATTCCGTACTTGGACCAGAATCAGAGTGCCTCCAAACATTTTGACTGAGGATGAAAGACACAGCGTGTCTGATGTGAGCCTATCACGGGATGGAATATTTTTTCTAATAAATGGTATTCTTTACCTAAAAAGTTTTACTGAGTTCAAAAGACTGGGAATAAGTGAAAATCTTCCTGATAGTGGAATTATTGGCATTACAACAAGAAAATGGTGTTGGGTCAAATATTTATTAAAGGTTAGTAAAAGATTCTGTATATGTATATAACACTTACACATTTAGATATATTTACCATATTATTTAATTCAGTGAAATATGAGAGTATACTATACAGCTTTTTTGCAGAGTTATTTTATTTATGGTTGTAAATAAGTCCATCTTCCTACCTAACTTTTCAGAGGCCTCTTTATAGAGATACATTTCCAATAAAAGAAATAAAATAAATTTTGTATATTTTTATGCAGAGTCATTTAGCCATATTGTAAGAGTTTTGTTTTACCTTGACTTGGGCAAAAGGTCCAAAAAATTATTTTCCCCAAACAAAGATTCTATGTGCTCTCAAAAATGAATTAACTCCTCTTTTTTGACAATATAATGAATAAAATAGCCTAAAGCTATTCCATTACAAAACACCTAAGATGTATAAAAACTTTAAACCTTTTTTAAAGCATATAGCTGGACCTGTATGGAAGTAGGGGAAATCCTGAGAGGAATGGGGTAGTCCTGGATCACTAATCCAGAGGCATAAACCAATTCCAAAATCTCAGCTGCTGTAAGCCCATGTGCTGATCTTAGATATTTAGACTTTTGGTGCTTGGACACAAGACCTTGGGCCTGAACAAGGTAGGGCATCTGATAATAATTTTTTCATAAAACAAGAACCTTCAAAAATTTTCCTGACATAATTAAATCTATCTCAGCTTAAACTCTTAGAAGGGAGAAAAGTCTGTCTTTAGAATTTGTGATCAGAAACCAGCCCACATGGACTTTGGGGCCCAGATTCCCAGAACCTGTGTAGTTCAAAAAATGTTAAGGCTAGCACCAAGCATAAGTAAACACAATAATTTCTGGAGAAATAAACCCTCAAGTCAGGCTTTGAAAATTTCCCACAGATAACATTCTGACAAAATTGAGCTCACAGTAAAAAATGACAAAACACACAAAGAATCAAGATGCCATGGGAGTCAGCAGAAACAATAAAGAGTAGAATCATTCCTGCAAGGACATTAGGTATTGGATTTGACAAAATATAAAGTATCTTTAATAGATGTAAATAAATGGAAAACAGGGAAAAAGGAATCTACCAAATGGCAAGGCAATTAGTAAAACTAAAAGCAAGAAAGTCATTACTATAAAATTTAGGATGGTGGTTATGCTGGAAAGGAAAAACATAGTGACTGGGAGAGAGCATGGGTGGCATTTGGGAGTTCTGATGATATTCTGTTTCTAAATCTCCAAGGTCATTACAAAGACTTCTGCTTTGTCACAGATCTTCCAGCTGTGTATTTTTCTAGTCATTCTATTTTCTGTATGTGGATTGTATTTCAAAATTTTTCATATATAAAAATAAATGTTAAAATATTACATTTTAAGTAATAAGCTTAGGTAAAACTAATGAAAATTGAAATGTAAAATTCAATGGACAGCTCAAATTGAAGATTAGATCCAACGATGATAACTAATGCATTGGAAATTAGATAAGATGAAATTAAACAAAATAAAAGACTGAGAGAAAAAAATGGAAAACAAGAAAAAAAGAATAAGGGAGAGAAAAGAAAGAATGGAAAAGAGAATATCCAACATATATCTAATCAGCATTCCAAAATGAAAGACTAGAAAGATGGGAAAGAACTGAGAATTTTTCAGACTTAAAGAAAGATATCAATTCTCAGTCCAGAAATACTAATAAATGCCAATTGATATGGTAAAAAATAAAACCCACTTAGCACAAAATAATGAAATTGCACAGTCACAAATTGCATGTTAGTCAAAGACTAATGAGATATTAAAAGTATCCAGACAGAAAAGACAAATTACAAGCAAGGCAATAAAATAATTAGGACCAGTGGAAGCCAGAAGATAGTAAAATACTCAAGTAACTGAAATAAAATTATTGTCAACCTAAACTTATATACATTCAAAGAAACAATCCTCAAGAACAAGAATGCTTAAACTATTTTAAAGAATCAAAACCAGGTATTTTAAATATAAATAGAATAACTGCATTGAAAACTTATTAGTTGTGCTCAATAGCAAAATGGAGATGACATGACAGAGGAAACAGCCAAGAAAACTGAAGTTACATCAATAAAAATTTTCCAATCTAAACAATAGAAAAAATTGTCAAATTGAACCAAGTCTGGGGCACCTGGAGGTCCAGTTGGTTAAGTGTCCAACTCTTGATTTTTAGCTAAGGTCTGATCTCAGGGTCATGAGATCAGGCCCCATGTCAGGCCCCATGCTCAGCACAGCATCTGCTTGAGACTCTCTTTTCCTCTCCCTCTGCCCCCATGCTCTCTCTCTCTCCCTCTCTAAAATAAATATATAAATCTTTTTAAAAAATTAAACCAAGTCTTAGAGACCTGTGGGACGATACCAAAAGGTCTAGCATTCATGTCATTGAAGTCTTAAGAAGGAGAGGAGAAGGAGTATCATGTAGAAAAAATATTAGAAACTTCCCATATTTGGCAAAAGATATAAACTTATGGGGTCATGAAACTCAGCAAACTCCAAACAAGATAACTGCAAAGAAATTCATAAACTACTGAAAACCAAAGGGGAAAAAAACTGGAAAGCACCCGGAGAAAAATGACATATCATATTAGGGGAACAATGATCCAAGTGATGGCAGATTTCTCATTAGGGGCCATAGGTGACAGGAGGCAATGAAGTAATATTAAATGCTGAAGGAAAAGAGTTCTATTTCTAGACAAAAATGTCGTTTAGGAATTGAGAAAAATAAAGACATTTTTAGATGAAAGAAAACTAAGAGAATTTGTTACCAGCAGACCTGTTCTTAAAGAAATAAATGCCTAATGAAGCTTATCAGGTGGGAAGGAAATGGAAAATTTAAAAAGTCAGGAATCAATAAAGAACAATAGAAATGGTACTTAAATGGGTAAATATAATAGATTATTTTTAAACCCTTAAGTTCCTTAAGTTAGGTATGACAGTAACTATGTATAAAAGCAAAACTTAAAACATAAATATTTTCTGGTGGGGCTTTTAATGTATCTTGACATAGGACAATTACCACATAAATGAGGAGGGATAAAGGAACCTATGGAGTAGTGAGGTTTCTTTATTCCACTTGAAATGTTAAAGTATTAATTCTAAGTAGGTTGTGAAAAGTAAGGGCACAAATTGTAACCCCTAGAGCACCACTAAAAAAGTATATGATCAATATATAAATTAAAATGGAATACTAAAAATATTTTTTTCAAAAAATCCAAAAGAAGGCAGAAAAGGGAAACACTGGAACAAAAACAGAGGATACAAATTAAATAATAAAATGGTAGAGCTAGATAGAAACATATCAATAATTTCATTATATTTAAATGGCTAGAGTACTAATTAAAAGGCATCAATTGGGGGCGCCTGGGTGGCACAGCGGTTAAGCGCCTGCCTTCGGCTCAGGGCATGATCCCGGCGTTCTGGGATCGAGCCCCACATCGGGCTCCTCCGCTGGGAGCCTGCTTCTTCCTCTCCCACTCCCCCTGCTTGTGTCCCCTCTCTCTCTGGCTGTCTCTATCTCTGTCAAATAAATAAATAAAATCTTTAAAAAAAAAAAAGGCATCAATTGTCAAAGTGGATTTTTTTTTAAGTTTTTGGTGTTCCAGTTAGGTGGGGGGTGCCTGGATGACTCAGTCAGTTGGGTATCCAACTCTTGATCTTGGCTCAGGTCTCGATCTCAGGGTCCTGAGTTCCAGCCCCAGGTTGCATTCCATGCTAGGTGTGGAGCCTACTTAAGTTCCAATTAGTTAACATACAGTGGGATATTAGTTTCAGGTGTGCAATATAGTGATTCAACCCTTCCATACAACACCTGATGTTCATCACAAATGCATTCCTTAATTTCCATCACCTATTTCACCCATTTCTCCACTCACATCCCCTCTGATAACCATCAGTTTGTTCTCTATAGTTAAGAGTCCATTTCTTGGTTTGCCTCTCTCTCTCTCTCTTTTCTTTCCCTTTGCTCATTTGTTTTGTTTCTTGAAATCCACATATGAGTGAAATCATATGGTTTTTGTCTTTCTCTAACTAATTTCACTTAGCATAATACTCTCTAGCTGCATCCAGGTCATTGCAAATGGCAAGATTTCATTCTTTTTTATGGCTGAGTAATGTTCCATTTCCATTGTGTGTGTGTGTGTGTGTGTGTGTGTGTGTGTGTGTGTGTGTGTGTATGCCACAAATTCTTTATCCATTCATCAGTCATAAGACTCAACACCTAAAAAAATGAATAATCCAATTTAAAAATGGGCAGAAGACAGGAATAGACATTTTTCCAAAGAAGACATACAGATGGCCAACAGACACCTAAAAAGATGTTCAACATCACTGATCATCAGGGAAATACAAATCAAAACTGCCCTGACATATCATCTCACACCTGTCAGAATGGCTAAAATAACACAAGAAACAACAGGTGTTGAGCAAGGATGTGGAGAAAGGGGAACCCTCTTGCACTGTTGGTGGGAATGCAAACTGGTGCAGCCACTCTGGAAAATAGTATGGAGGTTCCCCAAAAAGTTAAAAATAGAACTACCCTATGATCCAACAATTTCACTACTGGGTATTTACCCAAAGAATACAAGAACACTAATTCAAAGGGATACATGTACCCCAATGTTTACAGCAGCATTATCTACGATAGCCAAATTTTGGAAACAGCCCAAGTGTCCATCGACTGATGAATGGATAAATTGGACTTTTTAAAAAAGACCAAACTATATACATTCTATAAGAAATTAATTTTAAATAAAATGATGCAGTTGAATTAAAAGTAAAATATTGGAAAAGGCTATGGAAACACTAACAGAAAGATAGGGCTCCTGGGTGGCTCAGTCAGTTAAGTGCCTGCCTTCAGCTCAGGTCATGATCCCAGGGTCCTGGGATCAAGTCCTGCGTTGGGCCCCCTGCTCAGCAGGGAGTCTGCTTCTCCCTCTCCCTCTGCCCCCCCCATCATGTTCCCTCTCTCCCTCTCTCTCTCTCTCTCAAATAAATAAAATCTTTTAAAAAATAAAAATAGAATGGCTTTATTAATATTAAGTAAGCTGGGAAAACAATCAGGGATAAAGAGGGACATTATATAATGATTTAAGAATCAATTCATCAAGAAGATGTAACAATCCTAAATGTGATACACCTAACAACAAATCTTCAAAATACAAGAACCAAAATTAATTGAATGGAAAAAAGAAATAGATAAACCTACAAATTTTTTGGAAGATTTCCACACTCCTTCTTCAGGAAGAGATAAAACAAACACAAAATCCCAAGGATGTACGAAGGAACAACAGCAGGGGTCAGAAAATTATTGCTCATCAGTCAAATCCACTCTGCCACCTTTTTTTGTAAATGGTTTTATTGGAACACAGCCATGCTCATTTGTTTATGTATTATCTCTGCCTGCTTTTGCACTACAACAGCACTGATGAAAATTTCCAACAGAGACTGTGGCTCAAAACCTAAAATATTTACTATATGGCCCTTTTCAGAAAAAGTTTGCTGACCCCTGAGTAATACTATCACAAACTTGATCTCATAGTACATTTGTAGAATATACTCCACCAATCAACAGCAGAAAGCACATTCTTTTCAAGTAGACATGGAATATTAACCAAGATAGACTATATTTTAGAACATAAAACAAACTTTAACATATTTTAAAAAATAGAAGTCAAAGTATGTTCTCTGATCTTAACAAACTAGAAATCAGTTTTTTTAAAAAGATATGTAGAAACCCTCAGCTGTTTAAAATTTTACAAAAACACATCTAAATAACCCGTTGGGTAAAAATAGTTCCAAGGCAATTAGAAATAATATTTGACTGAAAATCAAAATACAACATATTAAAACTGTATCAAAACTGATGGAATTAAAAGAGGAACAAATCCATAATTACAGTTGAAAATAGAATAGCAGAAAATAGGCAAGGGTATAGAAGAACTGAGCAGCTGGCTGAATATGATTAAAATGTATAGAACATTCTACCCAACAACAGTGGAATACAAATTCTTGGCAAGTGTTCATGGAACATTTATCAAGACAGACCATATATGGAGTCACTAAATGAACCTCAACAAATTTGAAAGAATTTAAATCATCTAAAGAATGTTCTCTAACCACAATGGAATTAAACTAGAAGTCAATAACAGAAATGTATCTGGAAATACCCCAATTCTTGGAAATTAAACAATACACCTCTAAATGATTTGTGTTAAATAGGACATTTCAAGGGAATTTAGAAAGTCTTTTAACTGAATGAAAATAAGAGTATAAGGTATCAAATTCTATGGAATGCTGCTAAAGCAGTTCTTAGAGGGAAATTTATAGCATTAAATTCTATTAGAAACATACTTCTGGTCAAGATAAAGTTAAAAAGCAGGGACTATATATTTACCTTCCTACATGATACACAAAAACAAAAAACTGAACAAAATGTATGAAACAATGCCTCTCAAGACATTGTAAATCAAGATGAGACCTGCAATTGTCCCAGATTAACATCCTGAGAAAGTTCCCAGATTATGGAACAAGGACATGGGAAACTCAGGCAGAGTTTAGGAGATTCCCTGAGTTCAGGAAGTGGAGCTGACAGGAGAGAACAAGTGGTTGGAGTTTGCAAAGCAGAATATCAGAGATGAAAGAGTTGCACACAGAATTCCAGAGATGTGCAAAGGGTTCCCCTCACATATTTCAGCAGAGTACTAATAAGTGTATGTATGTGGGGAAACTGTCCAGTCTAGGGAAAAGGATGACTGAAGGGACTAGGGAGTAGAATTGGCAATTTACACAGGGATGGGAATAGTACCTCTTCTAACCACCCAAATTGAAAACGCTCATAGTGATTCATGGGGGATTAGGTAGAGTGTTCTAAAAGTCTTGCCTCAGTACTGAGGAATAAATATCACCAGACTAAATGCTTCTCTGGTCCTATCTAACAAATCTTAAAAACAAGACCCAAAAGTTACTGTTTCCCAGTAACTTAATTAAATCTCAGAACAAAACTGAAGAGTATTTATAAAAAATATTCAGCTCTCAACAAGGTAAGAGTCACAATTTCTGTCCCCAATCAAAAATAGCAGGCATTGGGAGAAAGCAAAGGGGAAAAAAGAGAGAGGCAAACCAAGAAACAAACGCTTAACTGCAGAGAACACACTGGTGGTCACCAGAGGGCAGGTGGGGGGGGAGGATGGGTGAAATAGGTGATGGGGATTAAGGAGCACCAGGTGATGTGTGCAAGTGTGCACCTGAAGCTAATATTACACTGTACATTAACTGACTGGAATTTAAATTAAAACTTTAAAAAAATCATACCACATACACATACCGTGGACACCACACATACACCACACACATAGAGAGACTAAAAAATGTTACTAAGTGAAATAAAAGACTTAAATGGAGAGATTGGTTCATGGGTGAGAAGACTCTATACTGTTCAGATGTCTATGCTTGAGAAATTCAGCCACATCATAACAACCCCAGTGGGCAGCCATTATTCATGTCATTGTTCTCATATATAAATAGAAATTGAGAAGCTGATTCTAAAAGTCGTATGGAAATTCAAGATAGAACAAAAAATGACAGATATCTAAAAATAAACGCCACTAAAAGTGTATAAGATCTTGGTTGAGATAAAAATAAAATATTATCAAAAATATTAATGAAGATCTGCATAGATAGCTATATCAAGTTCATGGATTCGAATACAGAATATTATAAGCTTTTCAGTTCTTCCCAGATTTATCTATACATTTGATGCAATTCTAATCAAAATCGCAATGTTACTTTGTGGAGCTCAATACACTGATTTTAAAATGTATGAGAAGGGGCGCCTGGGGGGCACAGTGGTTAAGCGTCTGCCTTCAGCTCAGGGCGTGATCCCGGCGTTATGGGATCGAGCCCCACGTCAGGCTCCTCCACTGTGAGCCTGCTTCTTCCTCTCCCACTCCCCCTGCTTGTGTTCCCTCTCTCGCTGGCTGTCTCTCTCTCTCTGTCAAATAAAATAAAATCTTTAAAAAAAATAAAAATAAAAAAATAAAATGTATGAGAAAGAGTAAAGAGCTGAGGTTTGGAAGGGGGTGGAGTAGCAAAGTATTTCTTCTATCACATATCAAACTTTTTTATAAAGCCATAGTAATTAAGACATAAAATATTTAAAGCAGCTTTTTTCATTTAGTTCCATATCTCACCAACTTTTGGTGTGTTCAGTCTTTTACTATTTGAACTCTTTTAGAGGGTATGCGCTAGCTTTCTTGTGTTTCACGCTTATATGGTGTATGGTTGTTTTTGATCATTTTACTATCAATCTGTCTGTGGCTTTATATTTCTTATAAACTGCAGTCTTGCTTCTTCTCCAGTGTGACAATGTGCCTTAAAGTTATAGTATTCAGTCCACTTAGATTTAATATAACTATTGCTATGGTTGGAGTTAGGTCTACCATCTTGGTATTTGTTTTCAATCAACTTCACTTGTTCTTTTGTTTCTCTTTTCTTGTCTTCTGAATGAATCATGCATTTTTCAGTATCTATGTTTTCTATTGTGTTGATTCTTTTTTATTCAAAACTATTTTTTAATGGTTGCACTTGGCTATACAATAATCATCTTTAATTTATCAGAGTCTCATTTCAAATATATACTTCACAACAGTGTTAAGAAATTTATACCTGTATGATTTCATTTATACCCCACCCACCTTTTGTACTCTTATCTCATATTTTACTTCTAAATATGCTATAAATCTCAAAATGCATTGTTAACATTCTTGCTTTAAAAAGTCAGTTGTCATATGAGGCACCTGGGTGGTACAGTCAGTTAAATGTTAGACTCTTGGTTTTGGCTTATAATCTTAGGGTCATGAGATCAAGCCCCGAGTCAGGCTCCCCACTCAACGTGGAGTCAGCTTGAGATTCTCTCCCTCTGCCCCTACCCCTCCTGCTCATGCTTTCTCTCTCTCTCTCTCTCAAATAAATAAATCTTTTTTAAAAAGTCAATTGTCATAAAGATATATAGGTATATAAATATCAACTGATAACAAAATAAGTCATATATATATGTGTGTGTGTGTGTGTGTATACACACACACACACACACACACACCCCTCCTGGGTATGCTTTATTTCTGTTTGCATATCCAGAGTTCTTCCTGAACTCATTTCCATTCAGCCTGAAGAATGTCTTTGAATTTTCTTCTATAACAAGTTTTCTTGGCATTTGTCTGTATAAAAGTGTCTTTATTTTTTCCCTTCATTTTTGAGGGACATTTTTCACTGAATACAGAATTATAGGATGACAGCTGGTTTTTGTTGTTTTTAAAGTAATTTATAAAAACATCGTTCCATTATCTTATGGCCTCTTAACCATTTGGGATAAGAAGTCAGCCATTATTCATGTCATTGTTCTCATATAAACAATGTATCTTTTTATCTGTAGCTGCTTTTAGAATTTGCTCTTTATCTTCGGTTTTCAGCACTTTTATTATGTGATTAGGTGTGATTTCCTTTGTATGTATCCAGTTTGTGGTTCGGCTGAGCTTCTTGGGTTTCTGGGATAATGTCATTCATTAATTTAGTGGTGTTCTTGGACTTTATCTCTTCATATATTTCTTCTGCACCATTCTGTTCTTCCTTTCCTTCTAGGAGTTTAAAAACACATAGATGATACTGTTTGATATTGTCCCTCAGATCTCAGACAATCTATTCATTTTCTTTTTACCCTACTTCTTTCTCTGTATTTCAGTTTGTATATGAAACTGTCTTCAAGTTATCTACTCTGCTTTTCCCACTTTACTCTTGAATCCATCAAATAATTTTTTTATTCCTGATACCGTATTTTTTATATCTAGCATTTTCATTTCTTTTTTATCATTTACATATCTCAGCTGAAATTCCCCATCTCTGCCCTCATGTTGCCCATCTTTTCCTCTAGGTCCTTCAACATTTTTATGAGTTGTTTTCTCTTTAGCCATGCTTGGGCTCTTAGCACTGATAAGGCTCCAGAGATCTCTTCGTACTTTACAACTGACCACCACCTTTCCAAACCTGGGGAGAGCTGTCTCTGCTCTACAGCTTTTTCATCACCGAGGGATTCTTTCCTCTCTCATCTTGCTCTGGCTTTTCATGCTTTGGGAGATATCTCTATCTCTCTCTCTTGCTTCCCTGTCCCCAGTCATGGCAGGGAAACTGCTTTACACTCTGTGAAGGCCAACCATGTGTCAGAGGGAGAGTTTCCCTCAGCTCTCTTACCCACTCCCAGCCTATGGTAGCTGAGAACCCAGAATGCAGATGGATTTCTCTCAACTTGGCTGCCTTACTGCCTGCCCCCTCCTGTCTTCAGAGGATTACTGCTTTATATTTGAGGCCTGAATGCCTCAAGGGGATCTATCAGTTCCCCTGCCTTGTCCCAAAACCTTTGGCTTACTTCCCGCAAGCACTTTAGTGAAGATCTATGGGAAAGTTTGTGGGTGGGTAAAAACTCATTCCTTGGAATTCCCATCTGTCATATTTATGATGGATTCCCATCCCTCTGCCAAAAATAAGAATAATTATGGGTCTTTTCTATGAATGGCTCATCGTTTTGTTTCTAATGTATTTCCTCTTTGAGGATCGTCTCACACTCATTTAAAGCAACATAAGCTCTAGACTTTAAACTGAATCTTCATTTGAAAAAAATGGCTTTTTACTGAAATGACTCTTAACCCATTAGTCTGTTTCTTTGGTTACCAGTTTGAGATCTGTCTACATCCTGTTTGAGTATATCCAATACTAAATATTTGTACATTACATAAAGAGACAAGATGTGCCCAAGAGACTCCTTTTGGTCATCATGAACATAGAAGTTACATGTTAAGTAAAAATCTCTAAGAATTAGAAACAGTTGGGAAGGAGAGACAGGGAAGAAGGGGGACCCCTTGGTGCTCTAAATGAAATTAGGCCCACTGAATTTCAAACATAACAGTCTCTCAGTGGCCTTCCTCTCTAACAGTCTGTGTTCATAAAAGGGTGGTATTGATTTGTCTAAGGTTTTCAGTTATGTATTCTCTTTATCTCATATCCAAGGAAACCATAATTCCAAAAATAACTTAATGTTTGAAGTGTCTTTATATCTTGACAGTAGTGAACATGGAAGGGGCACTTGTGGCCAGAGTGGAAAAATACATAAGAAAAGAGAAGGCTGATATTCTCTGAGGGTCAATTTAAAAGGGAATTAAGATGAATTATTTCTACAGATAGAAAAAAATATGTCAAAGAATAAAATTACTGAAATAATTTATATTTATGAATACATATATTTCTATGTAATATATCTCAATGCCTAGAGTATTATTCAGAAATTCACTAAAAGTTAAACCTTAGTAGTTACTACATTTTAAATATAGCAAATTAGCATACCAGAATTGTTAAGACTATCCCTAAAACCAAAGCTCTTCTAATTATTTTCAATTTTGTTATAGGGTAATAGAAGAAGTAGCATGGCAATATGGACAAAAAATGAAGTTTATCTTGGATATATTTTTCTTAAATTTGTCAAAATAATAACTACTGAAAAACTGAAAAATCTTCTAAATATATCATCAGCTGCTACGCTGACTATACACAATGTCGAGTATCCAGGACACCCTTTGGAACTCGCCTTATTCTTAAATTACTGCAATACGTGTAACGTCAATAAAACGATTTACTTGGTAATATACAACGAAGATACAAAACAGTGGATGTCCCAAGACTTTGCATTAGATGTCTCTATTGACAGTTTTTTAACTCCACATTTTATATATGGAGCGCTGCCAGATTTTATACTACAGGACAAACACAGAATCTACTATTGTTATCACAATTTCACCGAGACTGGAGTTGTACAAACACCCACAGAATTTGGAAATCTATCAAGATTATCACATAACAGCAGTATTCATGCTATCTTCATGGGTGAGGCATTCTCATTATGTAAAAATTATTCTAGATTTTATAGTAGACATCTTCCTTATGAAGATGTAGCAATTATAAATGCAATCATATAGGATGCTTTTGGTAGGTAAAGGTGTACTTTTTGCCACCTAAAAATGGATCTCTTTTAAGTTCTACTAAGGTTAACTATGATCTCACATAGGAAATGGCAAACTCAAGTTTTGGGTTTTTCCCATAGATTCGTTTTGATCACTCAGCAGATACTAAGTAACCTACATTTGCATTTTCAGCGTAAGAGGTGATATGGTGTTGTCTTCATTTCCTAGGGCTCCCTAGGGCTACCACAAACGGGATAACTTAAAACAACAGAAATTTATTGTCTCAGTTTTGGAGACTAGAAGTCCCCATTCAGGGTGTCAGCAATGCCATGTTCCCTCTGAAACCTGAAGGGGGGCTCTTTCATTGCTTCTGCCTAGCCTCTGGTGGCTTGCGGGCAAACCTTGCCTTTCCTTGGCTTGCAGCTACATCATTCCAAGCTCTGCCTTCATCACGACACAGCATTCTCCCTGTGTCCTCACATGCCATTTTGTTGCAAGGACACAGGGCCCACCCTACTACGGTAGGAGCTCATCTTAACTAATTACCTCTGTAATGATCCTATTTCCAAATAAGGTTGCATTCTGAAGTAGTGTTGGGAATTAGAATGTCAACATCTTTCCCGAGGGGACACAATTCAACCTATAGCAGGTGTTGTACAGTTGAATGGACCTGTATTCGCATCCATGAGCAAGTCATTGAACCTTTGCAAGTCTCATTTCCTAATCTAGAATATAAGGTGGCTGTGTCGATTGGGTAGGGATTGTAAGTAAAATGCTTGGAATAAAACTGGACATGTGGTAAACCTTCAGCTAATAGTAGTTATTCTGAATCTTATTATTCCCGAGATAGTATACTAAACATTATAGGCAATGCAAAGAAATAGGAAGTTCGATCCTCATAAAGTCTGATTAGGAGATAGCCCTAACCATGGAATTTAAAGGAAATGTCACTGTAATTCGAAATGTCTTTTTTTTTTTTAAGATTTTATTTATTATTAATTAGTGATAGAGCATGAGCAGGGGGAGGAGCAGAGGGAGAGGAACAAGCAGACTCCCCAGAGCCCAACTCGGGGCTCAATCCCACAACCCTAGGATTATGACCTGAGCTGAAATCAAGAGTCAGACACTTATCTGACTGAGCCACGCAGGCTCCCCTTGTAATGTCTTTCTTGATACCTATCACCCAGCAACTCCCAACCAGTTGATTTTTATGCTCCCCTTTACAACAAAACTCTAAAAAATATTACCTAATTTCACTTTTTTTGTCCTTCCTCCCTTTCTCTTGAAGCCACTCTAATCAAATATTCCATGGAGAGTGCTCATGTCAAGGGTCTTAATGACCTCCACTTTGCTAACCCAGTGGCCAATTTTCAGCCATCCTCCATGAGCTGACATTCAGCAGGGCCTGATTTTTCCCCCGCAAAGATTTTATTTATTTATTTGTCAGAGAGAGAGAGAGCACAAGCAGGGGGAGCGGCAGGCAGAAAAAGAGGGAGACACAGGCTCCCGGCTGAGCAGAGAGCCCGACACGGGGATCATGACCTGAGCCAAAGGCAGACGCTTAATGGCTGAGCCACCCAGGCACGGCTTCCCATTTTAATTTTTAGACTGCTTATCATCTGCAATACGATTCCCTTTCTTATTTATAATATTGTCTGTACCCCACCCCTTATTACTTTGGCTTGCAAGATGCTGTTTCTTATTTTTATGGTTTTTTTGGTTTTGTTTTCTTTTCCTTTGAAAGGAACTCTTGGCTTGTTTATCAAATCTACTTTCTATTTAATTCCTTAATTTCTGCTTCTGTCGTTCTTGGTTCTTCACTTGTGCTTTCTTCTTGTAACTTTGTTGTCTGGTGCCTGTTTCTGATTAGTTCATTTACTTTCAGTCATGTTTCCTAAGCATTTAAAACTACAAAGAAACATAAGGCTATAAATTTTTCTCACTAGGGCTTTAGCTACATCCACAAACCTTTATATAGAGTGTTTTTAATCTCATTATTTTAAAATCATTCCCAATTTTCATCTTAACTTCACATTTAACCCAAAGTTCGTTTAGTAACGTTTTAATGAGCGGGGCGCCTCCATGGCTCAGTGGGTTCAGCCTCCAACTCTTGATTTCTGCTCAGGTTGTGATCTCTGGGTCCTGAAATCCAGCCCTGCATCCAGCTCCCCATTCAGCGGGAGTCAGCTTATCTCCCTCTCTCTCTGCCCCTCTCCTCCTCACGCTCTCTCTCTCTAAAATAAATATATAAATCTTAAAAAAAAATAATGTTTTCATGAGCAGCGTGACAGGCGGAAGAGAGAGTGCTGTAAAGCACAGAGAAGGGACATCTAATCCAGAGTTATGAGATTAGGAAAGTCCGCACAGAGGAAATGCCTTCTAAACAGAACAAGAACAGGAAGAGGGTGCATATTAGGAAAATCAGATCAGTGGTCAGGATGGGGGCTGAAGTAGCGAAGACCTGGAGGTGGGAGAGAACAGGGCAAGTCTGTGGAACTTGTTGTGTATGACTAGGTAGCATGTGGGCCCAAACGTGGCAACAGACAAGGCTGGCCGAAGAAGACAGGACTGCGTCACCACGTCACCTGGACATTATATAAAATCCAACAGCAATGTATATTTTTTGTTTTGTGAGGTTTTAAATTTTATGTATCATAGTACTGTGTGTATCCTGCAACTACTTCTTTTCTCCATGAACATCCAGATAGATTTTGTTAGGTCATCCACCTGCATTTTTCTCTCCTTCCACCTGGTGAAGTTTCTAGAAACTCACACAGAAAGTACAGCAGGCCAAGCATTTGGTAAGCCTGGAAGGAGGCAAAGAAAACAAAATTAGATTTTTAAAGTAAGTTATATGAGAAAATTACCTCGTCACCGTGTTGCCCAAAGTACCTTAGTGCCTTAGTCCACCCGCGCAGACCACAGAACTTGCCAAGTTACGGACACGTCAGTGCTGGCGTTTGATGCCCTGTGCTTGTTGCCTCAGCAGTAAGGGCATCCCACCCTTGCAGTTATACTGAAACACTCTGGAAAATACTCCGAGCTGAATATGAACGTTACGGATCAATTTAACAATTTCACCAGCGTTACCATATTGTTGAATTCCTACTGACAACATTATCACTATATGAGAGCTTAAGGTTGTAAGGACATGTATGTGGACAGTGATGTGTTATTAAACTATTCTGATTCTAAAAACAATTGACATTTCTGATTGAGGAGTTGTACTAGAATATAATTTATAGGAATTTGTGAAAATGCCACTTATTTATTTTAAATTTCAAATGTAAGATGCATAATCACAATACAATCTGAACCTTCTTCACTCTATGAATTGACCTTCCTCCTTTTAGTCAGTCCCCTTAAAGGGTTGTTTTTGTTTAAATTAGGGAAAGTATATCCCCTAGAAGCTATACACAGAGAATGTCGTGTCTGGAAAGAAACCTATGAAATCAACTAGTCCAACTGTTCATTTTACAGATACAGCTACAGAACCAAAGAATTTAAGAGACTGATTGTCTATGAACGTCTGTGACTTAGGCATAATACTCTGTTAAGGGAAGGAAGTTGGTTATTACTTATAGAGTGAGTCTGAAGAGGTACCAGCACACACACGCGTGCACACACACACACACACACACACACACACACGTCCATTCCTTTATCCCGATTATATTAGTCAGCTACAGCTACCATAGCCACATATCATGGGCTACATGGCTTAAACAATAGAAATTTACGTTCTCACAGTTCCGCAGCCTAGAAGTCCAAGATCAAGGTAATATCAAGTTTGGTTTCTGGGGAGGACCCTCTTCCTGGCTTGCAGACTTGGCCACCTTCTTACTGTGTCCTCCCGTGGCCTTTCCCCTGCCTGTATGGAGAGAGAGATCTTATGTCTTCCTCCTCTTACGAGAATACCAGTCATATTGGACTAGGGCCCCACCTTTATGACCTCGTTTAACCTTCATTACCTCCTGAAAGACATTATCACCAAATACAGTCACAATGCAAGCTGGGATTTCCACCTATCCATTGGGGGGGGGGGGGACACAATTCCATCCATAGCACAATGCTTCCTAATAATACTACTCCTGTCATGCCTATGCTCATTATTGTGTAGTGCACTAATTCCAGCCTTTTTATATAAGTGATGTCATCTATGAAGCTGATATCAAAAGTCCAAGAAGAAATAGATCCAGGAAAATAATCGCTCTACCCTGAAGTGGGAGAGAAGCTCTCCAGCATCATGTAAAATTGCAGGTTTGTGC
Organism: Ursus americanus; assembly: GCF_024610735.1. NCBI lineage: Eukaryota > Metazoa > Chordata > Mammalia > Carnivora > Ursidae > Ursus > Ursus americanus. The sequence goes on along the minus strand of NC_142128.1, from coordinate 103,311,311 downwards.
CTGCACGCTCTTATTTTCTCAACACAGATAAATCCCTCATTGCTATGAAAGAAATTATTTTGGTTAAAAGTGCATGGATTTATGGTTACTTAGAATAACACAAACTTTTCTCCTTCTTTTCCAGATTATTTTGGAAACGTTGTGGTAAAAATGGAAAATAACATCATGTTTTATTTCAAGATCAATATTAAAGATGCAATAAAACTACATTCATGGACAAATAGCATAACGAAGTCATTCTTTTTATTGAGTTCATCTGCTCAGATATATTTCATATATGTTTTTGAAAATGGCACAGTCCAGCCACGAGAATATCCTTTAAAACTGGAATCACAAAGTGCAAATTTCAACACAAAAGAAAAATGCCCCTACATGGCATTTCATAATAATATTTTTCATGTTTTTTACTTTTTGGACAAGGGACAGAACCTGTCCATTTGGGCTCAAATAGTCTATCCAGAAAATGTTGGTCTGTATATTGTTGTGGAATCATACGGCCCAAATATATTACAAGAGAAAGAGCAGGTTCACTATGAAATTGCCCTAGGATACTGCACTAAAACCGTGGTAAGTTAATATTTTAAAATTTATTCATTTGATTGTAATAAATGTAAAATTAAAATATTTACATTTTTTATCCTATCATGAAAAATAGATTATCTAGCATCATCGGTAACATTCAATCAAGTTTTCTGATAGCAAACATTTATCCTTAGTTTTATGATATCTTGACTCATGTTGCAGTAATTTCGGTTAGCTGATTGCGGAACAATGTTTAATTTGAAAAGAAATTGAAACTGTCTTCATCTCTTATAAATTATATATATACATATATATATAAACATTTTTAAAAAACAGATTTTCCTTCTAGGTTTAGCTTGGAAAATGTTGAGAAACGTGCAAGTTTTTAATAAATAGTAATATGATAAGCCATTAGCTCCTGAGCCACAATTTTCACTTTCAACATCCAAGGCAAATATCTTTGCCACCTAAAAGCACCTTCCTGCAGAACTCTTTGATAGTTAATTGTGTTATTTGCTTCCTTTGTTTTTTTTTAACGCATGGCTTTGTGTAGACTTCTCTCTGCTCTCTGTTGTACCATAACACCACCCCAAAACCTGAGGCTTCAAACAGCACCCAATTCTATTTGTCAACAATTTGGGTTGTGAGTAGCTGGGCGATAGTGCTGCTTTCATCTGTCTGGGTCCATTCATGAGGTGGTCATCTGGTAGCTTGTCCGGGACAACGTGATCTAAGATGGCCTCAGTCACACATCAAGTGGTTGGTGCGCGCACTGGCTTGTGTGAATAAGGGGCCTCAGCTGAGCACTTGTCTCTGACCCATGTGGCCGCTATCGTCCAGGCCAGAGCTAGCTTTTTCCCAAGAGAGTCTCAGGGCAGTATTCCAAGACAGTGCGTGCAGGTTCCAGAAGGCCTCTTGTGGCCTACGTTTGGCCACACTCCATTTGTCAAAGCAATTCACAAGTCCCGCCTAGGTTAACCGGATGGAGAACTAGAGTCCACCTCTTGACGGAAGAACAGCGAGTTTACACTGTAAAGGGCGGTGCCTGCGGGAATGAGAGGAATTACAGCAGCTAATTCTGCAGATGATCCAGCACAATTAGGTGCAAATGTAGTGTATATATTACTTTGTATACTACTTTCCAATGAGCTTTATAGCATAAGCGTTTTACATGTTCCTACAATTTCTTCCCAAACACTGTATATTCTATTTCCCACCTTCTCTTTCTGGGCTCAGCTTTCTTTAGCATATACAGTAGTGGGCATCTTAGCAGATACCATGGGAAGCCCGGGTGGCTCAGTCAGTTAAGCATCTACCTTCAGCTCAGGTCACGATCCCAGGGTCCTGGGCCTGAGTCGCACGTCGGGCTCCTTGTTACACGGGGAGCCTGCTTCTCCCTCTGCCTGCTGCTCCGCCTGCGTGTGCTCTCTCTCTCTCTCTCTCCCTGACAAATAAATACATAAAATCTGTAATCTTAACAGATGCAATGGAATGAAATGTTCAGTTAATTCCAAAGTCCGTTAAAGCAGAGAATCATAAAAAATGAAACTGATATGAATGAAACATTGTACTTTAACATAAATAAATGAATGTACATTCATTAGTCAACCTTTTAATATAGGACCACAGACTTTTCTTTGAAATAAGTGAACTTATGGGAGCATCTTCTCTCCTTTCTTGTATAACCTTATTCATAATGCATAACCTCTGAGTTCCCACTTCCGTTTCTTTAAGGGGGTGGGGGCGCCTGGTTGGCTCAGCCAGGTCAGCCTCTGATCTTGGGGCCCTGGTATCAAGCCCTATGTCGGGCTCCCTGCTGAGTGGGGAGTCTACTTCTCCCTCTCCTTCTGCCTCTCCCCCCACCCCCACTCATGCTCTCTTTCTCTCTCAAATAAATAAATGAAATATTTTTAAAAATAGAGGAGGGGGAAAAAATTAATGACATTGGCAAAGCCATCAAAATTCTAGATTATTCATTTTTTCCAACTTCTTACTGTTATCTTGTTCATACCTAATTCAGCAATTTCTTCAGGGACTTGCTTTATTAAAACTTTCCAGAGCAATCCATTTTGATCTCAGGGAAACAGTAACTCTGCTTTTCTCTTACACTCAATTTCATCAGTCCACAATGCTTAATTCCACAACTACGATAATAACACAATCTGGCATAAACAGGTTTAGAAACACAGAAAGCTGATTTAGATTTGCATAAGACATGTGGATAGACCTTAAAACAGTGTTGAGTGGAAAATAGTGTCGAGTGAGAAACTGAGATCCATCATGTAGTAACATTTAGAAAAATTGCAAACACCTACACGTAAATCACAAGCAACAAAAAGAAAAGCATTATTCATTTTACACAGATACAAAGATACCCAAGGACAGATATCAGACAATATGACAACATCAAGTATGATGACATCATGCTTGTTTGATATATATTATGGGGGCCTCCACATAGGGGGAAAGAGGACTGGGGAAAGAAGATACAGGGAAAAAGTAAAACATAATAAAATAAGACTGGATTGATCATGTTTCAAGAAACAAAGAGTATATTTAACTCACTTTTCTGAAATTGAGGTACCCCCTTCCTTTCAGAACAGGAATAGAAAAGATTTACTCTCTCCTTCAGCCCAGGAAAGTTTTCTTTGATTATCTAGCCACAATATCTGCATAAGCTCTCACAAATTCTCTTTCCAAGAATGGGCTGTATAATGTACATTTGCCCATTTGCAATTCAGAACTTCAAAATAATAGTTACCAATCAAAATATACAAATGTCTGAGGACATTAAAATTTGCATGTTTTGATAGAATACTGTCCCTGTCATTTATCAGCTGATAATATGAAGCAAGTTTTTAAAACTTTGATTCCATAAAAGTCTTACTTTATTAAGGTTGCTCTTACATCCAATTTTTTTATTAAGTTATTTTAATTACAGTATAGTTACATATAGTATTATACTAGTTTCAGGTGTACAATAGAGTGATTCAACACTTCCATCCATCACCCATGCTCATCACAACAGGTGCACTCTTTAATCCCCAACACCTGTCTCCCCCATCCCTCCACCTCCTCCTCTCTGATAACTATCAGTGTATTCTCTAGAGTTAAGAGCCTGTTTTTTGTCTCTCTTTTTTTCCCCTTTGCTCATTTGTTTTATTTCTTACATTCCACATATGAGTGAAATCATGTAATATTTGTCTTTCTCTGACTCATTTTGTTTAGCATTATACTCTCTAGTTCCAAAAATGTCATTGCAAATGGTAAGATTTCATTCTTTTTTACGGCTGAAAAATATTCCTATATATATACAGCATAAGGTAAACAATATATATACCATATGTATATAAATACCAAATATATATATATACCATATTGTAAGTAATGCTGCTATGAACATAGGAGTGCATGTATCACACCTGTCAGAATGGCCAAAATCAAAAACACAAGCAACAACAGGTGTTGGCGAGGATGTAGAGAAAGGGAACCCTCTTGCACTATTGGTAGGAATGCAAACTGGTGCGGCCACTGTGGAAAACAGTATGGAATTTCCTCAAAATTTAAAAATGGAAATACCCTATGATCCATAATTGCACCTGGGTATTTAACCAAAACCACAAAAACACTAATTCAAGGGGATTGGCAAGTTTTTTAATCTTTCTATGCCTTAGTACTTTCATCTAAGTAATGATAATAAGAACAATATATTATATGTAATATAATATCTGATTAATATATAATTATGTTCACATGTTAATATAATACATTGTTTTATATATTAACTATACATTATATAATATAATAATTATTGTCATAATATTTACTTGGTAAGGTTATTAGGATTAAATGAGTTTATATAAAGAACTTAGCGGTGCCTCTGGTACATAGCAAACACTAGGTTTATGTGTTACGACTACAACTAGAATCACCACCGTTGCTGCTCCTACTGCTGTTCCTACTACCACCACCACATTTCATCAATCCTAGAGCACGTTTTTTTAACATCTGTGAAATCAGGATGAGTCTTACATCCTGTGGCATCTTAGATTTGATGAATTACAGTAGTAATATGATGACCTTGTTTATTTTGTGCAGACTGGGTCACTGCAACTTCACAGACTAATCATTGCATGTACTAGCTAGTTAGGTTTACCAAGTATCATAGCTAATAACTCGATTTTGAAAAAATATAACACCTATATACAAAAGTGGATACCTTTAATTTTGAAGTTTTTGGTGCTACTAGCTGGTTTCATAATGATACTTACATGAAAAGTTATTTTTGAAATTTTAAAAATGATTTGAACATCTTAATTGAAATAGTCTTTTTTTAATTGAGGTATATTTTTTATAATTAACATATAACATATTAGTTTCAGGCATGCAACATAATGATTTGATATTTGCATATGTTGTGAAATGATCATGACAATAAGCCTACTCTTAACAACCATCACTACACATAGTCACAAATTTTTTTTCTTGTGATGAGAACTTTTAGTGTCTATTCTCTCAGCAACTTTTAAATATGTAATACAGTATAATTAATTGTAGTCACCATGCTGTACATTACATTACCTTGACCTATTTGTTTTATAGGCGCGAGTTTGTACCTTTTGACTACCTTCATCCGTTTTGCACACCCACCATTCCCACCTCTGGCAACGATCAAATTGGTCTCCGTATCTTTGAGTTGGGGGGGGGGGTTCAGTTGGTGGGGGGAGTGTTTAGATTCCATATGTAAGTGAGATCATACAGGATTTATCTTTCTGTGTCTGGCTCATCACTTAGCATAATGCCTTCAAGATTCACCTATGTTGTTGCAAATAGGCAGGATTTCCTTGTTCTTTTTTTTTTTAAGATGTATTTATTTATTTTGAGAGAGAGAAAGAGAGAGAGCAAGATTTCCTTGTTCTTTATGACTGAATACTATTCCATCTTGTGTATGCTTTCGTGTCATGGCTACTGTAAATAATGCTGCAGCAGACATGCAGGTGTAGATATCTTTCCGAGGTAATGTTTTTATTACCTTTGGGTATATTCCCAGACGTGGAATTACTGGATCATATGTTAGTTCTGTCTTTAGTTTTATGAGGGTCCTCCATACTGTTTTCTTTTCTTTCTTTTTTTTTTTTAATTTATTCGACAGAGATAGAGACAGCCAGCGAGAGAGGGAACACAAGCAGGGGGAGTGGGAGAGGGAGAAGCAGGCTCCTAGCGGAGCAGGGAGCCCGATGTGGGGCTCAATCCCAGGACCCTGGGATCACGCCCTGGGCTGAAGGCAGACGCTTAACAACTGAGCCACCCAGGCGCCCCCGCTTGCCCATTTTATAATCAGATTGTTTTCTCACTGTTGAAATATTCAAGTCCTTATATATTATGGATATTAACCCTTTACCAGGTATGTGATTTGGAATTACTTCCTCCCGTTTGGTAGATTGCCTTTTCATTTTGTTGATTGTTTCTTTTGCTATGCAAAAGCTTTTTTTAGTTTGATGTGGTCCCACTTGTTTGTTTTTGCTTTTGTTGCCTTTGCTTTTGGTGTCAAATCCAAAAAATTATTGCCAAGACTGATGTCAGGGAGCTTACTGCCTGTTTTCTTCTAGTAGTTTTATGGTTTCAGATCTTACGGTCAAGTCTTCAATCTCACTTTGAGTAGATTTTAGTGTATGGTGTGAGGCAGGGGACCAATTTCATTATTTTCCATGTGGTTGTTCAGTTTTCCCAACACCATTTATTGAAGAACATTATCCTTCCCATTGTATATTTTTTACTCCTTCGTCATAAATTAACTGACTGTATATGCATGGGCTTAATTCTTTTTTTTAATGTTTTTTTACTATATTATGTTAGTCACCATACAGTACATCCCTAGTTTCCGATGCAAGGTTCGATGATTCATTAGTTGCGTATAACACCCAGTGCACCATGCAATACGTGCCCTTCTTACTACCCGTCACCGGTCTATCCCATTCCCCCATCCCCCTCCCCTCTGAGGCCCTCAGTTTGTTTCTCATAGTCCATAGTCTCTCATGCTTCATTCCCCCTTCTGATTACCCCCCCTTTCTTTATCCCTTTCTTCTCCTACCGATCTTCCTGGTTCTTATGTTCCCTAGATGAGAGAAACCATATGATAATTGTCTTTCTCTGCTTGACTTATTTCACTTTGCATTATCTCCTCCAGTGCCGTCCATGTTGCAGCAAATGTTGAGAATTCGTTCTTTCTGATAGCTGAGTAATATTCCATTGTATATATGGGCCACATCTTCTTAATCCAGTCATCTGTTGAAGGGCATCTCGGTTCCTTCAACACTTTGGCTATTGTGGACAATGCTGCTATGAACATTGGGGTGCATATGGCCCTTCTCTTCACTACGTCTGTATCTTTGGGGTAAACACCGAGTAGTGCAATGGCTGGGTCATAGGGTAGCTCAATTTTTAACTTTTTAAGGGACCTCCACACTGTTTTCCAGAGTGGCTGTACCAACTTGCATTCCCACCAACAATGTAGGAGGGACCCCCTTTCTCCACATCCTCTCCAACAATTGCTGTTTCTTGCCTTGTCTATTTTTGCCATTCTAACTGGTGTAAGGTGGTATCTTAGTGTGGTTTTGATTTGAATTTCCCTGATGGCTAATGATTTTGAACATTTTTTCATGTGTCTGTTAGCCATTTGTATGTCATCAATGGAAAAGTGTCTGTTCATATCTTCTGCCCATTTTATGATTTGTTTGTTTCTCGCATATTGAGTTTGAGAAGTTCTTTGTAGATCTTGGATACCAGTCTTTTATCTGTAATGTCATTTGCAAATATATTCTCCCATTCCGTGGGCTGCCTCTTAGATTTTTTTACTGTTTCCTTGGCTGCGCAGAAGCTTTTTATCTTGATGAAGTCCCACAAGTTCATTTTATCTTTTGTTTCTCTTGCCTTTGGAGATGTGTCATGAAAAAGTTTGCTTTGGCCGATGTCGTAGAGGTTGCTGCCTATGTTCTCCTCTAGGATTTTGATGGATTCCTGTCTCACATCGAGGTCTTTCATCCATTTGGAGTTTATTTTTGTGTATGGTGTGAGAGAGTGGTCAAGTTTCATTCTTTCACATGTAGCTGTCCAATTTTCTCAGCACCATTTATTGAAGAGACTGTCTTTTTTCCACCAGATGTCTTTTCCTGCTTTATCAAAGATTAGTTGCCCAAAGAGCCGAGGGTCCATTTCTGGGTTCTCTATTCTGTTCCATTGGTCTATGTGTCTGTTTTTGTGCCAGTACCATACTGTCTTTGTGATCACAGCTTTGTAGTACAGCTTGAAATCTGGCATTGTGATGCCCCCAGCTTTGTTTTTCCTTTTCGACAGTTCCTTGGTGATTCGGGGCCTTTTCTGATTCCATACAAATTTAAGGACTATTTGTTCCAGTTCTTTGAAAAATGTCATCGGTATTTTGATCGGGATAGCATTGAAAGTGTAGATTGCTCTGGGTAGCATGGACATTTTAACTATGTTAATTCTTCTGATCCATAAGCATGGAATATTTTTCCATCTTTTTGTGTCTTCCTCAGTGTCTTTCAAGAGTGATTTATAGTTTCTAGAATATAGGTCCTTTACGTCTCTGGTTAAGTTAATTCCAAGGTAACGTATGGTTTTTGGTGCTATTGTAAATGGGATGGATTCCCTAATTTCTCTTTCTTCAGTCTTATTATTTGTGTATAGAAATGCAAGTGATTTCTGAGCATTGATTTTGTATCCCGCCACATTACTGAATTGCTCTATAACTTCTAATAGTCTGGGAGTGGATTCTTTTGGGTTTTCCATGTAGAGTATCATGTCATCTGCGAAGAGAGACATTTTGACTTCTTCTTTGCTGATTTGGATACCTTTTATCCCTTTTTATTGTCTGATTGCTGTTGCAAGGACTTCTAGTACTATGTTGAATAATAGTGGCGAGAGTGGGCATCCTTGTCATGTTCCTGATCTTAAGGGAAAGGCTTCCAGCTTTTCCCCATAGAGAATAATATTTGCTGTAGGCTTTTCATAGATGGCTTTTATGAGATTGAGAAATGTACCCTCTATTTCTACACTCTGAAGGGTTTTAATCAGGAAAGGATGCTGTATTTTGTCAAATGCTTTTTCTGCATCAATTGAGAGGACCATATGGTTCCTGAGTCTTTTCTTGTTGATATGATGTATCACACTGATCGATTTGCGAATGTTGAACCATGCTTGCATCCCAGGGATGAATCCCACTTGGTCATGATGGATAATCCTTTTAATGTACTGTTGGATTCTATTAGCCAGGATCTTGTTGAGGATTTTGGCATCCATATTCATTAGGGAAATTGGTCTGTAATTCTCCTTCTTGATGGGGTCTTTGCCTGGTTTGGGGATCAAGGTAATATTGGCCTCATAGAATGAGTTTGGTAGCTTTCCTTCTGTTTCTATTTTTTGAAATAGCTTTAGGAGAATAGATATTATTTCTTCTTGAATGCTTGGTAGAATTCCCCAGGAAAACTGTCCGGGCCTGGATTTTGTTTTTTGGAAGGTTGTTTATCACTGATTCAATCTCTCCATAATTAATTGGCCTGTTTAAAAAATCAATTTCTTCCTGTTTCAGTCTTGGTAGTTTATAGGTTTCTAGGAAGTCCTCCATCTCTTCCAGATTGCTTAATTTATTGGCATATAGCTGTTGATAAAAGTTTCTAATAATCCTTCCAATTTCATTGGTGTTGGTTGTGACCTCTTCTTTTTCATTCATAATTTTATTAATTTGGGTCCTTTCTCTATTCTTTTGGATAAGTCTTGCCAGCGGTTTGTCAATGTTATTGATTCTCTCAAAGAACCAGCTTCTAGTCCTGTTGATCTGCTCTACTGTACTTCTGGTTTCTAATTCATTGATTTCTGCTCTAATCTTGATCAACTGCTTCCTCGTGAGTGGATTAGGCCTGTCCCTCTGTTGCTGTTCCAGCTTCTTGAGGTGAGAATATAAAAACTGCATTTTAGATTTTTCTATTCTTTTGAGTGAGGCTTGGATGGCTATGTATTTCCCCCATAGGACTGCCTTTGCAGTATCCCATAGGTTTTGGACCGTTGTGTCTTCATTCTCGTTGGTCTCCATAAATTATTTAAATTGATTTTTGATTTCCTGGTTTATCGAATCATTCCTGACCAGGATGGTTCTTAGTCTCCAAGTGTTTGAGTTTCTTACAAATTTTTCCTTGTGGTTGAGTTCCAATTTCAAAGCGTTGTGGTCTGAGAATATGCAGGGGATAATTTCAATCTTTTGGTATCGGTTGAGACCTGTTTTGTGTCCCAGAATGTGGTCTATTCTTGAGAATGTTCCATGGGCATTAGAATAGAATGAGTATTCTTTGGTTCTGGGATGTAGTGTTCTATATATATCTATGAGGTCCAACTCGTCGAATATGGCATTCAAAGCTTTTGTTTCTTTGTCGATTTTCTGCTCCGGTGCTTTGTCTATTGCTGATAGTGGAGTGTTGAGGTCCCCTACTATTAACGTATTTTTATCTAGATGTCTCTTTATTCTGGTTAAGAGTTGGCTTGTGTATCTTGCTGCTCCCCTGGTGGCGGCATATATATTTATAATTGTCATATCCACTTGTTGGATACATCCTTTAAGAATAATATAGTGCCCTTCTGTGTCTCTAACTATAGTCTTTAGTTTAAAATCCAATCTGTCTGATATGAGAATTGCTACCCCAGCTTTCTTTTGAGGTCCATTGGCGTGAAAGATGGTATTCCATCCCTTTACTTTCAGTCTGAATGTATCTTTAGGTTCAAAATGAGTCTCTTGTAGACAGCAAATGGATGGGTCATGTCTTTTTATCCAATCTGCAACCCTGTGGCGTTATGGGAGCATTTAGGCCATTTACATTGAGACTGATTATTGAGAGACATGATTTTAATGATGCCATGTTGCCAGTAAAGTCTTTGTTTCTATAGATTGTGACTTTCTGTTCTGTATCACTCTTGGGGCCTTTTTACTTTTATAAAACCCCCCTTAATATCTCCTGGAGGGCTGGTTTTGTGGTTATGAAATTGGTCAATGACTGGCGATTCTGGAAGGTCTTTATTTCCCCCATCAATTCTGAATGACAGCCTTGCTGGATAGAGGATCCTTGGCTGCATGTTTTTCTCTGAAAGAGCTTTAAAAATGCCCCCCAACGTTTTCTCTCATTCCAGGTCTGTGTAGACAGGTCTGACGTAATTCTGATACCTTTGCCTTGGTACGTGAGAAATTTCTTTGCCCTGGCCGCTTTCAATACTGTATCCTTGGATCTAATATTTGCGAACTGCACTATGAACAAATTTGTTCAAATATCTCTTCTACACCTCTGTTTTTCTCCACCCCCTCGGGGATGCCGATGATTCTGATATTGGAATGTTTCATTGAGTCAGTAATCTCCCGTAACCTACATTCCTGTGCGTGGATTTTTTTGAGTCCAGATTCTATTTTAGTTTTTTCTTCTACTAACCCATCCTCCAATTCGCCCATTCGTTCTTCTGCCTCATTCACCCTGGCCGTCAGAGCCTCTAGTTTTGACTGCATTTGGCTCATAGAATTTTTAATTTCTGCCAAATTTGCTTTCATTTCCGCCCTTAGAGATTCTATATTCTCATTAACATTTTCGTTAATACTTTTTTCAAGTCTACACATCATCTTGACCATTGTTACTGTGAATTCCATTTCTGATAATTTGGTCATATGCATATCCATTAGTTCTGTGGCAGAGGCCACAGACTCATTGTCTTTTCTTTGCTGGGGGGGACTTCTTCTTCTCATCATTCTGATGAGGAGAGGTTGCGGGATTGTCCAGAGCCCAAATTATTGACTGGGACCCAGGCCGTGCGCCCTTGTTTTATAGGGATCTTAGGGAATGTGGGCTTCTTGATTTTTCAGCCTGCCTTCTGGGGGAGGGGCCTGCCGCGCCGATACTCAGGCAACCCTGTTTAGGTAGAGTCTCCGTGTCCCCTGCGAGGGTGTATGGGGATGGGCACACTGCGAGCCGGTATTTCCAGGCTTTTGTTCTCTGGCGGCTTTCCCTGGCGGTTTGCTGTGCCTCTTCTGAGAGTCAGAGTAGCAGTGGCCGAATCTCAGCCTTTGTCTCAGAACAGAGGGATCGCAGACCGTTCTCCACTGATGTTCTGGCCACTTTAACTCTGTTTCTGTTGGTGGTGCTCAACCCTGCAGCGTCCCGGGATGTGTGCCCCACACCCGGCATCCCAGCCCTCACTTCCAGGGCCGGTGCATCTCTGTCCTTTGTGTTTCTAACACCGCCAGCCACCAGCCGCCAGCCGCCAGCCACCAGCCATCATGGGCTTAATTCTGAGCTCTGTTCTGTACAGTTATGTGTGTGTTGTTATGCCAATACCAAACTGTTTTGCTTACAAAGCTTTGTAATATGGTTTGAAATCAGGTAGGGTGATGCCTCCAACTTTGTCCTTCTTGGATTGTTTTGGCTATTCTGGTTCTCTTGTGGTTCCATATAAATTTCAGAATTCTTTATTCTATTTCCATGAAAAATGCCATTGGCATTTTGATACAGTTCACATTAAATCTATATATGGATTTGGGTAGTGTGGATATTTTACCAGTATTAATTCTTTTAATCCATGAGTACGGAATATCTTTCCATTTATTTGTCTTCCTCAGTTGCTTTCATTAATGTCTTAAGTTTTTAATATACAGGTCTTTCTCTTCTTGGTGAAATTTGTTCCTAGGTATTTTATTCTTTTTGATACAATTGTAAGTTAGGTTCCTTTCTTATATTCTCTTTTTGATAGTTTATTATTAGTACAAAGAAACACAACAGATTATTGTGCATTGATATTGTATCCTGTAACTTTACTTAATTCATTTATTGATTCTAACAGGTTTTTGGTAGAATATTTAGGGGGTGGGTTTTTGTTTTTTGTTTTTTGTTTTGTTTTGTTTTGTTTTGTTTTGTTTTTTGGTCTTGTAGATATAGATCATGTCATCTGCAAATAGAGACAGTTTTACCTTCTTATTTTCCAATTTGTATGCCTTTTATTTCTTCTTGCCTAATTTCTCTGCATGGGATTTCTAGTATTATGTTGAACAAAAGTAGTGAGAGTGGGCATCCTTGTCTTGTTCCTGATCTAAGAGGAAAAGCTTTCAGCTTTTCTGTATTGAGTATGGATATTAGCTGTGGGCTTGCCATACATGGCCTTTATTATGTTGACGTATGTTCCCTCTATACCCACTTTGTTGAGAGTTTTTATTATAAATGGATGTTGCATTTTGTCAAATGCTTTTTCTGCATCTACTGAGATGATCATGATTTTTATCCTTCATTTTGTTGCTGTGATGTATCACATTGAGTGATTTGCAAATGTTGATCCTTGCATCCTTGGAATAAATCCTACCTGATTGTGGTGTTTTCTTCTTTTGATGTATTGTTGAATTCAGTTTCCTAAATTTTGTTGAGAATTTTTGCATCTATGTTCATTCAGGGATCATGGCCTTTAATTTTATTTTCTTTGTGGCATCCTTGTCTGGTTTTAGTATCAGGCTAATGCTGGCATTGTAAAATGAGTTTGGAAGTGTTCCTTTTTTAATTTTTTGGAGGAGTTTGAGGGTTGGTATTAATTATTTTCTAAGTGTTTGGTAGAATGCTCCAGTGAAACCATCTGGTCCTGCCCTTTTGTTTGTTGGGAGTTTTTGATTACAGGTTCAATCTCCTTATTAGTATTCAGTCTGTTCAGATTTTCTATTTCTTCGACAGTTCAGTCATGGTAGGTTATATGTTTCTTGAAATTTATCCATTTCTTCTAGGTTGGCCGATCTGTGGGCATTTAATTGTATCTTATGATACTTCATTTTTTGATAGTATCAGTTGTAACATCGCTTTTATGACTGATTTCATTTGTTTGAGTTCCTTTTTTTAATTGGACATCTAGCTACAGGCTTATCAATTTTGTTTATCTTTTCAAAAACCAGCTGGTTTCTATGCAGTAGATAAAATAGTCATCTCTCCCAATCTTGAAGGAGTAGGCTCATGTAGGAGATGAACCTTATCATTCAACCCTGCCCTCTCAAATCTTTGTGATTGTCCAATCAGCCTACTTTATTCTTAATGGCTCCCAGTATTTGATGGTGTGCCAAGACCTGTCAGCATCTCAAAGGGGAATATCTCAGTTAGCACCAAGATGTGGGCTGATTGGATACAAACATACCTCCTTCTGGGGAGACTGGGAGATGGACATTTTTGTCTACTCCCTCAATGTTGAGCCCTGGGTTAATAGCCGGGTAAGAGTTGCTGTTTGCTCACTACAATCCTGTTGAACCTGTGAATACAAGCCCTGCCATCCCAGAGCCATGCCATCAAGGAACATGTTCTTTGAGTGGTAGACACAAAAGCTAGGGAACCAAACATGTATATAATCTCCTTACTCAGAGATACTAACAACCTGAGGCAGGGCAGAGGGAAAGCACAATGATGGTGTACCTCCCGGCCTCTCTGATCTCTACAGAGGATTGTAGTCAGCCCCTAAATGTGTGTCAAATTAGAAGCCTACCCCGCAGGCCACCATAAAAGTAAGCTAGTAGACCTCTTTCACAGAAAGACTTGGGGTGTGTTTCAGTCTACCATCACTGCACTGCACCCTGGGAGGGCTGGGTAATCAGTTAAGAACTGTTTCTCCATTTGTAACAGTTCTGTGGGTCCAAACATAAGCCCCTCTGATCCCCAGCGCCAGGCAATCCAGGGGTGTCCCTTAGGCAGCAGCCACAAAAATTAGGGAACCAGATGTGCACACAAGCTGCTTTTAGGGAAATACCAGTGACCTAGAAAAAAGCAGATGAAGACTGCAAAGATAGTGCTTCCGCTCTGAGTTCTCTGGAGAGAATTACAATTGGCTCTTAGATAGTCCTTTAATTAGGAGCCTGCCCCTCAGGCCACAGCTATGAAGATAAGCTACTAGGTATCTTTCATAGAAAGAGTGGGTGTTTGAGTCTGTTGCCTTCGCTGTGCCTTGGGGTTATAGCCAGCTGAGACTTCCCCCTACATCCATTACATCCATTATAGGACTCACGGGCACAAGCCCCACTGGCCACCAGAGCCAGGTGATCTAGAGGTGTCCCCTGGGCAGCAGTCACAAAAACCAGGGTGCTGGACGAGTGTAGAAGCTCCTTTCTGGGAGATACAAGAGGCCAGAGTCAGGGGGGGGGAGAGAACAAATATGGCACCACTGGCCTCCCCCTTTGGAGCATTTTGGTAGGTTCCTCCCTAGATGTGTTTAATTCAATGCCTGATAAGCCTATAAGCCTCTCTCACAGAAAGCCTGGGCACTTCTCAGTCAACCCTTTGCATTGGTCCCTGGGCCGGATGAGTCGGCCCATGAGAGCCCTTGAAGAACTGTTTCTCAGTTCGAAATAGCCTTCTGGGTCTTGTGGAGGCAAGCTCCATTGGCTTTCTTCTTTTTTTTATAATAATATTGTTTTATTATATTATGTTAGTCACCATACAGTACATCCCTGGTTTCCGATGTAAAGTTCGATGATTCATTAGTTGCGTATAACACCCAGTGCACCATGCAATACGTGCCCGCCTTACTACCCATCACCAGCCTATCCCATTCCCCCACCCCCCTCCCCTCTGAAGCCCTCAGTTTGTTTCTCATAGTCTCTCATGCTTCATTCCCCCTTCTGATTACCCCCCTTTCTTTATCCTTTTCTTCTCCTACCAATCTTCCTAGTTCTTATGTTCCATAGATGAGAGAAACCATATGATAATTGTCTTTCTCTGCTTGACTTATTTCACTTAGCATTATCTCTTCCAGTGCCGTCCATGATGCAACAAACGTTGAGAAATTGTTCTTTTTGATAACTGAATAATATTCCATTGTATATATGGACCACATCTTCTTAATCCAGTCATCTGTTGAAGGGCATCTCGGCTCCTTCCACGATTTAGCTATTGTGGACAATGCTGCTATGAACATTGGGGTGCATATGGCCCTTCTCTTCACTACGTCTGTGTCTTTGGGGTAAATACCCAGTAGTGCAATTCAACGCTAGATGTTTGGGGAGCTTGTCGCTTAGGTAAGGTCTTAAAAGTTGCAGTGCCAGGGGCGCCTGGGTGGCTCAGTCATTAAGCGTCTGCCTTCAGCTCAGGGCATGATCCCAGAGTCCTGGGATTGAGCTCCGCATCGGGCTCCTCTGCTAGGAGCCTGCTTCTTCCTCTCCCGCTCCACCTGCTTGTGTTTCCTCTCTCGCCAGCTGTCTCTCTCTCTGTCAAATAAATAAATAAAATCTTAAAAAAAAAAAAAGTTGCAGTGCCAGATGGGTTCAACCCTTCACTCCTCACAGGGGAGATCTCAGGAATTTGAGTTCCCTCCCAGCAGTGGGGAGGGGGGTAGGGCTTGTGGTGAGGCTATGCCTTAGCCACTATTTCTATGTGTTGTTGTTGTTGTTTTCCTCGTTCACCTAGTGTGTAGGTGTTGCTCAGCTATTTTGGGGGTTCTTTCTGAGAACACCATTCCGTAAGTAGCTGTACATTTGGTGTGTCCGTGGGAGGAGGTGCTTTCAGGATCCTCCTAGTCACATCTTGAGCCAGAACGCTGCCTTTCATTTTCTTAATCGTGCCTTTTAATAAGTAGAATTTTTAAATTTTGATAAAGATTTTTCATTTATGGCTATTGCTTTTTGTGTCCTAAGATACCTTTGCCTATCCCTAAGTCATTAAAATGTTCTTCCATGGTGTCATCTCCAAGTTTAAGGTTTTCGTATTTATACAATAACTGGTAGAGTCAAACCTCAATTTTTGCCCAACGAATGTGTGTGTGTTATTTTTGTTATTTGCTATCCTCTTCTTATTAATGAGGTTAAACAATCTTCCACATTGGCTAGTTGGATTCCCACTTCTGTGAAATTCAAGTTTTGTCACTTTTTCTATAGGGCTGTGTGCCTTTTCTTACTGAATTTTTTGCATCTCAAAGACTGTCTTTTTGGAGTGTTTTATTTGTGTATAATTGGCATACAATAAATTGCATATATTTAATATGTTTGATAAAACATGATGTATGTATACACCCATGAAATTATAACAACAATCAAGATAATGCCCATGTCCCCCCTCAGAGTTTCTTCATGCTCCTTTGTAAACCATCCCTCCTTCCATTCCCCACCACTAGACAACCACTGATCTGCTTGCTGTCACTATACATTAGTTTGCTTTTTCTAGAATTTTATATAAACGGAAACATACAGTATGTACTCTGTTTCATCTGCCTTCTTTCACTCAGCATAATCATTTCGAATTATTATTTCCTTTTGATGAATCAACTCCTTTATCGCTATGAATGACTCCTTTTACTCTAGTGATGATTTTTGTTCTAAAATCGACTTTGTGTGATATTTATAGGGCCACTCCAACGTTCTTTAGAATAATGTTAGCACAACGTATCTTCTTTTCTTTTAATATTTAATATTTTTTATATTAACCATCTGTGTCTTTAAGGTTTTTTTTAGGTTGGATTTTGTTTATCCAATCTGAACATTTTTGCCTTTTCATTGGGTGCATTCATGTAATTTTTTTATGTGGCTGAGTTTAAATCTACCGTTTGACTATTCATTTTCTATTTGTCTCTTCTGATTTAAAAAAAAATTTTTTTTTTTACTTCCCACATGGGCCTCCATCTCAGGACCCTGAGATCATAACCTGAGCCGAAACCAAGAGTCGGATGCTTAACCAACTGTACCACCCAAGGGCCTCATTTGTAAAAGTATTTATAATTCCCTGAAGTTGAATAAGAATATGTCCTGATCTTAAAATGATCTGTGTTTGCCACGGTCAGGGCCATGTCTAGGGGCACTACTGCCTTGAACTTCTTTAAATCCCCTGAGTCTTCCAGGAAAACAATTCTGGGGTATGAAGCAATGCAAGAACCTCCTCATCGCCACCTATTGTTAGGACAAACTTTTCCTTTTCTTGCTTTTTCTGATCACTTAGTTACTGATGTCACTGACAGGTTAAGGAGGGCACAGATTTAATCCTGACTTACTCTTACTCTGAGAATATAGTCTTCTGATAACACAGGTTAATGTAGGGAGGATATCCAATTTGATTCTCTATCTTGAATTCCCCCTCTCCTGACTAGGTTGACAAGTGCCTTTAGGCTAAAAGGAGACTATGAGCTCTGGTATTCTGCTTTATTCTCAAGATTCCCAATTTCCCTGTCTTTGGGCTAATAGTTCCCTACTCTCTTGTCAGTTATTTGGTGCTTTTAAGGTGACTTCTTAAAAGGCTGCTGTTTGTAGGTTTTGTGATACGTTTCTTTCGTTTTGTTTTGTTGTTTTTATTTACATCCAATTGATTAACACATAGTGTATTGTTAGTTTCAGAGGTAGAGTTCAGTGATTCATCAATCGTATATAACACCCAGTGCTCATATGTTCTCTTGTTCATAAGAGCAGAAGTTTGTCCATAGAACCTACCTCCCACTACTAGAAATGAAAGTCTCCAAATCATTTCTTAATTATTTATAATGAAATGGTTTTTTAACAGATGATCACATTCACAAAATATATTTTTTAAATAGTTCCACTGGGTAAATATTTTCAGTGATGATAATCCAAAATAATACGGTTGAGTTACAGACCCAAGTTTGAGCACCACTTAAGTGACAATTGACAAGCAAAACTTGGAGAATATGCTTACATTTCACAAAGGCAAATATGAAAATCTTCAAGCCTAATTATGTGCCAGAACATCTTTATAAAGTTATTTTAATGATTACATATGAAGAAAAAGTATGGTGTACAATAGAACACAAGTGGAAATTTGACGATTAGTTCCTTTCCTTGAACATGAACTAGATTTATTGCTAATGTAACAACCTCTACAGCCTTCAACTTTACACGGAAGAGTGTATATTTTGTGTCATACCATTTAGCATCTATCATATGAATAAATAAACCTTGTCTCAAAAGTAAGATGTTTTGTAAAGGTTGTCTTAAAACCACAATGTCTCTGTTCTAATCACACCAGATTAGCCAGAACCAAACTGATCTCTCTAAAGATATCTAGATGTCTGTCTGTCTGTCTGTATCTATCTATCTATCTATCTAAAACAAAGAACTACCACCAAAAAAGTAATTTGGGGGATATAATGACTATAGTTATCATGCTTTAAAAATGTGATGCTTATAATTTTTTACCTCTAATATCACACATGTTCTATAAATGGCTTTATCCTGAAAAGATAGAAACCTTCTGGAATGTTGAAAATTGAGATGAAACATGCCCCAGATGGAAGAAAATAGCAAGGAACATATACAAAAAGGCAAATGGATTTTTTTTTAATTACTCAAAAATAAGAGAAGAAGGTTCAGGCAAATAGTTCCTCATAGTATCAAAAATTACTGACAACAATCTGTAATTATTTAAAAACCTCAAAGAAGAAATGAAAAGGTCCAGAGACAAGGTGATTAGGAAATGGGAGAGAGCTGGCTGCACATCAGGACATAAATGAAAAATGAACATAGGAATATTGCAAAGACTAAAGTAAATGAAGAGGGAGAGAGAAGCAATATAAATAAAAGGACTTGATAAGACACAATTAGCAGAGAAAATAAGAAAAATGTAACAAAGGAAATCTAATATGTCCATAATTGGAGTTTCTGAGATAAAAAAGAAATTGGAAAAAATGCTAAATATAATCTTTTTCTTACCTAAAGAAAGGTTTAAATCTGTCCTGAAAGTATTCAATGTCCCCATTCCCAGTTTTAGTGTTTTACACAAACGTTCATTTTCTTTTCCAGACAGTAACATTTTTTCAGAATACAAATTATGAGGCAGTGGATGACTACTTCAAGTTGCAGTAAGTACGACTTTTAAAAGAACCTATTCGATGTGAAATGTGCTATTGAGATGATCGATTTGTAGATATTCTTTTACTTGCATGGCCTCATGTCATTTTAAATATCTAGATTTCAAATTTCTTTAAGTGTCTGGTTAGATGTGAAATTATTATCCTGTATAAAAATGTAAAATATTCCTTGTAATTAAATGAAACATATCTGGAGGTTTCCATTTGTCCAACTGAAGATGCAAAAACTGGGCTATTTCTTTTTTTTTTTTAATTTAAAATCAATTAATTCACATATAGTGTATTAGTTTCAGAGATAGTTTAGTGATTCATCAGTTGCATATAACACCCAGTGCTCATTCCATCAAATGAAAAATGGGCTATTTCTTAATTCAGTGATTTTCAAGCATGTGTTAGCATTCATTCCCATCCCACAGTCTTTGCATACTATCTTTGGGCAGACTAGAACTCTAATATGAGAAGGTCTGTAACTATGAGTAGAATCAGAGAAAACACCATCTTTGACTCTTGGAATAGGTAAGGCTCGAGCATGTCATTTCTGGAGGAAGCAACTGACCTGGAATTGTGCCTTGAGGCATTTCGACGGCTGTCATTATGTCCTGACTTGACTGGTTTTCCGGAAAAATAGCATTGTTTTTCTAGAAAAAAGTCCATTTTTCTTTAGTCTGCTGCTTCTCCAAGTGAGTTGGAACACCCGCTCTATGCCAAGCATTTTGTAGGTGCTCGAAACCCATGGTTAACAAGTAAGACAAAGTTCTGCCGTCATGGGACACATCTCTAGTGAGAGAAGACAAAAACAAGTGATCAAATGAATGAACGAGATAGTTGCAAATAGGTATAAGTGCAGTTAAGAAAATAAAACAGAAGGGCGCCTGAGTAGCTCTGTCGGTTGAGCGTCCAACTCTTGATCTCAGCTCAAGTCATGATCTCAGGGTCGTGGGATGGAGCCCCACCCGCCAGGGCCCGAGGCTGGGGCGGGGGGTGGGGGGGGGTGGATGTCAGTAGATGCGGTTTCTGTTCCCCCTCGGCCGACCCTGCACTCGCCCGCCATGCGCTGAGGGTGACCTCAGTGCACAGCTGCTCTAGCAGACGCGGGCAGCCGTCCCCACCAGCACCCCTCCCGGGGCTCTGGAGTCCGTCCTGCCGCTCCGCGCCGGTGTCCGTGGGACGTGCGGGGCCCCAAGGGCAGGCGGACTCAGCGCCCGCCTCCTCCCTGAGTCTGTGGTCCCCTCCACGCGCTCTTTCTCCTTCTCCTAGAGACCAGAACACGGGCCTCCTGCTTGTGCAGCTCCGGCCCAGCGAATATTCAAAAACGTGTCCGATAGCCCAAAAGGTAAGTGACGTCGGTAGAGCAACAGCTTGGCTCGGGTAAAGCGGAGAGCTGGGGGCCAGCCGCGCCCCCAGCCTGGGCAGCGTGCGTCTCGTCCGGCCGCAGGGACGGCGTTGTCGCCCTTTGCGGACTGACCACAGCGCTGCCTTCCGGGGCCTTACCATCGAAAGCGAGGTGAGAAACGCACACAAAAATGGAAAACGATTCGTTTTTGGAGATAAAACTGGATAAAGGAAAACGGAAACAAGTGGGAACTCAAGCGGGAAATGGTCTGTCCGAGAAGACGGCCAGTCGGGTCTACATGGATCGTTTCTTCATTCGAAGAAATGTTAAAGCTAGACTCGATGGTGTACCCGCGTGTTTCCGTGTTTCAGTCTGCGTGCTGGGTAACGGGAGTTCCAAGATGCCAAGACCGGCTCTTCCCTCCCGGGCAAACACGAGCTCGTGTAGGGGAGTGTGAGGCCACAGCGGCCGGAGAGCCCGGAGAGCGGGCGGCTTCGACTGGGAGGGGCGGGGCGAGGCCGGAGACCGGGCAGAGTAAGCGGAAGGTGGGCGGGCCGACAGAAAGGGAATTCCAGGAGGACACGCTCAGGAAACACAGCACCGTGAAACCGCAGCGGGGTGTTGAGATAACCTCACGTGCCAGGAAACTGAACACAGACCCGTCCCCACCACCACCCCTCCTGAGTCTGTTCTACTCTGAGGGATGCCCCCTCTCTTTATTCCTTCTCAGCCTATCAGTAAGCATGCACTGAGCACAACTATGTACCAGGCATAACACAGCAAGGAATTAACAGCAAGAAGAGTTCAAAAGCACATGACGTCCAGTCCCAGCCCTTCAGGACCCCAGCACAAGGAGCCTCTTTCCACCAGGGCAAGGTGCCATGAATCTGGAGGGTGCCCTGAGCTGAGTCAGGTGTGAGCTGAGCCTGAGGGCTGCTGACACACACCCTGCTTCCCCAGGAAACTGCCTGCAGGTGCACACCAGCCCCTCCTCCCCGCCATCTGCCAACCGGGCTGTCCCCTCCAGCATCTTCTGCCCAGGAAGCAAGAAACAGCAACGTAGCCAGTTCTTCCCCAGCCTCGGTCTGTGCTCTCCATCTTCAGCTGCTAATTCCATATAGACACCTTCCTGAAGCACCTTGCTTTCCTCCTTCCCTCTTCCTGTCTCATCAGTAGATTTTTTAGGGATCCCATCCACGCTCTTCTGCCCAGCCCCGGCATTACAAAAGCAGGTTAATCGAACCTGAGTTTGGATCCAGGCTCCACCACCTACTGCCTGGGGCAAGCTACTAAATACTGAGTCTCAGGGGCCTCAGTCCCTAAAAGGGAAATGTAACTCCTACCTCCCGGTATTTATCTACTCTGTCGAGAGTATCAGATGAGTTCATTAAAGTGCCCAGCACAGTGCCTGTCACAAAGTAACTATCTAATACTACCGGTTTGTTTGGTTTGTTTCTTCTCCTTCCTCTCCGCACGCCACCAAGACACGGGCAGTTCAAATCCAGCCACCCTCTCTGCCCTCTGCGCCTAGTTTGTACAGACGGCAGTGAAGCCACCCCAGTGAGCCAGTCCCCAGGAAGCCTTAGTAATTCCTTCCAGCCTGAATTTTCCCAGGGAGAGATGACTACACCCTAACACATTATCTACCCACCTTTCTGTGTTGAGGACCTTTAGAATTCCTGTCTCGGTTCAGTTTTCTGTCCAGTTAGTGGGAATGTGCTTTGTCTGATTCTGGGCTAAGTGAAGAGACGTCCTGCCCTGTCTCCACACTTCAGGAAATAATATTAACTAAAGAAGACCAGTGCACTCACTGTTTTCATTTGGGCTATATGTCAGAATTTCTCTAATTAAGTATCCAGTTCCGAGAACACTGTCAGCCCTGTAGCAGTGGGTAACCTAGAAAACAGCCTGATTCACTCTTTCCATACTCTCTACCCACGTTTCTGTTCAAGATCCACCTGCAGGTCAACTCAGATTTTTAATCCTAGTGATTGTTGATTTTTGTCAACTGGGCACCAGAAGAGCAGGGATCAAGTGATGGTGGGTCTTGACTGAAAGATTTGAGGACCCCCGTCAATGATATGTGTCATATGCATAGTTTAGTAAAGATAAAGGGCAGGTCCATGCTTCCGAACACATCTGATGGGAAAACAAGGACTGTGGGTAGAGTTGCTGACAGAACAAATCAGGTCCTGGGACCAAGATCAGGTAGTTCAGGCAATAAAATGCCCTAACTCCTGCTGTGCAGCATGCCTTGCCAATGAAGGCAGAAAGGTCTGAGTTTAGCAGGTATATCTCTTTAAATCCATCAAGCTTGTCTGGACATGCTCTCTATCCCCACCCTCCTGATCCCCACGTCCTTCTTTGGGGTAGGGAGTATTTGAATTTTTTCAGATTCACCTTGTGGAGAAATGCAATATACAGGACATGTTTAAGACCGAAAGCAAGTGTCTAGATCCCACTTAGGAAGCCTGGGGTAGTCAGCAGTGAGTAAGTGTCCTGGAGCCAGGTGGAAATAGAAATAGGCATCCTAGTCAAGGCAGAACGGGGTCTCTGGTTAAAAAGAAGTCAAATTAATAGCTAGATGTATTATAGAAATCTGACAGCTGTAGCTGAGTCAGGTGCAAGCTGGAAGAACAGAGTCGGTGATTATGGTTGTGGAGGTGATGGCAAAAGATGAGATTGGGTGAGTTCTCTGAGATACTGATGTCAAAAAGCAGAGAACTGGGGTGACCGGGTGGCTCAGTTGGTTGGGCGGCTGCCTTTGGCTCAGGTCAGGATGTCGGGATACTGGGATCCGGCCCCGCATCAGGTTCTCCGCTCAGTCAGTGGCGAGTCTGCTTCTCCCTCTCCCTCTGGGATCTCTCTCACTTTCTGTCTCTCAGATAGATTTAAAAAATCTTTAAAAAATAAAATAAAAAATTTTAAATAATTAAAAATTTTTTAAAAAGCAGAGAACTAACCTTTGGGCCTTGTGAGCAGTAAGGGCAACAGGAAGCAACAACAGAAAAAAATGTGATCAGAAAGGAGGAAAACAGCACAGAAAAGTATAACAAACCCTACATTTAACAGGTTATTATTTCAGATCTAAGATGTAATTGCTTTTTGCCGTAGTAACATCTTAGCTCATGTGAATCAGAACCACGCATCTCACCACTTACATTACTTCATTTCAGGTGTTCCAATTAGCCGTTGGCTGTGATTCTACTAAATTCATTGCTGTTAAAGGGCAAGTATATTTGCATTTGATCTCTTACTCTTTACATTTTCCCACAAATGGTGAACAACATGGTGATTACCGGTGGTCCTATTAGCCTAATGACTGACGCATTCATGATGAAATCCGAAAATTGAACTGATATTGGCGTCCAGAAACTGAATGGATGGTTTGTCCAAACCCAACTGGTTTGAACTTTTTGCCAAGTCAAACCTTTTATCTGAATCATACTAACTTAAAAAGGATTAACCTCTTTCCCTACTGCCAGCATTTTTCTCCACATTCCCTTTCAGTCATCCTGTTTCCATCTACCACCGTTGCCTCTCTCGCTCTTCAGGCTAGCCCTCATCCCCAGAGAAGTAAGAGGGGGAAACGCTTATGTCTAATGTCCATCCTCCTAAAACCAGTCATAATGTCATTTTCATCTGAGAATTGCTTGCATCCAATCAGAGAAACCTGCACCATTACCCGTGGGAAATGTTTTTAGAGCAAACGGCACAGGACCACTAGGGCTTCCTCCGGAGAACCCCAACATGTGACTTTTATTGCTCTTACTGTGGCTCACGATGAAGCACACTGGATTTTGTCACCCACTGGCCACAGCTGGCTCTCTTCTGTATGGGAGAGAGTCGAGGTCAGCACGCACAATCCATTCAATGGAGGTGAAGTGCACACCCGAGACAGCAATGGACCGCAACTCCTCTCCTGTGGTTAGGAGTAGGGGTGAGTGGGGGAGTGGTGACTCTTATCCAGCTCTACTTATGGAATGACTTGTTCTTATCTAAAATAAATGTCTACTCACCTGCTGTCCTAATAATCTTTTGAGTACAGAATTATAATAATCAGTTGCTGGGTTGACAATCAAGTTTTCCATTTCAATCAGCAAGGAATTTGCATTTCCCACAACTCCTTTTCCAGGACACACAAAGGCTAACTGATTTATACAGTGCATGGCATCCTGCTTCTGGAATGGTCTACATCCTTGCTTCCTAGAGAATGGTCTGTGGACCAGCACTGGCATCGCTGGGAGTTTACTGGAAATGCGGGATCTCAGGCCTTGTCCCATACCTGCTGAGCCAGAACCTCTATTTTAACAAATTTTTCCAGGCCATTAGCAATAGCATTAAAATTTGAGAATAACTGCTCCAAGCAACGTTACCAAAATCAATTCCCAGTACCACCATGCGCGATACCGCTGGGGGCAGGTTTCCTTCTTCACTGAAATGCAAAGCAGCTTGAATCAGTCTCTTTCTGGGAGGGTCTAGATTGCAATCGTCAAGGCTGGCTCTTCATCAGACCCACATGGAGAACATGTTTGAAAAACACAGGTTTCAGAACCTTACTCCAGGCCTCTTAATCAATGACCCACAGTTCTGGAACCCTGAAAAGGACCCTAATATCTTGAATTCAGGTTGTGGTGGGCCTGAGGTTTTCACAGTCATGAAAGGAAGCCTATAGGGTCCAAGGTACCTGTGACAGGAGAGATGTTCAGGATGGAGGCCATCTCATGGGGTCTATTTTGGGTTTGAGGGTGGGAAATGGTCTAGACTTCTAATATCTATCTAAACACGGTGGTAACCAAGGTTCCTTCTGAATTAAACTGGAAGCAGCCAGCAAAAATGGTCAAGTGTATAATTTAACTTACTGAAAGCTTTATCATTTTATAGACCACGATAGCCTTATGTTTCCTGAACACTAACCAGAAATTATGTGCCTCCTTAAAGTAGCTCTTTACCTGCACAACTGAGTCTTCAATAACAATTAGAAAACTGTGTTTTTTATTTTAAAAAATTATGAGGAATAAAATAGCCCAAAGAAATTTATCTTCATTTTGATGGATTTTCATTGAATTTTTCACATATATCAAATATAGACAAATCAGTATGTTTCAAATTCTGATGTCCCCAGAAACATTTATTTTTAAAAATAGAAATGCTTGGGTCATTGTGCACCTGGGTGGCTCAGTTGGTTAAGCCTCCAACTCTTGATTTTGGCTCAGGTCATGATCTCAAGGTGATGAGATCGAGCCCTGCATGGGGCTCTCTGCTGAACATGGAGCCTGCTTGAGAATCTCCCTCTCCCTCTGCTCCTACCCCCACTCTTGTTCATGTGCTCTTTCTATCTCTCTAAAATAAATAAATAAAATCTTTAAAAAAAGAAAAAGAAAAGAAATGCTAAGGCCACACATTAACCCCAGGATTCTAATTCACTAAGTGATGATTCTGTGATACTCTCAAGTTTGAGAATCACTGAGTTAAATGATTAAATGTCTGTGCAAGTGTATAAGGAATGATGATATTACAACTTTATCGTGTTTTATTTTTTGTAGATTTAATAAAAAAGACTGTCTTCAGCATGATTTCTTTTACGTTATTGAAAAGTAAGAAATATTTTTAACATAAGCACTGTTTTGTATTAAGTATTAGTACCAATAATTTAGAATCAGCTAGTATTTATTCCTATTAACATCAATCTTTTCTAATATATATACATTCATTGCTACAAATGTACCTCTAGGTACTGCTTTTGCTGCATCTCACAAATTTTGATAAGTTGTATTTTCATTTTCATTTAGTTCAAAATCTTTTTAAATTTCTCTCGAGATTTCTTCTTTGATGCATGTATTATTTAGAAGTGTGTATTTAACCTCTACACAATGAGGGAGTGTTTTGTAATTACACTTATTTAATTTTTGTGATACCTCCTTACTGAACAAAGTAATGGTTTTAATTTTTAAGTTTGAAAAAAGGAAAGAAAATAAGTAATGAAAAATGTCTTTTTCACAGGTCATATCTGAGGAATCAACCATCTAAAAACTTGGTAAGAAAACTATAATTTTATCAATCAGCCAAATAGAGAAAATAACTAAAGCATCTTTCCTTTTCTAGAGAGTAAAATATAATTGGAAAAAATATGGCTGCCCATTGAGACTTGATTTCGGAGAAAAGTTTCACCCTTTGGTTCAATTGTAAGTATATTCTCATTAAAATTTTTAACTTACTTTGAAAGTTTCAAAATTAAAGTATGAAAACAAGGCTAATTAATCATGCACTTAATAATAAATATTTTGAGCACCTGACATATGCATGTCTAAGTTTTCAGTACTCATTATACAAAGTTGGACTACCCATGGTGTCTGCATGTTGAGGGAGGTTAAGTCTCACTGCTGAGACACAGCAGGTAAGACAACCGAGGCTCTTCTCAGGTGTGAAGGTGATCTCTTCACCCTTGCTTTATTCTCTCTAATCTCTCCCCAAGCTCCTACCAGCACCCCTGTCTGTTTGACAGGAACTGCCTTCCCCAGGTGACACACGACTTCTCTTTCCGTGGGCCAACAATAACTGAAAGCTTGCAAGGAAAGAAACTACATTGCTAATAGGGACGGTACATTGGGGAGATTTCAGAAAGGTTATCTCCAACTTAATTCTTACAAACAATATTTTATAATGTTAGGAATAAAATGCTCTGAGGAAGGCTTTCCCAAATAATTTTCTATTACTTTGCTTCCATCTTTGATTTTGTTCTTGATTTATGATTATCAAAGTTACAGTTTGTTACAAAATTTAAAATATAGAAAAATAGAAGAGACAAATGACCCATTTTCTAAATTTTTTTGCTATTATAAAGGAAGTGGTGGTGAATATCCTCTTATGTACATGTTTGGACACTAGTCCAGATATGTCATTAGGAAAAATTACTAGAAGCGAAATTCCTAAGTATAAAAAATCAAAATTTTAGTCAATGCTTCCAGCTTTGGGGGATCTCTTAGGCTAGGGACAACTTCTGAGATCTCTCAGGGTGGGTAGGTGTGGCATAAGGATGCAGGTGCTCCAATTTAGTTTTGCTATGGGAGCTTTCCCTGTTGGGACCCAGACGGTCTCTGCCATCATGTCCTGCCTACCAGTCCTAACCCAAGGCAGTTCTAAGATTCGGTGCTGTACCCTCTACATCATTGTCCTACAGTCCCTCTGTCCTGGATCCTCTGGGCTCTCAGGCTAATCTGCTGTCTTCTTAAATTCTGCTCTTCTAGCCATCTAATGATGCCACCGCTTTTAGTGGTAACCCTAGACACTCCTTTCCCCCACTGAGGCCTCTTTTTTTTTTCTTTGTTTTAAGTTTTTCTTTTAATTCCAGTGAGCTAACATGC
Source organism: Ursus americanus (assembly GCF_024610735.1). NCBI lineage: Eukaryota > Metazoa > Chordata > Mammalia > Carnivora > Ursidae > Ursus > Ursus americanus. Next base: position 103,283,228 of record NC_142128.1, on the reverse strand, counting down.
AGCATTACATTAGTTTCAGGTGTACAATATAGTAATTCAGTAGTTCCATACATCACCCAGTGCTCACCATGACACGTGCACTCCTGAATCCCCGTTGCCCATTCCCCCCCTACCCACCTCCCCTCTGATAACCATCAGATGGTACTCTATATTTAAGAGACTGTTTCTTGATTTGTCTATCTCTCTCTCGTTTTTTTCCCTATGCTCTTTTGTTTCTTAAATTCCACGTGAGTGAAATCATATGGCATTTGTCTTTCTCTGACTTATTCCACTTAGCATTATACTCTCTAGCTCCATCCATGTCATTGCAAATGGCAAGATTTCATTCTTTTTTACAGTTGAATAATAATCTATTATACAAAATATAATGGAATATTATACACACACGCACACACACACATACATATGACATCTTTATCCATTCATCAGTTAATGAACCCTGGGTGGCTTCCATATGTTGGCTATTGTAAATAATGCCGCTATAAACATAGGGGTGCACATATCCCTTTGAATTAGTGTTCTTGTATTCTTTGGGTAAATACCCGGTAGTGAATTGTGGGATCATAAGGTACTTCTGTTTTTAACTTTTTAAGGAAACGCCATATTCTTTTCCACAGTGGCTGCATTCCCACCGGCAGTGCATAAGGATTTCTTTTTCTCCACATCCTCACCAACACTTGTTATTTATGTTGTTGACTTTAGCCATTCTGACAGGTGTGAGGTGTAGTTTCTCATTGTGGTTTTGATTTGCGTTTCCCTGGTGATGAGTGATGTTGAGCATCTTTTCATGTGTCTGTTGGCCATCTGGATGTCTTCTTTGGAAAAATGTCTATTCATGCCTACTGCCCATTTCTTAACTGGATTATTTGTTTTTGGGGTGTTGAGTTTTATAAGTTCTGTGTAGATCTTGGACACCAGCCCTTTATCAGATACGTCAATTGCAAATATCTTCTCCCATTCCGTCAGCTGCCTTTTAGTTTTGTTCTTGTTTCCCTCACTGGGCAGAAGCGTTTGTTTTGATGTAGTCCTGATAGTTTATTTTTGCTTTTGTTTCCCTTGACTCAGGGGACATAGCAAGAAAAAAGTTACTGCCTGTGCTCTCTTCTAGGATTTTATGGTTTCATGCCTCATATTTAAGTCTTTAATCCATTTTGAATTTATTTTTGTGCATGGTGTCAGAAAGTGGTTCAATTTCATTCTTTTGCATGTAGCTGTCCAGTTTTCCCAGCACCATTTGCTGAAGAGATGGCCTTTTTCCCATTAGATGTTCTTTCCTGCTTTGTCAAAGATTAATTGACCATATAATTATGAGTTTATTTCTGGGTTTTCTATTCTGTTCTATTGATCTATGTGTCTCTTTTTGTGCCAGTCCATACATACTGTTTTGATTACTACAGCTTTGTAATATAACTTGAAGCCCGCCAACTTTGCTTTTCTTTTTCAGGATTACTTTGGCTACTTGGGCTCTTTTGTGGGTCCATACAAATTTTAGGATTATTGTTCTAGTTCTGTGAAAAATGCTGTTGGTATTTTGATACGGATTGCATTAAATATGTAGATTGCTTTGGGTAGTATAGACATTTTCATGATATTTGGTCTTGCGATTCATGAGCATGGAATGTCTTTCCATTTCTTTGAAATCTTCAATTTCTTTCATCAGTGTTGTATAGTTTTCAGAGTACAGGTGTTTCACTTCTTTGGTTATGTTTAGTCTTAGGTACCTTATTATATTGGGTGCAATTGGAAACGGTATTGTTTTCTTAATTTTTCTCTCTGCTGCTTCATTATTGGTGTATAGAAATGCAGCAGATTTCTGTACAACGATTCTGTATATAGTATCAGATCATCTGCGAATGTATATAGCATCATATCATCTGCAAATAGTGAAAGTCTTACTTCTTCCCTATGGATTTGGATGCCTTTTATGTCTTTTCGTTCTCTGATTGCTGTGGCTTCCAATACTATGTTGAATAAAAATGGTGAGAGCATACACCCTTGTTTTGTTTCTGACCTTAGGGGAAAAGCTCTCGGTTTTTCCCTATTAAGGATGAGGTCAACTACGAGTTTTTCCTATATGGCCTTTATTATGTTGAGGTATGTTCCCTCTAAACCTACTTTGTTGAGGGTTTTTATCATGAATGGATGTAGGACTTTATCCAGTGCTTTTTCTGCATCTATTGAAATGATCATATGATTCTTATCCTTTCTCTTATGTATCACATTGATTGATTTGTGAATATTGAACCAGACTTGCAAGCCAGGAATAAATCCCACTTGATCGTGGTGAATGATTTCTTCAATGTATTGTTGGATTTGGTTTGCTAATATTTTGTTGAGGATTTTTACATCTGTGTTTATCAGGGATATTGGCCTGTAGTTCTCTTTTTGGGTGGTTTCTTTTCTGGTTTTAGTATCAGGGTAATGCTGGCCTCATAGAATGAATTTGGAAGTTTTCCTTCCTTTTCTATTTTTCAGAATAGTTTGAGAAGAATAGATATTAACTCTTCTTTAAATATTTGGTAGAATTCACTGTGTAGCCATGTGGTCCTGGACTTTTGTTTTTTGGGGAATTTTTTGAGTACTGACTCAATTTCTTTACTGGTTATCAGTCTGTTCGAATTTTCTATTTCCTCCTGTTTCAGTTTTAGAAGTTTATGTTTCTAAGCATTTATCCATTTATTCTAGGTTGTTCAATTTATTGGCATTTGGTTTTTCATAATATTCTCTTATAATCGTATTTCTGTGGTCTTGGGTGTCACTTCTCCTCTTTCTTTTGTAATTTTGTTTGGCGCTCTCTCTCTCTCTCTCTTCTTTTGATAATTCTGGCTAGAGGTTTGTCAATTTTGTTGATCTTTTCAAAGAATCAGCTCCTGGTTTCATTGATCTCTTCTGTTGTTTTGTTGTTTTGTTTTGTTTTGTTTTGTTGTGTTTCTATATCATTTACTTCAGCTCTAATCTTTATTATTTACTTCCCTCTACTGGTTTTAGGTTTTGTTTGTTGTTCTATTTCTAGCTCCTATAGGTGTGAGGTTAGGTTATTTGTGATTTTTCTTGCTTCTTGAGGTAGACCTGTGTTGCTATAATCTTCCCTCTTAGAACTGCCTTTGCTGCATCCCAAAGGTGTTGGGTTGTTATATTTTCATTTTCGTTTCCATGTACTCTTTTATTTCTTCTTTGATTTCCTGTTTGACCCATTCATTGTTTAATAACATGTTATTTAAACTCCATGTACTCATGCTCTTCCCAGATTTTTTCTTGTGGTTGACTTCTAGTTTCATAGTGTTGTGGTCAGAAAAGGTGCACAGTATGATTTCAATCTTGAATTTGTTGAGGTGTGTTTTGTGGGCTAATATGTGATCTATTCTGGGGAATGTCCCATGTGCACTTGAAAAGAATGTGTATTCTGCTCTTTCAGGATGGAATGTTCTCAATATATCTGTTAAGTCCATCTGGCCCAATGTACCATTCAAAGCCATTGTTTCTTGTTGATTTTCTGTTTACATGATCTGTCCATTGATGCAAGTGGGGTGTTAAAGTCCCCTACTATTATTGTATATTACTGATTAGTTCCTTAATGTTTATTATTAACTGTTTTATGTATTTGGGTGCTCCCATGTTGGGTGCATAAATGTTTATATTGTTATCTTCTTGTTGGATTGTCCCCTTTATTATTATATGGTATCCTTCTTTGTCTCTTGGTACAGTCTTTGTTTTAAAGTCTCTTTTGTCCCATGTAAGTATTGCTACTCCAGCATTCTTTTGACATCCATTTGCATGACAGATGTCTCTCCAGCCCCTCACTTTCAATCTGCATGTGTCTTTAGGTGTAAAATGAGTCCCTTGTAGGCAGCATTTAGATGGGTCTTGTTTTTTGGGGTTTTTAATCCATCCCAACACCCTATATATATCAGCATTTAGTCCATGTATATTCAACGTAATTATTGATAGATATGTATTTATTGCCATTTTGTTACTTGTTATGTGGTTGTCTCTGAAGATTTTCTCAAGTCCTTTCTTGTCTTTCTCTCTTGTATGTTTTATTGATTTTCTTTAGTAATATGTTTGGATTTCTTTCTCTTCATTTTTCGCATGTTTACTAGTGATTTGTGATATAGGGTTACCATTAGGTTTGTATATAACCTCTTCTGCATGTCACAGTCAATATTAAGTTCATGGTCATTTAAGTTCCAACCCATTCTTTTCTCCTCTTCTCCACGGTTTAGGCATATGTTATTATATTTTATATCCTTTTTTGTGAGTTCCTTGACTGATTTTTTATAGAAGTATTCATTTTTATTGCTCTTGTGTTTCCTGCCTCTCTTCTTCTCTATATTTAGTTGTGGAGTTTGTTCCTCCAGGCTGTAGATTGCTCTCTGGTTACTGACTTGGGACTAGTCAAGTTGAAAACATGGGACAAGGGACACTCAGGGTCCTCCTACTCCACCATCTCCCCAGGCTCCTCGTTTGCTTTGTTTTTGTTTTATGCAGTGTCTTAATTCTCCAAGGGTAAATAATCTTAATGTTGTCTCCCAGAGAAGTGTATTCCTCAATTCATTATTATTTTTTTTAAGATTTTATTTATTTATTTAGAGACAGCCAACGAGAGAGGGAACACAAGCAGGGGGAATGGGAGAGGAAGAAGCAGGCTCCTAGCAGAGGAGCCTGATGTGGGGCTCGATCCCACAACGCCGGGATCACGCCCTGAGCCGAAGGCAGACGCTTAACGACTGCGCCACCCAGGCGCCCCTCAATTCATTATTATTAAACACCTCTGAACTTTTACTGTGCTAGGCATTGGAAATTCAAAGACAAATAAGGCAAGATTTCCTCTCTCAGGGGCTCAAGAGTCTGATGAATTAGATAAACATATTATCTGATATGGAATAATAGGAAGGAAACTCCAAAGAATCTAACCCAGCTACAGAAGGGAGAGGGGTTTTGGGAAATGTTTCCAGAAAACTTACATTTGCTCTGAGTCACTGAGTCTTAAAGGATAATAAATATTTAGCTGAAGGCAGAGAGGGAAGAAGAGAAGTGGGGAAGGTGGCAATGAACTCCACTGGGCGAGGCTTTCAGGCAAAAGTGATGGTTTGAGGAAGAAGATGTCCAGTTCAAACAGTCTAATGCTGTTGGGACATAAAGTGAGGCATGAAGTGTCAGGACAAGGGGCTGGGAAAGTAGCTTCAGTGGAGTCCAGATCATGGAAGACTTCCTGTCTGTATGAGCTGGCTTAGCTAGTCCTCTCTGGGAGAAGTGAGAAGATGAACTTCAGGGAAACAAGTCTAAATAGCGAGACCGGCAGTGAACTGTACTGGTAGTCCATGGAGGAAAAACACGAAGGATTGAAATGGCAGCACAGACAAAGAAGAGGAATCATTTATGAGAAAAATTAATGATTATAATAGGTAGGGGCTTGATAATTGATAGGTCATTGATAATTGATAGATGAGAAGAGAGAATGAGGAAGATGAACGAGTCCAAGTGACGTCAGTCACAAGAGATCTTCCTCAAACCTCCACCCCCTTACCTGTACAACTCTGTCTTCCTATCATCATAGGTGAACACATGTATATCTAAGGCCCCTCTCTCCATCTGTGACCTGGAGCCCCACCCGCTTTCCTACCTCGGAACACTGCTCCTGAAACTCCCCCTGCCTTCTCCAGCATCATCAATTTTTCCCTCTTTACTGGATCATCAGAGAAATCTGCACTTCTTTCCCTCACCCCTCTTGACCCCCACTGCCCCCATGGCTACTATGCTCACGGTCACCAGCTCTCCTCCTGCTCCTCCCCCATCCCTCCACCACCATGCCACTAGCACCGCCAGCCAGTATGACCAGTGGCCTCCGGATTGCTGTACCCAGCGCTTAGTCCTCAGGACTCACCCTAGTTGATCTCGTTAACCAGAATTACACAGCTGATCATTCTCTCCTACTCGAAATATTTTCTTCATTTGGCTTCCAGGATATCACAGGTTCCCACTTTTCCTGCCACCTCACGGTATCTTACCATAAGCTGAGTGAAAAAGACAGGTGGCTGACATGTTTGTTTATGGCGTCTTTAACTATAGATTCTTTTAATGGTGGTAAAATACACATAATGAAACACAGTGAACGTTTGGATGGGTACATTGCAGCCAATGCAATGCTGCTCAGCAGTTAAAATGAATGAACTAGGATGTTTGTAAGAGGGGATCCAAGTTCAGTTTGGATAGGGAAGGACCAGTAGTCAGGAGGGAGCTGCTGCTGAGGAAAACAGAGATCAAGAGACTGGAAGCTCCTATGGATCCATCTCAAAACCTAATATTGAGTGGGGGGGGGGGTAGTTGCCAAAAGATACTTACAGTGTGATATTGTGTGTGCGTATTTGCAAACTCATAAAGCAATTCTATATATGATTTATGGATATGTTTATGGATAAGTAAAATATAAAACCTGGATGGAAATGATACATAACAATTTTCACATTATTCTCTGTGTTTTCTTGCATGTTTGAGATAGTTCATAATTAAAATAAAATAAGCTATAGGAGCCAGGTCCATGAAGAAAACTAGGGCAGTCAGATCAAGGGCCCAGGTAGCAATGTTAAAAGAAGAATTCACCCAGAGACTTGGTGGGAGGTGGGGGGGCAGTAAAACTAAATGTAGGAAGTGACTGGTTTGGAAACAGAGGTGTGTAGGAGTTGAGAGAAGTCATGTCTGACAGCCTCAGTTTACTTACATGAAACAGAAAGGGCCATGTGTACCCTGGGAGCACAGAGGGGTTGAGGAGAGGAATCGAGGAGGGTATCAGGGGTCACTGAGGGTAATATGAGAAGGACTGGCCAAGGGCCGGTGGTAGAAAGATTATCAGACAACAGCAAAGGCGCAATTGACTGAAGACACCGCGAGCGGGCCCTGTGCCACTTATCTGCATTTCTCAAGTAGCATGTGCAAGAAAGCAGGAGGCAGTGTGACATCCAAGGCTGGGGTGAATGTTGGAGGCAGGGCGAGAGCAACTGAGAGAATCCAGGAGGCGGGGCAGGGAGGGAACTGCCTGTAGGAGGAAAGCAGAGGGAGTCAGGACTGGATGTCTGGTGAGGTCAAGGGGCGGATGAGAGGTTGCAGGGGTGGAGGAGGCGGGGCCAGAGAGTGGGCTGTGACAACAACAGTACTTTGGGCCATGTGGCAGCGCGTCTTTCTTGGGGTAACTTAAGTATGTCTCTGCTACCAGGAGTCACTTGATAAAGCATGTTGCTTCCAATTCTCCTGGGGTAATTAGCCCAGCTATTAAAGCATCACGAAACAGAAAGTAAGAGACATGGGTAACACACAGGACTGACTGGTCCCACGGGACCGAACACGAATGTGTCTGATGGATCAGTAGCCAAACTGTCACAATGGAGAAGTTACAAATTACAGGGAAGTTAGTTGCCCACTAGTGACATTTCTAAATTCCTCAGGTTTCACTGGTATCATATCCTATTAATGAACAGTAAGGAAAATAAGCCATGCTTACGCGGGCAAGTATTTTTGTCCCATATACTCCATGAAATAAGAAAGCATTGTGGAAGATCATTATAAACCCAGACGTATGGGCCATATAATTTATCCTTATTGCCACTAGATGGCACTATAGCCTAGTGCTTTTGTGAGTGCCCATCAATGTTGGCTCCCAGTTCAACGAAGATCTTTTTAAAATTTCAATAAAGCATATGGCTTTACAACTAGTTCTTAATAATTCAAGAATCTGATGGCTTTCAGAAGATGTAGTCAAAATGCTGCACCTTCCAAAGCTCCTAGAATGGCCCAAATCTCCGAAACTGCGTACAAAATTGAGTGTCACACACGTGTGTGCATTTTCTTGTGGGAGGAATTTTAGAGTTTAGGGTTCTCTATGACTTCCTCCTGTGTCAAGAAAGAAGTCGACCACCATGACTTTAACCCCTAGTTACTCACACCTGAAATCACGTCTTTATGATTTCTAAAAATGAATTAAGATGGAAATAAAATACCTTCTCAGATACCACTTTCTGATGTGTACAAATTTCTTGCCCAATTTGTGATGGGACAAGAGCTGGTTTTTATAAGCAGGAGTGGATGGCTCCAAGTCGTAGCCAGGGGGAGCCAGGAGAGCCAGGGGGAGCGACTGCGATGACAGGCTGAGATGTGGGCCGTGAGGAAGGAAACACCGTGGTCAAGGGCCCGCTATCTTATGGGTAGACACAGAGATGGGAAGCAAGAGAATGTGCCAGACCCTGGGGCAACAGTCCTAGAATCCCAGCCCAGGAGCAAGTGCCTGAGACCAGAGTCCTAAGTGAAATTTGCATCCAGAGAGGAGGGTGGGGGCGGGGACAATCCCATTCAGAAAAACAGGCAATGACAGATGGATGAAGAAGCCATCACCGTGTTTGAAACAGTTGCAAGCTCTGGTAGTGCACAGGTGGAACTTTACCACTAACTGAACTTCAGCTTTGCTCTCAAGCCCCTATTTTCATAGGGTAGCAAGAACAAAAAAAGATCTTAACAATCTGAAGTAGCCTCTCTTTTGAAACGCACAGAGTTTGGGGTGACTACTCTAAGCTCAGTGGGGCTCCTGTCTCCAGTGCTGGCTCCGGGGACGGGGACTGTCTCCGTGTTGGACTGTCTGCGGGGGTCTGCTGCGGGTGAAAGTCATCACGAGTTCTCTGGGCATGGGCTGCGCGTGACTGTGGCTCCCGGGAGCTGGTGACCACTTCTGCTTCTCGGGCCCCACCTCAGCTCTCAGTGCTGCTGCCAACCCCCTGACACTCAGCCCCGTCTTCCAGCCGGTCCCCCCGGGAGCCCTGGAGCATCTCCGTTCTCATCACAGTGATCCCGTGGCACGCAACAGTCACCCAATGAATATTTGTTGATTAAATGACACCGGGGGCCCCTCGCGGTGCCCTTCCTCCTTCCTCAGTTCTTTCTCCCTGCTCCCAGCCAACACGGCAAGGCCTCCGCTGCCCTCACCTCAACGCATGGTTCCTGTCAAAGTGAACGGCACTTTAGCTTCCAACTGTAAAGAAGGTGAACACTTCCTGCTTTCTTACTGGGAGGTTGACTTTGAGAACTGAAGGAAACCATGCAGTAGGTACTGTTGTCATTTCACAGATAAGTGACAATACGGAGGCTTCGAGAACGTTAAGTCGCCTCGCGGGCGGCAGCGCTGTTCAGAGAAGCCCGTCGCACTGGAGGGCTGCAGCTCTCAGCCCTCTCTTCTGCTCTAACCGGTTATCGTTGTGTTTGCTGTCTCGCCCAGATACAATGACAATGGCTATGTGGAAGACGTGGAAGTCAATTTCATCGTGTGGGAAATACACGGCAGGAATGACTACAGCTTTAATAACACCATGAAGAAGGTACGGCGTCTTTGAATGGAAGTAGAACTTAGTGGGCAGTGACACCCGCCGTTCTATTTTAAATCTATATATAAATTATCTAAGGAAAATAGAACCAGTTACATGTGGGTAGGAAAAAAATATGACCTGCGTATTACATTCTGTGACTACTGAAATTCATTTACAACAAAAAGAAGCGTTGGTCATATAAAACAGACTTAAAGGGATCAGAAAAATAAAATAGTGCTTGTAATAAGGTGATGCAATTATAGGTGGATATTTTCTTTTTTCTCCACAGTGTATTCAGTGTTTGGTTGTTGGTGGGTCGGCCTTTGGCTCCCACCCATTCATCATGCTGGTGCTACATTAGAGGCACACTTTCTAGGCTTCATCTCACTTGACTTCCTTGCATCATTTGACCCACTGACCTTGGCTTCACTGTCCCCACACTCTGCTGGTTTCCCTCTATCCTCTGACTGGTCCATCTCAGCCTCCTTGCTGACATCGCTTTCCACTTTGCAGACCACGGCAGAAGGCCTCACCACCTCCAACCAGCAGACTTCACTCCTGTGTGCAGTGTTCTGGCCTGAGGGCCTCCCATCATGACGGAGCCTCTCCACAAACAGCATTGATTCCTGCTTTTCCCCAGAAATCTCATGCTCAAACAAAGTCAGAGATAATGCCTTCCAAAAAAGCTTTCTCTCTCTCTTAATTCTCCCAGAAGGAGAACCCACCCAGATAGCAGCCAAGAGACAATGAGTTCCCCTTGCTACCCGTTCCAGGATGTAGGAAGAACTGTCTTTCAATGATGTGGCCAAACAAATCCATCCCACCACATTCCTTCCACGCTTGTCCAGCCCCCAAAGTGTGAGTCCTTCCAGCCTACTTTCTCCTCAAAGTCTCATCTTCAAGCTATTCTGTCCTTCTTACACTTGGGCCATTCCCATTACTCTCCACCTTCTCAAACTTTTCTAATATACCCTACGGTTCGATGACCCTAGACCCCTCTTCAGCAGACATTCCTCAGAGAATATCATTTTCCCTGTTTTTCTCTCAAACCAAGGGTACTCTTGAAGAGCTTGGAATTAAAGTGCTCCCTAACCCCAGTATCACTTCCAGATCAGTATCTCCTCACCCTAATCACAGCATCCTTTGTTTGAGCCCCTGTCATCCAGGTGTCACAAACCCCATCCCCACCTGTGTTGCCACATACTGAGAACTTGACAGGTTCTCCTGTGCCCTGAAAGCAATTGCAGTTGACTCCTGAGTTCTGCCAGCTGTCCCGTAGGGCTGTTGCTGGGAAGACGCTTTCTAAACAGGAAGGGCGTTTCCCAGCCCTGTTTGTGTCTAGGTGGGGCCACGTGATTGGTTCTCATGCTGCAGAATGAGCAGACGCCATAGGTGTCACTTCAGGATGAGGTGCTGAGGAAGGGATCGCATGACCCTCCATGCTTCCCAGCTTCCACCATAGTCAGTCTATTCCAGCAACGACTAGAGATGGAGTAGAGCAAGCTGGATGAGAAGAGTCCGGTGAGGGGATTCTCCAAGGAACCACTAGACAGAAAAGCCTAGTCCACTGTTCTGAGGAGAGTCATCCACAGGAACCATCTACCCGGGGCCATCTGCACTGGACCGTGTGTGATCAGGAATTCAATTGCAATGTGTTATAATTACATTTAAATTCAAACACTCCTGTCTCTGACCTCAACCCCCAATTCTCTAGCTCTGTCAGTATTATTCCCACTATGCCTCTGCCTCTCACTTCTCCTCACACTGTCTAGACATCCACCATATGGAACCCTCTGCGCTCGCTCTCTCTCTCTCTCTCTCTCTCTGCCATCCCATTTTTCCTCTCCTTGTCCTATCTAACTTGAGCTCCGTGGGTCAGTCCCCCAGCCACCATCTTGCCAATATCTGCAAGTCACCTTTCCTAGTGTTGTTCCTATACACCCTACGGCCACTTTAAACCTCAATTGTTCTGCCTTATCCATGCCTCTGTCTGAGCTGCTAATCACTTCTAGGAAAAAAAAAATCAAAATTGCAATAACTGGAATTAAGAACTCAACTATTGGGAGTGATGGGTGAAAACAGAATTAGTCAACCGGAAGAGGGGTCAGAAGGAAATGCCCCAAATTATGCATAGGGAGATAAGCTGATTGAAAATACAGACAAGACCATAATGGAGATTCACTGCCTAGATCTAAGGACTGGAATCCTAAAAAGAGAGGAGAGAGTGTGTTGGCCAGAAGCAACATTTTCCCAAAAGGCAAAAGGCATTGAGGCACAGAAAAAGTAATCTGCATCCAGAAACACTACACTAAAAATTCTAAAATGAAAAACAAAGAGAAAAACCTTAAAGGTAGCCAAAGCAAAAAAGAAAAGTGACTCTCAAGAGAGTAGCTGTAAGAGTTAAGGCTGGTTTCTCTATAGGAATAACGCAAACCAGAAAACTTTGAACAAAAATATCTTTTTTTCTTTTCCCCCTTTTTTAGGGGGGAAGGGCAGAGGGAGAGGGAGATAGAGAGAATGTGAAGCAGTCTCAATGCCCAGCATGGAGCCCAACACAGGGCTCGCTCTCACGACCCTGAGATCATGACCTGAGCCAAAATCATGAGTCAGATGCTTAACCCACTGAGCCACACAGGCGTCCCTGAACAAAAATATCTTTAAATTACTGAAAGAAAATAAATTCCAAATCTAAAATTCTATATGCAATGAAAATAGCCCTTAAAAGATGAAAATGAACAACAGATAATGCTTTAAAAGACACATGAAATTAGAAGAGGAAAAATTTTAAAGTGAAAAGAAATAAACAATGGGATAAAAAGGATTTAAGAGAAAGTGACAAATACTGAAGATAGGCAAAAAATATCCAACAGATAGGTAAATGGACACCCTGAAAGAGAAAATCAGAACAAAAGAACAAAACCAATGTGAACCATTCAAGAAAACATCTCTACCCCACCCCAAGAAAAAAAGACTTGAAGTTTCATATTGAAAGAGCACATCATATACTCAAGAATATCAAATCAGAACAGCCAACCCAAGTGGCCATCTAGGAAAAAAAAACAAGCAATTTACATACAAGGAAAATAAAATTAAATTATAATTTTTATAACAATGCTTTATGCCAGGAAAAACTGGAGTAAAATACTTAGGATACTAAGGGAAAATAAACACAAGCCAAGGATTTTATATTCAGCAAAACTGATGACTCTAGAAGAGGCACAAACTGCTATTAACATGTAAAAAGCTCAGATAATATTGTTCCCATGAGCTCTTCGTGAGTAACTTACTAAATAATAACCTTCAAACCACCAAAATCACTAAAGAGATATCAGCATAAGAACGAGAGGGTTGGGGCGCCTGGGTGGCTCAGTTGGTTAAGGATCTGCCTTCGGAGCCCCATGTGGGGCTCCCTGCTTGATGGGGAGCCTGCTTCTCCCTCTCCCTCTGCTGCTCCCCCACCCCTGGCTTTTGTGCTCTATGTCAAATAAATAAAATCTTAAAAACAAAAAACAAACCAAAAAAAAGAACTTAATGTAGTCCACAGTTACTTACAAAACTGAAGCAAAGTAAGGGTTCAAAGGGAAAGAGGATACTATGTAATGGATGTATTCTCTGACAATATAGATATAATACAATTATAAAATACACTGGGAGAATACGAAAGCATATGCCAGGGGGAAAATATAACCGTTTTCAGTAATCACAATAGTGGGGGTAATATTTGTATTAGTTATTCTGATCTTGTGAGGTGTGTAATGTGAGATATTCTAATACTATCATTCTTCACCAAGTGTTTTTGGCATAAAAGCAAGGAGATACATATGTAATATAGAAGAAGTTAGACAAAACATCCTGAATTTGAATAGGACTCAATGTAAACTCATGAGGCATTAGAAACTCACATGATCTGAATATAAATATATAAATATATTGTTCAGAGAGAGAAATTTTTCCTACACTGTCCATTAAAATCCCTAGAAACATAATCAGTAGCAGTAAGTATCCTCAATACCCAGATGGTTGTCTTGAAATATCAATTCCCACTAAAAATTTTACTGGGGATTCTTAGATAAGTAGCTGATTCCAAGCCTGGGGGAGGAAATGTACATGATGAGTTTGGAATAGTTTGACATGCCCAATAGCTAGGAAGTATCAAAGACTGCTGGGTCATGTCCAAAGTAATCAGAAGTCAACTTGAAGAGGTTGGCCGAAGATAGGACAATTAGAGCTTCCTTTCAGATAGTTATCACAGTATTGCCAAAATCCATTAAATATGTTAAACCTATGAGTTCATAACAATTTTTTCAAAAAGGTCACCTTTGGAAAATGATAGGAAATCAACTCCTTATTTTGAAAACTGGCAAACAAAGAGAAAGACACCAGTATTTATCCTACCATCCCCAAATGAACTATACCAGTGGGTAACCAAATACCAGATAAGGGGAAGCGTCTCTTTATAACATGTTTCTAGTTGACAAAGGGGAAAAAAAAAAGAGAATATCACCATTTTAAGCCCAAATAATAGAGATTACTATAAACAAATTTATATTAACAAATTTTGGCAATGAAGAAATGGATAAAATAGACAAATGCCTTGAAAAACACAATTTACCAAAGTTTCTTGTATTCTAAGAAAGAAATAGACATCTCTAATCCCAGATGGCTTTCCTGATGAAGTCTACCAAACATTTAAGGAAAACTTTCCCTCGATTTTCTAAAAACTCTTCCAGAGTATTGGGGTGGGGAGAGCACTTCCCAACTCATCTTGTGAATCCAGGAGGACTTGATGAGGACCTCAAAAGAAAAGGGAATTATGAGCCAATATCACCCATGACCACAGATACAAAGCTCCTAACCAAAACACTAGTAAATCAAACTCAGCAATATATTTAAAAATCACACATCCAGACAAGTTTTGTTTTGTAAATGGAGAGTTGGAATACCATTTGAAAATCGAAGAAATCCACTATAACAGAATAAAGAAGAATAGGCATGGATTATTATAATAGTTGAAAAGTCATTCAATTAAAAAATTATTCATACATAACATTGGTTTCTTTTGTTTTGTTTTAAAGATTTTATTTATTTGACAGAGAGAGAGACAGCCAGAGAGAGAGGGACCACAAGCAGCGGGAGTGGGAGAGGAAGAAGCAGGCTCCCAACGGAGCAGGGAGCCCGATGCGGGGCTCGATCCCAGAACGCCAGGATCACGCCCTGAGCTGAAGGCAGATGCCTAACGACTGAGCCACCCAGACACCCCAATTCATACATAACATTGTTTTTAAAATAAATCTTGGAGGAACACCTGGGTGGCTCAGTCAGTTAAGCGTCTGCCTCCAGCTCAGGTCATGATCCCAGGGTCCTGGGATCGAGTCCTGCATCGGGCTCCTTGGGCAGCGGGGAGCCTGCTTCTCCCTCTGCCTGCCATCTGCTTGTGCTCTCTCTCTCTCTCTCTAACAAATAAATAAAATCTTTTTAAAAAATAAGTCTTGGAATTCTCAGGGTCATGAGTTTAAGCCCCACATTGGGTGTGAAGCCTACTAAAAAAAAAAGAGAATAACCTCCAAAATAAGTATATGGTAACTTCCTTAACCTAATAAAATGTAAGTGCAACAAAACAAAACAAAACAAACCCTTAGAAAACATCTTACTCAGTGGTGAAAATTTGAAAGCTTTCTCTCTGAAGTCAGGAGTGAAACAAGGGTGCCAGTTATCACCATTTCTATACAATATTGTTTCTTTTTTTTTTTTTTTAAGATTTTATTTATTTATTCGACAGAGATAGAGACAGCCAGTAAGAGAGGGAACACAAGCAGGGGGAGTGGGAGAGGGAGAAGCAGGCTCCCAGCGGAGGAGCCTGACGTGGGACTCGATCTCATAACGCCGGGATCACGCCCTGAGCTGAAGGCAGACGCTTAACCGCTGTGCCACCCAGGCGCCCCTATACAATATTGTTTCTGATCTCTATAATAAGGCAAAAAATAAACAATAAAAATAAACTAAAAGTATAAGAATTGAAACGGAAATAATAAGACTGTCATATTCACAAATCACATGACTTCATATGAGACACTTGAAATCAATAAGTGATTTTAAGAAGTTCTTTTTGTACAAGATCAATATACAAGTGTCGATTGTTCCCCTGTATGTCAACAAACATTTAAATAATGAAAGGAATTAAATATATTTTTCAATGGCATTAAATATATTAAATACTCATGAATAAATTTATATACAAACATATGTGTGCACAATTTTTTTACATTTTGGTTTTAACTCTAGGTAACATACAGTGTATTAGTCTCAGGCATACGATACAGTGATTCAACACTTCCATACAACACCTGTTGCTCTTCACAAGTGCCCTCCTTAATCCCCATCACGGGCCTAACCCACCCACCCCACCCACTTCCATTCTGGCAACCATCAGTTTGTTCTCTATAGTTAAGAGTGTGTTTCTAAGTTTGTCTTTCTTTTTTTTCCCTTTGCTCATTTGTTTCTTAAATTCCTATATGTACAATTTTTTGACAGAGCGGTTGTTTAAATGAAGCCCAGACGTGGAAGTCAATGACTAAGCTTAACCAGCACCTCCCACTAGAAGAAGCCTGGGGGCCTGAGGTAAAGAAAATATTACCTAGCAAATTTTATTTATAATAACTAATTTGGCATTTCAGTATTAACAAAAGTTTGATGGAAACATTTTGGATTTAAATTTGTTTTTGCAAATCAAATCAAACTTTTCTGTTGGATTAATATTGTGATTTTAAAAATCCATCATCTTAATTTCTGATATTCCATTGCTCCTGTGTTAATAACAATTTTGTTTTTGGGGTTTTTTTGCTGAAAATCTGTGTTTGCAGATTTACTAAATATCTGGCAAACATGTTGAAGCATTGAGAGTGAGTCTTTCTAAAGAACACCTGAACTTTCAATTCTTATACAACTGAAAGATCACAGGGCATCTGGGTGGCTCAGTAGGTTAAGCACCTGCCTTCAGCTCAGATCCTGATCACAGGGTCCTGGAACTCCAATGGGCTCCCTGCTCAGTGGAGAGCCTGCTTCTCCCTCTCCTTCTGCCATCCCCCCCCCCCCCATGCTCTCTCACTCTCTGGCTCTTGCTCTAACTCAAATAAATAAATAAAATCTTTAAACAAACAAACAAAAAAAATAAAAACAAAAACAACTGAAAGATCATTTCTGAATGCCAACTATGGATCCTATACTGCTTTCAATATTTTTTCAATCAAACTTTCTTGAATTGAAATTAGTTTATGCTATTTAGAGAATCAAATCATAGCTCATAAATAAAAGTGCCCTGTATGGTACCTGAGTCCATAAAATCTAAGCCCTACGATAGGAATGTTACTTTGCTTCTACTTCAGAATCTGTGCATGCCGAGACAGAGATACCTACAAATGATTGTATTATCCTCTGTAGTCCCAGCTCCAAACATCCCACTTCCATCCACTACATCCTATCCTTCCAGCAGCATAACCCTAGAGCCTTTACTCTAACAACCTTCGAACAATCCTTCAACCTCGAGATGACCCAACCACCCTCACCGCGCCCCCAAGTTCTCTTCTTGCCATTTATGTTGCTTAAATTCCATGGTCAATAATTATATCACTCTATTAATGTGTACCCTCAATTCCTTCCTCCCTCTCACTTCTTCAGATTTGTGTGGCTAAATCGCAACCCTAGTTAAATCCCAACTATCCGCCTTGGCAGCCGACTGTGGTCAAAGGAATACATACCCATGCTGATTTGTTTCACCTTAATTTCATGATTAAAACAGTCCTGTAATGCTGCCCAGCAAACATAAGTGTACTTCTCCAGTTCATTCCCTTTTCCCCTCTAGGTACTGCATACTTTCTCCTCTCCCCGACAATCTCCAACACCTCTTCCCCTAGAGAAGGATCTTAAGGTTGTCGTCTTTGTTTCCTATTCAGAACTATAAGCACTGTTTCTCTTATGCTATTGGAAAACCAGGAGACTTAAATCAACCCTATGAGATAATCAACAAGTCTAACTATAACCATTTAATTTGGCCTGAGGACCATTCTGGAATGTACGTGTTTCGTGTGAAGATCCTGGATCCAAATTATAGGTGAATATAAATGTTTTATTATAATAGTTTAAGCATTTTTTGAAAGGGATAATGATGAGATTGAATACAATTTCTACTTTACAAAGTCCAATAAGTGAATTACATGGCAACATCACATAAGGCAAGAGGGAAGACCACAGCTAGGAGGAAAACTAAAAATGCCATAGAGTCTGGGGTCACCACTACTAGAAGAGTTTCACGAAACACTAACTCAAAAAGATACGTGTCCCCACCTCCCCCCCCCATGTTGATCACAGCATTATTTACAATAGCCAAGACATGGAAGCAACCTAAGTGTCCATTAATGAGTGAGTGACAGAGAGAATGTGGTATATGTAAGTATACAATGAAGCATTATTCAGCCATAAAAAAGGAAGGAAATCCTCTACCTCAAGAAAGAAGAAAATCTCAAATAAACAACTCAACTTTACACCTCATAGAACTAGACAAAGAACAAAGCCCCGACTTAGTAAAAGGAAGGAAATAACAAAGATCAGAGAGGAAATAAATCAAATAGAGACTAAAAAGGCAATAGGAAAGATCAAGGAAACTAAGAGTTGATTTTTAAAAAGATAAATAAAGTAGACAAAATTTTAGCTAACCTCAATAAGAAAGAAAGAGAGAGTACTCAAAAATCAGAAATGTAAGAGAAGTTACAACTGATACCAAGGGAATATATAGGATCATAAGAGACTACTATGAACAAGTATTATACACCAACAAATTAGACAACCTAGAAAAAAATGGGTGAATTCTTAGAAACATACAACCTACCAAGACTGAATCATGAAAAAATGGAAAGTCTGTTCAGACTGATAACTAGTAAGGAGAGTGCATCAGTAAGAAAAACCTCTCAACTAACAAAAATCCAAGACCAGATGGCTTCACTGGTAAATTCTACCAAACACTTAAAGAATAATATCCATCCTTCTCAAACTCTTCTGAAAAATATAAGAGGAAGGAATATTTATAAACTCATTCTGTGAGGCCAATATTACTAATACCAAAGCCAGACAAGGATACCACAAGAAAAGAAATTAAAGGTCAATATCCTTGATGAACATAGATACAAAAATCCTCAATGAAATATTAGCAAACTGAATTCAACAATACATTAAAAAGGATCATATACTATGATCGAGTGGAATTTATTCCAGGGATGCAAGGATGATTTGACATCTGCAAATTAATGTGATATGTGACATTAACAAAATGAAGGATAAATCCACATTATGCCACATTAACAAAATGAAGGATCTCAGTAGGTGCAGAAAAGCATTTGACAAAAATTCAACATTCATTTATTATAAAAATTCTCAACAAAGTGGGTATGGAGGGAACATACCTCAACATAATAAAGGCCATATAGGACAAGCCCACAGCTAACATCATACTCAGTGGTAAAAAGGTGAAAGCCTTTCCTCTAAGATCAGGAACAAAAATGAGAAACAAAGATGCCCACTATTATTTTTATTCCACATAGAGTTGGAAGTCCTATCCAGAGCAATTAGGCAAGAAAAAGAAACAAAAGGCATACAAATCAGAGAGGGAGGAGCAAAATTTTCACTATTTGCCGGTGACATGGTATTATATTTGGAAAACCCTAAAGACTCCACCAAAAAACTGTTAGAACTAATAAACAAATTCAGTAATGTTGCAGGTTACAAAAGCAATATGTAAAAATCACTTGTGTTTCTATATACTAATAACAACTATGAGGCAGAGAATTAAGAAACCAATCTCATTTACCCTTGCATCAAAAATAATAAAATGCCTAGGAATAAATTTAACCAAGGAGGTGAAAGACCTAGACACTGAAAATTATAAGACAATGATGAAAGAAATTGTAGAAGATACCAGTGAATGGAGATAGTCCACGCTCATGGGTTGGAAGAACAAATATTGTTAAAATGTCCATACTACCCAAAGCAATCTACAGATTCAATGCAATCTCTATCAAAATTCCAATGGCATTCTTCACAGAATTAGAACAATCCTAAAATTTGTATGGGATGACCAAACAAAACAAAACAAAATAAAACCACCCAAATAGCCAAAGCCATCTTGAGAAAGAAGAACAAAGCAAGAGGCATCACACTCCCTGTCTTCAAATTATGCTACAAACTATAGTAATCGAAACAGTATGGTACCAGCATAAAAACAGACACATACATCAATGGAACAGAATAGAGAGACCAAAAATAAACCCAGGCATATGTAGTCAATTAATTTATTACAAAGGAGCCAAGAATATATAGTGGGGAAAGGACAATCTTTTCAATAAGTGGTGTTGGGAAAACTGGACAGCCACATGCAAAAGAAAGAAAGAAAGAAAGAAAGAAAGAAAGAAAGAAAGAAAGAAAGAAAGAAAGAAAGAAAGAAAGAAAGAAAGAAACTACACCACTATCTCACACCATACACAAAAATTAACTCAAAATGGATTAAAGACTTGAATGTAAGACTTTATGCCATAAATCTCCTGGAAGAAAGCATAGATAGTAAGCTCCTTGGTTTCAGTCTTGGCCATGATTTTTTGGACTTGACACCAAAAGCAAAGGCAACAAGAGTGAAAATAAACAAGTGGGACTACATCACACTAAAAAGCTTCTGCACATCAAAGGAAACCATCAACAAAATGAAAAGTCAACCTGTGGAAATCACACATCCAATAAGGGGTTAATATACAAAATATACAAAGAACTCATACAATGCAATACAAAAACAAACAATCCAATTAAAAAATAGACTGAAGATCTGAATAGATGTTTTTCCAAGACATACAGATGGCCAACAGGTATATGAAATGGTACTCAACATCACTAATCATCAGGGAAATATGAGTCAAAAGCTCAGAGAGATACCACCTCACACCTGTTAGAATGGCTAGTCTCAAAAAGACAAGAGATGACAAGCGTTGGCAAGGATGTGGGAAAAAGGGAACCCTATGCATTCTTGGTGGGAATGTAAATTGGTGCAGCCACTATGGAAAACACTATGGAGTTTTCTCAAAAAGCTAAAAATAGAATACCATATGATGCAACAACAATTCCTCCCCTAAGTATTTATCCAAAGAAAATGAAAACCCTAACTTGAAAAGATGCATCCTCATGCTCGTTGAGGCATTATTTACGGTAGCCAAGACATGGAAACAGTGCATGTGTCCATCAATGGATGAATGGATAAAGAAGATGTGATATATAGAAAGATGATGATGATAGATAGATAGATAGATAGATAGATAGATAGATAGATAGATAGATAATTCCTCGATAGATATATCTATATAGATAATGGAATATTGTTCAGCCATAAAAAAGAAGGAAATCTTGCTATTTGCTACAACATGGATGGACCTTGAAGGCATTACTCTAGAGTCTATTTTGGTTTGTACCCTACTTTTGCCACTGGTAGATATGTCATCTTAAGCGAATTGCTTAGTCTCTGAGCTTATTTCTTTATTTGTAAAATGAGTCTATAATACATATCTTAGAGTATTCTGAGGATTAAATGAAAGTACCCGGGTAAAAATCCCTAATTTTGCTCAGTCAAGTTAAGTTCCTCTCTTCTCTCTTCTCCCACATGAAGATAGGTGAAATGCTATCATCGATGTTTATTTAGCTCTGTCCTGTCTCATTCCAAGCAATCTGCTAAATCATGAGAGATACTCAGTAATTTTAGAAATAATAACACAGTGCCCTGTCTCGAGTTCCGAACATTCTTAGCTTCCTGAGTCAGCCTAAGTCAGGTGAACGGCACAGGCTCTTTGATCAGAAAAGCCTGAATTCAAATCCCAGCTCTGCTGCCGACAACTGCGAACTCTTGCAAGTAGCTTAACCTACCTGAGCCTCTGTCTCCTCATCCAAAAGGGAGGGTTGCTCTGCGGCTTAGGCAGATAATTCGTGTAGGGCATTCGGTACTCTGCCTGGTACGCAGCATGTGCTCAGCTGGTGTTCATTTTCAACGAGCACTCATGCTCAGTGAAGCATTGTGATTACCATTAACATTATGCTTGCCATCGCCTTGGGACCCACTGCCCAACGATGTCCTGATGTTCAGAGGGCAGTGAGGTGGCACTGACTGACAAGCGCAGAGAAATGTGCAGCAAGCAGCCCGAGTCACACGTATGGAAAAATCACCACAACTGTGATAGAAATGCATCTCTTCTCTCCATTATCGAGAAACTGACACCTTCATTAAGATTATCTATGATCCGGTCGTTACCATAAAGATCTGGAGGGAGTCTTTTACTATACCGCACTTAATTTGATCGTGAATATTGTTTTTCTCATTTGCAGCTTCTGTAACCTAACGGCGATATTTGCGATAGAGACCTTCGGAATGATTCCCAGGTAACGCCCGCCGCCTCATCAGGCTTTAGTGCGAGAAGTTGTAAAAGACAGGGGTGGCAGCCAAAGCAGGAAGAGCACGTCTCCCCCATTTCCCTGGGACCCTAATACTTCGGCCCTATATGTGACCTCCTCAAGTTGTACGTATCAATTATCTCAGGGATACGGCAGGAAGGAATTTCTGAGAATTGTTGCTGCAGCTGGGGTCCCATTTGTCCCATCCCCTCAGCGGCCTCTGTCTTCCCATCAGACACGTCTTTGAACCCCACCTAAAGGGCAGATCATAGGCTGCAGCAGGGGGGTGGGAGGAGACAGTGGCTGTGCCCCCACTGACCCTGAGTCAGCCCTCAATGACCGGCCGTCATCCTGATGCATCCAGAGACAGGTAGCAAAGGCATGTTCTTGGGCTCCAGCTTCCTTGGAGAACACAGTCTTCATGCTAACACTGGGATCGCAAATGACTTCGCTTCTCTGACCTGGGCCTGGTTTTTTGTTTTTGTTCTTTTGTAAAATGTTAAACAGAAATGGAAGACAAACCATGAAGTTTCTCATGGCCCTACTTTAAATATTACTGACCCCTTGATGTTTTGTGCTGATGGAAGATTAGTAGTGTAAGTAGCCTACAAATGAGATGCGCCCCGCGCTGCTTCTAAGTGACTTTGGGAATCACCAATGGCCTTTGGCCGTGACTTCTCTTCCCCATTAGATGGCCATGTTTGGTTTCGATGGGCATCGGGAACGTACGTGCGCCCAAGTGCCCACTGTCAGAAGGGGGCGTTGGTGAGCTGGAGAGGAGAGACAACAGTGAAGGAGGATTTCTCCTATTTGCCCCCGCTCACCTCCCAGGAGCTGGATTCCAGCACCTAGGGGATATGATGCAACTTAGGGGTCCCCAGGTTAGTGACTGCAGTTAGTCTCTGTGACACCTGAGCCCCCGAAGTGGGAGCAGAGGCAGAGCAGGGGTTAGCTGGTGGGGACCATTTTCCTAGTGAGAAAGCCCTTCTCCTGAGCAAACATCAGCTGACGATGAGGCCGTAGGAGGCAAAGATCTTGGTACTTCCTTGTCTTCCGACGTACTCAACCACTTCCCCAAGTTTTTCTCTGTCCTTGGGAGTTGTTACCTTTTAACCAGCAACCTCACCTAAATCATCAGCCGTCCCCTGAGCTCCCCCTCTATGTCCCTCTGTGCCCCGAGGACACTGCTTCAACCTTCAGCCCTCTAGAGCAATGGCTGTTTACTTTCCAACGACCCCCAGGTGCCTCAGGGTGCCATGACCACTTCCGGACCATTATTTATCCCAGGTCTTCTAAAACAAAACCAAAAAAACTTTTTTAAACACATTCCCTTTTTTACTTACTATTTCCTTACATTTCGAAGTGTATGACACCTGCTACTATTCCCTTGCCCCTCTGGGATTTGCCCCCCCCGCCATCTGGCAAGCCCCCAACTACCTACTTTTCCTGATTACACCTGAGCAGCCAAGGGTTGGTAAAGAAAGTTACACAATCAGGGCAGATTAATCACCAACGTCATACAGGTCACCAGCACTACCCGAGAATCTTAGTACCTTTCTCTGGTCAACCAGTATCTCCACTCTCCTTAACTACCTCACACCTTATCAATCAGCTTCCTGCTTGGACCGTCTTTCCTGAACGAACATCAGAGGAGCTTGTTTCCACCAATACAAAGATCTTAGAAGCCCGCAGGCAGGATCACTCCTGATTCCTGATTCCAAACACAGAAACCTACCAACACCTATATCCCTTGTCTCCTTTTCCCATCCTGTTACAATTAAAGACATTTTATTAGTCCTCTTTAAATATAATTCTTTTACTGGTGCTTTGAACCCTCTTACTTTCCACTTTCTAAGGAAACTTCCGAATCATTTATTTCTTCTCTCTTTTATATATTCAACTTTCCCCCTCAACTAGGTCCCCCCCATAAGCTTTTAATCACTCCCTAAGTTTTTAATTTAAATATAAATAAAACCTCAACCTCCTATCCCCCTCCAGCTGCCCTTCTCTCTCCCCCTCTCCTTCGCGAGACAAATTTCTCAAAAGGCTTGTCTACATAGTCTCCTTTCCCCTGTATTCTATCCCTGTGTCCCTAACCCATCCAGTCTGCTTTCTTACTACTCCACCGATCACCTCTCTGCGTTGGTTTCTGAATTAGATAAAACAGCAACCTTTCCCAGTCTTGAAAGACTGGTCTCAGGTAGGAGATGAACCGTATTCTTCAGCCTGGCCCTAGCTGTTTGTTGTCTCTCAAACCTTTGATTGTCCAAGATGCCTTCTTAGTTCCTAGGGTTTGCGAGTAACTGAGGGTGTGTCAAGACCTGTCGGTGTCCCAGAGAAGAGGGTCCCAGAGAAGAGGACCTCGATCAGCACCTAGATGCAGGCTGATTGGAAGCTGGGCATACTTTTAAAGTATGCCAATAGACCTCTTTCCAGGAAAGACGAGGAGGTGTTTCTGTCTGCTGCGTCCGCACCGAGTCCCGGGTTAACAGCCAGTTAAACTGCGGGCGTTTGTTGCAGTCCTGTACTACGAATGAATGGAAGCTCTGCAGGCCACCAGAGCCAGGCACTAACGGGTGTGTCCCCTGGACAACAGCAGCCAGAGCAGCTGGGGCGCCAGACATGTGCCCAAGCTCCTTTCGGAGATTTACCAGTGACCTAAGGAGAAGCAGGAGAACGTTAAGATGGCATGTGCCACGCTCCCCAGCTCTGGAGAGGATTGCAGTCAGCCCCTCAATCTGTGTTAAATCAGGAGCCTAAACCTCAGGTTGCAGCTTTTAAGACAAGCAAATAGGCCTCTTTCATGGCAAGACTGGGAGACGGGCATTTCAGTCTGCTGTCTCTCGGCGGGGGGGGGGGGGGGGGGGTGCTTAGCCACTGCAAGTCCTCGGGACCCCTTTGTTTGCTATAACCCCGTAGGTCTCATAGACGTAAGCCCAGGTGGCTTTCAGAGCTAAGTGTTTGGGACCTGTCCCTCAGGTGGAAATTTTATGTTAGGACTCAACGTTGGGTCCAAACTCTTCGCTCTAGGGAGAAGCTGGAAGTTGAGAGTTCCCTCCTGATTGCGCATTGCTGTGCTGGGTGTGGGGTTAATGGTAAGACTGTGTCCCAGTCTCTTCTACCCATTCTGATGAGGCTAGATTTTTTTCTCATTCACCCGTGTCAATGTTGCTCAGCTAGTTTCTGGATTTCTTTTGGAGGGAACTGTTCCTTGGGTAGCGGTGGCATGAGTGTGACCGTGACCATGGAAGGAGCTGAGTTCAGGAGCCTCCTCTTTCACCATCTTGAGTGGAATGGCCTACACTGGACCTGAGAGATATTTGTCAATCCTCGTCTCATTTCATGTTTCGTCGCTGTTGCCTTTTCCTTCGACCACTGTATTGCTTTACGGGTTTTCCTGAACTTCTATAGCCACTCTTTCTCGGGTAAAGAGAGCCTTGACCTCCTTCACCAGCCAGGAAATGTTGATTTCCATCAGGGCTCAGCCCCGGTCTTGTGAGCTTCTCACTTGGGCAAGCTCATCCACACTCGTGGCTTCAATAAGCATCTATGTACGCATGACTTCCACACATATCTCTGGCCCATCCAGAGCCATACCTCCCACCATCTAGTAACCTCTTCTCTTAGATGGCTCAAAGACTGGTCAAACTGGACATGCCCCCAAATGATCTTGTGATCTTATCACCCACTCCCTTGCCCCATTATTTGTCCCACTCTAAAAGGGATCCATCAGGGTAATTGTATACAGTTGTCATTGCGCAGCTCCGAGAGAATCCATTCATGAGGGCTGTGATATGAATGGTGCCTTCTGGAGATGAATATCTGGCAACCCTGTTTTCCAGAGTTCCTTCTCTCGGGAAAGAGCACACTGAACTGTACAAACCAATACCTATGAGTCAAAAATGAAAACCCCCCGCAAAAAAACCAAAAAACCTAGGGTTGTGTTCGTTTCTGTGTTTCCCTCAGTTCGTCCAAACAGTCACTGGCTCCCATTCATTTAATCTCCTGAATTGCCCTTGAATGAATCCACTTCTTACCAACCCCGTCAGCACCACTCCAATCCACGCTACCATTGTCTCAGATGGGAACTACCGCAATAGACACCTGACAAGTGTCCCTTCATTCATTTCTATTTTCTTCTGGTTCATTTTCTTCACTGAAGCCAAAGAGATCTTCTCAAATGCTAATCTTATAACTTGAAACCGTTGTTTCTTTCCTTAAAATGATAACTCCTCAACATGCCTGCAAGACCTCTGTGGTCGGGCCGCCACCTACTTCTCTAATCTCGTCTTGCATTATGTTCCCCTCATCATCTCTGCTACAGACCCACCAACCTTTCAGTCCCCAACCTTCTCCATACTCTGTCCCCTAGCAGGATCTTTGCACATTCTATTTCTTCTATCTGGCAACTGTTTCTTCCCCTCTTTATCTACTTAACTTCACCAACTACATTTCCATTTAATTCTTCAAATTTTAGGATAATTATCTTTTCCCCCAAGGAGGCATTTCTTGACCCTATCACCAGGTTAAATCTTGCTATAGCAAGCTTGCATTGCATTGTGTATCTCTCCTACTTGGTTCTTGTCACAAGTGCAATTTTATATTTCTTTTCTCATCATTGATTAACACGTCCCCACTAAAATGTAAGCTCTTTAAGGAGATGGGGACCATGTCTATTATTACTTATCATTGTTTTTCCAGGCACTACCACAATACCTGGCTCATATCAGATGATTTGTCGAGTTAGTTAATTAACTTCTAAGAAGGAAGCCATTCACTGGAGCCAGATTAAGCTTGTATCCACATAGGAGGAAGGTCAGCGTAGGAGGACTAGGACCGGGGGAAACCGTAACACTGCAAATAAATACATATGGCCTAAAAAGGAACCGAAAACTAAAGTCAGATACCAGGACACCAAATAGAAAGTAACACAGCGTTTGGCTCAAGCAGTAAATCTACTCTGGTGGGAAGCACCCATGCAGAGTCCCAGGTGCAGGGGCAGATGTCTGGCACCCAGCTGAAAGTAGCATCTAATAAGCGGTGTGCACGCACGCGCACACACACCCCTGGTTGGCCCTCAGGGACCTCCAGCTCAATATGCCCCGAAGTAAACCAGCTGTATTTACACGCCCTCACTGGAGTGTTCTTCCCTCTGAGTTTCCTCTACCAGTGAATGGTGCTAGCATCCTCATGGTCACCTCATTCCAAAGCTTGGGAGGCATCCTTCACTCTCAAACCCCACATCTCAACAATCACCAAGATCAAGACAGTCCAGCTTGCAAATCTGTCTTAGATCTATCGGCTTCTCTCCACTTCCTCAGCCACTAATTTAATTAAGACCCTCATCATACTTGCATTATTAAAAAACCTCAAAACTGGGGTTTCTCCCTCGACACTCATGTTTCCCATTCATCCCTTCTTCACCCTACAATCAGAATCATCCTTCCAGGGGCGCCTGGGTGGCACAGCGGTTAAGCGTCTGCCTTCAGCTCAGGGCGTGATCCCAGCATTCTGGGATCGAGTCCCACATCGGGCTCCTCCGCTATGAGCCTGCTTCTTCCTCTCCCACTCCCCCTGCTTGTGTTCCCTCTCTCGCTGGCTGTCTCTATCTCTGTCAAATAAATAAAATCTTTAAAAAAAAAAATCATCCTTCCAAAATCCACACGCTGTGGCTTAACAAAAGCTGTCTCCACCAATCAATCCTCATCTCTACCACTCTGCCTACCACCTGAGCTCTGATCATACTGATCGAGTTTTAGCTCCAGAATGTCTGAGGTGATCTTAAGGTTTTCCCATGCCTCCACAACTTTGCATAGGCATCCCCCTTAGCCTAAAACTCTATGCTCACCTGTTTCTTCCTCTACTTCCAGGTATTTTTATCTAGCAAACCCGTTCTAAGGCTCCAGGTCCTACTCCTATCGGCTAACTCCGCTACTCAGTTCAAAGGTCCCCTCCACTGGAAGGCCTTCTTTGATGTCTGGCCCCCATGAATTTTATATTTCTTTCTCTCATTCTATTGATCACACTGTCTATTCTCCTCCCTAGTCAACCTCTAACACGAACAGGCAAACATCTTGAGGGTAGATATCTTATAAATCTTTGTTTTCTGTCAGTGGCCTAGGAACTAGCCATTCAAACATTGTTTGACTAAGCAAATTAACAACCAAAATGAATGATGACTTCTAATGACTTTTTTTTTTCTTATTTCAGTCCAAGTGGCTACCTGGTTGCCGCCTTCCTCTTTGTCCTGATGCTACTGTTCTTCAGTATTCTAGTTTTGAGCTATTTCCATTATATGAGGATTTATAAACAGTATCTTTATGAACCAATTAACAGATATGATAGAAAACAAAAGAATAATTAGGAAAATTGAAAGTTTGTTTAGTATGTATATATATATAGAGAGAGAGAGAGAGTATATATATATACTTATATTACAAGTGTGTGTGACCAAGAAATACTAAGGTTAAGCATATAGTACGTATCAACAAATTCAAGCTCTAAAAATGTTCTTAAATGACCCCAAGACAAATATTCTTATACCTATTGTGTGTTATAAAATTAATTTTAAGGTGTTTGCCCTTACCTTAAGGTGTTCTATATATTCTTATATGGCTTTCTTAAAAATTAAAATAAAAGAAAACTAAATTTGCCTATTAAAATCAATCCTAAGAATGAAAGTAAATTTTTTGAAAGTGTGTAAATATGTCAAATATTTTTTTAGCATGGGGGAGGGGCAGCGGGAGAGGGAGAAGGAGGAAGCAGACTCCTCGCTGAGCGCGGAACCTAGCTGAGCATGGAGCTAACTCAGGGCGAAATCTCACGACCTGATAGTACCCTGAGCCGAAATTAAGAGTTGGACACTTAACCAACCGAGCCACCTAGGCGCCCCCCCAAATATTATTTTGCATGAAACTTTTCATATGAAACCTTATATGGCTGTAGTTAATTTATGTATAAGAGGCTTAATGTATCCTAAATAATCTGTCCTAAATGTATTTCAGAAGTTTTTCTAGTGGTAGATTCACACATGAAATGTACAACTTATTATATTGAAAATGAGAAGCTGATGCTCTAAGCTTTAATTTAAAATTTTAAAATATGATTTTCATGTTCAACATAAGCTTCTTAATTTATCCAAATGTTACCACAGCTTTCAAACAATTAGTGTTTGTAACAGTCAGAGTTCAACTAGAGAAGCACAACTTGTGGGAGGGGTGTGTGTGTGTGGGTGTGGGTGTGTGTGTAAAGAGAGTTATTTAAAAGAACTGGCTTACGTGATTGTGCAGGCCAGCTAAACAAGTCTGAAATCTATAGCACAGACATCAAGACTAGAAGATCACAAAAATAGAAGAGCAAGATGGAAGTCCATGGACACAGATCAAAGCTGTTGTCCATAATTAGAATGTCTTATTTTACTAAAATCAAGAACAAGACAGGGATACCTGCTATTCATCACGTTTTGAGAGTTCAGACATTACAAGAAGAAAATAAAATGAAATGACCTTATAAATACTGGGGGAAAGGAGATAAAAATCCTCTCTTTCAATAAAAAGATAATATGTCTAAGAAACCCAAAATTAGTAACAGGAATTACTAGATTAAGATAACCTGATGGCTCAATATGAGAGAAATAGTTAAAAATTAATACCTTTTCTAGGTGTCTGCCTTCCACTCAGGTCATGATCCCAGGGTGCTGGGATTGAGTCCCACATCAGGCTCCCTGCTCAGTGGGGAGCCTGCTTCTCCCTCTGCCTCTGCCCCTCCCTTGCTTGTGCTGTCTCTTAAATAAATAAATAAATAAATAAATAAATAAATAAATAAATAAATAAATAAATAAAATACCTATTCTCTATAATGTTATATAACAGCAATAGAAAAAATAAAAAGTAATGTATTCATTGTAATGACACATTATATAGAATTAAATTTAATATAAAAGGTATATGACACACGTGAAAAAAACCTTTAAAATCTTTATTGAAAGAGATGAGACAAAATCTGATAAAAATATTTTTTAAAAAAAAGCAAAACTACCCAATAGAAATGAGAGCAAAGAATATAGTCATTTTACAGAGGAGGATACCCAAATAGCCAATAAACATATTTAAAACAACTATTTTTTTAGTATTTACCACGTTCCACGAATTGTTCTCATAATTTACCTAACCTTCTTCAACAACACCGTGAGATGGAAGTATTATTGTCCCAATATAGAGATGAGGAAACTGGTACAAAAAGGGTAAATAATTTTTGTAAGGTCACACAGCTGAGAAGAGATGGAGCTGGAATTCACACTCAGGCGCCCTGGCTCCAAAGCGGGGGCTTATCCACCGAGGGTGCTCAAGCTCACCAGAGGTCAGGGTGATGCAAACCTAAGTTACCGTGAGGCTTGCACTCCTCACCTGAGGCCACGAGCTCGGAAGGGCAATACTCTTGGGGAGGAACAAGGGTCAGGGATGGGAAGAAAATTCTCTTTAAAAATATTTATTTATTTATTTGAGAGAGAGAGAGAGAGAGAGAGAAATGCAAGTTAGGGGCAGAGGGGGAGGGAGAGGGAGAGAGAACGAATCTGAAGCAGACGCTGCGTTGAGCGTGGAGCCCAGTGTGGGGCTGATTCCACCACCCTGAGATCGTGACCTGAGCCCAAACCAAGAGTCAGATGCTCAACCGACTGAGCCACCCAGGTGCTCCAGGAGGGAAATTCTCTTGTACTGCAGAAGGAAAAGTGAATTATTCCATCGTTTTTGGAAAGCAATCCAGGAAAATCTATTAAAAATATACGTGCTCTTGGACCCAGAAATTCCACTCCTAAGAATCTATTTATGGGATGAGATGGGATGGGGAGGACCTATATATATAGGAGATATATATATATATAATGCTGTATCATTGGTGGCCATGACAAAACTCTACCAAAAAAAAAAATGCTGGCTAGTTGAATAAATGATCGTACATTGAGCACACCGATCCATCTGTACTAGTTGATTTAAAAGATTTTCCACAAGGTTCTGTTACATGAGAATAGCAGGCTGCACAGAAGTAGTTATAGTATGATCTTATCATATAAACGAAAGAAAAGCTCTGTGTATGAGAGCGTGAAGAAGTGTATGGAAAGATACACATCATTTTGTTAACATTGTGTGCGGGCGAGCATGTGTGTCACCGTGGGAGGGGGAGTGGGGATATACCGAGAGATGTAGAGGGGAAGTTATGAACCAAACCCTTACAACTGTGAGGAGGGAAACATAAGAGGAACAGCATGTGAAACTTGCTCCCAATTGTAGAACCGGGTGTCTGCACCCAGACAAACGTAATTCCAGGTGCTATTTGCTTTCTTGCTATTGTTTCCTGCCACATTGAACCTATACTATTTTTTGAAAGATTTTATTTATTTGAGAGAGAGACAGACAGAGACAGAGCGCACACACGAGGGGGGGAGGGGCAGAGGGAGAAGCAGACTCCCTGCTGAGCAGGGAGCCCAACTTGGGACTCAATCCCAGGACCCCGGGATCATGATTTGAGCTGAAGACAGACGCTTCACTGACTGAGCCACCCCGGCACCCAAACTTATACTATTTTTACTCATAAAAAAATACAACTCTTTTCATTGTGAACAAAAGAATGGGAAATGAAGAAGTGCGGACAGCAAGTGAGGACAACCCTTTCAGGGAGTTCCTTTCTGTGGCAGGGAGCAAAGAAATGGAGGCCAACCGGAGGCAGAGCTGAGGCTGGGAAGATGTTATTAAATATTGGTAGGAAAAATCCAGTAGCTGGGGAGAATTGATGATCCAGGAGAGGAAGGGGGTACCCGCTCAGCCCAAATCTTTGAGTAGGCAAGACGGCTGAGATCCAGTGCTGAAACTTAGAACGGAGCATCTCCCTCGCTGTTGCAGGAGGTTAGCCAGAGCTCCAGGGTTCCGATGTAGGGAGGGTGGCAGGAAGATGAGTGGTTTGTGGCAGCCTTGAGAATGCTCCTTGCACACCTCCTGCCGCAAGAGTGCAATTGACCCAGGGCACTGGCAGCTGGCACCCATCAACACATTTGCACCGCCATACACGCACCCCCATGCTGCTCCCCTCCGGTGACTGAGTGCAGTGGGGTTACTTAGGCAGACTGCATCCTAGGGAGACCAGGACTCCTGCTGGCCTGCCTCAAGGACTCCTGAAGGCTTTCCCAAACCTTTGTGTATTGCATGGCTGTTGCATGGCGATGTGGGACACTTCCATCCAATCTCTTGTCTCTCACTCTTTTTCTCTCTCTCCCCCACTCTAATGATTTCCCCAACCTTCCACAACTTCCTATTTCCTTTCATTCGAGTACTTCCTCTAATAAAATCACTGCATATTTAATCCCATGTTGGTGACTGTTCCTCAGAGGACCTGGAGTAATGCAGTGGGGACGTGAGTGGTCTGAGAAAATGGGCAGTCAGAGGGCATTTGAGACTGATCCAGCACCCAGCAGGCAGAGACAGCACGGTCCCGGAGAGTATGAGGGGCCCCAGTAGTTTCTGGCTCGAGCTGGTGGTTCGGTTGCTAAAGTTTTCATTGGTGGTGACCTGGGGAAATGTCCCAGTGGAGGGCAGTGCTAGCAGGTGCAATAAATGGAGCAAGCGTTTGAAAAACATGGGCTGACAAAGACAGCAAAGTCTGCGGGTTACTGCTCAGTTATGTATCTTTTTAAGATTTATTTGAGAGAGAGCAAGCACATGCTTGCTGCAGTGTTCCTTCTTTGTCACTTTCCCACTCTGGATCCCTCTGAAAGAAGCAGCCACCCCGGTGATGAGTGACCCATGTGGTGCCCAACCAAACCACCTGCTTCAGCTATGTGAGCAAGCTTGGAAGTGGAGCCTCCAGCCCCGGTCAAGCCTTCAGATGACTGAAACTCCCGGAGAGACCCTGAGCCAGCAAAATTCACCTAAACAGGAATCTGATGCTCTCAGACTCCTGACCTAGAAACTGGCAGATGTTTTGCTGGAAGCTGCTACGTTTTGGGGTAATTTGGTACACAACAGTAAGTCAGGCACAGCTGAACTCAGTTCCTCTCTACCACGCATCTCGCATGGCAAGAAACCGAAAATTTATTTTCCTCTAGAATGCTCTGGAAACTTACGTCTCCTTCCAGGTTGCCTAAGGAATCGTTTGTGGGAGATCATATCAAGGCTCCTAGCAGTTTCAAATCTGCCTTTCTGGCTGCGGAGGCTGGCACTCTGGTCGGTTTCTCTGGTACCATGTGCCAGAGGGACACTGGCAGGCAGGAGGAGGAAGGGCTTCCTGTCCCCACCTTTCCTGTCTGTGTGACTTAGCCATGTTTATTCACCCCAGCAAGGCAGCGGGCTTCGGTAGCACTGTTGCATTTCTGACTCAGATTTCGAAAAACCTTCCAGGACCAGCATCCTCATGCCCCTTTAGAGACACTAAAGACAGCTCAAGTAGTCTCTCCTCCAAGCTTTAAAACTCTTTAAATTTCAACCTCTTTGCTCCCCAAGGCCTACGGATGACAGCTGCCCTTCCAACACCTCAGTGCTCTCTTTTTTGTCTTTTTAGGCCTCCAATACCCAATTAACATTTATATTACATTTTATAGGACATGTTCCTTATATTAAATTTTGTGTTAATATTTATATTACATTTCCTTTGTTTTTATTAAATTTTCTATTTCTATTGTCTTTAATATTACTGGAGTAACTCCTGACAACTACTCCAAAAAAGTCTCCCTATTATGCTCTACTACTGCTTGTCTCCTTCAATTTAAGGCTAAATTAATGAGCATATACATTTTTTTATGTCTTCCACTGGTCTGTAAGCTTCATGAGGGTAGCAGTCTTGTCTGTTTCATCACAATGTACGAGTGATACACAGGGGCTGACACGTAAAAGGTGTTCCTTTAATACTTGCTCAATGGATGAATAATGGATAATTTCAGTTATTGGTGGATCAATCCCTAAATTACACGAACAATACAAGTCATTCCACCATCAGACGGTGAATTCTCTTTCGTGTCTGATGAATTTGAAATAATCAGGGGACATCCTGTGTGATAGGTAGAATAATAGCTCTCCAGAGATGTCCTCATAGAATTCTCCAGAACCTGCAAATATATTACCTTATGTAGGAAAAAAGACTTTGCAGATGTGATTAATTAAGAATCTTGAGATGACATTATCCTGCGTTATTCAGGTGGGCCGATGTAATCACAAGGGTGGTCCTAAGTGAAGGGGGGGCAGGAGAGTCAGAGAAGATATGATAATGGAAAGAAAGGTCAGGGCAATGTGGCCATGACCAAGGAAGGAGAGCAGCCTCTAGAAGCTGAGAAAGGAAGCAGATTCTCCCCCTAGAGCCTCCAGGAGGAACACGGTCCTTGATTTTAGCCCAGAGAGAACCATTTTGGACTTCTAACTCCTAGGACTCTAAGATAAGAAACTTGTGTTACGTCATTTTAAACCACTAAGTTGGTGCTTATTTGTAAAGCGGAATAGGAAACTCACACCTCTTGTGGAGAAGTCCTACAGGCTGCAGGTTACATTGGCCTAGTGCTCCGGAGAGACACGGGGGATGGAGATGGGGGCATCGGTCTCTTCAGCATGTGTGTGACAGCGACAGCTGAGAGCAGATGACATCACAACGGACAAAGCAAGTGTGCAGGGTGGGAGGTGAAGTGAACCAGCCATGTGAGCCGCCAGTAGTGCAGCCAAGACTAAGTGAAGTCTTGTGGGTAGTGCCTTTCCCCCACACCTGTAGTCTGTTCAACACCGTTAGGTGGAGAGGAAGGCCACAGTGGGAAAGGGAGGGGAAGCAAGGGCTGGCCAAAAAATTAACTTTAGAAATTGGTCCACAGCATGTCTGAGGACAAATAACAATTATGCACACAGCACCTACCGTCACTCGACACTGGCAAGCGAATCCTATTTCCCTAGCATATTTGTTTCTCCCTATTCTACACCCCCCTCTCTCTCCAAATTCCCTATATCCCTCACCTTGCCTCTCCAGCTTTCCAGTGATCATCTTGCCTCTTATTCGTTCAGAAAAAAGCAAATCAGGAGAGAACATCTTCATTCCCCCACCCCCAAATTTCTAACCCGCCTCCATTTGTCTTCTAAATCTTCTGTGCCACCACTGTGACCTGCACCTGCCTTATCTGCTGTCGCTAGGGACGAAGCATCCCCCGGACTAAAGGCCAGCCCTGTCACTTGTGCTCTAGATCACTTCCTCTTCTTACCTTCCCCTGAGAAATCTCCCCCCTCCTCCATCAATTTCTCTCTCTTTACATACAACTCTACCTCGGCATCTCTCGTCTTTCCAATGTCCTCCACTGACCACACAGCCCTCTGCCACTATTATCCCAAGTTGTCTATGGTCTCCATTTCTTCACCTTACATTCACTCCTCACATTATTCCAGATGTCCCTTGGATCCCACTCCTCCCAAGACTCCTTATTGCTGAATCTTGTGGCTCCTGCGTTGCAGGTCATTCTGCCTCTGTGGTTCCTTTTCCTCCTCTATTTGACCTCTAAATGAAGGATCCTAGAGCTTTGCCTTTGGCCCCTTTCTTTCTTTAGCTACAAATTCTCTCCTAAGTCATCCAATCAGTCCCAAGGCTTGAGAGTCTATTTATAATGGCCACAACTTCAGTTTATCGGATGCCTACCTGATATCATGGATGCCTAAAAGCCTTTATTTTTTTAAAAGATTTTATTTATTCAATCGACAGAGAGACCGCCAGCGAGAGAGGGAACACAAGCAGGGGGAGTGGGAGAGGAAGAAGCAGGCTCCTAGCGCAGAAGCCTGATGTGGGGCTGGATCCCAGAACGCCAGGATAACGCCCTGAGCCGAAGGCAGACGCTTAACGATTGAGCCACCCAGGCGCCCCCTAAAAGACATTTCTAATTGAACATGGCCAAACCATAATTCTTGATTTCCCTCCTCCCAACTGTTCTTCCCAAGTCTCACATCTTATTAAATGGCACTACTACCCAAAGAATCTAAGTCAAAAATCTAGAAATTACCATTGAATGCTTTTTCCCTAACAAACACAACACTCAACTCATTAGTAACTCCCTGTAGGCTCCACTTTCAAAATATTACAAACAGAATTTTCTCAGTGTTCCCCACTACTCGCAATAACCAAGCCACCTTCTGGCACGCACTGTGTAAGAGCTTCCTAATTGCCTGAATGTTAGCTTTGATATCCCTTTTGATGGGATATTTGTCCAAACGGATCTTTGCCATTCAAATCTCAATTTAAACCAAACGTCGTCACCAAGACCTTCCAGCTGCGGCTAATCTAAGATTGCTGTCAATCACTTCATCCTATTTTGATTCTCTGCAAAGCACATATCACCCATATTTGTCCTTCCTCCTCTCGTTGACGGTGTTCCCCAGGACCTGCAACACTGTGGGGCATATGGCAGGCACACGACAAATATGTGCCCTAAGGTTATGCTAATCTGTGAGTACTGCACTGTCTTCTCATGTCGGCAAGATAGTTTCATAAAATGTAAGATTTCATATTGAGTGTGTCCCTCCCCCCACAGCAACCTGCCTTCCTCTATTTCCCCACCGCTCCACGTGCAAAACAAGAAAGGAAAGAAAAAAGAAAAGGCAAGGAGGGTTTGGACAACAGGGTGGTCACTACGGCCTTTTGACATATTCCGCTGGCTTCAAAGGGCTCAATGCGACAGAAACTAACAGTAGCAGTACCGACGAAGAAGGGTTGAAGGTAGAGGACTTCACCTGCCGCCAAGGGCGGACTGCAGAAGACCGGCGCGGATCCCAAGCACTGCATGCTGGGAGCTGTAGTCTCCCGGGAAGGCCTGGAGCTGCAAGGAGCGGGACCCCCGCGGCATGCTGGGAGCCGTAGTCGTGGAGACTGGGCCTCAGCGCTTCGAGCGGGGAGCCGGGGAGTCCTCACTGCATGCCGGGAACTGTAGTCTTTCTGGGACCCCGCTCCTCCAGCGTGGAGAGGCGCCATTTTAGGTCCCGAGGTGCGGCCGCGCGGAGCCAGAGCGCAGGCGGGCTCAGCCCCCGCGCCGGGCCGGCCCCGCCCCCGGGGCGCCTGGCGCCCGCCCCCCTCCCCGCTCAGGCCCCGCCTTTCCCCACGTGTCCGCTGCCGAGGGGAGGCGCCTGAGCCGGAGCGGGCCCGCCAGCGGTCCGGCCCCGTCGGCGCAGAGGGTCCTGTCGGCGGCGCCCGGGAGCGGCCCGGCTGCCCGATGCTCCCGCGCCGGCTGCCGCGGGCCGGGCTGTGCGCGTAGTGCCCGGCTCTGGCCCCCTGAAGTGCCCGCGGGGGTGGGAGCGGCCTCGGCCCCGCGGAGACGGAGCGGCTGGAGGACGAGGCGGCGGCCGCGGGGAGGAGGATGGGGGCTAACCAGTTAGTGGTGCTCAACGTGTACGACATGGTGAGTGCGACCCTGGCCGGCATTCTCCGGCCGCTCGGCGCGGGGCTCGGACCCCGGCCCCTACACTTCCTGCCTCGCGTCTCCGCCTCCAGCTTAGTTCTCGGGGTGGGGGAGGGGAGCGGGAGGCTGTTCCACTCCTCGCTCACGTCGGCGGACGGGCAGTGCTGCCCGGTCCGCCCGAGGGCTCTGGCCGGGGCTCGGGGCGGCTGGAGCCTCGGCGGTGCCCCCTGCGCGGCCCGGAGCCCGCGTCGGGCCCGACACCTCGGCGGCCGAGCGGCGTCCTTTGGGCGAAGCTTCCGTCGCGGGTCCGACCGCCCACTCGTGCCCCCCGGACTTCGGGCCGCTTCGTCCCCGAGCGCCCGCTCTCCCAGCTCTGCCGCCTCTCCCAGCCGCACACCTCTTTCTGCCCGAGTCTTCAGAAACTCCCCAGCCCTTCCAAGTCCCGAAAGTCATCGCTGTCGGTGCGTGTGCTAGACTCTCGTGCAAGGGGAACCAGAGCTAGTACCCCTTTGCCTCCAAGGCAACCTCCTTACCGTGAGCGAGGCTCCAGCTGAGCCCGCCCAGCTGGATTCTGTGCAGATCCTGGTGGGGCCCCTCTGCTAGCCTCAGAAGACCACTTTCCAGGTGATGCAACAGGTATCTGACGTGACCACAGCAGAGGGAAGGGGAGAACTTGGTTATGAGGTCATCTAACTTCGGAGGACTGCAGGCACACGGAACCGAGTCCAAGGATTGGTTTGCCACGTGATTGCCATTGAAGTCCGGGGTACGGGATTGCCGATGCAGTTCAGATGCGTGCCGGGGGTGGTCTGCCTTCGGCTGACGCGTTTTTGTTTTGTGAAAGAGTTACCTCTGCCTTCGATGCTTGAAATCTCTTGTAGGTGGACTGGCAGATGAAGAAGTCCTCCTCATTATTTTTGTTGGCTTAAAGATGCAGAAGAGCTGAAATGCTGGATGTCAGGAGTCAGGGTTCTCACTCGCAGATCTAAACTTTTTATTCCCTGGCTTTGACAATACATTTCTAAATTTACAGTGTAACCTCTTGGGTAGAAAGGAACTCAGGTGCCCTAATCTGGGAATTATGTCAGGATGGGATAGAGACTGCCCCGGGCTTGAGGCGAGGTCTCAGTTGAGTTAGGTTCGGGTTTGGAGGTGGATGGAGGTGGATTAACGTACTGAAGAAAGTGAAACATGGAGAAAAAATTAAAGAGTAGAACTGGAGGGCCTAGAAAAGCAAGGCACTTGGTAATAAGGTCTTTGGCCTGTGTCACTGGTTAGAAATCATTCTCTAGATGTCAGCTTTTTATGGTACTGGATGCCTTTATTGTTAGACTTTTTATTACCTTTTTACTGTTTCATTGATCTGCATTTGGTTTCTTGTTTATTCATGAAGACTATTACAAAACATCCACAGCATATGTCCTGCTTTTGAACGCACAGCCTGCTTTTCCTTCTGGATTATTAAACACCTTTATAAATTAGGGTTATGCCTTGGCCAGAGGGTCGTAGACTAAAAGAAATCTGAAAGCAGTGGTAGAGAGACGTCGGCTTTTTTAATAAAACTGCCAATGCATCCTTTGGCATATAATGGGCTTCCTTACACTTTAGGTAATCTATGAATCACAAAAATCATTGCTAATTGTGGTAGTTGTAGGAAAAGCTAGAGGTGGTATTTAAACCAGTATATTTCAAAGGGAGGAGTATTCTGAAAGATGTTAAAAATACTAACTTGTTTAATAAAGATCTTATTCCTTACATCACTTTTGTAAAGTAGGTACTTAGAGTGGAGGCAGGTAGAGAAAGGGATAAATTAAACCTGCCCAGATAAGTAAAAATAGGATCTAGAATTTCTAGACTGAAGTCTGATTCATTATCTCCTCTACTGAGTAATTCCTGTGTTTATTTCTTATGAATTGCTTTTGCCTAGCAATAGGGGGAGAAGGAGCATATGAATGTCTATCAGAATGGTAAATAGTTGAATTATTAGACTTCTAACAAATTTGCCCTTGCATGTTCTTTTGAGGGCTTTCAGGCAATGGCTGTTCCATGTCACTAATTCAGCAACCTGCAGTTACTTCCCTGTGACCTTGTGAAGGCACAAAAACGAATGA
This sequence comes from Ursus americanus, assembly GCF_024610735.1. Classification (NCBI taxonomy): domain Eukaryota; kingdom Metazoa; phylum Chordata; class Mammalia; order Carnivora; family Ursidae; genus Ursus; species Ursus americanus. The sequence goes on along the minus strand of NC_142128.1, from coordinate 103,243,911 downwards.
ATTCTCCTTCCTCTTTGAGGAATTTAGAATATCATAGGCGAGGTACAGCAGTAGTAACGATTCAGGACAAAGTAGTGTGCTTTTGGTGATGGAATGGCAGAAGAGGATGTAAAGGAGGAGACCACATGCGGTTGTAGGATCGGGGATTGCCGAGAGGTATAGGGACCTCTGTAAGCAGAGAACAGTCAGCGGGAGCCGTGTGGCAGGAGGAGAGCGCAGGTCGGACCGGGAAAGATCGGTTGGACCAGTATAGCTGGGGTAGCATGCATGAAAACGGAAAGGTCGATAAGAACTTTATTAGTTTGGGGCTAGGACAAGGGCTGGGGGGTGGGGAGCTGGTCTCTGAACCAGGGGGACCATCTAAAGTTTTCATGGTAGGCAGCAGGGCGATCAGAGTACGTTTTGAATTAAGAGCAGTGTGTTCAGGTGCAAGATCGTATCTCTTACGCCTGTTTCTCAAGTTGGGTTGGTTTTGAAACAGTTCTGCTTGATGTCAAGGGTGAATCTCTTTTACCTTTGGTAGCACTGCTTTTGCGTCATAGGTACCTTTGATGGGGATCGCTGTTGTCTCTACAGGCCTCGTCTAGCAGTCTGTCCGGTCCAGGCTTCGCAGACATCGTAATCAACCTTTGGTTTGCACTTACAGTCACTGTTTATAGGGACCGCTTGCCATGTGTCCTCGTGCCTCTCTGTCTGGGAGACTGTCACCTGCTCCAGCGCGGACTGCGTTTTTCCTGTTCCCTAGATGGGGAGTTGCTGATACCTCTGTTCTTCCGTAACCGCCACACGTCAGAGAGAAATTGTATCGGGTCACCTGTATTAACTTCTTCTCATGGAGGGGTAGGGTAATCCTTAAAAGGTTGCTTGATCTTACAAAGTGCTGCTAAATTACTGCTTGCTGCTTTCTCCATGATGATGGTCCTCTTTGTACTTGGGCGTAATCTACCACCCATAAACATGCCCTGGGTTATTTCCGGGTCCTGGAATGAGGTTATTCAGATACTCCTAGTTCACTGGCAGACGTTGTAAAGCAGGTGATTCAGTTGGGTTTCGGGTGCTGGGACGGTCTCTGGTGTAGGCGCTCTCGCACAAGGACTTCGTTTGCCAGAGACCCAGAGTTTGTGCCGTTTCAGATCCTCTCGTGTACTAATGAATTTTTGTAAAATACAAATATGCAGTAAAATGATAATATTTGTAGACTCATTCAGTAAGCAGCTTTCTTCCTATTTTCAAACAGTATCTGTTCATCTTCAGAGCCTTAATAGAAAAAACCACTAAGACTCTTCGAATAGGGAAGTTTGGGTCCATACTCCTTTTGACCATCCCGCTTCCGTCCGACTCCCCTAAGAGCATGTGAGGGCACACGTGCGAGAGGGCCTGACGTCGCACACATCTGTACATCTAATTCAGACTTTTTACATGAGTTCCAGATGCATCTAAATATCCTCTACACCTAAATCAGCAGGCCCAGGGACAGGCTCTTTCCCTTCCCTTCTCTCCCCAGCTCAGACTTGCCCTTTACTCCCCCAGACAAGACACTCCCCACCCCCACTCTTGTGTCATAATTTTTGTCTTGATAACCTTCTGCTTAGTTTCCCAAGCCAGAATGCTGGGAGTAAAACTATCGATTCTTCTTTATTACAAGGCCTTCTTTATTATCAGAGTCCAATCACCAGGCCCCTGTCTCTTGTAGTTTGGTTGATTCCGTCTGAAAGTAATAGCTTGACCCTCCGTAGCTTAAGCTGGAAGGGTACTTATTTTGAGTTTGGAGATAAACGATCCCTGGGTTAGGTCAGCAGTCAGCGGGGGGGGGGGGGGGGGGGGGATGGGGTGTCATCAGGGACCGAGACCGTCTTTCCACGCTGCTTTCTGTCCCCACCTTGTTGGCTGTTCCCGCCCTTTTGGCTTTTGTTCGGGTTTGTCCCCTCCTAGTTGCAAAATGACCCTCCCGGCACCAAGCAGAATCGTCCTTCAGCAGGGCGTGAAGGGAGACAGAGGCGAGTCCGGCCTTTTTCTCCTTTTCAAGAAGGGGCTTTGCCGGAGCCCCCCTCCCCTCCCGAGGAGTGGCTGGGGCTGGGCTCACCTGTGGCTGGAGAGCGCCTAGCGCCCGAGCAGCGAGCTGGGGCCAGGAAGGCCGGGAGTTGGAAATGGCAGTAGCTGGGAGCCCGTGACGTCTGTCACATACCTTACCGTCTGGGCATTCCTTAAATTGGGTACCTCGTGCTCATTTCCGCTGTTGCTTCTCGAGTTCGGGCCCTCATTATCTCTGTTTGTCTAATAGCCTTCCCTTGGGCTCAGTCTCTGGCCTTACTGCGTTCTGATCCATCTCCCTTTCTGCTACCAAAGTGATATCCTGACATGTGAATGACGTGCCGTTCCTCGGCCTCACCGTCACCTGCTAAAGCCCTTTATGTTGGGACCCCTACGTGACTATTGGAGGCCCCCCTCCTCCCGGTCCCCCACTACTCTCCATCCCTGCGTACACACTTCATGCTCGCACCGTGGAATTGTTTAGTTCTGTGAACAGACTGTACTGTCAGGGCTCACGCCTCAGTATCTTTACTCATGCGGGTGGCACCTGGAATGTCCTGTTCCCGCGCCGGGCAGCTGCCACCTCCGGCCCCTCCTGCCTGTAGCTTAGGCCGCAGTCGTCAGGCCTGAGTGAACTCCGTGCCCTCACCGTACTGCCCTCACTACTTCCGACGTGCCTTAGCTCCGTGCCTCCCGCTAGACCGGGCTCCTTGGCAGCAGTGTCTAGACCAGGAGCCGTCGTGAGAATGTGTTCTGTAAGCGTTTACCAAGCGAATGGGATTTTAACCAGGCGGTTTTATTAGGAATGGTGCCAGTACTTAAAAATAGCCCAAAAAGATCTTCCAGTACCGTTCTCTTTGTGCCCGATACCTGTTTCTGTATTTGTTCCCCTACTTTTACCTAGCCTGTTACTGGATTGTAGCTTTGGTTATTGTGACAGGACCATCAGCTGGAGGGGGAGGGTCATGGGAAGGGGATAGGAAAAATATCAGATACTCTTCTTTGACACAGGTGTTTCTGTTTTGTTTCTTGGTTTTTCCACACTGTGGCCTAGACCGAGGCCACGTTTTCAGTGGGTTTATCCTGTGGAGTCGGGTCTGCGTCACTCCTTTTAGTTAGAGAGGCCCTGCTCGCCTCTGTGCCCTCACGCGCTGCTGGACGAGGACGCTACGCTTGGTGCTGTGACGGTCATCTTACAGCTGTGAGGGACAAACCAAAACAAGTGGCCCCTGCTTGGAAGATAATCTTTCAGAAAACATTGTCAGAATCTTAACACAGGTTAACCAGTCAAGAGGAGCTCGTCTCCGTTTCCTTGTCCGTCAGTTCCTGTGCCGCTTGGGCCAGTGCCCCGCTACTCGACTTGAAATCGGGGAGTCCGTGAGTCTAACAGCGGGAGGGGCAGCCCTGAACCCGCCCTCCTGCGTTACCGTGGCGCCGTCTTGTCTTTTTCCTCACATGGTACGTATGAGAAAAGAGTTCAGCCTCTCTCGGTATTTGTTTTCTGTTGCAGCGATAACAAAATGCCAAGAACGTAGCAGTTGAAAACGACGTGAATCGCGTATCTCCCGCTTGTGTAGGTCGCAGGTGCAGCTGGGCCGCGCTGGCTCCTCTGCTCCGGGTCTCGCGGGGCTGAAATCACCGGGGCACACCTGCCCCAGGCTCATCCAGATTGTTGCCAGAATGCAGTTGCTTGGGGAGCCCTTCTCCGCTGCTTAAAGCCGCTTCCATCCTTGGCCTTCAAAGCAGCAGTGGTGCCTGGGTCCTGCTCTCACCTCAGATGTCTCCGACCTCCCCTTCTGCTACATCTCTTCTGCCTCCATCCAGAGGGACTTCTCCACTTCTCATAGCTCCTGTCGTTAAAGGGGACCCAGGAGGACATGCCGGGGTAATCTCCTTACCTTCAAGTGTCTCTGTCTTAAGTTACATCTGCAAAGACCCTTTGCCATGATTCACAGTGACTGATTCACAAGTTCTGGAAACTAGGTTGTAGAGAGACACCTTAAGGAGTCATTTTCCCTATCACACCACCTAGGAAAGGTCTTTTGTAAACCCAGAAATACCTCTTAGCAGTCCTTTGACTTGGCATGGAATAAGTATTAACTCAGTCACTTAAAGTGGAAAATGTGAAGTATTTTGGAGGGGCACCTGGCTGGCTCAGTCAGAGGAGCGTGCAACTACTCGATCGTGGGGTCGTGAGTTCGAGCCCCGCAGGGCGGGTGTAGGAATTACTTAAATAAATAAAACTTAAAAAAAATAAATAAATCATGGAAACCTTTTACAAGGAGCTATGACTCAGATGTTAAAGGTCCAAGCGTGTTGGGGACTACAGGCCCTTCAGACTGGGGGGGGGGTATACTGTCTGTCCACCCCAACATCACATTTGTGATAAAGTTAATAGAATTTAGTCAAACTTATAAATTAAATACTATTAAATACCCATGAGAGCCTACTATTTTAGGTGCATTCTTCCATTAACTACATTTTTTTCCTTAAAACGGGATATACATTTACTTCCTATCTGTTGACTGATTTTCTATGGGAGTATTTACATTCCAAAGTGGCAGCGCTGTTCCCATGTCACCCAGTTGGTGAACAGAATGGAAGGGGAAGATGGCCAAAATAAATAACCTTAAACCATAAGAAAGGCAGAAAAATAATAAAGGGAAATGAGATACATGAAAATAACATTTATGTTTCAATCTGAAACGGATTTGAGTATATGACTGTGATTGGCCCCCCAAAACAATAACTTGAAAACTAACTGACCCCACATTATTTGAAATAAAAGTCTTTGCTCACTAAATTGTGACGTCATCCTTGTCATAACACTAAATTCTTGCCCCACGCAGAATTGGTGAGTCTCATGACTATGCTATTTTAATTATTGTAATTTCGCAGCATATCTTAGTATATGGCTGGGCCAGTTTCCTTTCATTCTTTTTCCCAAGTTTTTTTGGCTATTACTCATTTCCTTTTCTAGGCTCTCTGAAAAATTCCGTACATTGTTTGTCACTTTGGAGGTTTTTTTTTCTAATTGTGTTAAAATACACAGAGAAGTTACTGCCTTACCCGTTCCTGGCTGTATAGCTCAGTAGTGTACCTTCACAGTGGTGTGCGGCCAATCTCCAGGACGGTTGCATCTTGCAAAACTAAAAACTTTGTATTCATTAAACTCCCCTTCCCTTCTGCCCCCTGGTTACCACCGTTCTACTTGCTGTCCATGAATTTGGCTAGACACCTCGTAGAAGTGAAATCCTGGAGTACTTGTCTCTTTATAACTGACTTATTTCCCTTTGCATGGTATCCTCAGGGTTTCCAGGCTGTAGCATGTGTCAGAGTCCCCTTCCTTTTTAAGGCCGAATGTTTTGCTGTGTACATCTGTATACACCACATTGCGTTTATCCGTTCATGTGTCAGTGGATGTCTGGGTTGCTCTCTCCTTTTGGCGATGGGGAATAATGCTGCTCTGTGACCACGTGTACACATATCTGTTCAGTCCCTGCTTCCAGTTCTTCTGGACGTACACCCAGTAGTCTGTCAAGTGGTGTTGCTTTAATAGGAATTGCACGGGTTCTTGTGCAGTTTAAAGTAACTGGGGAAGAATTGGCATCTTTCCTATTTCCATATTCTCTTCTTCCCCGATGATGAAAATGGGATTTTTTTTTCTTTTTGAAATTTTTACCCGGAAAATGCAAATAGTTAATATATGCAAGTAGTTAAATAGGTTAATTCCAAGCCCATATATCTGAGCCATCTATTAACAGAATAAACTTAAAAAGTAAGTAAGATATGATTCTAGGTTGTTTCCCCATAAACATCTTTGCCACAAACATTTTGCCACAGAAGTAATTGACTGTAAGGCAATTTGCTCTAAAAAAAAATCACAAAAAAGAGGGACTTTCATTTGAAAGGACCTAATCATGAGAAACGAATAACAAAATTAAAAGACTTGATTGCGAAATGCACCAACATATTTGAGTGCGTGTAAACGCGTGTAGATTCGTGGCAGTATTGTGCCAACAACTGATTTGATTTTGGGGATTGTACGAGGCTCTTGTCTTTGAAGCCTTTCATTTGTAGGGCTGTCCTTTTCTCTCTTTTTGCCTGTTGATTCAGCATCACAGTTTTGCTTCTTTCACGAAAGTTTCTTCCTCCATTAAGAGAGGTATCAGTTTCCAAATGCCAGGATGCATATTTGGAACTGAGCTTTGCATTGCGTTGTGCAAGCCTCCTACGCCGCTGGATCCTTGGCGTGTTGTCACATGCTCATTGAGAGACCTTCCAGAGGCTGTGGGAGGTGTGGAAGAAGTGCTAAGGCTGTAATGCGTTTGTGACCGAGCTTTGTTACCACTTTAACCACTATGTTCTCATGTCCGAGCACAGTACAGTGTGCAGTCCGGCTTTCCACTCTGTATTTCACTTCCAGTAGGTTCCATCACCATATTTTTTATCAAGTCGATATATATAGTTGTTCGCATCCACTATCTTTAAGACCACCATGTCTGCATGTCAGCGTAGAGATCGCTAGCTAAGATTTATATAACATAAAAATAGGAGCTTTGTTAATGGAAAAATAACTTGACAACTAGCTTCGGTACGTTAATCCTGCCAAGGGCAGTTGATTCGTCCTTGGAGAAATGAACCCAGACTGTCATCCAGTTATTGTATCTTTTATGGCAAAATTTTCTTACAGCCAACTGGTTATGCAGCAAAAATGTTGGTGGCAAAAATATCTATGGCCAAGATGCATATAGCAAAAATACCAGACATGAGTAAAAAAATAATATGGTATATTAAGTGGCAGTAGGGCTAAACAGGAAAATAAAACAGAGGAGGGGGTAGGAGAGTGTAGGTCAGGGTGGTGTAGTGTAGTTTCTACTCCAGTTCCCACTAGAGTGGTCCAGAGGCCTCACCAAGAAGGCATTCCTGAAAGGTGAAGGGGGTATGCCATGTGGCTATGTAGGGAGAGAATGTTCCAGGCGCAGAGGGTACGCAAGTACAAAGGGTAGGTCAGGCCACATGCCTCGTAAGTAAATGTACAGCAAGAAGCAAGCGAGGTTTTGAGGGGAATTTCTGATTGATGGTCTCAGAGAGGTTCACGAGAATCATTGAAAACAGAGCAGGCGATGCCAAAGAAGGAGCAGTCCGGGATGAGGAGAGCTTCCGCAGAGCTCACGAGCAGCATTGCCTAATTGAAAACTAGGGAGAAAATTGCAAGATTTAGAAAATCTCTGAGAACTCTGAGTGGATCAAGTGTTGGCAGAATTTGCTAAAAGTTAGGAACAGTCGTGGAATTTGAGAAACAGCAGGTGAACATAGGGGAAGGGAAGGGAAAATAAAATAAAATAAAGATGGGTAGACAAACCATAAGAGACTCTTAGCTCTAGGAAGCAAACAGTGTTGCTGGAGGGGAGGGGGGAGGGAGATGGGGTAGCTGGGTGATGGACATTAAGGAAGGTACTTGGTGGAATGAGCACTGGGTGTTATAGAAACTGATAAATCACTGAACTCTGCCCCCGCAACTGATAATATGCTGTATGTTAACTAAATTGAATGTAAATTAAAAAAAATTTTTTTTTAATTTTTTTTTAAGATTTTATTTTATTTATTTGACAGAGAGAGAGAACACAAGCAGGGGCAGCAGCAGACAGAGGGAGAAGCAGGCTCCCCGCTGAGCAGGGAGCCCAAAGTGGGACTCAATCCCAGGACCTCGGGATCATGACCTGAGCCGAAGGCAGACACTTAACCATCTGAGCCACCCAGGAGCCCTAAAAAAAAAATTTTTTTTAAACAAAAAAAAAAGAACATTCAACCAAAGCCTGATTTAACTTTTAAATGTTAAGGATAGGGGACAAAATCAAGCTAACTTCAGGCTTCTTTTTCATGACACCAAAGCCTAAATAAAATGGAGTATTATTTACAGAGTATTGAAAGGGAAAACAGTTCTGTCTGAACGCTATGGCTTCTCACGTTGCCACTTGTGCAAAAGGACCTAGAGAGAATCAGGCACCTTTTGGGGAGCTGAAAAATGACTCAGACCTTAAGAATGGAGTGATGACAGGGTAGAAGAAAAGGGTATGGGCTCCACTTCTCATTTAGCAGGGCTGTCTCCTATTACATATATATGGTTCCAGTGCCAGCGTCCAGAATTACTCTTCACAGAGAATGAGCACAATGTTAAGAAGATAAGTCTCAGATTATATTGACCGAATCTTGGGTGAGAGGGAGGAGGGAAGTCAGCAGATGCAATTGGTTTGGGCTGGTATTGGAAAATTGTATGTGCCAAGTTTTGTCATATAAGCGTTAAGTATTGTTGGGATAAAGTTGGGTCTAGAGGGGAAACAGCAGAGAGAATACAGTTCACACAATGTAAGAGAGAAAACAAAAAGAAAAATGTGGAATGAAGACAAGTAGAACCAAGTAAAAAAATCATGAAATGACCGTAAATAAATTAAATCCCCTATTAGGTTTCTTAAGTATATTTAGAGTATCTTTTGCCTTTCAGAAATTTTAAATCACACGTGGTCAAAACTGTTGTTGTTTCATGACCTTTCCGGTTTCTGTCAGCCCTGGAAAGGCTTTCCCTGGTCTGAAAATTATAGAAATAGTCTCCACGTTTATTCCCAAGTGGAAAGCCAGTTATCCCAGCACTGTTGATTGAATGACCGTGGTTCCCCATGCTAACTGGAGGCATATACCACGTTCATCCTGTACTAAGTTATCCTGGATCTAGAAGTCTTACTTGGCTTTCTGGGCTACTTGTGTATTTAGCTGTCTCTTCCCACACCATCACTGGATGCTTAATTGCAGTATTGCAGCATGTTTCGATACTGGTGATGGAAGTGTCTCTTACTGTCTTGAAATTTTGTGTTTCTCACACGTTAATTTTTCAAATAAAATTTAAAATCAGTTTGTCAAAAAAACTCACTGAAATTTGAAGTGCAGTGACATTAAATTTATGAATAATTTTGGGGGAGAATTGACAGATGTAGAATATTGAGTCTCCCCATAAGGTAAGAACTATCTTTGATTACGACACATGAGCCTTTGCCTCATATTATCCCTTTTGAAGATGCCGACACAGGCTTAGCTGAAGAAGCTGCTCGGAGTCATGCCGTGAGTGGTGGAGCACAGTCTTGAACCCCGAGCTCTGACGCTACAGTCTCTGCCCTTGACCACCACGTTATATTTCTTCTCCTCCTCCCGTCCCTGCAAAGTGCTGTTGCTCTATTAATTTGTCCTAATCTCAGCCCCTCTGTCCCCCAGCTAACTTCCCTCTGTGCTTTCTGGAACTCATGAGTGGGCAGTAGCAAAAGGAAACAAAAAATCCCCTACATCTGTGATTATTTCTGCGACGGTTAATTTTATGTGTCAACTTGACTAGATCAAGCTAGTACCCATGTTTTAGTCAAACATTAGTCTAGATGTGCTGTGAAGGCATTTTTCAGATGTGATTAACTTTAGGTTTTTATTTAAATTCTAGTTTGTTGACATACAGTGCAATGCTGATTTCAGGAGTAGAATGTAGTGATTCATCACTTAATATGACACCCAGTGCTCATCACAGCAAATGTCCGCCTTAATCCCCATCACCCGTTTAGCCCATCCCCCACACCTCCCCTCCAGCAACCCTCAGGTTGTTCTATGTAGTTAAAAGTCTCTTCATTTAAATCAGTAGACTTTGAGTAAAGCAGATTATCTTCCATAAGATGGGTGGGCCTCATCCAATCAGTTGAAGGCCTTAAGAGAAAAGACTGAGGTCCCCTAAGGAGGAAGGAAATCGGCCTCCAGAGGAGCAGCCACATCAGCTCTTCCTGGGTCTCCAGCCCACCAGCTGGCCCTGCCAACTTTACACTTGGTACCCCCCCAAAGTCATGTGAGCTGTTACCTTAAAATCATCGCTCCCTTACTATACCCTCATCTGAGTGGGATTCTGTAGTCTACCATTACAGCCATTCCCTGTGGCAGCCCTGGGTGAATTGAACTCTCCATCTCCCATCTCCACAGCTGAGCGCACCCAGAGAAAACCCCACCATCAGCCTGACTGGTCTCACTTTAAAATCCTGACCACAGACCCCAAGAGGACCCTAAATGCTGTCTGGCACCGCTTCCCGATTTCTCTGGCTAACTGACTTTCCCACTTTCCAAGACAACTACAGTATTTCCCACTCTCCGCTGATGACCTCATTGCTTATTTCACTTAAAAAAAAAAAAAAAAGCCCTGCAGAGAACCCGATCGTCCTGCTGCCACCACTGTCCCCGTGTGCCCTATCTAGGGTCAGACCTCCTGCTGTGGGCTAGAGCCCAGCCCCGCACTCCCATGCAAGGATTCCGCGCTCAGAACTGTCACCACCAGACTTGTCCTCCTCGTTGGCTTGCAGACGTGCTGTACTGGTGCGGCCCTCCTCCTCCTGAGCTGAGGGCCTGAGTGGAGTGCCTTCCGCGTTATCTCCGCCGGCCATCCGCCAGACGTACCTGGCTCTCAGGCCGGAGCTTTGTGTCTTCTCAGCTTCTTCAGAAGTGTGTCACTCTCGAAAGACAGACGAGGAAGCAGGCCCCAGCCGTGGTATCCGAGGCCCCTTCGTTCCAGTTGCTGTTTGATCTGGGCAGAAACAGTAATTCAGCAGCAGACCTGTTGAGGTTCCTCACTCTGCGGGGAGCTTGAGAGCAGGGACAAGCTCTCCCTCTATATTCCCAGAACTTGGGACATTGTGATTACTTCTAAAAGGTCTGTTGGGCTCCCCTGACGTTCCCCTGGGACTTGTCATCCTGAAACAGTTCCTTTCTCCACTGTGACCTGTTGTTCATGGCCATTGCTCCCCTCGAGGGACCTGCCGCGCTGCTGTCCTGACCGACCTCCCTAGCCTGTCAGGTGGCGCGTGAGAGCCCCAAACCCCTGCACTGGTTTGGAACACGAGTGTTGGCGTGTCAGAGAGCCACGACTAAGGCAGGGACAGCCAGAAGCCGTGCATGGTCCCCTCCCTGGTCAGGCCTGCCATCTGCCGTCTGGAGTCTGTTATCATAAGTAGTGTATGCGGTTCTTCAGCTTTGTGGTGTCGTCTGGGATCAGACCCGCGTGGCTTTGCATCCCACCTCCTGTGTGACCTGGGAAGGTTTCTTGCTAAGATGGAAACCATCGTGCACCCAGTTCCTAGGGTTATTGTACGGATCTTGAGGCAACCTACGTGAAATGCATAGAACGGGACCTGGCCCATGATGAGCCCTAGAAAGTGTTAGCTGTGTGTTCGTGGTGGCGTTTGCCGGGTTATAGAAGCGAAGTGAGCTCCCGTCTCTATCCTTCGCACAGTTGCAACACCTGTGGGGTTTCCTCACTGGATCTCAAGGAGTGTTCTCCTTCAGGGAACAAAGTGCCGCCCAGACTGAGGCATTAAAAGCAGGTTGTTGTATGTTTGACATTTGCTCTAAAATCTCCATCGTAGGGTATGCATAACACTGGGGTTCATTACATAAGGCCTTTTTTCCCCCTTGAGTGTTGGAGTTGAGAGCTGGTCTTTAGCCTTTCAGCCAGATGACCTTAATGGAACTAATTTCTAAGTCTTTAAACATTTATGGAAATTGTGAAAATAAACGGCCTGAGACTGGTTTGTATACCATAACGTAGTTACCATTTCTGGCTCATTGTCCAGCAATAAGTTGAACCACCAGATAAAGAGTTTTCCACGTTCGGTGTTTCCACCAGTTCTCAATATAATCTGTTGCGTGTGCTCTCATTTGCTACTGAACAGTATAAAAACAGTTGTCCAGGAGTATAGTTGCAATTCTCGTTTCCAGAAGGACCGTATCTTCTAGATTTTCCCTCTTCTCTCAGATGTGAAGGTCAGCTCCCAGAATAGGAGGTCTCTGCATTACTAAATTAGTGATCAGTTGGGCACGTTATATGACATTTAGGCAAGGACTGAGTGACAACTATTTCTTTTACTTGTAGTGGTGCATGAGGGGTCACCGTGACTTCACACTTCAGGAAAAATGATGACTTAATAGTCATGGTCTGCATCTTACTGGGAGTTGCTGGGGATGCTTCAAGATCGTGTGAAGAAGAGCAAGGGCTCGGGAGACTCTGCTGGACGTAGAGCCTGTGGTAGGAAGCGTGTAGGTGGGGACGGCGAAACCCGGGCTCTGCACGTCAGCCCCTCGTCAGGTGACCATGGGCAAATGACTTGTCAGAACCTCCCTAAAGTGATTCATGTATTTTACATGCACTCTCGTCATGAAGAAAGACAGGGTAAGTGAAAGGACGTGGTAGTGTAGCATTCAGAAAATGAGTTTTTAATTTACTGTATATACACATATTTCTGTTTAAACACTAGATTGTGATCGACTGTTTACATTCTTAATGGGGTCCTTGTGGACAAGGACTGTGAGTTAATCATCCTTGTGTCCCTGGCGCCTAGCAGTCCCTGACACATAGGAGGCGTGCCCAGACTTTTATTGAATCCAAGTTGTCTGTCTTGTTTTATTTATCGCTTTGCTGTAAGGAAACATTTTAAATGAGATTTAAACTGAGGTGCAGTTTAGGGGGACCCTTCTAGAACGGTGGGTCTCAGGTTTCATCCTGGACCGACCCAAATACCTCTTACATCATACCATTATACACACATGCGACGGAAACCAAGGTTCAGGAACCACCTGCTCTGGGTCATGTCCACTGATAAGTTCTCTTCCATTGTATTTCATTCATATATTTCATTCCTAATGCTGGTGCAACCCACCGAAATGGTTTTGGGGTCCTCTGATGGGTTGCAACCTACAGTTTAAAAGACACCTCTCAAGAACGCAAGCTCCCTGAACGGGAACTTCATCGTGTTTGCGTCTGTATTGCTAGTGCTCGGCGCGTGGTGGGTGTTCAGTAAGTATTGCTGGAGTGACGCAAAGAATGGAGATGCTCTTTTCCACGGAGCACAATTAAAAACAAGATAAAGGGAAAGCATTCCAAACTCCTGGCTGCATTTCAGTGCATCAGGGACTGAGTGGTCCACGAGGTGATCCAATGCCCTAGGCAGCACGGGGGATCCAGAATTCACGAAGGCTCCGTCTCCGGCCTTGTTCCATCTAGAGCCCAATCCAGGGGGACAGTCAAGTTCAGGTGGGCCTTACAAGAAGCTTTAAGATTTTACCGAAATCTCTGACACCCACCATAGGCACAACCAAAAGCAAGCGCCAGATAGGAAAGCTGTGCCAAGAACTTGGTGTTCTGGTCTGGATGTGGTATCAGGACCGAGAACCCAGCCGGTCGAGCTCTCATCACTGCAAGAGGCAGCTGCAGGGTCTGTAAAATAGGTTTGGTCTTAAATATATTCAAGGGGCATTTGGTTGGCCAGGGATTTGACTTTTAAAACTCTATTCTCCAGTAAATAACTTAGCAGTTCTCAGCAATCCTGTGTCTAGCTTGTGGTGGGTCCTAAAATCACGGCCTTTGAGCAGCACAGTAATTTGTTTTTAAAAATTGGAGGAGGAAACTTGAGCTTCAGACGAAACGCAGAGCACCAGGTTTTCCTTGCTTTTAGCCTGTGCTGTCCGTGCGTAGTTCGTGTACTCCCACTCCCGAGTCCGGGACAGTGTGCAGGAGCTCTTACGTCTCGAAGTACCGTCCTCAGGAAGGCCAGCCTCCGGCTGACCTTAAAATTTATCATCAAAACTGGGACTCAAGGGTAAAGGAGGGTGCGGGCTGAACTGTTCCGCGGAAACAAATGTAAAGTGGGGCTGTCCCAGGGAACTGGGAAGCACCCCTGCCCTTACTTCAGGGCACGTGTGTGTTTGGTCACATCGTCTCAAAAAGAGAGTAAACTTGACAGAACATTTACAAAGCTTGAAACACTATTGACTAAAAAAATACCGGCAAATCTTTTGTAATCGGGAGAGATGACGTTATCAACAACTGAAAGATAATGCTATAATGAAAATGTTTTTGTTACGTACAGATATTTTCCCCCTAAGACCTAGAAAGTGAGTGATGTGCTTATTTTAGAAAATATTCTCTGGTAATGAAAAGATTGGACATTATCTTCGAAATAGTGATGGAATAGGATCTGCACGTGGTACCGTCTTTCTTACAGCGTAATGCAGATGAACCGATAGCCCCGGATGTGTGTGGTTTCATCTGGAGAAGCTACTAGACTATCTCCGCTCACTCAGTGAGTTTTTATTGACTCGACTTTACGATTAGCCCGATGCTCAGGCTTTATAGATAGCATTTAACATGATTTGCTATTAAATAGCATTTGCTGTAAGATTATCTGGGACTCAACCCAGGGGTGCCAAAAAGACCCCCTGAGCTCATCCAGCAGTGTGAATAGCAAGGATGGTTTTCCGTGAGTCCGCACCACACAGCCTCCACTACTCAGAGTTTAGTTTTAATTTTTTAACTCCGTAATTGAAATGCCTTCTCTTTTCCCTAAACACCTTTTTATGGGAAGTAACTAAAACGCTTGCTTTAATCCACATGAACACTGCTTCTAGGATTTTTAGGGGAAACAGTCACACTTTATATGGAGATCATTTTAACGAAGTCAGGCCCAGGACCTAAGTGGTTCTATTAAATGTTTTAAGTTCCAGACTAGAGAGCTCGCATTTATTGTCATTGCTGCTTTCAAACAGGAAACATAAAATTTTATTAAGTTGATAAGGCAAATCACTGACTGAAATGAAGTTTAATGAAAGTTCTCTATCAGAAGAATAATGTAACATTTTAATATATGACTGTAATATGCCACAGTGAAGTCACTTCTATAAACAGTGCTTTAAAGTAATAAATGGAAATACCAAGGCCAGTTTTTTGCATTAAAACAAGATCAAGCTGAAAAGTAATTGTAGTTTATTTATTATGCATTTGTTGCCTTCCCACATATTTTAAGATGATCATTTTTCTATGAAGTGTTTCCTTTTTACCTTATATTAATACTTAAAATGCTTTGAAAAGCCTTATAAACGTGAGCGGCGGGAGTTGGCGTCAGAAGAGGTGGGTGTGGGTGAGTGGTCCTTCCCTGGCCCACGTCTGTTTACTTAGGAAGTGCAAGGCCTTGTGCCAGGGTGAGCTCTTCAGCTCCTTGCTCTTGCTTGAGTATCTAAGCATCCCGTGAAACCACGGCCTCACTTACAGAGACCTTTTAGTCAAATCGGTGCTTCTCAGGAATATAAATAATTGCTTGCAGGAGTCTTAAAGTAGAAACCAATTAATTCTGCCATTGTTTGCCGTTCGGTTTAATGAGTCACTGCTCTTGATAATTTGACATCAACTCCCAAAAGTTCTTGAAAAGTCCGAGAATTAACAGAGCTGGAACTGATCTGCTAATTTACATGTGCCTTCGCAGTATGTAAAACAAAAATAGTAGGAAAGGATCATGTGGTCAGTAAATGTACGGGTTTGCTACTGCTAACGCTTAACGGTTCACCACGGGCCCTTCGGTCTCTAAGTCTTTGTAAATATTCAGTTCATTCTTACAGTAGTCCCCTGGGGTAGATTCTGTGTCTCATCCCCATTTTATAGAGAAGGACGGAGAAGAAAGCATCTTTTCCCCAGGTTGTGCAGCTGGCAAATAGCGAAGGCAGAATTCGAACCAACGCATTTCGGCTCCGGGACCTGAATTGGAATCGAACACTTGTTGAGACCGATCGGGTACCTCAAACAGGT
This sequence comes from Ursus americanus, assembly GCF_024610735.1. Classification (NCBI taxonomy): domain Eukaryota; kingdom Metazoa; phylum Chordata; class Mammalia; order Carnivora; family Ursidae; genus Ursus; species Ursus americanus. Next base: position 103,228,232 of record NC_142128.1, on the reverse strand, counting down.
TATTCTGTGTACGTATAGGAGGAAACCAAGGCAGAGAGCTCCAGGCTCCTCTGACACGCAGCCCACTGTCTTTTCCACTGGAGTCCAGATGCTTGAACTCGTGTGAGTTGTCCTAACTTGGGTCACCTTTTTTTTTTCTTTTTTTTCTTTTTATCCAAGTGATGATGTCTGAAGTAAAGTTGTTATAACAGGAGCCACGTCCTTGCGATCTAACCCGGAACAGAGGAACACTGTGGGCCTTCCCGTTAGACCCTGGGGGAAGGAGAGCCTCTGAGTAAGCGGGCCGAATGATACCCTCGGTGTAGATGATTTAGGCGGTGGTTGCTGTGGCGATGTTGTGGTGGCTCTGCTGTTGTGTCGTGGCTGCAGAGAGACGGTTTTGTGGTAGCGCCTGGCAGCTTTACGGTTTCCTTTGGGATGCTAGGAAGGGCTTGAGAAGAATCAAACAGGAAACGAACTTGCGAATGCAGACGTCTGATTTCTCGTGGAATCTGCGGAGGGGCTCTCTTTCTCGGCACTGGGTAAGCTTGGGTATCTAGGCACCTTTCGTGGGCCTGCGCCTGAGCTGCTGTGTCCTTTCCCTGTCGCACAGCCGGGCCTGTGATGGCAGGCCCCGGTGTCGTGCCGGAGAACCCCGGGATTCTCACACCAGGCCCGAGTGCTTGTCGTCCCCTTACACCTGCGCCCGCGCCCTGGGAGGGGAAGCGTCTTCTCCAGGCCCAGCGACGGGCTTGGGCTAACACCGTTCTGCGTTATCCATTTTCCCCAAGAATGTCACTGTAGACTCCGGCATCTGCTACTATTTAGACAACAGAATCCGTGAGGACGTATCCAGCAACAATTCACAGAAGTCTCGCTAACATCCAGTCGCGGCTAATTCCGTAGCCTGTTCTCACAGTTTGTTTGTTTTCCATGCATGCGTGTTCTTGGCTGGGATTTCATGTTGCATATTTATATATTTTTTTTCTTTTAGACGATGTCAGTGTTTTCTGGTGTTCTGCAAAAGCGGGAATTTCCACATGGGTTTCGAGAAGCTCTGTTGAGCTTTGTAGGGAGAACTTCACCCCAGAGACGCCATGTGAAATGTGTTGATGGTAGTAAATACTTTCTTAAAGTAAAGACCAAGGATGGAAACCACGTTGGAGAAGCACTGGGAAACACTACCATTAATTTCAAAAATCTTGAACTCTGAGAGGGTAGCTGTTAAATCCCTGTGAGGGAAGTTTGACAACTGAGATCGTTCTGTAAAAGGCTCCCTTTTGCCACAAGGGGTTTTGTTTGTTTACAGTTATCCTGCTGAATCCCCACTTAAAATAGGCACCATCCATATTGTGTGCAAAGCCTGGGCAGGCCTTCGAGGACTCGCCAAGGCACGCTGACCTTGGTTAAACGCCTGGCTTCCCCCAGCAGCCTGGCCAGTTTTTCCAGATCGAGCCTTGCGGGCGTGGGCTCTAGAATAGAGCGAGGAAGCCCGAACCGGAGCAGACGCCTTTGGAGGGCGTCTCTCTCTATGACCGGTTCTCCCTGGAAGGCTTTACCATCTTGTCTTCCGAATTCATTCAGAAAAAAATTACACCAAAGAAAAAAACATCGAATCTACTTCATAACGTAAATTCTAAAAATCTTGGCAGCAACATGCTGCTGTTCATATGTTCATTCTGGTGGCTGACCAGAATACGTCTGTTTAGAGTTGGGTTTTCTGTTCTTGATATGTTATTTGTTTATAGGCCCGTTTCTACATGTTTTTGAAGGCAGCTGTCTGGAATTAGGAATGCAGTCTGGAATTTGACAAGTAACCTATTTAAACGGTTTTGGAGGTAAGAGTGCAAGAACTAATTGGACCATCTTTGGTGTTACCAGAAAATGTTTTAAGGTCGCTAGTGTATTTTTAACTGGTGTTTTTGGGGTTTTTTGGTCTTTTTTTTTTGGTCAAAAGTCCCACATTCATAATCTATATTTTCTTTCACTCGTAGTAAAGTTTATATTAGACCATTTGTTAGACTAAGAACAGGGAAATGGAAACTTTTTTCTTCACGAATTTCTTGGTTTTCATTTTGCTAACAGAGGGAAGACTTTCCTAGAATGCCAAATTTCCTTTTTTTTTTTTTTTTTCAAAGGAGCTAAGTATGTATTGTATTTAAAGGAAAATTTATCCTTGGGGGACACATGTTATTTATAGAGCAGTTTGTGTTTAAGTTTGCCAGCTAGAAAATGGTAGGCTCTTCTGCCGTTTGCTACAAGTTAGTACGTACATCTTTTATTTGTATTCCTAGCATTTTAAATAGGTTTTTAATTCACATACCATCCAGTTCACTGTTTGTGTACAATTCACTGGACTATAGTGTATTCACTGAGTTCTACAACCGTCATCACAGACCATATTAGAAATTTGTCTTCACCCTAAAAAGAAAGCCCATTCCATTAGCAGTCACTTCTATTTCCCTGCAAAGCTCCCAGTCGTAGGTTACCACTAATATACTGGTTTTTTTTAATTTACCTATTCTAGGCATTTCATGTAAACGAAAGCATACAGTAGGTGGTCTTTTCTGACCTAGCATAATGCTTTCAAGGTCCGTTCGTGTCACTGCATGCGTCAGTACTCCGTTCCTTTCTATCGAGAAATAGCAGGACGTTGTGTAGATACACCACTGCCTATTCGTTCCTCAGTTGATGGACATTTCGATTGTTCCCCTTTTTTGGCTATTAGAAGTAATACTGCTAAGAATGTTTTATCGTTTTCAGATACAGTTATATTCTTTTGTTAAATTTACTCCTAGATATTTTTTCGATGTAGCTGTAAATGGAATTTTCTTAATTTCATCTCTGTATTGTTCATTGCTAGTAGACAGAGATGCAGTTGATGTTTGTGTGTTCGTCTTGTGCCCTGCGATCTTGCTGAACTTGTTTATTAGTTTTAATAGTTCTTTAGTGGACTTTTTATCATTTTCGATATGCCGGAGTACATCATCTGTAAATAGAGGTAATTTTACTTCTTTTTTTCCAGTCTGGGTGTCTTTTATTTCTTTTTCTTCTCTAATTGCCCTGGCTGGAAATTCCAGTACAGTATCTTGGAAGTGGCAAGAGCAGACATCGTTGTTTTGTTCCTGATCTGAAAGGGAAAGAAGGCATTATGTCTCTCATCATTAAGAATGATGTTTTCATAGATGCCCTTTATCAGACTGCGGAAGTTTCCTTATATTCCTAGTTTGTTGAGTGTTTTTATCATAAAAGAGTGTTGGATTTTTATCAAGTGCTTATCTGCATCTAATGAAATCATCATATGGATCTTGTCCTTTATTCTGTTGGCATGGTATATTACATTAATTGATTTTTTGAATATTAAACCCACCTTCCATTCCTGGAAAAGATCTCCCTTGCTTATGGTGTATAGTCAGTCCTTTTTATACGTTGCTGGATTCAATTTGCTAGTATTTTGTTGAGGATTTTTGAGTCTATATTCGTAAGAGATGTTGGTCTATAGTTTTCTCGTGATGTCTGTCTGGTTTTGGTGACAAGTTAATTCTGGCCTGATAGAATGAATTGGGAAATGTTCCCTTCTGTCTTTTGGAATAGTTTGTGAAGAATTGGTACTGGTCATTGTGTAAATATTTGGTTGAGGGGCACCTGGGTGGCTCACGCAGTTAAGCATCCAACTCTTAATTTCAGCTCGGGTCATGATCTCCAGATTGTGGGATCCAGCCCCACATCAGGCTCTGCACTTGTTGGGGAATCTGCTTCTCTCCCCTCACCCCCTCCCTCTTCTCCCACTTGTGCATGTGCTCTCTCTCTCTCTCTCCCTCTAGAATAAATAATATTTTTAAAATTAATGTCTGGTGGAATTCACCAAAATCATCTGGTTGTAGTCTTTTATTTGTGGTTGGTTTAAAGTACCAATCTATTCTCTTTTCTTTCATTCTCATTTATTATAGATCAATTCAGATTTTTTTTATTTCTTCTTGAGTCAGTTCTAGTAGTTTGTATCTTTTCAGGAATTTGTTCATTCCATCTGTTATCTAACTTATTGGTTTATGGTTGTTCGTAGCATTCCTTATAATCCTTTTTATTTCTGTAAGGTCCATAAAGCTGTCTGTTAATAGATTTCCAGCTAGTAAATAGTTACCTTAATCTAAAATCAAAGAAATTACCTCTGAATCTGGGGGCTTTCTAGGGATGGAAAATACAAAGAAACATGAAACTCAAACAACTATTGAGCCCCTCGTTGTCACTGCTAGCAGTCAATGAGTAGCATCACCATTAATTCCTGCCTCCACAGACTGTTAAGACACAGCCTGGGGGGGGGGGGGATGATGGCCGGAGGGGTAGGCGTCTGCTGTTTAATACTCCGCAAAGGAATATCTTTGGGTTAAGACAGCCTTTTCCTAGCATCTTGTAGGCTTCCTAAAACCTCGAACAGAAACACTTGACCTGATTGTCCAACTTCGCAGCCAAGGGTGGAGGTCGACGCTAGCACTTGCAAAGCTATCCAGTATTCATTTTTCACTGTAGTGTGTCAGCACTTCATGAGAAAGCTTATATAGATCAGGTCTCATAGTGAATTCCAAAGGCCCAACCAAATTTTTGGATAGTACATCTCTCTCTCTCATTTTTAAGTTTCTCTAATTTTACAGGTTTTCCAACTCAAAAAATGTGTCACAACATACCCTTTTCTTTTTTAGAATCTGAAGTTTTAAATACAGGGAAGTTTCAGACTCTAAAGTACTAGAGTACATACCCAGGCAACTTAAAGGAGTTCTAAGCATGGGAGAGATTCTTTTCATTTGTGGAAGGGCAGAAAATAAAAGATTTCTGAGTTCAAGCTCCCTACTCTGACAAGTGCATTCCCATCATCACCCTGGCCAAAAGTCACTGGTTATATATGATTTTTAGTTTTGTGAAAACCTTTCTGTCTCTTAATAAAACATTTAGATTCCCATTATAGAAATTTACTATAAAAGCACTTTTGGGAAACTATTTAGCGTGCAACTAAAAGATAAATTGTTAAAGCTGAGTGATATTAGACATAAATGGAGATATGCTCAGTTTACTAAGAGTTTACAACCCTTTGATTATTGCAGACAAACCATTTTGGATATATGTCTTTTTGGAAAATATTCTATATTTTGGAAGAGACGCTCACACTGTAAAAAGAGAAAAGGTCACCTTTAAAGTAGAGCTGTCTGCATCCAGAACAAAAGGAAATCAGCAGTATACAGACCAAGTTATTGGTTGCAAACAGTATAAACAGTGGAATTTTTCAAATCGGAAAGGCAATTTAAGTTGAAGAGAAGTTGGCTGCCAAGTCTTTTTCCACTGACTGGAAAAAGACTAGCAAAATTTTTATGCGGACTAGTATGATCACCTTGTGGTATGTTCTACTCTTCCTCTGAAAAGGGAGAGAAAGGAGGAGGTTAGCTAGAAACATGGAAAAGCATCTCTTGTGTTGTAAGGAGGCCGGGACTAGATCATTCTCTTCAGTTCCCCCTAACTTTTTATTTTGAAAATGTTTATAACTTTAAAAAAAAAAAAAAAAACTTGAAAGAAGAGTGTAATCTGTATACTCTTCACCTAGATTCACCAGTTTTTAACCATATTTGCTTTCTCATACCCTCTCCTAACGCGTACATACTCACATTCACACCCATACAGAAAATAAGTCACAAACATAATAGCATTTCATCTCTAAATACTTCAACATGTATTTCCTAATAAGGCATTGTCTACCTAACCATAGTATTGTTATCACACCCAATAAATTTTCCACTGATTAATATTTCCCCTAATAATGTCTTAAGGGGAGGGGGATCTAACCTAAGATAGAGTCAAGCTTACTTCATTTCATTTAGTTGTCATAATTTTTTTATCTTCTTTAAGGAATAACCACCCTATTTTGACTCTTACGTCACTATTTCTCAGAAGACCAAGTTGCTTTTCTTATAGAAAGCCCCACAGTCCAGACTGATTTTTTTTCTTACGGTTATACTCTTTTAAACATATCTGACAAGAAAACTAACAAAGGAAATGTTGTGGCCTTTCTATTTTATCACATCGGGAGGTGTATAACATCAGTTTGTCCAACTGTCAATGATACTCTGTTTAATCACCCATGTAAGGTGATATTTGCCATATTTTTTTCATATTTTCAAAGGTTTCTTTTTTCCTTGTAATTTAGAGAAATGTGGGGTTCAGTACTTTGAGACCATGTAAAAATCGTTCTCCTTTTTCTCTAAGATCAGGAGCAAAACCAGGATGCCCACTGTCACCACTTTTATTCAACATCATATTACGATTCCTGGCCATAGTGATTAGACAAGAAAAGGAAATAAAAGGCATACAAATTGGAGAGGAAGAAGCAAAACTGTTGCTATTTGTGGATGACATGATCCACCAGATAACTGTTAGAATTCAGTCCAGTTGCAGGATACAAAATTAATATGTAAAAATCAGTTGTGTTTCTATACACTAATATAAAGTATCAGAAAGAAAAATCAAGAAAACATCCTATTTACAATTGCATCAAAAAGAATAAAATACCCAAGAATAAATTTAACCAAAGAGGTGAAAGACCTATATACTGAAAACTATAATACATTCATGAAAAAAATTGAAGAGAGAAATAGCAAGATTTTGTCCTCAAGGACTGAAAGAATTAATAATGTTAAGATGTCCATACTGCCCAAAGCAATCTGAAGATCCAGTACAATCCATATTAAAATTCCAATGACATTGTCCACAGAACTAGAAATAATTCTGAAATCTGTATGGACCCACAGAAGACCCTGAGTAGACAAACCAATCTTGAGAAAGAAGAACAAAGCCAGAGGTATCACATTCTCTGATTTCAAACTATACTACAAAGCTATAGTAATCAAACAGTATGGTATTGGCATAAAAACAGACACATGCATCATTAGAACGGAATAGAGCACACAGAAATAAACCCATGTATTTTTGTTCAATTGATTTACAGCAAAGGAGGCAAGAATAGAGATAGGGAAAGGACAGTCACTTTAACAAATGGTGTTGGGAAAACTGGACAAGCCGCATGCAAAAGAATGAAACTGGACCACAGTTTTATACCATATACAAAGTCAACTCAAAATGGATGAAAGGCTTGAATGTAAGACCTAAAATTACAAAACTCCTCAAAGAAAACATAGGAGGTGATAAGCTCCTTGATACTGGTCTTAGCAGTGTTTTCTTTGGATTTGATTCCAAAGGCAAGGGCAACAAAAGCAAAAATAAACAAATGGAACTGCATCAAACTAAAAAGCTTCTGCACAGTAAAGGAAACCAGCAACATCATGAAAAGGCAACCTACTGAATGGAAGAAAAAGTGTAAAGAACTAACACAATTCAGTAGCGAAAAAACAATATGATTAAAAAACGGGCCTATGATTTCAATAGATGTTTTTCCGGAGAAGACACACATGAAAAGATGCTCAGTGTCACTAATCATCAGGGAAAAGCAAATCAAAACTACAGTGAGATATCACCTTACACCTGTTGAACGGCTGTTATCAAAAAGACAAGAAACAACAGGATGGAGAAAAGGGAGCCCTCTTGCACTTTTGGTAGGAATGTAAATTAGTGCTGCCACCATGAAAAACAGGTATAGATTCCTCAATAAATTAAAAAAGAGAGCAACCTAAGCCAGGAATTCCACTACTGGTTACCTATCCAAGGAAAATGAAAATACTGATCCAAAAAGATGTATGCATTCCTGTGTTCACTGCAGATTTATTTATAATAACCAAGATAATGGAAACAACCTAACTGTCCATCTGTGGATGAATGGCTACAGAAAATTGATTGATTTATAGGTAACTCAGCCATATGAGTAGTACATATATAAATACTACTCAGCCATGAAAAAGAATGAAATCTTATATTTGCAATAACATGGATGGACCTTGAGTGTATTATGATGTGAAGTAAGGCAGACAGAAAGACAAATACTGCATGATCTCACTTAGTGTGAAATCTTAAAAAACAAAACAAAACCCAGACTCATAGATACAGAGAATAGAGTGATGGTTGCCAGAGGGGAGGGTGGTTGGGAGTAGGAAGGCAAAGTGGGCGTAGAGAATTAAGAAGTACATACTTCCAAGTTATAACATAAGTGAGTCCTTGGGATGTATTGTACTGTGTGGGGAATATAGTCAGTAGCATGGTATTAACATTGTAAGGTGATAGATATGAACTAGACTAATTATAGTGACCATTTCACAATGTATGCAAATATCAAATCACTGTGTTCTACGCCTGAAACTAATAGAACGTATGTCAATAATACCTCAATAAATATAAATTTTTTTCAAGTTTTTCAGATAAAAGTGAAAGAATCCCTTTCTACTGCTCCACTCCCCCCCCTGCTGTCTCTGCGCCCCTTTCCCAAGCTGTTAACAGTTTGATCTATATCCTTCAAACTTTCTTTTGCTGTAGTCAATGGCAGTTTTGTTGTATTTTCCATAGTTAGCACAAAATATACACAAGGGTCGTATTTCTTTATTTTGTGCAAATATGCAGTCATGTGACAGGTAATGCATCATACTCGGTGTTTTACCTTATATGTCTTAGGTGTTTTCTTATGGCCATATGCATCGAGTTATCTTACTCTTTTTAGTAGCTGTATGATAGTTCAGAATACAGATTTACCATAATTTATTTAACCATTCTGTTACTGATATTTGTGTTGTTTCTAGGTTCTCAGTATCATAGACAACTGCAGTTAATATCCCGGAATATGTCTTTGCATATGTTCAAGTATTTCTGTAGAATAGATTCCCAAGAGGTGTAATGGTTAATTAACTGTTATTGATTCACACTTTGGCGGGAGCTTCCTCACACCCTTACCGACACCAGCAATATTGAGCAATATTTTTTATCTTTGCCAATCTGATGGATTAAAAAAGAATGGTAGCTTACTATTTTTCATTAGTATTTTTCTGTTTACTAGTGAGAATGTTCATGTTTGTCAGCCATTAATTTCTTCTATGATTGCTCACTTGTCTATGGGGGTTATTTTTTTTAATGGAGCTTTTTGTATACAGTATCCCTTGCTGCCTGAATTTTTGCTGCCTGAACTGTGGAATTAAGTAGATTTGATAAAGTCTTGAGAAATCCCTTTCTGTATGTACCCTCACTGCTGCATCCAAAATCAAATCGATTCAGATAAAAACCTTCCTAATTTGCCATCCAAATTCAGGCTGTCCAAAATCAGGAACCAAATAGAATGTGGTCGAGAGAGCAAGATGTATTCTCATTCTGATCTTTTCTTCCCTGTGTCTCGTTTATCTTTTGATGTTGTTCATGTGGTTTTACACAATAAAAAATTGGAAGTGTTTGTTGAGTATCTGTGGTTTTCCTGTAGAAATTCTAGGTTTTGCTTTACTTAAGTCATCTTTTCCCATCTAAGAATTTTTTTCAGTCTATTTTATTTCCTTCTCTATGATTATTTTTAGACACACCAGAATTTTTAGATACATGAAATATATTTTTATGCATGAGTTTTATTGACACATTTTTAATAGTTTATCCTTTATCATTAATCGTAAACACCACCTTTATCATACACCAGATTCTTACACATGCAAGGATCTGTTCTAAAGCAGTACCATCCTGTTAATCAGTGTATTGATACCTAGATGAGAAAGTTCCCTGTTCTTTTTCAGGTATTTGTTTATTGCTTAATTTTTCTTCCAGGTACATTTTAGGACAAAATAAATTGACTTTATCCATTTATGCTTCCTCCAGCAATGTATGTGAATGTGACTTCCGGATGTCTGGAAGAAACTGACTAGGGGTCTGGAACCAAGGCTAAGACTTGAATAAACCCAGAAAAATTAAAGACAAATTATCTATCTTCTAACCTAGAAGAAACTTAATGGGTTTGTAACACTGTTAAGTGTTGCCTAAGTGTTTGTTTAATGAGCTGTTGACTCATTTACTACCTTCTTCTACGTAAACCCTCTCTAGTCCTCCTTGTACCCCTCCACAGTCACCCCCAGGTTTTCACATCATGATGCTGGTGCACCCTCTTCACCCTTCTAGACATTTCTCCCCATTCCTCTCCAGTCCACCACACACCCCCCCCCATTTTCTATCTGGGGAAATCTCATTTATTCCTAAAAACTCAATACAGATACTACCTTTTCTGGGAATGTCTACTGCATGTCAACAGTAAGAAGATTGTGGTAGACTTTGTGCCTCACGTTATTTGTTCCTGTATTACCGTTCCCAAACTTTGAGCTGAATCAGGACATACATGCCATATATATGTCTTTTTCAAACATTTTTTGAAAAAGAATACAATATCCCAGTCCTTGGGGAGCTCACCAGAGAATGAAAGGGAAGGCTTAAGATAGAAGAAAAATAGATATGAAAGCATACATTATATATGATTTCTTTTTAAGTCACAAGAGAGCTTTTAAATCCATTTTTCCCTCAGCCTGACCAAGTTTAGATTTTATGGCTTATGCTCTAAGCCCTTACAACTTGAGACAGTCGTTTTGACCCAGGACGGCATTCCACGTGGGATGTCCTACAAGCATGGGTGCAGAGATCGGACCAAATGAGCGGTTACCATGGAGTTTTGGGGTCAGAAGGAAAACTACTAAGAAATGGAGTTAGAAAGGCCTAAATATTCCATGAAGGATGTGGGGGTAGTAGTTGCCTGTCATTTGGAGTTAAGTTGTAAATGGACAGATACTCTGACTCTCTTCTTTTTCCCTAGTACTGGATGAACGAATACACCTCACCCATCGGAATTGGCGTTTTTCATTCGGGAATCGAGGTCTACGGCAGAGGTACGTGTGCTCACGGTCTGCATAGGCTGTTTTCTTCTGAAGGACTTGTAGTTCCTGGCTATAGCTCCTCCTCTCTTTCCAGCTGCTTCCATACCTTACTGCAGAATGTAGAAGAAAATCTCCCCATATTTGTTTACCCTGTATTTTGGGAAAACACCCAAAGTTGAATGTATTTGGGGAGAAAGTACTAAAGTATGTGACCATACATTCACATAGTTATCTTTTATTCCAAATACAGGGTCTTAAAAGATATGTGCCTTTTAGGATTGTTTTACCATGACCGTTTTGGGCTAACAGATTCTGGAGTTCCTAAGAAACCTTGTGCTTTGAAAACCAGTCATTATGGTTGGAGATGAGTTGATGCGAGAGTGTCAAACTGGAGATACCAATTTCCTGAGGGAATTTCAGTATTAAATTTGTTTTATAGTCTTGCAAGTGTGTCATTACAAAGTTTAAACATACGACTGAGCAATTCCCGCCCTGATTACATCTAGCTTTTTGCTCAGGAATGATGGCCTTCGTCATTAACTCAGCCCTTTTATTCTTCCTGGCCCTTTATTATGATAAATATGACAGGAGCCACTCAAACCAAGCAGCCTGGATTTCAGCAGCTTTTTCCTTGGTTCTGATTCCCACCGTTGGTGCAGGGTCATTGCCTCCAGATCGAGCTGCAGGCAGTAATGGTCTGCAAACACCGACCACGTTGCCGGTTCTAGCAGGGTTGGAAGAACGTATTATTTTGCAGCATACACTCACCCTGTAGCAGAAACGTCTTTTATTTGCCTCAGCCAAGCAGTCTTTGTGCAAGACCTGTAAGAACATGTGATTGCAGGCTACCCAGAGTGACCCGCTGCGGCTACAGACAGCTTTCGCAAACAGGAGGAAAAGTCGGGAACACGAGGCAAAGGCACATTTCCCCTGATGTGTCAGTGTGGCGTTTATACTGCCCCTCCTGACGGTCCATGTGAGCTGCTTCTGGCAGCAGCGTAGCGCAGGAAATTTCGCTGTAGGGATCCGCCGCGTAAGCTCCATCTCGCTGGAAAGGCTGCATCTACCGCATAGTCCCCCAGAGCAAAGAGGCTCCTGCCGGAAGGGCCAGTGGTCAGGGCAGTTGCTGCAGGTGGCTTCGTCGTCTCTGGGTTGGCTCCCTTGTTTGAATTGGCTTTTGCCAAAGTTGTGCGTGTTCCTGTTTAACTGACTTTCTGTGGTGAGTTACAGTCTTGTAAGTGCCATCCAGCTCTGAGCCACGTGGTCATGCTGCTGTGACGTAGAGAAGGACATGGGGGCATGTGGCAGTTTCCCCATTTTGCAAATGAAGAAACCCAGGCTCAGCTCTGCTGAAAGTCCTACTGCTAATTAATGAGACGAGGGCTTGAACCCAAGTGTTCTTATCTACTAGTCCAGCATTCTTTCACCTGTCGAATCATTGCTCCCCTCCCTAAGGTGATCTAGGAATAATTAGAAACATGGTCCAAACATGTCATGGAAGCTTAGCCAAGGTAATCTTGCTGAAAGTGAATGACACTTCTTGAATAAATGAAAAAAATGGCTCGACAACCTTCCTTACTGGAATTGAGGAAATAAAACATCTAACCATAATCCTTCCATGTCTAACCTGATTATCTACAGTGTTTTATAAAATCCTGTCATTAAGATAATTTTTACTATTTCAGAATTGAGTGTCGGATGCTTTATTTCTTATCCACGCCCTTGCTTTTTTTCTCTGGAAGATGTGGATCAAATGTAAACTTGGTATCTGCCTTGTTCTTTGACCTTTCACTATTATATTTAATAAATTTTAAGTGATGAGATTAATGTAAACATTTGTAATTTTGAAAATAAGTCCACCCCGATATGCCACTTCACTATCTAAGTATCTCCTCCCGAGAACTTTAGTCCCTTCCTTACCTGAAAGCACTCTCTGCTTCTGCTCTGGGTGGGAGTTGCTATCTCGTGAGCCCGTAGCACAAGCCGCCCCTCCTGGCTCAGAGATGCGCCGTGCAGAGAGTGTGTGAGTACGTGTACGTGTTAATCTGGGAGCTTGTTTTTTCTTGAATGAGGGGAAAGGAAAATTCAGTTTTCAGGCTCGCTCAAGTTTCACCCTTACTCAAAGATAAACCAAGAGCCTTCAGCCCAGGAGCCGTGCAAAATCATTGTTATTAGACAGTTTTTCCAGTAAAGTGTAAGTTTAACATTTGATCGCTTTAATTTAGAAAGTGACAAAACACGGAATGGACCACCCACTTAGTTTGGCACAATCGTGAGGCAGAGAGCCCGCGTTCACCCGTGAGTGTTAGTCACTCTGCTCTCACCAGCATACGCGAAATACAGGATCACCTTTGAGTGTCTTTCGTTACGAGTTTCAGGCCTTTTGTATCAACTGTTGTGTACAAGTAACAGCTGAATGAGATGTTTGTGAAAGTTATTGGTAACCTGGAAAATATTTAGATGGTATCATTATTATCCTCATCATTTTTTAAAGCTAATTCAGCATTCTGATTAAGTTTTGTGTGATAAATACTAAAAATCATGAGTTTTCTCTTTTCAGAATTTGCTTATGGTGGCCATCCTTACCCCTTTTCTGGAATATTTGAAATTTCCCCAGGAAATGCTTCTGAACTAGGAGAAACATTTAAATTTAAGTAAGTAGGGAGGACAATTTTTATTACACTGTCTTAGGTGCTAAAGCGTGTTTTCAGGCATACAGAATTCATTCTGTAGATGAAAATCTAGGAAGTTAAAATGTTTCTTTAATGTTGTTTTAGTTGCTGACACTTTATTTAAAATTGAATCTATCTGAAGTTGTATAAACATGGGAATTCGGCCAGATGTGCCTTAAATAACCTAGTCTGTTGCTTTTACTCAAGACCCATGTAAGTTATCTCATGTACTTTGAAAATGTTCTTACTTTGGTATAACTTGGGTTCTGGTTTAGAAGGTTCATATGTAGTGATTGCTTCCCCTCGACCTCCCATGCAGGGGGGAGATGGAAGACGGTCTTCTTGCGGCCTACCCAACACTGTTACAAATACCTTCATTTTTCAGGTGGTAGCTACCCTTGTGAGCAGAGCATATAGGGCTGTTGACTCTGTAAACAGTCTCACCTGTATGTTTCAGCTGTACACCTGAAACTAATGTGACATTGGGTGTCAACACAAATTTTAAAAAGTTAAAAATTTTAAAAATAAAATGGCGTGAAGAGAAAAAAAATGGTCGATAGGGAGAGAGAGCGTGTGAGCAGGGGGAGGGGCAGAGGGAGAAAGAATCCCAAGCAGGCTCCTCAGTCAGCATGGAGCCTGACGCGGGGCTCGATCTCACGACCCTGAGATCATGACCTGAGCTGAAATCAAGAGTCAGAATGCTTAACTGACTGAGCTGCCCAGGTGCCCCATTCAGTAGGATTTTTTTTTTTTTAATCTTTTCATTTTTCCCAATGAAAGGGACACGTTATACATTTGAAATAACTGAATAGTTGGTTAACTGAGAAATTGTTATTAACAGGTGCTTATATTACATGTTTTGATAAACTAGAATACTCTGGAGCCTTCTGAGTAGTCAAAAGCACTGAGAATTTAAATGCGTAATAATCAGATTTCCATTTCTTAATTAAGTTTTGTATTTGAAGAGATATTTAGAACCTTAGGCTCAAAGAGCCTTAAAGAAACTTTTGGGCCTCTGATCGTTAACTTGCCAAGTAAAAAGTAGTGAAATGAGGTTGTACCCTTGAAATTCAGGATAGGACTACACTTTTTTTTTTTTTTTTTTTTTTTAGATTTTATTTATTTATTTGACAGAGCACAAGTAGGCAGAGTGGCAGGCGGCTCCCCACTGAGCAGGGAGCCCGATGCGGGGTTCGATCCCAGGACCCTGGGATCATGACCTGAGCCAAAGTCAGATGCTTAACCGACTGAGCCACTCAGACATCCCAAGGCTACACACTTTTATCACTACCAAGTTAATGGTTTTCTTGGCGTATCGCTGATTTGCTATAATACCATCCTGAATCTATTCCTTAGGTTTCCCTTTTAACAGGACTACTAGATGAAAGGATTTTCTAAGTATTTTCAGTTTTCTTAGATGCCTAACTTGTATCTGACTAAAGTTCTACTTTCTATTGGATAATGTCTGTTGCATTTCCAGGGTAGTAGTTCGGGGTCAGGTGGAGGGTATTTATTTTTTTAATTGGGGGGGTTTTTTAATTGGTTGGTTTTATAACGCTGTAAAAAAAAAAAAAAAAAAAGCTGTTTGGTAGTCCGGCTCACAGTGGCACAGAAGCAGGTGACGCAGAAGACTATTGCTGAGTGAGATCGTGGCCGGCTCTTTGATGCCAGTATAATTGGGCAAAGTATTGGCCGCATGGATCTGGTTCTCTGATTACCCGACTGCTTACACAGTGCTTGTAAAAATAACACATGGCTACATTTTCAATATACGACACACTGTTTCATAAAGAAAATGAGCAGGTTTGCATTTGTAGGATTCAGAGGTAACATACCTAGGAGTTCCTTGCAGAAAAGTAGAAACTCAGGAGAAAGTTTAGAAGTATCTCGTTTACCTTTTAGTTGTATCACATGAACTCGGCTTTGTTACGCCGGTCAGAATATTCCTGGGAATAAGCAAGTCTTTGAACAAGTTCTTTAGAAAAATACTTAAAACTCACACAGTCATGTTTGTTTCTCTCCTCTTTCTTTTTGTTCTTCAAGAGAAGCTGTAGTTTTAGGGAGCACGGACTTCCTGGAGGATGACATCGAGAAGATCGTGGAAGAGCTGGGGAAAGAGTACAAGGGCAACGCCTACCACCTGATGCATAAGAACTGCAATCACTTCTCCTCGGCGCTGTCGGAGGTGAGTGGCTTTCTCCTCAGACCCCTCGGGCAGAGCACGTGCGCCGGCGTCCTCGCCGTCCGGCTGTTCGCAGCCCCTTGTCTCCTCCGTGCGTTCCCGATCCTTCCTGTTGGGGAGAGCGCGGTGTGGTGTCTTGTCTGGATGAGCTCTCCGAGGTCGGCGCGCTTTCAGACCGTGGCCCGGTCACGACGTGGCCGTGGGTGGAGTCCACACAGATAGTCGCCTCCTCGGATTGCGCTTTTGTCACCGCCTGGAACGTGCGCTTGAGAGAAACTAACGCCTGAGCGACGGCTGCCTCTCAGCCGCGAGATTCCTCTTTTCCTGTTTTAATTGCTGTTGTGAATTTGTTTCCTGGCTCTTAAAACGATTAGTAAGTCGTTCGTTTTGCTGCTCTGGAAATTTCGTTCTGCCAGCTTACACACGGGCGCTTGTTTGCCTTCCCAGTCTGGACTCCCAAGCGGGAGACTAGATCCGAATCGTAGGGCCTGCAGACAGAAAAGGGAGGGAAGAAATCACAAGATTAGGAAATAAGGTCGAGAGAATTAACTAGCACCCGAGGAGCTTCCCAGCTCCCCGACTCTGGGCGGCTGGAGGGGGGCGGCGTTGGGCCCCGCAGGACTCGGACGGCAGGCAGAACAGACGGGGCTGCCGGCTCGGTGGCCTGTGCACGGGTGCCCGGCTCCCTGGCCCTGTCCCCTGGCTCCGTGGCTTCCGCAGCACGGCTCTCGGACAGGCCCGCGGTGGGCGCGCCGTGCTTCCCGGAGGATGTGTCCGGCACCCGCAGCACGGACGACTCGTGATTCACATCGTCTGCACCCCGCCGCGGGGCACAGAGTCGGCATCTTCGTGTTCGCCTGAGCCCCGATGGTTCGTGCGGGCGTGGAAGCCGGAGGAGCGCCAGCAGTGCACACGCGCATCCCGTAGAGGTCACTGGCTGCCTTTCCGGAACGAGAGAAGGTGGTTCGGTCCTTCCTGACCCCACGTGTAGGCAGTGCAGCCAGAGAGCCGTAGGAGCCTAGGATGTTAAAGTCGGCAGCGATAGTAGCCGCACCCAGTCCAGTCGCCTCGTTCGACAGACAAGGTGGCTGTGCGCTCATCCAGGGTATGGAGGAGCTGTCGGGCCGCCGTCCGCTGTGACAGGGGAAGCTACCTGCGGAATTGGGAATGGTCGACCTGGCCCTGGAGACCTGGCGTGCTGGAAACCCTGGCTGTTTCAGCCGCGCTGCCGGTGTGAGGGGGACGAAGTGCAGCCCAGGTGACACGTGAGGTCTGTCCTCTCCTCCAGGCAGGAAAAGCCCCCCGAATTCCCAAAGCTGAGTTTTGGGGCAGCCAAAAATGCTAAACTTTTGTGTTGCTCTCTCCTCCAAGTGGGAGGGAACATGATTAAAACGTTTGCAGACTTGAGCCCAGTAAGGAGGGGAGCAGGGGGGACACCGCAGTAATTCTCTAGCTGCTGCTTGCCGAAGCATCCCCGCCCTGTCCCAGCTGGGATCCCCCCAGACGGCTGTAACCTCTGTCATGGCCAGGTTCACTGCTGTGAGAGTGGGAGTAACTTCACAATGAGGGAAGAATTGTATTTTGTGATTGTTGCATCTATGGACATAGGATAGGAATTAGTATAAAACGTTTTGTGCATGTAATTTTATAGAGGATACAGGGATCGTCTCTCGTGGGGAATGCCGCAGAGAGAAAGTGTTAAGGGGCACAACTTCCTTGCTTTTTACATCCATACAGTGGATGGAGTTTAAGTCTTTCGATGATGGAAAGAAAATGTGTCTCCACAGCTGAGATTTTTACTATGATTTTTGCCTCTTGCAGTCTCTGGAGAAAGGGAGACAACATTCAAAGAGAGACCATTTACAGGTGGACTTCAGAGTGTTAAAAAGCAGTTTTTAGATACTAATGAGCTCTTGGAAAATCAGATATCCGACCTATCCGGGCTGCTGATTTTCCGGCCCAACATACATATTTTGTAATGGGTTTTAAAAAAGGGCTTAGGGAAACTTTGCATGTTGCTTGAACTTAGAAACATGGCTCCCTGGCCTTGCAGCATCCCGGCTTTACTCCTGCCAAAGAAAAGCCCTGGCCTTTTTTTGAAATCCTGAATTCACAGTCCTGATTGCCTGGGCTTGACT
Source organism: Ursus americanus (assembly GCF_024610735.1). Classification (NCBI taxonomy): domain Eukaryota; kingdom Metazoa; phylum Chordata; class Mammalia; order Carnivora; family Ursidae; genus Ursus; species Ursus americanus. Next base: position 103,210,447 of record NC_142128.1, on the reverse strand, counting down.
CGTAGGCTGAAACCCAGCGCTGTCTGCTACCCTCTCTGCTAAACTGAAAGGTAGAGACTCAGGAAACGGGACTTCTCCTTGGGGACCGTTGCAGGGCAGGACACTATCTGTGGAGCCCTACGCTGTGAAAGCCTTACGGACCTTGACCGACCCGTCTGGGTTACTTGCGTGTGCCGCCAGGAAAGGGCTTTTTCTCGCCAGGACCGGCTGCGTTGAGCTGCTTGTCAGCTCCAGGTTTCCAGTACAGGGACTTACTGAATCCCTAACCAGTGATTCTTGCCAAAACTCCAAGTGGGGGAAAGCACATCACCAGGACTGTGAGCCCCCGCCCGCTTCCGACGTGTCTGGCTCCCGGGGTCACGACTGTGGCTTAGTTGCGGGGGCAGCCGGGGGTTGGCAGCCAGACTGGCCCCCTCCCGCTTCCCACCACGCATGCCTTAGCAAGGCTGTGCAGTCACCAGATGCAGCTGTCCGCAGACGTGGGGTAGTCTTCTCCAAGCTGTTTGCTAGGTAAATGGTCAGGGTAGAGGGAGCGGCTGGCTGTATAAACCCATTTTGAAATTTTCTGAAAATTTCTGAAAATTTCAGGATTTTATCCTGACAAATCCCTAACATGATGTGCCCGTCTAGTTCAGTTACATAAAAATATTTCCAGTAAGAACTCTTTGTCCCTTTTTTGTCCATCCTTCCCAGACCAAAAAAGGGCTGGATGAGAGCAGGGGATAATTTTTACAATGTGAAGTTAGGATTGCTAAATGGCACACACTGATTGCGTAACAACAACAAACAAAACCCCAAACCCTGGCACCTAGGGAGAAAGGGCGTGGGGGCGTAATAACCTTTGCTTTCCAACGCTGCACCTTCCCTTGTCCTAAAGAAACACGTTGCATTCTGCCTTTCTGAGCTGCTGCAAGTACTTTGGATCCGGCGGGCTGCTGCCCTGTGCCTACACTCGCCACACATGACACCGCGCACATCTTCCATGCTCATGAGGCCGATAACCTGGCGTCATGGACACACAGAACTGTTTGGATCTGACCATCTCTAGGCAGACCCTCTGAAACCAAGCTTCAGCCAGTTTTCCAGGCTAGATTGGAAACCCTCGGGCAGAAGCCCTGTCTTCATCCATTTAGGTGGCTGGAACACGAGCACAGACCCCGGGGGGCTTCTCAACAACAGACCTTTACTTCTCACCATCCTGGAGGCTGGGAAGGCCAAGATCAAGGCTCTGGCAGATTCAGCATCTGGTGAGGTCTGCTCCCTGGGTCACAGGCTGCTGCTTGCCCTGGCCTCAGGTGGCAGGAGGAGTGAGGGGCTCTCACATTCCTGGTTAGCACCCTAATCCTGTTCGTGAGGGCTTGGCCCTCATGCCCTGACCACCACCCCGAGGCCCCCCTTCCTCACACTATCATGTCGCAGGTTAAGATTTCAGCACACCAACTTGGAGGGGACAGAAATCTCCGGTCTAAAGCAACCCCATGGTGCTCACTCCCAGAGAGAAAGCAAGTTGGGTGGGGGCCTTGTAACCTGGACCGCCTGACCCGTGTGCCCTGTTTGGGGTGTCCTAACATCATAAACTGACTTTCTAGGGGTACCCACAGGCCCTCTGGGGTTTTACTTGTGCGTGTACCCTGTCATGACGTTGCCTCAACCCTGAAAACCTTTGAGGCTGACGTCAGGTTACTGGCCAGAGTTGCTCTGATCCTAAATGATGTGTCCGGCCAGGTAAAGAAGGTTCACATGAAAACACGGTGGCCGCCACCTGGCTTTTTAAAGTCAACCTTGATGGTTAGTGGGATTTGTTTTAACTGTCTAAGGCCAGGAACCGTAAAGGGTGTAACTGAAACCAGTACTTCAGGTTGGTCTCACGCTCCTGCATGGGGCCCTTTGATAATATTTGCTATAACAGCAGCTTGGCCAAGTTTGGAGGCTGGGGGGTGCTGTGTAAAAAAAAGAGCTAAAACAGGCCAGAGGCCGCTGTCCTTATAAAGGCCTGCTTCTCCGAGGGGGGCTTTGGATGGCATCTGAGAACTTGATTTTCAGGATGGAGGGTGGCTGGCTGTGCCTGACCTGTTTGTATGAACAGTGTGATTTCTGTGAAACACCTGCTTAGATGCTGGGGGATCTAACAGCTTGGTACGTGCTGAGGAGCGGGTGGCTACCCGCACGACGTGGCCCCAGTAAGACTCTGGATGCTGGGTGTCTAGTAACCGTCCTTAGTGGGCATTTCACACGTGTTGTCCCCGCTCCTTCATGGGGTCATTAAGTGTATCCTGTGTGAGTCTGCTGGGAGAGGCACTCTGAAAGCTTGTGCTTGGTTTCCTCTGGACTTTGCGTCCTCTTGCCTGTCGTAGGTCATGGCTGTGGACGCAGCCGTGTGCCCAGTCCTGTGGCCCTCTCGGCCAGTCATCGTCTAACTGGAGGTGGTCTCGGGGACCGCTTGCGCAGCTCAGTAGCAGTCTCCAAAGGTGATCAAGAGTTGTTGTTTTTCTTTCGGTGTCATGAATTTCCCCTCCTCCCCAGATTTAAAAAATCTCAAACAATCTAACTTATACCTAGAGGAACTAGAAAAGAACAAACAAAGCCCGAGGTTAGTAGGAAGAAGGAAGTAATAAAGATCAGAGTCGAAATAAATGAAATACAGACTAAAAAGAAAGCAAAAGGATCAATGAAACTAAGGGCTGGTTCTTTGAAAAGATAAGCAAAATTGACAAACCTTTAGCTTGACTCACCAAGAAAAAAAGAGGCAGGGCTCAAATCAAAAATGAAACAAGTAACGACGGACACAGCAGAAATACGAAGGATCGTAAGAGAGACACTGTGAGCAGATTGGACAACCAAGAAGAGATGGACAAATTCCTAGAAACATACCATGTTCTGAGGCTGAATGATAAGGAAATAGAAAATCGACTAGACCTGTTAGTACTAAGGAGATTGAATCAAAAACCTCCCAGCAAACAAAAGTCCAAGACCAGACAGCTTGACTGGTGAATTCTAAGACATTCAAGGATTTAATACCTAACCTCAAACTTCTCCCAAAAAAAAAAAAAGGAGGGAACACTTCCAAACTCATTCTACAAGGCCAGCATCACCCCGATACCAAAACCAGACAAGGACACCACAAAAAAAGAAAACCACGTGCCAACACCCCTGGTGAACAGAGATGCAGGAATCCTCGACAGGACATCGGCAAACCAGACTCAGCAGCACGCTAAGCAGATTCTACACCAGGATCGAGTGCGGCTTTTCCCGGGGATGCAGCGGTGCTTCCGCGTTTGCAGATCAGTCAGGGCGATACACCACGTGAACAAAATGAAAGATACAAATCATATGATCGTCTCATAGATGCAGAAAAGCATTTGACAAAATCCAGCATCCACTTATGATAAAACTCTCAATGAAGCAGGTAGAGAGGGAACGTACCTCAACATAATAAAGGCCGACAGTGACAGGTCCACAGCTCACGTCATCCTCAGTGGGGGAAGATCAGGGGTGGCCGCTTGGGCCGTTCCACACAGCGCTGTAACGGATCACCCTGGGCATACGTCTCTTCATACCTAGGCAGTGTGTGTCGGGGGTGAATTTCTAAAAGGGGAATTATCGGTTGAAGCCTAAATGCAAAAGTAATTTTGCCAATAAACCGCTACCCGCCCTAAGAAATATGTTTTACATCATGAGGCAGTATACACACACGTACGCGTCCTGCGTTCAAACCAGTGTCGCAGCCAGCCCTCCTATCTGTAACCCAGTTCATTTTGAAAATTCAGGTCACAATGCTGAATGACTCACGAATGGGCCTGGACTCGAAGTTTCGAGATGTTGGCTTGGCGGAGGACCAGCACGCTTCTGCGAGGGCCAGAGTGGGAGGGGGGGGCTATAAGCTGGGGGACTGGTCACAGACTGGACTCCGCCATTGAGAGCTCAGCCCACAGGTGTGGCCGTGCCCCAGCACAAATCCATCTACCCACCATAGAAACAGGAGGCTATAGTTGACAGTACCGTGTTCTGGGCTGATGAGGCCACACCACCAGGGCTTGGGAGGAAGTAGCTTATTGAGTAAAACCAGGACTTGGGAGGTAGGCTGAAGGAAGTGAATAGTCAACAGAGGCCGGACGCTACCTGGATACTCTTCACCACCACTTCTGTGCTTAACCTGCAAATATGCACATACCCCCGCCCCCCGAACGTGTCTTGGGTGTAAAATACAACCTAATACTTGTTTGCCTGGGTTTCGTAGGGTGGAGAGATGGGAGTGGTATCGTGGAAGGTCATGGCTCGGCTTTCCCCCAGATCGAGTTCACGGACGCCTTTCTCTAAAAAAATTTTTTAAGATTTTATTTGAGAGAGCACGAGTGGAGGGACAGAGGGAGAGGGAGAAGCAGGCTCCTCACTGAGCAGGGAGCCTGACGTGGGGCTCGAACCCAGGACCCCGAGGTCACGACCTAAGCTGAAGGCAGACGCTTAACCCACTGAGCCACCCACGAGCCCCTCTCAGATATTTTAAGTACTCTCTATCTCTCTGTGCTGCCCAGCCACGTGATCCAGTTTGGTCAAAACATGCCACATTCCCTCAAGTGAGACCACTTGCCCCGTGGTTAAGACAGAGACGTCGTATTTAAAGGAAATGTAGTCTTTGTCAGGTAAGGCTAACCCTTTAGAGAGAAAAGGTATTTTGCTTAATTACGGGTACTGGTTTATTTACATTTTAGCTAATTTTTGGACATAAGATATTTTGACACCTTTTTCCCAAGTCATCCGCTAAGATCAGATGGCCTGATCCTAATCTGTGATGTGACCAGAGGCAAAATCGCCAAGGGGTTTTGGGGACCGGGGAGCACAGGCCCAGAAAGCCCAGTGTTGTTGTCTGGGGACGGGCAAGAGGGTTAAGAAAGAAAGTTCGTTGTGGAAGACCCAGTTGTTACTATCTGAGATAGGCGGGCCATGCTTGTGGCTCTGGAGTCCTAAAGACAGGGTCAGGGCAGGAAGTGGGCAGAGAGCCACACACCATCAACCGTGGGGACCCCCCTGGCTCCCCGTCTGCCACTGCCACCGCCAGCAGAGCCTGCAGATGAGAGGCCAGCTGGGGGTTCCGGCCGCGTCCAGAGCACGGCCCCACCCCTGCCACGGACTCCCAAAGCCAGGTGTGCACCTGGGGAGACATTTCCTTCTGGAAGGATACGAGCCCCTGGGGAGAAGTGGGTCGGGGACAGAAGTCACAGGGTAGATAGGGATGCAGAAAGCGGGCCGCTTGAACAAGGCTCCGCAGAGAGGAAGGGATGGGGCTGCCGGGAGGGCCCAGGCTCCGGAGGTGGGTGCCCCATGTCCGCAGAGGCCCGGAGGCCACGTTTCCGGGGCGCCCCCCCCCCGGCACCGGACCAGGCCCACCTCAGTGCCCTCACCTAACACGACACCCTCTCTGGTCTGTAGATTCTCTGCGGGAAGGAGATCCCTCGCTGGATCAACCGGCTGGCCTACTTCAGCTCGTGTATACCCTTCCTGCAGAGCTGCCTCCCGAAGGAGTGGCTCACGCCCGCCGCGCTGCAGTCCAGCGTCAGCCAGGAGCTGCGGGACGAGCTGGAGGAGGCCGAGGACGCCGCTGCCGCCGCCGTGGCCACCTCCGTGGCCAGCGCCGCTGCCGGCCCCCGGCCCGGGCGCCACACAAAACTGTAAACGTGGCCAAAGTCACACCCTCAGAGCTGTCCCTGACCGTGGACTGTCAGCGAGAGAGAAGTAAAAGAGTAAGCGTCCTCTGGACATTCGTATGCAAAGACGGCTCTCCCCAAACCCGTTTTTCAGCTCAGGATTATATTTGTAATCAAAAGAATCACTTGGCGCAGGAGGGAGAACTTTGTATGAAGCTGCCCTCTGGTTTTTTTAACCCACTTGTAAATTCGGATTTACTTCTGTTTTATACGAGCTCTGTTAAGTTATGTTTACAGTATTTTGTATCGCTGTTTACAAATCTCGCACAGACTCCTGCCGCGGTGAGAGGGGAAAACCTTCTGGCTTCGCAGCGAGGCGGGTCGTCTTTGTGCACGTTGACCGTTGCCGGCGGGCACGCTGGGCACACCGGAGGCACTGGGGCGGTCAGAGGCCCCGCCACCCGCTCGAGAATGGTCTTTTAGGTGGTCTTTTAGGTTGGTGTTTGGTTTTGTTCACGTTCGGGACGCGGAGGGGAAGGAGCCCCCGCGGCCAAGGGCGACGGCTCCCCGGGCTCCCCCAGGTCCGGGGGGCTTGCATCCCGAATCCCGGTCCACCCCAGCAGGCTGGCCCCTTCCTGCGTCCGTCTGTAGTTACGATGGTTTCCGTTCAAGATAGTCTTGCTAGTCACTAAGGAGTATTTTTGCACACTTGTTGGGGGCTTCACCTTAATTTTCATACATCCCGCTGCCCTCCTCCCTGCACCGGGTGTGACGACAGGGTAGGAAGACCTAAGTGGCAGCCATCTGAGTCGTGGCGTGAGTTGACATTCAACTGCTTTCTAACTGTTCAGGCTGCCTTTTTATACGAGACCTTGAAAACTGGAGTCTGAAGTAACACTCTCCGTAAAGCGAATCATTCAATATTCTGCCATTCTTTGTACCATTTCAGACAGAGTGTTGGTGTCCGTTGGCTTGTGATGGGAGTAGCGTCCCCTCATCGTCGAAAACCGAGTCTCATTGACTTTTTGTTGAAAGATACTCGTGTCTCTTAAAATTCATCTTTTTCTGTTCTCTCCAGTGTGTCTCTTCCAGAACGTACTCTGAGCAAGAAATTGTCAACCGCAGATAAGTCCTCATTAGCAAGGACTCTGTCTGCTCAAATCTACTCCCAGTTTGACCCTTGGATGTAAGAGCCAAGTCATTACATGTCAGATTCAGTTTTTCTGCCTTAAGAATGAATGTCCTCCGTAGAGTATTGGATGCAGCACATAAATTACCCGAGGCAGCGGCTTGAGCTTTATGGAGAGCGCAGTCTTACAGGCACCTGCTTCTGTTTAAACTTCGAGATTGGATTGTTTGCTATTGCTCTTTGTAAAGATACATATCTTTCAGTAAAGGACATTTTTAACTTTTCCATCAGCTGATTTGGATTCATTTTCTCAACTGAAGCACACCCTGTTCCTAGGGAAACCAAACCTTGGGTTAGAAGCTTTGACCCGAGGAAAACGAAGCCACTTAACCTACTTTATGCTTTTGACTGTTCTGTTTCTGTAGAGGAAAGCCTTGACAGTTCTGGCCTCCGTTCTTTGGAGGGTGCAGAGCCCTCGTTTAAGAGAGATGACAGAAGGAAGAAGGGAGTGTATGATCTTTGCGAGAAGTCGACTTGGTTCAGGCCTAAAAGGGAGATTGAGACTAAAACAGTAAGACTCTGGCCGTGTGTCTGTTCCCCCAGCGGAGGGTCCGGGTACCAAAGCAGGTTAGTGGGAAGCGTCTGAGGTGGTCCGCTTGGGATGTTTTCTGAACAACGCGGTGGGTGGCAGTTGTTTCTCATCCCCTGAGATACACATGGTTTTAGTGTGTGCTGCTGACCCACGTAAAGGAGTGGCCGTCCGTTAGACCCATCTTGGTGAATAGCCAGGAACACCCCGTCTCTGCTGATCCGGAATCCAGCCCCTCAGCACACAATTGATTTCACCATTGTTCTGTTGTATTTACTTTCATCTGCGGCATTTGGCGTGAAAAATAGTGTGAAGGGGCTTGGTAAAAATAAATAGTGGCCTGACGCCATTTATCATCCTAGTGATCAGCAGATAACATTTTGGGGGTGAGATTGCTTGCAATCCAGTTGTACTTGAGGTTGAAAAAGAAAGAAATGTCATTACTTTAGAAAAATCTCATTTAAACCAGTTCCCGTCTGTAGTTCAGAGTTGAGGTTGGACTTCCTGGACTAGCATTTAACCAGCTTTTCCTTGCCCTTGCCGGGAAAGAATTGTGTTCTCAGCCTGATCTCTGTTCAGAAAAATCCAGTCACTAAGAGACACGTGACATGACGGAGTCAGGGATGTCTTTGTACTTGTAACCAAGCGAAACACATTTCTGATGATGGGTTGGACAGTGACAGAATGTGAGAGGGTCAGAAGCTACTGGTTGGTTGGTTTTCAGTGCCCTTGGGTTGGTTGGTTGGTTGGTTGGTTGGTTGGTTGGTTTTGTTGACCCTAAGAAGGGGCATCGGCTTTGGAAAGCGGCCTCTGGAATTGTAGGAGGTGGCATCGAGGGAGCCTCCACTGGAGGCCTGGACCCCAGCCAGCCGCTGCTGTGGCCACGGCAGTAGTGCAGTTCCCTTCACCAGCGTCTGCACAGAGCGGCCGGTGGGCGCCATGGTGCGTAGCGGAGAGTCCACACTCCACACAGCTGCGCAGCTCCGGGTCCCTGGCTTCTCTCCATCACAAAACGGGTAGAAACACATTCACTGCTTCAGGGCTCGAATCCGTGTGTCTTCTTATGGCTCCATTTCTGCGAGAATCTCAGTCGTTTCGATACGTGCTGTGTTTCCTTCGGGTTCTGTTCGGCAAGCCGACCATGCTGCCGTCGCGTGTTCTTCCCTTCCGTGTGGTCGCAGGGTGCGGCTCAGCGATTAGACTCGCCTTGTCTACGCAGTCGATACACATCTTCACTGTCCGAGAGGTGTTACAGCTGTTAAAGAATCTTCATGAACCTGAAGATAATTTCTTGTGAAGTTGAATGCATATGTACTGTCATTCATAGTGTTTATATTAAAAAAAATACCAGGAATTTCACTTTTGCTACCTTGATATAGCATTGGGCTATCATGTTAACAACATTGAAATACATCGATTTATTAAAAAAATACTTTTATAAGAAATGTTTTCTAGTGCTTTCTGACGACAGCCGTGACGTATTTGTGTTGGAGGGTGGGCGGTGACCCTTAAAACGCGAGGCCCGCATCTGCTCTGTGGATGCGGGCGGCCCTCTTGTACGAACCCTCGCACTGACTCGCGTGCTCGCTCTTGAGCCCAAGTCCGCGGGCCAGGTGCATAGCTTCCAGAGCATAAGCACACTCCTCACGGCGGCGGCGGGTGTCCTCCCCGGCTCCCGGGCCGTGAAGCAGGCTGGGAGGGGAGACGCGTCCTCTGCTGTCCACCCTGAGTGCAGGGGAGGGCCCGCAGGGGGGCGCCCCCGCCGCACGTGCGCGCGCACCCCCATCTTGGAGCATCAAGCACGCAGGAGCCAGGCTGATGGGACCCCGTTTCCTAGAAACCTGTTCGCGTCTGTGCAGCACCTCCAGCCTGACCCTTCCCCTCTCGGCTTCTTGTACCAGCCGAGTAGCGTTTCCGCCACTAACTCGAGAAGGTCTCTTGAGTTAAGTGTTGTTAAAATAAGAGCTCGCGGTCCACTCCCTGCTAAGAGGGAACGACGGACAAGGCGTTTGTCCTCCCCTCAAGCGCAGGAGCCAAAGGGAACCCCCCCCACACGCTGACTAGGGTCCTAACAGGCTCTAATGAGTTGGTCACACACTCAGATCTGGTCAAGCACTGGCCTTGCCTGCGGAGAAGACGCCAAATACACGGACACGCAGTAGCCTTTTCTTTTGCCCGTTATCCGCCTGAGGTTCTCATCGCCCGATCCTGCCCTTGTTCGAGTGTGTGGAAATCTGTGCTATAAAGATGAGTGGCTTCGTGCCGCTAGTAAAGAGGTAGCAGACGCGGGCGGCTCTGACTTCCTCACGGACTGTGAGCCCAGGGAACTTCTGAGCCCTCTCGAACTCATCCCTTTGCTCCTGTCCCCAAAACGAACGTCTCCAAACGAACCTTGACCCTGCACACGGCAGTGGGCACATTTCCTTCTAGTCAAGGCCAAGGGGAGCGCTAGTGAGAGCTAAGACAATCCTTCTCTCAGCTTGGTCATGGAGACGTGTTTCCAGAGACTGGACGGACACACCGGGTGATTCACGTGGGCATTTAGGTCAGAGAAGCCCTGCTCTGTCCGTTCCATGCGGCTCGAGCCTTCTCTGCCCACAGAAATGACAATTCCTAGACGCGGTGACTGGCAGGCAGCCTGTCCTGTGTCATTCACACGACGTCTGAAGGACCTGGCGGTTGACTCCCTCCAGAATTCAGTAGAGGTGTGGTAGGATTTCCTGAATGTCCCCTGGGCTTGACCGAATCCGTATAAAACCTCGAGCATTCCAGTAAACCGGGAGTGTAAACTTGACCCCGCTGGAGCTGCCGCGAGGCGTAGTGACCTGGAAGCCCCTGAAGCACGCACTGGGACTCGGGACTGTCCTTTGAGCCGTTGCCCGCCTGCCTGTGAGAGGCCCCCAGGACCACACCCATTTCAGGCCGTCCCTCGGCAGTGGTCCCTGGAAGTCCAAGCTCTTGGGCCACCCTTGCTCAGTCTGCACCCCCAGCCACACCGAACATGCCTGGCCACTCATCCCTGCCGGGACCCTTCCAGTGGGACTCCCCGTCTGCAACAGGCAAGCGCCCCATAGCCTCCACCTCTTCGAATGTCTGCTGCCCTCTGCTTCCTCTGAAACCCAGCTGTCCCCTGCAGGTGCACACCCCCAGAGTGTGTCCCCCCAGCTGCCACTGCACCTTCCACATACTTCCTCCTTCTCCCTCCCAAACCGCCAGCTCTGCTGAGCTCGTGCTCCCCAGTGCTCCCAGCTGCTCCCTCGGCTCTCCCTCCTCCTGCCTGTCTTCTCCTCCACCCTATTCTTGTCCTCATTCATTCCCAGGGACTCTGCTCACACAGATGACCCATCCTGTCCCCTCGCCCTGTGTTTCTCCCCGGGGCTCTGTTGGCCCTGGGGTTGGACAGTCCCTCCTGCTAGACAGTCCTGCCCCCTCCACAGTCATTGCCACATCAAAAGTCCCCACACATTTCACCCCCAGGAGGTAGGCATTGGGACCCTGGTTGAGAACCACTGTCAGTGTCCCCGCCCCACTTGACCTGCACTCGAACCTTGGACATGTTGCTACCGTGACTGACCCTCTGCTAAATCTTCTCCTTGAGCGTCTCTGGCCACCAGCCCGTGTGGCTCCGGCGCCCTTGCAGTCCACTGTCTGACGCTCTGGGTGACACCATGCCCGCTGTCACTTCAGATCTCCCCTGTGTCTTCACATGTCAGCTGAGAACCCGCCATGTGCTTCTTCCAGCATGGAGACCGCGAAGACAGGTGGCCCCGTCTTAGGAAAACCCAGTGCTCCCTCCTCTGTGCTCCTCCTCTACTTTCACACGCAACATTCCACATCCCACACGCCTGGTCACCATGTGTGTGTGGGAGGGATCCCCACACCAAGCAATCCTGTGTCCTGATTTAACTCTGTTCTGACGCTGTTGTCTACCTGGAGGTGGTGGCAGGCCCCCCGGGGTCAGGGCTCAGCTGCCAGTCACAAGTGGTAGGTCCCAGGTGACCACAGCCTCTGTCTGACTTGGCTACACATCACAGGTTCCCACGACCCGTGTCTTGAGTCCAAGTTTGCTCTGTTTGCTAGAGCTGTATTTGCCGTATTTGCTGTATTTGCCGTATTTGCCAGAACAGCTCACAGAACTCAGGAAACACATTTACCAGCTGACTAGAGGACACGATGAAGGACATGATGAACAGTGAGATGAAGAGATACACAGGGCGAGGTCTGGGGGGGTCCCAAGCGCGGGAAATCTGTCCCCATGGAACCGGGGTGTGTCACCCTCTCGCACGTGGAAGTGTCTACCCCCTGGAGGCTCCCCAAACCCTGTGCCATCAGGATTTTTATGGAGGAGTCTTCAGGCAGGACCGACCAGTACCTCCATGTCCAGCCCCTCCCCCTCTCTGGATAAGTGGGGGTGTGGGGGGTGAAAATTCTAAGCTTCTAATCATCTCTTGGCCTTTCAGGTGACCAGCCCCCATCCAGGAGCCCATGCAGGGTCGCCTCAGTAGAAGTGGGGATGCTCCTAGTGCTGTCTCCACGTCGGGATGGACAGGGGTTTCGGGCGCCCCGTGCCGCCTGTTAACTCACAACGTCCAGTTTCCCAGTCTGCAAACACCTGAGTTTGAACCCGGAGCCACTGTCCCTGTCACAGTGGGAGAAGGGCTCTCACTGTCCCCAGAGGCCAATCCCGCCCTTGGCCCTGGACCCCCTCGCCCCCCCATCTGCCAAGTACTTTCTCCAACTTGATCCCTCCCCCCACTCAAAACACCGATCTCCCTTTCTCCACTGCATCATTTCTGTCTGTCAGCATAAAATATGTTCCGTGTTTCTCAGCTAAAACCGAAAACCGAAAACAAACCTTGCCTGGACCCCCTCGTCTGTAACAGCACCCCATTTCCCTATTTCTCTCCCCAACATAAGTTCCTACACCTTCACGTCCCATTCATTCTTTCAAACAGCATCTTTGTTGCAGAATTTATATACAAAGGAATATAGAGGATGCGTGTATACACTTTAAAAAATAGTAAAGTGGGGCGCCTGGGGGAGCTCAGTCAGTTAAGCGTCTGTCTTCAGCTCAGGTCATGATCCCGGGGTCCTGGGGTCCTAGGATCAAGTCCCCACATTGGGCTCCCTGCTCAGCAGGGAGCCTTGCCCCCCCCGACGCCCTTCCCCCTGCTTGTGCTCTCCCTCTCCCTCTCTCTCTCTGACAAATAATCTTTTAAAATAAATGAAAATAAAAAATAGTAAAGTGAGCACCTCCCTGTACGCACCACCCAGCTTAAAAAATAGAACAGGTGCAGGTCCCCAGAAGGGCCATCCAGCTTCTCACCCCGGGGATGCCGCCGTCCTGAGCTGTGCCCCTCATCCCTGTGCTTTTCTGGATGGTTTTTACCCCGCATAGCCATCCCGAGACAGTATGTTGTTTGGTTTTACTTACTTCAGAACGTTATATAAATGGAACCCCACTGTATGTGTTATCCTGTGATTTTTTTAAAATTCCGTATATTTGTTTAATTCACGCACATGAATGTGTGTAGTGATCATTCGTTTTCCCTGCTGTGTAGTATTCTGTCATAGACCTAGGCCACGGTTTTATTTATAGATTCTACTCTTAATGGACATCTGGGCCATATCTGGTGTATTGCTACTGGGAGCAGTGCTTCTATGAATATTATAACGCACGTCTCCCGCTGCTCGTGCAAACATTTCTCTCCGAGTGGGATCGCGAGGTTGTCGGGAGTGTGCCTGCTCAACTATGCTAACGTAGAAAAAGCAAGGCCCTCTTCTTACTACACTTTTATTAAATAAAATCCTCTCTCCGGCTGCTATTCAAACAGCTGCACGGGATAGCTGGTTTTTATAATGTCATATAATGGAATTTCAGAGCCCGGCCTTTAAAAATGTTTTTTCATTATTAACTGAAAGGAGTCAGAGGTGAGAACTGTATCCTGTTCCCACACAGCCATCGAGAAGGAAAACACTCAAAGCACAACAGTAGTTCAAAGAATCCGATTGGCCGATTAGCGTGGTTTGAAGAACTTACCGCAGAATGTCTTGTTCCAAGTGGACACGTGCGAACATTCACCACTGTTTGCAACTCTGAGAAGCAGGGCCTGGTTAGAGGCCCACACTTTAGAACTTGTTGCCGTGTCCCGTGCAGAAAGCCACCATGTGAGTGTGACTTCAAGCACACGGCATTTGTCAGCTGCCTGTCTTACGTGATAATTCACTGGCCTGAGTGTAATGTTGCAAGTGGCATCTCAGTGTTCCTCAAGGTTACTTCCCTGCCACGTGCATTTTGGAGAAACCAGAGCCCCTGCTAGATACATTATTATTTTTTTAAGATTTTTATTTATTTATTTGACAGAGAGATAGCCAGCGAGAGAGGGACCACAAGCAGGGGGAGCGGGAGCCCGATGCGGGGCTCTATTCCAGGACTCTGGGATCACGCCCTGAGCCAAAGGCAGATGCTTAACGACTGAGCCACCCAGCCGCCCCTGCTAGATACATTATGAACAAACCAGCTAAAAGTTCTTGTGCCACCTTGTCGGCACTGGGTCATCAAAACCGTTTTCCAAAGCGGCTGTGACACTGTCCTCTCCCCCCAGCAGCCGGTTCTCGCTCCCACTGCTCCACACCCTTGCCGGTACCCGATACCGACTGGCTCTCCGGGCTGGCCGACCTGGCAAGTGCAAACTGGCACCTCGTGTGTTTTGCTCTGCATTTTCCTGATTATTAATGGGATTGAGAATCTTAAATGTTTCTGGGCTAAGTACTAATGTCTCCTTTTCTGTGAAATGTCTGTCCCACCCTTTGTCTACTTTTATGTTATATGTCTTCTTGCTGATTTGTAGGAAATATTAACATATTCTGGCTACTATTCTTGGACAGTTCTATGTATTACAAATATATTCTCCCACCTGGAGACTTCTCCTTTCACTGTCTTTAAGGTGTGTTTGGACAAACAGGTTCATTTTAAAGTAGTCAAAAATATCAGTATTTTTTTCTATGGTAAATATTTTTTGTGTCTTAAGACTTCATCTGTCCCCTTAGATCATAAAGACATAAAGATATTTTCCTACATTTTCTTCTAAATGTTTTACTGTTTCCTTTATGCATCTGTCTTCAATCTATCCAGAATTGTATGTTGTATGCTTGCTTTTGTGAGGTTGAGACCCAGTCTGTTTTTCCGTGTGGATAACCGCTCGCGCTAGTGCGACACGCCCAGCAGCCGGTCCGCCGCCCGCTGATGTGCTGTCTCCGTTTTCTGTAACTCAGGTTTCCGTGCACCGATGAGTCTCCTTCTGGGCTCTCTGGTCCCACCGGTCTATTTACCATCTGCAGACCAGTGATACACCACCCAAACTAAGCCTCAGCACATGGAAATGCAAGTCTCCCCAACTACTGAAGGAGTGATCTGGTTATTCTTGGCCGTTTTCCATATAAATTTCAGAATCAGCTTCACAAATCACACACACACACACACACGATTGAAATTCCATTGAATTTATATGTCAACTTGTAAAGAACCAACATTTTAATGACATTGAGTCTATCCAAGAACGTGATATATGACTCCATGGACACTGATTTTTAACAACCCTTGGAAAGGTTTATAGTTTTTTCCATAAAGGGCTTTCATACATTTTGTTAGATTTATGCCTTATATATTTTTTTGCTACTGTAAATATCTTTTATTTCTTAATTATAGTTTCAGACCCATTGTTCCTCATATGTAAAAATGCAATTGACATTTTTCTCATTTTTTTAAAAAACTGGTTTTTTTTTTTAAGATTTTAAGTAATCTCTACACCCAGTATGGGGCTGAAACTAACAACCCTGAGATCGAGTCACATGCTCCACCGACTGAGCCAGCCGGGGGCCCTGATAGATTTTTTTTTTTTAGAGAGAGTGCAAGCGATGGGGAGGGGCCGAGGGAGAGTGAGAGAGAGAATTTTAAGCAGGCTCCACGCTCAGCGCAGATCCCGACCCAGGGCTCGATCCCAGGACCCTGAGACCATGACCTGAGCCGAAATCAAGAGTCAGATGCCCCACCCACTGCGCCCCCCAAGCGCCCCTACATATTTCTTAAAGCACATTTACGTCCACAGAAACATTGAGCAGCTGGTACAGAGTTCCTGCATACATCTTCTCTCACACACGTACACCGTCTCCTGTTACTAACAGCTCGTTTCAGGGCGGCACGTTTGTGATGAATGAATGAATACGTTACTAGGAGCTGAAGTCCATTCACGTCAGGGTTTACTCTTAGTGCTGTACAGTTCTATGGATTTTGCCAAATGCACAATATTATATGTGCAACATTACAGTATCACACAGAATAATTCCACTACCCTAAAAATCCCATGCACTGCATTTCTTCGCCCTCCCACCCACTAATCCCTGAGGTTTTTACTGTCTCTATGGTTTGGCCTCTACCAGACTGTCGCATAGTTGGAATCACACAGGATGTAGCCATTTCAGACCAGCTTCTCTCACCGAATAATATGCATTTGAGTTTCCTCCATTTCTTTTCACTAAATAATATTCCAGGGTACGGATGAACCACAGTCTGTTCACTACTAAGGACATCTCGGGTGCTTCCAAGTTGTGGCAATTATAAATAAAGGTTTTTGTGTGGACATAAGTTTCCTGCTCCCTTGGGTTCCTACTAAGCAGTGCGATTGCTGGATCACAGGGTAGGACTATGTGTAGCTTTGTAAGAAAGTGCCGAACTGTCTTCCAAAGTAGCTGAGCCATTTTGCATTCCCACCAGCAACGAGCGAGAGTTCTGTCGCTCGACATCCTCCCCAGCACTCGCTGTGGTCTGTGCTGTAGACCTGAGCCAGAAAATCCTGACACGTGAGCAGTAGTGTCTCACTGCTGCTTAAACGCAGTTTCCTAACGACGTGTCACGTGGTGCGTCTCTTTCTATGCTACTTGCCACCCATAGATTTCATTTGATGTCTGTTCAGATCTTTTGTCCACTCTTTAAGTGGACTGTGTGTTTTCCTATTGTTGAGTTGTAAAGTTCTTCGTATGTTTTGGCTAACAGTCCTTTAGCAGATGTGTGTTTTGCAAATATTTTTTCCCATCTGTGGCTGCAATTGGTTTTTCTGGCTAGGCTTTTTATCCACCGTTCCTGCAAAACTCTCTCGGGAGTTCTCCTTATGTCTGTGGGAGTCTTTGGGGTTTTCTGCAGGGGCAGTTATATCATCTGCAAGCCGCAGTTACGTCTTCCGTTTAAATCCATGTAACTTATTACATTTTATTTACTTATTTATTTACGTAAACAAATATTTAATAATTAATTATATTAATTAACAAGAGCCACTTAGCCTGTGGCTCAGTCCTCCCAGACAAAGGAAGTCTTAAGCAGGTCAGGCTTTTGTCGAGTTTTGCTTCGCGCATTTTCCCAGCCAGCACGGTCAGTGCTATTTGATCTGGAGCAAAGCTTCGGACACTGGGGTCACCAAGTACTTCCACGAAGTAGTGACGGACTCATGTATTAATTTGCAGTAAGACTGCACTGCGCTGTATTTTTTCTTCGTGTTCGATTCAGATTGCATCAGGTGAGTGTGATGACACTAGTTACCTTGAAAGTCTTTGGTAACAGATGTCCTTGATTAATAAAATGGGGGAAATAAACTTTAGTAAAACAAACATTTTTTTAAGAGAGCACGCATGCACGAGCAGGGGTGGGGGGTTGGGTGGGGGAGGGGCAGAGGCAGAGAGAGAGGGAGAATCCTAAGCAGGTTCCAGGCCCAGCACAGAGCCCGAAGCCGGGCTCCATCTCACGACACTCAGATCACGGGCTAAGCCGAAATCAAGAGTTGGGCCCTTAACCAACGAGCCACCCAGGTGCCCCTGTTTTTTGGTTTTTTTAATTTAATTTTTTTTATTAAGACTTAGGACATTTTATTTATTTATTTATTTAAAGATTTTATTTATTTATTTGAGAGAGAGCACAAGCAGGAGCGGGGGGTGGAAGGGGGCAGAGGGAGAGAGAGAAGCAGGAAGGGAGCAGGGAGCCCACCACGGGACTCGATCCCAGGACCCCAGGATCATGACCTGAGCTGAAGGCAGATGCTTAACTGACTGAGTCACCCAAGCGCCCCTGAAACATTTTTTTTTAAAACAAACATTTTTTAATGTGAAAGAAAAAATTAATACATATAAGGAAGATTGAGGCCTGCTGCTCCTGGGTGACGCACGTGAGAAGGCCCGCGTGTCAGCGGTGACACATTCTGTTGCTGGTTTCGCAGAGGAGCTCACGAAACAGATGCGAAGTCCGGTGCCCACCTGCCTTGTGCGGAGCCCCAGCTTCGCCCCCCAGGAGCATGGACGCCAAAGCAGACATGGCTGCTTAGTTTACGGCCTTGAGCATCTCTGGTCCTCATGCTGGTGCTTCCTTCTCCTAAATGCGTGACGTGGGGTCCAGCCCTGATCCGAGGAGAGTTCTGGACCGTCTGCGGGAAAGGCTGGCCGGAGTCTGCTGGCGGGAAGGAGTCACCCCAAGGAAAGACAAAGCCAGAGCAACCCGTTTTGTTGGGGAACTGAGCTTCTGTGTCGTTAGAGATCAAGTGAAAAGGGAGTGCTGTTGCCTCTCGGGCTTGTCCCTCATCTGGCCCTCCATGGATACCCGTTGGACACCTAGAGAAAGGGAGATTGAACAAAATCTGAAAGAAGCGTTTCATCCAAAGTTCCATGAGAGCCAAGCATTCCCCGGTAGGTCTAGTACATTCCACCCCCTGGAAACTCAGGCATTAGACTAAGCACTGCCCTCCCCTGGCTGGATAGGTGCCACCTGCGTGACTCAAACACCTGTCCCTCCCCAGCTTTGCACACACCTCAGCTCGGTGAGCACTCCCCCTCGAGTCCCCAGCGGCCGGAGAGGCAGACGCTCGTGTGGGTCAGTGACCAGCCTGCAACAATCCCCAGGGAGCCTGCACCCGCTGCTGGGCCAGGTGCTGAGCCATGGGGCCTGGGACGAGTCAGAGCTCAGCCCGCTCAGGTGTCAGGGGCCAGGGTTGGACCTCGCTTGAGTTCCCGCTGCAGCCGGAAGGACATGCTTGCTGCCCCAGAATGTGCAGTTCTGCTAGAAAGGACCAGAAACCTAGATGGGAAAACAGACTCCGTGTTGAGCACAGATGATGAAGACGTTACCAAATAGCTCGTGAGATGCAGACAAAGCTCCCAGGAGGGGTAAGTGTGGCAGTAAGTCACCTGTGAGATGTGTCCGATACGGATAAGTAAGTGGAGCCCCTGCAAGCCGGCGCGGGTACGATGCAGGGAAAGCCCGAGTCGGCGCCAAACCTTCACGAGGAGCTCGAGGCTCCGAAGCTTCATTATACACCATGTGGTTCCCTTGAACTCCAGAATCCCACGATACAGCAGCCGGGGCACCAAAATGCAAAACCCAATACGCAGAATGCACAGGAGACACTCGATACCCGTGGGCCTTCCGTGGGCCACTGCTTGCCGAGGTACCCGGGTTGATTCTAACCAGCGTGGCAGGGCCTGCGGACGCAGAAGTGACGGTCATGAAGGGAGGTTGTATATTCGCCGCAGAAGCAGGCGAGCCACGCTCCGGGGGGGCACCGAGGGCAGCCAGGACGCAAGAAGAGCCAGGGGAAAGCAGGGGCCGAGGCTCTGGTGTGGTTTTCCCAGAAAGAAGCAGGCAAGGCGGGCGGGCAAGCTGTGCGGGCCGGGACTGGACAGTTTGGGTCCCTGAGGCAGGCCCCGGGCTACAGAAAGATCTGGGTTTTCCAGTACCTGCCCTGGGGTGGGGTGGGCCAGCAGGATAGTGCCCCAGACGCAGGAGCCTGATGGCAGTACAGGGAACCCCACAGGGCCATCCCTCCCTGGGCCGGCAAGACCCAAAGATGGCAGAGCGTCCTAAGATAGAGAAAGTGAACAACACACTTGGCAGGGTCACCCACCGGGGGCACCACTGTAGCTCTAGCCTGCTAGGGTCCCTCCCAGCTGCTCTTTTTTTTTTTTTTTCTTTTTTTTCCAGAGAGAGAGAGAGCATGAGCAGGGGGAGGGGCAGAGGGAGAGAGAATCTCAAGCAGACTCCCTGCTGAGTGCGGAGCTGGACTCGGGGCTCGATCCCCCAACCCTGAGATCATGACTTGAGCCAATATCAGGAGTCAGATGCTCAACCAACTGAGGCCCCCAGAGCCCCCCCCCCAACACCCAGCTGCTCTGTAGGCTGCCTGATGTGTCAGCTATGGCCAAACGCATCCTGCCTCTCCTGGACAGTGAACATGACCTCAAACATCTTTGGTCTCTTTAGCTGCCCTGCGTGGCCTCAGCCCTGTCCTCATCACCCCCCCGTCTGTGGCAGAGAGGGAGACGATGAGATTCCCCGTGAGGTTAACGAGGCATAACCCTCGAGCCTCGCACCCCCAGGTCGTTAGCATCCAGGTGGGGAGCAGAAAGCGGATCGGTCCCCTGATGAACACAGCATCTCCCTGGGTTCAGGCGGCTGGTCCTTCCGCCCACCTGTCCCCTCCCTGTGTGTGTTGCCGGCTCGTCCTCCTTGCTCGACGCTGTTTTACAGTGACTCAAGACACCGCGTCATTGGGGCATCTCGGCTCGGTCTGTGAGGTCGGCCACCGGGTCCACCGCGTCAAGGCGGCCCTTCCTCTCCCACGTGCTGATTTGCAAAGGGCGCTTTGGAGCAAGAGCCAGCCCTAAGTTTGTGACCGTCCCCGACGGCTGGTGCGTGGGTGGTGGGGTGTGACGTTTACACAATATCCAAGTCCCTACGGATCCAGAATGAGAAAAGGAATTAGAACAAATGACTGGAGTCTTGGAGATTGTTGGGTCTTTCGCTTTTGTTTTGTCTTTCAAGATCTCTGTAGGCACTTTCCGGGACACGCCTGCGTGGAAGAGCTTCCTGATCGGCACCGGGCTTCCCTCCCCACCTGGACTCTGGGGCCGGGCCAGCCAAGGGCCGGACGCTCGCTGCCTGAGCTCCGCGGGGCGTGCCGTCTGCGGGGGCACCGGGAGCTGGCGGCCTGACCGCTGGACAAGTTCCCACCCCCTCTCAGGCCGTTTCCTCCTCTGGGTCCAGCCTCAGGACAGACGGACAGACACGCAGGGGCGTCTGCAGGACTCTGGCACAGCCGGGAGGTGGGGCTGGGAGAGAGAAGAGGTGGCTCCCAGTGGTGCACTGAGGCTTTTCCCCTCAACACCTACCCCTCCGCATGCTCCCCAAATCGTGGGCCGAAGAATTGTCTGGGAGTTTAAAGCAGATGCCCAGAGGCATCACCTCCAAATAGCCTGAGTCAGCAGACCCAGATGGGGCCCAGGAATCTGCATTTCTGTCCCGCCCTGCAGGGGATTCTAACTTGGGTCTGCCAGCCATACTTACAGGCACGTGGGCTTAAGGAGGGGTGGAGACGGAGGGGCAGTAAAACCACCTCTTTATCCTTCATCTTCCCTTCTCCTTTGAAGTTTTCTCTTAGAGAATTGGGCATCCCAACGCCCCCGTTTTATTCAGACATTCAACTCTCTGGAGAGTGGACCTTAGTCCCCAGGCTGGAGGTAAAGCTGGATAGTGCCAGCCTTGAACGGTAGTACGTTTACCTTCTGGCCGTTGAGACGGGAGGAGAGCTGCCGGCGGGATTCGGAGAAGGATTTCTCCGTCTTACGAAGATTGCAAGATGCAGTGCTCTTCCTTTCGGTGCTGTTCCACCTGGAAGGTGCCTGGGGACGGCCGGGGCCGTTTTGCACCCAGTAGCCTGAAGGTAGAGCCCTGCACCGTGGACAGCAGAGCGGGAGCACGCGCAAACTTGGGGCTTTGACGCTCCCCGGAGCTGCTTGATCTCCAGACCTGGAACCGGTCTCCCTAGGGATTTCTTATAATGGGAGATAATGTCCCTATCTGTATGCTACTTTGATTTGACTTTCCTCTGTCGCAGCCAAAAGCATCCTAACTCATCCATCTAAAACAGCCTAGGGCTAGATCTGGCTTCGCACGACTTTATGCTACTCAGGCTCCTGGCCCGACTTATCTCCAGGTCTTGGCTCAGCCTCCTCGGGACTGGCCCCAGCCTCGGGCAGGCCCTCTCCTTGAGATGTCACTGTAGCCAGGAGCAGGGACAGGTTCCTCGTTTGCCAGCAGAAAAGAGCCTGTGTCCCAAGGTCCGAAGGTCTATCTTGACTAGACCCACTGGGGAAACTTCCCCGTCCCCGAATTCAACAGTCGCCACAAAATTCAATATGCTGGTTGGCTTCAGATAGGCTCTCAAATAGGGCTGCATATTAGAATGAACATTTTAAAAATGCATATGAAACTAACCTCGAAAGCCTAGATACTGTATGATTCCAATTATATGACATTGTGGAAAAGCCAAAATTATGGCAAGAGTAAAAAAAAACATCAGCGGTTGTCAGGAATCTGCGGGGAGGAAGGAATGAATAGGCTGGGCACAGAAAGTTTTTCTTTTTTAACATTTAATTTAATCTCTACACCCAGTGGGAAGCTCGAACTCATGACCCTGACATCAAGAGCTGCATGCTCTTCCGACTGAGCCAGCCAGGAGGCCACCCCCCCCCACCGTTTTCTAAATTTTTAAATATCAGAAAGGTTTTTTTAAGATTTTATTTATTTATTTGAGAGAGACAGAGATAGCAACAGAGATAGCATCGGAGAGCGGGGTGAGGGGCAGAGGGAGAAGCAGACCCCCCATTGAGCAGGGAGCCCGATGCGGGGCTCGATCCCAGCACCCCGGGATCATGACCGAGCCAAAGGCAGACGCTTCACCGACTGAGCCCTCCAGGTGCCCCTGGATATCAGAAAGTTTTTAAGACCATGCGGCTACTCCGGATGATACCAGGCTCATGGACACGTGTCGTTGTCCGTCTGTCCAAACCCACGGGATGTACATCATCAGGAATGAACCGTGATGTAAACTGTGAACTCTGGGTGAGAAAACCCTGTGTCCCTGTAGGGTCAGCCAGTATAACAATATCCCACTCTGGGGGAGGAGGCTGCGGAGGCGGAAGCTGTACGGGGTGGGAACAGAGAGCGCGCATATGCGAACTCTGTACTTTCCAATTCATTTTGCTGTGAGCCTAAAACTGCTCAGTAGTTCTATTAAAAGCAAAAACAAAGCAGGGTGCCTGGGGGGCTCAGTCGTTGAGCGTCTGCCTTCGGCTCGGGTCATGATCTCAGGGTCCTGGGATCGAGTCCTGCATCAGGCTCCCTGCTCAGTGGGGAGTCTGCTTCTCCTTCTCCCTCTGCCCCCCGCCCCCGCTCATGCTCTCTCTCTCTCAAAATAAATAAAATCTTTAAAAAACAAATCCTGTGCCCAGGCCCTACCCATCACAATCAAACCAGAATCTCTAGGGGTAGAGCACACCTCAAGGGCTCAGGTCAATCCGTGTGCAGCCAGGATTGAGGACCACTGGAAAGCCGGTTGGAACCCACCCCTGGACCTGGGAGTAGGGCCAATCTTTTGCCAACCTAATGGCTGAGACTGGGGAGGAGGGAATGTTCCAAAAGAAAATGTGGGAGACTTTTACCAAGCAGCATGAGAAATGAAGACTCGGTGGCAAACAAGCGTGTACCCCTGAGAGCTGAACGCCACTGCCAAGGACGACGCACCCAGCTGGATTCCTATCCCAGGAGCTCGCAGCTCCGGAAGTTAAAAAGACTGTGTTCCTCCCTTTCCCGGTGCTGCTGACAGGCTTCTGTTTTCGATTTGGAGACGAGCATCTCCGCTTCAGCTACACATTTCCTTTCCAGGTGAAAGAATGAGTCTTATATTCTTCCACACCTCCTGGCACCCCCAGCTCCCCTGAGGGTGAACATGGAGACTAGAACTCATAGTCTAGGGCTCTACTAGAAAAACAGAATAGTGTGTAAATCTGACTGCCCTTTCCAGGTATTCAGTATGGAGCACAGACTTATTAATCCAATTCTGAGATGAAATCCCTGCTTGCTGCGTCCAATTCGATATCACTTCCCAGTGTCCATAGATCTGTCTGCAAAGAACGAGACCATTAAGCAACCACACCCGGACTCTGCTGGCTGGAGTCAGGGGCCCCGGAGCAATGGGGGCAGCAGGAGGAAGGTAGCAGATGGGTCTCCATTACTTCCTGACCTCTCAGGGCCAAGTGAGACATTACACAGGAAAGCATTCTGTAAATTGTGAGCGCCTGTGCAAAACCAGAGCATTACCTTAAAATCTAGTGTATGAAGATGTGCGGTTAAAAAAAAAGTAGGCATTTGCCTCCGAAAGGATTCCTCACTTCATAATAGTGTTTACCCAAAAGTCCTTTGAATGGCAAGCTCCCTGATCTTTTTACGTGATTCAGTCAACAAATCGTGCTGGGAAAACCGGTTATTCCACACGCCGAAGAATGAAGCTGGGCCCTCACTTCAGGCCATTGTTGAAGAAATAAAGCCGGGCGTTAGCTAGAGCATTTAAACATTAGGATTCAAACATTTTGTTCAGTAACTACTGACAGTAGGAAAAGAGCTGACCTCTGTTCTTGTTTGTGCAGAAGTGACTAGGCTTTTTAAGGGGGGGGGGTGCCTCAAGTGAAAAATAACAAAGGGTTGGCCAGTGCAAATGGGATTTGGCCAGTTAAGTCTGCGAGCTGACAATTAATGGAAGTAGGAGTCTATCCTCCCACACAGTCTGGGAGACAGAGCCCCACGCTCCTGATGATTACATTTCAAAGGAATGGCTGTGAGGTCCGTGAGAAAGCTAGGGTCAGGTTTCGGAGCTATATAGACGTCTCAAAGGGACAGAAGAACAATTCACACTTGGAATCCCATTTTAGTAAATGTTCTAAGAAAGGAAGGTCAAGGGCCTGTCTCCAGGTGCTGGCTAGAACAAACAGCAAATTCTTCAGACAGCCCTGAGCTTTTCCAGACAGGAACTCACGGGAGGGCTGCTTTGTCGAGGGCCCGGCCTAAGGCCGCCAGGAGATGAGTTCAAGGTTTCAAGTCTCCTAGTACAAATCAGTGAGGAGGAAGGGAAACTTTCACTATTTGCAGATGATGTGATACTCTACATAGAAAACTTGAAAGACCCCACCCAAACTGCTAGAACTGACGGACGAAGTCACAGGATACAAAATCAACGTACCTCTACACCGTAATGAAGCCACAGAAGGGAAAATTAAGACAATAATCCCATTTACAAGTGCACCCGATATAATAAGATACGTAGGGATGAACCTAACCAAAGAGGTTTGAAAGACCTGTACTCTGAAAGCTATAGAACACTGATGAAAGGAACTGAAGAGGACACAAAAATTGGAAAGACATTCCATGCTCATGGATTGGAAGAACAAATACTGTGAAAATGTCTATACTACCCAAACCAATCTACAGATTTAATGCAATCCCTATCAAAATACCAACAGCATTTTTCACAGAACTAGGACAAACAATCCTAACACTGGTATGGAACCACAGAGACTCCGAATAGCCCAAGCATCCTTGAAAAAGGAAAGCAAAGCTGGAGACATCACAATTCTGGACTTTGAGTTTTATTACAAAGCTGTAGTGATCAAAACAGTATGGTAATGGCACAAAAATAGACACATAGATCTATGAAAAAGAACAGAAAACCCAGAAATAAACCCACGAGTATATGACCAATTCGTCCTTGACAAAGCAGGAAAGAACATCCAGTGGGAAAAAGACAGTCTCTTCAACAAATGATGTTGAGAAAACTGGACAGCTACATGCAAAAGAATGAAATTGGACCACTTTCTGACACCGTGCACAAGAATAAATTCAAAATGGATTAAAGACCTAAATGTGAGACAGGAAACCATAAAATCCTAGAAGAGAGCACAGGCGGTAATGTCTTGGATATCGGCCATAGCGACATTTCTAGATATGTCTCCTGAGGCAAGGGAAACAAAAGAAAAAATAACCTATTGGGACTACATCAAAATAAAAAGCTTTTGCACAGCCAGGGAAGTAATCGACAAAACTAAAAGGCAACCTATGGAATAGGAGAAGAGATTTGCAAGTGACCTGTCTGATAAAGGGTTAGTATCCAAAATACATGAAGAACTTATAACCTCAACACCCAACAAAAACACACACTCCAATTAAAAATTCATTTTAATCCAATTAAAAGACAGAAACGGACATTTCTCCAAAGAAAACATACAGATGGCCGACAGACACTTCAAAAGGTGCTCGTGATCACTTCCCATCAGGGAAATGCAAATCAAGATTACAATGAGCTTTCGCCTCACACCTGTCGCGGTGGCTAACACCCACGGCACAAGCAGCAGCAGGTGTTGGTGAGGCTGTGGAGAAACAGGAGAAACAGGAATCCTCACGCACTGTCGGTGGGAAGGAAACCTGAGCAGCCACTGTGGAAAACAATATGGAGTTTCCTCAAAAAGTTAAAAGTAGAACTACCCTATGATCCCACAATTTCACTACTAGATATTTAGCCAAAGAATACAAGAACACCAATTCGAAGGGATACATGCACCCCGATGTTTATAGCAGCATTATTTACAATAGCTAAGATATGGAAGCTGCCCAGATGTCCATCGATTGATAAATGGATAAAGATGATGTGAGATAACTCTATATATATATAGATAGATATATACACATATATATCATGATGTACATGTTTCATATATGATACATACATATATATATCGTGTGTGTATATATATACACACGATAATGGAATATTATTCCGCCATAAAAGAGAATGAAATTTTGCCATTTGCAATGACATGGATGGAGCTACAGGGTATTATGCTAAGACATATAAATCAGTCAGAGAAAGACAAATACCATATGATTTCACTCATATGTGGAATTTAAGAAACAAAACTGACAAGCTAAGGGGGGGGAGAAGAGAGAGAGAAACAAGAAACAGACTCTGAACTCTAGGGAACACACTGATGGGTCACCAGGGGGAGGTGGGTGGGGGGATGGGTGAGCCAGGCGATGGGGATTAAGGAGAGCATCCATTGTGATGAGTGCTGGGTGTTGTGTGGAAGTGTTGAATCACTATATTGAACGCCTGCAATTAATTTAACACTTGTTACCTAACTAGAATTAAAATTAACACAATAAAAAAAAATGAGCCAGTCATGAAAGGACAGTATGATTCCATTTATATGATAGATTCATAGAGATAAGGAGCAGAACAGTGTTGCCAGGGTTTGGGGGACAGGGGGCAGGGAAAGTCATTGTTTGATGGGCACAGAATTTCACTTTTGCAAAATGGGAAGAGCTCTGGAGATGGATGGTGACGACGGCTGCACCATGACGTAAACGTGACGTAAACGTACCACTGAGCGGTACACTTAGAAAGTTAAGATGGTAAATGTTATGTACATTTTACCACAATTAACAATGATTTTAAAAATGATTCGAGTCATGTAGTGGTTGTCAGAAATAAAATGTTGTATACAGACGGAATAAGATCTCCGTTACCCGTGTAAATCAGACCGGGGGGGGGGGCACCTTAAATCCTCCCGCTCTCCCTCGGCGGGCGTGCCTAGCCCTGTATGCATTCCTTGGAGCACCCTGGCAGAGTGAAGCTTCTGGAACACTGAGCACATTGACCTATTCACAGAGCTGAGGCTCCTCCTCTTGGGCTCATCAGTGACCCAAATGTACAACCCCCCCCACCATCTGGAGCCGTCATTTCCAAGAAGAACCCCAGGCACTGTGGGTCATCCGCCTTGAACCCCAGTCCCACCACGAGCCGCCCTCTCTGCTGGCAGCCAACGCCCAGAGCTCAGAGTGTGGGACTGCTCAGG
Organism: Ursus americanus; assembly: GCF_024610735.1. Lineage (NCBI taxonomy): Eukaryota > Metazoa > Chordata > Mammalia > Carnivora > Ursidae > Ursus > Ursus americanus. The sequence continues at coordinate 103,183,311 of NC_142128.1, read as the reverse complement.
AGGCTGATGTCCTTCTCCGGGGACACACGGAGGGTTGGGGGTTGCACCAGAAAACCACCCAAAACTAACAAAAAGCTGCATTTCTTGTTCCTGGCTTCCTGCTCGGAGGGGGATGGATATAAGAGGAGGAACAAGTCACATGCTGGTCGGGCTCCCTCCCCAGAAGATCAGAAGTACAAATAGGCACCGTGAAATACTGTCAAGTTCCCCAGCAGTGGGGGTGGGCTGTCCAATGGGGTGCCCACCAGCAGGTACTCCGTCCCACCCCCTGACGCAGCGTGTGCGCCCAGAGGCCACGGTTTCTGCTGAATTTGGTCTCTGATAGCAGCTACCTACCCACAGCCCAGCAAATCTAGTAGAAGCTACCCTTCTCTTGCCCTGGGAGGGATCCATGATGGCCCACGGCCAGGAGGCTCCAATCGCAGGCGGGCAGCATTACCAAAAACGTAGGGCTTTGGGCGGATACCTAGGAGCCCAACTAGGACGACAGAGGAGGCCCGTTCACCAGCGTGGTGGTTCTCCAGCTGGAACACTGACGTTACACACGGGCTTGTACGCAGAGCCGACGTGTTAGTGGACCTTAGCACACACAGACCAGCTTCCTTTGCCTCGTGAAGAGCAAGTATTGTGGAGGCAGTGGACGGTCAGTCAAGAACAAAAAGGCACAGCCACATCCAGGTGATGGGTCAGACCGAATTCGCTTTGCATTAGTTTGGCTCTTGCTTTTCTGGAAGAAACCCAGGAAGTGTGACATAGCTGGAATTGCTTACGTGTTATGCAACAGCACAACATTCCAGTGGCTGAGCAGTCAGGGATTTGGTATTCTTCAAGGGGTTTCTCTTTTTTTAATTTGTGTATTTTTTAAAGATTTTATTAGAGTGAACGAGAGAGAGAGAGAGAGAGCACGAGCAGGGGTGGAGGGGCAGAGGGAGAGGGAGAAGCAGACTCTGCACTGAGCAGGGAGCCCAATGGGGGGGCTCGATCCCAGGACCCTGGCATCACAACCTGAGCTGAAGGCAGACGCTTCACCAACTGAGCCTCCCAGGCGCCCGAGTTTCCCCTTTTTTAGTCTCACCTCGAATCTCGCCAAGCGAGGAAGATTTCATTGGGCTGCTTCCTGCAGAATAGCTTTTAATTCAAGCATTGTGGGATCCCTGGTCTAATCAGCTAGAGATAAGCCGGTGGGATTGGTTTCCATATAGACAGGGAGGCTGGCTCTGCCGCTTAATGGCTTTCCCGGGGAAAACGCATCCCCGTCACTCCCTACGAAGTAATTCAAGCTGTCCGGGCGATGGCAGGAATGAAGAGGATAGTCGGAGATCAAAATTCGCCTAATCTCAGGTACAGAGTCCTGTCCCCAGCCTTCTGGCCCATGCCTGTTTTTTTCCTCCTGTCTCAGGCCTGCCAACCCATCTCCCACTGCAGTGCACTGGACGGGGTGGTGACCCTCTGATCCTCGGCACCCGCTTCCGCAGAGGCTGACTTTCGATGTCAAGGGCACCGGGAGACCCCTGGGAGGGATCAGGAGCTCCCCGACCACTTCAGCACCAAGCGGAGAGCTTCTAGGCTTCTAAGCCCACTGCTGGGTGTTCCTGGCTTGCTAGTTGAAAGGGCAGTTGGGGGGGGGGGAGGTGTGGATAGTGGTCTGGGAACAGCCCCCAGAAGAGGCAAGCATAACAGTTTAATAAGTACCCTGACCGCGTTTGCCCTTTCTTTTCAGAATGTGCTCGGAGCGCTTCGGCCTCTAATCTTTTCCTTTCCTCCCCACAAGCCTGTGGAGAGGATCATTAGCTGGCTTTTATGGACGAGGCACAGGAAGACATTAAAGACCCACCCAGGAGTGCCCCGGGTTCCTCTGCCTGTGCTCTTTTATGTCCAACGCTAGTTTTCCAGCTCCCTGCACGCAAACCCCAACCCTTGTTCTAATGTTGGTTTGCGGGAGCTCACAAATGCCTGTAAACAAAAAATAAAAGTGGAGTTGGGGCACTTCGATGTGGGGTGAAGAGCTCGGCAATCCGCTTAAACAGACTTATTTTTAATCCCCAAGGGCAAGGCATAGACTGATGACCACTGCCGCTCTCACCCGTCCCCGGGGGTGTCCGCCCTGAAAGAGCAGCAGGGGGGTGCGGGGGCCCCCCCAGGAGAGCCGGGGCGGGGGGCTGGGAGGGTGCAGGGCCCCCGGGGATGCGAGGCCTCTAGACGGGACGAGGCTCCAGCGGGGTACCCACCGCCTCGAGGCCTGAGGCCCTGCAGCGGGGGGGGGGGGGGGGCAGCGGTCCGGGGACGCCGGTGTCGGGCGCCTCGCCCCAAAGAGCCCGCCGCGGCCTTTCATTCATGTGGCGTCGGGTTTATTTGCCTTCCTTGCCACTGCCAAACAAAACCAAACCAAAGCTCGGGGGGGGGCGGCGGGGTCCCCGGGGCCCGGCGGCCGCCCGCGGCCTAGTCTCCGCCCGGCGCGCGCTCCAGCACCAGCAGCGGGATCTCCTCCAGCCTCTCGGGCCGCTCCGCGCGCCGCAGGTAGCGCCGCCTCCACGCCGCCAGCCGCTGCAGCAGCCTCTGCAGCCGCGGGTGCGCCCACAGGCCGCGCTCCGGGGCCGCCCGGCCGCGCGCGTGCTTGGCCCTCTTCCTGCGCCCGCCGCGGGCCGCGCCGCGCCGGAACAGCCGCCGCCAGCACCAGCAGCCCGCGCCGCCGTCGCCCGCGTCCCCGCGCTTCAGGCGCGCCGTCCCCTCCGGCAGCCCGGGCTGCACGTCGCCGCGTCGGGGGCCCACGGGCCGCGAGTCCGCCATGCCGGCCGGCCGCTCCCCGCCGCTCGCTCGCGGCCTCCGCACACGCTCCGGCCCGCTCTCCGCCCAGGGGTCCTTCCCGCGGCCTCCCGGGCGTCGCCGCGGCCTGCGCTCGGGCTCCGTCGCCGGGGAGACCCGAACGCTGACCCCACAATGCGCCCCCGCGCGGCCGGCCTCGCGCCTCGGCGCCCGAGGTCGAGCCGCTGGCCCACGGGGGGCCCTCGGGCCGCGAAGGGGGTCAGTCGGCCGGGGTCTCGGTTGGCTGATCCCCTGACTGGCCTCGGACGGGCAGGAAGGGATCTAGGACGCGCCGGGGGTCCGTCCGTCCCCCCCTTGACTCCCACATTAAGTATGTGCACGACCCCCAGCTTGGGGGTTAGCCCCAAGCCTGTGTGGCCCTGGAGGCTGGTCGTCTGGGGGGACTGGTTTCAGGGTCTGTAATTTTCCACCAGCAGGGAACCAGAGTTTGAGGAAAGACCTCAAAATCTGATGTTCTTCATCTGACCTCTTCCTTGTGGGATGATTGATTTTTTTCAGTATTTTTTTCTGATTGCAAACATAAGATTTTTGTGGAAAAATCGAAAAACACAAATACAACAGAGAGAACATCTTTTGGGGCGCCTGGGTGGCTCAGTCGGTTAGGCGTCTGCCTTCTGCTCAAGTCGTGATCCCAGATTCCTGGGTGAAGACCCCCAACCCCGCGTGGGGTTCCCTGCTCAGCGGGGAGCCTGCTTCTCCCTCTCCTGTTCCCCCTGCCTGTGTACTCTCTCTCTCTCTCAAATAAATAAATAAAATCTTTAAAAAAAAAAAAAAGGGAAAAGAAAACATCTTTTTCCTGTTTCTCTATATAATTTTCTGCAACTGTCAGTTTCTCCTATCCAAGTAAGGAGACGTTAAAATAACAATAGTTAGCCCCTATTGTGCTCATTCTGTACTAAGCACTCCGCCTAACTTTCTGTATATTTTTCTCATTTTGTTGTTTTGGGGTTTTTTTTGGTTGGTTGTTTTTGTGTTTATGTTGTTGTTGGTTTGGTAGCCCACCAACAACGGAGCAAGCTCTGAAATAAATCTGCCTGAGTTTGAATTCTGGCTCCAACATTTACCAGCTTTAACTCTGGGCAAGTTACTTAACCTCTCAGTGCCTCGCCTTACCCATCTGTAAAATTGAGGTAATAGCAATCCTACCTCTGGGAGGGCGTTGTCTGAATTAAACGAGATAACATATATAAAGCATTTAGTATACACTGGGCGCATGGTAAGTGCGCATGAGTAAATTATTATTATGCAGTCCAAACGACAACTCAAGGGAAGTGTTTCCCAAGTGAATGTTCCCGTTGTGCTGATTGAGAAAACTAAAGCCTAAAGAGGTAAAAACCCGTGATCTGGGATAACGTAGCTTGTAAGTGAAGGAAAATGATTTGAACCCCAGATTCTTTGAGCCCCAGGATATGAAATGACCCACCTACTCATCTCAGCAGTTCAGCGTCCCTTCTTCTAGTACCTCCGTCGTCCCAACTGTCCACGGCCAGTAGGTAAGGGTCAGCATTTAGTGTTTGTGTAGACTCTGGGTGCAGAAACAGGAGGAAAACCCCCCAGCTGTCCTGGGCTTATTTCTAGCAACTTTATAAATTCACAGTCATCCGGGCAGAAGCCTTTGGTCCCCATAGCCCCTGAGCGTACCCTAAAAGCGGCCTTTGCTCCCTCCCCTCCGAGTGACCGCACACAGCCCACCCCCAGCAGCCATTCCCCTTTCAGAACTGGTTTGTTTTATTTGTTTCTTCCCCGGTTTTCCAGGGGTGCCTCCTCCTTTCCTTCGGGCTGTGTGTGCTTCCTGCCTCCCGTGCGGGAAAGTCAAGCCCAAGGTCAATCGTGACTGACAGACGCGGCTAAAGAAACAAGCCCCTGGTCAGACGATTATTTTCATGGACAGTGAAAGGAAGCTCCCTGCGGACAGCGGGGGCTCAGGGCGACCCTGAAAGGAAAGGGATCTGGGGACTTGAGCACCAGCGGTGGGACACCCTGTTGCTGAGGCTGCGGCAGCTAGTGTCCAGCTTGTGTCTGTGCCCTACGTGGGGGGAGGCCAGGGCGGACAGCCTCACGCATCAGCAGCAGCTGAGAGGTGATGTGGAACTGTCTAGGAACAGCCTCCCGGGTAGCTCAGAGCAAGTGGGATGTGTTCTGGAGGCTCCTCACATCTTCCTCGTGCCCTCCTGTTCTGAGACGATTACCGAGGATTCTGTCAAGACTCCGTGCAGCTGTCGTTCAAGCCTTAGGTGGCCTATGTGGATGCCCCCCGGGCACCATGACCGAGCGGTTCACCTGCACAGACCAATTCACGTGCTTCCTGAATCTTTTTCTGGCTGTTATGGACTAGGTTGTGTTCCCTGAAAAGGGCTATGTTGAAGTTCTAACCCCTAGAAGCTCAGAATGGGAAGATGGAGCCCAAGGAGGTAATTAAGTTACAACAAGGTCCTGAGGGTGACCCTAATCCAATATGGCTGGTGTCCTTATAAGAATAGGACACCGACACGGAGGGAAGACCATGGGAAGACACAGGGCAAGCTGGCCAATCTACGAGCCAAGGAAGAAGGTCTCAGAAGAAATCAAACATGCCGACACTTTGACCTTGGACTGTCAGACTGCAAAATTGTGAGAAAATACATTTCTGATGGCTAAGCCACACAGTGTGGTAGCCCTCGCGAATGAAATCCCTGGCTTCCTGTCTTTGCCTCCCCTTTTATTTTGCCTTAAACCCCTCCATTCTCACAACACCAGGAGGCCCTTCCTCAGCCCCCCAGTTCTCAGGCTCCGCAACGATACCTTCTAGGGGTGCTGTCTGCACAGCTCTGACCAGACCACCAGGGAAGATCTGGGCAGCCTCAGGGAGAGCCTCAGGCCTGGCTTAGAGATTGGAGTTTTCAGACACCTGTCACCATCCACTGCTGCTTGGGCTAGCTCTGGGGGACCCTGGGTCTAGGGTTGCCAGATGAAATACTGGTCACCCAGTCGAATCTGAATCTTGGATAAAGAACAATTCTTGATTATAAGTATATCCCAAATATTGCATAGGGATACTTACACTATAAATTATTTAACTGGTCATTTGTATTTCTATTCGCTACCCCACCAGGGTCCTGGGGAGGGTCAAGGGCACACCTCATAAAGGCTCTCCGGGACCAGGAGCTCTTCCAAACTGGCCAGAGGCTGGAGCCCTGTCCGCATTTCCCAACCCCAAGCAGGAGCAGTTTCTCATGCCAGCTTGTCCTAACCCAGGTACCCAGAACAAGAGACCTGGGGTCCCCAGTGTTAAGAAGAGCTCACATTATAAAACAATGGGGTGTGGGAACCCCCTCCCTTCCAGGATTTTAAGGAAGTGAAAGAAGATTTGGCACCCCCAAATCCAGAAGAGGGGATAGTACAATTAAGGGCATAAGGTTTGGGGTCACGCAGCCTTGACAGAATTAGCAAAGTGGCCTTGAGTACCTTATGGCCCCTCTCTCTGCCTCATGTCCCGTTGGAGCACGGGAGTACTTTCCTACCTGTCGTCACTGTGACGAGCAATGAGACAGGCATGTAGGGCCCTAGACTGCACCCGACACAAAGCCAGTGCTCGATAACTGCAACACGGCTGTCCTGAAATCCTCTCCGTGTTGGCCAGTTTGCACCTCTTGCCCCAAACACCCCCCAGCACATACGGTTCTCCTGACATGAGTCCCAGCAGTGCGTCTGTTTTTGAAGCCACAGAGCTAATGACGAGCTCTGCGAGCTCAGACTCCTGGAAACTCTCCCAGGAAAATGTGGGATGCAGTGACGCGAGATAGGAGAAAACAGATGGCTGTGGTGTTTCTGAGGGATGGACAGTGAAAGGTCAGGTAGGAGCGAGCACAGTGCCAAGAGGCCCCAGCCCATGAGACCTCTTGCTCACATCTACAGCCCGCAGCCCTGCTGCACACACCTGCTGACCATGCAGCCAGGAACAGTGGAGCAGCGCCAGCCAAGCCCTAGGGTTGGAAGAGTAAGGGGGCGCTCGGTTCCATCAAGGCTGAGCCAGTGACATTATCCCTATATATGAAAGGTGACACATTTGTAAGCAGACACATGAAGTGGAAGAGTGAGATCACCCAGGGCACCACCTGCCATTACCTAGATAACTGGGCCAGACGTGGAGTGTGGAATTTTTTTTAAAGATTTTATTTATTTATTTGAGAGAGAGCGAGAGCACGAGAGTGCATTAGCAGGCCGTGAGGGGACACGTGGAGCTTGATCCCAGGACCCTGAGATCGTGACCTGAGCCCAAGGCAGCTGCTTAACCAACTGAGCCACCCAGGCGCCCCTGGAGTACGGAATTTGAACAAAAAAGAACAGACTTCGTCTCTTCTCTTTATGGATGTGGCCTTCAATCTAGTATGTGGACTTGACGAGGTGACCATTTCGCAATTGTTCTTTACTATAAGAACCAAATGTTCTCCCCAGATATTTTGAGATAAAATTTGATGAAATAAATGCATCCTCGGAAAAGCCTGGTTCCCATATCAGGAAAGCAAATTCTGTATCTAAGGACATTGGATAATTACACCCTTGAGTGTTTGTGGGCTGTTATAGTAACTACGAGGGAACTAGATTCTCTCCCCTTTCCTGTGTGTGGGTGGGTCTTACCTCAGTGCGTCAAGGCTACTGAAATGTCAGCGCAACCTTGAAGTCACACAGGGCTTCCCCTTAGAAGACCCCCCAAACCATGGCCTGTGGAAATCCAAAGCATCCCCCCCAAGATTTCTGCAGCTTCTTTGTCTCCAATTCCTCTATGTACACTTCCCTCTGTGACTTTCAGGAAACCCCTTACCACTTGAAGGATGACACATTCTGAAATCCGTAGACTACACGGAAATCTCAGAGAGGGAGATGAATAAGGGGCTCACAATGTAAAAATACAAATGACTTCCCTCAGGACGGTAAGTGTCCTGCTGCTCAGGGTGTCCACCTCTGTGGAACCTCAGTGGCCTTCCCTGACTCGACCCAGCCTTCTCACTCTTCTTGGCTCTTCTCAACCCTGCCACTCTCTCCTCTCCACGTCTCTGTCCTCCTCCTTCAAAGAAGAAAGAAAAACAAAATCCTCTGCCTTGTTCACGGGAAAGGAGTTCTTTACTAATATGCTGACTCCTGACAACTGACTTCGGAATCTCACCTACCTCAGTCAGCTTGGTATTTTCCTTAAAGATAGATATTTCTGCTTAAAAAGAATACCTTTTCATCTCCTTACATGAAATATATTTCTTTTTTTTTAAGTAGGCTCCACGCCCTGCCTGGAGCCCAAGGCAGGGCTTCAACTCACAACCCTGAGATCAAGACCTGAGCCAAAATCAAGAGTTGGACACTCAGCCAACTGAGCCACCCAGATGCCCCATGAAGTACATTTCTATTGTTATAATGTAGACCTTCACAACTTCCCTGTGGGATCAGAGGTGATGGGTGGGTGAGGGAGGAGGAATACTATTGAATCAGCATCATCACTATCCCCATCATCACTGTCACCGTCATCACCATCATCACCACCATCATCATCACTGTCACCGTCATCACCATCATCACCACCATCATCATCACTGTCACCGTCATCACCATCATCACCACCATCATCATCACTGTCACCGTCATCACCATCATCACCATCATCGTTACCATCATCACCACCATCATCACCACCATCCTCATTGCCATCGTTACCATCACCATCATTATCATCATCACCACCATCATCACCACCATCACTGGGGCTGGGGCTCGAAGTCCAGGGGATTCCAAGGGCAGGGGCTGAGCCCCAGTGGCTCAGATAAGCAGCCCCTTCCAATCCTGGCTTTGTTGGAAGAGCAGGCCGAGGACTGCATTTATTTTGGCAAATGTTTTATGTAAGGAAGCCCAAAACATTTGTTTCAGTCAACAGTTCCAGGGGAGGCCCCGGGAGATGGAGAGGGGTGTTTGCCGCACCGACCCTTCCTCGTCTGAGACTTGCCCCAGCCTCCAGCCCTCGTGCTAAATGACACGGCTCCTCCCCGGCCGCAGGCTAGACCCCCAAACTGCGTCCCAGAAATTGTCTCACCCAAGAACTGGAAGCCGGATGGTTTCCGGTTAGATATGTGTGGGTGCAGGACCTGGAAAGTCATGTCGATTCAGGGGTGAGGGCACCATCATACTGAGCTTTAAAAATATATATATATATATATATATATGAATGTAGAAGTGTCTATCTATCCCTTCGATGTATTCAAAACCCTTTCCAGGGGCGTCTGGGTGCCTCCGTTGGTTAAGTGGTTAAGCATCTGCCTTCGGCTCAAGTCATGATCCTGGGGTCCTGGGATCAAGCCCCTTATCAGGCTCCCTGCTCAGTGTGCTCCCTGCTTCTCCCTCTCCCTCTGCCCCTCCCCCTGCTTGTGCTCTCTCCTTCTGTCTCTCTCTCAAAATATATAAATAAAAGCTTAAAAAAAAAAGCTTTTCCAGCAAGAAATACTCATTCTGTTGGCTATGACAAAGATTTTTCAACAGACGTGTGGGGCAATGTCTCAAGGTCATACAGTAATTCACTAGAAAGTCAAACTGGAATTTGGATTTCTCAAATCCAAAGTCAGCTTATACCCTATGAATGAGAACTGCTACCTCCCTCAGCATGACACATATACATGGCTTCAATTGCCCAGATAATGTGAATTAAAAGGTCTGGCGTTTCAAAGTGCTCAAATCTGCGGGGTGGGGTGGGGGGTTCACAACAGCCAGCATCCAGCAGAAAATTGCCAGCTCCTGAAATCACTGAACCCAGCCCACCTTCCAAATTATGTATATTTTAGGTGATGAATGTAATCTTCAGCTCTATTTTTAGCTCTCCCATCCTACAAAAGCAATTGTAAGAACAGAGAAAAATTTCTGCGGCAGAATCTATTATGTGTGAACTGCTCACCTGGTGTCTGTGAGGCAGAAACGCCATAATTTCTCAGGGCGTGCTGTTTTATTTTTGGAAGGAAACACAAATAGATTCCTAAATTCTTCACAGTAGAATACTTAACACTTTGTAATTGGAACATTCCCCAAAGTCGGTAAATGAAATCGTGAAGCCTTCGTCTTTTTTCAGGCATGAAGTTGGTGGGAAATCTGAAACAAGCAAGGACTGGTTTTCTCTGACATCCGGAGGTCGCCGGTGGGGCCAGGATGGTTTCACAACAGAGTATCGCTTCGGTGGCTTTGGTGTCTATAAGAAAGGCACCGAATTCCTGCCTCTAGGCAATCGCACAAGCAGACACAATCTTCTAGGGTCTCCTTAAAGTCAGCACGACCCGGGCTGAATTCGTTTATCCCCTTCCACTCCTGCATCATCAACACAGAACCGATGGAGATGACCCGTGACAAAGGTCAACCAGCTGGAAGTCAGGATGCAGGGACACCAGCCACCAGAGTCCACAGAGAACCTGATCCCGGGCGGGAGGCAGGAGGGGTCGTCCCTGCACCAGGATCCAGCTCCAGACCCCAGTCCTGCAGAAGCATCACGAGGTCCGTTGGGAGCAAAGAGTGTGTTCTCAAGTCATGTCTCTGCCGCTGGCCGGGGACAAGTGTCTGCTCTTCTCTGAGCCTCACTTCTCCATCCGCAACAAGGGGATTATTATAAGATCATCTTCAAAAGTGAGAGAATTGAAATGGGAAACATGAAAGTACTTTGTGAAGTACAATAAACTGTGAGATATGAATTCACAAGGACCCTGAGGTCCGTTGTAATATATCAGTTCCCAGCACCGGCTCTTTTAGGTAGGAAGTCCTTAACCAAGCTTTCAGGACCAGGAGGATTATTAGGATTATTCTAAAGGATGCTGAACCCTAACCTCCCCAGCCCCCAGTGGCGGACCATGAAACAAAAGAGAGCACAAGTGGGGGAATGCAGGGAGGGAGAGTGCCCTCTGCCCTCTGGGGGCGGGGGGAGGCTGGAGGTTCCCGGGGGCGGGGGGTCTTCTAAGGAGACCACCTGACAGCCTTCTACAGGCATCTGAAGCTTGCTTTCCTTAAAAAAAGAAAAAAAGGAACAATCCATGAGGGCGTTGGTTTCCAGGCAACCGTGTTCCGCCAGTCCCGTGTTTGGGCAGTGCTTGGATGCGTGAGTCATATTTTCAGGGAACTCAGCAACTCTGCACACAGCTTAGACCCCTGCGGAGGGGAACTTAGCTCTGGGTTCTTCACCATCTTGGCCCACAGACCTGTCTGGCCATCACCCCATGGACCTCTTCTAAGAATACTGTTTCTACATACATTAAAGGAAACTACGAATAAATAAGAAACACATCAGGGGCTCCTGGCTGGCTCAGTCTGGGGAGCACGCGGAGTCGTGAGCTCGAGCCCCATGTTGGACGTAGAGATGACTTACAAAAATAAAGTCTTGAAAATAAAAAAGAAAACACATCAAATCAAATACGTTTACAATTTATGATAAATATTTGACTCATAATGAACATCTTTTAATAGCAATATTGGGCCGCAGGTCTACTAGAACGATCAAAATTGAGCAAGCGATGGAACCCATGGCGTCCAAACAGCCGTGATGGGATAGAAAGTGTCTGTGAACTCCGTCGGGGACACAGCCCCGGGACGGCTGAGGCGGCTGCAGTTTGCCGCGTGCATTTATAACAAAAAAAAATACTGCATTTCGGCTGGAGGTTCATAAACCTTGGAAGCCCATGGCCCTCCTGAAACCCAGCCCCCAGGTTAAGCATCCCTTCCTTGGTGCAAACCATTCCACGTTGTAACTTAGGATTTCCCTCCCAGCCGGACATCGGATCAACTCACTTATGATATATTCACTGGGTCCCTAGGAGCCTGGTCCAGGCAGAGCCACAGGGGGCAGACAGACACCTGTAACCCACCCAGGGCCCCCCTACTCAGAGAGGGGCTGCTCGTGCCCCCGACCTTCATCCCCATGCCACCTGGAGACCCACTCTTCCTTTCCTCTCAGACTTGCCTCTCCATCTCCCATCCCTCTGCCCCCACCCCACCCCCGTCCATGGGGACCCTGAGTGACAGCTGGTCCCCCTCACCCTCCAGGGTAGCCCGTTCACCTCTGTCAGGCGAGACTTCTTCATGGAGCTTCCCTGTGTCTCCCTTTCCGCCCAAACTCGCCGGCTTTGACTCTCCCTTGTCACTGGTCCCCAGGCCACATCTCTTTCTGGCTTTCGGGGCCCTTCATAATTTCACGCCATCTTCCCAGACAAGTTTGTGTTTCATCAGCTCTCGGCAAGTGCCTGGTCTCCTCCCAGCACACACACACTCACACATATTCACACACTCACACTCGGGCTCACGCTCCTTCCACATTCATCACTTTGTCGACGCCGTGTCTGCCCCCTGAACCCTTCTCCTCTCACCACTCAGTCAAACCGAATCCTGCCCGTCCTACAAGACATAGCCAGAGACCCTTCCGCCAGCTGAGTGCCCCCGGCCTAGCCCACCTCTCGGCCCCCACTCGTGAATGTCACCACCCAGCTCGGCATTGAAGGATTTCCAGACTGTGTCAGGTACATGGTCTCTCCAACCGGGCTCTCAAGGCCTTGAGGATAGGGAAGCCGACTGCAGATGCTCCCGTATGCTCCCTGGGCCCAGACGAACGCAGGGCATATAGAAATTCATGTCCTTTGGTCAAATTACAATGACACGGGGGCATTTTTATTTTATTAGATCTCTTTGGGAAAGCACTCGACGTGTTTGGAAGAGATACTTGGGCAAACTCCTTGAGGCTAAGAGTGAGGCATCCCAACTCATTCTCCAACAGCAGAAGAGGGTTGCTAAATTGCTCCCCATAAGGTCAGGAGAGTCATTTATGGAGCTTCTGAGAAAGAGGGGAAGAAAAAAAGGGCATGGGGAAATGAGACAGAGACACTGCCCACTGTGCTACAACGAGCCACTTCTCCAAAACCTTCCACAAAATACTAGTAAAACTCACAAACTAGCTGGTACACATAGATTTCTGGTGGAAACCAGTGTAGGGGCCAAGCTTTATACCAGGGGTGATGTGAGGCTTTAAGACATTATGTGGTGCGGGAGCCAGAGGGACAGGGAGGCCTTGGCTGGCACCCAGATCACATTCGCATAAATGACTGACCAGTGTGGGCGATTATCATGGAAATCCTGGTGATGGCACACCGGCCCTAGATGTATTTTTCCTCCCTCTTCCTCCACTCCGCTACTGTCTACTTAAGGAAGTGTTAAAGTGAGGGCCAAGTAAGGTCCTGGATGTGGGACAGTCCCAAGTGTCTATTTGATAAGACTCACTTGGACTCTGTGGCCGGGAGTTGGGTTTGATGTTGAGATCGCCTCAAGATTGGGTCAACCGTCCATTGGAGGGACACACTTCCTTAGCTTGGATGTAGGGGATCACTCCAGGTTCTCGGCCCTGTGTCTTCAGGGTGTAGGTGGAATTTTGTGCTTCCTGTTTCCGTGATTTATTAAGTGTCCTCATTTACGGAGGCGTGAATACTGCCATCTCAGCTAGACTGAAAATGGGATGTCCGGGGCATTTCACCAATATTGTAATCCAAGAAAAAATGCAATGGGAAAAATGAGCATTTCACTTATAAGACATGACAGATGTTAGGTAAGTATTCCGTGTACTCAGTCCCAGTTTCTTAATTAACACGAACTTTGTTCATTGCATTATATAAATATACTGCACAAACGAGCAGGGTTATGTATTAGGGTTCTCAGAGAAAGACAACCAATTATAAATACATATACATAGAGAGAGAAAGAGGGACAGAGAGAGAGAGATTTATCATTTATTGTAAGGAGTTGGCGCGTGTGATTAGACAGACTGATAAATCACAGGATTGCAGTCAGCAAGCTGGAGATCCAGGAGGGTTGATGATGTAAATTCCAGCCCAAGACTGGCAGCTGGAGACACAGGAAGAGTTCGAGCCCAAACGCAAGAAAAATGGAGTCTCAGCTCAAAGGCAGGCGGGAGGAACTTCCTCAGCCTTTCTTGTTGTAGTCGGGTCTTCAACTGATTGGGTAAGGCCCACCCATGCTGGGAAGGTCAATCTGGTTCACTCAGTCTACCAATTCAAATGTTGATCTCATCCAGAACCATCCTCTCGGACACACCCAGAATAATGTTTGACCAAATATCCAGAAACCCCACGGCCAGGTCAAGGTGACACATAAAAGTAACCATCACAGGGGCCAACAACGTATTCTAATTATATCAAGTAAAAACACAGGCAAAATGAATCTATTGTGCAAGAATTAAAGTCAAGAGAGTGGCTGACATGGAAGGGCTTCTGGTTAGTGGTCATTCCTGAACTGAATTTGGTTACACAGATATCTCCTGTTGTGCAAATTTATCTACATTTGGAATTTATACCCTTTTCTGAATGTATGTTATGTTTTAATTCAATGTGTTTTAAAAGGTGGGCGGTGTGGAGGCTGTGAGTGGTCTTCTGGAAACATCTATTGAAATGTCTAGATAATAGAAGATAATCCCACCATCAATTCCTTCCAAGAAACTGTGTTTTCTTGGCTAACAGCTTTCAGTCTCTCAAAATCCCTGGCTGGGGAGTAGAGTGATGATGGCTCCTGGTTTGATCCCTTTACCCGAAAGCCCAGTTATGTTGAGGGCTATCCCTTGTGCCTTACGTGGGGTCCCAGACAGGAAGGACGACAGCTGGACCTGATCACGGGACACTCACACTACAGCCAGAAGCACAGGAACCCAGACCAGTACCGGCAGGGGCCACGGCCGGAAAACCCCCACGAAGCTGGCCAGGTCGAGGTGACACAGAGCAAGATCTTTGCAGCCAAGTTTTCTTCCATTTATCCTGCTGTCCTACTCTCCCTGAGTCTCCTTCTGAGGGACCTTTGTTGCTTTGAAATTGCTGGGCAGAAAGCAGTTGATTTAAAACATGATTCGTATCTGCCTCTGGGTGAGATCCATAGCACAAAGGGGGCTTTGGGTAATGTTTAGGAGACGTAGTGGCCAAAGAAATTTTTTTCCCTCTTAATTCTTCCAAGTGCATATTCTTTGAGACGCAAATCCACAGGTACCCAGTGAGGCAGAAACTGACTGGTTAGGCTAACCAAGGCAGGAGGCTGATCTAAATTCCTTGGCCTCCAAGGGCATCTGGAGAGCTCAGGGTCATGAGATCGAGCCCCACATCGGGCTACATGCTCAGTGAAGAGTCTGCTTGAGAGTCTCTCTCTCCTTCTCCCTCTGCCCCGCCCCCCGGCTGGTACTCTAAATAAGTAAATACATACATAAATAAATAAACAAATAAAATCTTATAATAAATAAATTCCTTGGCCTCCAAATGAACACTTTGGCCTGAATCAAGTGCCTTGTTAAAATCCTTCAAATTAAATTTATCCTTTCATTTGGTAGACTATTAATTAGGCATCCGGTCAATGCTGGAAAGAGGTTGACCCGGTTTGAGACTACAGCTCAGCCCCCCACTAGCTAAGTGACTTTGGCACATTATTTAACCTCTTTGAGACTATTTCCTCAAACTCGCAGGGTGTGGGGGGTAGATTTAAATGCGTTTGTGCAAAGTGCCTGAGGCACTGTAGTTACTCAGATGAGTAATGTGGAGCCATCACCGTTGTCGCCATTACTGCAATATCCCGTAGCCTGGCCCAAGGACGTCGAAGCAGTTGAATTAAAATAGTGCATGTTGGGGCACCTGGGTGACTCAGTCAGTTAAGCAGCTGCCTTCGGCTCAGGTCATGATCTTGGGGTCCTGGGATCGAGCCCCGCGTCAGACTCCCTGCTCAGTGGGGAGTCTGCTTCCCCCTCTCCCTCTCCAACTCCCCCTGCTCATGTTCTCTCTCTCACTTTCTCCATCTCTCTCTCAAATAAATGAATAAAATCTTAAAAAATAAAATGTAATAAAAAGTGCATGAACTCCTTTATTCTTCAGGAAGTTTGCAGCTTTACGTTCAACAGGACTCACTTCAGTAGAATCTAGACAAGGTCCGAAGCGTCTGTAGGTCTGGAATCTACCAGTTTAGAGTATTCGTGATTAGGTATGCCTAAGTCTTTAATAATACAGAACAAATGAAATTTATTTTTAAATCACTTTAGCATGGCTGGCTTGATGTTTTTATTACATTCGATCGATCCTTTCGATGACATGAATGAGCAGTAGGGAAGTAGTCTACTTAATTGCATTTTGATGAACTGATGGATTTGTAAATCTTGATAAACATAATTCAAAATGACAAATGTAATTCAAAAATACATGATACATGTATTCTAGAATAACTATTGGCAGTGAAGAAATCTTGGGGAGAGGGATCATATCAATGTAACCTTCTTCCTATCAAAGCTGACCGGGTCCAGGTGACACCGCGGGAGAAAATTAATTTCTTGCACAGTGGTTTGCAAAGTGTGACAACAACAGCACAGAGGTTGATTTTAACAAGTATTTTGAAAATGTGATTACTGAAGAAAGTAATGAGATTTTCTTTCTTCGCAGGAAGGAGAGAAAGTTTCTCTTCCTGAAATTATCGTGTCAGATAAATCCAGCATCTAAACTGAAAAGAAACTAATTCTGTAATCCCTCTGCTTCATCTTATCTCCTTTTTAAGGGATATAAACGATTACTAATACACTAGTGAGAATTTTCTTATGTGAGTCACAGTCTATGAATCATAATAACCCACCCAAAGGCTCTGATTGGGAAAGACTCTGTTATATTCCTATTCCCACACTAAAATAATAACTCCCCTCCCACAGGGACCGGCGGAAAAACATGGCTTTTCAGCCATGAACTTTAACTTCTTTTCTTTATTTCTTTGCAGTTTGATTTTTATGGGAATCTGGTCTCGGCTGGCCGGCTCCTCTAAGACTGACGTTATTTAGGGCTTTCTTCCACGCAGGATGTAACCCTTGCCCACTGTTCTCTCTCCCGATCAGTTCTTGCCTCCGTTTGCTGTTATTTCTACAAAGATAATGTTAACGAGTCATTTTTTCAGAGAGCTTTACGGTTAACAGAGCACTTTCATAATAACCCCATGCGAGCATCTTAGCGACTTGATGGGAAAATATAAATGAGTACCCACTCTCCAGGTGGGGAAGCGACGCACCAGGGAGCCGAAGCGACTTCCCAGAGGCCTGGCACGGCCTTAAACCACGTCGAGGCGATCAAACCCCTCGTGGGCTCGATGGCCCCCCCGCCTGGTATCGCAGCAGGAGGCTGGAGCGGTGGGTGCTGCGATGCTAAGAGACAGCCGTGCACGGGGGTCTCGGCAGGCAAAGCGCACAGCCACCCGCAGAGCCGCCCCCGCCCCCGCCCCGCCCCGTGGTGCAGGACCCAAAGCAGCGCCGTCAGGCAGAGGGAGGGGCTGCCCGGGTCCGCGCGCCCCCAGAGAAGGACAAGCGCGGACGACACCCCCTCTAAGAGAAGGTTCCAGTGCACACAAGCCGCTCACCTCCGCTCTTCCGATCGTGCAGGGACGGGGCAGGGACGGGGCTGTTCCCCACCCCAAGATACGCCATACGCATGCGCACACCCTCGTGCCTGCCCCCTCCCCACGGCCCATCTTGGCGAAGGATGGGTTCCTCTCTGCTCACGGCTGCAGGTTCGTAGGAGGCCGAAGAAAGCCAGCATAGCATCCCTCCTCAGGCCCCAGCCTCGAGCTGCGAGGCCACGCACACGAAGAAAACGTCTGATGGGCTTGATCGGCCACTCCCTCAAGAATCAGCCCGTCTGTGGCCTCCGCGTTCGCTATGCCGACAACCATAAACACGGTGCTCAGTGCAAAAGCGGACTGCCCTGTCCTCCCCTTCCTTCCCATGGTCACCTTGGAGGCTCCTTCCCCAAGCGCAGCGGCTGGCCCCTTGCATGAGGAGCATAGAGCTGACGACAGCGAGGACGGAGGGTCCAGGCTGGCCCCCCACCCCTCCTCCTCCTGCCCAGCCCCCCATAGCCAGGCATGCGCTGACCTTTGTCATGACCAATACCTGCGGCCCCTCTGAAGTTCATTCTCAGACCACCTACTCTGTGTCCAGCTAACTCCTCAGCAACCCACGTCAACAACCCTCTGACCCCACCGAGACCCTCCCACCTTCTGTCTGCGCCCAGCTTCTGTGTGCCCTCTCCTGGCTCCTTACCCCCCTTCTCCCGTAGCTAACCAGTGCGGTCACTCCGGCTTCACCCCCTGCTCCCTGCCCCTCGACCAGGGGCCTTCGGATGAAACCACAACCCTGGTTAAATCCACTCCTCCTGCCTTGGAGAAAAGCAGGCAGTCACACCCCCGGCACCCTGGAAATTCGTGATAATGAAAGCCAAGCGGGGCCTGAGTGACACGCTCGACCCTCCCGTACCCGCCTAGTGTTGTGTCTCCCTCTCTCAGACCACAGCTCACACCTTCCCTTCTCTCTGCAGCCCTGCAGCGCCTCTTCCCCATCCTCCCCCTCAGCACCCTTGCTTCCCCCTTCAGCAGAGAGACAAGAACTCCTACAGAGCCAGTGCGCCCAGCGGCCTGCACGAGGGGCTGGGTGCTCAGCCCGCTGCCCTGGTGTCTGGCTGGGCTGCCCCCGCCACCCGCCTGCACCACCCACCACCTTCTCTCTGGGTTATCCCTGTCCGCAGAGAAATACACGGTATTGCTCATCTTAAAAAGGAAGAACTCTGGGGCACCTGGGGGCTCAGTCGGTTAGTGTCGGGCTCTTGATTTCGGCTGGCTCACCTGCTTCTTAGCCACTTGTCCCGAGTCCCTTCGCGAGTCCGTCTTTATTTCCATGACCATATGTGTGGGCGTGTGCAGGGCTCACTCTCGGGGCCTTTCCTCTCTTCTCTGTCCTGGGGGATCCTCACCTGGTCTCGTGGCTTTAGATACTATGTAGTGATGCTCGAGCCGCGCGGGGCTGGGCCGCCGACGTCCCGCACCGTCAGAAGTCCAGGTGTGACTTCTGACTCCCAGATAACCTGCCTCCGAACAGCGTGCGGCTGACCGGGCGCCCCTTCCCTTGGGAGGGTTTCACTTCGGACTAGAAGCCTCTCGGGGGCAGAGCCCCACAGCGCGCGAGCAGCTGGGACAGTGACTTGAACTTGCAGGGGGACATCCCAGTGTCCCCACAGGCTATCCGAGTTGCTGTCGTGGGGGTAGGCGCTGTGTGGGCAGGATGGAGGGCAAGCTCCTGAGGGCAGTGGGCTCGGATGACGGGGACAGAGGGCAGGCCCTTCAGGGCACGGGCCCGGGTGTGGGAATGCGCCGAGGCAGACAGGCCAGGCGCGCCCGACGGGGCCGCCCAGGAAGAGTCACCTCGTCCTGCTCGTTTGCGTGCGGGGCCGAGGGGAAGACGGCACCGTTTGTCTCCAGGGCCATCCTGTCCTCAAGGGCTCGGGCCGTTGCTACTCTAGAAAAATCTGACTTTGTAACTGGCCGTCAAAAGACACAGGGACCCTCGCTTCAGACCTGCTTCCTCGGCTTCCATGACTTGCTGTGGAGAAACCGCGGGCAAAGCCTATAAAGTTTGCAATGTTTTCCCCGCTTGGACGGATTGGTACCGAACCAGTAAAGTCAGGGAGAGATTGCACGGATCGTAGCAGCAGCTGTGGTTTCCACCGACTTGATTCAGATGATGCGAAGTCACACACACCTCTCTTCAGGGTTCAAAGACGGTGCACTTCTCGTCGGGGACGAGCTGCACGTGTTTACTGCTGTTTTGAAAAAACAACTTGCTTATTTTTAAATTCGTTGTAAAGAGAATATAAACCAACATTGAAAAATTATGAGAAAATGATCCCAAAGTCCTGGGATCAAGTCCTGCATTGGGCTCCTTGTCAGTGCCTGCCGCTCCCCCTGGTTGTGCTCTCTCTCTCTCTCTCTCTGACAAATGAATAACTAAAATCTTAAAAAATGAACGAAAATTATGACAAAAGACGAAGACTGCTTGATCTCACTTACATGTGGTATCAAAAAAGAAAAAAAAGTGAAACACCAAAGTCATAGGAAAAGAGATCAGAAGCCTGGTTACTGGGGGAGGGGGGGGGCGGGGGGACGAGCTTCCAGGTACAAAACAAGGAAGCACCGAGTAGAGCCTAAGAGTTCTTATCACAAGGGGAAAACTTTTTTCGTGGTATTGTATCTATGCGAGATGATGGGCCTGTTGTGATCACCGTTCCACGACACACGTAAACCAGACCGTCAAGCCGGACGCTTAAACTTACATGATGCGTGTCAATTATTGCTCCAGAAAACTGGAAAAGATAACAAAATATTATGACAAGATACAAAATCATGAAAATATAATGCCAATCACCAGAAATATTCCGCTCGCACAGATGTGTGTTCGTGTGTGTATCCATACGCGTACGTTAGAATCATAGTATTTATAGTTTTACACTTTCTTTTTATTTTACAGCATAAGCATTTCCGTATCATTGAATATTTTTAAAAAAACAATTTTTAAAGATGGTATACCATTCTATCAACAGGCAAACCATACTTTGTTGAACCATTCCCCTTGTGAGGTCTTTTTCTTTAAGATTCTGTGTATCGTGACCATGAACTTTCTTGGTATGCATCTCTGATAATTTCCTTAGGATATTAATGAGAATCCCTGTGGCACGTGACAGAAGCCCAACTCAAAGTAGCTGAAGCAAAAAAAAAAAAAATGGACAGAAGAAGAGCTGCCCCAGGGACGCGAGAAGGTCCCAAGGGCTCGAGCAAGGCACGCTACCTCTATCTGGTCCGCTTCTCTCTGGGCCTCGTCTCATTTCCTCCTATGCTGTATAATCTTCCTGTAGGAGTCACGGGTATGCTGGGAGGCAGCTCTGGGCAGAAGTCGTCCCACATCATAAACCCATAGGAAAGAACATCCTCGATCTTCGCCCCAGGAGGTAACAATCCCTGGAAAGGGCTCTGATTCCCTGGCCTGGGGTGTGTGCGGACACCCACTTCGGACCAACCCCTGTGTCCAGGGCGTGATCACTGTGATTGGCAGATTTCACCAGAACCACACAGTTGAAAAGGAAGAGGAAAAATTCACCAAGGGAAGGGGTGCTGTCCCCCCAAGGATGGGTGATGGACACAGTCAACATTTTTCCCCTGCGGTTAGAATAGACATCTCCAAATGGGATTTCCAGGTCAAAAGGTCAGAGCTGCATGCAAGGTGGGCTTTGGTTTCCGTATCTGGCCCAAATCTGCTCCCTGGCTTTGGTTTCGTCTTGACCTTTGGAAGGCCAACCAGCCCACGTCCTCGTCACCTATGTTTGTGGCATCTACAAACTGGACACCGGTCAGTGTGATCACTCATCTGTCTTAGCATAAAAACGTCAGTGGGGGCGTCTGGGTGGCATAGCGGTTAAGCGTCTGCCTTCGGGTCAGGGTGTGATCCCAGAGTCCTGGGATCGAGCCCCACATCAGGCTCCTCCGCTGGGAGCCTGCTTCTTCCTCTCCCACTCCCCCTGCTTGTGTTCCCTCTCTCTCTGGCTGTCTCTCTCTGTCAAATAAATAAATAAAATCTTAAAAAAAAAAAAAAGTCAGTGCTACTCAAGTGTGCCGTTCTGATTTAGTATTGACATTTCTATGTTCACTCTCAAAAATTCGCTCCTCTTCTGGGGTCACCCACACTCACTGCGGACACACGGCGGAGCGTGAAGGTCTAGCCATCTCGGCCCAATCAAGACCTCTCTGAAGGTAGCGGCCCTCCTAGTTCCAGAATCCCCCGCGCCGGCCCCGGGTGGGCCAGGGCTGTCACTGACTTCTTCCAGCTTGCCTTCTTCCTCGCCCAGCCCTGCTCCTGACCCGTCCCTGCCGCCGAGGCCCGTCCCACGGGCAATCGTAGTGAATACTGCGCACCTCAAACGCTGTCTCAGAGTCAGCGTTCCGTGGTTATAACCCGCAACGTAGCCCTGATCTGAAGTCGTTTTGGTCCTGGATTCTAAACTGCCTTGTAGACTGTTTTCACAAGGGTATGCTTATCTCCGCAGGTAGACTGGAAGCTGCTTTTCCACTTCTTGAGCACCCACGCCACGCTTCCCCCACCCTCCGTCCCAGCACTCTGCTCTGAATTTCGCTCAAGGATTTAGTATCACGAAAGCAAACACGCAAAGGGCCTTAGAAATTTTGTATCTACGCCATCTGAAAATCACAAAGGGGAAAATATGGGCACTTGTCTCAAATGCTCAGGACGATAGAAGGAAATACCACACAGGCTGGGTGGCTTAAACAATAGAAATGTAGATCTTACAGGCTGAGAAGGCCCAGATCGAGGTACCAGCGGATCCAGGTCCTGGTGGGAAACAGAGAGAGAGAGGGAGGGAACTTGGGGCTCTCCCTCTTTTTACAAGGATATTAGTCTCATCATAAGGGTCCCACCCTCATGACCTAATCTAAAAATTACTTCTGAAAGGTGCCGTTGCTGGGGATTAGGGCTTCCGCATATGAATTCTGGGGGGAGACACGAACCCACAGTTCACAACAACTCTTTTTCTGAAAAGATTTATGTATCACAACAAAGGTCATGCATCTCCTTCCTGTTGCATGTAAAGGCAAAAGCAAAGTGGAAAAAAAACTATCCCCTCTTACCATGGCTCCTACTTCACTGGGCTTCTTGTACAGCATCAGCCTCTTCACCCCTTTAATTCCCATTACGCTCTTGGGGCTGTTTTAAGTTGCCTGATTTATTTATTTAAAATTCACGAACTAGCAATCCTTGGAATTCACCAGCGTAAGAAGTGTGCTATGGCGACACCTGGTGGTAAGATTTGCAATAACCTCGTGAGCCTCCTATCATGGCGGATTCCTGGTTTATCCCCGAAGAAAATTAAATGAAAAGGAAAATTTAAGAACCACTTCATAGAGTTAGCGACAAGGAGAAGAGGTGTATGTGTGCACGTGCACACGTGTGTATATCTTCTTGTGTATGGGAGATAGATCCACCCACGACAGGCCAACAAAATGAGAGCAGGATCAAGAATGTGTTGTTTACCCAGCCCTTCAGCACTTCTGACCTCCTACAAGACATCCAGCCACTCTGGGCCTCACTGTCTCATTTATAAAATGGAAGAAATTAGTAATCCCTACTGAATTCTCTGAACAGTGTAAGTGAAAAGTGCTTTGTGAATTGTATGAACATTACGCTATACATATGTGTATGTACCCTTATGGAATTAAGAATAAATGAGAGTTGGGGCGCCTGGGTGGCTCAGTCCCTTAGGCATCTTGCCTTTGGTTCAGGTCATGATCCCAGGGTCCTGGGATCGAGTCCCTTATCCAGCTGCCTGCTCAGCCAGGAGTCTGCTTCTCCCTCTCCCTCTGTGTCCTCTCTCTCTCAAGTAAATAAACAAAAGCTTAAAAGAAGAAGCAGAGGCAAAAGAAGAAGAAGAAATGAGAGTTAAAAGAGACTGAGTATAATATGTAATGGCCACATGCTCTGACAATGTTGTTGTTTTTTTAATAGGACAAGAACAAGGTGAAGGAGCGTTCAAAAAAGGGTTGTTTTTTTTTTAATGTTTTGAGTAGCCATATATTTTTTAAGATTTCATTTTTTTTATTTGAGAGAGAGGGAGAGAGAGAAAGCATGGGGGGGGGCAGAGGGAGAAGCAGGCTCCCCGCTGAGCAGCGAGCCCAATCCCAGGACCCAGGATCATGACCTGAGCTGAAGGCAGACACTTAACCGACTGAGCCACCCAGGCGCTCCTGGTTTGGAGTAATCGTATTGGCAGTGGTGACATTACTACTGTTGCTTTAAGACCGTTGTGTGAGTATTAAGGATAAAGCAAATGGGTGAGTACGGGATATTCTATTATCCATTTAGGTTTTGAGAATCACCTACTCGATTTTGAAAGGAAGGCTATACAGCTGTAAGATGGAAAAGGTTAAGCAAAAACCGTGTGGTTCTGAATTGGAAGCATCAGTATGAACAGACGGGATATTTATGTTTATTATATTATATTATTATGTATCATATCCCCTGAAAAGGCTCAGAAAGAAAACAGTAACGAAAACAGTAGCAATGAGCATCTTTAGTACTGATTATTATTTTGAAATGCCATTTCCCACTAACAGAAATCAAGGCTTCTTGAAGAAATGGCTGATTCCTGGTTTGGGGCAGGAAATGTATCCATTGGCCCCATCACCTCACCTAATCATATCAGACGGCAACAAAGCTGTGGTCGACCCCTACATGTTGTCAAAAGGATTGAGGAGCCAATTATAAGAGGCATCTACTTGCCCAAGACAGACGATTTCTGCCTCACTGATTCCAAGGGATTGAAATTATTTAAATCTGTAGGTTCATAGTTCTATATTTTTAAAAACTTAGGGCACTTGGCTGGTTCAGTCAATAGAGCACGTGACTCTTGCTCGCGGGGTTGTGAGTTCAAGCACCACGGCGTAGGGCTTCCTTGAAAAAACAAACAAAAACCTTAAATCATACATGTGGAGGATGCTAGGGGACCAATATTTTATTTTGAAAAACTGGAACATAATCAGAAAGAACGAAGCACTTTTCCTACCTTCCCTACGTGATCGTACCACTGGGAAACCAAATGGTGGATGACGGGTGGCATTTCTTTATGAAAATGTTACGACTAAATGAAGAAGAAATGCTGGAAATAGAATATTACCACTTTGCATGCCCAGTGAATTAATGATTTAGGCGTTAAGCACCACTGCTTGCTCACATAACAAAAGGGAGTCAGACAGTCTTGTGCCTCCTGATTCCAGATCACGTCACCACCGATGGTTTTGCCAAAGGGATGAACACCCAGAGCGCGTCATCGGCAACATCCAGACCGGGGGGCATTTCACCAGCCAAAGGATTCGGGGTTTTCAGCAGATAAACCGTAAGGCTGAGAAAGGGATCAAGGGGAAACCTGAAGATTTCGAGACTTAAAATCATATCAAAAATTTTAAATGGATAACTGTAAAGTCCCAGGGTATTCACCTGGTGAAAGAACAACAAGGTTGCAAAGCAAGTGAGTGTCTCCCTGGTTACTTGGGGGGAAAGGCTATGATCAGATGGGGCCCATGGAGGGGCTTCTCAGTGGCTGGCAAAACTTGATTTCTAGACCCAGGTAGTAGTTACAAGGGTGCTATAATGACTCATTAACATAGGCCTTATAATTAAATAGTAATACATTAAATATTAGTATAATAGGATGTCAATATTAAATTCAGTGTTAATTTAACACCTCAGTTTTGAATATTAAGTATTAAATTAAAAACTAACATACACCTTATGATTGATTAAGCGATGCCTTTGTTTTGTGTGATTTTCTGTATCTGTGTTTTGTCTTCCAACAGAAAGCCCTAAAATAACGTAAAGAAGTGAGATGGCGGAAGTCTGTGGGACCTCCTCACGGCCACGCAAGCGCACAGAGGGTTTTGGTGACTGTTCCACGGGGGAGAAGGTAGTGACAATTACTTGGGTTGGCCACTAGGGTGTGCTGTCTGTGCTTGCACTGGGAAAGAGGGATTTTTGTTTTGTTTTGTTTCAACGTTACTGTAATGCCACGTGAGGACTGGGATAAAGCAAGTCATTATTCATTGTCCTTTGATCACCATTTCCATAAGTGAGTGTCAGTACCGGCAAAATTTTATTTGGAAAGTTAGATCCAACATGTAAATACAGTGTAGATACTTGAAAATACTGTAGCTGTCTCCTCCTTCAGAGTAAGTATTAGTTTCTTTACTAAGTTATTATAAGAAAACCTCAGGAGCCATCATAACAAACCATTAGGACCCACCATGTGGAGCAGGAAAGGTGAACGGTTTTCAGAGCCGTGTTGAATGAGAGACGAGCACGCGGGTGGCGGGATCAGAAACTCTTGAGGGCTACGGATGGTCTCCCAGCTCTGGGAGGACAGAATAACAGCAGCCTTTGGGGGCCAATGAGGAATGAGAGATGGTCTTCGAAGGGCCAAGGCTTTAGCGCAAGGATGGGGCCAGTGGGACCGCTAATCCAAGAGCCCACCATCCTGACGCCCCGTGTGCAAAGGGCAGCTGTTGGTTGAGTTTTACTGCTCTGAGCGCAGGCTGGGTTTGACGGGCCTGCATCTGAGGTGAGAAAGGGGGGCTCTTCTGTTGCAGCGCTTATCTTTTCTCAAACAGGGTGAATACAACCTCTTTCTCTCAATAAATCATGGGCCTCAGGTGCTTTGCATTGCTGAGGAACTAGAAAGCTTATGAATTGTTCATAGGCCAAGAAAAAAAAGATGTTTTACAATTTTTCTACAAGGCTGCAATAGATAATTCAGCGTGAATCTTGGCCTTTAGGAGCCTGTTACTCCATCACTTTGCCGCATGTCTCCAGCCGTAGCTGTGATACAGCGTTCGTGGGCGTGTATGTGTACGCACTTGTGAGAATGCGTTAGAAAACTCATTCTGGTTAGTTTTTCTATTTTTAAGATTTATTTATTTATTGGAGAGAGAGAGAGAGAGCACGCGCACGCGCTGGAGGGGTGGAGGGAGAGGGAGAGAGAATCTCAAACAGACTCCACACTGAGCTCGGAGCCCGACATGGGGCTCGATCTCAGGACTCTGAGATCCCGACCTGAGCCAAAACCAGAGTCAGCCACTTAAGCGACCGCACTGCCCAAGCGCCCCTCATTCTGGTGAGGTTTTGAGATTTGACAGCTTAGTTCATCAGAGACCCATCCTTCCCGCCGTGAGGACACTACCTTGGCGGGGGACAGGTGAGATGTGCTTGAGAGTGGGGAAAGGAAAGCGGAGGGGACGGGCTGCAAGACCACGTTTGGAGGGTCACTGCTGAAGAAGTCCTGCTCGGCGGACACCAAGGCTTGTCCCTACTCCCTAGTGCCATTTAGGGACCTCATGCCTCAACCCAGAGTCAAAATCCTGCCTCTCTCACCGGAGGACATTCCCAGCAGCCTCAGGCATACACTTTGCTCTGGGCTTGCCCCTGCTTTGGGTACCCCACGGTGCAAACCCTCGGCTTCCTCCCGGCCCTCCCAGTTCAGGCCCCGGATGCCCCTCCTGCACCCAGAATGCCTCCTGGGGGCCCCTCCTCCGACGCCCTGGCCATGGTTAAGAAACGGCCTCTGGCCTCACAGGGAACCAAGTTAGGTCCCAGCTGAGCACTTCTGTGTCACCTTGGGCAAATCATCTAACCTCTCCAAGGCTCAGTTTTCCTTTTCCATTAAAGAAGGATGGTAAGGATAGTAATATTGATATCACATTGATTTTCTTTGTTTTACAAAGCAAACACTCCCTTGGAACCAACACCCAAATCAAGGAATACAGCAGCCGGCTGCCAGCACGGCCACCTGCTCGCATTCACTGACCCAGCCCCTGACCCGGGGACCGCAGATCTGTGTTGTCTGCTTTTGGACTTCACACGGACGGTCAGCTACAGTGCACCACTTCAACGTCTGGCTTTTTCCGCTCAGCCTTCTGCTTCTGAGATTCACCCATGTTGCGTTCTTTCCTTCTCATTCTACCGCCGACGAGCACTTGGGTTGTTTCCAGTTTGGGCCGTCACCAAGAAAGCTGCTAGAACATGCCAGATGTAGCCTTAAACTGTAGAAAATAAACACGCTTACCCTCTCCTGAAGTGAGGCAGAACAACTTCCGGACCGAAGTACCACATGTTACGGAGTTCTTCCTGACAGGGAACACGGCGGATAGAGAGAAAAATACAGGGTTTTAGACAAGGCACACTCCTGATGGAATTCTGGACTTTTCTCTTACTAACAGTGTGACTTTGGACAGTCACTTGACCTCGGTGAGAATCAGTTTCTTCATCTGAAAAGTAGTAATAAAAATATCTCTATCAGGGCGCCTGGATGGCTCAGTTGGTTAAGCGCCTGCCTTCGGCTCAGGTCATGAACTCGGGGTCCTGGGATCAAGCCCCGTGTTGGGCTCCCTGCTCAGTGGGGAGCCTGCTTCTCCCCCTCCCTCTGCCTCTCCCCCTGCTTGTGCTTTCTTCCTGTCTCTGACAAATAAATAAATAAAATCATTAAAATTAAAAAGAAAAAAAAGTTACAGGACCCAACTTGACGAGACTGGAAATGGGACAATTTGAATATCAAAAAGACTAATGAGTGTAGTGGATTAAAAACAAAAAAATTATTAAAATCCAAGCATTCATGACAACAATCACCCTCCTCGGCCCGACTCCCACCTGCACCAGAAAAAGCCCTCATTGCTTGTCTTTGGAGGTTATGAAGGTACCAACACATTTTCTGCAAAGTTGGCAAATGAAGGAAGGGTCAAGCACTTACCCTGCCTTCCTGTTAACCTTGTATTTCAAGGTAACCAAACAGTTGATGAAGGGAAGGTCTTCTTTGAGAAGAAGTCCAGTTAATAAATCCAGAAGCAACGGTAGCCACTAATTAAATAACGGGTTTAGGCCACAATCATCAATAGCTACTAAAACCATCAGCTGAAGGGAACTTAAAAAAATTTTTTTAGGAGAGAGGTGGGGGGAGAGGCAGAGGGAGAGGGAGAGAATATTCAGCAGGCTCCCTGAACGGGGCTCGATCCCATGACGCAGTGCCCAACGCGGGGCTTGGTCCCGTGACCCTGAGATCACGACCTGAGCGGAAATCAAGATTCAGATGCCCAACCGACTGAGCCACCCAGGCGCCTCTGAAGGGAACTTTAAATGGAGGAATCAGGCTGACACATCAGCTGCTCGACTAAAATGTTTGAAAGTGAGAAACAGGGAGCAAGGGTCCCACTACCAAGGGTTCTCAGCCGTGAACCTGCATCGATCGAGCCTCTGGAGCTGCCTACGAGCTTACAGGAGCCACGGGCACAGCAGAGCAGGCTGAACGCCACACAGAAATCAACCGGCCAAATCCAACGTAGGGCGAATTCTACAGGCAAATGACCTGGTTTCTTCAACTAACAAATGTCATGAGAAAAAAAAAGACGGTTAAGAGGGATGATGAAAAGAAACTTGAAGAGACAGAACCAAAGGCAGTTTATGAACCTTGCTTGGGTCCCGATTTGAACAGCCAACTGGAAAGACATTTTTGAGGCATCCAGGGAAATGGGAATATGGACTGAGTTCCAGCTGATGTTACCGGTAATTTTGTTAGATGTAATAATACCATCAAAATACACATAAAAAAATTGTTCACATGCCCTTATGGTTCAAAGGTAGCTACTGAAGTCTTTATGGTAAAAGAATACAATGTCTGTGACTTGCTTTAAAATATTCTAGCAGAAAAAAGGGGGTTAGCGTGATACATACAAAATCAGAAGGGTCAGAGGTTGATTGTTGAAGTGGATGAAGGGTTCTTAAGGGTTCCTTGTATTATTCAGTCTACTGCGCGGAATATTTGTGACTTTCCAAAATAAAACGTTTTAAATTTTATGTAGAATTTAATTTTATGCCCCTGGTATGAATTACATTAAATCTCATTAATTTGGACTAATGAAATCAATGCCAGACTAAACTGTTTTGTTTTTTTTTTATTTTTTTAAAGATTTTATTTATTTATTTGACAGAGATAGAGACAGCCAGCGAGAGAGGGAACACAAGCAGGGGGAGTGGGAGAGGAAGAAGCAGGCTCATAGTGGAAGAGCCTGATGTGGGGCTCGATCCTGCAATGCCGGGATCACGCCCTGAGCCGAAGGCAGACGCTTAACCGCTGTGCCACCCAGGCGCCCCTAAACTGTTTTTTAGAGTACAATTCCAATTGTAGAAAAGTGTATTTCCTTTTAACAGACTGTATCTTTATTACTCAAGTTGAGGCAGTACCTTGGACTGGGAATGTTTGTAAAAGTGCTTTAAAGAGTTCCTAAATTAAGTATCAGTCGTGGTGTCCAGAAGCTTAAGTAAGTGACCCTTCTCATTGTCAGAGGTTCCGCAGGGGCCCCAAAGACCAAATGGTGAACAACAGGTGCCATTGCTTGCTTTGTCGGTTCACCTGGACTAGACCGTCTACACCAGACTTGTAAAGGGGGAGATCCAGGCCGGTTCTACCAGCAGTGGGTTCTAACCCTGTAAGAAGTCAGGAGACTGGAGCTGGGCTTGTCCCCGCTGCACTTTCCAGGGGAACGGATGAGGGTCCTTTCTCCTCACTCAGAGGGACTCCAAAAGGCCCAAGAGAACTTGGGAGTTGGGGTCCTGGCAACGGGCATATGAAAGGTGAGAGGCCATAGTTGAACTGCCCGTCCATAGGCAGAGCAAAGAGAATCACTGGGGAATGAGTTATATTTCCACTGATGGCGGAGCATGCAGAGATGTTTCCAGGGAGGCCATGTGGACCCCATGGCGGGGTGCTGCCTGGTGTCATCGAAGGACTTCATCTAAGAGCACCACCTGGAAGCAGGACCACCTACAGGAGGGGCCAGAGGGCCCACATTGCAGATTACACCCCTGCACACCAACACCATGGGAAACGCTGCTCTGTCCCCTCAACCCCACCCTGGAGGGTCAGAAACTGCCACTGGTTTCCGAGCTTGAAGTAGACCCAAGCTTGGGTAGGGGGGACGTTTTGAATTTAAATAAGTTCAGAGTTTCAATATAACTCTTAATGGGACTTTAAATTTTCTGAAATGTGTTATTTGGGTGACAGATACAGAAACCAAAAAAGCTATGGGACATGTTCATTAATTTCATCCAAGAGAGAGGCGGAATGGGTCCAGAGAGTGAGCTGAACAATTAAAATTTCTTTTATACTTCCCTACTAAAGCCAGCTTTCTTTCTTTCTTTCTTTCTTTCTTTCTTTCTTTCTTCTTTCTTTCTTTTCTTTCGAGAGAGCTTGCGCACCGTGTGAGCAGTGGGGGTGGGGAGGGGCAGAGGGAGGGGGAGAGAAAGAGAATCTTAAGCAGGCTCCACACCCAGCACAGAGCCCACCTTGGGGCTTGATCTCATGATCCTGAGATCCAGACCTGAACTGAAATCAAGAGTTGGAGGCTTAACTGACTGAGCCCCCCAGGTGCCCCGTAAATCCAGCTTTTTCAATAAACCACAGAAAATACTTGTAAAACCTTGGCAATAACTAGGGAGCTGCAGATCCACACTGGCTGAGACTAGAGAGCCGGGAGCCGGGAGATGAGGGATGCCTGAACCTCGTCAAGGACTTTGGTCTTCATCCAGAAACAATAAGAGCCACCGAAAGGCTCTGGATGGTGGATTACGAGGTAGGATTTTAAATGTCATGGCTGCACTAGGGCACATGGGATGGGGTGGGGTGAGGTGGGGCGGGGATTGGAGTGGAAGCAGGAAAACCCGTCAGGAAACTGCAGGAATCTGGGAATCCAGCCCTAAGATGATAGTAACTCACCGGTGATCAGGAAGGTGAGGGAAGAAGCCAGCAGATAGTACATTTATGGGATGAGCTACAGGGTAGGGGTGGGAGGAAATAAGGGGGGTGGGAAAAGACGATTCCTGGGTTTCTGGACAAGCATCTGCGTGGGTGTGATGCCTTTTAATGAGGGAGAACACCACAGAGGGGAGGTCTAGTGGGAAAGAGCTTAGTTCCAAAGCCATCAAGTTGAAGTCCGTGGGAGAGATCGGAGGAGTTGTCGGGCAGGGAGCCAGAGACAGCCTGGAGCTCAGAGGAAAGGAGGGTCTGCCCTGGGGAGAACAGGGTGAGTGCAGCCCGGTGAGGGCCCAGCTTGCCGGGTGGTGTGTGAAGTGGCATCAGCACCAGGGAAAAGCCCCAAGGAAAGTGAGGGGGCGATGGGGAGAAAAGCCAACAAAGAAAATCTCAAAGTGGAGGCCAGAGAGCAATCAAGAAGAGTAAGAAAGAATAGTGCCATCAAGGTTTAGGGAGAACAAACTGCCCAGAAATTGCACTACTAGGTATTTACCCAATAGTGATTCGAAGGGGCACGCACACCCCAATGTTTATAGCAGCAATGTCCACAATAGCCAAAGTATGGAAGCAGCCCAAGTGTCCATCGACTGATGAATGGGTAAAGAAGATGTGGTCTATATATACAATGGAATATTACTCAGCCATCAAAAAGAATGAAATCTTGCCATTTGCAATGATGTGGATGAAACTAAGAGGGTATTATGCTAAGTGAAATAAGTCAATCAGAGAAAGGCAATTATCATATGATTTCACCCATATGTGGAATTTAAGAAACGAAACAGATGAACGGAGGGGAAAGGGGAAAAAAAAAAGAGAGAGAGAGAGAGAGAGGAAAGCAAACCAGAAGACTTTTAAAGGCAGAGAACAAACTGAGGGTTGATGGAAGCACATGGGTGGGGGATGGGTGAGATGGGTGATGGGGATTAAGGAGGGCACTTGTGAACAGCACTGGGTGTTATGTGTAAGTGATGAATCACTAAATTCTACTCCTGAAACCAATATTACGCTATATGTTAAGGAACTAAAATTTAAATTAAAATTTGAGGAAAAAGAAATTTAGGGAGGACACTCAATGGTGTTGTAATAGCAGTGTATGGGGACTGATGGCAGCTACACCCACGGTGAGCACAGCACAATGTACAGACTTGCTGAATCACTGTGTTGTAGACCTAAGATTGTGTGTCAACTATACTTCAATTAAAAAAAAAGTTTAGGGAGGAATAAACCACAATGTTAGATGTTGTTGGATGGTCAAGGTGAAGATGTGAACGTGGTCTTTGAGCGTTCTTATATTTTTGAAATACATACTGAATATTTGGGGATAAATTTCCTTCACCATAATCCTGGGTTGGGGTGGGAGGAGGCGGGGACCTGGGCATGAGCCGCCCATCGTGGGGGCTGGGTGCTGAGCACGTGGGGGCTCACCGCACTGCTCTCTCTACTTGCGCACGTGTTTGAAGTTTCCCATCACAAAGTTTTCACTTTCCCATAATAAAAAGGAGCCTCCGGATGCCTGGGAGGCTCAGTCAATTAAGCATCCGCCTTCAGCTCAGGTCATGATCCCGGGGTCCTGGGATCGAGTCCCGCATCGGGCTCCCTGCTCAGCAAAGTCTGCTTTTCCCTCTGCCTGCCGCTCCCCCTGCTTGTGCTCTGTCTCTGTCTGACAAATAAATAAATAAAATCTTAAAAAAAAAAAAAAAAAAGGAGACTTTAGGGGCACCTGGACGGCTCAGTGTGTTAAGTGTCTGACTCTTGGTTGCAGCTCACGTCATGATCTCAGGGTGGTGAGTCTGAGCCTCACATCAGACTCTGCACGCAGGGTGGAGTCTGCTTGAGATTCTTTGTTCCCTCTCTTTGCCCCTCCCGCTCTCTCTCTCTCTCTAAAATAAATAAATAAAAATTTTAAAATAAATAAATAAATGAATATTTAAAATTAATTACTTAATTAAATGAAAAGAAGCCTCCAGATTTATCGTCATGGAGATGGTGAATAACCTCCACGTAAATAGTCTCCACGACAGCAGAAGCCGGACTGAGCCGACGAAGCAGTAACTGTAGGTTCAGTCATAAAGCTGCTCAGTGTAGACAACAGACGACTTGAAGGAATCTCGCTGCCTGGTGGAGGAGACCAGGAGGTGGAGGAGGATTTTTCTCTTTCGGAGGAGGTAGATTGGCGCTTGCTTCTATCCTGGTAGGGCTAAGCCAGCAGATAAGGAGAAGCTGGATGAGGAAGGAGCCTGAGAAGGTAGGGGTGGAATGAAGCTTCCCGACAAAGACACCGGACTTAGATGAAGAGAGAACAGCGCTCCCCCTGGTACAGAGGAAAAGGAGAGGTGGGTGAGGGTGCAGCAGGTGCGTGGCCCCCATGCCCCTCAGCTGGAGGGGAGACACCCACAGGGGGGACAAGTGAGGTGAAGGGGTCCAAAATGTCACAACAGGGAAGAATGTTTGAAGAGGAGAGAACTCCCTAGAACATCATAGGGTCGTGTGGAGGGTCCAAAAGACATTGCATAGTGTGAAAACTTCTGTGGGGTTTCTTAGCAGCCCCAGCAGCCTGGTTCTGAGCTCACAAAGGCAGGATGTTTAGGTTTGCCCAGTCGTTGGAGGTTGGCCAAGGACACGAATGGAAGAACGATCGAACACCAGAGTTTTCATCAATCGTTGCGGAACACATTACCCCCAAACTCGGCAGCTTCAAACCCCAAGTATTTACCATCTCACATGGCCTGTGAGGGGCAGGAATCCAGGAGCGGCTCGGACTGCAGGACCCTCTCGAGGGTTACGGTCATCTTCGGGATGAGGGTCTGGGTGGACAGACCTCAGCTGGCTGGTGACCCGGCCAGAGGCTACCATTTCTCCCCACTGGGCTTCTCCGGAGGCCGCTTATAACATGGTAACTTGCTTCCCCCTGCGTGCAAGGGGCGTGAGTGTGTATGTGACAGACACACACAGAGTGCCCCAGCCTGATGATGGCATTTCATGGCGCTCACCAGCAGGTCAAATCGTTTCCCGTGCTTTTACTTGCCTCCCTGCACCCCAGGAAGCTTCCCGAGAGAAGGACGGCACCGTCTCGCTCATTGCTGCACGCCCTTGACCTACAGGAGGGCCAGGCACACAGCAGACGCTCGAAACACATCTGCAGGCAAATGAATGAGTGAAACACACCAGAGAAAGTTTTAGTTTCGGCTTTAGTGACAAGTTGTTTTTTATTGTTGTTGTTTGGTTTTTGGGTTTCTTCTTCTTCTTCTTCTTCTTTTTTTTTTTTTTTTTTTTTTGAGGGCAGGATGGCACTTCCAAGGGCTGATGTGTTGGTTCGCACAGAAGGTCAGTGGCTCCGGAGTTGTGTCCTGCCTTGTCAGCCTCTCCTTTGCTCTAACAGCATAGTCAGTTTACATGCTGCCACTGAAACAGTTCTCAGGCTTACGACTTCACTCCTGCCTTTGAAAAATCACCCCAAATACAAACACAAAAATCCTACTCTGAATGCAAAAGATAGGGGCGCCTGGGTGGCACAGTTGGTTAAGCATCTAACTCTTGGTTTCAGCTTGGGTCAGGATCTCAGGGTCATGGGGTCGAGCCCTGCGTCAGGCTCCATGCTCTGCTCAGCGTCTGCTTGCCCCTCTCCCTCAGCTCCTCCCCCCACTCACGCTCTCTCTGTCTCTCTAAAATAAAAAATAAATAAAATCTTGAAATGCAAAAGATAAGTTCACCAAAGGGTCACTCTAAAGAAAATGTCCACTTAAAATCCTCTTTTTCAATTCACTTTCAATTTAAAATGAGAAATGAGTCTTGACCCTTCCCCCCAACCAAAATCACACTTAATAAATCACATTTTGAAAACGATGTATCTTACGGGAAAACTCCCTTTTAAAATACTAACATTCAAAATGCTGACCCTGGTGAAAAAAATAGTAATATCTTACATGGATTATGTATTCTATACATTAGTGTATGCACCTGGCCCCCAGCATTGTTTGAGATGGCAGGTGAGGGCCACTGGGGCGGGGCAGGGGGGGAGGGCTGTGGTAAAGGCCAGTGTCTTGGGCTCACAGACCCAGCTCTGCTCTCTCTAGCTGTGTGATCCTGAGCCAGTCGTTGGCCTCTCTGGCCTTCACTTTCCTCCCCTATAAAATGAAGTATTAACTCCTCCCTCACGGGATCGTGAAGGTTCAGTGAAAAGCCCTTGGAACACCTAAGACTTGTAAGTTAGCTAATACTGGCTATTTACTGTCTTTCTTTTTTCAGATTAGAAAACCGAGAGCCAGAAAAGGTCCGAGATTTGCTTAAGATCACACAGCCAGTAGGCACCTGAGTTTTGACTCATCCCCAGAATTTCTGACTCCAAACTGAGTGCTCTTTCCACCGAGCTACAATTATCTCCCATTTTAACAATGAGAATGTAGGGCTGCGCTCAGAAAAGGTCAAAAAGAAGAATACTAAAATTAGAGCATGCAATCAGAAACTGACAGCAAGAACACCGTTTTTAGGGGGGCTGGGTGGCTCGGTGGGTTAAGCGTCTGATTCTCGATTCTGGCTCAGGTCATGATCTCAGGGTCATGAGATCGAGCCCCAAGTTCAGTTCCCCACTGGGCGTGGAGCCTGCTTAGGATTCTCTGTCTGTCCCTCTTACTCCCCCCCTCCCCCCACAACCTCTCTCTAAAAAACTAAATAAATAAATAAATTCCCTCCCTTAAGAAAGAAACAATACTGTTTCTGTGTTCTCACGGAGTCCCCATTCTCGACAGATCAGTCACTAAAGCGCAGAGATCCGACTGAGGTTTGCCAGCAACAACGTACCATAAATACTCCTAGGTTGCAACTAAGTAGTTCTCTTCGGGGTTGGGGTTGGTTTGTTCCTTTATGTTTAACATCACTCCGTCCTTCCGGCCTCTGCCAGACGCAACTCTACAATGTGTTACAAAAATAGTCGATTCTCATTGTTCACCAGAGTTGCGTTCTGGAGCGTACGGCCAGCAGAGTTAGCGAATCCCTAGGGGAAATACGGGGTTAGGTTCCTGTGAGCCTCCGGTGATGACACGTTTGTCAACCAGTCAGGACATAAGCGTATGTTATGTGTGTTTCTGTTGAAAGACACCTTACTTAATATACACCGTTGATTCGTCGACACCGAACTCCTGGGCAACAGCACGGTGACTCACACCGGAGTAAAGCGCGTCTAACGCGTTTTTCCTCCGCAAGGCACCTCCCGCCTTCTTGCGCTCAGGACTGCCGGGCGGCACCACGCACTGCACTCGGGGGCGCTTTAAACAGCGTCATCACCCGCGAAAAGCAGAGCGATGCAAAACAGCGTGGCGTTCGACAGACCCCGTGAGTTTATCGAAGCTCATGGAAGAAAGCAGAGTGCCGCCTCGTTCCACCTGGGTTGAGAGAGTGCGCGTTGGGCAACTCAGAATTTTCACCACTCTGCGTGGCTGTGGATGACACAGGCCCTTATATGAGGACTACAGATAAATTTCAGCGAGGACATGCAGTCACAAATACGGAATCTGCAAATACCTGTAGGAAGGGCCGTACATACTTGGAACAGAGAGGCCGGGTGGGAGAAGGCCGGGAGCCTTTTCACGGGCCCTCCTGTCAGGGTGGCGAGTGGACAAGTATCCAAATCAATCACCTGGCTGCGCAGGGAAAAGTCTGGATTCGATTCCCTCCCGGCACTAACACTCAGGGATGCATTTAATAACCCTCACATGATCATGCAATACACAGCTTTATGCGGGGACATCTGGGTGGTCAGCCAGTTAAGCAGCCTACTCTTGATTTTGGATCAGGTCCTGATCTCAGGGTCGAACGATCAAGGCCCACATCGGGCTGCGTGCTCAGCAGACAGTCTGCTTGAGATTCTCTCTCCCTCTCCCTCTGCCCTGACCCCTGCTCTCTCTCTCTCTCTCTTAAATAGATAAATAAATCTTTTTAAAAGTAGACAACTTTCTGTAGACTGTAATGCTACATGGATTGTGGAACCAACTTTGTGAATCTAGGCAAACAGCTGACCTCTCTGAACATCAGATTTCTTCTGCACAAAATGACATTTGTCATTTGTCTCCTAGAGCTGCCAGGGGGGAATGACACAGAATAATAAAGGAAATCATAATTATGCAAACTACCTAGGTCATGATGGCACTAAAATGTCAACTCTTTCCTGAGAATGTACAAATCCTGCTTATCACGACAATCTTGTTCAGCTGTATGCTGGGAAAGGGGGCATTTAATAATTTCATAAGGTCCAAGAACAATCAATGACCAATATGTTTTATCAAGTACCTATTGGTTTCTAAACTGGTGACAAACTATGTCAAGATTGTTCCTGAGTTTTGCCAATTAGTAGATTAAATGTGGCCAGCTCAGCCCCAGCAGGTACTCAAAAGTCTCTGCTTGCTCCTTCACTGATTCATTCATCTGTTTATTCCACAAAGATTTACGGGCTACCTACTATGTGCCAGGCACCATCCCAAGCCCTGGAGATGAATGTTTCACAGAATGAAACAGTTAAGTCCTGGGCACCTGGGTGGCTCATTTGGTAAAGCGTCTGCCTTCGGCTCAGGTCATGATCCCAGGGTCCTGGGATCGAGTCCCACATCAGGCTCCCTGCTTACTGTCAAGCCTAAGCAGAGGCAGACGATAAACTGAGATCTAATGCAACGTCTGGCGACAATCAGGGCTAAGAAGAACAATGAAGTGGCCCAAGCGAGCGAGAGCGGTGTTCGGAGGAGGCCCTTAGCTGGGATTGTCAGAGGAGGCCTCCTGCAGGAGGTGCATATGAGCAGAGTCCTGGATGTCGGGAAGGAAAGACCCAAGAGAAAATCTAGGCAGGGAAAGGGCACTCCGGGCCTTGAAATAAGAATGAGTCTGTGCATTGGATCAACAATATGGAGGCCGGGGCCCCTGAGTGTGGGGTCAAAGAGGGGAGAGCAGTACATGAGCTCAGAGCAGCAGGAGAGGCCAGCTCGTGGAGGCCGAGGAGGCCATGCTAAGGACCATAGACTTCATTCTAGGAACTACCATGAGCCAGCCAATGATGGCTGGGAATACGCAAATGACTTCTCTGATTTCTTGAAAGAATAACCCTGGCTGTCATGGAGGAAAGACCATCCGAAGGTCAAGAGTGGAAGCAGAAAGGCCAACCGGGAGGTTGCCAGTAATGGAGGCAGGAGCTGGTAGTGCTGAAGGAGGATGGTCAGCTCCTGTGTCATGGGACCGGCGCCGGGTTAACCATGCTCGGGAAAGGCAGGGGCGGGAATTCGTTCTCAGCGGCTGGTGTGACGATTGATTAGGAACTCTGTACCCGAGTTTGACTGTAACTGGCCATAAACAAATCTGAGGGGGGAAAAAGCCCAAATTCTCAAAACCACCCCTTTTTCCTCTTTCAGATCTCTTTTCCCAATTTAAAGGAGCTCTTCTACTTCTCCTGTATGCCCTCACCCTGCAAGACCTTTGAAAAGCACAGCATGTATTGGAGATTTTCTTCATGAATGTTTTTAAGTTGGGTAAACTTACAATGAATGAATATAAATTGCTTTTTAAATGTAATTATGAAATATTTAAAGCCATTCAAAGGTATAAATACAGCGATTATCTTTATCACCCAGCTTAGGAAGTAAACTATAAAATAGAATAGAATCTTCTTGGTTTCCTGTCCTCAGTGATATACCCCTCACTCCCCACAAGAGGCGATACGTGCCTGAATTTGGTATTATCATTTCTAGGTGTATCTTTACGTTTTTACTACATATATATGCATCCCTATATATATATATGGTATTATTTTGCATAATTTTAAGCTTTATATAAATGCTTTCCATATTTTTGTGCAATTTACCTTTTGTTTAAAATTATGTTCATATAAATCCCCCACATTGACCTTAATCTAGTTCGTTTTTCACAGATGTATATGTTATTAATGACTTCACCACAATTAACTTACCCATTCTCCCACTCAAGAACATTTAGATTGTTTTTGGTATTTGTGCTTTAACAGACATACTGCTATGAATATTCTCACTTTCATATGTGAGAATTCTCCCTTTTATATGCAAGTGAAAGTTGAATCTACAGTCTTACTACTCAAAGTGAGGTCCCAAGACCAGCCATATTAGCATGGCTGGGATCTTACTAGAAATGCAAAATCTCAAGCCCCACAACAGAATTGAATTGCATTTTGACGATACTTCCAGGCAACGTATAGGCACAAAACAAATATAAGAAGAACCGGTCTAGCAGAAGCAGTACTTCTCAAATGATTTACGATGAATCAGTTCTGTTTTGGTTTTTACATTTTCAATCCGTTACACATGGATATTTTGTAAAATATCAAAATTTGATATCACTCCTCTGTAAGGGAAGGGCTCACCCAAGTTCAGGTGGTCTGGGAAGGCACGTGGTATTGAGCCTGCCATTGAGACTGGGGCAGGACGGAGATGGAGCAGCGAGGCAGGTAATTGGAATGAGACGAGGATCGGGGGGAGTCAGGGGAGGATGGACCATGCAGGGAAGAAAGTCCATGTGAAATAGGGAAGTAGCCAAAGAAGACTTTGCCTCATTCGAATGTATGCTAACTATGCATGTATGGAGCAATCTGAAAGACTGCAATAGAAAAAGTTACCAAGTTCAAGACCGCCAAGCAAAAATTGAACTATTCGGGAGCTCCGATCCACAAAACATACGTATTACTGAAGATGCCTCCTTCGGGAAGGACTCCGACTTGGAGACCGTGTACCTGGCAGTGTACTGGATGCTGTGCGGTCCATTTATTGCTGAAGACCAACACTGGTTTGACGACCCCACAGCGAGGCTCAGCATTTCTTGGTCCCAGAGTGAAAGTGAAATCATGCTCCATAGCTCAAGGCCACGGCTGTTTCTCCCGTGGACTTCCTGTTTCTTCCCTTAAAAAGATAGTTGGAGATGGAAACCAGCTGTCGTGTTTGGCAGAAAAATAAATAAAAATCTTTGATGCAGACAGTTTCTGGAGTACATTAAGTATTCTCAGACCAGTTGAACCCCCCACTTTGCCCCAATTACAAAAATAGTGGCCCAAACAAAATAGTAGATGGGCACAATAGAACATAATGAAGTAAATAAGTTTGTCAAGGCGCAGGTCGACCTCTGAGCTCACGGACACAGATAATCTACGCCCCCTCTTCAGGAAGTTTACGTAGATAATTTGATGAAGAACGAATGCCTTCTATTCACCTATATTATTTCTCATCTTTTTCATCAGGGCTTTTTATTGAATAAGAATAGACATGTGAATAGCTCCATCCACAGGAGCTCACAATCTAGATTAGAAGTGTTTTAATTCATACACCCGTGGTACACACTTGAATGTTAAAAGGAAAGAGAGAAAGACTTATGGGATTAATCACTAGCACCTTTCATACTTCTTAAGTTTCATATGCTTATTTTATTTCATAAGGAAATCGGCTTATTTGTTCCCATTTAAACCACCGTACCTCTGAAATTTTAATATATCCAGAAAGGACGCTGCATGCTGGCTTATCTTATGGTCAGTTTGAGGAATGGGTCTGTTTTCATATGTACACATACACCAAATGTAAATGCATGTTGGCTTAGGTGGGAAAAAATCACTGTAAAGGTTCAAAAAGGAATTATATTACGCTGAAGTGCCTAAATATTAATGTCGGTAAGTCAAGAGGTATTCCTTCACCAGTGTTTGCTAAATTTATAGGAAAATATGGGCAACTTCTGTGCCCTTTGAGATAACTAATCTCAAATTCATATGAATATATTTCAGAAAAGAGTGTTTTCAAAATAAATTGGGGAGTTATAAGACTGATATTTTAAAAAGCAGGGGGGGGCTATTTGGGGGAGATAATGCTGGGAGGAGCAGAGGCTGACCTCTTCAGCCTGAGACAGCTGACGTTCGTCGTACACACGGATGAGAATGAGCACAGGAAATATGAAAGCTAAGGGTATCCAAGATTGAGTTTTACCATGCAGTGAGGAAAATGGTTTGTGATGTAATGCTTGAATTCTGTGATCAGCTACATAGATGGAATAACGTGTGTGTACAAAGCATTAAGTAAGGATCTTAAGTAAAATTCCATCCATGTTTTTCCTATGCTTAAAAAATATTCATCTCAAGTGGCTTTAAGAAGCAATGTAATCCCCACTAAAAGAACAACAGTTCTTTGAAGAAACGGTTGATTACAGGTCTGGTTGATTACAGGTCTGGGGCAAGGAATGTACACAGAAGTGTACTGAGCATAAAAAGAATGACTATAGGGGCGCCTGGGTAGCGCAGTCGTTAAAGCGTCTGCCTTCCGCTCAGGGCGTGATCCCGGCGTTCTGGGATCGAGTCCCACATCGGGCTCCTCTGCTGGGAGCCTGCTTCTTCCTCTCCCACTCGCCTGCTCTGTTCCCTCTCTCGCTGGCTGTCTCTCTGTCACATAAATAAATAAAATCTTTAAAAAAAAAAAAAAAGAATGACTATAATTAATTGTTACACATTAGATACATACATACATAAAGTCATATCAATACAGATCTATTAAAGGGGAGGAGTAAACTCTTTACAGACCAAAGCCAGCTAATAAACAGAGATGGATTGACATTTTTAAAATAAGAAAACCACCATTTGACAACCTCCAATGTAACCATCAGTTCAAGGAAGGATCACCAAAAAAAAAAACCCAAAACCATTAGGTGAACAAATTTTGGGGATATTTGCTTTGATTTTTAATTGCAAAAAAGGAAGTGAATCTTTACAATGGAGAGTTCCTGCAGTCTCCATCTTAACTGAGGGGCCAAAGTTGGCATCACTAATAGTGGGACCATCTGACATAGGAGCCTCCGGAGGTGATGTAATCTGAAATACACAACATCGTCTAAAATATTCTTACCAAAAATGTTTGACTTGAATTTAATCAGGCTACTAGACCGTGCATATCAATAGGAATATAATGCGAGCCATGTGTATAATATTAAATTTTCTAGGAGCCACATAAAGTAAAAACAAAACCCAAAAACCCACAGGTGAAATTTAACTAACTTGATTTAGTCCTGATATCAAAAATATTAGTATTTTGACATGTAATCAATATAAAAAATATTTCACTTTTTTTTTTGGTAGCGAATCTTCAAAATCCGGTGCGTGTTTTTACGCTTAAAGCACATTTCAATTCAGATGCTAAATTTTCATTGGAAATACTTGATCTGTATTTAGATTTCATAAAATTTAATATTGAAAAAGTAGATTTGCATACCTAAGTTTTTCTAAAAAAACACTTCACATTTTTCCAATAATGAAATTGAGCATGGGTTTTAAATTTAAATTCCAATTATTTCAAGTGAAATTAAATTAAAATTTAGCTTCTCAGTTGCATGGGCCACACATATTTCAAGTGTCCAACAGCCACAGGAAGCTCGCGGCCACCATCCTGGACGGTGCAACCCTAGACTTCACTTCCAGCTTATAGAAAGTAAAGAGGAGAGTAAACACACAAGTTAAATGATACCAAGAGATAATCCAGAATGTAGGACATTCTGCAAAACAATTCTCTTATTCGAGTTTCCAAAAATTCAATGTCATAAGAAAAAATAAGACGGGGAGATTGTTCTAGACAAAGACTAAAGAATGCAGAACTGAATGCTCGTTTGAAAACAAAAACAGAAGCATTGGAGATCAGGAAAGCAATTGGGAAAAACTTCTCTAAACCACCAGGGAACTTTGAATACGTGCTACATTCTAGATGAATTATGGAATTATTGTTTATTTTCCTTGGGTGTGATAATGGCATTATGATTGTGTAGGAGATTGCTTTATTTGTAGGAAAGATAATGATTCTGGTGGGAGAATAATTCTAGAAATGCGACTTTATCCAAGTATCGAGGTTGACAGGAGAAAAAATATTTGGGGGCATGATGATCCCCAAATGTTTGTCTTCTAGGCAACCTTTGTCCAGGAAGCCACTAGAGGATACAGTCCTCCAAAATAAGTGAGTAAGCCAACAAAGAGGCCGATGAGGAATTGAGGAGGGAGGTGATCACAGGCAGGAGGTGATGAGAGTCTCCAGGATGATGGCTGGGAATCCGTCTGAGGAGCTGGGATCAGATTGATTATTAAACCCAGTACACCCGATTTAAAAACAACCCCACACAAGCCTAAGAGAGAACCTCAAAAGGCAAGTTTTGCCAGCACAGCCTTGCCAACCCCCTAAAATGATATTGCCATTTCCCTCCCACCGTCATGCTGCCAGCAGACGACTGTAGCTCTCCAGGATGGGATTAGCGATACTGGACGCCCCTCCCAGCTCAGAAAACGAAAGCACAGACTCTGGGGCCATGAACCCGAGGATTTACAGCCTCAGGAGGGAAGGAACAGGTAAAGAAGAGCTTTTCTGGTCCCACTGCACCCCCTGTGCTGAAGCACCGCCCCGTTCAGGGCACTGCCTCCACTGCCACACGGACGGGGGTCTCACCACAGGACTCACCACAGACGGCATGGTTCCTATAAGGCAGAGCACCGCGGTGGGAAGGAGGCTGGACAGGTCCAGTATCGCGGCTCCTTGCCATCACTGCGACCCTGAAGAGCCACTGCACTCTTGCTCCTGAGACCCCCGGAACTGTCTTGGATGCTGTCCTTTTCAAGACCTGGCTCTTGAACTTTTTATCAGTTCAGTGAGTTTCTCCCATCTTTCCAGTACTTTTCTTGTTTAAGCTAATTAGAGTCAGAGTCTGTTGCTGGCAATGAAAAAACCCTTACCATGTAAAAAGATGGTTGAATGATAGAAGCTTAATTTAATGCTATTCATAGTTTCTATATACATATATTTATAGTGTATCCATTATACTATTATAATTAATAACCTTAATTAATGCTAATAGAACACACACAGTTTTCAAATTTACCTATGGAACATGTACAAAATAACCTCTTAGGTAACACACACATACACAAATCAATTACAAAAACTGAAATACATGTGCCACAGTGTAAACAAAACCAAAGAACTAAAAATTAATTCCAAAACCATATCCATGCTTACTTACTCGGAAAGAAAGCTGAAACTATTAAAATTT
The DNA here is from genome assembly GCF_024610735.1 of Ursus americanus. Classification (NCBI taxonomy): domain Eukaryota; kingdom Metazoa; phylum Chordata; class Mammalia; order Carnivora; family Ursidae; genus Ursus; species Ursus americanus. The sequence continues at coordinate 103,139,209 of NC_142128.1, read as the reverse complement.
TAAGAAAAAAAAGGTAATAGGAACATTGCCTGTCAAAAAATCTATGACATGACATGGGATAAAATGATTGAGGAAATTTTATAAACTTAAATACATTCATTTGAAACCAAGAAACATGGAGAATAAGTGAACTAAGGAGTCAACTCAAAAAGCTAGAAAAAAGATAAAATAAAAAAAATAAAAAAAAACAAGATACCAGGTAAGTAGAAAAATGTAAAATAAAAAATAAAATGGATAAAATAAACTTGGTCAATAATGCCAAAAGTTGGTCTTTTAAGAAATAAGGCATAAATGATTAAACTTATTAATGAGAAAGGGAGCATATGAAGGTAATTTTCAAAATTATCAGAGCATTTTTAATTATGGGAGTCAAGAAGGCTTAGAAGCAATACACAAGATGAAAAACCATAAGAACACTGACAGATGAGACTTTATTTAAAAATAAAGTCTCTGTAAACAAAATTAACAAATAAGTGAAATAGATGTAACTCCTATGAGTTAAAAGCCAAAACTCTAAAGAGCTGCTGTCAACTAATAAGGAAATCACATACACAACCGAAACACACAAAACTGATATACAAATTATTGGAAAAAGAATGACCAATCAGTATTTGAAAGAATGCTCACCCATACTAATAATCAGGAAAATTTAAAGCTGTAAGATTCCACTTTTCACCCATCAGATCAGCAGAAATTTTAGAACATGACATGCAGTGTTAAAAAGGCTGAGGAAACAGGCACTCTCCTACACTGCCACTGGGAATGTAAATTGGTAGTATTTTTGGAGGACCATTTAGCAGTAGGTAAATGTGCATACCCCTTCGGATCAGGTCACGGCCAGAAATCCATCCTACAGAAATATTCGAACATGTGCACAAAGATATAAGCCTAAAGATGCTCTTGAAAAAAAAAATTTTTTTTTGATTAGTGGAAAAAACCCCGGAAATTTTCTGTATGTCAATTAGAAGGAAGATGAGGTTTGAAGGGCTGATGAGCGGCCTTGAAAATGAATGACAAAACCTATAGGTACTTGCGTTAAAAATTGCCAAGTGTTAAATGGTAAAAAGTATTGAATGCGAATCACATAGTGCATAATTGGACATGTGTGTATCATACACAGACACGTGTACGCATGAAGAGGGGCAGGTATGGCATGGAGAGACTTCCGCTTTTCATCCTAGATCCCAGCGTTGTTTCAGTGAAGAAAAAAGGAGCAAAAACAGAACAGTTTGGAAAAACAGACACATCAGAACTGGTGAGTTCACCTTAGGGGCGGAGGGAGGCATTAAGAGTGGAAATTTTTTTTTACTTTCCACTCTCTGTAAACTGTGAAAAACAAACATGCGAGTATCACGCAATTTTTGCGAAAAAAAAAAACCTTATAATATAAAGAAATAACACATAAAAATACTATTCAAAGACAGTGAGTTCACAATTTTTACAAACAACATAGGTTTGCAATCTTCAAAGTCACAATGAGAAAAAAAAATAGGTTGATCTGTGTTTCACCTGGTACTTTTCCAGTTCTCCTTACTTCCTCTTACTTCCCAAGAATTCCTCCCTCCTTTACGGAATATTACCTTCCAGACCAAGGGCTCAAAGCACGTTAGTCCGGGAGTCCCGGGGGAGAACCCCCCTAGAGCAAGGTCGCAGGGGGGGTGACTTTTCTTCCGCGTACTACAGCTGTCTGTAGCGACTGTCCCTGCTCCCCAGAGCTCCTCCCGCGGCAAACCCAGCCGTCAAGCTCTCGAGTCCCCCACCGAGGACCGCACCCGGACGGCAGAAAGGTGTCAGGCGAAGGCGAGGTCGCGAGCCGGAACCGGGCGACCGGGACTGCCCCATGGCCGCCGCGTACACGCGTGCCCGGGCGCGCCCCGGGAAGCGCACAAAGGCTGGCCGTGCGACCCAAGGTGCAGAGGACGGGAGGCGCGGCCACGGAGGGGCACTCACCAGAGAGCGGACAGAAGGCACGGGCAGGGCCGCCGCCCGGCCTCTTCCGCCCCGGAGCCCCTGTCCGCACCCACCCTCCCACCCCGCTCGGGCCCGGATGCCCTGACGCACGTCCGCCCACGAGCGCTCCCTCCATTTTGTCCCCAGTCTCCTTTGGGCGAGCGGGGCGGCGCTATTTTAAAGCAGCTAAGTCATGGAACCGAAAGGGGGGGCGGGCGCGGGACCACTAAGTGCGGGGGCTGGCGCTCGGGGCTACACGGCTGCCGGCGCAGGGTGGAGATGCCGGCGGCACCCAGGGCTCGTCCTGGGGCCGGAAGGACAAAGGACACGCAGGGGACGCGGGCAGCGAGCGAGCGCGGGCCGACTTCCGGGCCGCTGGGCCAGGGCTGGGGGCGGACTGGGCCGCCGACCCGGCCGCGGGGCCCGCGCACAGGACAAAGCGGCGGCGGCGCGCCCGCTCCCCCCGCCGCGGCCCCGGCCCCGCCCCGCGCGCGCGCCCGGCGTCCAGGCACGCGGGCGCGAGCTCGCGGCCGACGGTTAGAAATGGCGGTTGGGACGGATGGAGGGGGCAGGGGCGGGAAGCGGCGCAGGCTCGAGGCGCCAGGACGCTGTTCCGCCCCCTCCCCGCCGAGGATCCTGGCGCAGGGGTATTTCGCGAGCCGTCCTCCTCTCTCGGCCCCTACCCCCGGGCTGTGGAGAGCCCCTTGTGGAGAAGGCGTCACCCGTTGGTTTGAACAAAGGAGATGGCCAGGCAGCCCAGGCGACGGCCCGGCGCGGCCACTGCGGAGACGCAGAAACGTTCCCTAAAATGGCGGCCGGCGCGCGGGGGCGGGGCTGGCGGGGCTTCCGCTCGCGGCGCGGGCGGGGCGGGGCCGCAGGCACCTACAGGAGTCCATGGCCACCGCGCCGGAGTCCGGCGAGCCCGCCAAGGGGAAGGTAACGGGGCGCGCGGGCTGGGGGGCGGGGCGGCGGGCTGCAGACCCCGGGCCGGGTCCCCGTCCCCCACCCCCGACACGTTTCGCTCCCTCGCCGGGACCAGGGGGAGGAGGGGACTGAGGCCCCGGGCCGGAGAGCTGTGCGCGGGGAGGGGCTGGTGCTGGTGAAGCGCGCTTTCCGGGCTCCCCGAGGGCAGGCTGGTATACTAATCAGCATTTAACACGGAGGGACCCCGAGAGGCTGCCGAGCAGTGAAAACGTGGCTGGATTCCGGGGAGTGCATATCCGGAGCGGGAGGAGCGGACGTAAAAGCTGAGGTTTTTCCCTTTCGTGTGCGCTAACCTGTAAACCGCACCATCTCACCTCTCTGCGTAAGATGCCGTCGTCGCAGCCCGTTGCGCTCAGGATAAAACCCCATTTCCTTAGCCGGGACGAGAAAGCCTTTCACCTAGCCCCTGTCCGCCTTTGTCCGGCTCTTCTACTTTCCCGAGGTCCTGGAGACGGTGGGCCACGAAGGGAGGGCGGTTCCTCCTCGCCCCCCCCCCACCCCCGGTCTCCCTGGAGCGGACTGAAATGCACCCCCCCCCCCGCGCTCCTTCTACTCAGCTGCATCATTCCCGCAAGTTCCCGATTTCTGTCGTCTGCTCCTTGGGCTCCTTAAGGGAACCCAATTTATAACCTCAGCACTGAACAAATAACAGATGTTCAGAAAAGAGAAGAAAACAGTTTGTCAGTAGTAAGCTTAGAGAGAGACTGGTATTGGATCAGTGAAGAACAGGTATTTACTCAAGACTCACTGTGTGCCAGAATGCCCCTAATCTACAGCTTCAGGGTGTGCTCTCTTCACCTTGGAAAATTTGCTCCTCATGCAGAGTTACTGCCTTCTGGGGACTTTTCCATTTAAATTTGGCCAAGATCAAATCGTTAATATGAACAAATACTGGATATATATTTATATATTGTGCGCGCGCTCTCTCTATATATATTACTCATGAAATACTAGTATGCTCACCAAGGAGATTATAAAATTTGTAACACAAGCTATGACTGAATTAGTAGCCCAAGGGTAATGTCAGAAAAGCCTGCAGTTTTTTAAGAATTCTTTCCAGTGATCATTCCAGTGCAAACCAGGGATTATTAGCATCAGCAAACCTAAGGTAAAAATAGGAGTTATCAAGCTGACAGAACTAACCCTTAAAAACTTTGCTCCCATTCTTTGCTCTCCAGGAAACTTTAAAATATGAAATTTGGTACATACCTACCAGGAAAGTGCTGTAGGTAAATTTTAAATTAATAAACCCATTCAAAAAAGTATTGGGTATCTACTGAGTATTAGGCACTAAACTAGGAGCTAAACATACTGCTTTGATCAAAACAGGCAAAGTATTCCTGGTGGAACTCATATTCTACTGCAGGAATCAAACAGGAAACCAGAATATCATTTACTGAGCCAACCATGCAGAGATCCTGGAGAAGGGGAGCGCATGCTAAGTAGTAACCATTTCATCTTGTCGAGGAGTGGCCAGTCTACCTAGAGAAAGGGATACAAGAAAGGGTGGGTGCCTGGTCGTGCAGGGCCTTCCCAGCAGTTGTAAGGCACGGAGGGTTTTCAGAGGACAATGATCTAGTCATCTGAGTGGAATCAAGAGCTTTTCAGATACCATGAGAGGTGATGGTAGCCCGGGAGTAGCAGCAGCAGAGGTGACACATGTTTTAGTTCAAGATGTTATTTGGTTCAGGTATATTCTGGACTTGCTGATGCGCGGAACATGGGTTTGTTGACTCCTAGGCTTTTTGTCTGCGAATTGGTTGAGAAGAGATGCCCGAAAATAATTCTAATTTGGAAATACTAAGTTCAGGGTGCTTCTTTGACATGCAGAAGGTGTCGCTAGACCGATGAATCAGAAGACAAAAGCTTGGGAGAGGTTAGGTGTGATTTACAAATTTGGGAGTCGCCATCACGTAAATGGCGTTTAATTGAAAGCCTCCATTTCTGAGTGGGCAAGGGCAGCTCTTCAACCTGAGAGGTCATCAGAGGAGGGAATGGCAGCAAAACTGCCAGGAATGGCCAGTGAGGTGGAAAACCAGGAAGCCTTGTCCTCTTTGAAGCCAAGTAAAGAAAATGTTTCAAAAACATGATTATCTGTGCCATGTGTGCTGACGGAAAGTATGGGGGATTTTACAGGGTCTCGACAGGCTGCTGCAGTGGAGTGTAGGGATAAATGCTCTTTGAACGGACTTAAACGGAGGAGAGGCTTGTAACACCTAGGCTAACTTTAGTTTTGCAGCGAAAGGGAGCAGAGAAATGGGATAGTAGCTTAGGACACTTGCGGAGGGAAGGAGTGTCAAGAGAGGAGGAGTTTTGTTTTTATTTATACTGGAGAGGAAAAATAATGGTACAAATGAAGAAGGGGTAACAAGAAGTAAACCCCCCCCCCCAGTGGTCCAGAATCACCTGCAGTTAGGACTAGGTTTAAATGGAAGAGCAGGGGCACCTGGGGGGCTTAGTTCAGCATGGGCCTTTGGCTTAGGTCATGATCCCAGGCCTTGGGATTGAGCCCTTCATTGGGTTCACTGCTCAGCGGGGGGGGGGGGGGGGGGGGGGACCTGCGTCTCCTCCCGCTGCATGCCTCGTGCACACTCGCTCTCTTTCTCCTCGTCAAATAAAATTTTTTAAAAATAAATAGGAAGAGGGCCAAGGGCACCTGGGTGACTCAGTTGTTTAAGCGTCTGCCTTCAGCTCAGGTCCTGAGATCAAGCCCCGCCTCGGGCTCTCTGCTTGGCAGGGAGTCCGCTTCTCCTTCTCCCCCACCTCTCCTCCCCCACCACCACTTATGCTCCCTCTAGCTATCTCAAATTCTTAAAAGAGGGCCAGTTCGCCCTGTGCAGTGAGAAAAAAAGACTATGAACACTGATGCAGAGATGTTTGGCAGTGGGAAATGGGGTGGCTCTACTTCAGTCTATTTCCTTAAATTATTAAACTGGCATTGCAGCTTAGAAATCTTGAGTATCTTAGTTCCATCAAGGTGAGCTGGAAAAGCTGCCTTTCTAAATCTAAGCTTAAACATTTCACAGGATGCCTGGCTGACTCAGTTGGCAGAGCACGGGACTCTTGATCTTGGGGTTGAGTTCGAGCCCCATGTTGGCTGTAATTTATGGTAAAAAAAAAATCTTAAAATTTTTAGTTTGCAAGTCTAAAATTTCCCTAGTTTAAGACTTAAGTTTGTTAATGACAGAAGTTAAATCTTAAGGTTGCAGGCTGCACAGGGAATAAAAATGTGAAATGCTTGTACATCATAAATAGTACTAAAAAGGGATTTATGCCGTGAACCCTCTGTTAATTTGAGTCTCACAGTTCGGTGTACTTTCTAAAAGTATCGTATTTGCTTAAGACTGGTTCTTCGTTATTTCTCCTGTACTTGCTTTTCAGGTATCTGTAGTCTAAACTCGCACTTTACCAGGAGGCTGAGAATTCTCTACTAGTGAAGGGAAGATTGGGCTCTTAAATCAGTCTGTGCATTCCTGCCCAGTTCTGATACCAGTTGTAGACACACAGTTATGTACAACTGTCTGTCCCCAAAACATCTCCTCCCTGAGTCTTGGTTTTCTCATTTATGAACAAAATGAAAGGGCTAAGTGACAGTGGAAAGAACAGGTTTTGGGAGTCGGGCCAACTTTGCACTTCCTGTGGCTCCGAGGTGTCCCAACATGAGAGGTGGAGACTGGGGAACAGGGATGTAAGGGGCCTTGCACGAACAGCCCCGCCACCTCTCAATCAGGACGTTATTTAGTGACCAGTTTCGTCGGTGTGGTGCTGATAAATGCGAATGGGGAACGTTTGGCTGCAGGGTCCTTGGCCTGTTATCCACATGTTGCATTTTAAAAGGTTCCATTTTATCAAAAAGCATATATAACTTCTGTTAAGGCCTCTTATTAAATAAGCGGATTTTTTTTTTAAGATTTCTTTATTTTAGAGCGCGTGCAGGGGGAAGGGGCAGAGGGAGAGGGAGAATCTCAAGTTGACTGCCCTCAGCACAGAGCCCTACACTACACGGGGCTCCAGCTCAGGACCCTGAGATCATGACCTGAGCTGAAACAAAGACACACACCCCAAAATAAGCGGATTATTTCTGAACACCTTTTAAAAACATTTAAAGATTTTGGGGGTTGGGGGCTGACAAGCAGACTCCACGCTGAGCACAGAGCTCCATCGCACAACCCTGAGATCATGACCCAAGCCAAAAATAAAGCTTAGCCTACTGAGCCAACCAGGCACCCCAAAACATTTTTCTAAACAGTATCTAAAATGTTTCCTCAATCTGATAGGCTCATCAGGGGGAGGAAAAAAAGCCCTGAAAGGTTCTCAACTTAGACCCCCATGGTCCATCCCAGAACTGAGTTAGAATCTGAGGGGGCAGACTTGAAAATTGAGAAAGTTTTCCTAGCTGACTTAAGCAGCACTGTTTCAGTATTTGGCAAGCATATTTTGTACTTTGTAAAGAACATTTTGTCTGCAGATTTGGGGGTATTCTGGGGTCACACCAGGGCTGTTACGGAAGGGAATCCACAGGAAAAAGCTATGGTGTGAGGTGTGCAGTGGCCAGCCCAGTAATTCCTTTTATTCTCCTTAGGAACCCCTGCCCAAATGTGAAAGCCACATCAGGACTTCTACCCTGTGGTGGAAGGTGTTGGTCTCACTTGCTACTAAGACCTAAAATGGGCAGTGGCCACCACCTCTGGCCTTCCCCTAGGAAAGTAGCCTGGTTTGAATGCGGAGTCCAGCTGTCTGCAGAGTGGCTCACAACCCTCCCGCCTGCCAGGACTAGGTTCCACTTGGCTTTGGAGCTGATCATTTCTTGCCGAGTTTTTTTTTCTAAATGAAATGAATAGCCTAGAAGCAGAATTAAATCCCCCAGCCTCTTACTAAGATTTGTATTGAAGAGAGTTTACAATTAAAGTCTGCAACAGTCAGCACCTGCTACATCCACCAAGTAATGTGAGGGGTGGGAGGCGGGGAGGGGGACGGGGGGAGGTGGGGGGCGGGGAGGGGGACGGGGGGAGAGAGAATTTTAAAGAAAATGGAATAGAATAAGCAAGAAAATATTAACTTTTGCTTTATTATAAACCGAATCACACTCTTTCTGGCAGCAGCCTGAGCCAAAGCAGCAAACACAGGAGAAAATACAATCAGAACATCCTTCACAATTCAGCCTATAATCTGACTCCCCTTTTATGGTCCTTTCCCCATTTCTTCCCATCTTTCTTTCTCCCCCTTCACATTCCTTTCTAGGTGTCCCTTTACCCTACAATCATCCGGTTTTAGGATAAAGCCCTGCTTCATACTATAGGACTATTTAAAAAGTATTCATTGAAACCATTTTTAAGTGGACAAGTTGGCTTCCTTTTTTAAAAGCTGCCTTACTGAAAACTTAGTAAAGTCTCAAGTTTCCTAATCCCTTATTAATAGGAATGCCACAGTGAAACAAGTGTGACTTTAAAAAAATGTGTCCTGCCCTCCTAGACCCTAAATAAGAGTTCCATTTGACATTCACATTAAAACATGTGAAGATTTAAGCTGGCATTATCTTTTAATCCAGAAAATCAAGTCCGTAAATCCTATGAAGACTGCGGAGAAGGAACCTAGGAATCATTCATTTAGCACTTGAAGGAACTTAAATTATCACCTAGCCCAGTGCCTTTCATTACAAATGGGGGGCCGTGGAGATGTCCTACAGGGGATCCGCAGTTAGTGGCAGAGACAAAAACCCAACTCTGGATTTCCAGCTTTTCCCATCACGCCTTCCCCTCCCCCAGGTCTAGTTGCCATGTCCTATCAACAGATAAAGTCAAGTGCAGTTTCTTATCACAGGTCAAGAAACAGACCGGAAGAGCGATTGCACACATTTATTTTTAAAACCAATAAAATCTGAAGTCATTGTTAAATTTAAAACAAATAGCACTATATTACTATAAGCAGACATGGTTAGAATAATTCTACTTTTCTCCCATTTTATGCTTCCCAGACTGGAAGGAGAACTGTGGTGCTTTTTAATTTCAGTGATAGCCAGATTCCCAGCTCATTTCATACAGATGTTTAAAGAGCTCATAAAAATGGCATATGCTGTTACTCCCAGGCCGGTTAGTAAATTGCAGTATTAACACCATAATGTAACTGGTTTAGGTTGAAGTTGCCCTGCTGTTATGTGGGGTTTTCTGGTTGGATTCTCAAGGTTTCCCACTTCAAGACTGATCTAGTAGGCCAAGCCGGATGACCAGAGACGGCGAACAAGGTTCACGGTCAGCACCTCTCACGTAGTCCAATCTTTGCCATACCACCCTGAAGTAAAGTATTTCCTTGTTCAATCCAGGTTCTTTTCTGTTTTATCCTAGCCCTTTAAGCTCCTAGGAATTTTAGATGTTGAAAACATTCCCTGTGCACGGGATTCGATACTGTATGGTTCATTAGGATCTGTTGTGGCTGGCCTTGGACATTTTTTGTTAACTAGTGAGTATCTACTTTTCTCTGTGTATGATGAACATTTTCTAAATGGACTAACTGTAGAGTTTAATTACGGTGGTTATGATTTTTGACAGGTAGGATTAGAAGATCATGTGATGTTGGAGTAGGAGGATTTATCTTGGTGACTTTAGGATGCTGGTATGTGTACTAATTCAAGATGATCCAGGATCATGATAGATTGATCTATTTCAAGCACATGCGCTTTTCAAACAATCTGTCACTAGAAGATGCCCACCCGCTCAGTGAGGAATGTTTTTATTTAGAAAAAATTTAATGGGAACTTGTTTTACAAAATGATACTGCTGGGACGCCTGTCTTTTAAGTACATACACGCAGACACATTGTATACCACATTTGTCAAATGAACAGATGAATGCATGACTTTCCATCAATACCAAGTAACAATTTCTACTTTATTTAGAAAGGCCCCAACCTTTTACATGACCCTGATGCTCATTTCCTGCTCATGACATCACATCTGAAAAGGCTACTTTAAGAATGTGTTCACAGCCGACAAAACACATACGTGAATCTCCTGTGTTTTGAGCAAAAAAAAGCCAGAGCCAAGAGGACATAGTATATGTATGGTTCCACCATGAGGTTTTACAAGTAGAACTAAGCTAGAGGTGATTACAAGCCTCATTTTATGTAAAACCTACCTTAATAATTTGTTATTAGCTACTTTTGACACTGAACCACCCCAAAATAGCACTCCCAAGTTAGAATGGTTGTATTTTCAGTCTGGGGTAGCCATCTGTACACATCTTAAATTTTGTTACTACAAATTTCAAACTGGTTTATAGAGGAACTTTATATTAAAAATGACTCATTTGTGTTTTTCTTATTAAGGTTCCACTGTAGGTATAATTATGCAAAGCTAAGAATCCAGGAAAGAATTGCCAGAGATGGAATTAAAAATAAGATTTTGTACGAAAGTACCCACCTTGATCCTGAAAGAAAACAAAGCACCAGCAAGGGCAGCAGCTGAGCGGAGTCTCAGGCATGGAAGCCCAGATACAACCGTGGGGTCAGTGCGAATACACTGGAGGCAACTCTGTTAGACCTCTATGGACCATAAGACTTTCAATCAAGTAAATAAAAGATGTGTTGGTCTAGTTTCTTTCTTTCTTTTTTTTTTTAAAACACTTGTATGAATGCCCACGAGCTTACTCTGGGCCTCGCTCTACTGCCAGTAAAGCATCTAGGGGACCGGTCAAACTGAGTGCAGAGAAGAGAGTGTAAAAAATGGCATTTCGAGAAACAGACTCTGTCGGATTTTCAAACTCACCTTAAAAACAAAAATCACAACTGTTTTACTGCACCCTGTTAAAAATGAGGCAATACTTCCTGGTTTCTAAAGTCAGTGCTTATTGCAAGACACAACACTAATGGGTTTTTGACTTTGCAAGTTGCTATTTTTAAAAATGTACTCACTGCTTGACCCTATTTCTTCCATTTCTTACAACAGGTAGGTCATCTCCCCAAAAGTGAAGACTGTTTTTAAATGCTCTAAATTTTTGTGGATGTATGCAGTGTTTTAATTTTTTAAATGGAATGTAAATAGACATATGGTATGCCTACAAGTATTCTCAGACCTCGTTTGATGCAAAACAGCCACAGGATCACACACGTCATTACATTAATAATATAAGTCATTTATAATTAAATCCACTGCCATTAAAAAGGGCAAAAACAAAACAAAACAAAAAAACAAGGCACCCAACCAAGTCCACAGCATTTATTCATTCAGGAAAAAAACTCTCCCTTTCCAAAGCAATGAAATTATTTTTTTGTTTTAATGTCAACATTACTTTTCAAGAAAGTCTCTTAAATGTAACACAAAACACAAGCTAAAGGTCTTCCTGGTTAAGAAACGATAAATAATGAGAAAAGACCAGCAGACAGGACTCTGGCATTATTAATGCTCCTATTACTTGATTTCATGGTAAGCCAGAGAGAAGGTGAAGCTACCCTGAAATTTTATTTTGTTCTCTACCCACTTTTCAAGGGGCAAGTGGGGAGCACGTGCTCCGTTCAGTGCACTGGAGGGAGTGTTTTCCCCCCCATGCGCACCTTTCCCGTGGCTGTCCTTACCAGGGGCAGGGCGCACAGGGTCTGTGGTCTGCCAAATGCCAGTGTCAAGCACATGCCCAGAGATACTCTTACTGATCCTAATCACCTAACCACCAGAGGTAGGACTTGGACAGTAATGAAGAAAGGCTGTTAGAAAGGCAAAGGCAGTTTCCAAGACCATACCATCTGTCCGCTCTACTGACACACGTCAGATCTGAATCCAGTCTACGTGACTCAAATTGACCAGTGGCTTGTATTTGAAGAGGCAGCGCCGTTTGTCTGCGTGAGTAGGGGGAGATGTGACGAGTACTCATCAAACCCGATCTTTAACAAGCTGTGCAGGCCACTTACGTTCTCGGCTTCAGTTTACAAATGGATGCAAAGTATAAAACTGGGTAATGGGATTAAGTGAACAAAATTCCCACCTAGCTCTCCCATACTACGATTACATCTTACCCTGTGTAAGAGAAACCTCTCGGCTGGCAAAATTTCCAAGGCCTTCGCCAATAACAAGGTTAGTTCATTTTCACAGCAGAATGACTGCATAAATGGAGACCTGGATAAAAACACAGTGGTGACACACTTACTTGGGTAACTTTTAATATCACTTAGTAAGTTTATGTGATTATTAATACCCCCTATTTTCTTCCCCAACGACTAAGAGGTTACAAAATGCACTAACAGATTATGGGCTACCTAACACACCAGATCCCTATGCCATTGCTACTGGACCCCTCCCAGAAGGCCTCCAAACAGATCTTAGCCCTTCCACTTCTAGGCTCCAGCCCCATCTGTTTACACCCTGCCACCCACTCTAAGCTCACTGTGAACCCTGCGCCCACCCCCTCAGCCTCTGCTCACTTTCCATTCAACTCACAATGCCCTCCTCCCGCTGCTTCTCCCTGTCCCTTCTGCTGCTAACTTATGGGAAGGAGAAGCACCTTCTCATGTAGGTTCTCCTACTACTGGTTGGCATTTTCACTGGTCACAGACTTGTACTCCAAGCAGAGCCTAAGCTTCTCATCAAGAACTTGGTCAGTTTCAATCTTTCCATTCCCAGCCAAGTGCACGTCTGCTGAACTGTATTACTGACGGGAGTCCAGGTTCCCCTCTCATCCAAACACGCCCTCCCCACCGGCCTGGAGAGTGACCTACCTTCACGCCCATTTGGGGGCCTCCAGCCGCACCGCTGCTTTCACTGCTCCGGTAATTCCACAACTTCACACTAGGTGCTATAGCAGTAGATACCAGCTAAGTAGCTGATTAAAATAGAATTGCCGTCATTAGTAGTTTTAAAAACTTCTTGTGGCTATATCTGTCATACTTTTGTTAAATCTTTCTAGCGCTCTATGCACTTCCCCCTTCCCTCACCCCTCCCTTTTTTTTTCCTTGACTACTTGGCTTTTCCATCACAGTAAAAGGACCTCAGGGAATTTAAAATTAACTAGAAGCTTCTCTCTGGAATTTTGATTTATAATGACTGAGTTTGACAACAAAAAATTTTAACTATTCCTAATACCATTATTTGATTCGCAAGCATCTTTTTTAGTCTACGTACCTCTACTCCATCGCTGGTTTCCCTTTGCTTCGATTATATAATGCGAGGAGGTCTATATAATAAATTCAGGATTCCTGTTTATGCACTTTTCAGCAAAGAGCTAGGGATCAAATAGGGTTTGAATCCTTCTATTCCTAGACAAAAATCTGTAGTGGATGGGGGTCAAGGCACCCCTTTAAAAGTCATGTTAATATATATACTATAATTGGGTAAACAGAAAATCTTAAGTAGAAAAATTAAAAGCGACTGCTAGAATTCTTCTAGAATATTTTTTTGGAAACATCTTAAAATAGGGTCCAGGACAATATACCGATATCCTCTACCACCCCAATACTGGCGTCTCTCACGGCTCATTTTGTGTAGTAAGCTCCATCTTTTTCTCTTAAAATAGGAAGCTTTAGGGACAAGAACTTATTACAAAGGTCTTAAAGTATGACATTTTGAAGCTTGTAACATGAGCACTACAGACTGTGTTGCAAGTTGTTTTCAACTACATTTCCCTTACTCTCCGTTTTCTAGAATACAGATGACCCCCCCCACAAAACTACCAGTGACATTATAAACAGGTACAAATTTTAAAAGGCTTCTATTGTTCCCTTTTTAAAAGTTTAGATCAAGTTAGCAAATGAAATCTGTTTGTTTTCTAGGAATAACTTCCATTGAGGTCTCTCTGCTATAAACCACCTTACGTGGCCTGCCCTTCCGAAATCAGGTAAATAACCTGCAAACACCGGTTTCTTAATGGATCGGTTGCCATAGAAATGTTTCTTCCCTTTAGACTGAGAACAAGTCATACGAAATGAAACCTATGCTTTGCCATCTGAATCAACAATTACTTTTGAAGCAAATGTTCTTCTAGTTAGACTGAGGTGTTTTTTTTTTTTTCCCCTCAAATGAACAAAATAGTCAGGATTTTTACCGTTTGGTCTGAAACTGAGCTGTCTGCTCTTTCACAAGCCATTAGAGTTTTAGTTGATACAGAACTGTATTTCATTGAGCAAATCCTGACCACTGCCATTTCAAATCAGGGTAGCAGCCAGGTCCTCTCACTTCACCAAGATACATTACTCTGGAGTATGTGGTGGGAAGAACAGGTTTCCTCTAGGCTTCTTATCAAGCCTTTAAACGACTTCAGGGCAATGAGAAATTACTGCTTTGGAGGCACAATCAGAGGTCACACTGAGCCTTTTTATTCCTTCTGTCTTTACAATTTAAATTTACTTCCTTATAGTTCATTTCTCCATTCTGATATGGAATCTACCTCCTCATCCTCCAAAAGGCTACCTAGTTTCCAAATGTCTGTAAGCTACAGAAGTATTTGCGCATTCGGCATAGATGCAGAAGGTAGGGGATACAAGGACTAGGTATCTTAGACTCCTTTTTCTGCATTTTAAGTATTTAGGCTATGCAAGTGGAAAAAAGTTACAACAGAAGGACTTTGAACCATTAGGCCGTACGAGGATTCGGCTCCACCTGCATAGTCTTAAACCTAGGTGAGAGGACCGCCAACTGCTTCACATTACACCACCAAATATTTCACATTTCAGGTATGCAAAGGAAAAGTTAGAAAACCTTCCCCCCCCCCCCGTTTATACAATCTATCCAATCTGGGTTATCAGTTATTTCCTTTTCCCAAGGGAGTTCTAATTAAGGTGATCCTGGAAGCCCAATATAACAAGTGTTAAATGTACAAGCAGCAATTAATTTGGAGTACCTATTGGAATCACTGGAACACATTTAGTTGGGCCCTTTTACTCTTCCACACAGCACATTCACATGGACAGACTAAGGAAAAGGAGATGAAATTTAAATCAGCATTTTTTTTTTTGCTTTATTACTTTACTTTAAAATATATATATAATATATATATATATATATATATATATATATATATATATATATATATATATATACTAAGTCGGAACCTTTTATTGTACTGAACCATGATGCTCCCACTCCCTGAACTACAGACAACTGAAATGTAAGGATACCTTCTATTAATAGCTACCTTCGGAAGTAAGGATTTCACCTCACCTTCTCTCTGTATGCTCTAATTCCTCAAAGCTTTTACGTTACATGTTAGCGGACTATACTGGCCATCTCACCGTTCTTGGCTTTTAATTTTTTCGCTGATGCTAATTTGTGGATACGCAACACAACTCAAGTGCTTGGCACGTACAGGATATTTTATTGTACGAAACTGACTTTACTTCCTGTAAGATCATGGACTGCTATAGAAATGGCAGGAAAGAGCATGCCATCAAGCACAGCTCGTGCCCAGTAATCAGACGGGTCAGCTCTCCAGCCTGTATCCCTGCAAAACCTCCAGCAGCGCAGGTCCAGCTGCGCGTGCTCCAGGCTGAGCGCCACGCGCTCGGAACGGTGCCACAAGGAAGGAAGTCACCTTCTCCATGAGGACATCGCTCTCTTTACCTAGACAGTTGTTACCTCAACACCTTCGACTACAGAATACTGCTTCTCATACCCACAGATCCAGCTTTGTTTAAAAGCAAAACCCCTGCTCCTTGTCAAGATGCAAGTATATGTTGAATCCTGGCATGAGAAGGGAGAAATCAATTGTAATATTCCTAGAAAATAATTAAGTAAATACAAATTTAAGCACGTAGTGAAGGTCCTTGTCCCAATAACTTACCTAACCGATGATTACTGATGCGCTGGCCTAGCAGATATCTACTTGTTCCCTTACGAATACTGATCTATAATCACAACTGAAATTCCCCAGTTATCTACGTCATGCCAAAAAACTGTCCTTGTTCAGCTTTCCACATGGACAGCCCATCCCCAACATAACCTCACGAGATCCACAGGTGAAACATTTTAAAAACAATTCTAGGTTAACATTATGAGTAAGTATTTTACAATCTACTAAGCCTTACAGACTAAATTAAGTTCCTGAGGCAACCTCATTAAATATACTCAATCCCCTGAGTTGACTTGGAGTCAACTGGTCAGGATGGGACGGTAGATTGTTACTTTATCTAAGTGCAAACTGTTAGCCGTTGCCCACCTTTCTCAAGCTTTTTATTTGGGGGGCTCCAGCTGCCCTCATGTTGAAATCAACAAAGTGGGGCCACCAAATAAAGTAGCATGTTTTTAGCAAAACGTAGTAAAAATATACTATTGAGGTAGGTTATTTCAACATTCGATTTCACATATACGTAATTTAAACTTTGGAATGTTAAGGTACTTGGGGATCCTGGGTTTTTGTCCTCCCCCGACACACTCAAGAGATACATACTGTATCCATCAGCACGCTTCTAGGTCACTTCCGAAATAATTCTGAAGGGTTTATTTTAAATACCAAGGTTAGTAAATATAAGTAAGACAAACATCACTCACTTCAGCATGAGTTAGCTACACAAAGGATGTTTAGTATTTGTCTAACATGGTACCTGTAAGCCCTGGCAACGAGGTTAAAAAAACACAGGCATTAAGAGCAACCGAAATAAAAACTCAACCACTAAACTGGGGAGACCTACCTACCCCCTGCGTATTTCAGTGGAGAAGCTGAACAGGGCTAAAAAGAAGATTCAAATCTAAAAATCATCCAAACAAAAGGCTCCAAAGAGCAAACGGGTACTGTAGTTTTAAGTTTAGGCAATTCATCTGAAGAGACTGGTTTCCGTGACTAATAAATTCGAATTGCTGTTTAGAGAGCTAACGCAGGTGATTCTTACTCAAAACACGGATACCTTTAATGCTTGGGCGTGAACTACTGCGACCTCTTGCCAAGGCTGGAACACGACATATCCTTGCTTTTACTATTCCTAAAAACGCTATAACTGAAATGGAGTTTCTCTCAGAGCCCCAGAAACATGAACAACAAAGTTTAGATTCAAACCATTTTAAAAATTTTAGGAGAAAATGGCTTTAGGAAAAAAATACCGTATTCACCTTTCCACAGTATTTCACAGAATATTCTGGGGGGTGGGAGTGGAGAATCATTCTCTGCTACAATTTCCACCCACTTTTTGAAAGACATTTTATAGTTACATGTACAGAAGGAATTATGGAAACATTTTAAGATGCACATTTGTGTCTACTATCAGAAACTTAAGGCTTGGGCTGTGAAAGACACGTTCACGCCTTCAGTACAAGCGTATTCTGTTCGGCTTTTTAAAAAAGTATCAGATATACTCCCATAGACCTATCATCAGATCTTTGTATGTGACAAGTCTCTACCACTGCTTACAAAGCTATGAAAATACTCCATTTTTATTTGTGCAATGGGGCTTCTAAAACGGTCCTAGGGTAAGGTGCCAATTTATATTGACCTTATAGAAAAACAAGTCATTCAACTCACACAACTGATGCAAACATTAAATACAGAACATCATCCGGCCATGAATGTAAACTCTCCAGAAGGTGAAAAACATACTTAAAATATACTTTTCCTAGAAAAATTTTAAATACTTTTTCAAAGAAAAGGGTCTTTTAAGAAGCTTCAACACTTCGTTAGTGCTCAGGACCTCTAGGTTCATTGTCCTTATCGCTGGACGGGGTCTATCCTAGGCAAATGTGAGCCTCTTGTTTGTGGATTTAATATGGCTTCCTTTTGTCATCTCGACGTCAGGCTGACCGGACACACGCTTCACTCTAAGATTTCATCTCACTGGGATCGATCTGGGTATCAGGGCCAGAGGTTAGTCCTGGCTACTAGGTCCAAGCCAGAGCCCTCTGTCAAAGGCCAGACAGTGACCAGATGTGACCTACCAACAACAAAGAAAACGCTCTATAGGGCGGCATGAGTTACTTCATTTCTATCTTGCAGTGTTTTGCCTTCTTTCCCGATTAACCTACTCATGCTGTTTTCACACGACTGCAGCTGACCAATCTGATCCGATACCTGACTCAGGATGATCCATCCAACTCTCTGCGAAACTTTCTAGGGAAAGCACCACTTACAGCAAGAGCAACCTCACGGGAACAGTTGAGACACTTGTTCAGAACTAGGTCTTTAGTTTACTGGGTGTTTTGCTTGCCACAGAGACGTAGCAACCAAGTTTCTCACTGACAGATCTTATTCTGCCAAGCGGCATTCATTTTTCTCCCTTTTGCTTGCTTGCTATCTGCTACAGTCCCTTCTTCTGAATTTCTTAAACACTAAAGGGATTATTTCTTTCCGTACATATTAATTCTAATCTTCAGACTGCTTTTGGTAATTTTTACATTTTCCTGGACAGTGCATCTATTCCACCTTTCTTCCCAAAAGTTTCCGGCCTACACAAGGCATGACAGTCTACCAGAGTGTTACTGGTACATTACTCTCTCCCACTGTGATTATTAGAATATAGAGCTCCTTAAGCAAGTAATTTTAAACTACAATATATATCCAAGATTCTTCAAAGGTACCTAAATCACTGATTAGCAACAAAGGTTGAACTTTTCCCCTGGGTAAGTCTATGCAACCCTAGTAATTATAATGTATACTGAAAAATAGTTCATGCCTGCGGTTGCTACCACTAAGCTAACTGCTAAAAAACCCAAAAGCTCTTGAGACACTACCTTGTACAGTTACCGTTAAGTGTTCTTACAGTAATTACACGATTAGCCTTTGTTCCAAAATCTATCAACTAAACCTACACCACCATCTAAAACTCAACTCCAGCTCAGCTTGCAGCAAAATTCCTAGGAGTATGAAGAAGTTAAAGATCTGATTTAAAATGGCTAAAACAAAAATCTAAGCAAACAGAAATAGACAAACCTAAACTTACCAAAAGCAACCTAAAACACCAACACACTAGACTGAAGTCAAGGTTTAGTTCTACAGTTTGACTCCTGATTCCTCACTTCACATCAGTGAGGGTCCTTTAAGAAGATTAAGTGTTCTGTGCAAACCCAATAGAATTACAATTAGGGGATCTAATGTCGTCACATAGCTACAGTTAAGTTAGCAGTGTTGTGTAGTAGTGAAATCAATGACTGGCTCACGTGATGGCTTCTAAAAGCATCGTTCCCAGAGTTTCATGTATTAGATAGGTGCGTATAAGATATTCGGTTGAGGACAGCCATTAGCATTTTGTAAAGATGGTAAACGGAGTGTTAACTTCTCCCAGCCAGTACACCATTTCCCCTCATTAAAATGTTAAGTCATCTGGGGGGGGGAGGGGAAGGAAGAATTCAACTTTGCTTCATAATTCAAAGTCAATTGTCAGTATACATTTAAGTTTTTAAAACCTAAATGTTCCAAAGTACAGAGTAAAGAATAAGCTGTCCAGAAAGCACACACTTAAATTTTCTCCTCTTGGGAGTTTTATAAAGGGATTTTGAACCTTGATGGCGAGAATCCCAAAACAAGAGTAAAATGAATTCTTTTTATTGCAAACAAACGTCTAAATTAATTTCTCCACCCACTTTCTTTAGAAAGAAAAAGAAATCAGCAGGCTAAGGAGATACCCATTCAAGAACTGACATGATTAAAAATTAAGATATAAATGGGTGACTCACAATGTCATTAGCTTACAAAGATGGTGGAGTAAACTACTACAAGCACACTAGTTATACAGTATTTTGTGGGAGAAGGGCATACAGACATAGCTAACTTCATATAGATCCCATTAGACAACTGGATTTACAACAAGTTTTTTTAATAAGAAATGGGCAAAGCCAGCTTTCTTTTCAGAATCAAAATGCAGAACAAATGGAAAAAGTATGGTATTGAACCTTCACAAGTTTGAGCCTCCACAAATAAAGCAACCAAGTTTTACATGTTTAACAGCCCTTCTACATACACTCCATCTTCTCCATCTCGGTTCCAAGTGTTATCTTCATTCCCAATTACGCCAATTCCATTGTTATTTAAAAAAAGAAAAAGCCTTCCCCGTTATTGTCGGCAACTACTATTGAAGCTTCCCCCGCCACTACTCAGAGAACTACAGAGAGGATGGAGTGTACTATGAGCGGTACAGAGTCTTATGCAATTCATGAGGACCACTTAGTCCTTACATGAATCTGGTTGCTAACATTTCTATTATATTGTGACAATGACTCCCGACTGTTATCTCTGTGAGAAATGGGGGGAGTAAATTCTTAATAAAAGACACCAGGTACAAAGCAACATTTTACTTTTGTTGTGAT
Organism: Ursus americanus; assembly: GCF_024610735.1. Taxonomy (NCBI): domain Eukaryota; kingdom Metazoa; phylum Chordata; class Mammalia; order Carnivora; family Ursidae; genus Ursus; species Ursus americanus. Next base: position 103,119,075 of record NC_142128.1, on the reverse strand, counting down.
AAAAAAAAAAGTCACATTTTACAGATAAAATGTAGAACCCTGAAATACTGACACATTCTCTTATCGTGCACAATGCTGAGGTTCTCTTACGATTCACTTTAAAACTGCAATTAAAAATGTACAAAAAAGAAAAGAAAAAAAAATCAACCCACAAAGCTTCTAAAAAAGGAACCCGCAGGCACTTCCTCTTGTGGAATGTTTAAAAAGTTAGCCTACTAAAGAAAACAGTCGACTTCTTGTGAAGGTTTTGGAGAAATATGTATCAGTTCGTTTTATTTGGGTATTCAATAATATCCTTGGTGATAATGCTGACTCCATGGCTTCTGACCCCAGAATTGCTGTAAGAGAAAATTTTTTTTTTAAAGAAAAAACATCAATAAGCCACTCAAACTGCTTTTAGGAAATGACAATCTAATTCAGAGTAATTGCTGGAAACAAATATATACCTGTCATACCTCTGATTTCTACCAAACCAGATTTAGTTAGTATTAATATCCCATTATTATCAATAAACACATTACAAAAGGAAACACATCATGACTTGGTTAGTTTATACAATTAAAGCTAGCAATAAAAGAACCGTTTGTATTAAAGAATATTTTATTATAACGTTAAATTACAACAAACTCCACCTAAATTCACACCTTGCCCTGTAACACTTATAAACACTCCAAACCCTGGACAAGTTTTTCAAGACTGATTTTTATGAACTTAAAGTACAATTAATGTCCATAGCACATAAGAAATTACTTACACCCTGCTGCCACTGGTTGTAGCCCTGAGATTGATTTTTGTAGCCACGATTGTTTCCTCGTCCTCTGAAGTTCTGGGGAGAAAAAGACATCTTTAAGAACTCAGAGCACAGTTTGTCGGTTTGTACACGGGGGAAGCAGCGGCACAGAAATGCATCATCGACTGCTAGCAGTTATGAAGCTCTGGGAACCCTCTGCTGGTTTGTTCTCAGGTATCTAACTTATTCATCTAAGGCATCACCTGACTCCATGCTAGTTCACCTGAAAAATCAAAATTCAGTGGGCCTCATTTTACTATCACTAGTCTTTCTTATGTCACTGCATACAGACACACACAACGAGCTGCTTACGATTCTTACTGAGGCTTGTTACACACACCTACAACCTTCCAGACTAAATCCTCCAAGCATCGTGCCTGGAGGGACTTAAATCGTTTTACCTGGTTGTAGTTCCCTCTGTTGGGCATTCCACCTCTGTTGTAGTTCCCTCTGTTTGAGTAACCGCCTCGGCTGGGAAACACAGGGCCGCGAGGGTACGGATAGCCAATGCCGCCACTGCCGCCGCCGCCGCCACCTCTCTGCGGCATATTGCCCCTCCTGTTGTAGCCGCCACGGTTCCCGGGAGCTATGAACAAGAGATGGTTAGTTTAACAGTGTGCTGTCGCACCTCCTTTACACAGAGGACTAACGACAGGTTCCTCCGGACCAGTCCTTGATCGCGGGAGGGGGAAGTCACTTTTGAAGACAAGCACAGTGTTTCATTTAACCACTCACATCACCTACACGTATTTATCGAGTCACTAGATTTTAAACCAGTTACTAGAGCAGCAGGATCAAGCCAGGAGTCGAATGTCCTAGGCCAAACTCTGCTAAACCCCACAAGGACCCCCAACCACAAGATTCTCAGCACCTGTCTCAGCCCTGAAGCGAACGAGCCCCACGCGCCCAGGACTTGCCTCCCCCTCGGAAGTTGCCACCGCGCATGTTGAAGCCGCCGCGGCCTCTGTGGCCACCACCTCTGTTGAACTGGTTCTTGCCACTCTTGTTTTTATTGCTCTTCTTCGAGCCAGTGTTCTGTTTCTTTTCCGGCGGAAGAGCCTTTTTGCTTTCTTCCTTATACTGTTCCAAAAGCTTCTGGGCTTCCTCCTTCTGCAGTTCCACATAGGTTATCTCATCGAAGCACTCCGCTACCTCGGGCAGCGTGAAGTTCCCTACAAGGAAGGACGTCAGGTTAGCTTAAAACCCCGTGACACCCACAACCCCAAAGCCTAAACTCGAGGGCCTTTCGTCTTCTGAAACCACACTATGCCGTCTACTCCTGGTTTACTCACTTATTTTCCTAGAAACAAACCAAACACATCCACTGACACGGAGTGAACATGACTCGTCGAAAAGCATTGCTGGCAGACGACATTCACTCAAGTTTACAGACATAAATCACAAAAGATGTGAACACAGAATCAAATTCCATGCCTTTCATTTTGAGGACTGCATGTTCTGGTAGGTCTTTTCCCTCGACCTCTGCTTTCTTTTGTGTTCTCTGCTTGTAGTCTTCATCTTTCGGGCAAACTACAACAGCTTTTCGTTGAAAGCCTGCAAACAGGCACATTTTTCTCCTCTGGGCAGCAGCAGACACGTTTGTCTTGAAAACAAAGGGTATAAACCCAAATATTAGCTCCACACCAAACACAACAATCCATTCCTTTTTTCAACATCAAAGCTACAGATTACCTGATCCAGAATGAAATTTCGCTTCTTACGGGCAGCAATCTCAATAAACTTTCCAAGACACTGGGGAGCTCTCTGCAACAGCGTGTTCAGTTTTCCAGTATCAGCCATCTGCTTCTTAAACCCCGCCACCTGTTTCACAAGTTAAAAAGTTCCTTTGACCTTGTGAATGAAGCTTATTCTTTTAGCATCAGCTTAGATCTATGTGGAAACCACACATTTCCTAACTTAAATACTGCCTTTCCTCATTACCATTATGAAAAGGGTCACTTCACCACGTAACAAGATCCTCTGCTGTTCACCTCTTTTTTAGCTACTGAATGTTGATAGCTCAAAAAATTTTATAGAAAAAAACAGTAAAACCTAGCCACTGGAAGGCACTTTACCTTACACAAGAAGGTAGTTTACCCTACGTTCTACTCTAAGTAACCAATGTAACTTTGACAAACTCCTATCTCTAAAACACCAACAAAACGCATAAAGACAACAGGCAAAAAGATTAGAATACCTTCTGGTCTTTCTTAAATGCTGAGATGACACCCAAAAATTTTACTTACCATCATTTTATCCATTATGGTGTTTGTCCCAAGAATGTTGTATTTACCAGGATTTTCTGCTGCATGTTTAGTAACCCAGGTGGTTTTCCCAGCTCCTGGCAAGCCAATCATCATAACAACCTACAGCAGAAAGAAATGGTATTTCACTTATCACTAAAGCCATCTAAGAATTCCTTACACATGTTTTTTAAATGCATGAGAACCCAGTTTAGATATATATAAATTTCATTGCCCTAAAAGCAAAGGGAACTTTTGGAAACTCAACACTCTACAGAAAAGCACACAGCTACTAAGAGAAAAATCACTGGCCGACAGCGACAGGCACAGCAGAATCAAACAATCGTCCATATCATCCAAATGTCATTTCTGCCAAACAGAAGTAATCTTCAAATGCTTAAGAAAAAAAAAAAAAATCCACGTACCTCACAATCTTTCTTCTCTTCAGGCCCCTTTGGTCCTCTAACTCGATCCTCTAAGGGGACATTCTGGATAAAAGTATAATCTTCCGGTATTGGAAAATATGGCTTTTCCTTCTGACCAAAATTAAATTCAACTGCACAGTTGTGGCAGAGAACATGCGGAAAGAGTGGCCTTCCAGCAAGAATTTCCTTACTGATTTTGAAGGCAATGCCAAGATCCTGCCCATTCTTTGCATAGGAGAGTTCTACTTCATCACTTTCAAAGTTCTGTTAAATCAGAAAAAAATTAATGGTTTTAACCTGCTGTTAAATTTTCTTAAAAAATTTTTCAAAATTTAAATGAGGAATGAAGCTTATACTATGGAAAACATATTTAAGTTAAATGTTAGCTTTATAACAGTAAGAATGAAACACATGTATCTAGAAGCAGAAACAATGCTGCCTTAGCAAACACACTAGATTTTCAGGTCAACTTCATGTTAAGTAGTTTTCAGTCAAAATGGTTAGTTGAAGGCTAACGTTGATATACCTTTAAAAAAACTCCTAGCTAATAATTTCTTGCTTATACATAGAAACTTAGCCGACTTACAGCAAAACATGTAATCACATCATTTTCATCAAATTTCTCTCCATAATCTTCAGTCTCACAGTTGCATGTTTTTATTCCTTTAAGGGAATACCCATAAGAAAATTCTTCTTCACCTAAGAAAATAATTAACTTTCATGAAATCGATGGTTCAAAACAGTCCAATGACCCACCATATTTTAACATTCAAGATGGAATGAATCAACAGAAATGAGTATATAACCTAACATTCTTCCCCTTACACTTTATCTAGATGTAGAAAATTAATGAGCTAAATGAGTTATGTAACTATCTGAAAAACTGCATACCATGGGATAGTGATTTTTTAACCCACTGGCCATAGAACAAGTAATTGTAAAGGAAAAAAAAGAAAAACTGAAAGTCAGCTGATACTTACTACACTGCTAGTAGTATTGTTCATGCCTACAATACTAATAAAATGGATTAAAAACAGGCAGAAGGTTTAGAATGCCTTGGAGTCTAACTACTGACACCAGACCCCAAACACGCATGAGCACATACTACTCAAATGGAAACGTTACCAAGCAACATTCCACTTGTGGTTAGTGACCAGCCAATCCGAACTTCATGTATGTCAATATCTTTTGTATATAAATGCCTTACTGGGATCTTCTCTGTAACCTGAAAATCAAATCATAAATGATTACGAGGAAGATAAATCCTTGAACCCTAGTTTATTTCATCTGGGCAGTGGGCTAATTCTCTGGCTACTAATATAAAGACACCCCTTCTACCCTTACCATCTCTCCCCTACATTTACGAAAACTTTAATAATCGACAGAAGAGCTTGGAACTTGAAATTGAAAAGGTTCAAGTCAAGTCCTTGGTTGACTCACATTTAAAAGAACAGTTAATGTATAAAAATTACACATTCTTGACTTAAAACCAATTAAAATATACATTCAACATGTTTTGCTCTGGAACAACAGTTGAAGCCTAACCAAATTATTTTTAAACCCTTCGTGGGCCTTTCAAATGCCTGATAAAGAAGGAGCACCCTAAAGACAAACAGGCTGACTCTACAGCACAAATTTCTGATGTAACAAATACAGTTAGCTGTTACAGGTTTTCCAAGCCCCTCTTCTGATCCACAGAAACTTCAAAGGTAAATTCCACTGACACCGAAGTTGTCAGGCAAATGGAAACTCACAAATGTTCTTAAAAAAAAAAAAAAATCACAAAACTGCATTTACCTTCATCTCAAAACAGACTTTGCCTTTTGACACACCGTAAGATGCCCTTCCTCCAGCCCAAAGAAAAGCAAAACTCTCCATAGTGAGGGAAGAAGCACTGAGGCGGTCTCTTGATATTTTAAAATGTAGATCACAATTATCTGGAATTATATCAAATACCATATTATTTCTTTTGACATCCAATGTAAATACATCTGCTACGTAGACAAAACCTGGTTATTACGTTCTTGCTTATCTCCTAAAGCTGCACGGCACACATTGCTTCTACAGATCATGCTGCTTTCTGCTCTGATCTTCACTTTAAGCCCCACTCCCACCAAGTCACTCTCACCAAATTATAAACTAAAGCGTAAACTGCCTACAAAACCAAAAACACCAAGGTTTAACGTGTATTTTAAGTATATAAAATAATCAAGACAATGTGACATGGGATACATACCTGCTCTGCTCTTTACCTTGATTTAGAGGCAAGCAGTAGAGGATAGCAGGAAATCAAAGTGAAGCATGCCAGAACCAGGTAGAATTTACCAGTGCCACAACAAACTGAAGGGAGGCCATGGCCACATACTTTGAAATACAGGAGGTATGAGCTGTTGATCCTGCACTTTGTAGTTTTAAAACACCAGGGGCTCTAGATCCTAAATTCTTTCTCAAACTTGTGAGGAAGGCAGCCTCAACCTAGCAAAGTGCAAACCTGGTTGTCTAACACTGTTAATATTACAGCATTTTAGGTCCCTTTTCGAAGCCAGGCTTGCTGGTTGGTCAGTAACAACGGGGGATTATCCACTCCCCGGATTACCTAAATCCGGGAGAAAGGTCTTTAACCTGGCTGCCTTCAGGTCAGCGGCTCATCAGCACGCACCTTCTTGGAGTTCTCACCTCATGTTAAAAAGTTGTTTTCTTTTTATTGATGAAAGGAAATTAGATCTACAGTTTGGAATTCTTAAATGAGCTTTGCTCTCAAAATTCCTGATCACTGGTAGAATTTTCGATTCAACAAATTGTGTTTGAACCCAATATAGATAGTCATAAATGAGCTGACGTTCCAAGGTAATCAGCTAAAAGCCCATCTAGTTTGATAGTAGCGTTAACTTCTAGAATCACTGCTTCACTATCTTGCCAATTCCAACTTAGTTTGTATTTAAGCAACCAAACTATTTAAAATAAAACTCTCAAATCAACTACTTTTCCATGTGCGTTTTTTTTCTTTTGAAACACTCCCTTAGCTCAACTACCTGTAAAGGATATTTAATAAGAAATTAATAAGAGTTAACATTTACATTCTCACAAATCTGATTAAAGGTAATTTGTATTGGAAAACATAGGAATCTGAACTTTAAGTCCCTAGATCTATGGGGCAGGTTCACACCTTACCACCTACTTTTCAGATTATTTCTACACTTTGTTCTATTTATCAAAGTGAAAGAATTGTGCATTCTGATCAAATACTAAACCAACAAAATGTTTTTATACAAAATCACACATCTGACAGCCAAGGCCCATTTAGAGGTTTGCAATACTTCCTCATACTCAATTGCAACCCAACTGGGTAAAGTAGCAGTGTTTACAGCGCTGCCATTGATACCATTCGCTGCTGAAGAAAGCTAGTAGCCCAGTGATAGCCCACTGCTGCTGCCCCAGGTCTTTGGAAGAAATCAACTTATGTTAAAGCAGCAGCTACTGAACTGGAATTGAGAACAAAAGAGCAGTTATTGAAAGAGTAATATTACAATATTTTAGAATAGGGAATATACTTGTGTGCTAATGGGAAAAGTCATTAATACATATTTAATTAGCCCAAATAGCTCGCTTAATATAATTCCACCAAAAAAAAATGAAATTACTTTATTGTAGGAGCCTATAAGGACAAGTTACAGGTAGTCTTACAAGTTTCCATTAGCTAACTAAAGCCAAAATTGGCATTAATTTTACATTCCTACAAATGAAATTTTTCTAGTCATATAAGAAAATACCACCAAATTGCTGGAGTCTCTAAAATTATCAATACGACACAACTGATGCTGTACTACTAAATATTAAGCTACCAGTATCTGAATACAACCCATCATCATCTCCCTGCTTTTAAGAGAAACGGTTTACACTAAGTTTTCTGCATTTAAGTTCAGCACACTGCGTTAAGTCCGCTAATACTCTGGAACCAAAACCGACACATTGAGTAACTGGGGGAGGAAAGGGAAGAAACAGCTTCACTTACAAGTATCAAGACAAACCACTGTGTCATCGAAGTGCTCATCTTCTTCTTCAACAGGTGGCTGAGGAGATTTGGCTCTGAAAGACAGAATTGTCTCCTGATTCAGCTTCTCCTACCCAAGAAAGAACGGGGACGGGTAAAACTAGATCGGCCTCCTCTACCTGCTGTACTTGTTCTCCTCAATGTACTCAAAATATCCACGGCCATGATCTTCTCGAGGTCTTTTCACCCCTCTCTTTTTATCTCCGCCTTTCTGCTCTGTTTTGCCGTCTCCTATAACACACAACACCCCTAACATAAGGGACCAAGCCGCGACACAACCGGGGAAAAAAAAAATCCCCCTCCTGTTTGTGGACGCAAAAAGCCCGACTCTCCCGTTCTTTTTTCTAAGCGTTTTCAATCGACGAACCCAACGCGAATTCAAAGAACAATCAGCTTGGAACCGGCCTGGAGTTAGTGACGCAGTCTAAAGACATTCCTAATTTTGCCAGCCTGCTCGAAGGTTCGAGAAAGCTCCTGGAGACCAGCACGGCCCAGGCCCCGAGCCCACGTGTATCCCAAAGAGAGTTCAAGAAGGGGGGAGGGGCCGGGCCGGCCCGCGCGCCCTCCCCGCCCCTCCCCCACCCGGGCCCGCGTTCCCCGCGGCCGCATTGTACAGATCTTCCGCCCCGCTCTCCCCGCCCGGCCCCTCCCGCCGGAAGTGACGTCACGCCGAGCCCCTGCGCTCCTTGCACAATACCGCGGCCCAGCGCCGCCAAAGCGCGCCCGCCCCGGGCCCTCGGGCCTCTCCCCTCCCCCCGAGACATGTGCCCGCACCGCGCGCACGCAGCGCGGCGGCGCCACCGCGGTCCGACGGGGCTCCCGCCCGCGGCTCCTCCCCCTCCAGCGGCAGCTGCAGCTCCCCCCCTCCCCCGGCTCTCCAGCCACATAATGGAGGCGCCGCCGCCACCGTCGCACACGCCGAGCCCGAGGCCGCCGAGGCCTCGAGGCCGGGCGGGATTCCCCGCGCCCCCTCCCCCCCCCGCGCCTCCCCCGCGGCGGCCCCCGCCCGGGGCTCCCTCCCCCCGGCGGGGCTCCGGCAGGCCTGGGGCACGGTCCCCACCCCGCGCGGGCCTCCCGCCGCGCGCAACGTACAACGCAGCACTCACCCGCCGCCGGAGCCCCGGGGCGACCGCCGCCTCCGCCGCCTTCCGCCTTCTTCTTACCTCCCGCCTGCTGCTGGCCCTGCCTCGCCCCGGGCGGCGCCACCGTCACCGCGAACAGCGAGGTGGGGCCGCTGCTCTTCCCCGCGGCCTCCTTGGCGGCCCCGCGCTGCTGTGGGGGCTGTTGCTGCGGCGTCGCCGGCGGTTGAGGCTGCTGCTCCCCGTGCCCGTTCTCGTCGCCCGCGCCCTCCTCCTCGTCGCCGAGCTCATCCTCCCCTTCCTGGAAGCCCTGATCGTCGCCGTTCTCGTCTTCCGAGGCGGCCTCCTCCTCCTCCATCGGGCCCGCGTCGGCCGCCCCCGCGGCCCCGTTCTCCTCCCCTAGCTCCATCTGGTCGCCATCCAGGGCGGCGATCCCTTCCTCCTCCTCTTCCTCCTCCTCCTCCTCCTCGTCACCGCCGGCCGCGGCCTCCTGCTCGAGGCCTGCTCCCGAGCGCCCGGCGGAATCCCCGCCCAGGTCTAGGCTGCCGTTCCCTGGCTCCATGGCGGGGCGGCCCCCGGCCTCCTCATCGTCCAGCGCGGCCTGGAGTCGCTCCATGAGCTCGGCCTTGAGGCCCTTGTCGGAAAGGCGCCGCTTCTTGAGCTCCTCTTTCAGCTCCGAGACCTTCAGCTTTTTTACATTAACAGGCGAGGAACTCATGGTGAGGGCCCCGATTCACCGCTAGGCGCTGGCTCAAACTCGGCTCCGCTCACTCGGCCACTGGTGGCGGCTGCTGCGGCTGCTCCTCGGCCCGGGCGGCGGCTGCGGCTGCGGCTGGAGGTGGGTTCGTGCTGCAGAGCGGACCCGCCTGGTGTCGAACGGCGCCAATTCCTTTCACCGAGTTCGCGAGGGAGACGCGGAGACTCGCCTGGCGCGAGCGAGCACGCAACGTCCTCTCGCAGGGGCGGCGCCGCGCACGTAATATAGCCGCCCCGCCCCCTGCGCTGACGGGAGCGCTGCGCAGGAGGAAAGCCGGAGCGCGCCCGCGCCCCGCCCCGCCCATTACCGTACTTCCCTCCCCGCCCCCACGCCGAACCCGCCGAGAGCGCGGCGCAGGCCGCGCAGTGCGCTTCCAATTGCGACCAAGCAAATGGAGGTGAAGGAAACCGCCTTTCAGTTAAAGCGATCCACTGCAGCCTCTGTTGGGTTTCGTAGTTCTGTGGCGGCAGCACTCGGCTTGCGCTTTGCCTCTCCAGCCCGGAGGCCGGATTCAGCCGGAGGCGTGCAGGCCTCGACTTGGCGTGTTCCACTCGAGCCCTCCACCTTTTCTTCCATCTTAGATTCGCCTTCTTATCTCTCTCTCCAGCTATTTGTTTAAAACTCCTTGAAATCTTATTTCCGTGTTGATTCGTGCAGCACAAATTGGCAGTGACTGTACGCGGGGCGAGGGGGGGGGTTCTTCCACCTCATATTTGGTTTAATTTTCCTAAGTCCTACCTTGCGCACTGGATTTTAAGTTCGGGAAGGGCGAGGGCAGAGCATCTCTTTTGTCTCTTCCCCAGCCCCCGGTGCAGGGCTGGTTCGGGAGCGTGAGCCTCTATGCTGCAAAGGCGTGCTGGGCGAGCCTCCTCGGGGCCGCTGCTCTCCTGCTGCTGAGAGCCAAAGACGTGAAATTAGCCTCAGGGTGGCATTTCTGAGTTTCCTCTACCTCCCCAGAGAGACAGACCTCTGCAAGATCAATTCCGTCCAACTTAGGACGTCCCAGTAGCTAACAATGAGACCCGGCTAGACCTTCCACTCCGCTTCTGCTCCTGATCCGCTAGAAATACTCCTGAATAAATCATGCTGAAACTAAGAAAAGCTCCTGACAAATCAAGGGCTGGGATTTTGTAAAAAAGAAAAAGAGACGATCTTTTGGTGTATTTTAGAAGTTTCATTTTTCTTTTTACTAAATAAAAGGCGTGTTCTTGAGGTTTTTGCCCAGGGGGGACAGAATATAGATTTGCGATAGAAGGGAACATCTTAAACCCCAGTCTGCACAGTGACTTGCCAGTGTTCCACTCTCTCAAAGGAGGTCAGTTCTACACACTGCTTGGTGCTGTAGCTGGCACAGCAATGCTGCCCCAATGTTAATTTGAAATTGGAACAGTATGAACACTGCCCCGTAGCCTAGTATGATTTAACCGATTAGTAAATTTTTAAAGTTTCTTCTCCATCGCTTTTGAGAAGCATGTGTTTTACCATGCAGTTATTATAAAGATGAAATATTAACATTTGTGAAATGATTAGAGTTGAAACTTCCAAATAGTGCCAAAAACTCATTGAGCCTTTGGTTATCATGTCCTTGGAGCTTATAAACAACTCTGCAAACTGGAGTTTCAAATTCCTTGGGAAGAATGGGAGGAGAGCTACAGGGGGCTTACGAGTTCACAAACTGGATAATCAGTCCCTTCATGAATCAAAATTAAATGTAGTTATTATGATGGCCTTTTAAGGTGGTAAGTGTCCTTAGATGGTTTCACATTTTTAAATATTAGTGATATTAAAAACATGTCCGTTTAATTGGGAATAAGTAAACTATGAAAGTTTTATATGTCTAAATATCAATTTATAGGGGCGCCTGGGTGGCACAGCGGTTAAGCGTCTGCCTTAGGCTCAGGGCGTGATCCCGGTGTTATGGGATCGAGCCCCACATCAGGCTCCTCCACTATGAGCCTGCTTTTTCCTCTCCCACTCCCCCTGCTTGTGTTCCCTCTCTCGCTGGCTGTCTCTATCTCTGTCGGATAAATAAATAAAATCTTTAAAAAAATAAATAAATATCAATTTATGACAATCGTTGTTAGTATGTTAAGTCAGTTGTAACGATCTGAAATATAAGAGTAGATGGACAGGAAAAGTTCCACGGCTTTATCTCCAAGAGTTTCGTAGACTTTTAGAGCTTCGTAGAGCTAAGAGAGCGTCTTCAGTCTGCCCATTTTACAGCCTGGAAGGCTGAGGGTCCCCTTTCTATCCCAGAGCTCCTCCATTATACTGGGCTTCCTTAGACAACATTTGGAAGAAAATCAGCTTTTGCAATGGTCAGAGCCCTCGTGTTACTGTTTGTCCTTTTTACAAACAGGTGAAGTCTGCAATTCAATATTTTACCACTTGCAAGTAAAAATAGCCACTTTTTGTTTTTTTCTTCTTACACTTCTAATGTCATGATTGTCCTGTTCTGCAGAGAGCAGTAAAAGTACAAATCACTTCCCCTAAATCACTGTGGGACCTAGAAGAATCTTGAAATTCCCCCCTTTTGAAATACAGAGTGGAAGAGGGGACAAATGAAGTCTCAATCGTAAAAAGTGATCAGCTGATTATGTATGGGTCATAGATCATGGCAAAGTCAGGGTGCTCAGAATATATAGCTTACATTTTTAGGTTGATGCAACGGCACGTACCTATACGCTGTAGTCAGCCACACAGTTCACTCAGCAAATACTTTTGAGCACCTTTTCTAGAGCAGGCAGCGGGGTCTACTAGGAATACAGCAGTGAGCTGTGTAACTATGCCTCCACTCTCTCAGGGAGCGCTAGGCAGTAAATAAAATCGAGGTGATAACAAGTCCTGTGGGGAAATGCAAATCAGGAGAAGAGCAGGGTGTGCTGATGTGGGGGTGAGTTTTTCAGCTGTAAATGGGGAGGGGGTCAGGAAAGACTAAGAAATAAGGTAACAGCAAGTATCTAGAAGAGGTGGAGGGAAAGAACAGCAAATACAGAAAACTGAGGGAAAGGATAGGAAGTGAGATCAGGGAGCCAAGACAGTCAACACCCAATGTATCCATTTATCTACTTAACAAATATTTATTGAACATCTGCGAGGTACCAGTACTCTATACCATGTGCAGGGGAAGCAGACGTGACTGACACAGGCCCAGGCCTCCGGGACCTCGCACTTTGGAGATAACCAGGATGGTAGGGAGCACTAACTAGTACAGCTACGTGGGGGAGCAGCCATCCTGGCCATCTGCTGAGCCGCTCTCCGTGGGGTTCCCATGGTGTAGGTCTGTATACACACTTGCCCACCCACCGACATTCACACATGCGAAAACAAAACCAAACCAAGCCTCAAATGCACACTTACGAAGCCAGTTGTATGACATTTGTCAGTAAACAGTAATTAGCTAAGATTATCTTGTGTCATATTCATTACCCTATAGAGCTGCCTGTCATTTGCAGACTTCTGCTGGCTGATGCTTAAGTCCTCCAATGAACTTTGTCAGGGGTTTAGAGGGGAAAAATCAAACTTAAAGTGCCTCCAGCACTGTCCTGATTGCCTGGACACTGTGTATAGACTCTTTCCTTCCTTCCCCTGCTTTCCCTTTGTTCCACTCGGGCACACTTCAGATGGGTTGTTTCTTAAGTCTGCGGTGTTTCGGGGCACCTGGGTGGCTCAGTCAGTGAAGCATCTGCCTTCGGCTCAGGTCATGATCCTGGGGTTTTGGGATCATGATTCCTGGGTTGTGGGATCGAATCCCACGTCAGGCTCCCTGCTCAGTGGGGAGTCTGCTTCTCCCTCGACCCTTCCCCCTGCTTGTGCTCGTCCTCGCTCTCTCTCTCAAAAATAAATAAAATCTTTAAAAAAAAATAATTAAAAACTAGTCTGCTGGGTGTGTCCAGATTCATTTATTCGGGATAGGAACCGCCAGTGGTTAGGGGCTGGCTAGGTACCAGCCGCCGCACTAGGCATTGTATACCAACTCTTTCTAATCCCCACGCAATCTCACAAGGTAGGAATTATTAGTTTCAATTTACAAATATGGAAACTGAGCATCAGAGAGGTTAAGGAACTTGGCCAAAGTTGATCATCAGCGAGGCTGAGATATCAAATCAGGGCTGCCTGACTCCCCGGTCCAAGCTCCTTCTCAGGCACCGACTGGATGCATTAGAGTTTCGAAGTCAAAGCTGACCTGCTGTGTGGCGGTGAGAGTGGACCGTATATTGTGCAGGAGAACAAGACAAAGAGATGATTCCATCGCAGGGGTAATCTGTGCTGTGACAGAGGTGCATGTTCATTTGGGATATGGAGCAAAGGCCCCTATTTAGAGGCGCGCCCACCTATGGCCTATGGGAATGGGACCCAGGATTGCCAGGCTTTCCCATTTCTTAAGGGAAGTGGGAAACCTTCACTTTTACGTGACACCTGCTGAATTTTAGAGGTGGCCAACACTATGCTGGCCAAAAACCAGACACAGAAGACTGTCTTTGGCCATCTGTTGGTAAACCCGGGGCCAGAGGGTCATGGAGAGGTCACGGGCAGCGAGACCAGTTAGGCGGCCTTTTGGAGGCGTGAAGGCCACTGGACCCAGGTCAGATGCATCCCTTTCGAGACACCCCAGGGATGTTCCTTTGGACTCTGACACCACCAGCCAGGCTTGGCAAATAGAACCATTTTGGTTAATTTTCTAAACAGCCCTGCCGTTAGAATGGAGAGGAAATATTTGCAAGAGTGGGCACAGTCTTTACTAAGGGAAAATCGCCGTGCAGGACCCAGCTTTTTGGGCATTTGGACACCGGTACCTGGAGGCAGTCAACCCTCAGCCGGATCCTTCCCTCCGTCTCAGCAAAGTGGCCGCATACAGACTACAAGACACATGAATCAAGTCATAGAATCAAAGCGGCCCTTAGCGACGCCTAAGGCCTGGGGACTTGCCATTTCCCTCCGAGCCTCTATCCCATCGGGCCAGGGGGAAACTGAACGCCAAGGAGTGTTCTGAAGTGGACGGGAGCACAAAGGGTCATCTGTAACCCAGGCAGAGGTGATGTATGCAGGCAAGATGGCAGTCCCGACCGGTGGACCTCAGCTGTCAAGAGTGGGCCCTGCTACAGGACCGCATGGGGAGAGGAACGGACAGAATGTACGCATGCCCATCTGCAACTTCCCCGTCGCCTCCCTGAGTCGTTGCCCAGCTGCACCATCTCTCAATTACTTCTCATATATTGTGTGCGTAATCGGGGTGTCTTTCATCATCCTCACAGCGGTTCTGAGCTTGTCAGAGGCTAGGCCTTGCTTATTCTCCTCTAAGATTCAGTGCAGGTGTTACCTGCTCCAGGAAGACCTTCCTGATTGCCCCCACCCCAGCCTCCCTTGCCCTTTACTGCACTAGGTATGCGTCCTCCAAGCTTCCAGAGCCTCTGATGCCCTTCTTGCCTAATGGTTTTATAATGATCTGTTTCTGTGCCTGTCTCCCACTGACCCTGACCCACCTTCTCAAGGGGGCAGCTACTGTATGTCTGCTATGTTCTTAGCCTAGCCTGAGAGGTAAGCATTTAGGATGGGCGATCTGCGGAATAAGTGAGCCTTTGCGGATCCACATAGCTCGGCAAATGGCCAGCCAGGTGACCTCAGGCAAAGTTTCTCCCTCTCTCAACTTCGGTCTCTTAACGTGTAAAATGATCGGGTCCTATTTTCCCCTGAGGGGTAAGAATCACATATGTGAAAATGCTAAAGTATAAAATGCTATGCAAATGTAAGGCATCTGTATAATGACTACTTATCAAACAGACTTTGGGGGGGGAGAATTTTGTTTCCCTATCTCAGTCTGAAACTGCGTAGTAACATAGTGTTTATTGCAAGACTTTCCAGTTCAGTTCGATAGCTCTGGGACTAGGAGAGCTGTGACTCTCCGGGTTGGTAAGCTCCGCCCCTCTTGACTGGGAGTTCATACCGGGCGCGGTTGACCCTCCTTCTGGCTCAGCAAAGCCACATTTAAACGAGTGGTCTGCAGAGGTTCTCGAGTGTTGAGTGCTTCCCTGCGCACAGGGCCCACAACCACTCTTGCTAAAGAAAAACAAGAGAAGCAGGTGCCTTAGCCACATGACTCGTGCAGAAGCATTATTGTTATTGTGAATAATTCAAAAAATTAAAACTGATAAGGCACTAACAAAAGTGCAGTGCTTTAAAATGTGAAGATAAAGTTACCGACTGCCCATCAATCTTTTGGGGGAACGGGGGTGAGTGTCCTCGGCCGTCCACTCTCACCTGGGACGGCTCAGCGATCCACGGTTGGACGGTAAGGCAGGAGGGCAGCACAATTGAGGGAGAAGGGAGTTCCGCTCGCTGGTGCTTACCGTATCCTGACTTCCTCTCTGGCTTCTGGATACGGCCTTTATTACAAAAACACTCGAGCCGCCCAGCGGTCCTCTAACAGATGAGGTCTGCAGTTATGAATGATAATAACTTTCCGGTCTGGAGTTGTGATTGATAATATTGTCCAGGCGCCCTAATTAAGCATTTTGTCAACAGAATCTTAATTTACATTTGTCCAGAGGGAACTGAGGGAATTTACCTTCCTGGCCCCAGGGGGAGACAGGAATCAACAGGATGGCCAGTTAGGTTTTAGGCTCACACCTTGTATCTTTCTCAATGGTGCTCTGATTCCTTCCTGCTGTTGGAGAGGTCTGCTGGGCAAGCTGCGACACATTTCCAGTTTCTTCCTTCATCAGACCCTGAGTTGGGTCACACTATTTACTTAAATGTGAATTCCCAGAACGGGAACTTCAAACAAAGGTTTTACATTGCAAATAGTAGGGAGTTTTCTACCGCGGGTAGTTCGAAGTCAGCTGTACTTGCCATCAGCATGATAATAAAGAGCTTGTAGAAAAGTGAATCACTCATTAACAATTCGCCAGAGTGATTGATCTTTTTTAAGGCTCTGCTTAAAGCTCTTGGTGGCTTCCCACTGGCTGGGGGATAGAGCACGAACCCCTGCCCCCACCTGCTCGGGGAGGGGGGACCCAGGGGGTGGCTCCTGCTGCCTCCCCAGCCTTTTCCTTAGCTTCTCTGAGCTTCCTCGGCCCAGGGACCCTTCTGTTCCCAGGGCCTGCCTCGGTGTCCTTTCGGTGCTGGAGATACTCTCGGCCTCGCTAACCCCCAGGTCTCAACGTAATTCCGATGCCCTGACCAAGTTCTGTCCTCCCGACTGAGCTTACGGCCCCCCGCAGCCCACACCTCCCTTTCTGAACACTTACTGTTGCTAATATAAACCTGCCTCAAAGGAGTGCTGTCAGCGCAAAGGGCCTGCTGACATGGGGCCAACCACCGAACGTTAGCTTTCTCCCCGCTGGCACTGGCCTCGCTGTCTCCTGCCTGCATCGTAGCCTCAGGAGGGCAGGACACGGCCAGAGTCTGTTCCTTCTGTAACCCAGCCCTCCCACAATGAGGACTGGGCTCAATCTGAATCCTAGGTGCTCAATAAACATTGGTGGGATGAAGGAATAGACCCAAATTTGTTGAATGGGAGACGTGGGGGGGGGTTACTGTTTAGTGGGTACAGGGTTTCAGTTTGGGATGATGAAACACTTCTGGAGATGGATGGGGGGATGGGCGTACAATGAAGTGGATGTACTTAATGCCACCGAAATGCACCTAAAAATGGTTCAATTGTATATTTTATGTTATGTATATTTTACCACTATAAAAACGTGTTGAATGAATGCATCATTAACTATTTTGAGCTTGGTCCGATTCAACTCGGATATTTGAATCCAATAAATATTCATAGAGTGCCTACTGTGGGTAACATAGAAAGGCGCGCTCTCGGACTTACAGAATAGTCTATAAAATACGCTCAAATTTCACACCCGATCACCTTTGCTATGTAAACATGTTTAATCTACACAGACAGGTTTAATTTTGTTTTTAAGATTTTATTTATTTATTTGACAGAGAGAGCGCGTGCGCAGCAGAGGGAGAGGGAGAAGCAGCCTCTCCACTGAGCAGGGAGCCCGACGTGGGACTCGATCCCAGGACTCCAGGATCATGACCGCAGCCAAGGGAGACGCTGAACCAACTGAGCCCCCCAGGCGCCCCAGACAGGTTTATTTATCTTTACATCCCAAGGTGCCAGCACATAATACGCGCCCCACTAATGTTTGCTAAATCAAAAACAAGGCGTTGACAACTGCTAGTGTTTAAGGAGGACTTTCCCCGTTACAAAATGCTCCACAAACAAAAATCTCACACAGGGTCTCTTCCGCTCTTTCTTCTCCTTTCTCGTGCATTCATGTTAACAGTCATCTCTGCCTGACTTTACAATTTCCTCAATTTTCTTATCCTTGTTTGGCCAGCTATTTTTAGCCGTTCATCTCTTGCTCTCATTCCCACTTGTCTAAGCAAATTTTGCTATTTTATGCCTTCCATGCCTTCCACAAAGTCCAAGTTCTGGAAAAGAGTTACACTTGCCTCTGAGGAGAAAGATGAGTAGGGGGGATAAGGCCAGCTTAGCGGATGGGTTGGGCTACACACCCTGGAATCCCCAGACCCTCCCCACCTGTCCCCAAACCCTCTGCGCATCCTTGGGGGGTGAGCAAGACACATCGCACCTCAAAAAGCAACCGCACCCCGTTTGTCCACAGAATGTCATTGGAATGGTGGTCGGTTGCCCATGGTTTCTTTCACTTTCTACTGAATTAACTTCAGTCTTTTTATAATCTAAGGAAGTAGATAAGAAGATACGGTGTAATAAAATATTAGGCAGCACTGTAGAGACGGGAACATCAAAGCATGAGGCTAATCGGGTGATTAGGAATACTCCGTTTGCAAGGCCTGTGTCCAACAGCCTGACCAGCAGGAGCGGTCTTCTGCAGGGCTGGGCTTTCCAAGGCAGACACCACGGAACAAAGCCAAGAGGTGCGGACATCTCGTTTGACTTCCATGGCTCTGATGCCTTGGACACGCGGGTGGTGTTCCCATTCTAGCTCAGACTTCCCGATTGGCCCGACATAGCACAGAGCTCCCCGCACAGCCTCGAGCCAGGCTGCACGAGGTAGAAGCCATCTCCTTACTGACTACCTTCTGTGACCTAGGGCAAGTTTCCTGACCTTTCTATGTCTCAGTTTTCTCATCTGTAAAATGAGCATAATGAGATACTTACTAATACATGGAGTTTCCGTGAGCACGAGATACACTAATATTAACTCGCAAAGCACTTAAAACAATGCCAGGCTTGCATTAAGCATTATATCAATGCTTGATAAGTAAATAAAATCACAGATATAGTTAATGCACATCTTAGCACCCCCTGGTTTACAAAGCAATTTTGTGTAGTCAGGATTACCTCCTTTTAATGGAGGGGGAAATAAGGTTTCCCAAGCGTTTTGCTAAGTGTTTTGAGACAAAGCTGATTAAAAAGAAAAATGAGCATTTAACATCTTTTATTTCTTTTTTTAAAAGATTTTATTTATTCCTTCGACACAGAGAGAGAGAGACAGAGAGAGAGCACAAGCAGGGCGAGGCAGAGGGAGAAGGAGAAGCAGACTCCCCGCCGAGCTGGGAGCCTGACATGGGGCTCGATCCCAGGACCTGGACATCATGACCTGAGTCGAAGGCAGACACTTAATCATCTGAGCCGCCCAGGGGCCCCAGAATATCTTTTATTTTTTATCCTTTCTCCAAGGGAAAGATCAGCTCTCTTTTTTCCTATTTCCACAGCAAAGAGATGGTGGTTAATCACTTAATTTGTATTTGATTGCTATGATAGTAAGTAGAACAGTTATCATTGAAATAAAATGTAGTTTGTATTTGTGTAGATATGATGTGTGGCGTATTGCATGTGTCTCCTCTAAGGATATTTACCTGTTGATCTTTATTATTACTATTGGTCTGTTTATCTTTATTGCTCAGGGACCAATATGAATATTAATTTCATATATATTAGTCTTAACGGTGTAGGTTACACTTACTCTCCAACACCTAGGTTGAAATTCAGGCTATCAGCCTATAGAGGGTAGCTCACTGTGATTTTGGATTGAGAGAAGTTTCTCTTTCTTCCCCCATACACACCCATACCCAGAGTTACATGAGAAGTGTGTGCTCTGTTCTACAACCATTGGCCTTTTCTAATTTTTTTTTTTTAGATTTTATTTATTTGACAGAGAAAGACACAGCGAGAGAGGGAACACAAGCATGGGGAACGGGAGAGGAAGAAGCAGGCTTCCCGCTGAGCAGGGAGCCGGTTGCGGGGCTCAATTCCAGGACTCCGGGATCACGCCCTGAGCCAAAGGCAAACACTTAATGACTGAGCCACCCAGGCGCCCCTGGCCTTTTCTATTTTCAATAGGGTCGTGTACATGGGCAAAGGTTCTCAGGGTAGTAGGATGGACTAGAGAAGCAAGACTGCCGTCCTCCCCAGTCCCTGCAGAGAGGTGTTAAGCATACAGTCTGCATAGCTGGTGGCTGTTATTAATGATACCATATACACTACATATAATACACACTATATTAGGACGTCTGGCGTTAAATCCCAGCTCTACCATTTTCTACGTGTGTGATTTTAGGCAAGACTCCGTCTCTGTCCATTTTCTCATTCACAATGTAGAGAAAATGGCAGTATCTGCAGTACTGGGGAGTGGAAACATAACAGGAGGTAACAAACGTTAAGCATTTAGAACAGGCACGGCTCATGGCAAACATTCGGTAAATGTTAGCTATTAGCTTTATGCTCTGTTTTGCTCAACATTTTCACGAGCTTCTTGTCTAAGTCAATGATTTTCAAACACTTTTGCCCATGACCTTCAGTAAGAAATACATTTTATATCACAATCCAGTACACTCATGCATAAAAAAAACTAAATTGAAATTTTGCAAAACATTGATACTCTTAGGACCTGCATTGTACTCTCTTAATTTCTGTTCCCCCTTAAAGAAAAATACTGGTAGTTCCCTATTAAATAGATTTCACAATCCACTAATGGGTCAGTTTGAAAAAGTCTGCTCTTTGATACCCGTGACAGGCAGAGTAACGTCTCTCCGACACGTTCATGCCCCGATTCCTAGACCCTGCATGTTGTTACCTTAGGCGGCAAAAGGAGCTTTGCAGATGTGATTACGGTTACAGTCTTTGAGAGGAGAGGGTTCAACTTGATTGTCCACATGGACTCTGTCTAATCACATGAGATTTTTAAAAAAGATTTTTATTTATTTATTTAAGAGAGAGAGAGAGAGAGAGTAGAGGGTGGGGCTGAGCAGGGAGCCCAATACGGGCTTGATCCCAGGGCCCTGGCATCATGACCTGAGCCAAAGTCAGATGCTTAACCCACTGAGCCACCCAGGTGCCCCTCATGTGAGATCTTAAGAAAGCAGAGAATCTTTCCTGACTGTGGTCAGAGAGAGATGTGACAATGGAAGGGTCAGAGATGCAAAGCGAGAAAGACTCTGTCTGCCCTTGGGGGCAGTGAACGTGGTGAACGTGGCGGCCATGAGCCACGCAAAGGCTGCTGGCGTCCTTCGGAAGCTGGAAAGGGCAAGGAAACAAATTCCTCCTTAGAGCTTCCAGAAAGGGATGCAGCCTCCAGTGGGACCCATGTCAGGCTTCTGACCTCCAGAACTGTAATAAATGTATGCTACGTAAGACACCCGACGGGTGATAATCCGTTATAGCAGCAGTAGGAAACTGATACACTACATAAGCTGGAAAACTTGACTTCACCCTACAGGACTCTCTCTTCCCAGCCCCACACGTTTCAATGAATCACCGACGCCTTCTGCTTCACCTTGGAGTGTCCCTGGGACAATCCATACGCTGGCCCACGTTCATGGCCATTGTCCTCATTCTGGGCCCCTCGATCTCACTATGGGACGACGAAACCAACTAACTGCTTTCCCTACTTCCTCGCCCCCACCTGCCCCACACCCTCCTCCTTCTGGCTTTCAGAGTCAACTTTCTCAACGACCAATGGGATTACCTTTTGGCACTTTTGATGGCTCCTCATGCCTGCAGGATAAAATCTGATGTCTTTCGAGGATATCTAAAGTGCTTCAGATGACCCGGTTTCAAATCCCTGAGGACATGTTTCCCTACTGCAGTTTTCCCTATTCCGGCTCCTCAGAATATCATATTTATAAAGTCACTTTACCGTCTCGCTTTATTGTACTTAGTGGTTTAATTTTCTTTGTTGTTTTTGGTCTTAAAAAATTGCTTCTTGGGGGGCGCCTGGGTGGCTCAGTCGTTAAGCGTCTGCCTTCGGCTCAGGGCGTGATCCTGGCGTTGTGGGATCGAGCCCCACATCAGGCTCCTCTGCTGGGAGCCTGCTTCTTCCTCTCCCACTCCCCTGCTTGTGTTCCTCTCTCACTGGCTGTCTCTCTGTCAAATAAATAAACAAATTCTTTAAAAAAAAATTGCTTCTTGGGAACCAAAGAAAGCACGGAGAAGAATCCCTGCCTGCCGATCGGCCCACAGATTTTGTATCCCAACCAAGACCTCCGAGCATCTCATTTATATTATACCTCCAATCACAGCATGTTTTATTTTTTAGTTAGGGCATTAGTGGCATAGAGAACTCTCTTTTCATGCTGGGGAAAAGTAAACACATTTGCCAGGCCGTATATTCTTTATTTGCATCTTTTATTTCAACAAGCCTCATTCAAAATGTGTACCAACCTATGCATTGGAAAGGTCCTGCGGGACCTAACATCCGAATGTGGATGATAGAGGAAGGTGTCCTCTTGCCCCCCTTCCACTGCGGGCAGGAGTCCGAGGTACTTTTTCACAGCCCCTACATGAGGAGGAAGGCCATCCCGTAACAGCCAAAGTCCTCCGCCTTGACGCTGCCCCCAAAGCTTCTCTGGCATCTGCTTTGTTCTGTGTATTCCCAGTGGTTTGGCCGACTCGCTCAGATCAAATGCACAATTAAATTTTGCCGCAGCCAGAGGAAATTTTAGATTACAAAGTGCGAACGGTTGTAAAACATTGTACTAGTTTGCTCCAACTGCCGTGACAAAATCGCACAGACTAAGTGACCTAAACAAGAGGGATTTATTTTCTCGAGAGTTCTGGAGGCTGGAAGTCCCGCATCAAGGTGTCCGTGGGATTGGTTTCTCCTGAGGCCTCTCTCCTTGATGTGCAGACGGCCACGTTCTCGCTGTGTCCTCATGTGGTCTTTCTCTGCACACACCTCTTCCTGCAGTCTGTCTGTGTGTGCAAACTTTCTCTTCTTATGAGGACACCGGTCAGACTGGATGGGGCCCACCCTAATGGGCTTATTTTAACTTAATCACCTCTTTAAAGTCCCTATATCCAAATATAGTCACATTCTGAGTTACTGGGGGTTCGGATTTCTTTTTTCTTTTCTTTTCTTTTCTTTTCTTTTCTTTTCTTTTCTTTTCTTTTCTTTTCTTTTCTTTTCGGTTTATTTATTTATTTGACAGAGAGACAGTGCGTGTATAGGTGGGGGAAGGGGGAGAGAGAACCAGACTCCCCGTTGAGCAGGGAGCCCAATGTGGGGCTCGATCCCAGGACCCCGAAATCATGACCCGAGCTGAAGGCAGACACCCAACCGACTGAGCCATGCAGGCGCCCCTGGGGGGTTTGGATTTCAACGTGTATTTGAGGAGTGGGCTAGGACACAAATCTGTCCGAAATAAAGAGTAAGGACATTACCTCCTGATTCTCAGCTTTGCACACACCCGGACTTCTAACAAATTCCTCTTAGGTGTTGCTCAAAGCCCCTTTTAAGGTCCTTCTGTTTGGGGGCGATAGTTCCATTTTCCAGCCTCAAGGCTGGGCTCTACCCCGTAGCCCTAATTTGGTCTCTGGAAGAATCATGTCCTTTTGCAGAATGGGTGGAGGGCCTCATACACCCACCCCATGTTCTCTGGCTATAATTTGCACACGTCACAGCTGTCTCCTCAGCAACTCAGCTCACCCACCCGTGCCATAAGAACCCTGCTCTCTTTCCCTTCTTCCTGATGCTTTCAGTGGGAACTCTTTGGAAGACAAGCCTAAGCCCTTATATTCGCGGTGGAGTTGCTGAGGCACAATGTTCCACTCTTGCTTGCTTGTTTTTCCCTTTACGCCCTGTTTTCGATAAAAGCAGTTTTTGGTATTCCTCTACTCTTTGCTGTACGCAGTCATTTCAGTCCCACTCAGCCCCCAGAGAGCTTGAATCCAGATTCCCAGATACATGGTCTTTCCGATCAGAAATTCATAAAGTTAGAGGCACCGGGGTGGCTCAGTTGGCTAAGCGTCCGACTCTTGATTTCGGCTCAGGTCATGATCTCAGGGCCACGAGGTTGAGCCCCACGTCGGGCTCTGCACCGAGCATGGAGCCTGCTTAGGATTCTCTCTGTCCCTCTGCCCCTCCTCCCATTCCCTGTCTCTCTCGCTCTCTCTCTCAGTAAATAAATACATCTTTAAAAAAAGAAATTCATAAAGATCGTTTTCAATGAGACAAGCAGCACTGACTTCCTTTAAATATTTCAACTGTATCATTTGGGGGCCCTTCCTCTTCTCCCTACTTCAGATCACAGCTTTTTTTTTTTTTAATGTGACCTTATTGCTTCATAGCCCAGGTTCAAACCTGCCCACTCCACTCAGCCAGGCGGGAGTGGCGCCCTGGTCCTTGGCTGTGGTCTGGGAGCAGGGGGTTAGCTCCTTAGCAGCGAGTCAGGAGCCGAGGGACGCGATGTGCCGGCAATGGCAGTGGATTTGGGGACTGACAGCTCATGCCTGGAGCGATCGCAGGTCCAAGGTCAGTGGCCTCTCCTGGGAAATGTGGTGGTTTGTGCAGGTAGGTATTTAGAAAATGGACGAGCATAGCATCACTAATCCACGTGGAGACTTACTTAAGACGCTTCTGTTTCGTTTTGTGTTTTAGTCAGTTAGGCAATTTAGGCAATTGTGTGTGTGTGTGTGTGTGTGAAGTGGGCGTTAAAGAGTCCCAGCCCAAGGCAGTGCCACCCGAGGGACACCAAGAGAAACTCCAGGCCCAGGGTCTACAGTCTAAAAACCAAGTCTGATTCTCAGGCGCCCGATGCATCATGTAGCCTCAGTGTCTTTGCTTTGATCTTGCCGAGCTGAGATCTGATTATTTGCATTCAGAGTTTGCATTAATATTCAGGCTAACGAACAAGCAAGGCTGAAAATGCTGAGGTTGGCTGGCCAGGCCACTTGTTAACTGCTGTAATTGAGGTAGGGTTGTGGTCATTAATATAAATGACAGTGACTCTCCTTGGTCATCTGGTCAGTGGGAAAGAGCATTGAACTAAGAGCGAAGCATCTGGTTCAAATCCCAGCCCCCTCTTGAGTATTATTTTCACCTCTCTGAGACATTTCCCTCATTTGATAAAAAAATGAGACGAATATCCTTATCACTTAATTTGCATTTTTATAAAAATAACACACACACGTTGTTAAATGGTCAAATAATACTACAAGGCTTATCGCAAAAAACAGATTCTTACGAGGATGGCCACAAGGATATCTCTCACCCCACAAATGCTCTTCTTCCGAGACCTTGACACCCCTCCCTGGAAATGGAGGGGTCTGTGTTTCCTCCCCTCCCTAAGCAGGGAGGACCCTCATAACTGCTTTGACTGATGGAGTAGTCTATATTGGTCAGGGTGCTCCAGAGAAACAGAAGAGTGGGGAAGACATATAAAGAGAGACAGACAGAGAGACAGACAGAGACATTGATTTATGATCAGGTATTGGCTCCCCCAATTATGGAGGCTAAGCAGGAGGACATCTGTCCTCCACAAACTGGAGAAGGCCTGTGGGCTGTAGTCGTAGTTCAAAGACCCAGGAGCCTGGAGCTCCGCACGCAGAAGGTAGATGTTTCAGCTCAAGTGGCCGTCAGAGAGTGAATCCAGCCTTCCTCAGGTTTTGGTCTTATTCAGGTCCTCAGAGAAGTAGACGATGCCCACCCACATGGGGAAGGGGATCTACTTTACTCAGTCTGCAGAATCAAATGCTAAGCTCTTCCAGAAACCCCTTAATGGTCACGTGCACAAATACTGTTTAACCAAATAGCTGGACGTTCTGAGATCCAGTCAAATTGACAAAGAAAATTAACTATCACAGATGCTATGTGATATCCTGCTCTCTTGGGACACTTGCCTCTGGGACCCTGAGCTGCCATATGAGAAAAAGCTCAAGTTAGCTTACCTGGAGAGATCCCATAGAAAAGCTGTAAGAGCGGGAGATGGGGAGAGAGGCATGGCTAGGCCCCAGCAGCTCCAGCCCCACTCCATTTCCTGCGTCCAACACCGCCCAGCAGAGCCCTTCCTGAAATCCTGAGCCACGGAGCCACTGAGAACCAACGCATACAGTGGTGTTAAAGCCACCAAGTTCTGGGCAATTCGTTACCCACTGGTAGTAACCATAACACTTCCCAACCCAGCTCATGGTTCAGTGTCATTCGGCCGAGAGCAGCCTCTTTCCTTTCTTTCCTTCTCTTTTTTTGAGAAAGAGAGGGGGTGGGGAGGAGGGACAGAGGGAGAGGGAGAGAGAGAATCTCAGGCAGACTCCAGGCCCAGCATGGAGTCCGATGCAGGGCTCGATCCTACAACCCTGAGATCATGCCCTGAGCTGAAGTCAAGAGTCGGACGCTTAGCCGACTCAGCCACCAGGCACCTCTCTCTTTCCTTTCTTCTAGCAGTTTCTTCTCACTATTCATAACTCCAGAAGAATTAATATGCTTATATGGGTATCCATCTCAGACATATTACAATTTGACTTTCTCTTTGGGAAGATGGAAGGTATTCCATCTTCTGTTATCCCTCCTTCCCATTTCTACTTCCTCAATCACCCAAACATAATTATATCAAAATCTTGGTTAAGCCAATACTTATTTTTTCCCTTATCGTTACTACCGTGTAAGTATTGTTCACCATCGAGCCAACTTAACCTTGACCGCTACATTCCCTTTCTTATTTCTCACTTGCTCACTTGCACGGTTTCTTATACCATTACCGCTTCTTCCTGCCACGCTCCCCAACTAGATTGCAAAGCCCCCAGAGAGATCGTCTATGTGGTTAAATCCATAATGTAGTCTACCCACCCGTTTCCAATGCCCCTGGACTCCATCATCTTGGAGCCTCTGGTCCCCTGTGCCTCGGTGGACTGGTGCGCTCTCCGAGTGCGGCTTCTGTCCAGAGCCTGCCTGTTGCCTCTCTCCTGTGGCAGGCCTCCTTTTTTCCTGACTCCTTCTTGGGTTACTGCCTCATTGTGCTGGAGCACAACCTCAAATGGCCTCCTCGGGGAGGACGTGCAGGAAGGGGAAGCGCTGAGAGCTTGTATGGCCGAAAACGTCTTCATGTTCTTCCGCCACATGATTAATACTTGGGTGAGATAGAGGAGTCTGGGTTGAAGATCTTTTTTGCTCGAAGGTTTGAAGGTATCGCTCTCTGGTCTTTGCAGTATGCAATGCCGTCCTTGAGAATTCCCCTGTCATTCCAATTCCAGAATCATATCTTGAGACTTACTTGTGGTATTGTTCTAGAGAAGCTGCTGGCATTTCCTCTTGATCTCTGGTGTTCCGAAACAGTATGAAGATAGGACTGGGTGTAGATTTTGTTCTCCTTCATTTTTCTGGATAGGCTCTTTGAATCTATAGGCCTGCTCACTTATTCTGAGAAATCTATGGCTTCTTTTCTCCTCTCTCTGTCTTATTTCTTAAATCCCTATTAGTTGGCTATTCGGTTACCTGAATTAATCCTTTCAGTTTTAAAATCTTTTCTTCCAAAAATCAAATCAAATCAAATCTTTTCTCCCTTTATCACCCATCTTTCTACATTACGGGAAATTTCCTCATTCTTTAAAAATTTGCTCTCATTTCGTCTTTTCTCTCTGAGAATTCCACTTAGTTCCTGAAGGTGTTTTTGGCCCCGTTCCTGGCGGTTGCTTTCCGCAGTTTGTTTTCGTACTTGTTTATCTTAGTTCCTGCCTTCGCTCCAGCATCCAGTGATGCTCCACACGGTGATGCGCGGAGAAGCTGAAAGGAAACATGGCCGACGCTTGGTGAAGCTGCGCTTCACGGCACGGTTATTTTTGTGTCTGCTGGAAGAACGTGGTCCAGTTTCATTCGTTTGCATGTGGCTGTCCAGTTCTCCCAACACCATTCGTTGAAGAGACCGTCTTTTTCCCCTTGTATATTCATCCTCCTTTGTCGAAGATTAATTGCCCGTATAATTGTGGGTTTATTTCTGGGTTTTCTGTTGCCTCTCCCTTTTCATGTGAGCCACCACCATGCTTCATCTGATTTCCCTATTCACAAAATGCATTATTAGCTCCCTTCCACTGTTAGTTCTCTTCTGCTCTCCCTGACCCTAGAGCTTTATTTCTCTCACTTCGTGGAGCTTGAGAAGGCCGCAGACAACTCGTGTTGTCTGTGCTGTGTTTGGACAGCCATCTCCCAACACTTTGTAAGACCATTGTTGGTACCAACCGAACAATACAAGCAAAAGTGCCTTGCAAACAAACTCTAAGATGTCAAACAAATGTCATTTATTATCATGTGGTTCCTGAGACACCTTGATAGTTTTCTCCATCTTACTGCTTTTGCCAAAATGAGCACTTGGGCAACGGCAGCCACCCCTCTAGCCATAATCCTTAAAATCCTTAAAATCCTTGTTCGTTGGTTTTTTGTTTTCATTAAGAAGATTTGCTACCTTTATTGGTACATTGTTTTCAGGTCATATAACCCAAAATATACTTTAAAAATAGTTACAAATTCAAAGCGATTAAACCATCATAACTCTAAAGTGACAAAAAAGAAGCTCTTTTTTTATGTTTTTCGTTTTTATTTTTTAAAATATTTTATTTATTTATTCGAGAGAGACAGAGATAGAGAGAGCACGAGCGGAAAGGAGGGGGAGAAGCAGACCCCAGGCCTAGCAGGGAGCCCAACTCAGGGCTTGATCCCAGGACGTTAGGACCACGACCTGAGCCAAAGGCAGGCACTCAACCAACTGAGCCACCCAGGTGCCCCCCCAAAATGAAATTTTTTTTTTAAAGATTTTATTTATTAATTTGACAGAGAGAGACAGCCAGTGAGAGAGGGAACACAAGCAGGAGGAGCGGGAGAGGAAGAAGCAGGCTCCCAGCCCAGGAGCCTGATGCGGGGCTCGATCCCATAACACCAGGATCACGCCCTGAGCCGAAGGCAGATGCTTAACAACTGCGCCACCCAGGCGCCCCCCAAAATGAAATTCTTTTTTTTTTAATGATTTTTTAATTTTTATTTATTTGACAGAGATAGAGACAGCCAGCGAGAGAGCGAACACAAGCAGGGGGAGTGGGAGAGGAAGAAGCAGGCTCCTAGCGGAGGAGCCTGATGTGGGGCTTGATCCCATAACGCCGGGATCACGCCCTGAGCCGAAGGCAGACGCCCAACCGCTGTGCCACCCAGGCGCCCCCAAAATGAAATTCTTAACGAAGTTAAGTGCATGAACTTAGAGTGTAATCAAATAACCGACCAACCTTTTAAATGCCAATTTAAGGTGGCACCCGGGGGGCTCAGTCAGTTAAGGGTCTGCCCTGGGTTCAGGTATGGATCCTGGAATCCTGGGATCAGCCCCAGTGCAGCAGCTCTCAAATGAATACATAAAATCTTAAAACAACGCCAATTTAAACGTTTAAAAAAGAATAACTTTAAGTACGCGGAGTGATCTTTGTACATTAATTGTTTAACATCTTAAGATGAAAATAAAGAAAAGGCCATTTACACGTGCTATTCAAAACAACAATAACAATAGTAGTTTGTACCCTGAAGGAAATGCACCAGGCTGGGAGCTCTGGCCAAAGTCCTGCAGACTCAGCTCAGGGCCTCTGCTCCCCGGGGGCCCACCCAAGGCTGCCAGGTGGGGCTCCTCCCTGGAGCTCCCGGGCCCCTGTGCTCCGCACCTTCTCCCCCTGCTGAAGCTGCTCTTTTCCTGCTTGGTTCAGCCTCCAGGTGCAAACTGCCCATCACTGATCCTCTACCCCCAGTGCCTAGCACAGTGCCTGGCCGACAGCCATTTCTAAGCGTCTGATGGAGGGAAACACCGCCCACGGCCACGTTCAAGTATCACCTAGTCTTTGGGGGAAATACTTCCAAGGGAGGTGACTGGGATATTTCACTGGAAATATTAAGAAAGCAAAGACCCAAAATCTCTTTCGTCCCCTATCAAGACAAAGAGAAAGTTGTGGCTCTGACAGACTGCTTCATCTTTTCACGCGACGGGAGAAGCAGGATAGAGAAACAAAACTCCACACAGCCCAGACACAAGTGTTGAGCACAAAGGGGGAGGCAGCGTGGATCCTGGCAGCTCTCATGTTCCATGAAAAACACCTGCTCTGCTGGCGGCCGGGAAAGAAAGACCCAGAATAGCATAGGCACACCCACTCACAAAAACACAGGAACTCCCCTGTCCTGTAGGCAAGGGGGAGGGGATGTCGGGAGGAGGCCTAGGGAAGCTGACTTGGAACATGTACCCAACACCATGAAAAGGACTTGAATTTCCCCTATCATGGAAGAGAATAAAATTCCACGCCTGTCATTCTCAGAGGCTGCTGGACGTGCCCAGGGCTCACGAGGTAGGGCCGGCAAGCTTGTGGCACAGGGCCAGCAGCCCAGGGAGGAAGGCTCTTGTAGCCACAGAATGGGGCTCTCCCTCTGTTGGGGACGGCCTCCTGTGAGCACGGCATGATGACTTTCAGGGGAATGGGGATGATTGTATTGGAGGCGGTGAGAGCCGGGCCCAGAGAGCAAGCAAGGGGCCCACAGACATGGCAGTAGGGGTGGGGCAAAGCCTGAGCCAGGAAGACCATGGTGTTAACCAACCTGAATGCCCCTCCCCGATCTTCTTCATTAGTGTCCAAAATAGTCCCTTGAGACTGTTCCTTAAGAGAAGGTTCTAGGGTCATAGAAGTTTGGGAAATTCAAAATACAGTAAACCCCCTTAGGGATTCACAATGAACATTAGCATCTGGAAGGCCCCAAGGGGTTCTTCATAAAAAGAAAAATAACAATTAAAAAAACCCAAAAGATGCTTTACTCTATTTAACCCAGCGTTTCCCAGACACTATTCTTCAATAAGGCCAGTCAATGCCCTGCAGAAAGCATTCCATCAACCACACCATGGGGACTGCTGTCCTACCCAGGCCTTGACCCTGGAATCTTGCCTTTTGTAAGGACGCACCTTTCAGAACTTACAGTGAAAGATAGATTTAATTATCATATTAGCTGCGAATTTTAAAAATCTCCTTTTCTCTTGGGGCACCTGGATGGCTCAGTTGGTTAAGCATCTGAGTTTGACTCAGGTCATGATCTCAGGGTCCTGGGATCGAGCCCCATGTCGGGGTCCGTGCTCAACACAGAGGAGTCTGCTTGTCCTTCTCCCTCTGCTCTTCCCCCCACTCTTGCTCTCTCTCTCTCTCTCTCGCTCAGATACATAAATATAATCTCAAAAAAAAATCTTTTATTAAATAACATGTCAGAGTGGAAAATTCACCAAGTTTCTTAAATGTTGTTTTGTTTTTCCAACTAGCTTTTTAAAGATGAACTTTATTTTTTTTAAAGACTTAATTAATTAATTAATTAATTTATCTGAGAGAGAGGGCCAAGTGGTGGGGAGGGGCAGGCAGGAGGGAGAGGAAGGGGGACAGTACTTCCAAGCAGACTCTCCACTGAGCGCTGACACCAATGTGGCCAGGTCCTAGGACCCCAAGATCATGACCTGAGCCAAAATCAAGAGCTGGAGGCTTAATCTGCTGAGCCACCCAGGCACCCCAAAGATGAACTTTATTTTTCAGAGCAAGTCAGCAGCCAGTACAGGGAGTTCCTATATGCGCCCTGCCTCCACTCAGCCACACCCTCCCCCACTGTCAGCAGCCCCCACCAGACGGTACATTTGTTACCACTGAGGAACCTACACTGACACATCGTAATCACCCACAGTCCACAGTGAACATTAGGGTTCACTCTCGCGTTGTACTTTGGGAGCTTGACTAAATGTATCATGACATGTATCCACTGTTAGAGTATCATGCAGAGTATTTTCACTGCCCTAAACATC
This sequence comes from Ursus americanus, assembly GCF_024610735.1. Lineage (NCBI taxonomy): Eukaryota > Metazoa > Chordata > Mammalia > Carnivora > Ursidae > Ursus > Ursus americanus. Next base: position 103,087,680 of record NC_142128.1, on the reverse strand, counting down.
CTCTGTGCCCTGCCTATTCACTCCTCCCTCCCTCCGACCCATGGCCACCACTGATCTCACTACTGTCACTGTGGTTTTGCCTTTTCCAGAATGTTATGTAGTTGGACTCTTATAATACGTTGTTGTTGTTAAACCTTATCATATTTCTATGTAAAAGGATATTTTTAATTGTTAATTTATTTTCATTGAAGTGGAATTGACATACCGTATTAAATTATTTCAGGTGTACAGCATAATGATTCGACATTTATATACATTACGAAACGCTCACCACCGTAGGTCTAATTACTGTCTGTTATCATACAAAGTTATTACAATATTATTGGCTCTATTCTCTGTGCTGTAGTTTATATCCCCTTGACCTATTTATTTTATAACTGGAAGTCTGTACCTCTTAACCCTCTTCTCCTATTTCACCCATCCCCTCACCCCCTCCCTTCTAGCAACGACCAGTGTGTTCTCTGTATTTATGAGTCTGTTTCTGATTTGTTTTGTTGGCTCACTTGTGTTTTGGTTTTTTTTTTTGTTTTTTTTTAGATTCCACAAACAAGTGAAATCATACCGTATTTGTTGTTCTCCATTTGACTTATTTCACTTAGCATAATGCCATCTAGGCCGGTTCAAAGGATACATTTGAAAGGGGAGGGGGAGAAAATGCACGCTTTCCACGGCAGGAAGATCACTGGCTCATACTTACAACAGCGTTCGCAACCTCAGCACAACTGGCGTTTTGGACAAGACGAGGAGGCTGTCCCGTGTATGGTAGGACGCTTAGAGCATCGCTGGCCTCTGCCCTGTAGATGCCAGTAGGACGCCTCTCCTTAAGTTGTGACAATCAAAAACGACTCAGACCATTGCCTAATCTTCCCTGCTGGGGAAAAGAATCACCCTGATTAAAAACCACTGGTCTAAAGAGAAACCCAAACTTCATCAGAAAATCTCAAGAGCATTTCCCATCTGGTCCTTTACCTCTGGCAAGCATTTGGTCACCTGAAATGTTTGGTAGGGAGAGGACAGACTAGGTACGAAGACCCGGGAGTTGCTGAAGAAACATGCCAAGAACATTGGCTTTTCATCTCACAAAACAAACTGGGTTAGCCTTTGGCTGGGACAGGACATTAGTCAGGTCACAAAGTCAAAGGAGAAAAGAAGAGGTTGTGTTCTCCTGAAGTTTGTTAAAGGAGAATATCTGATTATTTTCTCAGGATAAATTTCTAAAAATAGAACTAGTAAGTTAAAGGGTCTGAGCATTTTTCAAGACTACAGACATATTTTGTCCAGTTTTGTTCCGTTAGGTTAAGCTTGCTTTTCATTTTCATTTAACTCAGCGTTCATGTGCATTCTCCTGCTAACTCCATACCCACCCTTTACCTTTTCTGCATCAGCTCCTTCATCTGCCCAATTTCCTGTATTTCTCCCCGCTTCCCAGTTGGCAACCGCATGGCTTGATTTCCACATCTCATCACTCTCCTGATTGATTTGTTCATTGAATAAATATTTATTGAGCCCCTTACCATGTGCCAGAAACTGTGCTTGGAAAAGTGAAGCAAACAGCCATCCAAATAATAACAGAACGTGGTAAGTGTTCTGAAGGACAGCAACAGAACGCTAGCGCGTCATAAGAGGGAGAATGAATCTTCTCTCTTTTGATGGGTTTTTAGGAAAGTCCTTTCTGAGAAGGTGAACCTGAAGGACGAGTAGGAACTAACTGGCTGGGAAGTACACGGAAAGATGCTTGACACCGTCGGTCACAAGGGCAATGCAAATCAAAACCGAGACGGGGTGCCGCGTCACAGCTGCTAAGATGGTGGTCATGAAAATCAACACGGGAATGCATGGATGACAGGGGTTGGCAAGGATTTGGAGAAATCAGAAATCTTACACGCTGCTTGTGGGAATGCAGAATGGTACAGCTGCTGTGGAAAATGGTCTGGCATTCCTGCAAACAGTTGAACTTGGAGTTGTGACATGACCCAGTAATTTGACTCGTAGGTATGGACTAAAGAGAACTGAAAACATACGTTCACACAGAACCAGTACCTGAATGTTCATAGCAGCATTATTCATAATCGTCAGAGAGTAGAAGCAATTCCGGCGTCCATCAACTGATGAATGGATAAATGCAGTGTGGTAAACCCATACAGCGGACTATTACTCAGCCACAAAAAGGAAGGGAGAACTTTGCTTCCCTGCAGTCCAGTCCCCAAATGGCAAATCATGTCATGAAGACTCTTCTAGTGCTTCCACCTCACACGTAGGATGAAACCCAAACTCCTCATCCAAGTTCACCGAGCAGATGACCTGGCTCCCACCTGCCTCTCAGACCTCTTCTTCTCCCCTGCGTTCCCTTGCCCACTAGATCCTAAGGCACGCTTGTCTGTTTGTCCGTGCTTAAAACATTCCAAGTTAATTTGTACCGTAGGGTTTCTTCTGCTTGAAATACTTTCTCTTCTGGTCTTGGCTTGACTGGCTCCATTGAATCATGTGGAGCTCATCTTAAATGTTATTTCCTCAGAGTTCCCTTTCTCGACCACTTAGTGTAAAAGAGCCATGTAGTCCCCTTCTCTCAGGACGTTCGGGTCCAGCTATCTGCAGAGGCTCAGAGCCTACTGATTTTGTTCCTTGTCTGTCTTTCGCCACTAAAATCTAAGCTCGATGAAACGTGGGGATCTCATCACTGAGAACAGTGCCTGAAGGAATGAATACTGAAAGAGCGAATAAAAGCCTTTTCATGGAAAAATAAAAAACAGAAGGAAGCGCTGACAAATACTACAACGTGGGTGAACCTCAACAACACGATGGAAAGTGAAAAAAGCCACATATTGTGATTCCGTTTGTATGAAATGTTCCAAAGAGGCAAATCCGTAGAGACAAAGAGTACGTAGGTCAGTGGTTGCCACGGGCTGGAGGAGGGGGAGTAGGGAATCACTGCTTTTAATGGATCTGAGGCTTTTTTGGGGGGTGGGTGATAAAACTGTTCTGAAATTAGATCATGGTGATGACTGCACAATGTTGTAAATGTGCTGTAGGATGATTCAAATGGTGAGTTCTGTGTGAGGTGAATTATTTTCTTCTCAGGTGACATTCACCTCACATAAAACTCACCATTTTAAAGAATACGGTTCAGTGGCATTTAATACATTCACAAGGAAAGTGAAGGAAGACAACACTCACACGTCCTGTGTGGAAAGGAAGTCCGTCTTCCCACTGCCATTTTATGATGCACTTTTTGTTTTGTTTTATTTTATTTTATTTTATTTTATTTTATTTTATTTTATTTTATTTTATTTTATTTTAAAGATTTATTTATTTATTTGAGAAAGAGGGCGAGCACATGAATGAGGAGAGGGGTGGAAACAGAGGGAGAGAGAGAATCCTAAAGCAGACTCCCGGCTGAGCAAGGAGCCCAATATGGGGCTCGATCTCACGACCCTGAGATCATGACCTGAGCCAAAAGCAAGCATCAGACACAACCAACTGAGCCACCCAGGTGCCCCCTGATGCACTTTTTAGAAAAAACTTCCAAGGAAAGGTATCAGGAAAGATTCCTGCCGGGATCTTCATTTCGCTCACACGCGGTAGAAGTTGTGAAGCTGTAGCAGCAGAAGTTAGGAATTACTTCACCCCACTATGAATTAAATGAACTTTTTGATGCCAAAAGTGCGGGGATCAATCAGAAACAATCAACCAGGAACAACACAGGAAATCCAGAAGGACAAGGGCTGCATTACCACAGCTGAGCCGAGCATGGGGGAACAGGGGAGAGAGGCCAATGCAAGGAACAGGAGTCAACCAAACACCCACATTTGTGGAGACTGATGCTGCCTTGTCCTTCCTCTTTCTTTCCATGAGCAACATTTCCAATGCTACACTTTCCATGGTGGCCACTGAATTAAGTCAGCTACTTGGCCCTCAGAGACCACTCCTCTTGTATGTTCTGATGATTGAGGCTTTGCCCACATCAGGAGGGACGCCATGAAGAATGAGGTTGTCCATCCATCCTTCCATCCGTCCAGGCAGGAAGGTATCATTGAGCAACCACATACAAGGCACGTATCGCTGAATAAATGGAAAACAGAGAAAGGGCTGGGTTGATGGCTGGGCTGAAGAGGCTCAACAGCTGCTTTCGTGTGGAAATTCAGTCCACGGTAAGGAGGAAAGACTTCACAAAGCGCCCACCTGCGTGCAGTTGGACCAGAGGCCTCCACTGTGAATTAGGTGCGATGCCCATTCCCTACGAGTGAAAAAAGAAGGCTGACAAGCTCCTTCTATTTGTCTTCAAATACTTGGAAGGTAACTTGGGGGAATTTTCATACTCCTGGGTGGGTGACCTTTGTCCCACATAATACACAGTTGTGTTTTTCTTAATTTCCAGGGATGGGTTTTTACAACGCAAAATTGGCACAGTACTTTGAGTGACTAACAGGTGTGAAGAAGCTATGGAATCTCCAACTTCTGCCTTTCAGTGCGCGTTGTCGTTGGTATTAACTGCTCCGGTTATACCCTGTGGGTGAGAGAAACACGCGCGGGCTCTGTCTCTTGGCGCTTGCTTTGCTACGGTTGCTCCTGTTTGCTTGCTTTTTACTCTAAGCAAGTCATTTATTCCTCTCCGTTCCCTGATCTCTATCTGTAATACGGGAGTGTTAAATTAGCAAGGGGGTTCCTGGGATTACACGAGTTAATGCATGTAAAGAGCTTGGAGGGCAATGCCTGGTACACAGTGAGCGCTTTATTATTATTATTATTATTATTATTATTATTATTACTAAAATACATACAAGCTGACAGAATTCAAATCCACCAAGAATATTCAGTGCTTTCAGTAACACAGTGTTATTTAAAACTTTACTGTGTGAAGATACACCATTTTTCTTGGTGATTACCAAGGTCTTTGGGGATAAAGAGAAATTTGGATATTACAGTGAGTTAGGGTTTCATGGTGGCCTTTGGAACAGGTGAGGGAACGGAGGTGAGCAAACACAGGTAAAGCGCACAGAATTCTTGCGCCAGTAACTCCCGATGGGAAAGCTGTGCTTTCTTCTGGATTGAGGACAACACGACAGGTGGGAACAGCGGTGGGTTTGTAGGGGATGATAAGAGCAGGTTGCAGTGTGAGGGACCTGGAAACGACAGTGATAGGGACATAAGTATCCACCATCAAAGAAACGGGGCTCAGAGCCGCGTGGGATCAGAACGGATACAAGCAGTGGTGCTTGGGTGGGGCTTTAATATTTCCAGGGGAGATTCTGTTCCTGAATCAAAAATTGAGTGAAATAAAAAGAGAAAAAGTGAAGAGGGCTGGGGTAAGAATTCTAATACTGGAGACAGCACTGGTCAAGCAGAGCGAGCATGGCGATCACAGGAGGAGGACTCAGGGGAGATGGTCTCTTACAAGTCAGCCATTCTGTGCCTCAGTTTCCCAGGCACAGAATGGAAAGTAAATGGAGACCATCTTACTCAATTTTACAAGGTTCAGAAGAGAAAAGGAGTAAATATCAAAGTTCCTTAAAAGAGACATTTGCTAAATGTAATTATCACATTTGGATATTGCCGTGTATTTACTCTTCCAGATTAATTTTGGAATCACCTGGCTGACTCCTAATGAAATTCTTTTGGATTTTTTGTTGAAACTGAGTTAAATGTATACATTAATTTGGGAAGAATTGACAGAATTTTAGTATTACATCTTTCCTTCTGGGGACAGGACACGCCTCTCCATTTACACACGTCTCCCTTCGTGTGCTCCAGGAGAGGCTTTCAGGTTTTTTCGTGAAGGTTCCTTAACATTTCTTATTTTGTTTACAATTAGACATTCCACACTCTTTGGTTGCTATTTTTCATTGGACATTTTCCCATTATATTGTGTAACTGGCTTATAGGAAAGCTATTTTTTAATATGGATTTTATAACCAGTCACTTTACTGAATTTCTCTTATTCCAACAACATTTCTGTTGATTCTCTTGGAGTTTCTTTTTTTTTAAGATTTTATTTATTTATTTGACAGAGAGACAGCCAGCGAGAGAGGGAACACAAGCAGGGGGAGTGGGAGAGGAAGAAGCAGGCTCCCAGCAGAGCAGGGAGCCCAATGTGGGGCTCGATCCCAGGACCCTGGGATCATGCCCTGAGCTGAAGGCAGATGCTTAACGACTGAGCCACCCAGGCGCCCCTCTCTTGGAGCTTCTAACTACACCGACATAGGAACAGAAAGAGAGAGAGAGAGAGAGAGGATAATTTAATCTTCTCTTTTCCAATAATTAAACTCATTTTTTCATTGTCTCTTAGTTAGAACTACCAGAACAGGTGCTTTTGTGGGTGACGCAGTTGGTTGGGCGTCTGACTCTTGGTTTCGGCTCACGTTATGCTCTCAGGGTTGTGGGATCGAGCCCTGCATGGGGCTCCCCACTCAGTGTGGAGTCTGCTTGAGATTCTCTCTCTCCCCCTCCCTCTGCCCCTGCCGTTTGTGCTCTCTCTCTCTCTAAAAGATATACGTAAATCTCAAAAAAAAAAAACAAAAAAAAAAAAAACCCAAACCCAAAAATACGTACCGGAACAACATTGAATAATGTGGTGAGAGGGTACACACTGTCCACAGATGTTTTAGATTTTTAAATGGATGTCTAAAGTGTCTACCACTAGGTGTGATGTCTGTTGTTGATTTCAGACAGAAAAATAGTATCACAGGAAAGAAGTTTCCTTATATCTTTTTCTTTACTAGTGGTTTTCCAACATGTTAATTATTCAAGCTCCTGCTTACAAAAGTACTTTCCGTAAGGCCCCGCATATCTCATCTTGGTCAAAAGCCTTTAAATCCATCCCAACTTAATACATGTTATTGGATTTATTACTTAGTAGTGATAATTTGCATAATCATTAAGACCTGAATACTGCAGCCCCTTTTACATCGATATGGTGAAAATCCAGTTAAATTCAGGAAAATAGGTATCCCATGTTAGTGCCACACGTAAGGCATTTGTTAGATGCTTCCAAGCAGAGTTTCTCCAGAGGGGTCCACAATTCGCTTGACCTGCCTGTTAGAAGCACAGACCGATGAGCTGTACCCCAGAGCCACCGACGGAGATGTGGGGACGGAAGCTGGCAGGCTGCGTTTTCAGTCAGCTCCCCAAGGGACACTTGGGGATACAAGAGCGAGCAAGACATTCAGAACTTGAAAAAAAGGGAAGATGGTATATTTACACGTATCCTCACAGAGTGGCGTTAGCTCACCTGTCATGCGGCAGTGACTCAACCATTCGTGAAACCTCCCGCCATCTGGGCTGAATGCTGACCGCTTCTTGAAATTTCCTTTAAATCGCTGTTGTTTCCAACAGCGCCTCGGGTGCAGGGCCTCGGGTAGGGGAAGGGAGCTGAGGCCGAGCTGCTGGAACGCTCTTTACAACTTCAAGCCCCGGCAGCTCCCTGTTTAACTGCTCCCATCGTAGGGCTCCAGGCGGGATTCTAAGAATAAAAGTTTGAAAATGACTGTTCCACGCCCTTGAGCAACATCTTGATTTGACTATAGAGTCTGATCATTTTATGTTGCTGTGCAGGATTACAACAAAAAGGCTTGATTTCAGCAAGTTCGACACAGTCCCTTTACGTGTTCCTTCCTGTATGGATTTGCCTCAAAACATGAAATCTCTTCGGTATCAGGGACCCTGATTTCGCATCTAGTGTCTAAACTGCTTCTGTGAATCTGAGGACATTCTGTAGCTGTCTAATACTGTTATTACTCAGAAATTCTCTAACATTTGTATTTTATACGTTTTGAAAAGGGAGGGAAAAAACCTCACTGAGAGAAATAAGGGATAATTAATGTAGGCTCTGGGTCCAGGACCAGGACAGGAGCCGAAGTTCCTGGCTAGAGTCCTCTGATCACCTTCTGTTTGCTTAGGTGAATGTCCTCGTTCCCCTCTGGGTCTCAATTCCTTCTTTGATAAACTGAAGATGTTGGAGCATGAGATTTACAAGATTCCTTCCAGCTCTAAAAGGTGATGACTTATTTGCATGTCAAAGAATTCAACACGGCCTGTGTATTGCAGTACTTCAGGCTCCCTGTCATAAGAAAAATTGTCTGGTTAATTGTCAAGCATAGGATAATGTCCTGCACTGGTCTATATTAAGACTAATTTATTACAAAAGTAATTAATTCAGTACGGTAAGTATTTACATATGTGTAATTAAAAGCAGATTATTTTAAGGGACTCTAAGCTAATCATTATTCTTATTTTTTTAGACTTACACATGATAATTAACGTCCTATGCTCCGTTAAGATCACCAGTTCATTGTGGGCAAGGATGTCACATTCAATCAAGCCCAGAATCTCATTTCTCCACTTTAGGTTTTAGTTCTCTATTTATTTTTCAGAACAAGTTTTTTTTTTTTTTTTTTCAGGTAGGACCTTCCTCTCCTCCCACAGCCTTGGCAGAGCTGAAATTTGAAAGGCGTTCTTTTTAGTTGTGCTCCATAATTTCTCACCAGTGCCCACAGCTCATAACAAAACTGAATTAAGTTGAGACATGAACCTTTCATCCATTTAGCAAACACCCTCGGAGCACATCCTGTAGGCCTAGCAGTGGACTAGGACATCGGAAGCAAAGAAGGAGAGGGGATGGCCGTGACCTTGAGCAGCTGCCAGCCTTCCTGGTGTCCTGGAGGAAGGGGAAACCATACCCAGCATACTGATGTCATGACAAGGATGATCCGTGACCGATGATCATTTCTACCTTTTAAACAGAACTCCTTAGCAACAGCTGCTTGTGAAATATACGTTTGACATTTTAACACTATGGTACTGGTTGGACGCAGAGCCCCAGGAAGATCTCCTTGCGGTTGTCAAAACAAATTCAACGACAAGAGAATGAGTGGGTTCAAGTAATTAATAATATTTTGGTGCAAGTGCCACTAACAAAGTGGTAAAAGGCAAGAGCTGCAAATGACAGCTCTTACACATAATGATCATGTTTTCCCTCCCCTCCCCCTAACCCTATTATACTATTTTATAAAAGAGAGATAAGGGGTAAGGCATCTCAGCAGGAAAAAAATATGCAGATATAACATATGGCAGAGTTTATCTTACCTTTCCTTCCATCCCAGTGTGTTCTTTGCCTGGAGAGCGTAACATACACACTATTCCCATGAGGCTGGGTCCCACGGGGTTGGGTAAAATAACTTCCCTTGAACGACTCTTCACAGCTGACTTTCACTCTGCCTTCGGAGACGCCATGTGCTGTGTGAGTCCCTCCTTATTTCATAGATGACTCTCTCTGCTTTGCTGTCTTTCTCCTTGTGTTAAAGGGACCACTTGCTAGTGTCCCACAGGGCTGTGCTTATTTTCACCTCCCAGCTCCCTCACTTTCGTGAATGAAAGTCAGACACTGCTGTAAGGTTTTTGGTTCCTGCTTTGTTGGAAAAGCTTTTGGTGGCAACATCTGTGATCACTGGTGTATTAAATGTCAGGCCCCCAGTAATTACTCTGCCCTGAGCTGATGGTAAACCAGGGGACGAATCCTTTACTTTTCATCCCAAGCAAGAGAACTGCCCTTAGGATTCAACTCATCCAAGTCAAACATGCTCAGACTCAGCCCCCAATGTGTATCCCACTCTACACCCCTGCCCCAAAAAAAAGAAGAAAGAAAAAAAAATATGAATTCACAGAACCTAGGCTAAATGTCACCATTAAGAGGAAATTACATTCACCGTATTTCCATGAGAATGGCAAAGATAGCCAAAATAAATTCCAGGATACGTCTTGGATCTTAGTGATTTGCCGGGTTGTGGCAGAATTTAGGAGAGCGGGGAAAGATGTGATTTCTACTCTTTGGGATCAAATACATTTTTTTTCAAAATTATTTGTAAAATATTATTTGGCTCTTTACTGTGTGCATTTGAAAATGAAAGTAAGTCGAAGAATCAGTGGACTTTGAAATCTTCGTATACTTTAAAAACTTTTATAGTCTCCCTGGTGTAAGAACCTAGGGATCATTTCTGTATCGTCATTCAATTCCTTGTAATTCGTGTGTTTTCATGTGATCTTTGACATAAAAAAGATAAGTATCAGTGTTCTTAAGTGGAAAGTGGAGTAGCAAACAACTCCAATTAAAAGTGCAGAATGTTAGGAACTGACGGCCAGCTGGTAACGCTTGAGAATTGTGGTTTTCAAAACACATGTAATTAAGTTATCTGTGTTTGTTTTGGTTTTGGTTTTGGTGTTTATCAAGTTACCTGTTAAAATGATATTCGAATCTGCATGCCCGTGCTCAGGAACACGGATTTGGACCCTGGAGAGTGGGAGGAAGTCTACGATGCCCAAGTTTTGGGATCTAGGCTTATCAATATGAAGAGGATTGAAGAAATAACCAGCAAGCACGCGCGCCTGGCCCGCCCCCGGGAAGCGCGCAGCAGCAGGCGCACGCGTTCGAGCCCACCCGCCAAGCGGTCCGCCCCACGCCGCTCCAGCAGCTCCCGCGCACACCTGTGCACACCTGCGCCCGCACCTGCACGTGCCCACGCCCCACCCACGCAACCGCGTCCACCGGCGCCCACCAGCGCCCCACCCACACACACCTGCATCCGATACCCACGCACACCTGCGTGCACACCGGCCCACCGCACACACCCGCCTGCAACCGAAGAAGCCCCTGCCTCCGGGTCTGCAGCCGACGGGGACTCCTGACCGATGATTCTGCGTGGGAAGCCCGCTCGCCTGGGTAACACCATTTTCTTGAACGCAGCGACAGTGTATTTTGAAGGCGTGGCCTGTGTGACTGGAAGTGCATCTCACAGATTCGGGCAGGGGCGGGTACTCCGTGCCCTGCCCGAAGGCTGAAGCCCGGTCTGCCCTGCCATTTTCACCTGTCCCGCGCAGAGCTGTTCGAAGTCACTGTGTTATCATTTAGGGACGTGCATTCACCACCGGTTTACCGTAGCCACCGTTAGGAGGTTTCGTGTATACCGAATGATTTGGGGCGGCCTTTCCTTTAGCACTGAGTCCTTTTGGAGGAAAAACATAACTATGAAGAGTACAAACTACCTTCCTACTGGTAGTTCCGTATAAAGGCTTGATCGGATTCAGTTTCGATTTTTTTGGCATAAATTCTTCACAGGCTGCTCGTTTCCCACTGTGTCACATCAAGGACACAGAAGACTTGGTGGCTTCTCTTTTCGTGATAACAGCATCCGTTGGCAGATACTGCCAGCCTGGCGGGTTCATTAGGAAGCCCCCCCAGCTCTTCATCTATGGTTGTGGCAGCCCAGGGTCATCATTTCTTAAACCCTTTATTCCTTAGTGGTTGCAAAATGGCAGTGTTTTAATTGTATCCTTCCTCCTCCACGTATTAGCAGGATCTCTTCTCATCGATTATTGGGTGACCCTGAGAGGCAATTCATACAGGAAAGGTAGAAGAAACGCTTGGTTCTTTATTTTTATTTACTCAGAAACAGTTGCTTCCTTAATGTCCTTCAAAGGTCAGCGGTGAATCTATTTTTGGAGCATTACTAGGAACCTGTGGATATTATCATACTTGATGCATCTCAACATACTGCAGTTCTTTATATACGTATTTGATTCTTAAAATATCCCGCCTTTGGCCAGTGCTCCCGCATCCTCTGACACAACCCCAGAAGCCTTTTCTTTTTTTCTTTTCTTTTCTTTTTTAATATTTTATTTATTTATTTGTCAGAGAGAGAGAGTGAGTGAGCACACAAGCAGGAGGAAGGGCAGAGGGAGAAGCAGATTCTGGGCTGAGCAAGGAGCCCAGTGGGGATGGGGGACACTCGATCCCAGGGCGTCGCCAGGATCATGACCTGAGCTGACGGCAGACGCTTAACCGACCTTGAGCTCCCCAGGCGCCCCACCCCAGAAACCTTTGACAGCTTCCTTTCTTCTCGTACAACAAGATGCTCCAGGGGTCAAGGGAGCATATTAAATGACATCATGGAGAAGCAACCAGCAACGCTTAGAAGGTGAGACCCTTTGCCGGACAAATTACTCTGTTTCTTCAATAATCGGTTTATTTCAGGGGAAAAGAAGGAGGTAGGAAACCTATCGATTCGAAGAGACTGGAAAAGTAGCAGATAAATGCAATGTCTGGACCTTGTTTGGATCCTGACTTTAAAAATAAAAAGCTGTAAAAAATAATGTGTGAGAAAATCAAAGCGATTTTTATGCTGGTTGGCTTTCGGATAGTATCAAGGAACCGTGGCTAACAATTCTGGAGGAGGTAATACGACCCGGTACGGTTATGTTAGAACTCTGTGTATCAGAGACATGGTACTAAAGTACCTCTGGATGAAATTATATGACACCTGAAATGTGTTTCCAAATGATCTCATTGAGCTGGCGAGAGACAGTAGGTGTGATTCAGATGGGGTGAGACTGGTCTCGTGCTGGTCATTATTGAGATCGGGTGACGGGCGCCTGGAAAGTTCCCTGCGTACGTCTCTCCGGTTTTGTATGTGTTTGAAAATGGCATAACAAATGCTTGGAAATGTATTTTACAATAGAGAGCACCCTAGGAGGAAGGCGGCGAAGACGAACTGACGTTGGTAGAGCTACCCCGGCTCGGTAAGTGGGGTCTTGCCTCATTCGGAGATGCGCTCGCCGCCTGCCGGAGGCTAGTAGCCAAGTGAGGGGGGGCCCGGTGGGCTCGGCAGGGGGAGTGAGCCGACCCTGGTGGTAGTACCGTGTCGTTTGTATCGGATTATGCCTGAGGCACGCCGCGGGCCTGTGTTTACCTCGAGCGATCCTCGCAACAACTTGACGAGAGCCGGACTGGAGGGGAGGCGACTGTGGCCCCTCTCACGCTGTTGGCCCCGGGGCCCCACTGCCAGCTGTCCGGTGCCGGGTCCTCCCTCCTCGGGTTGGTAGACCTCTGCTGGACACGCGCAAGAGGCAGTCTCTCTCGGACGGGCGGGGGTATGGCGAGGAGCAAGACGGGTTTTGTTTGGTTTGTTTTTTTACCCTCTGGAAGCTTACCGTCTCCTGATGCCTGACGCTCCTGGGGGCAGGGGCTACTTAGGAGATAATGGGGTCAAACTTAGAAATTCATGGCACCTTGGGGACACTGCCTTGTTCGACGCTGAGTTGGAAAGAGCATGGAAGCAGCAACCCCAAGAGGGGCCCTCCCAAACCCTAGAGTCTCTGAGGTGAGCCTCGGAAGGGAGTTGTCTGTGGATCCTGTGGCTTCACATGATGACCCCCACAGTGGGGCCAGTTGGTTCCTGTCCCCCCGGACGCCATTGCTCATTCCTGTGCTAGAACGTTCTCTCTCTCCTGCTGGGTTCTGCTCCCTCTTCACCTCATCTCTATCTCAGCTCTCAGTGAGCTCCCCTTCTCTGAAATCTCTTGGGGTCGCACTCATCAGTTGAGGACTTAATTCTATACCAACCTCGATTGCTACTTACTAGTTGACTGCATATCACACCTCTTCGTTTAAATTGTAAATATTTGGAGGACAGAGACTAGGTCCTGTACTTCACTGATATCCCCCCAGCAAGCCCCTAACCATGGAGTGGGTGCTCACTAAATATTAAATGGACAAATTCTGTTTACAACGGTACAGTGTATGTTAGATGGCAATATGTGGGGTGATTAAGAGCACAAACTCTCTCTCTTCTTAGCCGCGTGCCTCGAAGCAAATTTACGTTCTTTATGCCTTAGTTTTTTACTCTCTAAGATAGAGATGACAGTGTCTTCTTTGTGCTTGTAAGTGCTTAGTACAGTGCCTGGCACACAACAAATATTCGAGATATGTCAGACCTAGTATATGTATTATAAGTAAGGTTTTATTACTTAACTAGAGCATTTCTTCCTATGTGTGAATTCAAATTAAATCAGAAAGTTACTTAGTATGCATGGTTTAGTTGGCCGGGGAGGTTGGGGGGATGTAGTGGAACCAGAAGGGGCACTAAACCTGGACCAGAATTCACGTCTCTCCTTTGACACTGGGTGTGAGACCTTAATATTTATAAGGCTCAGTTTGTTCCTTCGAAAATTGGAAATAGCAAAAGGAATCCCATCAGGCTGTTGTATGGTTCAAAAAACAACTATAAAGCACCTAGCCCAGAACTTAACACAAAATGGAGCTTAGATAAACCATTCTGTTAATGTCATCAAGCCTAGAGTGTCCCCTCTCTACAGAGTCTGTCTGCTTAGTAGATGAGACATTTGTGGTTGTTCATGGACCCCTCTATTCTAGAAAGCTCTAGTCCTCTAGACTAACTATAACACCTCTGTGCCCCTGCGTTCTTGGCATTTAACTTTACCACTTCCTGTTACATACTCCCAGGACACTTGACACACGTAGGCACTTAACGAATTTGCATTGAATGACTTGAAAATTTCCTTTTTACAGATGCATGTAGACCATTCCCCCTCAGCTTCTCAGACCCTCATTCTGCTGATGACTAAACTCATCCATTATGTTTTTGTGCTTCTTAATGTTGTTCTCAGGGGATCATCTTCATACCTGTTCTCCTTTGTTCCAACAACTGGTAAGATTTTAGATCAGAGAGGAGAGAGAGCATCCCAGGCTGGCTGAATGATGTTTTTGAAGGGGTTGAGAAAGACAGAGTGAGCAGTACCTGCCTGGAATGAAGAATACAAAATAGAAAGAAATTTAGAGAGAGGTCGGATAGGGAGGGTGGAGACAGATCCTGGAGCGACTTCATGGTCAGGCTGAAGAATGTGACTTGGCACATTAGGCTGTTGGAAAAGCCAGGGGATGGTTTACAAAAGTTAGATTTTATTTTTCAAATTTTAAAAAAAAACTTTAATTTTCAATTTTTAAATTTTTAAATACAATTTTTCTACATTAGTTTAAAGAGTCAAAAGTGCTATTAGACTTATAATGAAAACAGCATTCTCCTGCCCCACCTCTCCCACCCCTCTGCTCCCTCTCCCCGGAGGTAACCACATCTGAGTCCTATACCTGACTCTTTTGGTTATTTGAATTTGTTTTCTTGTATAAGGGATGATTCCCAACTCTTGCTCCATCACCTTCTCTTCATCTTCCCAATATATTCATGTCATAATTAACGCTAAATCAGTATTTACCATTTACATCACTCTGACTGTATAGATATTTTTTGTTTTTCTTAGTGTTAGTTATTGCCTCACTGTTTCATTTGCTTAGTTTTCTGTGTACTTACCACTAATTCAACCCCAAATGCTCCAATAAAGATATAAACTGACCAAATACACTTAATCTATTGGGCTTTTTTCAACCCACCACGTGGAACTAAGATCACAGAAGCTCATATTTTTTTAAAGATTTTATTTATTTGACAGAGACAGAGAGAGAGCACAAGTAAGGGGAGGGGAAGAGGGAGAAGCAGGGAGCCCGATGCGGGGCTCCATCCCAGGACCCTGGGATCATGACCTGAGCCGAAGGCAGAGCTTAACTGACTGGGCCACACAGGCGTCCCCAGAAGTTCGTATTTTGTCATTTTTCTCATAGTATTCTGCAAAGGTTATCTTCTTCCAACACTGAAAAAAAAAATAAGCAAAAAGGTGAAATGATTTGATGAACCAGTCATGGGGTATTGATTCGGGCAAACACTTTGCCCCCTAATTAAGCTGGTGAACAAGCTCGGACAGTGAGAGCAGGAGCATCTAGAAAGACAGCAGGATGTTGTCTGCTGCTGGGGCAGTTCCTTACATAGGGCGAACGGTAAATTACGCTCCCCAAACACAGTGGATTCATTTCGACAGTGTACCCGTTCTTACCATCTCCTGCGTCCCCGCACAGAGGCCACTATTTGGCTCCGAATGGGCAATGGATACACAGCCCTTGGCGGTGTCTCTGACAAAGTAACTAGTAAATAGCACTTCTGTATTTGTGTAACACGCATCACCTACTCAGAAAACTTTGTTTTCATTCCAGCTTTCTAATGACCTGTGTTATGGAAAGACTTTGTACGCAATTGCTAATTTTTCCAAATGCTTACAGATTCATTATTTTCATTTGACCCTCAAAGGGTCCAAACAATTAGACTGATTTTGAAGCCAGCTGGAGTACTTACTAAGCTGTGTGTAAGTCACCTAATTTCTCATTTTTTCTCAAAGAAATTGGGGGCCACCTCATGGGATAGTTGTAAGAATTAAATGAGATGATCTATATCGACTGTTGCCCTCGCAGGAAAGCATTATGACCTATTTGATGATGAGACAAACCAGCACGAAGTCGAGCCACTTGTATCGCTTGCATGGAGCGTTAGCGGAGGCAGCGCTTGGCCTGATGATCAGCCCTGACTGAATTACCGTGCAGGTGTCAGGGAAGAACTGATTTCCCCTCTTGGGCACTGCTGTGTCCCAGTGCCTCAAATAGTATCTGGTAAATAACAGGCTCTCGTATATGTGATGAATACATTAATGTGAATACCAAGTTTTAGGCCTGGAAATGGTCTCAGAGATCATTTATTTAAATGAACTGATTTTTGGGATGCCGGAGGGGCTCAGTCCACTAAGTGTCTGACTCCTGCTTTCAGCTCAGGTCATCATCTCAGCCCCGGGTTGGATCCCACAGAAGATTCTCTTTCTTCCTCTGCACCCCCCCCCTTTTAAAAATAAATAAACTGAATTTTCAAGTAGGGAAACTGAGGCCCAAATATTTTAAGTGAGTCATGGGCATGTTTTGTGTTTTTGTTTCTTTGCGTCTGCACAACGCTTTTAAGAAAAATTGAAGTAGTTGACAAATTCAGTCTGGCCATGGATGAATAGAAAACCCAAAGTAGGGGCTGAAATAGAATAAAGGTTTCTCTTTCATGAGAAAGAAAAACTAAAGACAGGAAATTCAAGGTTGTAACTCCTGAAACTAGGCAACTGTCTTTCTGCTCCCCTCTTCTTAACGCAGGGCTTCCACCTTCATTATAGTGTTAAGATACAAAGTGGCTGCTGGGACTCCGGCCATTTGGAAGGGAGAGCCAGAGGAAATGGAGGAGGCCCATAAAGGCTGGACTGAGGAGAAAGGAGGGAGTTGATTTCCCCAGATGTGAGGAGTGATGTTGAGTTCGGCATTCCGGTCTGATAAAATTCATGTTTTGCAAACTGGTAATAGTGTGGAGGATGGGTCAAACAGGAGGAGTGCAGAAAGAACAGGTAGGAAACTACAGCAGAGATGCAGGCACGATGTGATGAGGGTACAGAGCAGCAATGCCCGTAGAAATGTAATGTAAGTGCCACATGTCATTTTTAATTTCCTAGTAGCCACAGTAGAAAGGGAAAAATAAACAGGTGAAATTGACTTTCATAGTGGATTTCACTTTTCCTTTTTTTAAACATTTTTAAATTTTTATTTTTTTAATTAAAAAAAAGATTTTATTTTTTTAAAGTAATCTCTATATCCAACGTGGGGCTTGAACTTACAACCCTGAGACCAAGAGTTGCATGTCCTCTGACTGAGCCAGCTAGGCGCTCCTGGATTTCACTTATCTGGTATGTCTGAAATATTATTATCTGAACATGTAACTAATGTAAAAATTATCAATAAGATAGTTCACGTTCTTTTTCTCTAAGTCTTTGAACCCCAGGGTATATTTCGCCCTGATAGCACATCTTAATTCGGATGTCAAATTTTCATCAGAAACACTCGGCGCACAAAATGAGAGTGCACAAAACTTGCAGGTGACAAAGCACATCCACATACCCCGATTATCCCAGCTATAGTTCATACTTCTTCTGACAACCGAATTGAGTGTTTTTAAATGTATATTAATTAAAGTTAAAAATTTGGTTCCTTGATCACATTCACCTTGTGCCAGGCCTCAATGGCCACCTGCAGCCAACGGCTCCATGTTGGAGAGAGGGGAAGGACCCAGTCTGAGACACCCGGCTCAGAAAAGGTCCTCTTCGACAGCAACACTTCTGAACAGACCCATAATATCATCGCCTTGCTAGGCATTAAGCGAAGCATCACTATTTTGCACACTCCCTAGATTTGCTGGCTTCTTTTACATCTCCTGTCCCTTCACCTAGAATGCTCCTCCCTTTCTTTTTTCATCCGGAAAACGTCTACGTATCTATTAAGTCTCCATTCAGAGATCATCTCTGTGAAATCTACTCTGAGTCCCTCTGGCCCTGTTAGTTGTCCCATCCTATTTCATGCTTTCATAGATCTGTGACATTCTTGCGATAGGGAACCATCTCTTAATTGTCTCTGAATCCCTACTACATAGCAAGGGCCTTCTAGATTCTCAATGAAGATTCCTGAATGGGGGCGCCTGGGTGGCTCAGTTGGTTAAGCGTCCCACTATTGGTTTCAGCTCAGGTCATGAGCTCATGGGTCATGCGATTGAGCCTCAAGCAGGCTTCCTGCTTAGCATGGAGTCTGCTTGAGATTCTCTCCCTCTGCTCCTCACCTACCACTTTCTCTCTAAAATAAATAAATCTTGGGGCACCTGGGTGGCTCAGTCGTTAAGCATCTGCCTTCAGCTCAGGGTGTGATCCCGGCGTTCTGGGATCGAGCCCCACGTCAGGCTCCTCCACTGGGAGCCTGCTTCTTCCTCTCCCACTCCCCTGCTGTGTTCCCTCTCTCCCTGGCTGTCTCTGTCTCTGTCAAATAAATAAACAAAATCTTAAAATAAAATAAAATAAATAAATCTTGGGGGAAAAAAGGTGGGGTGCCTGCGTGGCTCAGTTGAGCGTCTCCCTTCAGCTCAGGTCATGATCCCAGTGTTCTGGGCTCGAGCCCTGCGTTGGGCTCCTTGCTCAGCTCCCTGTTCTGTGTCTCCCTCCCTCTCTGCCCACTCTGCCCTTTCCCTTGCTCATGCTGTCTTTCTCATAAATAAATAAATAAATAAATAAATAAATAGATTTTACTTATTTGAGAGACAGTGAGTAAGAGAGAGAGAGAGCGCACAAGCTGGGGGAGGGGCAGAGGGAGACAGAGAAGCAGACTCCCTGTTGATCAGGGAGCCCAATGTGGGGCCCAATCCTGGGATCCCAGGATCATGATCTGAGCCAAAGGCAAACACTTAACCGACTGAGCCACCCAGGTGCCCCTAAATAAATAAAATCTTAAATTAAAAAAAAAAGATTACTGAATGAAAAAGACCTTCCCTGCAGCTTGCTTCTATTGGCACTTTGGTCTGCTACATTTTTAAAAGGTCATCTCTACGTCGAATGTGGGGCTGGAACTCATGACCCTGAGGCAAGAGTTGGATGTGCCACCGACTGAGCCCCGCAGGCGCCCCTTTGCTCTGATACATTTTGAAAGAACATGCTCAGCCTTCTTAATTCAATTTTTGCTTTGCCTATTTGAATATCTCTGGACATGTCCCTTCCACGTTGCATCAAGGATGACTTCTGACTTTGTGCATCCAGACGTAAAATCTGCATGGTGCAGGTTGGTATAAAACTTTTATTTTTTAAGGCTTAACATCAGAGCACGCCGCTGCACTAAATAATACATTGAACTTCACACGTGTGTCTCTGTGACCCTTGCCTTTAATGTAGACAGACTGCAGCACAGAGCGGTTCTGGACGACAACCACAGGGACTTCCCCAAATGTACAAGGGATTCATTCCAGTGGAACCCACTGGAGCAAGGCTCCCAAGAGGAATAGATTCCATTAGATATTACTAACTCGGGCACAGTCAGCTTCACAGTGATGGAGCGACCGACCTTCCTTGCAGCCAAATCCACGTTGCCATGCTTTAGACGACAAGAGACAGAGTGAGCCCTAGGTGATCTCAACTGGTAGGGGGCAATTTGGCCACATCTGTTACAATTTTAAGTGCACATTCCCTTTGACCCTCCAAATTCAACTTTCAGGAATTTATTGTGTAGGAATATTTGTATAAATACATTATCATGTGTGGAAAAGGGTGACCTTTGTATTGTTCACTGTTATTTTGAAAATTTGAAACAGCCCCCACATCCATTGATATTAGATGGTTAAATAAAATATGGTATATCCATACAATGGAATACTACGCAACTGTTGCAAAGAATAAAATCTCTCTCTATATATAAATATATAGCTTTGTCTCTCTATACATATTTTTTAAACATTTATTCATTTATTTTAGA
Organism: Ursus americanus; assembly: GCF_024610735.1. Taxonomy (NCBI): domain Eukaryota; kingdom Metazoa; phylum Chordata; class Mammalia; order Carnivora; family Ursidae; genus Ursus; species Ursus americanus. The sequence continues at coordinate 103,067,651 of NC_142128.1, read as the reverse complement.
GAGAGATGGGGGAGGGGCAGAGGGAGAGGGAACGAATCCTCAAAGAGACTCCCTGCTGAGCACGGAGCCTGGTGTGGGGCTCAATCCCAGGACTCTGAGATCATGACCTGAGCCAAAATCAAGAGTCAGATGCTCAACCTATTGAGCCACACCCCTCTCTATATATATTTCAAAAAAAAATTTTAAAGCAAACTCCACATGATACATGGGGATCGAACTCATGACCCCAAAATCAAGAGTTGCATGCTCTACTGACTGAGATAGCCAGTAGCCAGGTGCCCCCTCTCTCCTTTTTTTTTTTTTTAAGATTTTATTTATTGATTGATAGGGAGAGAGAGATACCAAGAGAGAGCACAAGCAGGGGGAGCAGCAGGCAGAGGGAGAGGGAGAAGCAGGCTCCCCAAGTCAAGCAAGGAGCCCGATGCGGGGCTCGATCCTAGGACTCTGGGATCATGACCTAAGCCGAAGGCAGACACTTAACCAACCACCCGGGTGCCCCTCTCTCTACTTTTTAACATGGAGAAATATCCATGATTTATTGCTGAATAAGGAAAACAAGTTAGAGAATATACTATATTAAAATAAATATGCAAGAATATTACACTGACAATTTTAACTCTGGTTCTCTTTAGGGTATTAAAATAGAGGAAAACATGGATTTTCACTATTACCAACATTTTTTAATTGTTTGAGGTCTGTTCAATGCCCACGTATCATATTTACAATATTAAAAGTTATTTTTAAATATATCAGGATACCAGGAAGGTAAAGAAACAAGAAAATGTCTCCACAGCAGAAAATCCAGGTTTCGTAGGAACAGTAACTCCAAGCAAGGCCTGCCAGGAAACCATGACAGCTCTAACGGCCTGGTCATCTCGTTCCCTCCTCAGGAGCAAAAGCCTTTCACACCCTGCTTTAATAACGTGACCATACTATTAACCCATTTTCTTAGATTCATTTTCTTTCCTTTGTTTTTTTGTTTGTTTTTAAAGATTTTATTTATTTGAGAAAGAGAGAGCAGGTCTTGTGCAGAGAGAGAAGCAGGGTCCTCGCAGAGCAGGGAGCCCGATTTGGGACTCGATCTCAGGACTGCAAGATCATGACCTGAGCCGGAAGCAGATGCCTAACCGACTGAGCCCGCCAGGCACCCCTTTGATTCAATTTCTAATGCCTTCTCTCCAGTTTACTTAAAAAATTCCCCAAGACAGAAGATCTGATAGGGTGGCCAATCACTGTTCATCTGGCTTACTCCTGTGGGGTGGGATTCTTACGTGAGGCCACCTCTCGGTGGCTTTCCCTAGAGTTGCTGCACCATTGGTCGTGCCTAGTGTGCAGGGTTGTATGACACGAAGCAAGGTGACAAGCACGAAGAGCACTTACATTTAGAAGAAGAACCTGGGCACGAAGTACACGCAGCATTTCATGGGCCACCCACTGCACACTGGACGCTCCCTTTGGTTTTATACAACCAAAGACGGAGAGGTCGAGCAGAATCAACAGTCATCTATGTTGTTAAGAAAGCCAGCCAAGAACCCCTTTTAAAGATGTCCTTGTCGATGCAGTGGAAGCTCGTCTTCCTAGGATTTTCCTGGTGGGTCAGTTGTGTTCCTTGGACCGCCAGCTTGCACTGTGCCTGCTTGTGACCAACAGACTAGATTCCAGAAGCGATCTCTCTGCACTACTTGAAGTTCTCTTTGCACTCCAAGATTAACTGATTGATGAAAGGTAAGCAAAGAAAAGAAAAAGAAAAAAGAGAAAGAAGAAAAAGAAAAACCCCAAATCAGCGTTACTGCTGCTGATGGGATGACAAAAGTCAGAGTGTTTGTAGGGATGAAAACGCAGATAGAATTTTTATAGCATCTGGGATTCCTGTAATGCTGTATTCTTGAAATATTTCAAAGCCCAGTCTGAGCATCTATTTTTAAACCTTAAAAGGCAGGTCATTCAAACCTTCCAGAATAAGGGAAAGAAAGCAAAAGAATAGGCATGTCGCAGAAGACTGTAGGGGCGAACACTTCCTTCATGATATTTTATCTAAAAGTAGACATCTTCAGGCCACTAGGAATATTGTTAGTCTTTTCTTGCTGGCAAAAGGGCCATCTGTTTTTGAAAACCTATATAAAATATATATGTATTTATAACATAGGCAAGTAAGGTTCATATTTCCTGTGGAATGTAGAGGCATTATGGAAGGCAGCCTATGACATGATTCATTTTTCTATGCCTGGAAGCAGAAGACCAAGTCGCCAAGGTATACCTGGTCGAAACCTTGGCTCAATGAAGTTTTATTATTACACAAAATCTGTCACACATTTTTCATTCCTAGTGGACCCCTTACAGTGTTTAATGTGACCTTGCATGAGGATTTCAACTTATATTAAGCAACTGAGTATTGAACATCTCTCTTGGGCCAAGCACTGCGTTGGGTGCTGGGAGGCCGGAGGAAGAAAGATGTCTTTCCTACCTAAAGCTACTCCTATCTAGCAGGGAAAGCAGGCCTGTTAGCAACCAGCTAGAGTGCAGTGCGACGTGTGTTTCCTGCAGGGACGCACGGCCTGCTACTTGAAGCCCGGCAAGGGAACAGGTACCTTACTCCCCCAGTCCGGAGGTGCGCGCTGACATCTCCGCAACCAAGATGCCTCTCACAATTCATGCTGTCTCACAGTTATGATTGGCACGTGTGTTTCTTTATTTTTCCTTAATGACACACAAAACAACACATCTTACAATCTATGGCATCCTCAATACTTTCGTGTGTCCTAGATCACACAGAAGCAAGAGAGATTCTTGAGGGGGGCCTCTGAAGAACGAGTAGGATTCTTGCTCGGTGGAAAAGCAATGCATGAGGGCCAAATCCACTGACTGTAAGCTTTTGAGTAGGAAGACCTAAGTCCTAATTTCTAAGAATTTGGGCCATTCCTTGCTTAACAGTGGGAGTGTTACGAGGACAATAACCTCTTAAGGGTGTGCTGTGTGTCTGGCAACATTCTAAGGGTTTTATTTATTTATTTATTTAAATTTAAAAAAAAAAGATTTTTATTTATTTATTTGACAGAGATAGACAGCCAGCGAGAGAGGGAACACAAGCAGGGGGAATAGGAGAGGAAGAAGCAGGCTCCCAGCGGAGGAGCCTGATGTGGGGCTCGATCCCATAACGCCGGGATCACGCCCTGAGCCGAAGGCAGATGCTTAACGACTGTGCCACCCAGGCGCACCTCTAAGGGTTTTAAATAAATTAACTTCTTTAATCCTCAAAACAAGATTGGGAGATAAGATACTATTATTATCTCATTTTTTAAAATGAGGTATCAGGGGTACCGAGGTGGCTAAGTCGGTCAAGCGTCCGACTCTTGGTTTTGGCTCAGGTCATGATCTCAGGGTCGTGGGATCGAGTCCTGAGTTGGGCTCCGTGCTCAGTGGGGAGTCTGCTTGTCCCTCTGCTCCTCCCCCACCCCCACCAGCTCTCGCTCAAGCTCTGTCTCTCTCAAATAAATAAAATCTTCAAAAATAAAAAAATAAAAATGAAGACACTGCAGAGGTTAAACAGATTGCCCAGGATTACACAGCAAAGAAGTGGTAAATTAAAACCCAGGAGTCTGGCTACCACTCTCCATCCCTGACACGAAACTCTCAAAGGAGTGTTTGCCAAAATGTGGCACAAATGTTAGTCATTATTTAATGCAAGGAAGAGGGCTTTTCAGGTTAAGGGGACAATAAGAGCAAAAGACACAAGGTTTTAAAGCATTTAAGAATTCCTTTTGGCTGAAGATTTTGTGTGGAGGAAAGGTTGAGGAAGGCAGGGTGGGGGCTGGAGTATCACTAGACAGGAAGCTAGAAAGTTCTACTGATGTCAGATTATAGCATGCTTCATGGAGTACTTTGGCTTTGGGACTTCATCTATAGACTACAGAGCACTATTAAATATACTTTTCAAAGATTTTATTTTATTCTTTTAAGACTTTATTTATTTGAGAAACAGAGATGAGAGAGAGATGAGAGAGAAAGAGAGAGAAAGCACAAGCAGGGGGAGGCGCAGAGGAAGAGGGAGAAGCAGACTCCCCGCTGAGCAGGGAGCCTGATGCGGGGCTTGATCCCAGGACCCTGAGATCATGACCTGAGCCAAAGACAGACACTTAACCAACTGAGCTATCCAGGTGCCCCATCACTGTTAAATATTTTTGAGCTGGGGAGTGACTCAACCATATCTGTGATTTAGAAAGACACAGGCAGCCCTGGGGAAGATGGGCTCACGTGGAGCAGGACGAAGGGCAGCGTCATGTTAGGGGGCTGAGCATTGGGTGTGGACCAGACAACGGACAATGGCATTCGGGCTACAGCTGTGGGCAGGCCGAGCTGGGGCCGACTGAGACCCAGTTCAGATGGAGGTCTGAGCCAACTCCGACGAAGATGTGAGCAGCTATCCTCAACCAGCTCATGGGAGGGCAGGTGCATGTCACGGGAGGCAGGCCAACCAGCCAACACAGGAGCACAGGGCGGGGGCTTGGAATCCGTGTCCTGGTGGGTAAACCTGACCCCTTCATCGCGACAACCCACAGAGGTTGTTTAAAGTTTGGTTTTGCTTTGGTTTGGTTCTTAATCTGAGATGCAGAGTGATGCTTACATCCTGACCATATGCTACCTGTGTCTTTCTCAAGCCAGCTGGTGTGCTTACGGGGAGATCATGGCTATCGGGGACCTGGAAGTGATGGAGGGGACTGGCTAAGTTGGTGGCAAAGACCCTCGTTTCCAGAGGAGTCTGGTGAGCAGAGATCCCACTGATAGTCAATAGTAATTGAGCGTCTGCCGTGCCCAGGACACTAGGGAACAGACTGAAGTCCTAAGGAATAAGGTAAGCTTCTTGGTCGGCTGGGAGGTCAGAAAGGGAACACCTGGAAAAGCACTTTAAGTAGCAGTTCAAACAATGGGAGGAAAAAACGATCCGTGTAGCTCGAGCCGAGTGCGCCGTGCGAGGCCCCAGAAAGCACTCCCGCCGGCTTCAGCTGTGTGGAGGCTGGGCTGCCGCAGGAGTGGGCTGGCGCCGAAGCCCCTTCCCGACAGCTGCCTCAAGGTTTGGTTCAATTCTCATACACTCCAAAAAAGAAAGAAAAGGACAATATCCCTCGGAAGCTCTGAATTTGGGAGCGTCTATTTCCAGCCCTGTGATTCTATTCATTAAGTTGTGTTCCAGCTCGCCAGGAGCCACGGCTCTTCCCCCATAGAGAGCCCTTCCTCCCTATGACCTCATGGGACAGTGAGATGACGTCATTCTGTGTCAACCTGAACACGCTCATGCCCTGGCGTTGCCCCCATAAGCCTCACGGGGTTCTAGAGATGCCCCATCAGTGATGAGTCAGGCACCACCAGGGGAAGGGCACCAGCCAGGCAGGGCGGGACTGGGACTCCAGGTCGTGCTGGGCAGACTCCCAGGAAGGGGACTGACCTGCCAATGCCTCAGGGAGCTGAGGTGGCAGGTTCCCTCCCCCCAGCCCACACCTCCATTTTACAAGTAGTTCTTTTTTTCTTTTTTTAAGATTGTTATTTATTTTAGAGAGAGAGAACAAGAACGGTGAGAGGGGCAGAGGAAGAGAGAGAGAGAATCTCAAGCAGACTCCTTGCTGAGTGTGGAGCCTGATGTGGGCCCGATCCTGGGACCCTGAGCTCGTGACTTGAGCTGAAATCAAGAGTCAGACGCTCAACCGACTGAGCCACCCAGGCACCACAATTTTCCAAGTGGTTCTAGGAGCTTCCTGAAGCTATCAGAGCAGAGGGCAGGGAGGGCATGGCATTTTCTGGGGAATTTTCTTTGCCTCAACCCGAGTGAGCTCATGGAAATACAGTATCAGATACAGAGGTTATTAAACAAAAGTTAATGGCCACGTTACAAAAAGTTAAGAGAAACGGGTGAAAGTGTTATTTCAACATGTAATCAATATAAAAACTTATTAAGGAGGTATTTTACTTACTTCTTTTGTACTAGTCTTCAAATTCCAGTGTGTTTTTCACTCTTGTATCTCAGCACGGAATAGCTACATTTGAAACGTTTGACAGCCACCTGTGGACACACGCAGGTCTAGACTTCTCCGCTCAGGGCAGTCGAATTAAAACACCAGAAATGTTTTGTGTGGTTCTTCAGGGCAGGGGCCGGAATCTTCTCTCCCCATGTCTCCCTCAGCTCAGGGGGCTTCTGTACTGACGATGGCACTGCATCTGTCCCCTGGGGTTTCCCTCCACTCCATGTTTACCAAATGCCGAAAACTCTCTGGAAGACTGAGTGGGATTTTATTTTATTATATTATATTATAAGGTAATTTATTATTTTTATTATTATTATTTTTACTTTTCCAGATTTGGGGTATCCAGGCCCTTCACTGCAGGGTCCAGGGTAGGGGCTCCCCTTGCTCTGGTCTAAGGCTGGCACTGGAGCTTGGTCACATTATTTCAACTCCTGGATCAGTAAAGGCAAAATCCAGTCCTGCTTGTAGACACTAGAGTTACGCGTATGCTGTCTCCTGGCTGAGGCAGTTTAAGAAGGTTCTCTGTCAAGTACAGCTGAAAGAGTCCTAACCGATACAGGGTTCAGTGTTTCCCTTCAAAGGCCTGGGGTGGGGTAGTCATTAAGGGCCCTGTCACAAACCCTCTGCTGTTGGGGCTGTGCAAAGAAGTTACTTTCCGAATGTCAGTGCTCCTGTGGATTCCTCTATTCCTCTAATTGTGGGTAAATGCACAAATCGGACCACATCCAATAGGAACTCCCAAGTTTGCACAGCTTTTTAGGCAAATGCATACGTTACTAACGTTCTGATTTTCACAGCATTCTTCACTTATTCCAGATGCACGTCAAGCCCATAAAACAACTCCTCTGCGGCATTGGTAAAAAACCAAAGTCTCCGGAATATGAAAATTCCTTAACAGAAAGAGTACATTACTGTTTTTTAAAAATGGAATGTGTCTATACACTAACCGTTAACAATTAAAAAAGGAAATTTAAAAATTTCTATTTACAGTAGCATCAAAAAGATTAAAATATTCAGGAGTAAACGTAACCAAGGAGGTGAAAGACTTATACAATGGAACTATAAAACATTGCTGAACGAATTTAAAGAAAACACAAATAAGTGGAAAGAAACCCTGTATTTGTGGATTAAAGATTTAATCATGTTAAGATGTCCATATTACCCAAGGCAATCTAGAGATTCATGCAATCCCAATCAAAATCTCAATGACATTTTTTCTGGAAATAGAAAAAAATCTGAAAATTCATATGGAATTGCAAGGGACTCTGAATAGCCAAAAAGAACAAAATTGGAGGATTCAACTTCCTTAGATCAAAACATATTACAAAGCTACATATTACACATCAAAACAGTGTGGTACTGGCATAAGGACAAGTATAGACCAATGGAATGGAACAGAGTCCATAAATAAATGCTCACATATATGGTCAAATGATCTTCAACAGGGTGTCAAGTCCACTCGATGGGGGAAGAACAGTGTCTTCAACGACTGGGGTTGGGAAAACTGGCCGTCCATCTAGGAAAGAATAAACTTGGGGTATTATCTCATTCCACATACAATAATTAAATCAAAATGGATTAAGGACTCCAGACTAAACTCCTCAAAGACAACATTTGGGAAAACTTGATGACACTAGACTTGGCAGTGATCTCTTGGAATGCGGGAGCACAGGCAACAATAGCGTGAATTGACAAATTGGACGACAGCAGACTTAAAAACTGTTCATCAAAGGACATAATCAATGGAGTGAAAAGGCAACCTACAGAATGGGAGAAAATATTTGCAAGTCAGATAAGGGGTTCATATTCAGAATATATAGGGGTGCCTGCGTGATGCAGTCAGTTAAGCGTCTGACTCTTGGTTTCGGCTCAGGTCGTGATCTCAGGGGTGTGAGATCAAGCCCTGCATCAGGCTCTGCACTCAGCGTGGAGTCTGCTTGAGATTCTCTTTTCCATCTGCCTCTGCCCCGCCCCACCCCAGGCTCTCTTGCTCTCTCCCTCTCTCTCTAAAATAAATAAATAAATCTTCAAAAAATATTCAAAGTATAGAACTACTACAACTCAACAACCAAAAACCAAATAACCCAATTTAAAAATGGGCAATGGGCTTGAATAGACATTTCTCCCAAGGTGATATACAAATAGCCAACAAGTGCATGAGAAGATGGTCGACATCACTAATCGTTAGAGAAATGCAAATCAAACCACGATGAGATACCACCTGCACCCCCCTATGATGGCTACTATCAAGAAATCAGAAAATTATAAGTGTTGGAAGATGTGGAGAAATTGGATTCCTGCTCGGTGTCAGTGGGACTGGAAGCCGGTGCAGCCACCATGACAAACAGTACAACAGTTCTTCGAAAAATTACAAATAAAACTACCATAGCCAGCCATCCCACTTCTGGGTATATACCCAAAAGATCTGAAAGCAGGGTCTCAAACACTTCCACACTCCTGTTCATAGCAGCATTATTCACAATAGCCAAGAGGTGGAAGCAAACCAAATGTCCATGAATAGATAGATGAATAAACAGAATGGAGCATATACATACAATGGGATAGTATTTAAAAAGGAGGGAAATCCTGAGCCTTGAGAACATTCTGCTAAGTGAAATAAGCCCGTCACAAAATGACACATGCTCTAGGACTCCACTTATTTGAGGTATCTACGGTAGTCAAGTTCGTAGGAACAGAAAGTAGAACAGTGGTTACCAGGAGCTGGAGGGAGCTGGGGTGAGGGGGTGGGGGGGACGACCAGCTGTTGTTTAATGGATATAGAGTTTCACTTCTACAGGATGCGAAGTTCTAGAGATCTGTTGCACAACAACGGGAACATACTCCGGACTACTGAACTGTATGCTCAAAAATGGTTAAGGTGGCACTATTTATTTATTTATTTATTTATTTATTTATTTATTTATAAAGATTTTTTAAATTTATTTATTCGACAGAGACAGACAGCCAGTGAGAGAGGGAACACAAGCAGGGGGAGTGGGAGAGGAAGAAGCAGGCTCATAGCGGAGGAGCCTGATGTGGGGCTCGATCCCATAACGCCGGGATCATGCCCTGAGCCGGAGGCAGACACTTAACCGCTGAAGGTGGCACAATTTTTTTAAAAAAGAGATGTACTTGTGGCCCTCTTCCTTTCTTAACGCACCTATACTTCATTCAGACACCTGTTCTCCCATGAACAATGTTACTTTCTATTCCAGCTGCGGAGATATACAGAATCATCAATTCATGGTCATGATGTGAGATTGTTTTTAGGTAAAATCTGTTCCTAAGTAGGAAGACAGGCTGATGCCTTTCCCCACCTTCCCCCCCCCGCCCCGTTCATTATGCACCTGTTGTCCTTTTTAATAACTGAAATCTCTGAAGGGAGATCACAGTGACAGGGAGGGGAATTACACAGGATGTGACTAAGAGGTGGAGGAGACCATCGAGGACCATCTCAGAGGCTGTGTAACGCACCCCTGGACTGTTCCTCTAACGTGGAGCTCTATAGCACTCATGGTCATCATGCTCTCTACCAGAGCTTTTATGAGGGACTTCAAATAGCCATTTCATAAGGTTCTTCCCATTTGCAGCTGAGTGTACTATGTCATTTGTTCAGGGTCACAGAGCAATAACCATAATTAGATCTCACAAGTCTTAACCTCTCAGGTGTTCTTTCCCACAGGGTGTTGTTTTTTTTTAAATAATTACATGCAAATCATTTTCTTATTTCACATTTATGGAAAATCAACGATGTGCTTTATGGCACCATGTAGATAATGGGCTTTGGAGCAATTGTTTTCTTTTTATATTTTTACTGTAAGTGTACTCTTCTTCTTATGTCGCAGTTGGTTTGTTGGAATCAAAATCCAAACAAAATGTACATATTACATTTGGTGGTCACATCTCTTTGGTTTCTTTGGGTGTAGGGTGATCTCCTTCCCTCTTCCATACCTCTTTTCTCAATGCCATTGACTTAGGAAAGATACTGGTCTAGTTGTCCGACACAATATCCCACATTTTGGATTTTCCTTCTAGTGCCATTTAACTCACTGTTCCATTGTCTCTCCAGCTCCTACCCCCATTTCCTGTAAATGAAAGCTAGCTCTGGAAGCTTAATTAGAGTCAGCTTCAATTTCTTTGGTGAGAATATTTCATATTTGGGTGGTATAGCTATTGGCGATTTAATAAAATTTTCTACAAAACCAAGCAATATTGGATTATTCTGGGAAGCACTTGAGATCTCTTCTGAAGACACAATGTCATGGGGCATAAGAACCCCAACGTCCAGCCACTGGCTTCAGCCATTTGTTCTGCTCCTTGCTGATGTTGGCCAGCATTGATTACCTAGTTTTGTCATTGTCTAAAACAGAGAAAACAATCCAAGGGCTTCATTGAATATGGAATGTGCAGGGAATGAGCAGGTATATACCTTTCTTTCTTCTTCTTTTTTAAAAATATATTATTTATTTATTTGGCAGAGAGAGACACAGCGAAAGAGGGAACACAAGCAGGGGGAGTGGGAGAGGAAGAAGCAGGCTCCCAGCAGAGCAGGGAGCCAGATGCAGGGCTCGATCCCAGGACCCTGGGATCACGCCCTGAGCCGAAGGCAGATGCTTAATGACTGAGCCACCCAGGAGCCCCAGGTATGTATCTTTCTGGTTCTTGGTTGGAAGCCACAGAAATGAACTCTGCCTAACTCATTTAAAGGTCCCTCAACCAAGGTCATCCCATAGAAACCTCTTGGACGGGCATCAGGCACTCCTGCCACCTACTACCCCTAGACCTTGCTCAATGGATTCTTAACGGTTGCTTTGTCTTTGTGTCACATGCTCAACATCCAGAGTTCTGGGTGGGGGCAACTAATTTGCCATCCTGGCTCACACGTCCCCTCCCTGCTCCCAGAGGGTTGGAAGAGAGAGTATCTGGACGCTTTGGCATATGTAGTGGAACACTTGGTCTCCCCCTACGACTCATAAAATGGGAGATCAATCCTCATTGGAAACCGTGTAGCCAAAAAACTAACAAACACCCATTACACAGAATGGATTGGATGAATGCTTGGATCTGTTCAAAGACAGATGAATAGGAATCACTGAAGAGAAGGAAGGTTTTTCAAACCTTGCTATCGAGATTTTAGGCCAAACACCTACATCTGACGATCTGTAATGGTTGTCATGTTTGAGTGGGCATCAGAACCACCTGGAAGGCTAGTGAAACAGGACGCTGGGCCCCACCTCCACAGTTCCTGATTCTGTAGATCTGGGAAGGGGTCCAAAGGCTTTATACTTCTGACAGGATCCCAGGTAATGCTGGTGCCACCGGTCTTGAGTCCACATCCTGAAAACCATGAGTTTAGGTTCCAGATCAATAACTCTGTGTTTTGTTCTCGTTCGGATATGTGTATGAGTGATCATCTGTGATTCAAGCTGCAGAGGACGGGTGGGTGAGGAATCTTCCAACTGTGACTCTCTGGTCCAAGAATAGGCTGCAGATATGATTCCTTTCCCATACTCCGCCCAAGTTCTTGAAGATAGCCGTCACGCCTGCACAGATTATTGGTCTCTGGACTAAAATCCCAGGTTCTATCACTACTCTTCATGGGTCCGACTTAATTCTGCTCAGCACCCTTGTCACTTTCCTGTGGATTCTTTTCGGTCCCTATTGTTTCTGTTAACATGAGGGACCCAGGGTTTGAAACATATTCCAGACGGAGTCTTTCTATTGTAGAGCAAACCCAAGGAATACCCTTGCTTATGTTGTTCCTTAATTGTATATTAAGTTCATTCAGTAGCTGAATCATTATTAGCCTCATTTTGAGTTTTTTTTTAAAGATTCTATTTATTTATTTTATTTTAGAGAGAGAGAGAAAGCACTCGAATGAGCAGGGGGAGAGCCAGAGGAAAAGGGAGGAAGAATCTCAAGCAGACTCTGTGAGAGTCCAATGTGGGGCTCGATCTCATGACCATGAGATCATGACCTGAAATGAAATCAAGAGTTGGACGCTTAGCCAACTGAGCCACCCAGGTGCCCCTCATTTTGAGGTTTTTATCCATGAAAGTACAAACCACCTTCCTTCTGTCCTCTCTTCCTCTCTTCCCCTTCCTTCCTTCCTTCCTTCCTTCCTTCCTTCCTTCCTTCCTTCCTTCCTTCCTTCCTTCCACACTTCAAGGCTCAATGCCCATGTCTTCTCATTGTAAAATTGATTATGGAAGACTAAGTTTAGGATTTAACATTTATCCCTATTAAATGTTATTGTTTTAGCCTTGACCTATCATATTTGCCTATTATGATATTTTAATCTGAAATTACCTGTTTGATATGATTCTTGTGGCTTGAAACTTTGTGACAGCTTAAGAGATAATCAGCACAGTACAAATATTATTCATTCATTTATTCAATAGGTTTACATATCCTACTGTATTACAGTCACTGCTCTGGTCCCAAGCAGTAATAAAATGTTGGTCAGAACAGGGCTGAGGATAGAGCCATATTGTATCTACTCCCAAGAATAGTACATTGGCTGCTAATCAACGTTTTGAAGGTTCTGGCCATTTTATCTATTCTCACTTTACCTACATCTATCTTCACCGAGTTTCCCTGACCATAATTTGTGTACAAGCGTGTCTTCAGGTTTCTGGCACATACCTTGATGAAATGAGATCCACGCTGTCAAGCAATGCGCCCTGTTCCCAGCGTAGGAGATTCTGTGTTTCAAACGACATTGTGGGCGGTGACTTGGGTCATTAGAGCAAGGTGTGCACCCCAGGTCTGCACTTACTGTTATGATCCGGTGGCAAGTGACTGTTCTTAGAGCCTTGGCTTTCCCATCTACACAAAGGGCAAGAAAGCCAACCTCACAAGGTTGTTATGAGGATTAGACATAACGTATTAATAATTAATTAATTAATTAATTAATGTATTTATTTATTTAAGAGAGAGAGAGAGCTGAGGGAGCATGAGTGAGGGAAGGACAGAGGGAGAGGGAGAAGCAGACTTCCTACTGAGCAGGGAGCCTGACACGGGACTTGATCCCAGGACCCCAGGATCACGACCTGCGCCAAAGGCAGATGCTTAACTGACTGAGCCACCCGGGAACTCCAGACATAACATATTTAAAGTGTCCAGCACATACTGTTTTTTTGAACATGGCATCTTAAAAAAAAAAATTCTTAGGAAGAGAAAGTTTTCTAGTGAGGGGAAATTAGATTTTTTCAAATCCTATATAGATTCATGGAAAGCTTTGGTTCAGGGATTTGTAAGTCAGACAATGAAGCAGTATATGCAAAACTGATTATCAAATAATTAAAAAATATTTCATTGTGATCTTTCGCTTGAATGAACTAGTTTTCTACTTAGTTAAAATACGCAATATAGTCATTCGGTTCTTTCTCTCATCATCTGTGGTGGGGATTACTTTACTATCAGTATATTACTCTGCGATGCAAGACTTTCCCCAGGCTCAGAGAAAATAAGCAAATTTTATTTTCTCTGGGCTTCACATGTAAAATAAAGACTTTGTGTAGAATTTTGGAAGGATTATATGCTATGACATTTTCCTGGTTCCTGGTTATTCTAACAGGAAGGTAATAAGACGTTAATTAAATAATATAAATATTTGCGTGTGGTTTTTAAAAAGTAGAACAAACACAAAAAACCTGATAACTATATCTAGAGAGAGATTTTAGGCTGATGGAAGACAGGGAAGGAGACTTTCTTTTCTCTATACAACCTTTGTACTTTTTGAATTTTGTGCCCCATGCATATATTACTGATTCAAAAAATAGTTAATCCTTTGAAGGAGTGGAAAAAGAATTTTAAATAACACTATCCTTTTCACTGAAAGCTTCTTTTTATAAAATCTCAAAGCTTTGATAACAAAGAAACCAAAGTCCCTGAAAAGTCCCATTAAAGTCTGATAATATATGTGAGTTAAATCAGTGACATGAACCACATTAAAATAGGTTTACTTTATAACAACTAAACACTGCCTCCCAGCCATTCCAATTAACAATAAATTGTTTCTAAAAAGATGCCTGACCCATTGCAAAAACTTTACTGAGAACATCAAATTTTAAAACATGGACACTTTTAAACCATAACGAATAGGATAATAAGCTCAATTTAGATGTGAAGGTATCAAAATCTAGTTTTTCAAATATTTTGGGCAACTGTATAACTTTTATATGTAAGACATTTTTGTGGTTTTATATTTGATTTTTGCTGACAAGATTGTATTCTATGAACAATCAACAATTTCCACGAGTCCCGACTGCCTGTTTAAGGCAAATAAAACAAGAGTTTTCCAAAGAAAATTGTGCGCAAGAGAGAGACATTAAAGATATCAACCATCCTCAGGGCACCGGGCCGGCTCAGTTGTGGAGAGAACGACTCTTCATCTCAGGGTCCTGAGTTTGGGCCCCACACTGGGTGTAGAGATTACTTAAAATACAACCTAAACAATACAAAACAAAACAAAACAAAACAAAACAAACAAACAAAACCACCATCTCCAAGGATGACTCATAAAGTTTTATAACACAAAATGAGAGCCCTTCAGTTTGTGAAATTTTATGCAAAAATACTTGCTTAGAAAATGTTTCTGTCTTGGGATGCCTAGGTGGCTCAGTTGGTTAAGCCTCCAGCTCAGGTCATGATCCCAGGGCCCCGGGATCGAGTCCTGCATCGGACTCCTTGCTCAGTGGGGAGCCTGCTTCTCCCTCTCCCTCTGCTGCTCCCCCTGCTTGTGCTCTCTCTCTCTGACAAATAAATAAAATCTTAAAAACAACAAAAAAGAAAGAAAGAAAGACAATGTTTCTGTCTTTAGGACTGAGCCAGCACCATGGAAATGTCCTTTGCCACAGTAACTGCTGTGAAGCTGACAAGACAGAGCCCTGTATTAGGTGATTTGGCAAATACGAGACAAATGAACACCGAAGTCCTTGCGCTCGAGGAGTGGGTAAGCACCCGACTGCTTGAGAAGGTCCAGGAAGACCCGCACTGGGACCAGACAATCAAACTTACATCCTGCAAATATTTCTGGTAAGTATGTTGTGCGGTAGGAGACATTGGTCAGCAGTGGGTGTTCAGTGCGAGGGGACTCGTAATTCTTTCCAGTTTGTGCAGATACCAGAAGAAAAGGATTTGTTTCTTGAAATAGTCCTATAAAAGAGTTTGCTTTGCTTTTTCTTCTCAAAGATTTTGTTTATTTATTGGACAAAGAGAGAGACAGCCAGCGAGAGAGGGAACACAGGCAGGGGGAGTGGGAGAGGAAGAAGCAGGCTCATAGCGGAGGAGCCCGATGCGGGGCTCGATCCCATAATGCAGGGATCACAGCCCTGAGCCACAGGCAGACGCTTAACCGCTGTGCCACCCAGGCGCCCCTTCTCTTTTCTTTTTTTAAGATCTTATTTTTAAGCAATCCCCACACCCAGCGTGGGGCTTGAACTCACGACCCCAAGATCAAGAGTCATACGCTCCACTCACTGGGCCTGCCAGGCGCCCGGAAGAGTGTGATTTTGAGCTACGAGAGATTTCACGCTCCGCAAACGCAGTGGGAGGAAGATCTCCCCGCTCATTTCCCCGGAGCAACGGTAAAGCCTCCCTGGTGAAGTGCCCGGCAGAACGCTAGGTGCTCAGACCTAGGAGCTCGTCCTTCCTCACCGGACTCAGCAGCCCGGCTCTGCTAACGCCTACCCCAACCTGGACGAGCTGTACCAGTGTCTCCTAACAGGACCGTCCAGTCGCAGGCGGTAGAGACCGTTCCTAAGGAGTCCCGGGAACGGCGGAGGCACACGAGGCTGTTATCTCAAAGTCACGGGGTGTCACCCAGACCACTTCGCAGAGCTCCGCCGGCCCTTGACCCAGAGAGCATCTGGTGGGTCTCCTGGAGGACAGGACGGGGATTCTGAAATCCTCACCCAGGGGTATTAACCCAGACCCGGTGGGGTGTAGACACAGGAGGCCAAGGATTGGCCCTGTCGCTGTGTGTGTCATTGCTGCTTCTTTCTAAGCCGTATTGAGACCAAGCAGGCCAAGACACACCCGCGCAAAGCTAATATTCTGTTAAACAATTACCAGGACTCCCTCCCCAAGTTCTAGCAGGTGTGTCAGGACTCCCACGGGCAAAAGGCCCCAACTGAAAGGTCTGGCGGTTGTTCAAATGCTGAATGGGGTGACTGCTTGGCTTCCAGCCCCTCAGATCGAGACCGCCCCGTCAAAGAGCTCCAGGAGCCGCGGAGTGAGCATTTAACCGATGCGTCTTCCGAGCTCTTGGACCTTTTCTCTTCCAGGACGAGAAGGAACTCAGAATAATACAAAGTAACAATGCCCACCTTTTCCGGGGCTGCTGTTTTGTGCCAGACGCGCTCATCAGCCCAGGGTTTCTTCACAACTACTTGGCTCTTTTCCCATTTGGCAAGTGAAAAAGCTGAGACTCAGGCTGGGGAATTTGCTCAAATTCACAGAGCTAACACGCGACAAAGACAGGATTTGAACTCAGGACCGCCTGGCATCAATACCCATGCTCAGTCCACAGCTTTACAATTACATGTAGAGTTACAATGTGCTGGGAAGGCAAGAAGTCTCTAGCAACACGAGATTTTTTTTTTCTGAGTATCAAATGAGAAAACATTTGAAAGCAGGCAGCCTGTTGCCTCTCATAAGGCAGGAACTCAGTAACAAAATCTTTTAAAATCATTATCTTACATCCTGGAACATGTAGGGTACAGCAGTGTGGGCATACAATGGTCTTCTCCAGGGCTTTAACTGGGTTCCAGGGACAACTATTATATATTTAAAAATAGCAACACTCACATGGCTCCATAGTAAATCAGTTGGCCAAGTTAAAAATAGATTCTAAACATAGCAGGAGTAGAAATTCAATCTAATACCAAGTCACAGAAAGCAGTGACAGCGGTTGCAACAGAAGAGAATAGCAGGCGTAAACCGATTATGCACTTGTATGCGATTACCCACCGCCATTTCAAATTCGGTCTAGCCCTTCTCTGCCGCAGAAAATACGTACACGCACACACATGCATGCATATATATCTACACATATGCAAATAAATAAACAAAGAGGACCTATCCGTCCTTATTTCTCTGCAATGGCATCATTTATAAACCCATTCTTTTGAGGCTTTGGTACTGATTAACACGTCCCAGATACACTACAACCACTTGCATTTCCTTAAGATCTTCAAGTGCAGGAGAGAGGACAGTTCACGTCTGGAATGTCCGGGGGACAGGTGCACAGCATGGCGAGGCTAGTAGGTAACTAGAAAGGATGGGGCACAAAAGCCACATTCAGAGCTATTCCCTCTGCGTCCAGCAAGTTCGCAGTGGCAGACTTAGAAAGTTGGGTTCTTGCTCTGTCGCTGTCATTTGAAACCCTGGGAGCCGGTATGTCAGATAAAAACGCCAATTTCTGTGCCAAGGACTCCTTCCCCGGAAGCACAAATGGCTTTCAGGAGAAGGCTGGAGCTTTGCTTCTTCTTCAGCCCCTGACTTTAAAGCTGTTTCGAGCACACAGTTTCCTTTTTTGCAGTAGCCCAAGTGTCCCAGCTGTGTGCATGATTCTTTGGGGAGGAAGCCATGAAACGTGTGTCCCTAACTCACATAATCTTATTCCATAAACGGCAAGAAGAGAATGACAGATGGGTGTGTATTATAACTTGAAACAGAACATCACATCAAGCAAATCGTTCCATAAAAATACAGGTGTAAAGATACATTTGAGAACTGAATTCTTGGGGTACTGTATAAAGGATTTTTTTAAAAAGTTACAGGACTCACCGTTATATTGATTTATTAATTAAGGAGCAATAACCCTTTTCCTTAAAAAAAGTTTGAGAGAGGTTTATTTGTAAAACATGAACCAAAATAGGATTACTAGGGACAAAAACATAGAGTGGTGAATAGTGTGGGTTTTGGACTCAGACTAGCTGGGTTCATAACTCACTTTGGTCCATACAAACTCATAGGGTTGGTGTGAAGGTTAAAAGTCCTACATGTAGTTTTGTGCCTAGCACATAGGATTCCACATATTAGTTATTATTTTATAAAAGTAACGGAGGGCATAGATATCACTAAGTACCTGGGATAAGCTGATTACTGCAATCAAGGACTGATTTTTCCCAAGAACTAAAGGAAAAAAAAAGAGATTTTTCACTCTTTGGCAAAGAAACAATAGGCATTCATCAAGGAAGGCAACCCACACTTAAAGAGCAGATTGTTGTTATTATTATTTTTTAAAATTCATTTATTTAGGAGAGAGCAAGAACAGGGGGAGGGGCAGAGGGAGAATCTCAAGGAGGCTCCACGCAGAGCACGGAGCCTGTCTCAGGGCTCAATCCCACGACCATGAGATCACGACCTGAGCTGAAATCGAGAGTCGGATGCTGAACCGACTGAGCCACTCAGGCGTCCCTTAAAAAGCAGATCCTTAACTGAAACTTGGAACACAGGACATTGCGTGGAATGGCGGATTATCTTCAAGGGCAGGCTTTGCACACGACAGAAACGGTCGTCCGCTCTCTGCAAGGGCCGAGCGCTACAGCAGCCGCGTGAGACCCAGTGGAGAAAGGAGACATGTGCCAAGTTCTTCGCCTTAGGACACATAGGCGCAGGACAGGGAAAAATCTAAAAAAAATGGAAACATGACAACATTTCAAATCACTGGCATCTTCCATGTGCCTTTAGCAGAAGTGGTTCACGGGTCGTTCATAACTTGCCTACATTTTTGGTCCAGCAAGTATTTGTTTCAGGCATCGGGCAAAGGTGTACGGGTTATGAAGACGGACTTCGATGTTCCGCACGTGCATTAAAGAGCGAGCCACGGGCTTCGGGCACTTGAAAACTTCATGTAAAGATGAATCAAATGTCTCCTCTCCTCCCAGAGGGAGGGCCGGTGGGGTTGGTGCCAAGGGGATGGGGCGGTCTGCAGACAGACCATGACAGCGTTTGACTTGAGAAACCTACAAATGATCTCAATCCCTAGGATAGCGTCCCAGTGAGTACATCAAGTTCCAGGCCCTGTAAGACGAGGAGATGATGAAAACTTTAAGACAGGTTTCACCAGTCCTTCTCTCTATTCACAAATTGGCCCTGTAGACTTTGTCTAGTTTCCAGAAATATTGAAGGTGTTTTGGAATTAGATCTAATTGCTCTGTTCAGCGCTCCCTCGCCCCTGGGCATTTCTCTAACATAGTACCTTTCTTATTATACTGTGTCGTTCCCCCCCCCCCCGTCAGTTCCGATGTACCTGTTCATTAATTGAGCCAAATTATCTAGAGAATACAGTTGAAAAAGAAGAGCTCAGGGACAAGGCCGTGTTTGACACAGTTTCTTGAATGGATTGGTTCATTGATTAATCCGGTGTTCCCAAACTTTATTCAGTTGCTCTTTACTTCTGGTTTTTGTCATGTCCATGTTACTTGCACAATTGGATAACATTTTCTCTAATTTGACATCAATTGAATAATTTTTAAAATTTAGTTTCATCTGAAGCAATATTTGTGAAATGATGGGTTTGAGGTGCTCGATTTTTAAGGACATATTTTGAAAACCCAACTATGTAAATTTAAAAAAATTATGAGCCACCTGACATAGTCTACCACTCATTTGGGCAACAGGGGATTAATAAACTAATAACATTTTGAGCTTGAAAGGCATCTTTTGGCTTTTCTAATCCAACACAGACTTCCACGGAGCTTAAGAGATTCGGCCAAAGCCACTGGCCAAGGGGACGGTTAAGAGCAGAACCTTCGTCTATAGTTTAATGTTGCAAGTTTAGTGCTTTCTTTGTTTGGTTGCAAATTTAGCTGATTAGCTGTTTAAATATGGGAATTTCCACCAAATAAAATAATCTTAGTCTGGGTATAGATGGTGTGAAAGTACTTCCTCTGTCAGTAGTTAATAGGTCCAACTGCTTACGATCACGAATACTTTTCTTATTCACCAAAGCAATAACCGTCTCCAATTTTTAAAATATAATAAAAAGAGTACGATTACATTAATAGAAAATTTTAATAATGGGGAAATGATGGGGGGGCCAAAATGAGATCTGCTTAATTTTTTTGCTCTAAAAAATAAAGCCTATTAATAAAAACAAATGAAGAATGCTATTGAGGCTTAATCCTCTTTTTTAAAAAAATATTTTATTTAGGGGCACCCGGGTGGCTCAGTCAGTTCAGTGTCTGCCTTAGGGTCAGGTCATGATCCCAGGGTTCTGGAATCAAGCTGGAGTCTGCCGCTCCCCCTGCTTGTGCTCCCTCTCTCTCTTTCTGTCAAATAAATAAATAAAATCTTTAAAAAAATAAAAAAGATTTTATTTATTTGAGAGAGAGACAGCACACGAGGAGGGGGAGCGGCAGAGGGAGAGGGAGAAGCAGGCTCCCCACTGAGTGGGGAGCCCATCGCGACGTGGGGCTGGACCCCAGGACCCTGAGATCATGACCTGAGCCAAAGTCGGATGCTTAACTGACTGAGCCACCCAGCTGCCCCAAAGCTTAGTCCTTTTTAAAATTGGGATTCTATGGGGTGCCTGGGTGGCTCAGTCGGTTGTGACCGACTCTTGGTTTCAGCTCAGGTCATGATCTCAGGGTCATGAGATCAAGCCCCATGTTGGGCTCACACTGGGTGTGGAGCCTGCTCAAGATTCTCTCTCTCCCTCTTCCTCTGCACCTCCTACCCCCCCCCCCCTCTCTCTCTCAAATAACAGTAATATAATAATAATAATATAAAAATAAAGATTCATTAAAAAAATAAAACTGGGATTATATCTAACTGATATTATTCTTGTCCACCTTACTCTAATGTAGGGTACTGTTATGGACCATGAAGAAGCATCCATTGCCAGGATAGCTCAAAGCTGGACAGACAAGAGTGTAACAGTCTTGGATGGCATATAGGTATGTAGACCCTGGATTGGATGTGAAATTTGCCTTTAACATTATCAACATCCTGATCCTATTTAACATGCTTGATCCTTAAATTCTGCTTGCCTTGTTACTAGGTAAGTGATACTTCATGTACGAGATAATAATTACCATCCTAAGATTTCAAAGCATATGTGTAATCCAGTGGTAAAGATGTTATGCCCACTTTAAAGACACAGAGGTCTGATAAATATTCCACAGCAATTCTAGCAGTAGAAATTCCCGAATATCAGAGAAAAAGATAAATAAAATTCAGGATTCTAGAGCTCTGGCTCTCTCATTATGCTGGTCATTGTTAAAGTGATCATTTTTAAAAAATAATTAACATAAAGAAAGGGTCACAGTCTCTGGGCACTCACATGTTGAAGAGAAGGGCATTAAAAAGAGGTATACATAAGCCTTCATTCTGTGCAGACATAGTTATTTAAGATTCAGGGAGGGTTTTATGTGTGTGGGCATTAATTTTAAAAGTATTTATTATATGCTTGGTTTTGCATGCTTTTTTGGTGCATTGTTGTATGATTAGAACAAATACAACACACAGCCCTCTCCCCTACGAGATAGCTATAATTAGTATTAAGTTTCTAGTTAATATTCTACTCAGTTAAAGGTCAATGAATTCAAAGGCCTTAAGATCCATTTGAGGCACTGAAATAAAACAATCTAGTGAATAGATTTTGTCAAATTAAATTCACAATTTCCTGCTCTTCACATGGGGGTTTAACTCACCTCTTACCTCCTGGAGAAGGACACCGTCAGTCTAATCCAATGACATCCTTTCTTCGCCTCCCCCCAATGACATACTTCTGTGGTGTTCTGGATAATTGAGAATTGATCACATGTTGTAGATATGAACCACTCTGGCCACAGTAAGGGTATAGTATGCACTATACATCATTTGAAGGAGAAAGTAGCTATGGTGGGTGAGTATTTCAGTTTTGTGGGTCAATAACTTAGTAAATTTGGGACCAAAAAAACCCCCAAAAAACCCCCCCAAACCATGGGGCGCCTGGGTGGCTCGGTCAGTTAAGCATCTGACTTTGGCTCAGGTCATGATCTCGGGGTCCTGGGATGGAGCCCCACATTGGGCCCCTCACTCAGTGGGGAATCTGCTTTGCCTCTTCCTCTGCCCCTTCCCCTGCTGTGCGTCCTGCCTCTGTCTCTCTCTCTAATAAATAAATCTTAAAAAAAAAAAAAAAAAAAAAACCAACCCAACTCAAACCAAAACCCAAACAAAAACCTGCTAGCTTAAAACTACCAGCTCAAAAGGTATCTCAGCAAATAGAGAGCAGGTGTCAGCTATCATGTTTGTGAAATCCAAGTGTGCCTAGCAGACGGTCCTGCACACAGTAGGCACTTCATGTTTTCTGTACTGAGTGAACCTTCCTCCTGTGAGAATGGAGAGGGAGGGTAACATGAACAAGACGGTGCCCTCTGGCTATATGCCCCCCAGGCATTTGGGCTGACTTCCTTTTAAGCTGTGGTGGGGAAGGGTTGGGAGCATGTGAGAAGAAATGAGTGGGTCTAGAGAAGTAGTCAACCCTCTCCCAGGTAGCCAGCCCTCCCCTGGCTGTGCCGCACCTGCCCCCTCTCTCTGTGTGTGAGATAGACTTTCCCTTCCCACCCAAGCCTTCCTAAAAATAACTTCCTTTCTAACCTCTCTCCAGCTGCACCATTCACTCTCAATCTCACACCTTCCCTTACCTTCTTGAAAATATAGCTGACCCGAAAAAAGAAGAGTATGAAGAAAAACCCAGCAATACTGGAGATTTTTAATCTTTGTGGGTTTGTATTGTTTTGCTTAGTGATCGTGTCTGCTGGGGTTGGGGTTGCAGATCCCTGTTCTGGGGGAGTTACTAGGGAAAGTGGGAATGCAGCAAGCAGTTAGCTTCCAATTCACAAGAATGTTGAGTCTCAACTGAGTGTTATTTGCAGACATTTTAGTAAGTGGCCCTAATCATAGGCCAGGCCTATGCAGGCAAGGCGAGGCACAGCATGGAGCCAATTTCTCCTCAATTCTAAGGCTGCAAATGGTATTGGAATTGTCTATAATACAAAATAATAGTGCTATATAAAGAAATTTAAAAATCCGTATATACATCTATCTAGAACTATTTATTTATCCCTCAGGCTATTTTTCTTTTGTCCTGTAAGAGCCATGTCAACTGGCGTTAATCTGTGTAAACTCTGGGAAGGAAAATTAATTATGGTAGTGGTAGCATTGAAACGGTAGGGTGAAGGAAAAGGGCCGCATGGGCCAAGCACACCCTCTTACCGTCTCAGAGACTCAGAGTCGAGAACTTTACGAATCAGGAGCCATATCTCTAAAATATCGCTAGGGGGGCGCCTGGGTGGCACAGTCGTTAAGCGTCTGCCTTCGGCTCAGGGCGTGATCCCGGCGTTCCGGGATCAAGTCCCACATCGGGCTCCTCTGCTGGGAGCCTGCTTCTTCCTCTCCCACTCCCCCTGCTTGTGTTCCCTCTCTCGCTGGCTGTCTCTATCTCTGTCACATAAATAAATTAAAAAAAATAAAAATAAAAAATAAAATATCGCTAGGATTCCAGGATGTGTATAATGTCCCCTTCTGTTAATTTTATTATCCTATTTCTTTCCTCATCAGCAGCAAAACCCTTAACATTAAAAAAAAGAAAAAAGTGTACATGATTGTATTTAAGGGTAGCAAGGATGGTGGGGCCAGAGAGATAGAGATGACCGAGCCCCCTTCCTCTTGCCCCATTGGCAGATGATGCCTCCTTCAAGAGTGGGTAGAGCAGGCCAGTCCCTGGGACCTGGCAGAGGGAGGAAACGAAAGATTCAGGAAAATCAGAAGACTTTGGGGCACAGCAGTAGAAAAGCGGCTTTTCCTTAGAGAAGCCATTTGGGGACCTTCACTCTGGGTTTCTTCGTCTTTCATGCGGGAATCATACTAGTCTCCTTCTTACGGGGGTATTGTGATGAGTAAGCCCGATAGTCCCTGTAAACTGCTTGGCAAAGTTCCGAGAACACAGTAAGCACACCGAAATAGTACGTCTACCGGCTGGGGAGCCATTGAAGACTCAGCCAGCCAGGGTCCAAAGAAATGCAGTCAGGCCAGACGTCGAGGGAGCCGCAGAGGGGGCATCATGTCCAAACTGGTCAATCGTCTCCGTATGTCCCTCTAACCTCCACATCACCGCGGGTGGGGACACGGGGTCCAGGGGAGAAATGACATGGCCAAAGTCAAATAGCTAACGGGCAGTGCGTTCCATCCTGGGTCTGTTTAAAATCCTATTAGCTTGATTCTTCCACACAGCATTATCTCCTTACGGAAATGTTGACATAAATGAAACTTAATTTTCAAAGATTATTTTTGGAGCTGGAACTAAAAAATCATTCCCAAGTCAATTACCAGCATCATTCTATGCTTTTTCTCTATTTTCACAGTTCTGGGGGGAAGAGGTTATGGGAGCAATCGTAGACATTTACTGACTCTCTGGGTCAGCTTCTACCCCCCCTTCGCCTCTCCGGTCTTATTTTTCAATGAAAGAACAGAGACTCACCACAAGTTGCCTAGCGCTGAGGGTCCCTGAAAAGTGCTGCTTAGGACAGGAAATGTTTCAGTGATGAATTAAACAGTGACTCGCCGTGTCAGTGTGTGTTTTGAAGTGGAACAGACAGCAACATGTGCTTTTGAGAAACATAGGGCCAGGAGTGTGATTTTTCGAAATGCTTTAAGAGCCGTGGTTTCACGTAACATTTACTTTCAAGCTGCCCACAAGTGCTGTAGTCCCAGCTTCCTGCTTTGGGTCCCTGAAAAGCCCAGAGCAGCTCTGGCTCTGAAAATGCTCTTGTCCGGGGCCAAGAATTTAACACAGTTCTCTGTCTTTCTCCAGATGCCTGAAATCTCAGTCTGCAGGGAGTGGGGAAGGAAGAGAAGATGAGCAGACCACTGGGGCACGGGGGGGGGGGGGGGGGGGGGGAGGGCGGGGCAGGGGGGTCACTCTCAGAGAGTGTGAGTTTTGTCTCCTTCTTCTGCCTTCAGAAAGCTAGGACCTCAAGTCTTTGTCCAGACGGGGACAATGTGTATGGCGTTATCTGGTTCCCTCAGAGTCCCTAAGTCTCTGCCAGTGGCTTTGGGTGGTGTTTTGCAGCGGTAAAAAAATGAGGGGGAGGAAGGTGACTAATTCTGCCCAGGACTGTTGCCCTTCTCTAAATATTCACGTTACTAAACAGGATATAACAATGATATATTTATTCAGAAGTGGCATCGCACAGGGGCTCTGAAGTCAGAACTAGATTCCTAGCCAGCTCTCTTGTTGACTGAGACCTTAAGCAGGCCTTTAATGGGAAGATGTAGCTTTTTCATCTGTAAAACAGGGATACCACTATCAGCCTCATAAGGATTAAGAGATAATGTATACAAATTAGAAGAGTTATTTTTATTGCTATAACCCTAATGAAACCAAGCCGTTATTCTGTTGTATTCTGGTCAGGTTTTCATGTTGAGACCCCAGGGTAAGGTTACTCACCTATAGGTACAGATGGTGTCCTGAAGGGCTGGACTTTTTTTTTTTCATGATTTTATTAAGTAATCTCTACACCCAATGTGGGGCTCAAACTCACCACCCCAAGATCCAAGAGTCACGTGCTCTACCAACTGAGCCAGCCGCGCGCCCCAGGGCTGGACCTTCTTGATGTTAATCATCTAGGGAAGGGCTGTAACCTTCTTTAGGAAACTGGAATTAGACAAACCAGGGAAGTAACTGCCTCCCTGTAATTTCCTGGGTCTAGAGCTCAAGGAGTCGAGATATGCTTAAAGCCACTTCTGCTTGAGGCCTAAAAATGGAAAAGTGGAAACGAGGAAGGGGCCGCACGCTGAAGATGCTAAGCTCTATCACGTATGTTATGTTATGCAGTGAAGGGTGTGAGGCCTGGAATCAGACCACCTCCTGTTGTGTAGGAAAGCACTGGAAAAGCGAACTCTCCCAGGGGAAGCTGAATCTCAGGAAAGAAGTTGGAGTTTGACCTCCGAGGGCTCCTTCCTACGTGGAAATGGGGGTTTATCTCAAAGAAAGTGGATTTCCTTGCAAGTTCTTAAGCTTTGAAAAGCTTTCAGTTACATCTATTGGATCTCATGGAAACTCCAAGATAAGGAGTTTTGCACATTGCCGTTTCTATTTTTCTGAGTTAACAGAGTTTTTGTTTTGTGTTAAAGATTTTATTTGAGAGACAAAGCGCGCGCAGGAGCAGGGGCGAGCAGAAGGGAGGGGGCAGGCAGAGGGAAAGGGAGAGGCAGACTCCCCACTGAGCAGGGAGCCCAGGACCCTGAGATCCTGACCTGAGCCGAAGGCAGACACTTCACCGACTAAGCCACCCAGGAGCCCCCGAGTTAACAGTTTTCTTTTTCTTTTATTTTTTTAAATATTTATTTTAGAAAGAGAGCTAGCGAGCAGGTAGAGGGACAAGCAGACTTTATGCTGAGCACGCAGCCCCATGTGGGACTCCACCTCAGGACCCAGAGATCCATGACCTGAGCCGAAACCGAGAGTCAGCCACGTAACCAACTGAGCTGCTCAGGCGTCCCAAGTTAATGGAGTTTTAAAAAGATGAAATAAATGACTTGCCTAAGATCATGTCAGTCCATGTTTTTTTAATTATTCCTAATCCAAGGAGGTTTCAATTACCCCCGGAATAGGAAAGTAGACATGGTGTGAAGATTTTTTGACTCTGATTTTACCTTACACCACTTACCCTTTCCATTTCAGCCACATCTTCAGTAACTGAGTCAACTGTATTCAGATGAAACATCTGTGTCCCCTCACCTGCGTGGAACCAGCCCGTGAGAACAGATTCAACTCACTATAAATTCAAACACGCAAAAGGACATAACCTGTACATATCCATCGGGCCCCACTGAATAATTAATCAAGCATGTCATTGTCTAAAACTATGTCCTTGTTTTTTTTTTTTTAATAGGCTAGTAGTTTGATTTAGCCCTAAGACTGTATAATGTCTGAGTGGGACCAAAAATAATTTTCCAGTTTGGAATTTCAGAAAAACTCATGAAAAATCACTCTGAGAATCGTAAGTGAAAGAACACTTGAGTGGCATATGGTATTACAAAGTTACTCAAAGCCGTAGTAAGAAATGGTTCTGCTGTTGTCCAAAGAAAGCTAATAATATTTTAAAAGTTAAAATTGTAATACAATCAGAAGTTAGTTTTCTACAACCAAAGAAAAGTGGAAAGTCAAGTCAGGTAGCATAAGGCAGATAATTACTCACTGGCACTGTGGGCCTCTATTTTGCTATTTGGATAACCACTTTTTCACTTTGTGGAGTTTTCCACAATAATGATACACTTTCATATGCAATCAGTTAATTAGTCAATTGAAAAATATGTATTTATCTCCTAATACATGTTCCCAAATTAGGCAAAGTACTGTGGGTACATAAAAGATGTACACGATCAGGCTTCTGTCTCTGAACCTACCTGGAGTGGAGGGGTTAATATACACTGCTTTTTTACTCATCCCAATTTAGAGAAACAGTATGGTCTTAAATCTGCTGTACAAATTCAGAGAAATAGAGACTAATGTGGTCTGGAATAATCTAAATAATTCTTGCTAAGTCATTGAGAAGACTAACTCCTATCTTAATTTTTAAAACATATATTATTTCAGACCAAGAATTTAAAAATTGTAGGCACCGGGGATATGGGGACAAATAAAGTGTTTCCTGTCCTCAAGAGCTTACAGTACAAGCAAATATACAAAGTCATTGCAAATCAATGGGAGAAGCTCTAGAATGGGAGCTTTGGACCACAGAGGAAGAGGTTGACCCGGAGAGCTGCATGGAGTAGGTGACCTTCAGGGAGGTCATTGCTGACTGCGAGCAAGCAGACGTGTGTCTGTGGGTCGGTGAATGCTGGGCCGGGAGAGGGGTGGGGGAAGCCCTTCCAGAAAACAGGAAAGTGCCAGCAGCCTAGGAGAAGGCACAGTGAGTGAGAAGTCAACCTGAGCCCAAAGCTGAGGTTTTCCTACGTTTATTTCAAAGCCCTTCATTATCTGTATGCAAAGAGGGCGTCTTTAAAAACAAACAACTAGACTATAATGACTACGAAATTTAAATATTGTGTGAACGCTAATGATTACTTTCGCATATTCTGGGGTGTCCAGAATTTACTGTAAACAACCGTATTCATTTTATGTAAGTATCTATCTCCTAACAGAAGCCATTTTGTGATGATTCAATCGTTTCTCATCAATTTCAAAGAGAACGCTGGTCATAGCACCAAAGGAGTACCTGCTCTAGAAAAAAGCTATTTTAATGAAGAATTGTTTACTTTCGGGTTTACTGAGCGATTACAGGACCAGACTAAAAGGAGCGTAACAAGCATGTTAAGAAAATCATCCCGTACTAGTACCTTGTCCTTTGAAGGCTTCAACATTTAGTTAACCGTTCATACATTTTCACATAACGTCCTTTAAACCAGTACGCGAACGCACTTAAAAATCATCCAACATTACCTTTAAAGTTTTATATTCGTTTGAACCACATAATTCAAAAATCATTTCAGAAAGGAAACGTTCTAGTAGAACGAGCCAGACACCTAACGTCCTGCGACAGCTGCGGAGTTTGAGACACGCGGGAGGTACGACTTCGTAGTAACCTTAGCTGGAGGTCACGTCAAACCTCACGAGCAAGGGGACATTTAACCTCGGTGTAGAGGCGGCCAGGCGGCCACGTCTCCGTTGCCATGAGAACCTTCCAGTTTGTGTCAGCAACGGCCGCCTTGACAACTCCGTGTTTGCTCCGCGGCCCCGGGTTCGCGCCGTCGCCGCCTGGACGCCCCCGCGCCCGCCCGGCGTCCCGGCCTCCCGGGCAGCCGCGAGGTGCGACCTCGGCTCTCCCGCCGCGCTTTCCAGTCCGCAGCGCCAATCCCGCGCGGCGCCACGTCGTACCCTCGGGCGGGGAGGGAGCCGAGTCCTCGGGTCCCCACGCGGGTCAGGAGGAGGGAAAGCAGGGCCCGAGGCGCTCTCACTCCCTCGGCCCCCGAGGCCGGAGAAGGCCGCGCTCGCGCCGCGGGAAGGAGGGGGGAGGGGACGTGGGCGCGCGCGGGGGGAGGGGCGCGCGTTCGGAGCCTCCCCCCGCCCCCGCCCTGGGGTCTCCCGCCCTCAGGGATCGGAGCCGCCGGTGCCCCAGGGTAGACTCGCGCGGGGGCTGGAGGGGGCAAGGACGCCGCGACCTAGGGTGACGCCAGGCATCTCCCGGGCGACGGCTCCGCAACAAGATGGCGGACGATAAAGAAAGGGAAGGCACAGGTAAGAGCCGCCCGCCGCGACCCGGGCCCGCAAGGGGACGCTCCGGGCGGGGTGGGCCGCCCTCCAGCGGAGTCCGCCCCGCGGGGAGAGGGCCCACAGGGCTGGGGCCACTGACGCGCCCTGCAGCGCACGCCGCCCTCGCCAGCGCCCGCAGCCTCCCCGCCGCCTCCTGAGCCCCGCCCCCTCCCTCTTCTTGTCCCCTCCCTCCTCCCCCCGCTCCCCCCACTCCCCCTGCCTCCCCTTCCCGCTCCCCCTCCCCCACCGCCTCCCACCCCGGGAGCTCCGAGCCGCGGCTCCGGCGGGCGAGCCCGATAATGGCGTCCTTGCTCGCGGCCGCCGGCACCCCGCCTCCACAGCCTCGCCCCGGCCGTTGCGCCGCAGGCGCCACGCCGGAGGCTGCCGGGCTGCGGACACCCGCGGCGGCCGGGGTGAGGACCGGCTCTGGCCGCCCGCGTCTGGCGGACCTTCGGGCCGCGCCGGAGCCCCGCCCGGCGGGAACGCGCCCGCCGCCTCCATTTTGCCTGCTCGGTGGGGACGTGAGGGGACGTGGGGGGGACGGCCTCGGGCTCGCGGGCGCCCCCTCCGCGCCTGCAGCCTCCGAAACGCGCGCCCGTGGGGGGCTGGGCGGAGCGCCCGCGCGCGGCAGCGTGAGGAGGGCCGGAGAGCAGCCCGGAGGCGGCGGCGCGGGGCCGCGGGCGCGCCGGCCGAACCCTGGCCCGCCACGTTGAGCGGCGGCCCCTTGACATTGTGTCAGTGCCGCCCCGAGTCCCGGGCCCCTTCCTCGGCCGCTCAAAAGTAACAGCCCTTGTGTGCGTGCACTCACTGGCACACTCGCGGCAAAAACCCGTCAAACCGTCGAGGTAAACATCCTAGAAATGAAAGTATATCCTGTCCTTGTTTCCTTTCTGGGGAGCCGCAAACACCAGGTCACGTGTCACTTTCCTCCGCCTGCAGCCAACTTAACATTTACAAGTGCAGAAACCGGCCCCGAGGTAGTCAGTCACTTGTGGGCTAAAATCACAGAAAATCAGCGGAGAAACCGTGGAAACCGTGCCAAAGATCTACCTTTGGATAAGAGTAATGCTAGTTGATTTATTTATAGGGCTGTTAGTCTAGAGAGTCGGAAGTGTGTTCTAGATGTTTCCTTTACTAAGATGGCCTAATTTTTTATTGTGCTGCTTTAAAAGTAAAAGGTACATCCGAAGGAAGTGATTACTTTTTTTTTAAAGACTAATTTTAAAGGGTTTTATTTTTATTTTTTTAAGTTTATTTATTTTTGTTTTTTTAGTAGTCTTTACACCCAGTGTGGGTCTCGAATTCTCAGGAGATCAAGAGTCACATGCTCTTCGAACTGAGCCAACCAGAAGCTGCTTTAAGACAAATTTTAAAACTTCCCCAGAAAACCAAATGATTTAGTTATTTACACAAAAATGGAAAAATCATTAGCAGATAAATTAACATGTTAATTATGGATATATATATTTTTAAGATTGATTAGGCCAGCACGAGAGAATGGATCATGTTGCAAATACAATTTTTTCTTTATTTTCTTAAAAATAGAGCTTTTCTGATTTTTCAGTTTTCAAAAATACTTTTCTGTTTAGAATAAAGTCAGAGGAAGAAAGTTCTGTTCATAACTATAGAAGAAGTAATGACAAAAGCTGGATGTCATTCTTTCCGCTGGCGTATATTTAATGCCTATGGAAGGTGTTCTGATTACTTGAGAATCAAAGGACATGCAGGGAGGGGAGAGAACTGTAAGCTGGGCCCAGCAGCCTGTGTGCCAGACCTCTTTCCAGGTGTGTTATATCCCCTCCCCGTCTGTGAACACCAGTCAGAGCCTCCCTGGGAGCTTATCAGAAATGAAGAATCTTGGGGCGCCTGGGTGGCGCAGTTGTTACGCGTCTGCCTTTGGCTCAGGGCGTGATCCCAGCGTTCTGGGATCGAGCCGCACATCAGGCTCCTCCGCTAGGAGCCTGCTTCTTCCTCTCCCACTCCCCCTGCTTGTCTTCCTTCTCTCGCGGGCTGTCTCTGTCAAATAAGTTAAAAAAAAAAAAAAAAAGAAATGAAGAATCTCGGTCCCTGCCCCTGACCTGCTGAACCTATCTGCGTTTTAACAGATCTGTAGGTGACCCAGATGCACATGAAAGTTTGGGAGGCAGTGTTATGTGGTATATTTTATTTATTCTTAACAGTTCTATGAGTTGATTATAATTGCAGTTGGTAGGACATGATGAAATGACGCCATGTTGCCTGAGGGTAAACTAGCAACTCATTTGGCATTTATCATCTTTGTATGAACATAACTGCACTCCCGTATTTGATTCTTAGCTCTGAAGGTCGAAAAATTACACCTAACCAGTTAATCAGAATCAATCAAGATTTGGGGTTTCACTCAAGCTAACTAATTAATTATGGATTCTGAAGGGGGGTATGTTGATACTTAACCAGAAAGCTGATCTCAGCAGTATTTTGTTTTACGAGTATTAAACTTTTGGGGAGGATGAATTTATATTTCAAAATGTCCTTGATGAGCATGGAATCACACAAAAGAAAGGATAGTTTTGGAGGATATATCCAGTACCCTGTAACCTTTAAGAGGAAAGGGACCATTTTCTTTTTTTTCTTTTTAAATTTTTTATTTACATTTAATTTGGTTAACATATAGTGTATTATTAGTTTCAGGGGTAGAGTTTAGTGATTCATCAGTTTCATATAACACCCAATACTCATTAGATATAATGAGCCCTCCTTAATGCCCATCACACAGTTACCCCATCCTCCCACCCACCTCCCTCCAGGAACCCTCAATTTGTTCCCTACAGTTAAGAGTCTCTTATGGCTTGCCTCTCTCTGTTTTTTCTTATTTTATTTTTAATTCCCTTCCCCTATGTTCATCTGTTTTATTTCTTAAATTCCACATATGAGTGAAATCATAGGGTATTTGTCTTTCTCTGACTTATTTGGCTTAGCATAATACCCTGTAGTTCCATCCATGTTGTCGCAAATGGCAAGATTTCATTCTTTTTGATGGCTCAGTAATAATCCATTGTATATATATATACCACATCTTTATCCAGTCATCTGTCGATGGATATATGGGCTCGTTCATATGTTGGCTGTTGTGGACGTTACTGCTATAAGGAAGGGAACCATTTTCTGATCTGTTACACTTGGTGTCTTGAGGCGGTGCCCAGCACATGGTAGGAACTCAATATTTACTGAATCCAGAATATTTGAATTAATTAAAGATGTTTATGTTTTAGCCAAAACATTACTTGCTATTTCCTAAAAATCTATTCTATACCCAAAAGTACATATACTATTTTTAGTGTGTTTTTTTCCCCACTCATTCCTACAGGTAAGCAATAAGCTTCTATTATTTCTGGCTCAACAAACGTCTTTTTTAAAAAGATTTGTTCATTTCAGAGAGAGGGAAAGAGAGAAGGAGAGAGGGGAGGGGCAGAGAGAATCTCAAGCAGACTCCCCACGCTGGGCGCAGTCCCACGACCCATGAGATCATGACCTGAGCTGATACCAAGAGTCGGTCGCTCAACTGACTGAGCCATCCAGTTGCCCCTCAACAAGCATTTTTTGAGCCAAAGTATTCACTGGCCTGTCTTTAAAAACAACAACTACAAAAATCCCCTTTGTAGAAACATATGTTTATTTTATTTTATTTTTAAAGATTTTATTTATTTATTTGAGACAGCACAAGCGGGCAGGAGGGTCAGAGGGAGAGGGAGAAGCAGACTCCCTGCTGAGCAGGGAGCCTAATGGACTCCATCCCAGGACCCTGAAATCGTGACCTGAGCTGAAGGCAGACTTAACTGACTGAGCCACACAGGTACCCCCCCTTTTTAAAAAAGATTTTCATATATTTTAAATAGTTCATCTTTAATCTTGAGATTTTTTTAAAGTTATAAAGGAAGATTAAGCCTCTGGATTTATATCTAGCTCTTCTTCAACATTTAGGGATTAATCTTGGTGAAAGTACTGAGAACATTGTTAACAAAAATTAACTATGACAGGCTATTATGTTCTATTTATAATAGTTTCCAAAAGATTATATACACTGAAGTTGTTCTATTCCTTTGTAGCATTTTTGTGCTTTAACATAATTTATTTTTTCCTAGGGACGAGTGGGTGGCTCAGTTAGTTAAGCATCTTCCTTTGGCTCAGGTCATGATCCCAAGGTCCTGGGATCGAGTCCCGCATCAGGCTCCTTGCTCAGCAGGGAGCCTGCTGCTCCCTCTGCTGCATTCCCTGCTTGTGCTCTCTCTTTCACTCTCTCTGAAAAATAAACAAATAAAATATTTAAAAAATATTTATTTTTTCCTAGATTAAAAAATGCATATAGTTTTGTTAGCTAACAAAGAAAAGGAATTTAAATTTTAGAATCAAGTTAATTTTAAAAAGTTAATTTTGTTTTACTGAATGTTTGAAATAGGATAGCAAAAATTGTTTTTGAAGTTCTATTATTTCTCTCAAGTTTGTTCAGCCAGAACATTTTTTTCCTTTTCCTTCTGTTTTGTTTTGTTTAAATAGAGAATCAGTGCAATTGTTGATTCTTTGAATCTTTTAATCTCATTGTTTCTATCTCCTTGAGAATTTTACATAGGACTGCAAGGAACTTCTGTTTGTAATTAGAATCATGTCTAGGAAACAAACTGCTTAGGAATAAAGTCCTCTAACTTTTGGCAGGCCAAGGAGCTTTGGAAAGTATGTCAGTTTTTTTAGTAAGCCTCAGATACTTAAAGCTTGTTTTAGAATTTACTATTTTTGTGTAAAAATATTGTTTGTTTCTTTGCATTGCTAGGTAAAGTGCCTCCAGTTCAACTATCAACTCCTAACTGGAGAGGTTTTACAAGTTTTTGTTTGTTTATTTCCTTGTATTGTGCCATTCTTCTGAAAAACCAACATTTGAAAAGCTAAGGTAAAAAACAAACTACAGGTGGATATTACTTGTTAGAAAGGGGACTGTTGATAGTACGGAGTATACTATGGAGTAGTAGAAAAGTGGAGTAAGACCTCAATTTCCCCAGGCTCTGTCTGATCTTAGCCAAGATGCTAGACCTTAGGAGCCTCCAGTTCCTCAAATGTAAAGTGAGAATAATTTTACCTACTTCATAGTGTTGTTATAATGGAGATGGTGTCATCTTACCCATCTTTATATCCCCAGCACCCACGTGATGCCTTGCAGTAAAGAAATGCTGAATAAATAGGAAGGAAAGTGCTTGGCACATTCTAGGAAATAAGTAGCTATTAGTATATGCGTGGCATGGAATCTAGGAGTGAAGAAAAACTTAAATCTAAGTCTTACCAATTATTGGTCACATATGATGCCTTCATGCCTATTTTGGGGGCCATTTAGTAGTTTTCTCCCTAGATGGTTAACAGTCTCGGTAGAGACTAACTGAAGAAGAAAACTAACTTACACTTAATTTACTTCCTCTAATTGAAAATAAAATTTGGAGGAAAACTGGACTGAAATTTGTCTTTGTACTTACCTATAAAAATCTGTCAAGGAAATTCATACTTTAAAAAGTTAAGTGGACAATGAGACAGCATTTCACACCCATTAGGACGGCTATGATAAAAAATAAGTGTCGGCTAGGTGTGGAGAAATTGGAGCCCTCGTGTGCTGTTGACGGGCGTGTAAAATGGTACAGCTGCTGTGGATGATAGTACGGCAGTTCCTCAGAAATTCAGATATTGAATTACCACATGATCCATCAACTTTACATCTGGCTTTATACCCCAAATAATTGAAAGCAGGGACTTGAATAACTGTTTGTACACCCATGTTTGTAGCAGCATTATTCACAGTAGCCGAAAGGTAGGAGCAGCTCAAGTGCCCGTCAGTGGATGAATGGTTAAACAAAATGCAGTATAATCACACACTGCAATATTATTCATCTTCAAAAAGGAAACAAATTCTGACTTAATGCTACCACAAGGCTGAATCTTGAAGATACTATTCTAAGTGAATTTAGCCAGTCACAGAGAGATGAGTACTGTATGATTCTACTTACATGAGATTCGTAGAGTAGTCAGATTCATAGGAACAGAGAGTAGAATCGTGGTTCCGGAGAGAAGGGGGAAAGGGAAGTTGTTATTTAATAGGACTAGAGTTTCAGTTTTTGCAGGATGAAAAGAGTTCTAGAGACGGGTTGCACAACAGTGTGAATGTAACACTACTGAACTGTGCAGTGGTTAAGACGGTTAATTTTTTATGTCTGTCTGACCACAATTTAAAACAGATCTAGTGGAAATGTTGACTACATCCAAAATGAAAAAAAAAATTGGCACTTTTTTTGGGAAGGCAATTTGGAAATTCATGTTAAAGAAAAAATGATACCCACATGCTTTTTAAAAATATACTCCTGGGTATTTGTTCTTAGAAATATATTCTGAAAAAAAAGTGAGAAGTAAAAAATAATTATTTTAAAGTTATTTATAAATTTGAAAATATGGATAAAATCTACTTGTCCAACAAATGGGGGATGCAAACTAAGTTGTTACGTATTGATTTATTGAACTGTAGCCTTTTAAAACAATATATAAAAATTAGATGTGTAAATGGGTAAAGATTATAGGAGAACACAGGAGATGATATCAGGGTGGTTAGATTTTCAGGGGCATTCATTTTTAAAAGTCTCACTATTTTATTTATTTATATGTTTAGAAAGATTTTATTTATTTTATTTTATCTATTTATTTGAGAGAGAGAGAGAGAGCCAAAGCAGGGGGGAGAGGGAGAAGCAGGCTCTGCAGTGAGCGCGGAGCCGAGGTGGGGCTCAATCCTACTACCAGATCACGACGTGGGCGGAAATCAGGAGTCTGGACGCTCAACGGTAAAGTCTCACTGTTTTAGTGTAATTGCTACAAAAGCTTTAAAATCCTAACTATCCTAGATATTTTATCTTCTAGATATAAACTATTTTTATATTTTAAAATCTGTACCCTAACTATGAATTATGCTTACCTGTTTGTGAACACATGTTTACCACATCCTGTACTTGACAATGCTTTGTAAACCTCTAGTATGGACTTTATAGATATTAAAAGTGTAATAAAATAATTTATTTTTTAAATGCAGCAATAAATTTGGACTCTAAAACCTGGGCTTGAATTTGGATCCTGCTTTTTTTCAGATTTTGCTTGGGTGTGTCACTTAATTTCTCTGAACTTCAGTTCAGAGAGTTCCCAGTCTAATGAGCACTTAACTCTGAAGTGGGCACTGAACTAAATGTTTTTACATGAATTAAGTCATTTAATCCTTCCAACAAACCTATGTGGTAGATGCCTCTATTGATATCCTTTCTACAAATGAAGAAACAGGGGCTCAGTGTCAGCCACAGCAGGTAAGAGTTTGAAAGTCATCACTTCTATTACTACAAACTGGAAGAAACACTTGGTAATTTGGGCAAATTCTTGGAGGCTGCGTGAAATACCCTAAGAGTGAGAAACTCCCTGGGAGCCTGTAGTCCTAGGAGATGCCTCACACTTTCTTGGGTTTTGCTTCCAGGAAACCTACCGGGTCATCTGGTAAAGAGCCAAGAAAGACCCCTTGTTGCTCTAGCAGGGGGAGGGGGAAGGTAAACATTTCGAAATCTCCTGAGAGCATTCTGCATAACAAAGACCTACTCTCTGGGTGGAAAAGACTTTACCAGAGCTTTGTACTCCCTGCCTGCATTTAACCAAGTCCAGTCCCCTGGAGCATTCCTATCTCATCTGAGGGGGCTGGGAGAAGCTAAAAAACACTTGCGAAGGTTACGGCCCAGAGACAAGCCCAGTAGAAGACTGAAGTTTAATTAGGAGATAGAATGCTTCCCTTCACTTACACTTTACCACCACATCACAGAGTTGTACTACAGTAATAGTGGATTATAGCTGGAATGTGTGGTACACACTAAGGAGGAGTCCTTAGAGGAATCTGGCACCTACGTCTATAGCAAACATTAAACACAGTCCTATTCTTAGCCAAATTGTTATGAAGTCTCTTGACTGTCTTAGTTCCTATTACTTGAGTGTTAAGTCTGGCTTTCAACGAAAAATTAGAAGGCATGCAAAAAGCAAAAACACCATCTGAGATCAAGTAAGCATCAAAATTAAACTCAGATCCGTGATACATATCTTGGAATTATCAGATTGAGATTTAAAAGAGCTATGATTAATATGTTGAGGGCTCTAATGGAAAAAGTAGACAACATTCAAGAAAAAATGGGTAGTGTAAGCAGAGACATGGAAATTCTATGAAAGAATCAAAGGGAAACGTTAGAAATCCAATGCCGTGGAACAGAAGAATACCTCTGATGGGCCCATTCTAGACTCAACGTATCTGAAGAAAGAATGATAGAACTCGATGATTTCAATAGAAACTTCCCAAACTGAAATGCAAAGAGAAAAAGAATGAAAAAAACAGCATCCGAGAGCTGTGGGACAATTTCGAAAGGTGTAAAACACATAATTGGAATACCAGAAGAAAAAGAATGAAAGAATGGAAAAGAAATATTTGTAGTGGTAATGGACAAGTTTTTCCCCAAACGCCCCGAGACACCAAAGCAGATCCAGAAAGTTAAGAGAACACCAAGCAGGGTAAATACCAAAAAATCTATGCCTAGGCATGTCCTAGTCAAACTGCAGAAAACCAAAGACGACAAGAAAATCTTGAAAGAAGCCAGAGGAAAACAATCACCTTACCTGGACTTTGTCAGAAACCATGTAAGCCAGGTGAGAGTGGAGTGAAATAGTTGAAGTGTTGAAAGATGTGACCAGGTTATTTTTTAAATAATCAATATTGAATAAGATACCGTCCAAGGTCCCTAGCTATGTGGTGAACAAGAGCTCCATTCAAGTCTGACTCCAAAGCCAATGTCCTTAGCCTCTGTGCCTCACATAGAGAAGTAAAGTGGAAATTTATATAAGGAAGAAAATTTAAAAATTAAATAAAATTTACCCATCATCTCATTATCTAGAGCAGTAGTCAAACTCCAGTCAGCATCAGAATCACCGGAGGGTTTGTTAAAACATAGATTGCTAAGCCCCCAGGTTTAGAATTTCTAAACCAGTAAGTCTGGGGTGGGAGTATGAGAATTTGCGTTTCTAACAAGTTACCATAGGATGGGGATGCTGTTAAAAACCATTGATCCGCAATCTAGAATAAAGTTTGCGATTTTAGTGTATTTCCAGATTTTTTTTCTTGGCAGATTTGTTTTTCGTTTGTTTCATGTAGTTGATAGTTGTATATAGTTTTATATCTAGCTTTTTCACTTACTATTATAAGCACTTTCCCATGTCATAAGTGTCTCTCAAACACATCATTTATAATAGCTGCATTCATCATTATTTATGGAATATATTTAGGTAAGCTTTTCCTGACTGTTGGATACTTAGATTGTTTCTAAATTTTCTGTGCTATAAATACTGTTGCAGTCATTGTTGGTTTACAGAGATCTTTTGACCCAGCTTTGATCCCCATCCTTTACTCCCCTTTGGAAAAATAATTTTCACTTAATCTCACCTCTTTTGGTTCTTACTAGGTACTAAGAGAGGGTAATCTAATTTCTAAATTCTGAGTACCTTGTTGTGACCCTTTTATACTAATTAATTCTTTTTCATTTTTTTGTATTCTAAGGCACATAATTGCCAGAGTTTATGATCAGTGTAAGATACATTTTTGCTTATTTGTCTATCCTTTTATAGTAGAAACTCCATGAATTCAAGAGACTTCGTTTTTACTGCTGAATCCCTGGAATTATGGACAGTGTGGAGGATGTAGTAGTCACTGAAATATTTGTTGAATGAATGGATGAACCAGGAGTAACACTTAGAGTGAAGAAATTTAATGTTACCCTTCATAGTTTCATTATGGGTAAATGTATTTTTCAGTTAACCTTTAAAAAACATTGAAAATAGCTCAGAGCTACCCCCATTACATTTGGAGAGGCACTCAGACTAGAAACACATATTTAATCTAACCTCATAAAAAACTAGAATGACACTTCCACTTCACCATGGTGATCAAGCACACATGTTTATTTTTATCCTCCTTGAAACCCCACTAGAATGATAGTAAAGGAATTAAAAGGCATAGACCTACAAGGGTAGGGAGAGTGGGGAAGGAGATAATAGCAGTTTGTAAAAAGACATTGGGAGAAGAAAATAAAAAGAGATTAGGAGAGGACATAATAAATTATTAAATGGATGGACGAGTGGCCACTAGCCTAGCAGAACCAAAAGAAAGAAAAGTAAGTCTTAGAGGAAGGAACCAAAAAGGAATAAATCAAGTGGAGCTGTACTACCCTGGGGAGGCTCAGGATTGGCAGCAGCAACCGTCGCTGAAGGCATGTGTGGAGCTAATTATGTGACATTTGGATTGAAGTCCTAGGCAAGTGGTTGGATCCCAGGGAATAACCAGGTGATCACTTCCCTCCGACTCATGCAGGGGACACTCTGATTATTACTATTTTTTTTAAAGAGGTGGGGCGGGGGACAAAGGGAGGAGGAGAGAGAAAATCTTAAGCTGGTTCCCTGCTCAGCACAGAGCTGGGCATGGGGACTGATCTCATGACCCTGAGATCATGACCTGAGCAGAAATCAAGAGTCAGATACTCAACCAACTGGGCCACCCAACTGTCCCTCTCTGATGACTTCAAATCAGAGAGACAGGATTTAGGGATGCCAGCACCGTGGATGGTAGGGAGTGATGTGCCGTCATTATTATCATTACCATCTTTGATATAGTAGCTGAAATATTATTAAAGTTTGTATGAAATTCAGTTATGGTCACATTGATTAAATCTTCTGAGTAGGACCCAAAATAATAAACCTGAGTGGTTGTATGTCGAGTAGGTTGTCTAAGAGATGCGGGTTTGAAATTCTCAGATTTGCACTGATGATTACATTATAAAATAGTTGTACTAAAAACTTCAAAAGAAAAGTGAAAGGGAATCCAGATTAAAAAAAAACTAAAGTGAAATCAAGATAAAATGAAATTTCATATGAACTGGGATATAATCAAATGAGAGGGAAGGTGTCTCAAATATGACCTCAGTGTCAGTGACTTTGAACTGTTACACTTTGGCTGCCTACTTCCGTGGCCAAACTGGAGACTGCCGTAACCTAGAATTGTGGCACCTCTGACATCTTAAATTCAGATATTTCGTTCTTGGGTGGTATCTTAGTCAATATTGATTATTTAAAAAATAATTTTGTAATTTTTTGAAATAATTCAAACTTTGTGAAATATTTTCAAATTCACAGAAAAATTGCAAAAATAGCAGAGATTTCCTACATTCCCTTTACCCCAATTCACGAATTTCAACATTTTGCCTCATTTTTATCATTCTCTTGCTCATATATAATTATGTATTCTATAATATACATCGTAATATTATGTATATGATAACGTTATATACACGTATATTTTTTACTTGAAACTTTGAGACTATGTTACGTACCATTGTGAAACTATCCCTTAATACTTTGGTGTCTATTTGGTGTATACCTATAGAAAGGTAGTCTCTTCTGTAAAGTCTCTATCTAGTTTAACCTAGAGACAGTCTTTTATTCTACAGTCCACATCCCGATTTTGTCTGTTGCCCCAGCTGTTGAGAGCGCCTGTCCTAGCATTGCCCACCTACCACAGGTTTCAGTCCAGCTCACGTACTGCACTGAGTGTCTGGCCTCTAGTCTCTCATCTCCAGCAGCCCATCAGTCTTTCTTTGTCCATCCGGCCCCGATTGCTTCAGAAAGGCTTTGGGTCATCTGCATGACTTCACGATCTCATCTCTCTAATCCCCTCACCTCCCTATTCACTCTGCAAACCTTTCCACTTCGTATAGGGCAGAGAAGATATAAGCCATAAGATAGAAATCCTCTCAATTTTTCTGACACATACACATTTATCTGTACCTACCGGATTGTGTAAGCCTCTGAAATGGTTTCCTTGTTTTCATTTCCCATCCTGAAAATCTGGTGATCTGGTTATGAATCCTCTAACCTAAAACCCTGTACTGTTTTCCCATTGCCTTAGGACAGACAACACTAACAGAGCAGACCAGGATGCTTTGTTTCTCCAGGTCCATTTCTGATCACATGCCTGGCACTGCCCTCCATGCATCCGACCCTTTGTCATAATGAACAGTTTGCTGTTCCCATCATGGCAGTGGTGGGCCTGTGCACGTAATGTTTCGTCATCGTGGGCTTCATGTAATAAGTTGTGTTGCTTCGTAGTAAGAACGTGAAGTCTAGGGGTGCCTGGGTGGCCTGTCTGTTCAGCACCCTACTCTTGATCTCAGCTCAGGTCTTGATCTCAGGGCCATGAGTTCAAGCCTGGTGTCGGGCTCCACCCTGGGTATGGAACTTTCTTAAAAACAAACAAATGGGGCATCTGGGTGGCTCAGTTGCTTGATTTTGGCTCAGGTTGTGGTCTCGTGGGTCATGGGATTAAGCCCTGAGTCGGGCTCTGTGCTCAGTGAGGAGTCTGCTTGAGATTCTCTCTCTCTCTCTCCCCCTCTCCCTGCCCGGCTTGCTGTCTCTCTGTCTCTCTCAAAATGAATGGATAAATCTTTAAAAACAAACAAACAAACAAACAAACAAAACCATGAAGTCCGTAGTAAATCTTTACTGATTCAAATTCCAGCTCTGCCACTTAAGAGCTGGGTAACTCCAGGGTAAGTACTGATCTGTTCTAATTTCTTCACAAGTCAGCTGAGTATAGCAGAACCTGTTTCATATGGTGGCAAAGCACGTAGCAGACAGCTTCGCGTGTAGTAAGAGCTCTATCCGTGTTACCAATCATTACGTGCCGTGTCAGGCACTGCTCTACATTGGGGGAAGAATTAGATGTGGGCCTTGACCCTCTTAGAGACGATATTACTGTAGAGAAGAGAACCATAGTAACATAATTATTTAACTGCATTTGGGATAAATACTTCAAAAAAGTTCAGGGTTCCAGAAGAGGGACACTTAATTTTTTCTTCAGGGGCTTTGAGTGTGACACTCCCTCTTACTAGTTTTCAGCAAAAGGAATGCAAATTCAAAAGGCCAAAGCAATGAAGGAGCCTGGCTTATTAGAGTCATTGAATGAGGGCCAAGGTAGCTGGAATGGAGTGACATGGTGAGGAGTGATGGGAACTGAGGTTTGCAGAATAGGCCCAGGCCAGGCCTATTTGATGAGCAGGTTGAAGGGGGGGGGGGTGCTGACCTCTGTTGAAGAGGAAAAGGAAGCCATCAAAGCATTTTAAACAGGAAGATAATATATTTGGTTTATGTTTTTAAAAGGTCATCTGCTGGGGCGCGTGGGTGGCTCAGTCAGTTCGGTGTCTGCCTTCGGCTCAAGTCACGATCCCAGGGTCCTGGGATGGAGCCCCGTGTCGGGCTCCCTGCTCAGCGGGGCATCTGCTTCTCCCTCTCCCTCTGCTCTCCCCGCCCCCCCCCCCCCGCATGTGCGCTCTCTCTCTCTCTCAAATAAATGAATAAAATCTTAAAAAAAAATAAGGTGAAAAAAAGACATTTGCTAAATGAAAGCACAAACGAAAGCTGGATGAGGAATAAAAGCAGTATGGCAGTTTTAAGGCAGGTGTTTTAGTGGTACAATGTCTTTGGATCAAGTTGAGTATAAAATAAGAATTCAGTAAGAACTGCTCCCTCCCCTCCTAAAAAAAAAAAATTGGGTTCTTGACTTTTTAAAAACAGAGTATCTCTGGAATAGGTGCTGGCAGTACCTGAGACAAACAGAATAATCATGTTATTTGTACTTCTCGTTAATTAACCTTAGGGGCATTTCTTTACCTTCTTTGCTGTGTGTTTTACACTGTTCTCATGGCAGGGATTCCTCTTGGGACTTATTATTTCATGTTAATTTCTGTAGGTGGGGCTTTGAGCACCTTGTTAAATATTTAAATATGTATAAGACATCTTAGGTTTAGGGAAGAACTAAGCTGTACTATTTGTTTATAACTCCACTTGATAGAGATGCCTGGCTGGCTAAGTCATTAGCATGTGTGACTCTTGATCTTGGGGTCGTGAGTTCAAGCCCCACTGAAGAACAAACAAAATACTCCACTCTATAACCTTCAGTGGTGTGACTTTTATTTTGGTTATGACAGCTCCTTCTGTATTTATTATCATTAGTTTCTTTTTTTGAAATTAAATGTAACTTTTTTGTTTGTTTCTTTTTTCTTTCTTTGGTTTGATTTTAATTTGGTATGATAGCTAATTTTTAGCCTTTGCATTCCCATTGCTGAAAAGCAAATATAATGTCAAATTGTTAGCTTTGGTAGTGTCTAATATGGAATTTTTAAAATTAATTTTTAAATTTTAATTCCAGTATAGTTAATATACAGTGTTATATTAGCTTCAGATATACAATATAGTGATTCAGCACTTCCCTACATCACCCTGTGCTCGCCAAGACAAGTGCACTCCTTAATCCCCATCACCTGTTCCTCCACCCCCCCCCCCACCTCCCCTCTGGTGGGCAGAAGTGTGTTCTCTATAGTTAAGAGTCTGTTTCTTGATTTCTCTCTCTCTCGTTTTTCCTTTGCTCATTTCTTTTGTTTCTTAAATTCTACATATGAGTGAAATCATATGGTATTTGTCTTTTTCTGACTTATTTCGCTTAGCATCATACTCGCTAGCTCCCTCTATGTTGTTGCAAGTAGCATGCTTTTTAATGGCTGAATAATATTCCATTATATTTATATGCCACTTCTTTATTCATTTATCGATGGACACTTGAGCTACTTCTGTAGTTTGGCTATTATAATAATGCTGCAGTAAACATAGGGGTACATGTATCCCTTTGAATTAGTGTTTCTGTATTTTTTGGGTAAATACCCAGTAGTGTGATTACTGCATTATAGGGTAGTTCTATTTATTAACTTTTAAAGAACCTCCATACTGTTTTCCAGAGTGGCTGCACCAGTTTGCATTCCCACCAACAGAGTATGAGAGTTCCTTTTGTTCCACATCCTCACCAACACCTGTTGTTTCTTGTGTTGTGTTCAGATTTTAGCCATTCTGACAGAAGTGAGGTGATATCTCATTGTAGTTTTGATTTGGATTTCTGTGATGATGAGTGATGTTGAGTATCTTTTCATGTGTCTCTTGGCCATCCGGATGTCTTCTTTGGAGAAATGTTTGTTCATGTCTTC
Organism: Ursus americanus; assembly: GCF_024610735.1. Lineage (NCBI taxonomy): Eukaryota > Metazoa > Chordata > Mammalia > Carnivora > Ursidae > Ursus > Ursus americanus. Next base: position 103,023,237 of record NC_142128.1, on the reverse strand, counting down.
TGCCCATATTTAATTGGATTCTATTTTTTGGGCATTGAGTGGTATCAGTTCTTTATATATTTTGGATACTAATCCTTTATCAGATATGTCATTTGCAAATATCTTCTCCCATTCACTAGGTTGTCTTTTAGTTTTGTTGATTGCTTCCTTCATGATGCAGAAACTTTTTATTTTGATGAAGTCCTAATAGTTCATTTTTGCTTTTATTTTCCTTGCCTCAGGAGGCATATCTAGAAAAATGTTGCTACAGCCAATGCCAGAGAGATTACTGCCTGTGTTCTCTAATAGGATTTTTATGGTTTCTAGGTTTTATGGTTTACATTTAGGTCCTTGATCCATTCTGAGTTTATTTTTGTGTATGGTGTAAGAAGGTGGTCCAGTTTAATTCTTTTGCAATTGGCTGTCCAGTTTGCCCAACACCGTTTGTCAAAGAGACTGTCTTTTTCCCATTGAATATTCATTCCTCCTTTGTTGAAGATTAGTTGACCATATAATTGTGGGTTTATTTCTGGGCTGTCTCTTCTGTTCCATTGATCTATGTGTCTGTTTTTGTGCCAGTACCATACCATTTTGATAACTACAGCTTTGTAACATAACTTCAAATCTCAGATTGTGATACCTCCAGTTTTGTTTTTCTTTTTCAAGATTGCTTTTGCAATTTGGGGTCTTTTGTGCTTTCATACAAATTTTAGGACAGTTTGTTCTAGTTCTGTGAAAAATGCTGTTGGTATTTTGATAGGGATTGCATTAAATACATAGATTGTTTTGGGTAGCATAGACATTTTAATGATATTTGTTCTTCTAATCCATGAGCATGGAATGTCTTTCCATTTCTTTGTGTCATCTTTAACTTCTTTCATCACTGTTTTATAGTTTTCAGAGTACAAGTCTTTCGCCTCTTTGGTTACATTTATTCCTAGGTATCTTACTGGTTTGGGTGCATTATAAATGGGATTGTTTTCTTAATTTCTCTTTCTACTGCTTCTTTGGTAGTGTATAGAAACTCAACAGATTTCTGCACATTGATCTTGTAGCCCACAACTTTACTGAATTCATTTATGAATTCTAGTAGTTTTTTGGTGGAATCTTTAGGGTTTTCTGTATATATATTATCATGTCATTTGCAAATAATGAAAGTTTTACTTTTCCCTTACCAGGTTGGATGCCTTTTGTTTATTTTTGTTGGTAGCACCTAATATGGGATTAAAGAGAAAAAGGAATTACTATATAATGATGTAACTTGCCTCTAACTGGAATATCACCAAATAAAGTGCATTTTATATTATATTGATATATTAATTTAGTTACATTTCTTTTATAATAAACAAGTCTTCTGTATGTTTATGTAACCTAATGGAGTAGGAACAACTAAAAAATGTAAAAAGTATATTTTTAAAGGAGTATCAACTATACTTTTATTTAATATTTTAAGAAAGATGATTTATTTAACCTAATATAAGAATTATAGTATTAAAATATATATAGTATTATATAGTAATTACTATAATAATATATAGTATTACAGTGAAATTTCAACAGATTCCAGTATGGTTTATGACTTCATGGAAACTAATGCCAATAATTCTGTGTGAAATTGAATTTTTGCCAATTTTCTCTTTCTATGTATGTTTCATGTGAATGAATAATAGAAAACTTAGTTTCTCTCAATTAAGGAATTGAACTCATTTACAATTGCACCAAAAACCGTAAGATACCTAGGAATAAAGCTAACCAAAGAGGTATAGGATCTGTACTCTAAAAACTACAGAACACCTATGAAGGAAATTGAGGAAGACACAAAGAGATGGAAAAAATTCCATGCTCTTGGATTGGAACAATAAACATTTTTTTTTTTTTTTAAAGATTTTATTTATTTATTTGAGGTAGAGAGTGAGAGCAGAGGGGAGGGGCAGAGAGAGAGGGAGAAGCAGGCTCCTCGCTGAGCAGGGAGCCTGATGCATCTTGATCCCAGGACCCTGGGATCATGACCTTAGCCACTGGGATCATGACCTGAGCCGAAGGCAGATACTTAACTGACTGAGCCACCCAGGTGCCCTAAGAATAAACATTGTTAAAATGTCTATGCTACCCAGAGCAATCTACACATTCAATGCAATCCCTATCAAAATACCATCGACATTTTTCACAGAGCAGGAAAAAACAATCCTAAAATTTGTATGGAACCAGAAAGACCCTGAATAGCCAGGGGAATGTTGAAAAAGAAAACCAAAGCTGGGGCATCACAATGCCTGGCTTCAAGCTATATTAAAAAGCTGTGATCATCAAGACAACATGGCACAAAAACAGAAACTGGCACAAAACAGAAACATAGGTCGATGACACAGAATAGAGAGCCCAGAAATGGACTCTTAACTCTGTGATCAACTGATCTTCGACAAAGCAGGAAAACATATTCAGTGGAAAAAAGTCTCTTCTAAATGGTGCTGGGAAAATTGGACAGCCACATGCAGAAGAATAAAACTGGACGATTCTCTTACACCATACACAAAGATAAACTCAAAATGGATAAGAGACCTAAACGTGAGACAGGAATCCATCAAAATCCTAGAGGAGAACACAGACAATAACTTCTTCGACCTTGGCTGCAGCAACTTCTTGCTACACATGTCTCCAAAGATAAGGGAACCAAAAGCAAAAATGAACTATTGGGACTTTCTCAAGATAACAAGCTTCTGCACAGCAAAGGAAACAGTCAACAGAACTAAAAGGCAACCTGAGGAATGGGAGAAGATCTTTGCAAATGACATATCAGATAAAGGGCTGGTATCCAAGATCTATAAAAAACTTAACAAACTCAACACCCAAAAAACAAATAATCCAGTCAAGAAATGGGCAGAACACATGAACAGACATTTCTCCAAAGAAGACATACAAATGGCCAACAGACACATGAAAAAATACTCCTTATCACTTGTTGTCAGGGAAATACAAATCAAAACCACAATGAGATACCACCTTATACCAGTTAGAATGGCTAAAATTAACAAGACAGGAAACAACAAATGTTGAAAAGGATGTGGAGAAAGGGGAACCCTCTTACACTGTTGGTGAGAATGCAAGTTGGTATAGCCACTCTGGAAAACAGTATGGAGGTTTCTCAAGAAGTTAAAAAGAAGTTCATAGCAGCAATGTCCAAAATAGCCAAGCTGTGGAAGGAGCCTAGATGTCCTCCAACAGATGAATGGATAAAGAAGATGTAGTTCATACATACAATGAAATATTACTCAGTCATCAGAAAGGATGAATAACTACCATTTACATTGATGTGGATGCAACTGGAGGATATTATGTCAATTAAATATTAAGTCAATTAGAGAATATATTAAGTCAATATATTAAGTCAATTAGAGAAAGGCCATTATCATAAAATTTCACTCATATGTGGACATAAGAAATAATGCAGAGGATCATAGGGGAAGGGAGGGAAAACTGAATGGGAAGAAATCAGAGAGGGAGACAAACTATGGGAGACTCTTGACTCTGGGAAACAAACTGAGGTTGCAAAAGGGGAGGTGGTGGGGAGATGCGGTAACTGGGTGATGGGCATTAAGGAGGCATGTGATGTGATGAGTACTGGGTGTTATATGCAACCGATGAATCATTGAACACTACATCTGAAACTAATGATGTACTATATGTGGGCAAATTGAATTTAAATAAAGAAAAAAGAAAACTTAGTTTCTCTCAATCAAATCTTTTTCTGAGATACTAAGCAACTTCCCCAAGTTAGAAAAACTTAGGAATGGTAAGGGGTAACTTTGACTGAATATTAACTAGAGTTCTGATAGTACCTTTCAAAATAACCTTGTGAAATATATATTCTTGATATTGTCCTTTTTACAGGTGAGAAAAACAGACTATCTGAGCAGTTAGGTAACTTTTTCAAAAGGTGACAGTGCTAATAAGTGGCGGATCTGCTCTTTAAACCCAGTCTGGCTCTAGAGTATGATCTTAACCACACCGTGCTGCGATTTAGAAATGGTGGCAAAGTTTGTTCAAAGTAAGATGTTAACAAAGTTGTTTTTTTTTTAAATTAACTATAGCCTATACTTTATTCAAATTTCTTTAATTTTTACCTAATGTCCTTTTTCTGTTCCAGGATACCTTTTGGGATACGATGTTACATTTAGTTGTCTCCTCAGGCTCCTCTTGGTTGTGGCAGTTTCTCAGACCCTTCTTGTTTTTGATGACCATTTTGACAGTTTTGAGGATCAGTGGTCCACTATTTTGTAGAATGCCCCTCTGTTGGAATTTGAATGATGTTTTTTCATGATTAAGCCAAGGTTATGGAATTTGGGGAGGAAAACCACAGAGGCGAAGTGCCATTTCCCTAACATTCCATCAAGGGTACAGGCTCTCAGTTTATGTCACTGTTGACGTGTTCCTGGATCATTTGGCTGAGCTAAGTGTTTGCCAGGTTTTTCCACTGTAACGATACTCTTTTTTCCCTCCTTCCCATACTGTAGTCTTTGGAAGGAAGTCACTATGCAAAGCTCATCCTTAAGGATGGGGAGTTATGCTCTGCCTCCTTGAGGGTAGAGAATTTACATAAATTATTTGGAATCATTCTGTGCAAGATATTTGTCTCTTCTATTTATTTGTTTACTTGCTAATTTATATATGCCAGTATAGACTCATGGATATTTATTTTATACCCTGGGTTATAATCCAGTACTACTTTATTTTGTTGCTCACATTGTCCCAGTTTTGGCTATTGGGAGCGCTTTCAGCTGGCTCCTGTGTCCTTTGATGTAGCACCATCAATGTAATTTTTTAAAGATTTATTTATTTATTTATATGAGAGAGAGAGCCAACAGAGGAAGGGGCAGAGGGAGAGGGTGAGGGAGTATCTCAAGCCGACTCCCCACTGAGCACAGAGCCCAACGCGGGGCTCGATTCCAGGACCCTGAGATCATGACCTGAGCTGAAATTAAGAGTCAGATGCTGAACCGACTGAACCACCCAGCCACCCCTGTACTTTGTTTTTTTGACGTATTTCCTTATTTTCTGGCAATAAGATACTCTGGGCTCATCCTTTATATTTCTTGCCCTAGTCCTGGGACCAGCCATTTCTCAAAGAGCCCTAGTTCCTTTTTTTGGAGAATGGTACTAGAAACCGAGATCTGGGAGGTAGGCTTGCTCACTGCTACTGGAATGTTACTGCTTCTAGGTGCTCCCTGCTGACAGATCAATAAAATATGTGTTCCCACTAACCTGTGTATATACACGTATCTATAAAGATTTATCTGTGTAGCCATCAGTATTGACATTTAGCTGAACGTGAGTTCATAATGGCATCTCCAGCTCCAATCCATGATTACATGGATCATTCCAATCTTCCATTGTTATCAGTAAATTTCCACTTTTGCAGTGAGAAACCTGGCTCCCGCCACACACCTAACATTTACTGTATTGTTCAGTTCCATTATACATGTATAGCTGGGTCAGAATTGTTAACTGACACCCCTGTGGGAAACAACATTATCAACTAGAGCACGGTCTTATGTGCAGTTCCTTTTGCTCTTAGTCTTACATATCCCATCATTTCCAAAGTTACTTAGGTCAGCATTTTCCTTCCCCCTTTTCCTTTAGTGAGATAGTTTCATACATTTGTCATACAGGTAGTTTCCTGGGACTTGGCACTGCCTTGACTTCCTAAATGATTTTCACTTTAATTGGCATACCTTAAGGTTCACTGTTTGTTCTATGGGTTTTGACAAATGCAATGTCATGCATCTATTGGAGGTGGTATTATACAGAATAGTTTCACCACCCTAAAAAATTCCATCACTTATTCCGTTATCTTCTTCTGCTTCATGCCCTTGACAGCTACTGATCTTCTTCCTGCCTCTATTGTGTTGATTTTCCAGAATGTCATGTTATTGGAATTATACAGTATGTAGCCTTTTCAGACTGGCTTTTAGCAATATTTAGTGTTTCAACATGTCTTTTCAGGGCTTGATAGCTCTTTTTTATCTCTGAATATTGTAGTTCATGGATGGGTTACAGTTTATCTTTTCACCTATTGAAGGACATCTGAGTTGCTTCCAATTTTTGGCAATTATAAGTAAAGCTTCTGTAAACATTCAAGTGCAGGTTTTTGTGAGGACAAAAGTTTTCAACTCACGTGGGTGAATATCAAGGAGTATGACTGATGGGTCATGTATGTTAAGACTATGTTAACCATTGTAAGAAATTGCCAAACTGTCTTCCAAAGTGGCTACACCACTTTGCATTCTCACAGGCAATGATGAGATTTCCAGTTGCTTCACACCTTTGCCAGCATTTGATTGTACCAGTTTTTTGGATTTTAGCTATTCTAATAGGCGAGTAATGGTATTGCATTGTTGTTTTAATTTTCAGTTCCTTGAAGACATATGATGTTGAGCTTCTTTTCATGTTTATTTGCCATCTGTATATCTTCTTCAGTGAGGGATCTGTTGAGAACTTTTGCCCATTCCCTACCTCAGCTTTAGTGGGGTATAGTTGACAAATAAGACATTTAAAGTGTGCATTGAGATGATTTGATATATGTATACATTGTGAAAGGATATTTCTCATCTAGTCAGTGATCACCATCACCCCCTTACATATGTGTGTGTCCATCTGTCTGTCTGTACATGTGGTGAGAATGCCTATTTTTTCCCCAAAGAGTTATTAATTTATTAGAGAGAGCGCGAGAGAGAATGTGCTGAGGGACAGAGGGAGAGAAATCCTCAAGCAGACCCCCTGCTGTGCGTGGAGCCCCATGCGGGGTTTGATCCCAGGACAGACATGACCTGAGCCAAAATCAAGAGTCAGATGCCTAACTGACTGAGCCACCGTGAGAATGCCTATTTTTAACCTTTGGTTGTTAGTTTCCTTCTTGTTGAGTTAATAAAATAATTTTTAATGGAGAAAAGTATTAGTCTTCCTGATTATCGTTCTGGTTGCCTCTATTGAGAGCTTGTTTACTATGAACCAACTTTATGATTGGTTCCTTTTAAAAGTGATAATCCTTTTATATACATTATTACATTTATTTTCATAACAATTCTATGAGGTATTCTCACTTTACAGGTGAAAAAATAGGCTAGTAGAAGACAGGGCCTGTTTGGTCAGCATTATCCTGTTACCTGCTATTTAAACTTAATGTTCCAAATTTCTAGAAAATTATGTAAACGTTTTAACATTGATTTAAAATCAGTAAACAAGAATCCATAAGGGAACCTCATTTTTCTTCACTTACGGTGCTTTTCAAGTCTTTTTTCATGTAGTTTATAGGAAAAAAAAGGATTTTTTTTTCTGGTTTTCATGGTGCAGAAAGAAAAGAAAGTTATGAAAATTGACTTTCTGATCTGATTAATTCAAGAAGAAAATTGGTTGGTTTTCATAGAAGGCCTTTCACATTTTTGTGACTGTGTGTTTCAAACCACAGAAAAAACAGAGATAGGAAGAACTGATGGGGAGCTGAAAACTGCAATAAGCTTTCTTCTAAACCATAAAATGTAGTTGACAGACATCTTTTTATAGACACGTCTGTGATTGCACACTTTTTTTAGGCTTGAAAATTTTTTCATCGAGGAAAACCTTTCTGTAAAATTTATAAAAGCTGTTTACAATAAAATAGCAAACTAACAAGACAGAAACCTACCCAGCTCACTTTGGAACTCTATTGGACCACATTTCCATAAAAGAGTAGACAACAGCCACAGTAGAATACAATGAAGCCTTTGTGTAGTGAGGAGAAGTTTTTAAATACTACTTCCAAAATAATTTTTCAAATGTTGAATTCTTTATAAAATTGAGAAAGTGACAAATGCAGATGAGAGAGGGAAGGAAAAGGAAAACTAACCTGATTTAACAAAATTTGTTAAACAACTAGGATTACAGAAATCAAGGAATGAGTTTGACACAGTCCTCATATTAGTTAATGGTTACCATGCAACGAATTACCCCCAAATCTAGTAGCTTAAGCCACCAAACACCATTTCACACAGTTTCCAGATGTAGCTTTAGCGCGTGATTCTGGCTCAGATTTTCTTACAAGTCTGGGGCTCGCTGACATGGCTGTTGGCAGGAGGCCTCAGTTCCTTAATGGTTGTTGGCCAGAGGCCTCAATTTATTGATACATGGGACTCTCCATAAGCCTTTTGAGTGTCCTTATAACCTGGCATCTGGCAGAGAGAATCGTCTGAGAGACAGGGAGACCGAGGTCAAGCCTGAAGCCATAATTTCTTGTATAACCCAATTTCAGAAGTGACATACCATTATTTTTGCCATATTTTTTTGGTGACATGAACTAACACTGATATAATATTGGAGGTGACTGCACAATAGTGTGAATAGCAGGAGGTTGGAGTCATTGGGAACCATTCCGGAGGCTAGCTAGCACAGTCTTCCCTCAGGCTCCTGATGATCCGCATCCCTCCCAGATGGAGCGTACACGCACCCACTTCCAAGGCCCACCAAAGTCTCATCCCGTTACAGCATGAGAGAGAAGTCCAGAATGTCGTATCTAAATGGAGTCTTAGGTGTGGATGAGGCTCCTTGGCTGTGGCTCCTGAAGTATTGCCTCTTGAGTGGATTCTCTCGAGCTGTAGACCTGTGAACTAAAGAGACAAGTGATCTGCCACTTGCCACCCAACATGCAATGGCAGCATAGGTAAAGGATAACCTCCACAGACACTTCTACAAAAAGAGGGGGAAATGGGAGGCACACAGGAGTTACTGGTGCATAAAAGCCAGCAGGACAAATGTTGGAAGGTTCTTGACCAGGACTTGGTTCTACTGTTCACAAATGATTCTAGGTGGTTTTTAGCTCTACTGTCTGGGCTCTGTCTACCCTCTCTCTCCTTTATGAGAAATAGTACAGGTTTTCAGCTGAGTACTTTTCTAAACCGATTTCCTGCTTACAGAACTTTGGGGAGTCCAAAGACTTTTTTCATTTTGGACTGTCTGTCCTCTTGTCAGTCCAAGATGAAGGTGTTTCTGGAAATATAATAATCTTAGAATCTTCATGGGTCTCCTATGAATCTTGTCCTTTAGACAAAAGCCCATATCCGACTTTATTTGAAACAAGCCATTCTCTCTGTTGGGCCTTTGCTGACATAGCCGAGAAACATGAAACCCTACTGTTTTATCAAAACCATCTGTGGGACACGCCCTTGAACTCTTGAAAAAAAAAAAATTTTTTTTTTTGCCATTTTGAACGGTGCCTTGAGACACTATGTTTGATCTTTCTGAGGTCTTAACAAAGGATTTTATAGCCACATACTCTGTTTCATGGTTAGACTGTGTTTTCCTGGCAGTGCCCCAAATTCGATCTTTGCCCAGAAGCCATTTCTTATCTTAGCATCTATTGCCATCTGGAGAGGCAGGGAATTTTCACAACTAGAAATTCCTGGCTCCTTTTTAGTTAACAGGCTTTCCTTTGGGTTATCTTCTTCCTCTTGCATTTTATTACACGCAGCCAGAAAGAACCAGGGAGCACCTAATACTTTTCCTAGAGATCCTTTTATCTAGACCATTAAGTTTATTAGCCGTGTTTTCTACTTTCCGTGTTAATGGGAACTTTTCTGCAATTCATAAAACAGGTCCCCCTTTGTAGTTGCCAGTGTGATTTTCCTCACTTCCCTTTAAGCTCTAACCGCCAGCACTACCTGACTCCAGAGCCTCTCTTGAATTTTTAGGGTTTGTGTTGGTAGCATCTCACTTGCAGGTACCAAAATTCTGTATTATCTATTACTGTTTTCTATTAATTATTAGAGATAGAGATAGAGAGAAGGGAACAGAGAGAGACAGAGAGAGAGAGATAGACAGTGAGACAAAAGCCTAACATTAAAAGTGCCACTGCTTTGCCGTTTTCTGTTGTCACATCATGAGCCCCAGGATAATGGGAAAGGTTGTTTGGCCTGTTCCTCCTGCCTTTAGGAATTCCATAGTCCAGTGAGGATTTATCAGTGCCTACAGGTTCCAGGCATCGTGTGAGACTATCACATGCTGTTCATCTTGTATATACACCCCTGGAAGGAGCTGCTTCCTCCAGTTGAAGCTTAAAGAGATCAAATAGCTTGTTTAAGAACTCACCAGAGAACATAGATTTGAACCTAAGTTTGGGGGAACAAAAAGACTTGGGAGCCTGGGCCTTGGGTAAGAGAGTGGATAAATATTCCATGGGATTATTGTTTTTGTTTTTAAGCATGAATTTTCTTTAGTATACTTTTGTTCAGCAGTGGCTTTGTGACTTCTGTTTCATGTGTGGACATCTTTGGCCAATTATATTTTCTTGTAGTTCCTTCTCCACGTAGCTCTGACCTTCTTTACATGTCCTCTTTCATCCTTCTGCCGATTTTCTTCTCGTCACTTTCCATGGAGTTTTGGAACTTCAGATTTAGTCTACGATGAACAATCTTCTTTACAAATCCTCTTTTTCTAGAACATTTCTCTCATCTTTTTTTCATATTTAACTCTGGCTTTCCTTCCGGAACACCACTTCTTTTGGTGCCATCTTGAGTAAGGGCTATTCATTCTCCCCTGTCTTTTTGTCTTCATATAATAAGTTGAATCAGCCCACTTCTACTTCCAAATTACTGCTCTTCCATTCTTTTATTTTTAATTAATTAATTATTTTATTTTGAGAGAGAGAGAGTGCAAATGGAGAGGGGGCAGAGGGAGAGGGAGAGAGAGAATCTCAAGCAGGCACCACGCCCAGTGCAGAGCCCAGTGTGGGGCTCGATCCCAAGAACCTGAGATCATGACCTGAGCAGAAACCAAGAGTCTGACACTTAACTGGCTGAGCCACCCTGGCGCCCCTGCTCTTTCATTCTTATATAACAATTATTTTCCTTTGAAATTTATCCCATCTTACCTCTCTCTGTCACTGTCATTTATCATCTCTCTCTAACTTGCTCTTTGTTGATCAGAGTCTTTGGTACTTCCTGAACAGTTTTCTCTTCATCCCAAATTCCTGGTACCATCATTCTGGGTGAGTTCAGTGACCAGCTAGACCATTCATCCAACACACTAGTTTCATAATTCCTTGTCCTTTTCAACCTCAGTGACCTTAATTCCCACTCCTTTTCAACATCCTATTCTTCTGGCTAAATCTTACAAGCCACGTTGAAATCTTTGCTCTTTCTCTCTGTCGACTGACTACAATCTCCTAGATTTCCAGTGGTGCTCTGCTTCCTTACATATAAAATACTTGCTATTGGGGGCACTTGGGTGGCTCAGTTGGTTGGTTATGTGTTTGACTATTGATTTTGGCTGAGGTCATGATCTCAGGCTCATGAGATCAAGCCCCATGTTGGGCTCTGCGCTGGGCATGGAGCCTGCTGAAGATTGTCTCTCTCACTCTTCTTTTGCCCCTCCCTCCTCTAAAAAAAATAAATAAAACACATGCTATTGAGTCTTACCAAGACCTCTAGTTTCCTTGATCCTTCTCCTCTCTTTCCCACTCCCAGTTTATCAAGCAAAACTGATTCTACCTAATGTAAGAAGAAAAGGAATTTATTAGACAATAGCAGGGAGCTCACAAAACTGGCAAGAACCGAGAAGGTTCAGCATCCTGTACTACAGCTAAAGTAATGATATAAGGACAGTCTAGTTACTATGCCACTGCTGGTACCACTGCCCCTGGACCACTGCTACTAAATTCTTGCTGTTATTGCTTCCATCAACCCCATAGGTAATTAAAAAATTGTCCCTCATTTTTGTATTAGCTCCTTAAGATTCAAAATCTTGCACAAGAACATCTGATTGGCTAAGCCTGGTTCACATGCCTGTTGCACCAGAATACTGAGAGAGGGAAGATCTTGCCTCTTCAGCTTGCTTAGTGAGAGGACATTGCATTCTGCTAACATACCCAACAGAGATTCCATCCAAATAGAAGAGTATTTGGATCCTGAGTGCCAAAAAGTGAAGAAAGAAAAGGAGAGGAAGGAGAAGAGGAGAGGGGGAAAAAAAGGAAAGGGAAGAGGAGGTGGAAGAGGAGGAGGAAAAAGAGGAAGGAGAGGCATCCATGGATGTCTCCTGTAGCCCCCTGCTGGCTTGGGGATGGGGGGCTGTGTGCTTAAAGCTGTCTGTTCCAACGTCAGCCTCCTTATTCTCAGTAGATGATCTTGCTTTGTATTTAAAAAATGGGAGCCATAAGGCCCCAACCCCTCAACTTGTTGCTTCTACCTTTAAACAACACTCTCCTTTCCTGCTGTCCTTTTAGTAAAAGAGCTAGCTGTTCCTGCTCTTGTTCAAGGCTAATTTTCTCATTTGTATTCATGATCTCATTCACTCTTGTCTTCTCCAGGACTTCTCTTCATTAATTAAGCCTTCCTTCTCTCTCTCTATCTCTCTCTCTTTTTTAATTTCTTTAAAGTAATCCCTACGCCCAAACTGGGGCTCAAACCCATGACCCCAAGGTCAAGAGTCACACGCTGCACCAACTGAGCCAGCCAGATGCCCCCCTTCTCTTTGTTAAGATTACTTATTAATATCTCTTTTATACCAGACATTGTTGAATACTAGAGATATAAAGATGAATTTGATACAGTTTTGAAGGATTTAGTATTTAATAGGGAAAAAGAGACACAAAGAATTGGTCATAGAACAATTATTTAATCATAATCAGAATTATTTGTATAGTTTGTTTACTTTCTGGTTTTCCATTAGGATGTTAACATACCTTTGTTTTCTGCTGTGTTTTCAGTGCCTGGTACATAGTTGGTGCTCAGTAAATACTATTGCACGAATGATGAGAAGGAAGCATGGGGTGCTCAGAATCGCAGAGGGGGGTGGTTGGCCCAGTCTAGAGAATGAAAGAAGGAAGGTTGGGTGTGGGAGGGGGAGGACGGAGGCTCGCTATGGAGGAACTGCAGGAACAGCATCTTCAAGGTTTAAGGTCAGCAGGGAAAAAATGAGGTGAGACTACCAGGCAGAGACGGGAGCAGGAACGAAGGAGGGAATGAGGAGGAGGTGGGTGGCTTGAGCAGTTAGGTGTTGAACAGTTATTAACAGTGAACATTTATGGAGTGTTTCCATACATATTCTAAGTATTTTATATGTATTTTCTCATTTAATGCAGTTCTGTGAGTAAGGTATTATTCCCATTGTAGAGAAGAAAAATAACTTCAGTTCTTAGGGAAACTAAATAGCTTGCATAAGGCCACCTAACCCGTAAAGGTTAAAACAGGCATTTATTTTGGCTTCTTTCTGGCTCCAAAGCCTGGTGTTCCTTAAAACTACCCTGTTATGCAAATGTAGTGGTTCTCAAACTTGGCCACTCATCAAATCCCCCAAGGAGCTTTGTAAAAATGCAGATTCCTGGCTCTACCCAGGATACTGAATCCAAATTTCCAGGGGCATAGCTTATAGATACATATTGTTATCAAGCTCTTGGATGCTTGCCGTACAACTGGCCTGGTCCTGGTTCTCTCATCCCTGAGAATCACCGCATGTGGTGTCCAGAGCCAGGTCATTGATTAGACCGTGGAGATCCAGTATTCCTAAGGGTCGTTGACTTCATCCTGCAGGTAATGGAGTTTCTGAAAGGTGTTAGCTGGGAAGTGCTGTGCTCAGATACACATTTTTGCACACCACTTTGGCAACAATGAGAAGGATGAAGTTGAAGGTACAAGATTGCAAGCAATAAGAACATTTATCTTTAGATTTCTGCCTTCACTGATTCCTTCTTTTTTGCCCACTAACATTCTCAAATTTCTATAAATTTTTTTCTCATAGTCCTGCCAGTCTGTCAATTATATGAGGTTCCTCTTTTTCCTTGTTAAATTCTTAAAAGAAACAGCTGTACTCAATGCCAGGTTTCAGTCAGGTCAAAAAATACTACTTCGTATGTTCTTCGTTACTGCCTCACCCTTAACAATCCAGCTTCCACTCCATTGTCCTATGCTTTCTCCAAGGTCATCTTTCATTCAGTAAATACTTACTGAATGTTATTTGCAAGCATGGTCCTTTCTCAGATTTTGGGTTGAAATGATAATACCTGGGATCTAAGAAAGTGATCTAAAGGACTAGAGAGAATGTGCCAGCGGCGGAGTAATCCGTCAACAAAGTGTCACGTGCCAGCCTGTTCCAGGGCCAGTAGCATGAGCAGTTGGACCACACGCCATTGTAAGTCAGAGGAACCTTCATCTGAAGATGGATGAAGGGTCTGATGCAAGATTACTTTAGTTTTGGATCAAGGCTGAGTTTGAGGGGGTGGGATTTGTAGGACAAATATAGGACTGTCACTTGGGTGAGAAAGGGCTTAAAGCTAGACAAACAGTTGTGGTAGGTCGCAACATGAAGTGGTAAGACTCAGTGCGTTCTCGTTAAATTCATGAAATGTTTTTATAATAATTTGTATCTTTGTATTGTGTATATCTTGAAACAAAATCTGCTAAAGATGGCAAATATATCACGAGTGGTTTAGTTTATCTTGATGTGCTAGAGTTCAAAATGGCACAAGGGTTCAATTTGACTTTAAGATTTGGATCATAATCGGATGAGAATCTCCCAAATGGTTGCATTTTAGTAGAATAAGAAAGTACTCTTTTTCTTGTATATTTTATGTACTCCTTCCCCTCATTTTCTGTTTTCAAGCTGTATGTCCCTCATTTTATTATTTCTGTTCATGCTATTTTTCTTTTTATTGCTTTATTCCCCACTAAGTTGTCTCAATAAGGAATGAAAATCAACCTATTTTGTTTGTTAAAGTTTTGCATCAAATTTTTACTGCTTTTGGTTTGTTTGTTTATTGTCGTTATTGTTATGAAATGTTTCCTGAAGCTGAGTAAGCGGAAATATAATCAGACTTGTTTGCAAACCTTCATGTTTGGGTAGAGCTCTTTAGTATTGTTGCATGACCTATAATTTTTAAGACCCTATGAGGGGAACATATTGAAAATAGGCCATAAAACTGGCCATAGTTGGGGCAGTAGTATCTTCAGTAGGAAACAAAAATTTAAGATGCCCAAGTCCTATTGTATTATGTGCCATGTATTTAATGTAAAGTTAAACAATTCTTTGTCCCTTTTTTTTTACAACTATATACAAGTATTAGGAAACTTATAAACATTTCAAAGATTCAGAGCTTTTTATGAAGAATTACGTATATATCAGTCTTAAATGTCAGCTCTATTATATGATATTTATAATCCAAGCAATTTTTTCAAAGCAATGAGAAGTAGCGTAATATAGTTAAAAGAATAGAATCTTTGGGTAGCATGGACATTTTAACTACGTTAATTCTTCCGATCCATGACCATGGAATATTTTTCCATCTTTTTGTGTCTTCCTCGATGTCTTTCAAGAGTGATTTATAGTTTCTAGAATATAGGTCCTTTACGTCTCTGGTTAAGTTAATTCCAAGGTAACGTATGGTTTTTGGTGCTATTGTAAATGGGATGGATTCCCTAAGTTCTCTTTCTTCAGTCTCATTATTTGTGTATAGAAATGCAAGTGATTTCTGAGCATTGATTTTGTATCCCGCCACGTTACTGAATTGCTCTATAACTTCTAATAGTTTGGGAGTGGATTCTTTTGGGTTTTCCATATAGAGTATCATGTCATCTGCAAAGAGAGACAGTTTGACTTCTTCTTTGCCGATTTGGATACCTTTGATCCCTTTTTGTTGTCTGATTGCTGTTGCAAGGACTTCTGGTACTATGTTGAATAATAGTGGCGAGAGTGGGCATTCTTGTCGTGTTCCTGATCTTAAGGGAAAGGCTTCCAGCTTTTCCCCATTGAAAATAATATTTGCTGTAGGCTTTTCATAGATGGCTTTTATGAGATTGAGAAATGTACCCTCTATTCCTACACTCTGAAGGGTTTTAATCAGGAAAGGATGCTGTATTTTGTCAAATGCTTTTTCTGCATCAATTGAGGGGATCATATGGTTCCTGAGTCTTTTCTTGTTGATATGATGTATCACGCTGATTTGACAAGACAAGAAACAACAATTGCTGGAGAGGATGTGGAGAAAGGGGATCCCTCCTACATTGTTTGTGGGAATGCAAGTTGGTACAGCCACTCTGGAAAACAGTGTGGAGGTCCCTTAAAAAGTTAAAAATTGAGCTACCTTATGACCCAGCCATTGCACTACTGGGTATTTACCCCAAAGATACTGACGTAGTGAAGAGAAGGGCCATATGCACCCCAGTGTTCATAGCAGCATTGTCCATAATAGCCAAATCGTGGAAGGAACCTAGATGCCCTTCAACAGATGACGGGATTAAGAAGTTGTGGTCCATTTATACAATGGAATATTACTCAGCTATCAGAAAGAACGAGTTCTCAACATTTGCTGCAACATGGACGGCACTGGAGGAGATAATGCTAAGTGAAATACGTCAAGCAGAGAAAGACAATTATCATATGATTTCTCTCATCTATGGAACATAAGAACTAGGAAGATTGGTAGGGGAAGAAAGGGATAAAGAAAGGGGGGTAATCAGAAGGAGGAATGAAGCATGAGAGACTATGGACTATGAGAAACAAACTGAGGGCCTCAGAGGGGAGGGGGGTGGGGGAATGGGATAGACTAGTGATGGGTAGAAAGGAGGGCACGTATTGCATGGTGCACTGGGTATTACACGCACCTAATGAATCATCGAACTTTACATCGGAAGCCGGGGATGTACTGTATGTTGACTAACATAATATAATAAAAAAACATTAAAATAAAAAAAATAAAATTAAAAAATAAATTAATTAAAAAAAAAGAATAGAATCTTTGAAGCCATACAGACTTGTGCTTGAATCTTCAATTTCCCACTTACTAGGTATTTGTCAAGTCACTTATCTGACTTTCTAAGCCTCAGTAACCTCATCTGTGAGGTAAGGATATTAATGGCTAGTCCAGATGATTTTTGTGAGAAATAATAATAGCAGCTCCTATCTGAAGAGCATTCCTATGTGCCAGGGTCACTGCATATATTGTTTCTCTTAATCCTCAAAACAACCTTGCAAGGTAGCTGCTAGTATTATCATTGTTATTATTATCCCAACATCATAGATGAGGCAACTAAGACTTAGGGGATTTGGTAATTTGCTAAAACTACCAAAATTACCAAATTTGGTCATTTGCTAAGAGTTTGAGTATTCAAGGCGCCTGGGTGGCCCAGTCAGTTAAGCATCTGACTCTTGATCTCAACTCAGGTCTTGATCTCAGGGTCATGAGTTCAAGCCCCGAGTTGGGCTCCATGCTGGGCATGGTGTCTGCTTAAAAAAAAAAAAAAGTTTGAGGAGTCAATCTGGTTTTTTTTTTGGGGGGGGGATTCAGTCAGTTTTGTCTGACTTCAGAACTTTAGCTTTTAAATGAAGTCATCCCAGATGTCACACTTAACCTTGTGTCTGGCATACAGTACAAGTATTGAATTGGTTTGTTCAGACTTGTTTCCCACACCCATCCTGGAAATGAAGCTGATACGCCCATCTTTCCAATCTTAGGATACAAAGTAAAGGTGATCTCTGAGTTACAAGTTCCTAATTTAACATAATAAAAATAGCTTATGTTTTTTAAGTTATGGCCAAGCACTACACGCCAGACACTTCACACATAATATTTCATGCTCGCAGGGGCCCTTTAGTATAGGTAACTATCACCAGCGTCATTTGACAGTTTGGAGACACGGTCACCGAGACATTGAGGAACTTGCACAAGGTCATGCAACACCTGGCAAAGCTGGGGTCTGAGCTGTGAGTCCAGCATGTGGGCCACATTATTTCTATATGTGTCGGAGAGCACAGTGCCTAGTGGCTGCTCAACAAATATTTATTAATTGCGTAAAGGAATGAATTAATGCATGAAGCAAGCATGACCTCTTCTTTACCCTTCTCACACCAGGCCTTCCGTTAGTAACTAACTTACTGGTACCACCATCTGAAATGATCCGAGCTACTGTTCCTTCCCCATGATCTTCTTCCTTCTTTCCGCTCAAGAATTATATAATTGCTGGGGCGCCTGGGTGGCTCAGTCGTTAAGCATCTGCCTTCGGCTCAGGGTGTGATCCCAGCGTTATGGGATCGAGCCCCGCATCGGGCTCCTCTGCTGGGAGCCTGCTTCTTCTTCTCCCACTCCCCCTGGCTGTGTTCCCTCTCTCTCTGGCTGTCTCTCTCTGTGTCAAATAAATAAATAAATCTTAAAAAAAAAAAAAAGAATTACATAATTGCTGTATCCAAGTTCTCACATATGGCTAATACCGTGGTGTGGGTCTCTTGTTACGGGGCCTTGGAGACTGAGGCTGGGAACTTGCCCTGGGCTGTTGTGGGCAGTGCTTCGGCGTCCCTCTGGTTTATTCATTTGCTTTCTTATCATTTGATCATTCATATAACGAATTTTATTAAGCAGTAAGCACTTGCTGTGTGTCTGCTTTGATGCTTATGATGCTATATATCCTAGTGATACAAGAGTGTTGAGAACAGATGAGGCCTCTGACTTCATTGAATTTATGGTGTAATGGGGTGGGGGAAAGAAACAGTCAAGAAATTAGAACGCTTTGGGAAGCAGAGGGTGGGGTGGGGATGTGTTCATCCTGTCCTCAGGACCACTGTAGGAATCCCCTGATGATCTCTGTCTCTGCCTGAGTTACCTTCACAGCAGCAAGAGTGATCTTCCTTGATTGTGAATGTAGCTAGCTACTCCCTGTTTTGTAAGTCTTCAGCTGATATCTGTTGCCATTAGGATAAAATCCAAATTCCTTTAATGTGTCTCACACAAAAAAAGTCCCCTTCCCTACCTTGCATTCTGTCTTATAGCTACATATCAATATAAGGATGTTTAGGAGCTCAAAGTTGAACTTCTCCTCATGTTTTTTAGTTTCTTTTTTGAAACTGCATTGTAGTACAATTTTGCTTTTTATCATTTTGAATTATTTTTTAAGGAAGAGAAAAAACTGATAAAGTTTATGTAAAGGATATAATTTTTTTAAAGATTTATTTTAGAGAGGGAGAGAAGGAGAGAGAGAGAGCATGTGAGCTGGGGGAGGAGCAGAGGGAGAGGAAGAAAGAGAAAGAATCCCCAAGCAGACTCCCCACTGAGCGCCAAGCCCCATGTGGGGCTCCATCCCAGGACCTTGAGATCATGGCTTGAGCCAAAATCAGGAGCTGGCTACTTAACTGACTGAGCCACCCAGGGTCCTATAAAGGATGTAATTTTTAAAAGCACACTTAAGAAGTAGTACCTCGTAAGCACCACCCCCCCCCCAAGAATGCAGAAGAATGGGGGGGGTACACAATAATCAAAAAGTGTTCCTGTTTATTAACACTCTCAAAAAATACTTTTAAGATTCTTATTTTACCAAAATAGGGAAACCTTCAGTCAGTATACAGTATACTTAAAAATTTATAAGATCGTTTGAAACGAGGCCTGTATCGTGGTAGTTTCTTTCCTAAACATGTGCTTGTTAACTGGGATTTCTGGTATAATTTCACCATCTGACCATCTTGTAAAAGTGCTTATTTCCACATATGGTCATTCCGTTTTTTGCTAAATGGGCATTCTATAAAAGGTAACATTTTCTAGAACACCTGCCGAACATGACATTTCTGTGAAATTTAATATGTTATTGCTAATATTTTCCCCCAAGCTTGGCAAAATTGCATACACCTTACTGAAAACTTACATATTCATTTCAGCTGTATTTAATTTTTGAGATAACACTTTTGATACTGAATTAGATGTAACCATGAATAAATAGACAGAATTACTTGGGTTATCAACCAGTCATTTTCTCATATATGTGAGGGTTATAGTTTAAACATGTTCTGTGGCAAGAAGTTGGTTATTTCTAGAGCACATTTATTAATTATGGCTTTATTTCTATTAACATGTTATAACTTAATAAGAGTTAAGTATAAATAAGACTGCGCTTTGTGAAGAGGGACTGACTATGGATTTTTACGCATTTGTTAAGACTTCAGTAAACACATTCTTCATTAATGGTGCTTATAGTTGATAATACAGTGCTTCTTAGGAACAAAAAGAAGTGATCAGTCTTTAAAGTAGAGAACAATAAAGCGAACCCCAATCCATGACCGCAGAAGCGTGTTTCAGAGGGGATCCTTTCATGGGCTGGAAGGGCTGACTGACTCTCAGTTCTCTTTCAACTTAGATCCTGCGGTTTTTAATTACTCTTTTTCTCTGCTGACGTAACTATGTCGTCCACCAAGCACTTCGTGGAAATTTCTCAAAGTGTGCATAAAATCTTGATCTGTTGTGTGTTAACCAATAACTAATGAAGGTATAATGGACCACAGTTAGTGCCAATTTATAATAATTTACATATATACAAGGAGAGAAAAGCACTTTGATGACCAAAAGGCTTTTAAAAATTACCGATAGCACATTTGATCACTCTAATAAACTTATAGATAAAAAATATATTTTTAAAAATAGAATAACTTCTGCAAGTATCTCATTTGTTATAGTCTAATAGTCCTCAAGATTTTTTCTAGATAACAGCTATTTTTTCATGAAATATTTAAAAATCAGATGCATTTTTGATTGTTATTTTGCAATGTTGCTTTGAGCAGTGTAAGTTGCCAAATACATTTTGCAAACATTCATATCCATTATTGGAAAGATATATTGTTATACTTTATTTGAATAGTTTATATTTTTACTGACAAGGGAATTTTTTAAAACTTTCATTAGGTTAACATAAAATATTAATAGGTTAATATAGCTTTCTGACATGTTATCATGGTATTTTAGCCAAATACAAGGAGATAGGTCTTATATTTTGGCAAGAATGTACACAATCAGGGCGCCTGGGTGGCTCAGTCAGTTAAGCATCTGTCTTCAGCTCAGGTCATGATCCCAGGGTCCTGGGATTGAGCCCCACATGGGGCTCCCTGCTCAGTGGGGAGTCTGCTTCTCACTCTCCCTCTGGCTGTTGCTCCCCCTGCTTGTGGTCTCTCTCTTCTGTCAAATAAATAAAATCTTAAAAAAAAAGAATATACACAATTAGGCTTTTTTCTTTTTATGATGAAAAATGTAGTTAAAGAAGTCAGGGATAGTTAAAAAACAAAAACAGAAACACCAGCCAGAAAAAGGCACAAAGGGGAAAGCAATGCTTTACTTTGCTTTTGGCTTATTGGTTGGCTTAACTACCTGGAACTTTGTCAGGTATTGAACTGATTTTGCGATTCTGGGGTTAATCCTATTTATTCATAGTGTACAATCCCTTTTATATGTGGCTGGATTTGGTACGCCAGTATCGTGTTGAAGATTTTTGTGTTTATACTTATAAGGGATATTGGTCTGTAGTTTTCTTCTGATCTCTTTCTTTGCTTGAATCAGGGCAATTTTGACCTCAGAATAAATGATTTGGAAGTGTTTCCTCCTCTTCATTTTTGGAAGAGTTTGTAACGGTTCCAGGTTAATTCTTCCTTAATCTATGCACTTTAGATGTGGCACCATATATATGTTTGCATTTTAAACTTACAATTTGCAGCATATGGCACAAAAATGTATTCTACGTGATAAGTAGCACGATGAAGACAGGGTCTACAATATGGTGTGTAACTTTCTCTTTCAGTGTTGGAAAGGTAGAGTAGAATGCACATAAAGAATTCTGATGAGATTATTTCTCCCAATGTACTGGTTCAGCAGGGTAGCTAAGAACCTCTTATTAAGTCATCATACAGCAATTTTTATTCAGAGCTAATATCTTTTGGCTGCACGTATATTAACAGATGATGGAAGGGCGTGAAATAATGGCACTGTATTTATCAGATAGTATTTTGGAAAACTCTTTTCTGTCTCTCCTGTACTAAGGCTTTTGAGAATATTTCTGCCACTAAATTACTGCAATCCACACGGGTTTTCTGGTTAATAGTTAAGCAGTCTGCTTGGGAAGGTTAAGATTGGGAAAGGGAATTACCATAGACAGGGTTGAGAAACTTTGGGTTATTAATGCTTGAAAACAAGCATTATATGACCACAATTTTTAAAAATATCACTACAAAATTTTAAGCAAACATTTTCATGTTAGGATTACTCACCAGGGAAGTAAATGTCTGGAAATCTACCATCGAGCTGCTAAGATGCTGCCAAGTAAAATGTTTATTTTACAGGATGCGTTCGATCTAACGCCAGTGTGTGTATTGCCATAATAAAATGGATTGCTTGGCCACTCTTCCCTAACAATAGGTAAAAAGTTGAACACATTGATAGATTTACAACTCTTCTTGCATCTGTGAGAGAGGAGCAGACACAGGGCAAACTGCTGCCCCCAAGATTGGAAAGACAGACAGGTGAATACAGAGAGTCATGGCTTAAGACTCCAGGGCAGAGACTCATAAGTAGAAACTGCTGTGGAAGCAAATCCTGGGTAGGAAAACCTGCACTGTAATTGATGAACTACTGGAGGTGCAATGTGGACAAGTCATAGGGGGACCCCACACTTTTATGAGTTTCACCTCCAGCAGCTTGACCAGGTTCCTATAGTAAATATCACAGAAAAATCCCCTTATGTTTTCAGAAAGAGGAGGGAAAAAGAAACCATTTTGAAATACTCCAGAGCACTCCATTCTTAACAAGAAGACGCTAGTTAACTAGAACCTAACCTGCTGGGGTGTAATCAGAGCTTGAACTGACCTGGGGGAAGGGAGGTACCCAACTCCAGCTCACTCCAGCTATCTCGTCCCACTGTCCCACCTAAGGGGAGAGGAAACAACAGAGAACACTTGTGAAGCTCATAGTCCAAAGGCATAGGCTCACTAAAAGACCAAGACCTAATTGCAGGACTTCTAGAACACTCCCCTACTCCCACACCTTACCACTACATTACTAAAGGCCTACTAATTGCAGTTCCTTTTACCTGGTACATCATGTCCTGCTATAAAGAAAAAATTGCAAGGCATCCTAAAAGGCAAGAAAACACCACTGGAAGAGGCAGAGCAAACATCAGAATCAGACGTGGGCAGGGATGTTGAAATTATCATACAGGGAATTTTTTTGAAAAACCAATTAATATACTAAGGGCTCTAATGGATGAACTAGACGGCATGCAAGAACAGATGGGCCGACATAAGCAGAGAGATGGAAATCCTAAGAAAGAATCACAAAGAAGTGCTAGAGATCAAAACCACTAGCAGAAATGAAGAATGACTTCGGTGGCCTTATTAGTAGACCCGAGGGAGGAAGCATCTCTAAGCTTGGGAATGTATTAATAAAAACTTAAAAAAGTAAAAAAAAAAAAAAAAAAAAAAAAAGAGAAAAGTGACTGAAAAAAAACAATATCTAAGGACAGTGGGGCAACTACAAAAGGTGTAACATACACATAATGAGAATATCAGAAAGAAAGGAACAGAAAAAAATATTGGAAACAATAATGACTGAGAATTTCCCCTAAATAATGTCAGACACCAAACCACAAATCCAGGGAAGTTAGGGAATACCAAGGGGGGTAAGTGCCAAAAAAACTACATCTAGGTGTTTAATTTTCAAACTACAGAAAATAAAAAATAAGAAATCCTGGAAGAAACCAGAGGTTAAAAAAAAAAAAAAAAAGCAAACCAAAAAAACCCCCCTCACCCACAGAGGAACAAAGATAAGAATTACATACAACTTCTCCTCAGAAAGCATGCAAGCAAGAAGAGAGTTGAGTGAAATATTTTTAGAGTGTTAGAGAAAACCCCCACCAACCTAGAATTCTTTATCCTAAGAAATTATGCTTCAAATAAATGAAAGAGAAATAAAGACTTTCTCAGACAAAAATTGAAGGAATTTGTTTTTAGTAGACTTTCATTGAAGGAAATGTTAAAACAAGTTCTTTAAAGAGAAGGAAGGTGATATAGGTCAGAAACTGGGATCTATATAAAAGGAAGAGCATTGAAGAAAAAATAAGTGAAGGTAAAATAAAACTTTTATTTTTCTTAATTGATTTAACAGATATAATTTGTTCAAAATTATCATAAAAATGTATTTGATTATGTATGCTTATATATATGTCTTATGTATATATATGTATGCTTATGTTTGCTTATATAAAGGTAAAATGAATGACAGCAATGATATAGGAGATAGGAGGAGGAATTAGGATTATTTTGTTATAAGGTACTCACATTACCTGTGAAATGGTATTTCACAGTATTATTTGAAAGTGGACTTGGATTAATTATACATGTATATTGCATACTCTAGGGCAACTACTAAGAAGAATTTAAAAAAACAAGTGTAATATATATGCTATCAAAGGTCAGAATATGGAATCTTATAAAATGCTCACTAAAAACCACAAAAGGCAGAAAAAGAGTGGAAGACAAAAATAGGAACAAAGAACAAGGACAACAAATAGAAAACAGCAAATATGGTACCTATTAGCACAACTATATCAATAATCACTCTGAATGTCAATGGTCTAATTGTACCAATTAAAAGACAGAGATTGTCAAAGTGGCTCAAAAAACAAGAACCAATTATATATTGTCTTCAAGAAACCCACTTTATTTATTTATTTATTTATTTATTTATTTTTTAAAGATTTTATTTATTTATTTGACAGAGAGAGAGACATTCAGCAAGAGAGGGAACACAGGGGGAGTGGAAGAGGAAGAAGCAGGCTCCCAACGGAGGATCCCGATGTGGGGCTCGATCCCAGAACGCCGGGATCACGCCCTGAGCTGAAGGCAGACGCTTAACAGCTGCGCCACCCAGGTGCCCCAAGAAACCCACTTTAAATATAAAGACACATAGAGATTAAAAGTAAATAGATGAAAAAATATATCATGCTAACACAAATCAAGAGAAATCGGGAGTGGCTATGTTAATTTCAGACAGAGGAGACTTGAAAGCAAATTATCAGGGATAAAGAAGCACATTACATTAACGATAAAGGGGTCAATTCTCCAAGAAAACATAATAATCCTTAACATGGATGTGCATAAAGAGGAAAAATAGATGATTAATAGGGAAAATTTAATGGAAAAAATAGATGAATCGGAGTGCCTGGGTGGCTCAGTCAGTTAAGCGTCTGCCTTTGGCTTAGGTCATGATCTCAGGGTGCTGGGATTGATCCCTGAGTCAGGCTCCCTGCTTAGTGGGGACTTTGCTTCTCCTTCTCCCTCTGCCCCTCCCTCCCACTCATGCTCTCTCACTCACTCTCTCTCTCACGACTCTCAAATAAATAAAATCTTAAAAAAAAAAAAGAAATAGATGAATCTACTATTCATCACCCTTCAGTACCATTCTATTAGAAATGGACAGTTTCAACAGGCAGAAAGTCAGGAGGTTAGTTGAACTCAAAAACATCATCCATCAACTGGATTTAATTGACATCCATGGACTACTTCATCCGACAACAGCAGAATACAACTTTGTGGGCTCACATTGAGCATACATCAAGATAGACGACCTTCTGGGGCGCCTGGGTGGCTCAGTCGGTTGAGAAGCCAACTCCTGGCTTCAACTCAAGTCATTATCTCAGGGTCCTGGGATTGAGCCCTGCCTCAGGGAGACTGGGGATTTTCTGTCTCTCCCTCTCCCTCTCCCCCTGCTCTCTCTATCTGGAATGAATGAAAAAAAGAAAAAGACCACATTCTGGGCCATAAAACATGCCTTAACAAATTTAGAAGAATAGAAATCATACAATGTCTGCTCTCCTATCACAGTGGATTTAAGCTAAAAATCAATAACAGAATGACAACTGGAATATTTCCCAAATATGTGGAGATTAAACATAACTTCTAAATATGCATGGGTCAGAGAAGAAACATAAAGAGAAAGTTTAAAGTATGTTGAACTAAGTGAAAATAAATACGTAGTTTATCAGAATATGACTCAGAGATGCAGTGAAAGCAGTGCTGAGAGAGAAATATATAGCATTGAATGCATATATTAGAAAAGAAAGATCTAAAGTCAATCATCTAAGTTTCTGAGGAAACTAGAAAAAGTAAGAAGAAGAAAATAATTAAGGCAGGAATCAATGAAATAAAAAATAGGAAATTGGTAGAGAAAATCAACAAAACCAAAAGCTTGTTCTTTGAAAAGATCAATAAAATCAGTAAGTCTTTAGTGGGGCTAATTAAAATGGAGAGAAAAATACAAGTTACTAAGATCAGAGATGAAAGGGGGACATCACAACAGGTCCCATGGAAATTAAAAAGATAATAAAAGAATAATATAAACAGTTCTATGCCCACAAATTTAATAACTTAGATGAAATGGATCAGTTCCCTGAAAGACACACACTGCAAAAACTCACCCAAGAAGAAATAGATCATCTAAAAAGGCCTATATCTGAATAACAACTTACCAAAACAAAGTACCAGGCCTAGATTGTGTTCATTGGTTTATTCACCAAACATTTAAGGAAGAATTTATATCAATTCTTACAGTCTGTTCCAGAGACTAGAAGCAGAGGGAATGCTTCCTAACTCTTTCTATGAGGCCAGCATTACCCTAATATCAAAACCAGGCCAAGACATGATAAGAAAAAAACTACAGACCTCTGATGAACATAGATGCAACAAAATATTAGCAAATTTAGCAATGTGCAAGGAGGATTACACACCATGACCCAGGTATGCAAGGCCAGTTTAGTATTTGAAAATCAGTTAATGTAATTCATCACATCAACAGGCTAAAAAAGAAAAATCGCATGATCATGTCAAAAGGTGTAGAAACAGTGTTTGAGAAAAATCTGACACCTATTCACGGTAAGAAAACTCTCAGGGTGCCTGGGTGGTTAAGTCAGTTAAGCGTTCCACTCTTGGTTTTGGCTCAGGTCGTGATCTTGTAAGTCCTGGGATCAAGCCCCGAGTCCTGCTCTGTACTCAGCAGGGAGTGTGCTTGAAGATTCTCTCCCTCTGCCCCTCCCCCCACTTACTCTCTCTTGTGCTCTCTGTCTCTCCAAAACAAATAAATAAATCTTAAAAAAAAGAAACACCTCTCAGTAAACTAGGAATAGAGGGAAATTTCTTCCACTTGATAAAGAATATCTACAAAAACATAAAACTAACATCATACTTAATGGTGAGAAACTCAAGGCTTTCCCACAAAGATTAGGAACAAGGCAAGTGTCCCCTCTCACCACTCCTATTCAACATGGCACTGTATGTACTACTGCTAAGGTCTGAATGTTTGGGTCCCCCCAAATTCATATGTTGAAATCTCAGCCCCCGAAGGTGATGGAATTAGTAGGGGAGGCCTTTGGGAAGTGACGAGGTCATGATGGAGGAGCTCTCCTGAATGGGGTTAGTGCTTTTATGCAAGAGACCCTACGGAGCTCTCTAGCCCCTTCCACCACATGAGGATACAATGAGACGTGTGTAAGCTGGAGGAGAGCATTCGTCACCAGACCATGCGGGCCCCCTGATCTCAGACTTCCTGCTTCTGAAACTGTGAGAAAGACATTTCTGTTGTTTCTAAGCCACCCTGTCTGTGGTATTTTGTTTCAAAGCCCAGACTAAGACAACTAGACAAGAAAAGAAAAATAAAAGGTATACAGATTGGGAAGGAAGAAATAAAATGGATTGCCTTCATACATAAAATGTATTATTGGGATTCTTCTGAAGCAATTGGCATATTTTTATTTTTCATTTTTCAATAACTTTTTTGTTTTTTTTTGACATACACACTACTCATTAGAATAAGGGAAGTGTTTCCTTCTATAATTATCTTCTCTAAAAATTATAATATCCTTCTTTTCTTTTTTATAACAGCTTTACTGATATACAATTCACATGCATACAATTCATTTTTTTGAAGTATGCATCCAGTGGTTGTTAGTCTATTCATAGGTGTATGCAGTTATCCCCACTGTCTTTTTTATTTTATTTTATTTCATTTTATTAAATTTTTTTGAGAGAGAGTGTGCAGGCGTGCATGCATGCACACGCACAAGCAGGGGGAGGGGCAGAAAGAGACTCTGAAGCAGCCTCCACATCCAGTGTGGGGCCGACTTGGAACTCGATCTCAACCCTGAGATCATGACCTGAGCTGAAACCAAGAGTTGGGTGCTTAACTGACTGAGGCACCCAGGCACCCCACCAGTGTCAATTTTAGAACAATTTCATTAGAGAGGTTAATTATTTAACTTTCATTCTTGTAACTTTTTTTTAAAGCCATTTTAACCATTTTCATGTGCATAGTTCAGTGGCTTTAGATACATGCACGGTGCTATGCAAACATCACCACTGTCTATTCCTAGAACTTTTCATTGTCCCAAACAGAAACTCCCCCATTAGACAATAATTTCCCATTCTTCCCAGCTCCTGGCAACCACCACTCTATTTTATGTCTCTATGAGTTTGACCATTCCGAGTAATTCATGGAAGTGGGATCATTCATTATTTGTCCTTCTGGATCTGGCCTATTTTACTTGGCTTAATGCCTTTAAGATTCATCCATGTCATAGCATGTCAGAATTTCCTTCCTTTTTAAGGCGGAGTAATATTCCACATGTGTGTGAGTGTGTGTGCGTGTGTGTGTAAATACATTTTGTTTATGCATCCTTCTATCAGTGGACATTCGTGTTGTTTCCACCTTTGAGCTATTGTGAACAATGCCGCTATGAATATTGGCAACGAGTATCTGCTCGAGTTACTGCTGTTGGTTCTTTTGCGTGTATACCCAGAAGTAGAATTGCTGGATCATATGGTAGTTTGATTTTCAATTTTTTGAGGAACTTCCATACTATTTTCCACAGTGGCTATACCATTTTACATTCCCGCCAGTAATAGATAAGGGTTCTATTTTTTCCACATCCTCACCAGTACTTGTTATTTTTCATTTTTATGATAATAGCCATTCTCATGGGTATGAAGTGGTATCTCTTTGTGGTTTTGATTTGCATTTATCTAATGACTAGTGATATTGAGCATCTTCTCATGCACTTACGAGCCATTTGTATAACTTCTTTTGAGAAATGTCTATTCAACTTTTTCGCATATTTTTAAATTGGGTTGTTTGTTTTTGTTGTTTGGTTATAGGGGTACTTTATTTTTCATTTTTTATTTTTTTAAAGATTTTATTTATTTATTCGACAGAGATAGAGACAGCCAGCGAGAGAGGGAACACAAGCAGGGGGAGTGGGAGAGGAAGAAGCAGGCTCCCAGCAGAGGAGCCCGATGTGGGGCTCGATCCCATAATGCCGGGATCACGCCCTGAGCTGAAGGCAGACGCTTAACCGCTGTGCCACCCAGGCGCCCCTATAGGGGTACTTTATACAGTATGAATGTTAATCCCTTGTCAGATATATGCTTTCCAAACATTTTCTCCCGTTCTGTGGGTTTTCTTTCCCTCTCTTGATCGCATCTTTGATGCACAAAAGTTTTAACTTCAATGACATCCAGCTTATGAATTTTTTTTGGTTGTTGCCTTTGACTTTGGGGATCATACCCATTGCCAAATCCAATATGATGAAGATTTTTCACTGTTTTCTCTAAAGGCTTTATAGTTCGAGCTCTTATATTTAGGTCTTTGATTCCTTTTGAGTTGATTTTTGTATGGTGCAAGGATCCAACTTCACTCTTTTGTATACGGATAACCAGGTTTCCCAGTACTATTGAAAAGACTGTCCTTTCTGCCTTCAGTGTTCTTGGCACCCTTGTCAAAAATCAGTTGACCATATGTGAGGGTTTATTTCTGTGCTTTCCATTTTATTCCATTGGTCTATATATCTGTCTTTATGCCAATACCACAGTGTTTTGATTACTGTAACTTTGTAGTAAGTTTTGGAATCAGGAAGTGTGATTTAACTTTGTTCTTCTTTTTCAAGATTGTTGGGTCCTTTGAGATTCCATATGAATTTTAGGATGGGTTTTGTTTCTGCAAAAAAACTCCACTGGAATCTTGATAAAGATTAGATTGAATGTGTGCATTGCTTTGATAGTATATTGTTTTGTTAGAGTTGTTGTAACAGAATGCCATAAACTGCATGGCTTAAACGACAGGAATTTATTGTCTAACAGTTCTGGAGGCTAGAAGTCTGACATCAAGATGTTGGCAGGATTGGTTCCCTTCTGAAGGTTGTAATGAAGAGTCTTTTCTATGCTTCTCTCTCATCTTACGGTGGGTTACTGGCCAGGTTTGGTGTTCCTGGGATTTTGCTGCATCACTCTGATACCTGTTCATCTCCACTTGGTGTTTCTGCTCTGTGTGTATCTGTCCCTCTGTCCACATGTCCCCTTTTTATAAGGACACTTTTATATTGGATTAGTGACCCACCTACTTCAGTATGACTTCATCATTGTTAATAATTACAGTTTCAACGACTCTATTCCAAATAGGATCACATTGTGAGGGTAGGGGGTTAGGACTTCAACATATGAATTTTGGGGGCCACAATCCAAGCTTATAATAAGTAGCTTAACAATATTAAGTGTTCTTGTCCACAAATATGGGATGTCTTTCTACTCATTTATGTCTATAATTTCTTCCAGCAATATTTTGTAGTTTTTAGCACACAGGTCTTTCACTTCCTTGGTTAAATTTATTCCTACATATTTTATTCTTTCCAATGCTACTGTAAATGGAATTATTTTAAAATTTTCTTTTCAGATTGTATATTCAATAGAAATGCAGCTGATTTTCGGGTGTTGGTTTTGTGTCCTGCACCACTGTTCATTTCCTTTATTAGCTTCTGACAGTTTTTTTCATGGAATTTTAGGGTTTTCTATATGTCATCCTGTCATAAGCAAACAGAGATAATTTTACTTCTTCCTTTACAATTTGGATTTCTTTTATTTCTTCTTCTAGCCTAGATCCTCTGGCTAGAACATCCAATCTTATGTTGGATAGAAGTGGTAAAAGAGAACATCCTTGTTTTGTTCCTGATCATAGGGGAAAAGCTTTGTCTTTCACTGTTGAATATGATATTAGCTCTGGGTTTTTCATACATGACCTTTATCAGGTTGAGGAATTTGTCTTCTATCCTTAGTTTTCTGATTATTGTTATTATTATAGGATGTTGAATTTTGCCAAATCCTTTTTCTGTTTTTTGGCTGTAATAATTATGTGGGTTTTCCCCCTTCTTCTATTAATGCAGTGTGTAACTTTGTTTGGGGCTTTTTTTTTTTGAGTATGGTTGACACAAATATTACATTAGTTTCAGGTGTACAATGTAGTGATTCAACAAGTCCACATATCATACTATGCTCATCCCAGCTGTGGGTACCAGCTGTCACCAGGCAATGCTATTACAATCCCATTGAGTGTATTCCCTATCCTATACGTTTTATTCCCATGACTTATTCATTCTATAAGTGGTAGCCTGTATCTCCCACCCCCCTTCACTGATTTTGCCCATCCCCCCACCCTTCTCCCTTCTGGCACCCATCTGTTTGTTCTCTGTATTTATAGGTCTAATTCTGCTTTTTGTTTGTTTATTCATTTCTTTTGCTTTTTAGATTCCACATATAAGTGAAATCACATGGTATTTGTCTTTGTCTGACTTATTTCACTTAGCATAATACCCTCTAGGTCCATCCATGTTGTCACAAATGGCAAGATCTCATCCTTTTTATGGCTGAATAATATTATAATATAATATAATTATATTATATATATAAAATATTTTGGTTATTGTGTATATATATATACATACCTTTTTATGGCTGAATAATATTCTATTATATATATAATATTTTGGCTATTGTATATATATACACATATATGCATATATATATAATATAATATACATATCTTTTTATGGCTGAATAATATTCTATTATATATATAATATTTTGGCTATTGTGTATATATATACATATATATAATATATATACATATATATAAATATCTTGGCTATTGTAATATATATGTGTATATATATATAATATGTATATATATCTTGTCTATTGTAAATAATGCTACCATATACATAGGGGTGCATGCATCTTTTTGAATTAGTGTCTTGGTTTTCGTTGTGTAAGTACCCAGTAGTGGAAATACTATAGTAATGTGATGTATAACTTCGATTGGTTTTTGTATGTTGAACCAATCTTGCACTCCTGGGATAAAACCCACTTGGTTATGATGTGTAATCCTTTTAATATGTTAATGAATTTTTCAACTACTACATTTTGTTGTGTCTCATTTTGCTGTAAGACCTTAATCCTTTCCTTGCCAATTTCTTAGCAAACAGATAATTCTTTTTTATACAAATTGCTCTATAATGTAGTAAACAATTAAACACCACCCAGTTTCATTATATGAAAGAAATAACATAACTCTGATAATAATACCCAATAAAACACCAAAAAGGGAACCTATGGAGTGTCCATGTCCGTATGAGGCATGGATTATCTCATTTCCAATTATTAACTATTTAGGAAGCATTTATGAGCTTTTAGTGTGTTCCAGGCACTGTCAAAGTTATTCTGAAGTTGTTTACAAGTATGGAAGGGGAAACAAGTAAACTGCTAACTACCATAGAGTTCGATACAGTATTACGATAGAAATGTCCATCAGTGCTACATAATTACATTAGAGGGTAGTTTCCTGAAAAAGAGGATGAAGTTAGCCTTCAAAAAAGTGTGTTGCTCTTAAACTGCCTTGAACAATGAGTAGGAGTTAACCAGAAAAAAAGGAGAGTTCCATACAGAAGGACTGTCTAAACAATGACACTGTGAAAAAGCATGATGATTAGAAAACTACAAAGATTTCCAGATGGGAGATCTGTATAGGAAAGTGTTACAAAATGACATTTTTGAGATAGATGGGGCGCAGTTCATAAAGCATTTTGTGGGCTTGGTTAAGGAGTCTGAGTGCATTTTTTTTTAGACCCCAGGAATCATTGAAAGATTGGTGTCACACGAACAAAATTTTATTTTAGAAACATCATCCTAACAAAGCGTGGACTGTGGTTTGAAGGATGGAATGGGAAGGGGGGGAGAGGAACCTGAAGGCAAAAAGATTAGAAAGTGACTATATTAATCCAGGCCAGAAGTGATGAGGGTCTGTACTTAAGCATCGACAGTGGGAATGGAAGGAGAGACACAGATTTCAGAAGTGTTTCATACAGAGAATCAGAGGGTGTTGATGATGAAATAGGACTGTAAGGATGGGTTGTTGGAGACTGAATTAGTTGGGGTGTGAAATTTGAAGGATGATGATCAGAGAATCAATAGAAGACAGCAATGAGAAGGAGTCAGTAGTGGGTGACACGTCCCAAGGAATGAAACTTAAGTAGTAGTTTTCAGCAGGATAAAGCAAGGAAGCTGTCAGGCAAGTCCAGGATGTAGGGAATTTTGTAAGACATTGCAATGCCTGGTCTCTTCACCAAGCTAATTTCATGACGGGAAGGAGAGGAGGTTAGGGAAGGATGGAGGACTGTTTCACTTTAGAAGAGACCAAAAAAACCAAAACAAAACCCAAAACCAAATGTGGTACACAAACTTTGATTAGAGTTTAGGTTGAAAAAACTCTAAGTGACAATTATGGTACAGTTGGAGAAATTTGAAAATGGAATAGTTGTTTGATGATTGTAGTGAATTTTTGTTAATTTTAAAGAATGTCACGGTTATATTGGGGTTACATAGGAGAATGTCTTTATTTTTAGGAGATGCATGCTGAAGCATGTAGGGACGAAGTATTGTAATGTTTACTATTTATTTAGGGACAGAGAAGGAGGATGAACAAATGACAAAATATTAGCAATAGTTCAATGCAGGTGGTGGGTATAGAGTTGTTTACAGTTCTAAGCTTTCAACTTTTGTGTGTGTGTGGTTTTTTTTTAGTTTTTATTTTAATTCCAGTTAGTTAACATACAGTATTATATTAGTTTCAGGTGTACAGTATAGTAATTCTCCACTTCCATACATCACCTGGTGCTCATCACGACAGGTGCATTCCTGAATCCCCATCACCTGTTTCACCCATCACCCTACCTCAAGCTTTTGATTTTTCTGAATGTTTGAAATTTTTCTTAATTAAAGGACTTGGAAAAAATATGACAGGCTAGGAGTAAGGGACTATGAGCAGCAATGGGGAGCAAAATCTTGCTAATATTCCTTAAATCCCTGAGACAGTTGACGGGGAGAATGAGTGGTGCATTCTCTAAGGACTTAGAAAGGTGATTACCTTAGGGTAGTGATTCTCAACCTTTGTCACTTCCAAACAGGAGCATGGAAAATAATATTTGTATGGCATACTGGGGTAACAACTGGAAAAGACTTGAGGCATCCACATGGGGCTTAATGAAAAAAATCATGCATTTCCTATATGATTTTTAAAAGAAAACAGTATTAGGAAATTTGTAAATGATGAATTTATATATAGAAAAGTTCCAAATGTACTTAAACATTTTTAATGAAGAACTTTAGCTTGCTTCCCAGAATACTTTTATTTCTTTATTTATATTTTTTAAAAGTAAGCTCTATGCCCAAAGTGGGGCTTGAACTCAGGACCCTGAGATCAAGAGTTGCCTGTTCTACCAACTGAACCAGCCGGGTGCCTCCCCTCAGAATACTTTTTAATATCAGATTTTATGCTTTAGTTTTTGATAGTCTACCACCAATGAGAAGCTTTGTTCAAACAAAAGTATAAAAGCACTTTTCTCAAACATTAAAAAATAATAACAATTGAAATTATGTTTATATAATCTAAGAATGTATCCTTTAATTGACATATATAATGTAGAAAATTTTGTAACAATATAAACTTTTTTAATTTGTTTGAACTTTCTCATATCAATTTATTTACAGGCATGTGTTGTTAGAGCCAGGTAGCAAGCTACAAAAGGGCACATCATCTGCCGAGGGACAGAAGTAGGCCATTTATGTGAAGATAAAGATTTGGGGCTGCTACCTGGAGCCATGAGTCCCCCCAGTCCCTGATCACGATGCTCCTTGGAGTGCATTTGGTATAGGGCTGCTATGGGAGCCCATATGGTAGATTACCATGTCGGTGATGTGGGGCAGTGGGTGTCTGATGGCATTTGTGGTGCTTGCCACCTGTGCAGACCAAGGGGCATGCCATCAGATCCTCTACTCCTCTAAGCCTCCTTCCGGGAAGCCCTGGACTAGATACTCTCAGCTGCGTGACCTCATCTGGCCACAGTGAAAGATGAGAGGATCAGTATTTTTGGCGCCCCTGTTGTCCATTCACATCTTGCTAGTAACGTCCAGTAGGTGAGGATTCCTGAGTTAGGGAAGTTCCAGATTCCAATTAAGGCATTAATTATTCCTGACAGATGAGAATTGGAAAAAGGAGATTCCACGATCGAGTACATTTGGGAAATGCTGTGTTAAAGTGAACAGGTGTCTTTACTGTAGGACATCCTGAAGACTTTAATGTAGGAGCACACGTTGCACGTCTCCAAGAGGAGACTTAACAACGGTCAAGGTTGCCCAAAAATGTTGATCATTGGAGTCTTTTATTGAGAATCATCTTGAGGAATGGGTGTGAAACAGAGCACACTGTAGAAAATGTAGAAAATACTGAAAAGAAGGTATTAAAAGTTAGTGCCCATTCTTAATATGCAAAGTTAGATGTAGAAATGGAAGGCCTTCAGGTGTAAGTGATACCTGTTTTGGGACACAAGTCAGCACAAGGTTTGCTGGTCAAAGACTGGCGCTCGAATCTATTAAATAGTAATAATGTTTTTAAAACCAAAAATTATCGTTACTGCTTTATGCATTAAAGTTGCTTTGGTAGTTGGTCAGTGGCGTAAGTCATGAAGAGGAAATAAAAAGTATAAATTTTGGGGGTGCCTGGGTGGCTCAGTTGTTAAGCGTCTGCCTTCAGCCCAGGGCGTGATCCCAGGGTCCTGGGATCGAGCCCCGCATCGGGCTCCCTGCTCCGCTGGGAGCCTGCTTCTTCCTCTCCCACTCCCCCTGCTTGGGTTCCCTCTCTCGCTGGCTATCTCTCTCTCTCTCTGTCAAATAAATAAAATCTCTTTAAAAAAGTATAAATTTTGGAAGTAAGAGACAAAATTGTATTATCAGAAAACATAACTGAAAAAGGATTATAATTAATAAAATTTTTCAGGAAATAGATGCATGTGGCATAAATAGCAGCAGCAAAACACTCAACATCGACCTCAACTGCCAGAAATTAGGGTTTAAAAAAAGATTCCCTCACAGTAGCTTCAAAACTCATGAAATACTCAGGCATAGTCTTCTTGGAGAATTGTACATGACTTATATGAGGAAAACCTTAACGTGCAGTGTTTAATTTAGAGATCTCTTGATGTGAGAATGACATATTTTAAAATGTTAATTCTTCTTAACATATAGCTTCGCTGCAATAGTAATACAACTCCCAATGGTATTTATTTGGAATTTCTAAATTTCTTTTGGAAGAATAAACTGGTGAAAATATTAATGAACATTCCTAAAAAGAAG
This sequence comes from Ursus americanus, assembly GCF_024610735.1. Taxonomy (NCBI): domain Eukaryota; kingdom Metazoa; phylum Chordata; class Mammalia; order Carnivora; family Ursidae; genus Ursus; species Ursus americanus. The sequence continues at coordinate 102,986,952 of NC_142128.1, read as the reverse complement.
ACCAAATCAATGGCAACAAATAAAATAGTATGGTAATTGCACAACACTAGAAATGCCCATCAGAATGGAATCCGTAGAGTAGATATTCAATAGGAGTGGTCTCCGCCAAACAGGACACCAGATCACGTTATGAAGTAGGAGGAAATATATCAAGTGCTTAGTAAATTAGAAATTACTAAACTAAGATTAGAAGTTAGTCTGTCACTTCGAATCAAGTAAAAATAAATTTCATATGTATGAAAGAGTAAAATGTATTTTTAAATTGTAGGAAAAAATAGAATTGAGTATTCACCAAATCTCCAGAAAAAGGATGATTTTCTCCCTCCTCGGTCCTTTCAAAGCATAAATTCCTTTCCTTTTCCTTTCCTTTCTTTTCCTTTCTTTCTAAATGTAATTATAATGTTTTCTTCACACCCACTGAATTGCCTTGCTTACACATTGGGCTGCGTGGATCCTTTATTTAGACGCAGATTAAATGTCAGAACAATTCCTCTCGGCAGAATTTTTAGGTAGTATGAAAATCACTTGTGCTTGACCTAGGGATGTGACAGCAGTGCGATATAGAGCAGATTTTACACAGAACCGTCTGGCGTTGAGGTAGGCTGCCCACAGGGGGCTCTGTGTCTTGCGGAGCTCGTCAGGTGAGAGCTAGAGAACCACGCGTCATGCGTGTTGTAGGGAGTATTCACAATCCCAGTCAGGAGTTGAGCTGAACCTCCAGTATTCCTCCTGACCTTCTACCCCACGAACAGCCAGATGGAAGAGGTTCATAGGGCGAGGTAGGCGGGCCAGGGTATGCAGCTTCTGTGCCTTTGCTAGGTGGGCCACTGTCCCCAGGACTTCCACATGGAAGGTCCTCAGAGGATAAGTTTCAGAAATCGAAACGATAAGAAGAAAACCCATCTGATGTGACTACCTAAAAATAAAAGATAATGCACTTTTTAAATGACCTTAAAATTAAACAACATCATGATAAAAACCCTCAACAAAGTCGGTTTAAAGGGAACATACCTCTACATAATAAAGGCCATCTATGAAAAACCCACAGCTAATATCCTCAATGGGGAAAAACTGAGTGCTTTTCCTCTGTGGTCAGGAACAAGACAGGGATGTCCACTCTCACCACTATTATTTAACATAGAACTGGAAGTCCTAGTCACAGCAATCAGACAACAAAAAGAAATAAAGAGCATCCCAATCTGCAAGGGAGAAGCAAAACTTTCACTATTTGCAGATGACAGGATACTCTATATGAAAAACCTGAAAAACTCCACCAAAAAACTGCTAGAACTTATATACGAATTCAGTAAAGTCACAGGATACAAATTCAATGTACAGAAATCTGTTGCATTTCTATACACCAGTAATGAAGCAGCAGAAGGAGAGATTCAGGAATCTATCCCATTTACAATTGCACCAAAAACAATAAGATACTAGGACTAAACCTAACCAAAGAAGTGAAAGATCTGTACTCCGAAAACTACAAAACATTGATGAAACAAATTGAAGAGGATACTAAGAAATGGAAACACATTCTATATTTATGGATTGGAAGAACAAATATTGTGAAAATGTCTCTACTACCCAAAGCAATCTACACATTTAATGCAATCCCTATAAAAATACTAATAGCATTTTTTCACAGAGCTAGAACAAACAATCCTAAAATTTGCGTGGAACCAGAAAAGACCCAGAATAGCTAAAGCAATCTTGAAAAGGAAAAGCAAAGGTGGAGGCATCACAATTCTGGACTTCAAGCTATATTTACAAGCTGTAGTGATCAAAACAGTATGGTACTGGCACAAAAACAGACACACAGATCAATGGAACAGAATATAAAACCCAGAAATGAACCCACAACTATATGGTCAATTAATCTTTGACAAAGAAGGAAAGAATATCCAATGGGAAAAAGACAAATTGTGTTGGGAAAACTGGACAATATGCAGAGGAATGAAATGGGACCACTTTCTTAACACCAGAAAAAAAAATTTGAAATGAGTTAAAGATAAATGTGAGACCTGAAACCATAAAAATCCTAGAGGAGAACACAGGTAAGTAACCTCTTTGACATTGGCTCTAACAACATTCTTCTAGATATGTCTCCTGAGGCAAGGGAAACAAAAGCAAAAATAAACTATTGGGACTTCATCAAAATAAAAGCTTCTGCACATTGAAGGAAATAACAAAACTAAAAGGCAACCTTTGGAATGGGAGAAGATATTTGCAAATGACATACCTGATAAAAGGTCAGTACCCAATATATATAAAGAGCTCGTAAAAGCTGACACTCAGAAGACATAATCCAGTTAAAAAATGGGCAGAAGACATGAATAGACATTTTTCCAAAGAAGACATGCAGATGGCCAACAGACACAGGAAAGGATGCTCAACATCACTGATCAGAGAAATATGAATCAAAACTACAATGACATATTACCTCACACCTGTCAAAATGGCTAAACTCAACAACAAGAAACAACAGGTGTTTTCAAGGATGTGGAGAAAGGGGAACCCTCGTGCACTGTTGGTGAGAATGCAAACTGGTATAGCCAGTCTGGAAACCAGTATGGAGATTCCTCAAAAGGTTAAAAGTAGAGCTACCCTACGAGCCAGCAATTGCACTACTAGGTATTTATCCAAAGGATACAAACATAGTGATTCAAAAGGGCATGTGCACCCCAATGTTTATAGCAGCAATGTCCACAATAGCCAAACTATGGAAATAGCCCAGGTGTCCACTGACAGATGGATAAAGAAGAGGTGGTGTGTGTGTATGTATATATATGTATATATATGTGTGTGTGTGTGTATATACACACACACACACACACACACAATGGAATATTACTCAACCATAAAAGAGAGTGAAATCTTGCCATTTGCAATGACATGGATGGAGCTAGAGAGCATGATGCTAAGTAAAATAAGTCCGGAAAAGAGAAATACCCTATGATTTCACTCTTATGTGGAATTTAAGAAACAAAATAAACAAGCAAAGGGAAAATAAGAAAGAGAGACAAACCAAGAAATGATTCTTAATTATGGAGAACAAACTGATGGTTACCAGGTGGGGGATGGGGGGCAGTGGGATGGGTGAAAAAAGTGATGGGTATTAAGGAGTGCACTTGTGATGAGCACTGGGTGTTGTATGGAAATGTTGAATCACTATATTGTATTCCTGAAACTAATATTACATGGCATGGTAACTGGAATTTGAATAAAAACTTAAAAAATAAATAAAATGACCTTAAATTTAAAAAGCAGACATCATCTTGTGCATTGGCAGTGTGATAACCCGTGAGACAATATTATGACTAATTAGAACCTTCCCAATAGGCCACACAAATTCAACTGTATTCAACTCATTGTATTTCAGTGAAATAAAAAGACAGACTCACCAAGATGAATTGGGCAAGACTGTGCAGTAAAGAATAATTATAACAATGGAAAACTGGAGACAACCGGAATGTCTACAGTTAGAGGGTTGGCTAAATAAATTATGATAGAGCTCTGTATTGGAATAGCAAACAGTCACTAAAAGTGATACCGTAATCAGTATTCTTTTGAGAATGCAAGATGCTCGCAGTTTATTGTTGAGTGAAAATTAGGTTAGGAGACAACAGTAAGAGTCGCTAACCCTGCGTGGTAGGATTCAAAGGGATTTTTACTTAGTCTAAACTCTTTCTTACATATCCTTTTTTCCCTCCGGTAATCATGTATGATATTGATGATCAGCAAGGATATGAAACTGGTTTTATTTTAGAAAAACAAATGCAAACAACAGACCTGAAAAATTGTTTGCAGTAATTATGACACGGGGTTAAGTGTTCATTATTTAAAGAGCACATACAAACTGCTAAGAAAAAAATGGAAGGTCCTAGTGGGAGTGAGCAGAGAGCAAGAACAGGTAGCTCACAGCAGCGAGCAGAGGCCACAAACACACGTGTGGATCATCGTTCAGAACCACTTGTAATCAAGGAAGTATAAATTTAAATAATGAGATAATAGGGGGTTTTTTGGTTATTAAATTAGCAAAAGGGGTTCACTGCCATATTTTTTATGCTAAAGAAAAATTAATATCAATAAATTGTGGTATATTCTTTGGGTACTGTTAAAAATGGAAGGTTACATAGGTTATGTTGTAGCCTGGAAAAGTATAATATTTGAGTGAAGTGATTAGGAGTGATGGGTTTTTAAACTAAAGAGTACCAGCAGTTAGGGAGGTGGGGGGTGGAGTGTGGGAGAGAGTAGGATTCCTCAAGTGAGAAAGATCTGGTTCAGTCCAGCTCTGCCACTTGGCAACTCTGTGATCTTAAACCAGTTGCTTAACCTCTCTGAGCTTTATTTTATTTGTTTTGTTTGTGTGTTTTTTTGTTTTTTGTTTTGAGAGAGAGAGAAAGAGAGCGCGAGTGAGGGGAGAGGCAGAAGGAGAGGGAGAGAGAGAGTCCTAAGCAGCTCCATGCCCAGCATGAGGAGCTTGAGGCAGGGCTTGGTTCCACGATCCGGAGATCATGACCCAAGCCGAGGTCAAGAGTCTGATGCTCAACTGACTGAGCCACCCAGGCGCCCCAGACCTCTCTGAGCTTTGCTCGAGACTTACGTCTGGTTACAAATGTAGATAGAGCACCTGACCCAGAATCTGGTACATAGTGTTTCATTCAGTAGGTTTCCATTGAGTTGAATGAATGGTAGTTCTTAAATGATACATGTAAAAATTTGTGTGTGCAGAAAGATTGGAGGAGAATATAGCAAAGTGATTAGTGGTTACACCTAGGGAATATGAGTTGATTTTTTCCCATTTTCTACAATTTGATGGTATTGTATTTATAATTAAAATGAGTATGTGAACTGAATCTCTCCCTTTCTGGGTGTCCTATGTTACTATTTGAAAAATAAATTTTGAGACTTGATTGCATTATTTTTCCCTTTATTCTTCCACCCAGCCAAACACCTCGGAGTCAACCTCATCTGCTTTCTTTTCCTCTATCAGCAAGTCTTACCGTCTCTGCCCTTTAGAATATATCCAGAATCCTATCATTTCTTACCATCTCCAACTGCTTCTATCCTCGTCCCTGCCACCGTGAGACTCTCTGTAGAATACTGCAGTAACGTCCTAACTGGTCTCTCCTTCCACCGTTGTCCCTTTCCAGTATATTCTTAAGATTATAGCTGAAGTGAATATAAGCCAGGCCATGTCACAGCACGGCTTAGAACCCTCCAGTGGTTCCTCATCCCATTTAAAGTAGAATACAAAACCCTGGAAGCAGTATGCAGAGACCTGTAGAACCTGTCCTCCACTCCCAAATTCACACTTTTCTGACCTGATTTCCTCCCATTCTGCCTCTGCGGTTCTATTTGCCTAAAAACTCCTCCTGTAGATATTCATAAGGCTGGCTCTTTCTCCTGTGCAGAAGTCACTTTATCACTAAGGAGGCCTTTGCAAACCAACCCCCCACCCCTTTCTCACGATCCCCTCCCCCAAGCACTCTGTTTTAATAATAAACAGATAAACTCTTATTTAAAATAAACTCTTATTTAAAAATAAAGCACACTTTATTTTTTCCAGCACCGCTTAACTTACAGTGCATTTTTACCAAATACGTATAAGCCTATATGTCTTCCCCAATAAAAACAGCTCCGTGGAGGTAGGGGTTTTGTCTGTTTTGTTCCTTGCTCTAACGTTAGCACTTAGAGTAGTGTCTAGCACCGAGTAGAGACTCAATAAATGTTTATTGAATAAATGACTTTTTCATTGTTTTTTTATAAGTAAATCTTAGTCTCAAAACTAGTTTGAAAGCCCTTTGAGGGAGTGTGTGGTGTTGCTCTTGCATACTTCCCACCCCCCAACTTCAGCTCCCCGCAAGCCCACAATAAAGCACAGCAGGTGAGCACACCATTGAGCCACAGTCTGCCCATAGTGTTGGCTTCCTTCCGCCCCTTGGGCTGGGACTCTGCCCGGACTGCTGGAGGCAGAAGATAGGCTGTGTTGGACGCGTTCTGTGTCTGGATCGGCGTGGTGGCCCCGTGACTGTGGACACACGTAAACCCGTGACGCTGTGTACTCAAGAGTAGGCAGCTCTGGTGCTGTGCTGTGTGTGTCTCGAGCCGCAGGGAACGAGAGTCCGCCGTTCCTTGCTAAGGGGGTGGGGTCTTGAGAAAGGGGTCAGGTGGTGGTTTTGGAAGGCCTCTTAGAGGAAGGCGAGCATGCTATGTGATGCTAAGATTAGGAACATTCAGCACGCTCTTCCTCATTGAGAATTTCTAGCTCAGTGGCTGAGATTTTTGTTTTGAATTAGAAGGTCAAGTAAAACACTTTTTATTTACTTTGTCTTTTGCAGAGGTAATTGTAGCAGAGTATCACAAAAAAATCAAAGACGCTTTTGAAGTGTTTGACCACGAGGCAAATAATACAGTGGATGTGAGGTTTGGCAATGTTTTCTTTGTTCTAATTCTAAATTACTGATACAACTCATACAGTGGAAGAGGGCGCTTGTCCTTTTTTCAGTCCTTGAATTTATTATGCTATTTATTTGAGAGAGAGAGAGTGCTTGGGGGCACGTGAGCGGGGGGAGGGCAGAGGGAGACAATCTTCAACGAGACTCTGCTGAGTGTGGTGCCCGATGTGGGGCTCGATCCTTCGACCCCTGAGATCATGACCTGAGCCGAAAGCAAGAGTTGGGCTCTTAACCGACTGAGCCACCCAGGTGCCCCTTATTATGCTATTTAAGTGTTTTATTTTCCTGTGCTCTGTGAAAGGTCTTTACTATCGCTTCAGATCAATACTGATTCTTTACAGTCTGGTGAAAAGAATATCCACATTGCCCATTTCAGCCTGTAGACTGTAAGTTCTGTGGGGGAGGTACACTCTGCTGGGGCATTAGTGCTAGAGACTTCGTTGGTGCTCACTAAATAATTGTTGAGTGAATGAACTGAATTTGCTTTTAAAATAAATAAGTATAGGGCACCTGGGTGGCTCAGTCGGTTGAGCCTCGGACTCTTGGTTTTGGCTCAGGTGGTGATCTCAGGGTGGTGAGATCGAGCCCCGTGCTGGGCTCTGTGCTTAGTGCAGAGTCTGCTTGAGATCCTCTCCTTCTCCCTCTGCCCCTCCCGCTCGTGCTTGCTCTCAAATAAATAAATAAATCTTTACAAAATAAGATAAAATAAGTACGTATGTATTACCATCTATGAATTAGAAAGATTAATAATGCTTAAACAGTGATGTACTCCCCAAGTAAAATAGCAGAAAGACCCCAAACGGAAGAACATGAAAGATGAGAGAGAGAGACATGACTCCCGGTAGATCAGGAATGGAGCGAAGGAGACAGAATAGTTTGAGACCAGAAAGGAAACAGAAAGGCAGAGGAGACTGTCCAGGAGAACAACAGAATTTGTAGGACCCGGGCCGGGTACGTCACGGAGCGGCCACGAAACCGTTCTGCCAGGAGGGCGAGCTAAGTGAGGAGCCCTGGGTGGGTCACAGTCTCAAAACTCAGAACGAGTATACGAGGCCAGCAGAGCTGGGGGAAGAGACAAAAGTGGAACTGGAAAGGAACAGTGTGAGGCTTATCCGTGGGTGCCGTCACTTCCAGGACTAGTCAAGGGCCCAAGTGCTTTAAACTGCAGCTAAACCAGAGGAACAGTATGTGATTTTATTTTATTTGTGACAAGTTGTCACTATACGTATTGTTTAGTTTCTTACACCAAAGTGTAAGGCCCGAGATATGATTGCAGGGGAGGAGACCGAGAGGAAGTCCAGTTCATTACTTTATAGTAGCACCTTGTAAAGCGTAGCTCTATACCTCGTCTGTGTTCATGGGCCTTACGGCAGGGTAAGGGTGAGAATTACGTTCCAGAACCACCGCCGTAGTCGGCCTTGCGTGAGCCTTGGCTCAGCTATTGCCAAGGAAGTGTGCGGGTCACGTGCTGGGCTCCAGGTGCTCGGGCCACCGTGCAGGCTGCGTGAGTGACCCTGGAGTGTGAGTGTCCTGGGAGGAAAATGACTGGGTGGGGCGGTGGTGGCGGTGATAGGGTTTGGGATGGGGTGGGGAGCACGCAGCTCGCGCGACCAAATCCCTGGATGGCCTTTGCCTCAGACCCCTCGCTGAAGCTGCAGGGTTCTCCTGGGGGCAGGGGAGAGAGGGACTGTGAGAGAGGTCAGGGAAAGCCGGAGGAAGACCAGGAGAGCTTTATGAGAGAGAAGGGGTGCAGAGAAGAGAAGCCAGCGTTTACTCAAGGCTTGTGGGCTGGCAAAAGGCCTGTAGTTGGGTGCAGGGGGCCCATGTACGTGACCTCATCTTAGTCTTTTTATTTGTGTGGTAAGAGTTGGCATTTCCAGTTTCTGGAAACAAAGAAAATGTAAATAGTTTGCTCAAGGTCATATCAGGGTTTTAAAATCCTAAGTCTTCTGCTGTGCCCCGTTGCCCGCTCCCTCCAACCCTCCTCCACTCCTCACCCTTCGCAGACCTCCTGGACCTATCTCTTGCTTTGGGCCTCCAGACAGGAGCAGTGAAAAGAAAACCTCCCGACTCTCTTAGAGCACTGATGCCAGGTCTTTTTTTGGGTAAAAGGGCTAATTCAGGAAAAACAGACATGCTTATGGGATGCATCTTTTTCCCATTCAAAATCTAAGAATTTTACTGAGGCCCCAAGGGAAAGTGTATATTTTTACAACCTAAATTGTCTACTTTATTTCGTAAAGAAGTTTACAAAGAAAATTGGCATTATTTTTCTCACTAAAATATTAATGCTGTGCCTATTCGAAGAGTAGCAACAGGGATGGATGTAGCTTCCTAATCTTATCCCTTCTGTTAATTTGTATGTTTCCATGCAGCTGGCATCCTTACCAAGTACTCTTTATGGGACAGAGAAGCAAAGTGACTTGCCCAAGAGTTAGCAGCAGTCAGAGCTCAAAGTAGTTCCTTCTGTTTCGGCAGCTGCACAGCAGCCCCAGACGAGACCCTCGGAACGCAGGGACGGGTGAGATCTGGTCCTGCCTTTCCCAGCCTCGCCCGCTTTTTATTGTAAAAACAGTAATCCGGCTATAATTTATTTTGGCATGTGATTAAAAGTGAAGGTCTAAATACAGACTTTCCCCCTCCAAATTGCTAACCAGTTCATTTTATTTACATCGTGAATCGTTACGCCTACTTTATAATATACTGCATTTTCTATAACTGAGTCTAATTCAGGCTATGTATTCTGATCTATTGCTTTACCTTTCAGTCTTCTACTAGGTCAGTCCAATACTAATTGCTATAAATTTATTTTTTAAAAAAAGATTTTATTTATTTATTTATTTGAGAGAGAGATAGAGCACAAGCCGGGGGAGTGGCAGGTAGAGGGAGAGGGAGAAACAGGCTCTTGCTGAGCAGGGAGCCCGATGCCGGACTTGATCCCAGGACCCTGGGATCATGACCTGAGCCGAAGGCAGATGCTCAACCGACTGAGCCACCCAGGCGTCCCTAATTGCTATAAATTTAAAATGTGCTTTAATATCTGATAGAACTAGGCTCTTTATTACTCTTCTTTTTAAACATTTTAATTAATTGAAAAACATGTAATTGAAAAAAAAAACAAGACATGAAAACAACCCAATTGTTCATCGATGGATGAATGGATAAAGAAGTTATGGTGTGTGTGTGTGTGTGTGTGTGTGTGTGTGTATATATATATATATATATATATATATATATATATATATAATATTATTCAGCCATAAAAATGAGGAAATCCTGCTGTTTGTGACAACATGGTTGAATCCTGAGGGAATTACGCTAAGTGAAATAAGAGAAAGACAAACACCCTATGATTCCACGTATATGTAGAATTTAAATACAAACAATCAAGAAAACGAACTCGGAGGAAGAGCTCCGACGTGCCGTTACAGTGGAGGATGGAGGGAGGAGCTGGTTAAAAGGTGCGAGCATCTAGTCTGAGCCCTAGAATGAGTGCCAGGGACGTAATGCCGTAAAGTACGGCAGGGCGAGCACACCTAACGCTGCTGTGTGGTTTATGGGGAAGCTGCGAGGAAGGTAAATCGTGCGAGTTCTCATCACAAGACCTTTTTTTTTCTTATTTATTTTTTAATTGTGTCTGTGTAAGAAGATAATTGTTAGTTGAACCTTTTGTGGTCATCATGTCCCAACCTCCATAAATCAAACCATCGCATATGCCTTAAACTTACACAGCAATCGATATATGTTGATTTTTTCTCAAGAAAACTGGAAAAAAAAAAAAAGACTTGAAGGCAGAATTCTATGTAAAAAGTGGTGTAGAGAAGCGCTGGATGGAGTGAGAGTCCAGAGACACAGATAGTGGCGTGGTTTGGGCAGGAGAGAGAGCTGTTCTAGAGGGGCTTCGAGCACATTTGGCTGTGTCTCCCCTATCCTGTAGGCATGGCGCCATTTTCCTTGTAGGACAGACCTGGGCCCCCTTACGGAGGAGTTTTGTGGTGGTTACTCTCCCTTCTCCTTACCTCTGCTTTGCACGAATTGAAAGATGGAATTTGAAACTGTAGTACTACGTAAAACCTCATGAAATGGGCCCCTGCTGCTTTCCTCCTGGCTCGGAGGGGCAACCTTGGGGCCGGAATCAGACCACCTGGGCTCCACTCCTGGCTCTGTGACCGAGTAACTTACTTTTTGCCTTCACCTCATAGGAAGGACCCTTTCAGGGGTCTGGAAAGTCAAAACCATTTTTATAATAAATCTAAGGCAGTATTTGCTATTTTCATTCTCATTTTTTCACAAGTATATATTGGAATTTTTGAAAAGCTGCATGATGTGTGATATTGCAACAGATTGGATGCCGAACCAGATATGAGAATCCAGCTGTCTTCTGTGAAGCCAGACATTACGGAGATTTGCAAACATGTAAAATGGTGCCATTCTTCTAATTAAATTTGTTCTTGTGGAAAATATAGTTATTTTTCATAAAATTATGTTATTTACCCACACTTATAATGGATTTATTTATTATTTCTGAAGGAAAATTTTAAAGTATCTAAAAAAGATTTCTAAGTGAATATCTAAAAATTTTTCGAGGTTTAATTTCTAATATGGTAAATATAAATACAACCCACATAAGGAAAAGCTTTCTGAGGGTCTCCATCATTTTTAAGAATGCAAAAGGCGTTCTGAAGCCCAAAATATGAGAACCACTTTGTCAGTGGACACTTTTTTTAAAAGAGCTTATTTATTTATTAGAGAGAGAGTGTGTACAGAGGGAGAGTGAGAGGGAGAAGCAGACTCCCCACTGAGCAGAGAGCCCGATGTGGGACTTGATTCCAAGACCCTAATTAGGGATCGTGCCGTGAGCCAAGGCAGATGCTCAACCCAGTGAGCCCCCCAGGCGCCCCTCAGTGGACATTTTTAAGCTCTTAGAACAATATTAGCTCAGAACAAATTAGTTTGGGATTTAAAACTTAGAAACAAATTAGGTATTATTATTAGTAGTAGTACACTTTATATTCTTGAAGTAAATAATTTAGAGTTGTTTTTCCTCTATTTACTTTAGATTAATAATTATACATAACCTCTCATAAGAATTTTTTACGTATTTCTGTGCATTCTGTTTTGATCTTTTAAGTTTTGAAGTAGTTCATTTTCCTTGTTAGTTTTTGAAAGTTGGCACCTTGAAAAACATTGAGGCAGGTTTTTAAAAAATAACACTAATTGGGGGCATTTTAATTTTGCCTCATATAAAACCTAGAACATAATACATTTTGACTTATGTACATTTTCCTGCTCTGTGTTAAGATTTCAATCAATCAGACTGATTGAAAATCAAGTTTTTGAATAGATAATATATAGACACAGGATAAGATTCTAAAGGTACAAAAAGTAGTGATGGAGACATCTTTTCACCTCTAACTCATGGCTATCCAGTTCTTCCTTATTTTTTTTAAGATTTTATTTGTTTATTTGTTTATTTATTTATTTATTTGAGAGAGAGAGTAAAGAGAGAGAGCATGTGCACAAACGGGGGGAGGGGCAAAGGGGAAGGGAGAGGGACAAACAGACTCTGTGCTGAATGTGGAGCCTGACGTGGGGTTCCGTCTCAGGAACCTGAGATCATGACCTGAGTTGAAACCAAGAGCCAGAGGCTTAACTGCCTGAGGCACACAGGCGCCCAATCCAGTTCCTCTTTGTTAACAATTTTTTTCCAGGGAGAGTCCATGCAGATACAAGTGTGTGTGTGTGTATACAACATAAAATTTAACATTAACCATTTTTAAGTGTATAGTTTAGTGACTTTAAGTACATTTACATTACTGCCATCTATCTCCAGAACTTTTTCATCTTCCCAGACCAAAACTCTGTACCCTTTAATTTTTTTTCTAAAGATTTTTATTAGTCTTGCAGAGAAAGACAATTATCATATGGTTTCACTCATTTATGGAACATAAGAAGTAGGAAGATCGGTAGGAGAAGAAAGGGAAGAAGAAAGGGGGGGTAATCAGAAGGGGGAATGAACCATGAGAGACTGTGGACTCTGGGAAACAAACTGAGGGCTTCAGAGGGGAGGGGGCTGGGGGATTGGGATAGGCCGGTGATGGGTATTAAGGAGGGCACATATTGCATGGTGCACTGGGTGTTATACGCAAGTAATGAATCATGGGATTTTACATCAAAAACTAGGGATGTACTGTATGGTGACTAACATAACATAATAAAAATTATTATTAAAAAAAGATTATTTATTTGAGAGAGAGAGCATGAGTGGTGGGGAGGGGCAGAGGGAGAGGGACAAGCAGACTCCGTGCTGAGCGTGGAGCCCTGTGCAAGGCTCAATCCCACGACTCCAAGACCGTGACCTGAGCTGAAACCAAGAGCTAGGCACCCAACCAACTGAGCCACTCAGGTGCCCCAACTCTGTGCCTTTTAAACAGTAACTCCCCGTTCCTCCTCTCCGTCGCTCCTGGTAACCACTATTCTGCTTCCTGTCTCTTTAGTTTGACCATTCTAGGTACCTCACATAGGTGAAGTCCTACAACATTTGCCCTTTTGTGTCTGGCTTATTTCATTTAGCGAATGTCTTTAAGGTTCATCCATGTTGTGACATGTGTCAGAGTTTCATTCCTTCTTAAGGCTGCTTAATACTCTACTGTGTGTATTCACCATATTTTATTTATCCACCCTCTGTTCATGAACATTTGGGTTGTTACCGCCTTTTGGCTCTTTGAACAGTACTGCTATGGACATTGGTGTACAAATATTTGATCGGGTCCCTGCTTTCAGTTCTTTCGTTTGGTTACCCAGCAGTAGAATCGCTAGACATACCGTCGTTCTCTGGGTAGTTGTTGAAGAAACCACCATACTGTTTTCCGCAGGAGCTGCGTCATGTTACGTTTCTACCAGCAAAGCACAAGGGTTCCAGTCTCTCCAGGGCCTCGCCAGCACTTGTTGTTTTCTGTTTTTCATTTTTATCGTAATGGGTGTAAAGTGGTATCTTGGTGTGGTTTTGATTTGCGTTTGGTTAATGAGTAATGCTGTCGAGCATATTTGCTTGTGGACATCTTCTGCGGGGAAATGCCTGTTTAAGCCCTTTTCCCATTTTTAAATTGTATTGTTTGTTCTTTTTCATGTTGAGTTACAGGATGTGTGTGTAGTTTTTACATAAGTGGTGAGAAACTAAATCTGCACTTTGCTTTTTTCACTTATCATAACTTTGTGATTATTACATAAGAGCTTCCTCATTTCATTATATGGAAGAAACATAATATACTGAATTAATCTCCTTTCAATAAGTATTTAGGTTTTTTCCAGGCTGTTGTAATGCTTGTCCATGTTGCTGAGAATATCTTACTATGCATGATATTTTGCAAAAGTGAGAATTTTTCTTTAGGATAAATTCTTGGAGGTATATCAAAGTGCATGAATATTTTTGCTAGAGGTTGCTGTATTGACAGTGTATTCTGTTACTTCATTTTAGGAGCGTGCCTGTTTCCCTGCTCTCTCTCAAACAAAGTTAATTATCAAACTTTAGCATTTTTGTTAATGTGATACATGAAAAATAGAAACTCAGTGTTAATTTTCACTTCTCTAATTATGGACATCTTTCTGTATGTCTAAAAGTGATTTGTATTTCCTTTTGTTTGAACTGGCTGTTCATGGTCTTTCCCATTTTTTATTGAATTATTTATTTCTTTATATATTAAAGATCTTAGCCATAGTGTGTGAAATGTATGCCATCTGTCTTTTGACTACTTTTACTTTCTGGTGTTCAGAAACTTAAAATAGTTAAATTACACACCATTTGAGTATGGATTTGATTTTTGGAAACAAACAAGTCATCAGAGTAGTTTTAATAGGATAAATTTAAGTTAGCCTGAATAAAGCTAGTATGGTAAAAAAGAAAAAACAACATTCCACAAGGAATGTCTCTAACGTAAAGAAGTGAATTAATTTTTCCATGTAGCTGATAAATTTAATCTGAATGTCTCTCAAGTCTGAATCACAAACCAATCTGGTTTTTTTAACGTATGTTCTTTCATCTTTGACTCTAACAGACTCTAGAAGTCGGTAGAGTCAGTTGTTGGCTCTATCATTAATTTTTTTTACATTATTACAATATTATTGACTAAATTCCCTATTCTGTACTTTTCATTTCTGTTACTTATTGGTTGTGTACTTAATCTCCTTCACCTGTTGCATCCACCCTCCTTCCCACCCCCTTTCTGGCAACCACCAGTTTGTTCTCTGTATTTAAGGGTCTGTTTGGTTTTTGTTTGCTTGTTCATTTGCTTTGTATTTGAGATTCCATATACAAGTGAGATCATACGGTGTTTGTCTTTCTCTGTCTGACTCCTTTCACTTAGCATAATGCCCTCCAGGTCTATCCATGTTGTTGCAAATGGCGAGATTTCATTCTTTTTTATGGCTAAGAAATATTCCAGTGTGTGTGTGTATCACATCTTCTCTATCCGTTCATCTGTCGATGGACACTTGGGTGGCTTCCGTATCTTGGCTGTTGTAAAAAATGCTGCAGTAAATATGGGGGTGCAGATATCTTTTTGAATTAGTGTTTTGCTTTCTTTGGATAAATACCCAGTAGTGCAACTGCTGGAACATATGGTATTTCTATTTTTAATTTTTTTGAGGGTCTCCATTACTGTTTTCTACAGGGATTGCACCAATTTACATTCCTACCAACACTGCAGGAGGGTTCCCTTTTCTCTCCTTCTTTGCCAACATTTGTTATTTTTTGTCTTTTGAGACTAGCCATTCTGATTGGTGTGAGGTGGTATTTCATTGTGGTTTCAATTTGCATTTCCCTGAGCCCCTTTTCATGTGCCTGTTGGCCATCTGTATGTCTTCAGGAAAAAATGTCTAGTCAAGTCCTCTGCCCATTTTAATCAGATTATTGGGGTTTTTTTTTGGTGTTCCCTTGTATAAATCCTTTATATATTTTGGATATTAACCCCTTATTGGGTATATCATTTGCACATATCTTCTGCCGTTTGCTAGGTTGCCTTTCTGTTTTTGTTGATGGTTTCTGTCACTGTGAAAAAGCTTTTTATTTTGGCGTAGTTCCAATGGTTTATTTTTACTTTTGCTTCCCTTGCCAGAGGAGACATATCTATAAAAATGTTGCTAAGGGCAATGTCCAAGAGATTACTGTCTCTGTTTTCTTCTGGGAGTTTTATGGTTTCAGATCTTACATTCAGGTCTAATCCATTTTGAGGGGGGTTTTCTTGAGTATGGTGTAAGAAAGTGGTCCAGTTTCATCTTTTTTTGCATGTAGTTGTCCAGTTTTCCCAATGCAATGTATTGAAAAGACTGTCTTTCTCCATTGCATATTCTTGCCTCTCTATACTCTTCTACTGATGTACATGTTTGCTTTTGTGCCAGTACCGTACTGTTTTGATTACTATGATTGGATTTTTATGTGCCGCCCTTTTTTTTATTCTTTTTCATCATACCTGCATCACTTAAACCGCAGGAGTGCTGAGAGTAGCAAATGAAAAAATATGAAAGAATTTTGAAGAGTATATAAGGTCAGATCAAGTTATATATGTGTTTAACACTCCATTCTAATCAAGTCCAGAACAGACTGATCCTCAAGAATTTGGTGCGCCAGGATGATGTAGGGTCCAATCCTGGAATAAAAGTGCCGGTTGTCCTCTTTTCCCCAACTATACCCATCTGTGCCCTTTGCAGAGTGACGTTATTGGTATTCTAGACTATTCTCTGTTTACTTTATTCTTGCCTCCACTATAGGAGATTTTTCCTAGTATTTTCTTGTTGTTTTCTTAGTCTTTGGGCAAATTTTTTGCAGCCCAGCAGCCCCAGGTGTCCTCCAGCTAATGCAGTGAGTCTCTTTTTCGTTGCTGCCACCTCAGCTCAGCATGAGTCTCTGAGGCTCGCAACACCCACTGTTCATCTTTCACACTGATAAGGAGACTTGAGTTTCTTAAGCAGGTGGCAGGAACTTTGAGTGTATTAGGTCGAAAATTCAATAAGAAGAAGGTAATAAGAACCTCTTTGTGATGGATTAGGGATCACTCTTCTGAAGAAGACTGGAGGTACCATAAATATTATTTCTACCTCTTCAGATTAATACTATGTTTGATGATAAGTTAATAGCAACATTTCACAATACAGTTAATCAGGTAGTAAAAAGGGTTAGCGATATGAAGAGGCTGCAGTTTCCCTCAACAGTTATTAGCTGAGAAAGCTTGAGACTCAAAAGAGCTTTTGAAAAACTGTTCAAGTCATGGGTCTGTATTTGTACGATGGTGTACAAGAGGAACGGGATTGTTGGGCCCATAGACCCCTTGAAAGGGAATTAATTGTAAAAGCTGGGGTCCATTCATACATAGTTCACACAGATGAGTGAAATGAATGATGAACTAGACTGGAGTATATAACTTGGATGAATTTCAAGAACAATGTTGAGTTAAAAAAAATTCCAGAAGGAAGCAAACGTTCTGATACAATATATGTAAATTTTAAACCTACAAAATAATAGTGTCTTTTGTTTATGAGTACAATGACATGTACGGGAATGATAAATATTATCCTCAGAAGAGTGATGGCATCTGAAGACAGAGGGGGAAGGGATGGAGAGTGCTACTTTAGCTGTTTTCTGCCATGTTTTATTGTTAGGGAAAAAATCTGAAGCAAATGTGGCAAAAGGTTAACATCGGCTAAATCTCAGTATTGGATAGATGGCTGTTATATTTTTTCTATACTTTTTCTGTAGTATTTCACAATTAATCATAAAAATAAATATTTTTTCAAGAGTGGTTTATATCTTGTCTTTTCACTATCTCACTTTCCAGTTGCTTTGTAAAAAATTGGTTTGCTTATGGGGACCTGGGTGGCCCAGTCGGTTGAGTGTGTTGAGTGTCTGACTCCTGATTTTGGCTCGAGTCATGTTCTCAGGGTCCTAGGATCAAGCCCTGTGTGTGTGTGTGTGTGTGGGGAGGGGGGCGGTGTTCTCTGCTCAGCCGGATGTCTGCTTGTCTCCCTCTCCCTCTGCCCCTCCCCTAGCTCGCCAGCGCACATGGTCTCTCTCTAAAATAAATAAATCTTTAAAAAAAATTGGTTTGCTTATAATGGCCCTTTTGACGATCTGTGATTAAATAATCACTTAAAGTTTAAAAAATCATCCCAAATCCTACCTCCTGAAAGAACAGTTGTTAATGTCAGACGAGTGTAGTTCTAGATGTCTTTTCACCCATGTGTAATAAGATACGTGGTTAGAAGGGTGGGGAGTTGATACCAAAGGAAGAGGAGGAATGGGCAGAAAGGAAAAAGAAAACATATGGAAGAAAAAAATCTAGAATATAATCTCCCTGAGGGCAGGACCTTCCGTCTGTTTTGCTCACTGCTGTATTTCAGCACCTAGGCCTGTGTTTGGTGCATAGCAGGTGCCCAGTATACAGATATTTATTAAATGCATGAAGGAAGAGACTATCTTATAAAAATACGATCACAATAACCATACTTTAAAACAATAAAAAGTATTAATTTAATTTTACTTGAATTAACAAAAGAAGAAAATAAATTTAAATTGAAGAAATTCTGGAATCTCAAATGTTTCCTGGTAATGAGACATTATTTTAAATTAAGAGAAGATAATGAGGAAAACATTAAGAGTTTGTAGTCACTGTGTGTCTTCTTTCTTTTAATTTATTTTTTATTTTTTATTTTAGAGAGAGAGAGAGAGAGAGGAGCAGAGGGAGAGGGACAAGGTGACTCCTCACTGATTGCAGAGCCTGGCTCCGGGCTTGATCTCACAACCCTGAGATCATGACCTGAGCCAAAGTCAAGAGTCAGACGTTCACCTGACTTTGCCACCCAGAAGCCCCACACTGTGTGTGTTCTTAACAAACTACCTATTTCAAGTATAAAAAGTGTCAGCTGACTCCCTCCTGTGGAGGATGCCGATGTTAGCACTTTTAAAATTCCTTCCATTTTTTTCCCTCCCTCAGTCCCCTGACTTATCTGACTGACAAGGTAGAGTACTCACACTTTGTTTAGTATTCACAAAATTTTGAAGTCTATTTTGTCTGTTTTTGAACGAACTTACTGCTGACCACCCTTTGCCCCCCATTCTGGTATTCTTTGATTTGTATCTGTCGTCTGGATTCTCTTGTCAGTCTCTTGGGTATTTTTGCAAGTTTTTTAGTGTTCAAGATGTTTGCTTTATATTGAACTACTTTGTACTGGAATGACATAAGCTATGTCAGCATTGTGAACGGCTGCAAGGTGCACACCTTGCCATGTATGACTATACCTTAATCTAACATGGCTCCTGAGTTTGGCCATTTAGGTTGCTTATAATATGATGCTACTGTTATGTCAGGGCTCAAGTTATTAATGTGGAATTGTTCAAAGACTGTAGCCCTTTCCCAGAATGCCAGCAAATAAATCCTGTAAGCCCAACATCCTGTCTCTTACCTTTTCCTGAAGAAGATTTTTCTCCTTTTTGGAAGATAGGGTGTCTTAATCTACATAATTAGGTTCTGAGAGTAGAATGGTGGGTGTGATGGGGTGACTAAGAAACTGCTATAGTCTGAATCTTTGTGTCCCCCCCCAATTTCATGTGTTGAAATCCTTTTTTTTTTTTTTTTAAGATTTTTTTTTTAAGTTTATTTATTCGACAGAGATAGAGACAGCCAGCGAGAGAGGGAACACAGGCAGGGGGAGTGGGAGAGGAAGAAGCAGGCTCATAGCGGAGGAGCCTGATGTGGGGCTCGATCCCATAACGCCGGGATCACGCCCTGAGCTGAAGGCAGACGCTTAACCGCTGTGCCACCCAGGCGCCCCCATGTGTTGAAATCCTAACCCCCACTGTGCTAGTATTAGGAGGTGGGGCCTCTGAGAGATGTTTAGGTCATGAGAACAGAGCCTTCGTGGGTGGGATTAGCCCCCAACAAAAGAGACCTGGGAGCTAGCCTGTCCCTCTGCCAAGTGAGGTTCTGGCAAAAAGACGCTACTTAGGGAGTGCGTTCTCGTACACCGATCTGCCTGCACCGGGACCTTGGACCCCCAGCCTCCAGCACTACAGGAAGTAAATGTTAGGTGTTTACGCGCTCAGTTTATGGTATTTTGCTACGGCAGCCTGAACAGACTAAGAAACCCCCTCTCGCTGTGACAGGAAGAGGAGCTGGTCAAGGACGTTAAGGGAAGAAAGATTTGAGAGGGAATAGTGGATCTTGGTGACGAGATATGAAGGGAGCAATCAGTAAAGGGGATTAAAATTAGAAGTACATATTTTAGGGGTGTCTGGGTGCTCAGTCAGTTGAGTGGCTGACACTTAATTTTGGCTCAGGTCATGATCTCAGGGTCCTGGGATCGAGCCCCACCTGGGGCTCTGCGCTCAGCAGAAAGTCGGCTTCGGGATTCTCTCTCTCTCCCTCTGCCTCCCCGCCCCCTCCCCCCCCCCACCCCCCCCACCCCCCGCTTGCTCATTCTTTCTCTCTCTCTCAAAATAAATAAATAAATCTTTTTAAAAAAAAACATTTTTTACATAGATAATGTATTTTCATGGTTAAAAATTTGGAGAGAACAAAGTGCAGAGAAAAGTCTGTCTAACTCCCTTCCACCAGCCATCCAAGACCCCTCCGAAGTACTAGCAACTAAGGTGCTCATTTCTAGGAATCACTCCAGAAATATTCTATGCATACATATATATTATTTTCTTACCCCCCCTTTTTACTCAAATGGTTGCATACTTCATTGTATGGTACTGTTCCCTTGGGATGGGATCAAGCCCGTGATGAAGTTCATTTTAATGACTTCTCAGTAGCATTCAGGAGTCCAGAATGGCTGTAGTTTTCCAGGTTATTCTTAGTCTACGTGCATCAATGCGCTAAGTTTTAGCGTAGTGGAGGGCATCAGAAAGCCCAGTAAACTGTATCGCAGGTGCCATAGACGGGAGTTGATTAGTAGACTAGCACATAACAAACCAATAACTCTTGGATTCAGACTACCCTCTTAAGGGCACTTCATTTGCTGTGTGACAAAGAGGACCTTTTCTGTATTTAATAGCTTTGGAGGCCGACTTGCTTGACTCTGGATTATAGACATCGGTCTGTTGTGTTTCTTGTATTGTCCAGATCGTGGCGAGTTTGGTGTACGCTGCACACACTAGGACCAGAGGCCGAGGAGTGCTGGTCTCAGGGAGTGTACTTCCCGGGGCCTCTGGGCGTGTACCCTCTGTGGCTTCCAGGTTCATATTCCTGCAGCCTCAACCCGTTCTCCTTAACATAGGAAATAAAATTTGATAAAATAAAAACTAAGACAAAGTAGTGATGGAGCAGAGCGCTAACGTAGACAGTGTCAGGGGCTTTCTGTTGTAGGCCTGTGGAGAGAGATCGTATTTGGTTAAGTCGCCATCGCCAGTTAAAACAGCTGTGTCTAGGGAAGCAGGTCAGATGGTACCAAGAACCGGAACCTGCATGTTCGGGAACTCTCACAAGGACTGTGGATTGTTCCCTGTGTGGTACAGTTACCCCCAAATCCTGATGAGGTTGTATAAGCCTCATATGAGGCCATTTCAACCCAGTATTTAGGCGGTAGTGCTACTAATTCTCCTTGTCCCTGGTAGTGCTCGTGATTCAGGCCATGGTGGTTGACTGTGGTAGAGACTGGGTCGTCTAATTTGATTACCTGTCTTCCTGAGCACATAGGTAAACCATAAGTCCCACATCCCTTGAAGATAGAGGAGGCTGGGAAGGATGGTGTGGCTGGGGTTCTGGCCAGTGGAATGTAGGTGGTAGTGATGTGTGCCACTCTTGGACCCGATCCTTAAACACCTCCCACGTGTGGTCCTCCGTGTTTTCTCCCCTTCTGGCTGGACACATACAAGCAAGTGATGCTGGAAGCCTTGTGTTGAAAATGATGGAACCACAAGATGGAAGGAGCTGGGTCCTTGAATGATTCTTTGGAGCAAAGCCATTCTTTGAGGATAATTCATTTGGATTTAATAAAAGCCTCCATAAGCGTAGCAAGGCACTGGCTGTTGGAGTTTGTTGTAGTGGTGGCCATTATCCTCACAGAGTGGAACCCAAGGAAGGGTTTGGGGCCCCTAGATATCTTAGCAAGCTATGTCCTAGGGTGTAGTCGGTTGAAGAGGGCTGATGGTGAATAGAGGAAGAGCCTGACGTCATTGTTTGCTACTCCTGTCAAGCATGACGTGAAAAATGTCTCCTTTACGACTTACCCTACAAATCACAAACTATGCAGATCAGATATATTTGTGATTGCATAAAAAGTCTGGGAGGTGTTTGAAATTGCCCCAGATCTCCTTGGGGGGAGTGAGGTGGGCAGTAGGGGTTAGTGACCAGTGGTTCCATGTCGTACACAGAGCAAGTGACTCCGTCCTGACCACAGTCCATTGCGGCCATGGAATTCCGTGTTCTACAAATCCCACCCAGAGGGAGCGGCAGAAACTTCATACTATTTCCTCTGTAGAGATAGTACGGCCAGATGTCTAAATCTGTTCTTTCCCTGGGGGAGGTGAGAAAGATGGGACTGTTCTGGATGCTATTCGAGTGGCTGTGAAAGGGAGATTTGGTTACGCTAGCAGGGTCCCAAGGAGCATGGGAATTCATTATTCGTGCCTTTGAGGGACTCCTAAACAAGTGTTTGGAAGTGTCACTGCATAATGCAGTGAGGAAACCAGGCCAAAAGCCAGGCTGCAAGTGCTGTAATTCGAGTCGGCCTCTGGCTAATTTAAAGGCATGGTAGCGACACCAGCTCCCAACCCGTAGCCTTCGTCGGTTTCATTTTCTGAATTACTGAGAAGTGATACTCAAATGTCCATCTTTTTTTTTTTTTTCTGAAAACTACTAGTGCATTTTGCAATAGTTTCCAGTCTTTCACTGAGAGCTCATTTTGGCCATCTTTCCTTCACTCACCCAACTCTAAAAGTATTTTTGTTTTTTGCTAAGAGCTTATTTTTCTTGCCTCTCCTAAGTTAAAAACATATTGAAGACAAAGTGTATTTAATGTTTGGATTCTTTAATGTGCACAACATTGTCTTTTGTCTATATTCAGTGCCAATCATATTAGCAGAGGGTATGTTACTCATTTGTGGCGTTATGAGGAATGTGTGTGTAGAGGTGGGTTGGGGCCATTCAATGAGTGGTCTTGTTTGTGCCTCTGGAGCCTGGATTTTGTTACGTAGGAGTAGAAATCCTTAAGTGCAGAGAAGTAACAGATTTGGGCTTTTAGAAAGAAAACTGTAGCTACGGGATGGTAGATAGGTTGGCACGTAGACTGGACCAGCGGTTTCCAGTTCTGAGGGCACCCCAGAATCACCTGGGACCTTCTCAAAAAACCCCACACAGAGGGAAGTGAGCAGAGACTTGAACAAGCTTTGGTGACACGAATTCCTTTAGTAGCAGGTACGAGCAAGGGTATAGGGCAAGAGGAATTCCCATGCTCTGCTCAAAGGAATCTTAATTAGAGGTTGGGGACAAAATTGGCTAACAGTGTGTGTGTGTGCGTGCGTGCGTGTGTGTGTGTGTGTGTGTGTGGTGGCCTTACAGAGCTGCCCCATTACCCTGATAGTCCGAGACTGCACGCAGAAGAGCAGCAGGACTGCGGCTCTCAGAGCACTGAGAGCTCTCCAACCTAAGGAGACCCAGTGCCTCTCCTGAACGCAGGCCTCACGCAAAGCAGAAACAGGGAAAGTCTGCACAGGGGCAGGCATGGATAGGATGAGTGCCTAGCCACACATTCGCGGGTAAGTCAGCTTTCCTTGGCATTCACCCTGATCTCTGTGTTGTGCTGAGTTATCCTCTCCCTGAGGCAGTGAACATGGAACGCGCTAGCCACCTTGGTTGGGGGGGTGGGGGGGTGGGGGGAAGGGTACCATGAATTGGATGGAAAGGCTTTCATTGTTATTGCAAAATATCCCACTACATACAGGTCTTTCAACAAAAAAAAACTTCTGCCCAGTGAAACCCCCAGCTAATGCCCTATCACTGTCTTTCTCTTCATAGCTAAGAATCTTAAAAAGAAAAAGAGTTCCCTTTTTATTGAGAACCTTCGCTCTGTTCATTCTTCATGTGCAATTTGTAATTTGACTTCTACCTCCAACCCCATTCCCATTCGAACTGTGTCTCCTGAGGTCAGCAGTTGTCTCTTCCCTTGTCTTCCACGAGATCACCTTCTCTTTTCATCCAGCATCTCCAGTTCTTCCCTCTGAGCTCCTTTTGGGTACAACTCTGCCTCTGGATGACTTATTAGTGTTCCCCCAAGAGGTTCATCCCCATCCCTCTTTTCACTTTATACTCTTTCCTGGGAAATCTCATCCACATCCAAATCTGGAGCTCAATCTGGAAAAAAAATGTAAGAGTCTATAACAACTCTTAGGTCAAAGGGGAGATTTTAGGACAATGAAATTGAAAACTTCTGGAAAGCAGCTATAATGGAAATGAGATATGAAAATGGAAATGACATTAGAATCCATGAGATACAACCAAAGAAAACTCATGAATGACTATATGAAACAAAATAAAAGCATAAGAAAATGAATAGAATATTCAATTCAAAAAGCTAGGGAAAAAGAGTAAGCTGAGAGAAAGCGGAAGGGAGGGACTGGTGACGATAAAAGCATAATGGCGTTGGGAAACAGCGAGACGTTAGGAACTAATAAATAAAATGAAAGGCTGGTTCTTTCTGAAAGGTTAAAAGAAAAGTCACTGGCAATTTTTTTTTTTTTTTTTTGAGAAGGCACGAAAAGGCACCAATGACTAGGGTGAAATAACAAAACAGAGGAAATTTAAACATATCATGAGAGTATTTTGTACAATACTATACAAGCAAATTTGAAATTCTAGCTGTAAAGGGCAACTTTCTAGTAGAATATAATTTGTCAAAACTTGTATACCTGGACTGGAACACTTATTATCATTAAGCTGTCGATACTCCCCAAATCAATCAACTGATTGAACATAATCCCTATCAAAATCCCAGCTGCCTTTTAAATTTTTTTTCAGTAATCGATAAGCTAATCCTAAAATTTATATGGATTGCATGGGACCTAGAATAGCCACAAACAATTTCAAAAAGGAAGACCAAAGTCGAACTCATACTTCCCAATTTCAGTATTAAAAAAAGCTATAGCTGGGGCACCTGGGTGGGTCAGTGGGTGGGCGTCTGCCTTCAGCTCAGGTCATGATCCCAGCATCCTAGGATCTAGCCCTTCTTCTCCTCCTCCTGCTCCCCTGTGTGCTTGTGTTCCCTCTCTCGCTAGCTCTGTCAAGTAAATAAATAAAATCTTTAAAAAAATTTTTAAAAATAAACAAAGCTATAGTAAGACTCTGTGATACTGGCATAATGGCGTGAAGCTGCTACCCATGTACTTCAATGGAACAGAGTTGAGAGTTTGGAAATAAACCTTTACGTTTATGGTCAACTGATCTTCAGTGAAGTTGGCAAGTCAATTCAATGGAGAAAGAATAATCTTTTCACCAAATGGTGCTAGGATAGCTGGATATTTCCATGCAAATAAATGAAGTTGGTCACCTGCCACATACCATACACAAAAATTATCTCAAAGTAGATAAGAGACCTAAACTAGGACCTAAAACTATAAAACTCTAGAAGAAAACATAGGTGTAAGTCTTTGTGACCAAAGATTAGTCAGTGGTTTCTTAGATACGACACCTAAAGCACAAGTAACCAAAAGAAAAAAAATAGATGCATTGGACTAAATCAAAATTAAAAACTTGTTTTTTACCATAAAGAAAATAAAAAGTCAGTCACAGAAGGGCAGAAAATATTTGCAAATCATATATCAGCATCCAGAATATACAAAGAGCTCTTACAATTCAATAATAAAAATACAAATAACTCAATTAAAAAGTGGATAAAGGATTTGAATAGACATTTCTCCAAAGAACATATTTAATGGCCAATATACACATGAAAATATGCCGAACATCATAAGTTGTTAGGGGAATACAAATCAAAACCATAAAGAAATACTACTTCAGATCCACTAGGGTTGCTATAATTTTTTTTAATGTAAAATAAAGAATGTTAGTGAGGATATAGAGAAATTAGAGCCCTCATATGCTGCTGGTGGGAATGTGAAATGGTATAGCCACTTTCAGAAACAGTTTTGTGGTTCCTCAAGAAGTTAAAACACAGAGTTACCATATGAGCCAGAAATGTCATTCCTGGGCATATACCCAAGAGAGATGAAAAATTATGTTCACACAAAAACTTGTACATGAATGTTCATAGCAGCATTATTCCTAATAGTCGAAAAGGAGAAACTCAAGTGTCCATCTGCTGATGAATAGATAAACAAAATGTGGCGTATCCATAAACCGGAATATTCTTCAGCCACAAAGGGGAATGGAGAACTGACACATGTTACGAGGTGGGTGAACCCGGGAGACGTTATGCCATGTGAAAGATGCCGGACACAGAAGGCCATGTGTAGTATGACCCTTCTCGGAAATGTCCATAGTAGGCAAATCCATGAAGAGGACAGTTGCTAGCGATCCTGAGGAGGTGAGGGGAGGGGGGACGAGGAGGGACTGCTAACAGGTTAGGATCCTTTCAGGGGTGACGGAACTGCTCTGGGATTAGGTAGTGGTAGTGGCTGCTTACTATTGTGAATTTACTAAAAATCACTGAGTTATAGACTTCAAAAAAGTTAAGTGACAAAAAAATAAAGCAAAACAAATGAACAAAAACTGGATCCCAGTAAAGATAGAAAATCTAAATGTACTAATTCCATAGAATCGATAGGGAAGTTTTCAAAGAGCTCTTTCACCGAAAGACATCCATCCAGATGCTTTCATGGGAGAATTCTATCAAACCTGAAAAAAACTTTTGTACCAAGTTCTTCTAGAAAATAAGAAAAGAAGGAAAAGTCCAAATTCTTTTTTTGAGATAAGTATAATACAGATAACAACAACTTAATTTAAAAAACCCTCCAAAACAATCTTACTTATGAATATCTATATAAAGATTATAAGTGATATGCCAGCACCAAAATGCAAGATCATATTAAAGCAAAATGGGATTTATTCCAGGAATGAAAGAAGAGTACTATGTTGGGAAGTGTATTAATATATTTAATTATATTAATAGATCCGAGAGGAAATAGCGTAGAATCATCTCTATAGACACGCAAGAGGCATTCAACAGAATTCAACACACATTCATAATTTTAAAGACTCAATATGTCGGAGTTCTGCGGAGAAACAGAAGCAGTCGGATATGTCTGTATCATCTATACCTACATCTGTATCTGCGTCTGTATCTATATATTTATATATAGAGAGAGGGGAAAAGGTGATTTATTATAGGGATTGGCTCACGTAATTATGGAGGCCAAGAAGTCCCATGAGCAGTGTGTGTAAGCTGGAGAACCAGGCGAGAGCCATTGAGTCTGCGTCTGAAAGCCTGAAATCCAGGGGAGCTGATGGTGTCAAGTCTGAGTCCAAAAGCCAGAAAATCAGGAGCACCGATGTCCAAGGGCAGGAGAAGATGGATATCTCTGTTCAAGCAACGACAGCAAATCTGCCCTTCTTCTGCCTTTTTTTTCGTACTCAGATCCCCAGTCAGATTAGATGATGCCCACCTGCATCGGTGAGGGCAATCTCCTTTACTCAGTCCACCATTCAAGTGCTAATCTCTTCTGGAGACAGCCTCACAGACACACCCAGTGATGATATTTACCAGCTCTAGGGGCATCCCTGAAGCCCAATCACATTGACACATAAAATTAACCATCACACTCAGTAAAGCAGATCTGGAAATATGTATATCTTCACGTGAAATATGTGTATCTTAGCCTAAAATCCAGTTTGTTTGTTTCTTTTTTCTTAAGATTTTGTTTATTTATTTGACACAGAGAGAGAGGGAGGCAGGCAGAGGCAGAGGGAGAAGCAAGCTCCCCGCTGAGCAGGGAGCCTGATGGAGGGCTCGATCCCAGGACCCCGGGATCATGACCTGAGTCAAAGGCAGATGCTTAATAACTGAGCCACCCAGGCATCCCTCTAGTTTCTTTCTTAATGAGGAAGGACAGTCAACATTTCTGTTAAAGTCAGGAACAAAATGAGAATACCCATATTTGCCATTATTATTTAGTTTTTTTTTTTTTTTTTAAGTAGACTCCATGCCCAGCATGGAGCCCAACCCGAGGTTTGAGCTCACAACCCTGAGGTTAAGACCTGAGCTGAGATCAAGAGTGGGACGTTTAACCGACTGAGCCACCCAGGCGCACCAAATTTAGTATTGGAGGTTTTAGCTAACACAAAGAGGCAAGTCAGGATGGAGGCATAAACATTGGACATGACATGGTAGAAGGTAGAAAAGATAGACGAGAGAAGGAGCACTGTTCCCGTTCGCAGATATGAAATCTCTAGAAAACCCAAGAGACCCAATGGAAGAATTACCTCAGGAAAAAAAAAAAGTCTGATACATAGTAGTAGGAAATAAAACTAATACACAGGAATCAAGAGCCTTCAACTATACAATGACCACCCATATATAGGTGATATATAATGGAAGATAAGAAAGACCCATCTACAAGCTGAAATTTATAGACATAAAAAAATTACAAATGCTAGCTTAGGGAAACCTGAAAGATCTAAAAATAGATGAACAAATGGAAAGACATACCATGTTTTTTGGACAGGAAGACTTGAACTCCTAAAGATGTCAAGTAATCCTAAATCAGCTTACAAATTCAACACAGCCACAGTTAAAATACCAGTTTCTGGAGATACACAAGTGAATTTCATGTTCATATGAAAAATAAGTAAGCAAGAATAGCCAGGAAATTGTTAATAAAGAAGGGAAAGGAGGCGAGTTTAGCTTTATTTGAGAACAAAACATTACAGATCCTTTACACTGAAAAGAGTGTGGCATAAAAGACAATGAAATAGAACAGAAAATCCAGAAATATTCCTGAGTGCATGCGGAGAGTTCCCTTATGAAATGGGGGAGAAGTCAGTTACTGCTGGTTTCGGCTCAGGTCGTGTTCTCGGGGTGGTGAGACCGAGCCTTGTGTTGGGTTCTGTGCTCATTGCCCATCAGTCTGTTTGAGATTCTCTTTCCCTCTGCCCCTCATCCCTTTTGTGCCTTTTCTCTCTCAAATAAATAAATAAATCTTTAAATAAATGTGTGTGTGTATATATATATGAATTTCTTTATGAACTTGGAATGGGGAAAATGACTCGCAACAAAATCCTAAAGTTAAAAGATTGACACACTCAGCCTCATCACAAAAATTTCAAGCAAAAATACCTTCAAAAAAAAAATCAAGAGATGAACGACTATCTGAGAAAACGTTATATTAAAAATGGCTAATATCTCTGAGGTGTAAAAATGTTAAGTCTTTAAAAATATCTGATTAACCAGAACTCTCCATTCTTTGACCATAGAGAAAAAGGCATAAATTATTATTTAAAAATAAACATTTTATTTCAAAATTTTTAAATAAAAGTTATTTTAAAACTTAATCTTCTCAGTGTTTCTAAAAACATTGTATTTTGAAATTAATTTTAGAGATACAGAAACAAAAAACAGTGCCGAGCGTTCCTGTGTCTCCTTTGCCCACCTTCTCCTAATGGTCACATCCTAACTAG
Source organism: Ursus americanus (assembly GCF_024610735.1). NCBI lineage: Eukaryota > Metazoa > Chordata > Mammalia > Carnivora > Ursidae > Ursus > Ursus americanus. The sequence goes on along the minus strand of NC_142128.1, from coordinate 102,957,875 downwards.
ACGTTGCACGATTACCGAAGCGAAGATCTGGGATTTTCACCGGCTTTCCCACTGCTGTCCGTTCTCCCTCCAGGAGCCAAGACGGAATCCTGGTCACGTTTAGTTGTCAAGGCTCTTCAGTCCTCCAACCCGTGACTGTTCCCCAGTGTTTCTCTTTTGTGCCGTTGGTACTTTTGAGAAGTGCTGCTCAGTGATTTTGTAGCGCACCCTCGGTTTGGGCTCATCTGATGCGCTCTTGTGCACACATCAAGGTGATGGCATTTTTAGCAGGAATACCGGAGGAGTGATGTTGTATTCTTCTCAGAGCATCATGTCAGGAGGTTCTTGATGGGATTAGGTCTCGATTACTGGTGATGTTAACCTTGTTCACTTGCTTAAGTTTTCCCACTATGAAGTTATTATTTTTCCCTTGGTAACTAGTAAATATCTTGGGGGAGATACTGCAAGATTTTGCAAAATATCCTTTCTCCTTAAACTTTGCCCACAGATTTTAGCATTCATTGATTGATCTTACTTGTAACAACGGTTACTGTCGTGTTTGCCAAACGGTGTTTCAGTGTTATTTTGTAAAAAGAAAGCTCCAGGACAGTGAGCTTTTTGTTGGTTGTGTTTAGACAGTGAGCAGCCATTTGGCAATATAGAACTTGGAATTATTTAGACCTTTCACAACAATGGAAAATGTTTTAGTTAATGAATCTAGTAAACATTTATTAAACCCTTATTATAACCAAAACATCCATGAGAAATAGGCAAAAGCCACGTTTGTTTTGTTCCGCATCCGGGTCTTTTTCTCTGCCACTGCTTTTCACCTCAAATCACACTAACCACCTTGATTCGTCCTAAGATGACGTTATTGCAAAGAGTGCTGAACAGAACCTCAGGAGTCAGGCAGTGGACCCTCCTTCCCGTTTTGCCCCATATACTGGTTACGTTCTGGAGCGTGAGTCAAATGCCTTCTCCAAGTGCTAGTTTCCTGATTTTTAAAATGGGGACTATAATATGGATGGATGTGAGAATTAAATGAGTGAATACAGATGAAAGTTCTTTTTAATTGAAAGGCATTTCTCAAACTGTAAAGTGTTCTACAAATTCATGTATTATTCGACAGATATATACCAAGTCCCTATTATATGTGAGTTCCTTCTAAGTATTGGAATGTAGCAATGAAGGACCTCTGTCCACATGGAGCTTATATTTTATTTTATTTTATTATTTTATTTTATGTATTTTTTTTAGAGAGAGAGCAGGGGAGGGGGATGGGAGAGGGAGAGAGAGAATCTTAAGCAGACTCCCCACTGAGCACGGAGCCTGACACAGGGCTCCATCCCACAACCCTGAGATCATGACCTGAACTGAAATCAAGAGTTGGCCAGTGCACCAGCTGAGCCCCCTGCGGCTTGCATTTTAGAAGGAAGAAACAGACAATATACCAGGGAACAGATTTTAGATAGTGATAGTGCTATCAAGTAAATAAAACAGGACAGTGTTATAAAATGCTTAAGGAAGGTAGAAGGGGATGATGCATTAGCGGATGGGGGCATGGCGAGGTGGGAGGAAACTCTATTATAGACCTCTGATCAGGGAAAGTTTCTCTGGAGGTCATTTTTGAGTTAAGATCTTCAAGATTGGAAGGAGCCAGCCATGTGAAGAACTGGGGGGAGAGCGAATATAAAGGTCCCCTTAGCGTGTGGGAGCGGCGACGCGGGCGCTGGAGACCAGGGTGTGAGACCGAGTCAGGGAGATTGGCAGGTCCACACCAGGTAGAGCCCCACAGACGTTATCAGTGCTGTGGGAAGCCACCAGAGGGTTCTATCATTTTCATTTTTTAAAAAAAGATGGTTCTGATGGCTGGGAGAGTAGGTGCAGATGGCTGGTGAGAGCCGAGACAGTGACTACATGTGGGTGACTTCCGTGGTCCGGGTGAGATGTGGTGGCCAGAAAACGGTGGTGGTGGTAGGCGTGTAATAGTCATTACGGTTATTGTTATGGGCCCGATGTGTCCCCCAGAAGTGATGTCCCTAATGCCCAGCACGGCCGATTACAACCTGATTTGGCCAGAAGGTCTCTAGAGAGGGGATTGAGGTAAAACAAGTACCGTAGGGCGGCCCAGATCCAGGCTGACTGCAGTCTTATAAGAAGCAATCTGGACGCACCTAGACCCCAGGGACGCGTGCACACAGAGCACAGTGTGAGGACACGGGGAGAAGGGGCCGTCTGTGCCCCCGAGGGGAGAGGCCTCAGAAGAAACCCGCCCTGCCGCGGCCTCCAGCCTGGCCTCCAGAGCTGTGAGCAAATAAGTCCCTGTTGGGTCAGCTCCCGCAGGCTGTGGCGGCTTGTTGGGGCTGCCCCAGCAGGCTAATGCAGTCGTGAGAATAATGATGGTGGGGAGATTTCTTCCTAGCGGTTACCACTGCCTGACACTCGTGCGTGGACTTGTGTGTGCGTGCTTTCTCCCCCACTTGGCTGTCCAGTGTAAAAGTAAAGATGCCACTAACTTACTTATTATCTGTGTGGCATCCGATAGTTCATAGAGCTTTTTTCTGAGATACACAGGAGACAAGTTCTTCACTTGGGGGCTGCAAACTCTAGCACATAGGACGGTAGGAGAAATAACACCGTAACAAGTTAAAACCCAGAGCTTTATGGAAAGCATCTTTTAGCAGTGGAAAAATGATCCTCACTTGATTAGAGGGCCCTTAAGGAAAATAAGCCTTTTTTTTTGAGTAGGGCTCTTGCCTGAATAAGGAGGGTTAGCCATTTTTTCGGTTTCATTTCACAGCTTTGCAAAAGAAGATCCGTCTGTGAAAACACCCTCTGTGAGGACAAGGTCTTCCTTTTGTTGTCTGCCCTGCCGTAAACAATACCTGGCACATGGCAGTGTTTGGCAAATATTTATGAAATAAATGAAAATCATTTTCAAATCCTGCTTTTCTTCCTTCTTAGACAGTTTTGAATTGCTTTCAACATTCCTTTTACTTAGCTGAATATCAGCTGTTCCATAGAGGAGGTAAAGTGTTTTGCCTGCTCTTTTCCTTGGAGTTGGGTCCATTGTCCTGAGTCAGGTCTTCACTTAGAATGGTTTTGACCTTAGACTGCCCTTAAATGGAGGACTCACCACCTAGCTCCGTGGCACTGGCGCCACCTCGTGTCAGGAACGTGATACTGCACCCGCCGAAGGCCTGCGGGGGACCAGCCTGGGCCTGGTCCCACTTGCTGTGCTTGAATTAAAGGGAGATGCCTCTATTGGGCGACTTACTGGGACTCGTGTTCTGAAGCGACTTTGTCCCCATGTTTACTACGTTACATACAGTGCCAGTGCAGAAACAGATTCTTAGCATCGAACCATAAAGGCCTCTGGAGTTGCTTTGTAGTTCTTATTAGTGTAAGATAATATCCACTCCAGCAAAGGGAATGCTCTGCAGACGTTAGACTTTGTATGAAACAGTTGATTTAATTGAGGTGTCATCAATTAAAAAAAAAAGAAAATCCCATGAAACTGATTTAAAAGAAAAAAAGTTTTCCAAAGGAAAAATGTGTTTTTGTGTTTGTGTTTGTTTACATGGAGTGTATTTAATTTGTGTCCTGTATGCAGGGCAGAACACTGAGTGGGTTGTTCGGAAGATGAACCTGTCTAGGGACCCGGGGCCAGGAGCTGTCTGAACGGAGTGGTTGGGTCTCAGGGAATCAGTGTTGGATCCACACCATGCTGACTTGGAACCGGCTCACAAGAGCTGATAAGTTCTGAGGAATTCTGCAAGCCGGTGTTACAGACTCACTACTGTAAAAAGTAAATTGCATGAACTTACAAGGAAATCATATTCAAAACCCAAGGCGCTCCCTTGGGCAGCGCTTACAGTGACATTGGACGGACGCAGAGATTAGCTTGACCCCCACACGAGGACGACACGCAAACTCATGAAGTCATCTATACTTTTTCAGGTTGTTCTGTATAAAATGCAGCAGGAATGTGTTTGTGAGCAATGAAAAGTTACTAAATACTCAAAGTTGACCTCTTCTAATTGCAGTACCATGTTTTACTCTGACTTACGCGTGTGAGGCTGTTAGTACACGCGTGCGGGGGGAGGGGGCGCAGGCTGTGGCGTGCTGGGGCCCAGGTGGCATCTCTCCCCACCTCCTCCCCCAGCTCCGGCAGCTTGAAGTTGGCCCCTGGGGTCTGTGGACTTGATGGAAATGCAAATGCTGCTAATCAGGGCTTTTCCCTCCTGAGGAGCCCGTAGGTCAGAGCACACCCACCATTGTACACAAATGACTTTGTTTCTGCCTTTTCTCCAAGCTCTCTTCCAAAATCCGGACAAAAAGACTTCGGAAGGAATTACTAAAATTCAAAAACTATTTTAGTTTTATTTCACTACATTGACTTCAGGAAGTTTCTAACTGATTGCTTTAAAAGGTTACTTTAATCATTGTAAATATTTTAATGATTTAATAATGTTACAATCGTTGTAAAATTTAGTCTATTATTTTTTTAAGATTTTATTTATTTTAGAGAGAGAGAGAGCATGAGCAGGGGGAGGGGCAGAAGGAGAGAGTGTGTCAAGCTGACTCCAAGCTGAGTGCAGAGCCTGATGTGGGGCTCGATGCCAGGACCCTGAGATCATGACCTGAGCCGAAATCCAGAGTCAGATGCTTAATGGAGACACCCGGGCGCCCCTTAAAAGTTACTTTAAAATAATTTTCAATCATTTCACTTGATTCAAATTCCCATTTAGAAGTGAAATAGGTTAATCAGCCCTAATGTGGTGTGTAATTATGTTGCTTTATTTCCTAGTTTTGTTTAATGTCCCAGTTGTCTACTATCTTTGTTATTATTTCTGAACTTCTGTCTTTTATTTTCATCGTGAAGATTTGGAATTTCTAACCCTTGTCTCTGAAAGCTACAGTTTCGCCTCCTTCTCCCCTTTCCCTTTTCGGTTCTCCTCCTTTCTAGCCCCCGTCCCTTTCTCAGGAGCTCATGGCCTCATGGTTTTCTGGCCTCCTGTTCTCTCTTGCCCTTTCTTCTCTCCGTTTTTCTTAGCACACTCACTGCTCCTGAGGCTGAGGTTAGCTCCGTGGTTTCTTCCTTTATGGCCAGGACCCCAGCCTCATCCTGGCACCATCTGGGGTTCTGGAGGCCCATGTGACCCCTTCGCCTGCATTCCTGTGTTCTTGGCATCAGAATCCTAACGCCAGAGGAGCTCTTGGGATTGTCCCTCCGGCCTTGTATTTCGGAACCTGTAAGAACAAGAGGAGCTCAGAAGCGGTTTTGCTTCTCGTGTAATTTCCCTCCCCTCCCTCCTCTTGCCGGAGCTGGTCACGGTCACCATGCTGCCTTCCTCCGTGGGGTCAGGGACGAACGGGGCTCCGTCTTCTCCAAATACTTTTACCTGTTCTGAAGCCAAAATGATAAATGGTATATGCCTGATTATTTTAAATAGTTTATATGAGGCAGGGTTTCTGTTATCACTTCTTACTACTTTGGTTCTCATTCCAAATGTGCTTATCTTGTTAGTTTGTTTTTAAAGTTCGTTTATTTTTTGTAATCTCTACATCCAGTGTGGGGCTTGAACTCGTGACCCCAAGATCAAGAGTCTTGTGCTCTAACGACTAAGCCAGCCAGGTGCCCACTTCTTGTTTTGTTTTTAATGAAAACTTTTAAACAATTTCACACTTACAGACAAGAGTAGGAGTGGCCCACGGAACTGTTGTGCGCGGTCACAGAGATGCGCCAATTATGAACGTTTGGCCGCATTGGCTTTTGCCTGTGTTCTCTCTTTTATAATCTGTACACATACGTAGTTACACTGTATACACATTTACACATTTTATTATTATTTTAACTTTGCAGGGCTATTTGAGAATAAGCTGTGGACATTACGACCTTTTCCCCCAAATACTCCAGTGTATATCTTTAAGAACTAGAACATTCACGTCCATAAGCCACAGGTGTGTGTGTGTAATACAATCTTAGAATCAGAGCAGCTGGGGAGAACTTTAAGAGCGCACTTGGCTCCTTCCCCTGCTTCTTGCAGGTAAATTCTTATAGTACAAAATGGCTCTTTTCCAGGAGTGATAATCCCAGGTTCCCCCAGGGAACCCCCTGGGGTTCCCCCACGTGACATAAGTGTGGGAGGCGCCCAGGCAGGGACCCTTCTGAGGACATGCACGTGTGGCCCACCTAAACAAAGAGACCAACACTGTGCTGAGCGTGACCTGACCTGCCGGCCAAATCTGCCCCCCGGGTCATCAGTTTTGAGCCCTGGATCTGTCTTCAAGGTTCCCGTAGGGTGGAGCCTCGGCTTGCCTCGGTACAGTCAAGCCCTCCTGTACGTCTCCTTCCTTGACCGGGTTTCCGAGAGGCAGTGGCGCGCAGGGGTGAAGAGGGTGGGTCCCACGGTCACGACTTACTGGGATCCCGGGGAAGTCAGCTAACCCTTCGGTGCCCCCGTTTCCCTCATCAGTAGAATGCTAGTAGGCGGTCCTCCCAGGGCTGTCGTCAGGTGTGAGTGGGTAAAAATCTTTGAAGCGCTTGGGAGCAGAGCCAAACCCTGCGTGTCTGTGTGCGGCCAGCGCTCCCCTGCAGTGTGCCCGTGGGGTCTGCGGGGACGGCTCCTTCTCCAAGTCCCAGAGGAGCTGTCGGTTCCCAGCCAGAAGGTCAGCTAGTCCGCTGTCTCATGGTCCTGCCACCTGGTCGGACCTGCAGCCCCGGCCCCCTGCTCCTGGGTGGTCACTGCTGGAACGCTGGGCTGTGTGTGGCCCCGGGCAAGTCACTGAATATCCCAGGGTTGTCTCCTTGTCTGTGAGATGGAGAGAATGAGCCCCCCTCCCTCCCCAGGGGCTGTTGCGAGGAGTAGAGGCATCCATGGAGACCTAGTGTGAGCTGGGTGAGGGCTGGCCAGGAGCTGCAGGTGCCCCTCCAGAGCTGCCACTTGTCCCCCCCGCCATCCATCCCCCCTGCAGGTGCCTTCTCTCTGTCCAGACCTGAGCTACTTCTCTCAGGCTCCAGGAACGGTTTTAACAGTGAGGTCGTCCTGCAACCAGGGGTCCAGGCCGGGGGCAGTTGAGGGGCCGTGGGAGGCAGGAGTGGGGAGGCTCACGGAGGCAGGATAGACTGAGTGATTGGCAGGGAGGTCCGCGGAGCAGCTGGGCCTGGAGGGGACGGTGGGCAGGGGGCTGACAGGTGCAAGAGGAGTAGTGAGAACAAGGGCTGGGGAGGCCAAGGAAGCGGAGGGAGCATGCGTGGAGGTGGCTGGGCACCTCTCAGAAATGTCTTAAAGATCAGGAAGGAAGATGTCTGAGTATTTCGGGGCGACAGGGGAGGCAGCTAGTAGAGGACAGGATGAAGATGCCCAGTGGGAGGCAGGCGTGTCCAGGACGAGAAACACGGCAGATGGGCTTACGAGTGCACTTAGGAGGAAGGAGAGGGAGAGCCAGAGTGGGCTGGCTGGCTGGCTGCCGTGTGAGCACGCAGAGAGAGGTGTTGTTGCAAGCCAGGAGTAGGCTTCTCCGCAGACCCTGGCCCCACCACGCCTCGGCCTTGGGCTCTGCAGCGTTGGCCCTGTGCGCGGTAATGCCGTGCTGTCGTCCGCGAGGCCGGGGTGCGGGCTCAGTCCCCACAGCCCCGGCAGGTGCTAGGAGGCCTAGCGGCGGGGCCCAAACCGCCTGCGTCTGTTCGGGGAAGCAGGGGACAGGTGCATCCGCGGTGGGGAGCTTGAGGCAAGAGATGATGGATGGCTGAGTCGAGCGAGCAGGGTGGAAAGTTAAGGGGCCCGGAATCTAGGATGGGGTAACTGGCTACTTTGAAGGGTTGACTGGGAATACTGAGCAGCTGCGTGCTGGAGAATTAACTGCTAAACGCAGCTCGCGGGCCAGTTTGTAGGGAACAGGTGCGCTCGAGTTATCGTATTGTTCCTTAGGCTGCTGTGGACTCACCAGCTGAAGATGCTTTGTCTTTTCCTCTTAATGGCCGTCAGGACTTCGTGCTTTAGGGCTAGAGAGAAGCAGCTTGGTGCCTGGGGGACACGACGCGAGCTTTGTTTTCTGTGGTCTCCCTCAGCGGAGTGAGACAGTCTAGCTGGATTCACTCAGAAGAGGTGACGAGGGTGATGGGTCCTTCAGAGCGGAGCTGAAAGGGAGAGAGAACTTTCTAGGCTGAACGGAAGGACCAGCCACCCTCTGACAGGGAGCAGCCTGCCGGTGGTGGTGGCAGGACCTGGGGACGGGGGAGGCTGTGTGCATACTGAGCGCCCCTCGAGAGCCAGGCCCTGTCCGGCCCTCTCGGCCCTGGCCCAGGCCCATCCGTATCCAAGCACCAACACCTTTCTGGTCCTACAGAATCTTCCTTGACCCCATGTCCCCTCCAGACATCTCTTCCTCCCCTTCACTTCACATGTCCATCCTCCTGGACCCAGTGCAATCAGATTCTCCGCCACCTTCGACGGCAGCTTACCTCGTCAAAAATCACCACTGATCTCCTTTCCTAAATCCAGTAGGTGTTCTCAGAACTTACTCGACCTTTCAGCAGCATTTGACACCAAGATGACGCCTACTGTCCCCATGTTTCTCCTTAGCTCCCTTGACAGGCCCTCTGCGGATCTGCGAAGTTCTCGCCTGGCCCTCCGTGGCCCCTTCCTCCGGGTCTAACACAGCTCGTGTTCCTTGGACTGCTGGGTCAGGGCCGGTCTCTGGAGGGTTCTTGCTGGACCCCTGGCTGGTTTCTCCTCGCCAGCACAGTCTTCTCAGAGGGGCTCTCTTGCTTTGTTCCCAGAGCTGTCTCCCGCCCAGACCTTCTTCCCACTCACGCTGTCGCAGGTGTCACGTCTGGGGGTGGATCGTGCCCCACCCATTAGCTAGTGGCTTATCCTTCCCATGTCCTGGGTGTGGGCAGCGACAAAGGGCTCGTTCCAAGCTGGTTGACAGGTTCTCGGAGAGGCACATGGGGGATCGATCCCCTCGCTGACACAGCACAAAGTAATTCTACTTTCCTCTCCGCATACCTCTCTTCTCACAGGCTGACTCATGACGGCAGCTATTCCTAGCCGTTTCCAGAAATAGCGGTATTGGATTTATAATTTAAAATGTTCTAGTAACCATGTTAAAGATAAAAGAGAAACAGGTAAAATTAATTTTAATGCTATGTTTTATGCAACGCCGTGTGTCTAAAATATTGTCATTTTAACATGTGTCTGTTGAAAAAATATCAGTGAGATATTTGACATTCTTTTTTCATACTCGGTTTCTGAAATCTGTGTGTATTTTACACTTACAGCCTGGTTTCACTTGGGCTGGTCACATGCCCAGTGCTCAGTAGTCAGATGGAGGCATGCCTGCAAGGGCTTCCAGGACCCCCCCCTCCCCGGGTCATGCAGGGTGACAGCCTTTCCTTGGATCCCTCTCATTCTGGACTTCCTGTGGTTCTCCGATGCACACAGAGAGGCCTGGAAGATTATGGAGGGGCTAAATCTGTGAATACTGATCAAGACATGTTTTCGTCCCTGTCTCATTAACTATCGGTTCTAACGTATACAGCAGGAGTCTGATGTTTCAATGCTATATTTACTATGGTGGTGGTAGCCGGATTCATGGGACACCTTTAGGGACTTCTTGGAAGTATAGTCCTATAGACTGTTTCAGCGTCTAGTCCCACGATCATGTTCACATCCTGCCTTCATGAAGGATGGGGGCATGAAAAACAGGGCACAAGTGTTAGGACTAAGGTGCTCAGGCAGGTAGGAAACAGGAAGACATGACCCGTTTAGTTGACCCTCCTTTACTGTGAAGGAAATCCAGTAAACGAAAATTAATCCTATCTTCCGCGGTTACTGACCTTTAGTTTTCCTCTTGATACTCATCCTGCAACCTCTTTAAGTGAAGAACCTAGACATTCTTATGTAAAATGTTTCCTCAGTAAAACAGGGAATAAATAGAACACCACCGATATTATCCAGAATGGTAAAGAAATGAAATATTCTAGTTAAGTGAATATTTGTGAAATTAAGTTCCCATTCAAACACTACAACTTTAATAATTTTAAGTGGAACTATTTAATAATCTGTAACAAATCCTGTCTTAGCATCTAGAGAATACTGAATATAATTCATACTTAGGTCATTTGCTGAATTGAGTTACGTTATTGGGGGGCCGGGGAGTAACTAATATTTACGGAGTGGCTACTCTGCGACTCCAGTATTCATATGATTTCACCCCGAGGGTGTTCCCAGCCCAGCTCTAAGTATTTGGAGGAAGACGCTGTTTCACCCACCAGCCGGGCTCATGCAGCCGGAGATTAGCCTGCCCGGCCTAGCAGGGTGTGAAGCTGGAGTGTGAACTCGAGCGATCCGACAGCAGAGGCCGTGCTTCAGCACAAACCTCTGTCCCCGTTTTACAGATGCAGAAATTGAGGCGCAAAACAGTTAACTAACTTAAAATCAGCCAGTAAGTGGCTGACATTTCTTTTTCTTACTCTCCCCTCCTTTACGTTTTCTAGAACTTTCTGGGTTTGGGCTAAGGCAGGGCTTGCGTTTGCTAATCAATGCAAACACTTCTTTCTCCTCCATTTGGTTCACTTGTCTGCCTTTTCCTTTCTCCGGAAAGTATCTTCTAGCCTCATGGGGCAGAACTTATCGAGTGACTTTGTTTGCTGGGCTACATCGGCCCTGAAGTCGTTTAGAGAGACACTGTGCTTGCTTTTCGAAGTTTAAATTCTGAAACTATTGACCATTTTTTCCTGCAGAGAGATTGGAACAATTATCAGGTCGCTAGGGTGCTGCCCGAGTGAAGGAGAGCTGCATGACCTGATCGCAGAGGTAAGTGGGCCGGCGGCAGGGCTGCTGCGGTGGGCTCTCTGCTCCCCCTGCTCCTTGTACCTGAAAACCCTTCCCTGCAACTGAGCACGTCCTAAGCTAATGCATGTGCTTGATGAAGACGTTGGTGCCGCTTTGCGGATCGGCCAGCCAGCAGTTCTGCAACAACTCGTATCCGATCTAGAAGAAATGGCTTTGACCAAGTAACGCAATGGCTCAAGTAAGGAGCCCACGTTAGATATTATTTACACTCTTTAAAATTAGTTGAAGAGGGGCACCTGGGTGGCTCAGTCCGTTAAGCATCAGGCTTTTGTTTTGGGCTCAGGTCATGATCTCAGGGTTGTAGGATAGAGCCCTGCATCAGGCTCCGCGCTCAGCAGGGAGTCTGCTTGTCCCTCTCCCTCTGCTCCTCCCCCACGTGAGCTTTCTCTCTCTCTCTCTCTCTCTCTCTCTCCCTCCCTCCCTCCCTCCCTCCCTCCCTCCTTCTCTCTCAAATAAATAAATCAATAAAATCTTAAAATAGAATTAGTTGGAGAAAGGCCAGCAGATGCAGGGGACTATCTGCAGAGCGAACACTGACAGATGAAAGGAATGTAGTGAAGAATGTCAGTTCAGAGGGGATAGAGCAGGATGTAGAGACTATAAGAAATTTATATTTATTGAGGGGAAATAAAACTAACTTTTGGAACAAGTAGTACACATAATGAAATGATAAGAACTAACTTGACGTTGATTGAGCGGTCTTTCTTTTTTTAAAAAAAATGGTTATTTGTTATGGTGTAGATGAGTCTCTGGAGAGGACTGTCCCATAAAGCAGTGATGAGCAGCCCGAGACCAGAGAGCTTCATGCCCTGTTTGGTTTTCCAGAAAAGCGTCTGGTCTAACATCAAGTGCAGCTTTCAGTTCAACCAAGCAGAGGCCTGAAGGGAACAGAGCTACCCCGGCCCCCACCAGGAGAAGAATCGTTCAGAGCTGCTCAGCTAGGGGTGTGTGTTTCGGTGGAGGCCAGGCTTCCAGCAGGAGGAGACGGGAGGCAGGCAAGGAAGTGGGATTTGGTTGATTTTTGTGCCCAGCACGGCATTGACTCGGGGTGGGTCACTTAACCTCTGTGTCAGTTTCTCTATGATGATACCTCCTTCAAAGATAAATGAAGTAATGTTTTGGAAGACGGGTTTTGAATCCTAAAGCACTATACACGGTTAAGGAGTGGAGATTGGAAAGACGGCTCTGTTGCACACGTATTAGCATCTTGGTAACTAAAAAGCAGGACCGATTTTTCATTAGCATTTTAAAAATATTCAGTAAAGCTCAAAATCTTTACATTGTTTTTCCATTTGGGGATCCAGTAAAGCTATTTTTACTCAGAGGAAAAAAAATCTTATTTTTCCTGAGCTGGTCCTCACATTTTTTAAAAAAAAGGTGTTGATCACTGCTTGACAGTGTTTATCGACAAAGCTAGAATTTGTGCTAGGGAAAGAGGAAAGTTGGCGCTGTGGAGCAGATAGGAACTGGAAGATGAATTTGCAGTGAAATCATAATTATTGCATCTAATTCAGTAGAGTAAGTGAAACAGTAAGGAAAAATGCCCCTGGAAAGGATAGAAAAGCAGAACCTTTGGAGCCTAATTCCTTTTGTATATTTTAATCAGCAAACCACAACCTCTGGGCCAAATCCAGCCCACCACCTGTTTTTATAAATAAAGTTTTATTGGAACACAGCTAAACTCATTTATTTACATATTGTCTCTGGCTGTGTTCTCACTACAAGAGTGGAACTGAGTCCTTGCGACAGAGACCATATGGTTTGCAAAGCTTAAAATATTTACTGTCTGGTCCTTTGCAGAAAAAGTTTGCCAATCTTGATCTGTAAGTTTCTCTGCAAAGTAGAATAAACACCCGTCTGAGGTCAGGAGGTCTACCCTCGAGTCCCACAGCTGCCACTCACAGCTCTCAAAGCATGGCTCCTCGCTTTCAAAGCATGGTTCCACAGCCACAGAAGGAAGCCAACGATAATAAAGTGTGTCTTTATGAGGATCAAATCTGATAACTGTGAGGATTCATGTGTCACTTGGGCCCTCAACATATATTTCGGTTTGTCTGCTCTGTAGGTGGCTGTCTACCGAAGCGACCCCGCGGGTTAGAGCAGATCATCACTGTAGATGCTTGGGTCCCAATGTTTTTATTTTGTCTTTGCCCCTTTCTTAGATATATTGATGCAACCTTTGAAAATTACACACACGTTTAGGGCAGTTGGACCAGTAGGGGTCACTGTGCTGTCTAAGCCCTATATGTGTTTTTCTGTCCTTGTGCACAATTTATTCAAATTATATGCTTAAGAAGTTTTGGGCGTGACTGTCCTTTCTGAGGTTTCCCAAATAAGTGAGGGGAACAAAGCACATAGATATTCGTAGGTATCAAATACATTTAGAAAATCTGAGCTCCACATAGTAAAGCTCTAGGGTGAATGTCTTCTTGCTAAGTGCTCTGTAGTAGTTTCAGAAATGAAACTATTTCTGGTTTTGTTTTTTTTTTTTACTTTAAAATTCAATAACATGACAATGCTCTAAAATTCTTCGATAAAACATCAAAACCTGTGTGCAGGTCTCTAGTTGCCATTCCCTTGAGTTTTAGTCCAAGTACGTACTAAATGTCAGCCCCTCGATTCCAAAGAGTGATATGAGATCTGATGTTGCTCTTAAAATAGATCGTTTAAAAGTCACTCGGCCTTGATCCCTCTGCTTCATATTCTGCGATTACCAAACTGCCCCAAATCTCGGCACATTTGGAATATCACAAAACTCAACAACTGTGGCAAGAGTTAATACCCCAATTTTATTGACATACAGGTTACCAAACAATTCTTCCTTTACTAAGAAGTTAGATCCTTCCAGGATCTTCCGTGTGGGAGCTGGGAGGACATGACAGCGTCTCAGGACTGGTAGGAAGGGTATGGAGAGGTCAACAGTCTTTGAAGTTCAAACCTAAGTGGAATTGTGGAGAATTTAAAGTAACTAGAAAGGAGAACTAAAAGTCGTTTGGAAAATAAGACCTATGTTGGTAAGATTTTGACATTTGTCGAGTGAGTTTTATTTTTTAAAAGGTCAACTCATCAGAAAGGTATATAAATTATAAATGTCTGTGCACCTACTGACAGAGCCACGGTAGACGTGAAGCAAAAATGGGCAGATGAGAGGAGGAGACAGACAATTCCACCACCATGGAAGGAACTTACAACAGCCCTCTAAATAATTGGTAGAACAACTACATAAAATATCAGGAAAGACCTAGACGATCAACCATCAGTCCCTCTGGCCTAATTGATATTAATAGGACATACACCCACAAATGCAAAATAATGTTCTTTCCAAGAGTACATGGGATGTCCAATAGGATGGATTAAGTGCTGGGCCATAAAACACCTCTCAATAAATTTTTAAAAATTAAAATCATACAGGATGTGTTCTCTGATTTTAAAAATGGAATTAAGGGTGCCTGGGTGACTCAGTTAAGCATCTGACTCTTGATTTCAGCTCAGGACATGATCTCAGGGTTGTGAGATCGAGCCCCATGTTGGGCTGTGTGCTCAGTGTGGAGCCTGCTTAAGATCCTCTGTCTCCCTCTCACTGTGTCTCTCCCCACAGTTCATGCTCTCTTTCTAAAAAAAAAAAAAAAAAAATTAAAAAAAATTAAAATTAAACTAAAAAAATAAAAAATGGAATTAAGTTAGAGATCAATTGAGAATAAGATAATTAGGAAATTCTTTAATATTTGAAATTAAGCAACCTACTTCTAAATAATTCATGAATCAAGGAAGAAATCACAAGGGGAATTAGAAAATATTTTGCCCTGAATGTTAATGAAAATATGGCATGTCTAACTTTGTGGGAAACAGGTAAGCAGTGCTTAGAGACCAGTTTACAACTTTAAATGTTTATACTGGAAAAGAATAAAAGACCTAAACTTAATTATCTAAATTCTCATCTTAACAAGCTGGAAAAAGAAGAGGTACATAGACCCAGTATAAATAGAAGAAAGAAAATTACGAAGAACAGAAATCAGTGAAATAGAAGACGGGCAGAGAAAAATCACTGATAGCAAAATACTAGTCTTTTCAAGTAAAATTGATAGACTTCTAGCTAAGGAGATCAAGACAAATTACCAACATCAAGATTAAAGGAGGGTTTATCATCCTTCAGGCATTTTAAAAGGATAATAAAGGAGCAACTTTATGCTAATAAACCTGGCAACTTAGATGAAATGGACAGATTCCCTCAGACACACAAATTACCAAAACTCACCCAAGAAAACCTGGAGAATTTGAATAGCCCCATATCAATTATGAAAATTTAATTTATAATTAAAAATTTTCCCATAAAGAAAACTAGAAGTTCAGATGGTTTTGCTAGCGAATTCTCTCAAACATTTATGGAAGAAATAGCACTAATTCTACACAAAACTCTTTTTGGAAACATCACAAGAGATAACACTAGCATTACTCTGGTGTCTGCCTTCAGCTCAGGGCGTGATCCCAGGGTCCTGGGATCGAGCCCCACATCAGGCTCCTCCGCTGGGAGCCTGCTTCTCCCTCTCCCACTCCCCCTGCTTGTGTTCCCTCTCTTGCTGGCTGTCTCTCTTGTCAAATAAATAAAATCTTTAAAACAAAAACAAAACAAAAGAAAAAAACCGCTAGCATTACTCTGATATCCAAGCCAGACAATCATATTACAAAGAAGAGCAGACCTTACTGACATAGATGTAAAAAGTCCTTAATAAGATTTTATCAAATCAATTTCAACAATATGTTAAAAAGGATAATACGTCATGAGCAAGTGGAGTTTATTTCAGGAATTTAAGGTTAGCTCAACATAAATCAATGTACTTTATTACACCAACAGAACAAAGTAGATAGACCATATGATCATTTCAATAAATACAGGAATAGCATTTGGAAAAATTCATGGAAGAGAAGAATACTCAGCAAATGAAGAATAAAAGGAAACTTGTCAAGCCTGCCAAGGGCAGCTATGAAAATTCAAGGCTAAAATCATACTCAGTGTTTTTTTATCTACAATCACGAATGTGGCACAGATGCTTGCGTTCATCACTCCTACTCATCATTTACTTGAAGTCCTAGCTTGTACAATAAGGTAAGGAAAAATGGTAAAAGATACGCAGTTTGGAAAAGAAAAAGGGAAACTCTGTTTCATACAACATCATTTCTCATGTAGAAAATCCTAAGAGATTCACCAAAAAGCTGCTAGAACTAATACGTGAACTTAGCCAGATCACAGGCGACATGGTCAACATGAAAAATCAATTGTATTTCTATAATTAGAAACCAACAATAAGAAAAATGAAATAAGTAAACGCCATTTAAAAAAGCATAAAAATAGAATAATGAATAAATTTAACAAAATAAAGGCAAGACTTATGCACCACAGACAGCAAACACTGTAGAGAGAAATTAAGAGTTAAAGGGATAGATACACAGGTTTGTGGATTGCAAAATAACATTAAGAGGGCAGTTCTTTGATTAATAGATTCAGTACATTTTCAATCAAAATTATAGCAAGCTTTTTTGAAGTTGATGAGCTGATTCTGAAATTGAATGGAAAAACAAAGGAGCTAGAATAACCAAAATAATTTTGGAAAAGAAGGACAAGGGTGGACTTTTACTACCTGATTGCAAGATTTACTGTGACAAGTGTGATATTTGTACTGAGAGACCTATAAGCCAGTGGAACAAACTGGAGGATCCAGGCATAGAACCATCCTTACATCTTTGACAAAGGTGCCAGAGTAGTTCCACCAAGAAAGGATCATCATTTCCATAAATTGTGTGGGAGCAAATGGGTATCTGAATAGAAAGAAAACAATCTTCACTCTTTTACTCCACACGTACTATCCTAGACCTGAATAGATGAGCTTAAACTATAAACTTCTGGAAGACGACAGAGAGAAAACCATGTGATGTCGGGTCAGCCAAACATTTCTTAGATAAGACACCAAAAGCATGAACCATAAAAAGAAAAGCACAACAATCAACAAATACCTTCATCTATATTAAAAAATTTTGCCCAATCAAATGCCACAGTTAAAAACAAACCAGCAAATGCAGATCACAGATTGGGGGAAAATACTTGCAAATAATTTATTTGACATTGTACCCGGAATATATTAGCATCTGTTTTAACTAATATTAGGAAGGCAAGCCACCCAATTTTTAAACTGGCCAAAGATTTGAATAGACATTTCATAAAGGAAAATGTATTAATGGCCAACAAGCACATAAGAAATGATGAACATTTTACCCATTGGGGAGGATGAAGTGCTTCCATACATACAAGAGAATTTAAATTCTGAAAATATTAAATGTTGGCAAGGATTTAGAACAGCTATAACTCACACATTGCTGGTAGGAATGTCACTTTGGGAAACTGTGCCAGTTTCTTATAAAGATAAACATAACACTTATTATACAACCTGGCAATCCTACTGGTAACTATTTACCTAAGAAAAGTGAAAGTCTTTGTCCACATGAAGACTTGTAACCAAATGTTCTTGATAGCATGAGTCATAATAGCCCCAAACTGAAAATAACCTAAATGCCCATCAACTGGGGAATGGATAAATAAATACTGTGGACCACTACTCTACTCAGTGATAAAAAGGAACCAAATATGATACACATGTGACATGGATGAATTTCAGCAAGAACATGTTAAGCAAAAGAAGTCAAACATGGGACTTCCGGGCAAGATGGCAGAGTAGCAAGACCTTAAGCTCACCTCGTCCCACAGATACAACTAGATAACACGCATATCCATGTAAATAACCCAGAAAATGACCCAAAGACTCGTAGACTCTCCCTGGCTAAAGAGAGAGAAGGGGCCACATCCAAGAGGGTAGGAAGGGCAGAAACATGGTTGAGAGCCAAGTGGAGCTGTGGGACTGACCCTGGGAAGGGAGGGATATTTTGGGCGCAGAGAGGAAGGGAGTAGACCCCCACCCTCAGGACTGCAGGCACAGGGGACCAGTGCAGGGAAGATGAATCCCTGTCACGTGGTTTTGAAAACCAGAGATTGTAAAACTGGACTTTAAAAAGATCCATTATACGCTGTACTGACACTGTATCCTGCCTTCAGATGATAAACTGACCCCTTCTCACCACCTCCACACCCATCGCCTTGGTCCAAGCCACTGTCCCATCTCCCTGAACTACCACGGCGGCCTTTGAACTCTCTGTCCCTGTGCTTGGTCCCCTGCGGTCTACTTGTCACAGGACAGGCAAAAAGGATGCTTTTAAAGGAGGTGAAGTCAGAGCCCGCCACTCCACTGCTCAGAACCCTACTTCTGAGGTGCCCAGCTCACTCTGGAAAAGGGCCCAAAGTCCTGTTACCCACCACAGCCGACAAGGCCCTAGGTGGTCAGGCCTGTCACTTCCTGCCATTGTCTTTGCTCACATCCTGGCTTCCCTGCTGGTTCTGACTATGTCCTGCATACTTCTACTCAGAGTCTTTGTTCTTCCCCTTCCCCTTGCCCCGGGCTGCTGTTCCTCCAAGTACCCACAGCTGTTAAACACCTGATGCCTTAGATCTGGGCCAGAGGGAGTCCTAATGTGGCAAGAAAGCCTCTCGGAGATGGTGTTGCCATCCCGAACCGCCTCATGGCTCACCGGTGCTTGTGACTCTATATCCTTGGAGGTTTGATATCAGATAAGATCTCTGATTCTGGCGAATCTGATTTGACAGTACAACCCTTTGTGTCTTGTCTGTCGTGTTCAGGATAATCTGAAGTTCCCGATTTATGTGTCTGTCTCTCACTGTGTCATAGAAACTCCTTGAAGGCACAGAGTCTCTGCTTCATCCATCACTGCACCCTTAGCACTGAGAACGAAGCCTGATACATTCTGGTTCAAGAACCAGCTCTACCATTTCCTATGGGCCCAGCAATATTCTGGGTATGATTACATTTCTTACACTGTCTCTTCTTGCTCTTGCAAGACCTAATATCAGAAGAGTGGAAAATTCAGGCTTTCAAAAGCACCGCAGACGTACTTGAGAGAAGAGTTGTAAGATAGATCTGATTCATGGGCTCAAAAATGCCAAGTTTCCAGTAAGTAAAAGTAATTAAAAACTATTACGAGCTGGTAATCGTTCATTCATCAAATAATTATCAAGCATTTACCACGTGTCAGGTACCAGGCATACAGAGACACAAGAAAACTGAAGAAACTCCATCGTAATTTGGCTCAAGATAGTTTCAAACACTTTGAAATTATGAACATCAAAAATTTAAGTACATAGGCATTGAAATATTTGAGATTGTGTTCAGTCCCATTGGTTTAGCTAAATGAAGAAACTCACCCACAAATGAATGTTCAGCTGCATTTTCTGTGGTCAGTGATTTAATGTTAAATTGTGGTGAGAAGCCTTTATGACATCGACATGCTCGATATCCCCTGTAACAGGCTAAAACAATGTAATGATTCGACTGCGTCATTTCCTGAATGTTTCATCTTGGATGAAAAATATCCTACCACACCAGACCTACCACAAGCCCCAAAGGTCCCACATCACAGTTTCTCATTATTTTTAATTGGTGAAGTATTCTGAGAAATTTTTGTCTTTGAAACTTCAGAAATGGCTGTCTAGTTAGTAGAGTAAAATCTGCATAATCCACGTACTTGTAAAGCGGCCGTGTCCGCCCACCTTAACCTTAACTGCATCGTCCTGATTCCAGGTGAGCCCTGAGATGTCGCAGCGTTCAGATTCCAGCGGTGCCAAGCTTCTCAGAGATTGCGAAGGGGTGGGGGTAATTGTGTTCTGATTCTGAAGTAGCTGGTGATGTAAGAGACATTGTCTCTATTTTGCCGAAGCATCCTGGCATCGGAGAAGGTGGGAGGAGGGAGGGGATCTGTTCTAATCTGTGCTAATGTCAGATGCCGGAGTTAAAGAATTGTAGACCGATTGGGGCGCCTGGGTGGCTCAGTCGGTTAGGTGGCGGACTCTTGATTTTGGCTCAGGTCATGATCTCAGGGTCCTGGGATCGAGCCCCGCCTCAGGCTCTGCGTGCTCAGTGGGGAGTCTGCTTGTCCCTCTCCTCCTGCTCCTTCTCTGGTTCTCTCTCTCTCAAATAAATAAAATCTTAAAAATAATTAAATAGAAGAATTGCAAACCAAGAGGTACTTTGGAGATTATCTATTAACGGCTACTAGCCATGACTTCAGAAATAGGTAAGTGGGGGTGGGGTGTTGAGGGGATTGTGTTGTACAAAGAATCTATCTGTAGTTAGAAGGAAATCGATGAATGGTGCTAAAGCAGCGATCAACAGCAGGAAACAAAACCCAGAGCAATCTGTAAAAGTGGTTTTCCCTCTCTTACATAAATACAGAATATTTATAAATAAATGCGTTTCATAATTTTATATGAAACAGCCATAACAAGAGACTAATATAAACTCTCATTTCAAATTTTTATTGTGATGTAATACATACAGGAAATTTCTAAAGAAATAGAGTAAAATCCTTTCTAATGATCCAGCACCGTAATATGATCATTGTAATATTTTGGTGAACTTCCTTCCATATTCTTTTCCTGTGCATGTTTTTAACATGACTGTAAGCTTACAGTACAGTTTAGTTTAGCTGACATCTTCCCCCCCAACAAGGGGATAAAATAGGAAAATTAATGGCTTGACAGCCACCGATTCCCCCTGTAGCTTCAAGGTGTAGAAACTCACAGCTGGAAGGGACCTTATCAATTATCTGGTTTAGCCACTTGTTGACTCTTAGCATTTCTGATGGTCGAGCCGAGAGATGATTCAAACTCTTTTGAAACATATTAAT
Source organism: Ursus americanus (assembly GCF_024610735.1). Lineage (NCBI taxonomy): Eukaryota > Metazoa > Chordata > Mammalia > Carnivora > Ursidae > Ursus > Ursus americanus. The sequence goes on along the minus strand of NC_142128.1, from coordinate 102,937,230 downwards.
AAGGGACTTCTAACCTGAAAGAATCACATATCCTCGTTTTTGTACAACAGCCTCTGGAATGTTTGTAGTAAATAAATTTTCTAAAGTAGGTGACTTTTTAAATTTTTCCTTTGGGGGCACCTGGGTGGCTCAGTCGGCTAAGCGTTGGACTCTTGATTTAGGCTCAGGTTGTGATCTCAGGGTCCCGGGATCCAGCCTTGAGTCGGGTCCACACTGAGCATGGAACCTGCTTAAGATTTTCTCTCTCTCTCTCCCTCTGCCTCTCCTCACTCATGCTCTCGCTCGCTCTCAAAAAAAAAAAAAAAAAAAAAGATTTTTCATTTGTAAAGATATTTTTTTTGGCAAATGCCAATGAATTTTTGTTATTATTTTATTTCATCCAAGATAGAGAAATATTTTCTAAATTGTACTGTTTTCATTTTGAAACATGGTTTATGTCAAAATTTGAGTATGTGTTAGAGTCTAACTTGAAATAGCTCATGGTTCTTTTTATTTTTTTTACTACAAAGTTAAAAAATGGTATGTATATCTTACTTGGTGACTGGAACTAGTTGAAAGGTAGGTGCTTTATAAACCGTCTTAACTGCTGATATTATCTTGCGTTTGTGAAGCATGAAATAGTTCAGTTTATTGACTGAGGGTTGTGTCACTGGGGAGAAATGAACTTTCACCGTGTGTTTTGTTGCACCTACTCAGTGAGTCCGGCATTAAAATAAATAATGCTTTAATGAGAAAAGGGACGGCCTGGTGATTTCACTATGGGAGTGGGGGTAAAGAATTCTGGGCCGTGGTCCCATCAAAACACCTGACCCAGTTACGGACAAGGTGGGCACTTCACCTCCCTGTGCCTGACTTCCGGAAGCAAAACAAATTAAGAAAATGGACTTTTAGGGGCGCCTGGGTGGTTCAGTTGGCTAAGTGTCTGCCTTTGGCTCAGGTCATGATCCCAGGCTGCTCCCCCTGCTTGTGCTCTCTCTATCTCTCTCTCTGACGAAGGAAGGGAGGGAGGGAGGGAGGGAAAGAGAAAAAGGACTTTTGCCAAAGTGGAGTGAGAAGCAGTATTTGCCTCAGGCTTTGAGACTTAAGATAAATGTTGATATTTTGAAAAACCCCACACCGTAGGTATTTACTGAGCCTTCTTCATGCCGGGAGGAGGGGGCAGAGAGACTGGGGTGTCTGCAGGCTCCGTGGTGGCCTCCAGGATGGGGGCCCTTTGTGTGGCCGTGAAGCAGCGTGTTGTGTTCAGGTCACCTGCTCGGCCCTGGTCCTCGGACAGGAGCGGCCGGGCGGATCTGGGCCCGGTCTGCCCGCGGACAGCTGCCAGCAACACGAATTCGCTCTAAGTGGTACTAGAGGGCGGAGCTGGGGGGGCTTCCTGCAAAGGGGGTTATTTCTGCATTCATAAATGCTGCCGAGGCTGCTTGCCAGCTATTACCTCCTTTGCAGCCCCTCGTCGCTCCTCGTGGCTGAAGCGAACCGGATGATAACTTACTTTGCCTCGTTCCTGTTGGCGGTAACAAGATCTGTCGGTTTGGTTGGGTTTTGTCTCTTGAAGAGGAGGGATGTGTTGGGGGCTGGCCGGTGCCCCCCCACCCCGTCCGAGCGGTCGGTCCCAGGAGGCACGGGGCGGGGGGACGACAGCAGAGGGGCAGGTGCGTGTCCTGTCCTCTAGGCCGTGGCCGGGCACAACCACGGAGTGAGTGCGTTGTCGCCACAGCCCCGTGGCATTTACAGATGGAAGGCGGCACCGAACTTCCGAATGAACAAGTTAGGTCCATTTGGTGAGCAGGGAGGTGGTGCCGGAATTCCAGCACCAGAGATCAGTTCTTTCAGGAGGAGGTGTCCTTGCACAACAGAGAACCAGGTGTGTGCGCTGCGGATAGACGTCGTCGTCGTCATAATGACAGACTCACGGTTCACAGAGCCTCAGGGCACGTCTCAGCGAGCTTGCTGCAGCCGCGTCGGGTGCACCTGCTGCTCTCCCTGTTCCAGAGGAGGCCGGGAGGGAGGCCGGTTAGTCAGAATCTGCTTGGTCTAGCATGGTGAATATACTGTGATATTTTTCCATGAGAGAGGCAACATCTGTGTTTGTTTGTTTTTTTTTTGTGAAGAATCTCCCCAGTACAGAAGAGAAGTGGGTTTTCCCAGGGCTTTGCTCAGAGTGAAGAAATGGCCATGAATTCCTAGTCTTTTCCAACATGTCCTCTGTAACCTGGGGGTCTTTCTTGAGTTCATTTCATTTTAAGTCAGTTAATTGAGTTTTCTCTTGCAGAGAGTAGGTCTGAGCTGCATTATTTTCTCTGTATCAACTCTTGTAAGATCAGTTCTGAATTTCAAATATCTGCTTTGTTAATCTCCAGTTGGTAAGTATAGGGACTTTAGCTTGATCGCCATTCAAAGTCTTTGGGTTATGATGTGTCGTGCGTGCCGTGTGTGTGTGTGTGTGTGTGTGTGTGTGTGTGTGTGTGTGTGGTAGGGCTACTGTAACAGAGTATCACAAATAGCTTAAACAACAGGAATTTAGTAACTGACAGTTTTGGAGGTTAGAAGTACAAAGTCAAGGCGCGGCAGGGTTGGTTCCTTCTGGCGTCTGTGAGGGAAGGGTCTGTTCCAGGCTGTCTGCAGGCGCACATGGCACTCCCTCCGTGTGCATGTCTCTGTATTCAAATTTCCCCTTTGTATAAGGACATCAGTCATATTGAATTAAGGCCCACCCCAATTACCTCATTTTAACTTGATTACCTCTGTAAATTCCCTCTCTTTAAATAAATCACATTCTGAGGTACTGGGGGTTAGGACACCAATATACGAATTTGGGGAGGACAAACTGAACCCGTAACTCTCTCTCCTCTATCTATGTATGTATCCCCCGTCTACACACACACACACACACACACACACACACACAGGAATATAGTTTGATATGTGATATATTTCTATTAAATCTTAAAGGCATTTTAATATGTGGGTCGAAATAACCATTGAGCCATTATTGCATAACGTTTCTGGAAAGTAGTGTTTTTGTCCTGTCTTGCTATGGCCTCATAAATTTAGCGAGCTTGTCTGCACCAGAAATAATAGAACCACATCTTATCCTCCCCTGTTTCCACTCTTGTTTCCAGATTTCCAGAATTTATTTCTTTATGATAGAGGAATTACCGTATTTTAAAAATGACTTTTAAAAAAATGTTATTTATTTATTTGTCAGAGAGAGAGCGCACGAGCACATGAGTGGGGGGAGGAGCAGAGGGAGAGGGAGAAGCAGGCTCCTCGCTGAGCAAGCAGCCCAGATGGGGGCTCGATCCCAGGACCCTGAGAGCGTGACCTGAGCCCAAGGCAGACGCTTAACTGACTGAGCCACCCAGGCACCCCTAAAAATGACTTTTAGAAAGACAAATGGAGTCCAAATAGAGCACGGAGTGTAGTAAATACTTATGTATTAATATCACTTCATTAATTATGACAACATACCAACTAAAGTTGTACCATAGTGATCTAAGGGTTACCAACAGGGAAAACCGGGTAGGTGGTATAATGGGAATTCTGCACTATCTTTGCAACTTTTCTCTAAATCTAAAACTATTCTAAAATAAAAAGGTTATCTTGTTCAAAAGATTTTATTTGAGAGAGAGCGAGCGAGAGCGCACAAGCAGGGAGGAGGGGCAGAGGGAGAGGGAGAAGCAGACTCCCCACTGAGCAGGGAGCCCCACTCCAGCGGATCCCAGGACCCCAAGATCATGACCTGGGCCAAAGGCGGACGCTTAACCAACTGAGCCTCCCAGGCGCCCCCAAAAGATAAAATCCTAAAAAACCTTTTATAATATAAAATATTTTCTGGTATATATTAAACAGGTTATTAACACTGTGTATTAAGAACGGTCATATAGTTGTATTGTTTCTACGCCCTTGCGTAGACATGCTTTTGTAGAGGAAGGGATTAGATGTGGCCTCTAGAGGACAGTGTTGGGTCATAGAAAGATTTTCACAGTCTGCCCAAGATGGAGATGGATTTACTTATTTTTTTTCTTCCTTTGTAACCACAAGTCCTCTGTTTACTCATTGTCTGTCTTTGACTTAAAAAGAAAAAGCCAAAACGTGTGCCTCCTCTGCTCTCCTGATGAGCCGGACAGCTGCTTCCACGCTGTTTCTGTGTGGTTCTGGCTCTTCTCAGATAGACGGGGCCGAACGACTGTAGTTTCACCCTAGCGTTCAGAGCACCGGGGGCTCCTGGAAGTCCTGTGGGAGCCGGGGAGCATTCTGGAGCACATACTATGTGTTGTGAGTTCTCGCGTGGTGGAGGGAGTGCTAGAGAGGTGAATTCCCTTTGGAACACTACAAACCATTTGTAGATTGATGAGGATACTCATAAAATACAGAGGGGTTTTGATCTCTCAAGGTCGAGACTGTTCACGGTGATTTGTTGGGGGCAGGGGGAGAGAGGGAAACAAACCAGTGCTCTAGCTTCTGGAGCATATTTCTGGAGTAATCAGCATAGAAGTGCACCATTTTAATTTAAAAATTATCCCTCCAAAGGTCGTCTCATGGGATTGACATTTTCTTTTTAAGAGGCTCCTGGGGTAGGTGGTTACAGAGTGCGACTCAAGCAGATCGGAGCCAGATGAACATTAATTTGCAAAATCTTGCCGTGTACATAGCTGCGGCTGAAACAATTGTTCTTGTGTTGATGGGCTTAGAGATTCTGGAGTATCATTCCGTCATTAGATGGATAACGTTTTCTGTTGATAGTGGAGTTTGAGGGCTCCCCTCATACTAGGGGAGAGCATCCAGTATAAACACTGAAAAATAGTCATTTGCACGACAGTGTGTTCCCCTTAGCAGCAACTTACAGATTCTCGTTTTTTTGCTCAAGGAGTAAATCTGTTAAAAGGTCCTCTGTTGAATTGGGATAGATGAGCCTTTTAATAGGATTTTTTGAAAGGGAGTGGAAAATTTACAGCTCCTTGTAAATAGCCTGACACGGAAGTTCAGATCAACAGTGTCTTATTCAGCCACACCATCAAAGTTGAACCTATGGGCAGGAGTCTCTCAGTCTCATCTAACAGGGCTGGGTACCAAAATTTCTCTTTCTCAGGTGTAGTGTTCTCTTCTTTAGTGTTGGGATAACAAAGTTCCATTAACCATGTAGGCATTTAGTAATTATTACAGTGATTTGATATGCACTTTGGTCCTTGAGATATGATTGGTCCCCTATCCTGGTCCCTTATCCCGTGTTCCTTATCGTAGGGAAAAGCATCACTCCGTCCCATTTGTGCAAGTCAGAATCCTTGACTCCTCTCTTCTTTCTCATCCTTGCCCATACTAGATGCAGCACTAAGTTCTATTGCCTTTTTCCCCCCCTAAGATTGATTGATTTTTAGAGAGAGAGAGAGAGAGCACATGCACACATGACCGGGTCGAGGGGTAGGGGGAAAGTGAAAGAGAAAATCTCCAACAGACTCCCTGTTGAGCGTGGAGCCCACATGGGGCTCGATCTCACAACCCTGAGATCATGACCTGAGGTGAAACCAATTCGGATGTTTAACAGACTGAGACACCCAGGTGCCCCTGGTCCTATTGCTTTTACTACTTAAATATTTCTTGAAACCATTCACTTCTCCCTCATGGCCATCACTCTAACCCAAGGTCTATGACAGCTGCTGAGCCCACCACAGAAGCCGCCTTGCCCATAACCAGTGTGATCTACCAGACCTTGAGGGATCTCCTGTTGGTCTTAGGATAACAACCAAAGCCACTTTCATGGACCATAAGATGCTGCAAGGTCCAGTGTCTGTCTCTCCCTCTAGCCTTATCTGGAAACATTCTCCTCCTTGCTCCCTACGCCCCCCAGCCTCCTGGCCTCCAAGGGCACTCAGTTTCGTCTACCTGGAGTCTCATTGCTGCTGGCTTCTACTCACACTTTATAAATCAGCTCTGTTGTGATTTCTTCATGAGTGCCTTTCCCGATCTGGCCTAGAACTTTCCTTTGCTCTATACTCTCATAGACCCAAGCTCCTTCACTTCACTGTGTTTATAATTTGACACTTAGCTCTGTTGTTTTTTGGTGTTAATCTGTGTCTCCACTACCACTACCAAATAGAAACTCTATGAGCAGAGACCATGCCCAAGAAAGCTCTTTATCAAACCCCTAGCCCTTGGCATAGTGAAAAGGAGTTTCTCAATACATTTGCTGAAGTAATACATGGCTATTTTTTGTTGAAAGTTTAGGTAGAGGAAGAAGAACCCACTGGATACATTCGATTTGAAAAATTTCTTCCAGTGATGACCGAAGTACTACTAGAAAGAAGGTAAGAAGGTACATGCAATTGTTAAGGTAAAGTAATGATCAGAATTATGTTAATTTCAAAACACTTGGCTTTTCACTTTGTATATTATACTCAGCCAAATACTTATCCTGGGATAGCTTCCCTCTGACTTTTCCCTGTACTTCTGAACTGCCAGGTGAAATGTGCTTAGAAATATCAACCACATGTGTGTTAATCTAATAAGCGGAGTGTAATTATAGAGCAAAAAGACCACAAAAGGCATAAATCACCAACATATTTATTATCTTCTATTGTGAGCTGTCAGTGAGAATTCACCCTAATTCTTTTTCTAAGGAAAGTGTAGTGTTCCCTTACCACAGCTGGTTTATGGTAGAAATTTTGTTTCCAACTAAGTTGATTTTCATAATGATGAAAAGGCTGATAGGTATCATCACAGACGGCAGTGATTTTGAACTAAGTATCTTCTGTGGGTGTGGAGTGCTTTTGACTTCCAGCTCTAGAAATCCAAAGGGGTTTCCCTGAGGGGAGTATTATTATCCTTGCATATTAGCAGCTTTTATTTCATTTTATGTGATCATTTATTGTATAGAGACTGAGCTAAATACGTGGCATTTGCTCCTTTTACTTCATAATTAGATACAGACCAATTCCAGAAGACACCCTTCTTCGAGCATTTGAGGTGCGTAAGCTCCAGATCTTATATATATTTAATATGAAAAATTCACCCGGTAGAATTTATTCACCAAACAAAAAATATACTATCTACCCTTTCTTTTCTCTCAGGTGTTAGATCCGTCGAAACGTGGATTTCTGACCAAGGAAGAACTGATCAAGTACATGACCGAAGAAGGTAAGAGTGACTTATTACTTACTTTATAACCGTGACTTATGTAAGTGATACATCATCTAGCAACAATTATGGGAAAATTCTGGGGGACACTTTTAAGTCAATCATTCTGGTTCAAAGAGTTATTTACTATTCCTATTATTTTGTTATCGCGGTGGTTTCTGCTTTGTGGGGGTAAGTGGACAAAGGGTAGGTTAGGGGAGATTGATTGTTGCCTTATAGGATTTTGTAACGTATAAAGATACTTCTGTAAATTGAAGTCACTCCATTCACTTAGACTAGTTTTCAGAATAAAAGCCTTGCCACCTGGAAAACATGAACTGTCAATCATTATAAATCAATGCCTGTTACTAGATTGGAGATTTGAATTGGATTATATAAAAATTCCTTTTTAAAGAGCTTTTCAGTTGATGAACTTACAGATAATACAGCCTCCATTGAATGGAATCCACACAAAGACTTAGAGCTTTTTATGCTGGTGGAGCTCTATATTTGCTTTGAACTTGACCTCTACATGCGCACGCGTGCCCACACACAGACACTTATCTGTGCTCCATGTCCTTGAGGAGCTCGCTCTCTGCTTCGGCTGCTGTGTGAGTTTGCTTTCCCCGCATGTCAGTGGCCTACTGCGCGTTCTCTCGAAACCATGCTCCTTTCGGTCACCTCCGCAGTCTCCTGTCCTTTGTTCAGTTCACTGGTTTGCAGATCGAGTCCTGTGTGATTCAGAGTTGCAGTCACTTGGGATGGAATCAAAAGTGCAGCTAATTGCAAGGAGGGGAGACTAACACTGCGTCCATCGGCGCAGCTGGCTCGACCGCGCCCACCTGACTCACCACGATGTGGGCTGCAGGCTGCGAGGGCAAGAATGACATGGCCGTCACGGCTGCTGCCAAGCTCTTGTGACACTGTTAACAAATGTCTGAGGGGTTCACTTTGATGGGAAGAGAGTGGCTTTCAAGGCATCAGCCTCTTAATCCTAAGGATTAATTAAGGGGAGTGAAACCTGGCTCATGTTAGGCAATATAATGAAGTCAAAATGGCCAGAAAGAGCTCATTGTCATGAATATGGTGGGGGGGAGGGACACTAAGTGCAGTGAGAGGTTCTAAAACCTCCATTTCTCCAGGATATTATACTGGGAAAGGAAAAGTGACGTAAGACAATTCACAATATAAGACAGTGGATTCTCAGGATGGTAGACTTCGTGTGGGTGAGTTCCTGGGAGCAGGGGTAAAGTCTTATGCTCAACAAATGTGTGTTGAATGAATGAATGAATGAATGGGCAGAAGAATGAGGAACGTGTGAAGGGGCTGATGGAGAAATGCGTCTTGATCACACAGTGTGAACGAGAGCGGGGAGCAGGGGTGAGGGTGATATTGTGATATCTCGGAGTCGGTGAGGGGAAAGGGCCCAGAGGGTCTTGCTGGCAAACAGCAGGAGATGAATCTGGGGAGATCTGTGGGCTGGCCCGTTGAGGCCTGGGCTCGGGGGCTGGTGGTCACCCTGCGGGCACCTCAGAAGCCTTGTAGGGTTTGAGAACACAGGCCTTATGGTGCAGGAGGGGCTGTTGCAAGGTCCGTCTGGTGCTGGCGGTTCGTCAAGGAGTGAGAGAGGTCAGCCTGGCGAGACCCGTCAGGAGGCTGCTGGGATTTGTGAAGCTACCCCAGTGAGGTCAGGCTGGTGGCGGCAGTGGGAATGGAAAGGAGAGAGAGCTGTGGTAGGACTGTTTACAGCAGGATCCACGGGTCTTGGGGAGTCATGGAGTGCAGGGGACAGTGGTGGGGGCCGAGGCTTTGACCTGGGTGATGGGTATTGTGCTGACGCTGTTGATAGACATGGAGAAATCGGGAAAACACTGCCGTGGATACAATGTGACTTTCCACAGTATCCGCAGAATATTAGATTGGAAATATGCATTCTGAATGCCCAGGATGTCACAGGACGAACATGACAAACCACACGGAATTAAATTCCCGCAAGATGTCCAGGCACACGTACCGTGTCAGACAGAATTTAGCAGCAGGGAAGGTCTCAAAAAGAATTTTTTTAGGAAGGCACATATTGCATGGTGCACTGGGTGTTGTACGCCACTAATGAATCATCGAACCTTGCATCAGAAACCAGGGATGTACTGTATGGTGACTCACATAATGTAATAAAAAAACATTAAAATAAATAAATAAATTAATTAATTAAAGAAAAAGAATTTTTTTAAACAAACACATGTTGTCACCATGTGCCAGGCAACGTTCTAAATGCTATTTAAATAATAACACTTCTAATGCTCATAACGACCATATTCAATAGTCACTATTATTATCACTTCCTTTTAGAGACAGGAACACTGAGGCAGAGAAAGTTTAAGTGACTTGCCCAGCATTTGAATCCAGGCAGTCTGCCTCCCAAAATTTTGCTCTTAGTAAGCTATTCTCCTCCCATCCTTAATCCAATACTACGTATCTCCTTCCTTGCCCGAGGAAGCAGTGTGACTGTCTTCTGGATTTTACTGTGAACAAGGCCTTGTTCTGAGCGGTCGAGTGTCGTCCTTGAGTTCACGGACCTTGGGGTGGACGGCGGTGTCCAGATCCCAGCTCTGCCACTCGCTGGCAGGGGCAGGTGGCCTCGCATCTGTGTGCTGGTGTCCTCTACCTTTTTTTTTTTTTTACATTTATTTATTTGTTTGAGAGAGAGTGCGTGCACTGGGGGAGGGTCAAGGGGGGAGGGAGAAGCAGGGAGCCCAATGAGCAGGGAGCCCAATGCGGGTCTTGTGCGGGCCTTGATCCCAGGACCCCGAGATCATGACCTGAGCTGAAATCAAGAGTCAGACGCTTAACCGACTGAGACTCCGAGGTGCCTCTGCTGTCCTCTTCTGTAAGTGGGGTAGCAATTCTTACCTCTACTGAGGTGCCTGGGAGGTTGGCTTAGTTAACGTATCTGAAGCAGGTCGTCAGTATCTGGCACACAGGAGTTCTCGATAAATGGTTGCTACTAGTAACCTGTTAAGGCCTTCCGTAGTGCCCATCAGAGTTCATTGGCATGGACTTAGCCTTTAATCGGGTATAAGAAAGATTCAGAATCTGTCTCTGTAGGCTCTGAAGGCGTTCTTTTCTCAGGATGTAAGTATGGTTTCAAGAACACTCTCCCCTTGTTTGATAATCTATCATCATTGTCATCAAGATCTTCATTTGAATAATTTCTGTAGTATGATCTGAATTCCAGCGTAGAAAGCATTGTTCATAGTGGCAGGTGACAAGCTCAGAAGGTGAGTGATCCTCAGGCCTTAGTAACTCATCTGGTCAGAGAAGAGGGAAGTGGTGATTTGGATGTTTTTGTATTTTTGCTTAATATCGGGACGAAGTTCTTTCTTAAGTAGTCGGCGGCATTTCCAGTGTTCTTCCTGAGTTTGCTTCTCAGCTTGGTGTCCAAGATGGTCCTCAGCTGCTGTCTGAATCCAGCGAAAGCCACAGATTTTCTATGCCACGTTTGGTTTCATTTGACAGCAACACGGGCCAAGCTCTAACAAAGAGGGCTGTTTAGACACGGCGGATGAGCGCATCTGTCCTGGGCTCGGCTGGCGTCACGGAGTTGGCCGGACCTGGTCAGGGACTATTCAGAGATACGGTTGTTACAGCTCAAGCCTCTGCTGTCTGCTCTTCAGCAATTTTGCATCGAGTCCGTGTGGTCCCATCCTCACACCCTTGCAAAAATAATTAGACTCCTAGAAAACTGGGACTTTGGGTGAATTCTTAGGCAATCCCAATAGCCTTAATTTAAATAAACAATGTCTTAATGTTCTCCTGCTGTGTTGGCTGAAGTGATTGATTTTATAGGTTGCTAGAGCTATGACGTCTGCAAGGTAAAATAGTCCCAAATCTGCCGGGGGCATGACAGCACACTCTTGGAATCTCTGGACTGGCGGAACGTGCTGACCCCAGGACCCCGGGAGGGGAGCCAGCAACCCAGCGGGGGCCTGGGCAGCTCCAGGGCAATGAAGCTGGCTGGTGGAAAGAGAAAGAAAACAATCAGAAGATTGTCAGTGATGAATCTCCCTTCTTGTCCTTCCCAGGTGAGCCTTTTTCTCAGGAAGAAATGGAAGAAATGCTGTCCGCTGCCATTGACCCCGAATCAAATTCCATTCATTACAAGGACTACATAGCCATGATGGTGGTGGACGACAGCTAGGCGCCCGGAAGACGTAATTTCTCATTGAAAGGATGACCGTAGAGATGGCCCGTCTTGTTAATTCTACATCTTATAATTCCTACATGTGCTAATTAGTGCCTGCTGACAACTATTTTGCGATACTTTGTTTTTAAAAGATGAACACAAATTCGTTTGGTAGGTCTAGCCTTATGGAACGACCAACGGCTAATTCTTTGAAAGCTTATTCTTAAAAATATTTTAACATTATCCGTGGATTGTTGTGGATTTTCTACAATAAAACCCCGATGACCTTCAGATTCATTAAGCTGATAGAATGAAGAATGACCAGAATGACCCAAGGTTTGGCATAGAAAGGTCTTGGGAGGGGGCAGAGTGACCACAAAGTGAGGACCAGCATCCACGTGGTGAAAGGGACAAACAGCAAACCTTCAGCATCCGGATGGGGAGGGGGAGTTGTTGAAATGAATATTAATAATTAATCCCTTATGAGTGTCGATTACAAATCTCATCTGATAGTGACCCTAGTGTAAAAATGTAAGTGTGCCGCCCCAGCACGTGTGTGACCATTTGCGGAGCAGCTCACGGAGTTGAGGTCGCCGAATCTAGAGACAAGAAGACTGAATGGAAATCGACAGTGTAAGGAAGTGGCCATTCTCTTCCAGTCTTCAGAATTCTTAGCTATTCGAATCGAATTTAAATAAAAAAAAATAAGAATTCTTAGCTATTCAGAATAGCTGTCGTGTGAATATCATTGTGAATACTGAGTAAGAATATTGAGAAGTTGTGTGTGCAGGAACGACAGCTGTGGGAAAAGCAGAATAAAGTCTGAGCATAAGGAATCACGATGGAGAAAGACCCACGATGGAGGGACTAACAAGCGGAGGGGAAAATAAGGTGAAGGAAAATGAATAATCTTCCATAACCTGTATACTCTTTCATGCACACACAGTGATCTCTGTTTGAGGATGCTTCCCCCCTGCATGTGTGTGTATATACACGCATAAACATTTGATGTTGCTTACGATTCTTCCTCCTAGGCATGCAAGATGGGGGGCTGCTACCCAAGAGACGATTTGTCACTGTTTGTTCATTGGTTCATGAAACATTTACTGAGTGTTCTTAGACACTGTGGTGGAACTAGAGCTGCGAGGTGGCTCCGTCCCTAACCTGTCGAGGTCACGGTTTAGTGAGGGAGATCTACAAGTCAATCAGCAAGCACATTTCAGGCCGGGTCACATTTGGGGTGCTGCGGAAGTGCAAAAGAGGGGCGGCTCACTCAGCCTGGTGGGTGAGTTTCTGGGTGAGGAAAGGGCCTCGTGAGCAGAGAGGTCCTCTCAGATCAGGTGACATCTGCGGTAGAGGCAAGTAGCTCACTGAGCTGTTGGTAGGACCTGAGGGGTTTCCACGGGGGAGCAGCAAGTACAGACACCCTGGGGGTGTCAGGAAACATGGAGCAGTCTGGGAACTGAAGGCAGTGCAGTATGTTTGGTGTGTAGGAGATTTGGGGAGCATGATGAGAGAGGAAATTGGGGTGGTAGACCGGAGCTGTATCATTAAGGATATCGGGTTGGTCATGTAGTTCGGTTTTTGTGTTTGAATTTGGACATTTTCTGAAGACCACAGAGAAAGATCATTTGTGAATCATCTGGAAGATGATCTCAAAGAGTTGAGGCTAGAAGTGGGGAGCCCAGGCGGGAAGGGACTTGGTTGGTGGAAGGGGCTAGGTTGGGAAAAGGCAAGTGGGTGGACAGTGGGTGGATGATAGAGCCATTTATTTCGCTGGGAAATCCAGCAGCAAGTCAGAGTTGGTGGGCAGATTCGGGAGTTTGGCGGTGGACATCCTGGGATCGGGGAGCTAGTGAGACACCTGGGGGGAGACATCCAGTCAGTTGGGTCAGTAGGATGAAGATGTGGCAAGAGAGCTGGATTTTGGATGTCTCAGCATGTAAGTAATAGTTAAGAAAAAAAGTGGTAGAAAAGTCGTGGAAAGGAAAAAGAAGAGGGTCAACGAACGGCACGGGGGGTCGTCAGCATTTAAGGGAGGGCAGGGGAGGAGGAGCCCACGAGAGACAAGGAGGAGAGGGTCACAAGGAGAAGCCGTGGGCAGGTACATTGAAGACGGGAAATGTCCACCAGTTGTAGCAGCAGAGTTCCCCGGTGGCCTCTGCAGGAGCAGATTCGGTGACCGACAGGGTGCAGGGTTCCGTGGCTGGAGCACCAGAAAGCCGTGGGAAAGTGGAGCGTGAGGACAGGGCTGGTGAGGGACAGCCAGGCGGAGGGAGTTATTTTCAGAAGAGCGGACACTCGCGGGCGCACTTGTACTCGGGGGGGGCTGAGGGCCAGCACAGGAGTCAAAGACCCTAAGGAAGCAGGAAGGGCCATTCCAGAGCAAGAAAAGGGTTGCTTTGGGGTGGATTGGAGCCTCAAACGAGTGTGTACAGCTCCCACCCGCTGGCCTCTTTCATTTCCGAACGAGGGAGAAGGTCGGAGGTTACAGAGCAGGAGATGAGCAAGAGCCCACGTAAGGATTTTCAGGAAATCGTGGAGTATTTCGTTCAGTAAGCCAGGCTCAGGAACAACATGGTGGGTTGCTGTGTGGACTCAGGGTTCAGGTTTTGTCATCTGGGGGGAAGGAACCGAAGGGGAAGGCAGTTGAGGAGTCCCCCAGCGCGCAGGTGCAGGGATGGTCCGCGGAGCCCGCGTGTTAGGGACAGGTGCAGGGAGGCGCAGACGCCGGGCTGAACAGGGCAGGGGCCTCTGGACCTCGACAGGCAGCGGCTCATGTGGCGGGAGGGAGGGGTGACTGTGCCCTGCCCGAGTGATAACCCAGTCTGCTGGAAATTTGACCTCACTGGGTCCCTCGGGTCGTCCCATTTAAAAACAGCGAACAAAAATGAGGATGTGGGATCATCACTTACGGAAGGTGTAGTGCTGGGAGCCGGTTCCCAGGGTTCCACCAGGGTTGAAGCCAAGCGGAGAGTTGGCGTGGGGCTCACGTAGCCGCGCGTGTGAGCATCACCAGCCAGGCGGGAGTCTGAGCCCCGTGCCTCTAGGCCAGGGCGGAGCAGCACGGGGAGGGGGTGCGGCGACCCCTCAGAGCAGGAACACAGCCTGCTCGTGATCGGGGACACCCTGCCGCGGCTCAGGAGGGTGGCAGGGACGTGAAAGGTTCTCCAAGTCAGTGCACCCAGGGCACAGCGGCCGGCACCAACGTGCCGCGGTGAAGCGTGTGCGGGTGCCCAGGGTGGGGACCCAGGCATGGACTACTTTGGAGCACGCGGGCAGCTCGGGGTTCTCTTCTAGGAGCCTTTGCCCTGCATGGCCCCAGCGGCAGAGGACCGTGGTTTGGTGAGCTAGCCCCGATGTCTTCATAATCTTTCTGAGGAGCGGTGTCCTCCTAGAGGGTGCCTCAGGCTCAGGTACCCCCTTCTGGATTTCTCTCAAAAGTTCTGACTGATGTCCAGCTTCACAGCCCGTCGCAAGGAAATCCTGTCTCTTTAGCAGTCATAAGAGTTAGCTTTTTGCGGGGCGCCTGGGTGGCACGGTTGTTGGGCGTCTGCCTTCGGCTCAGGGCGTGATCCTGGAGTTCTGGGATCGAGCCCCACATCGGGCTCCTCTGCTGGGAGTCTGCTTCTTCCTCTCCCACTCCCCCTGCTTGTGTTCCCTCTCTCGCTGGCTGTCTTTCTCTGTCAAATAAACAAATAAAATCTTGAAAAAAGAGAAAAAAAAGAGTTAGCTCTTTGGAACCTGATTCATTTATCTTTAGCACAAATTTGTCTGGCTTTTTTTTAAGGCCTCCAAAAAAGAGCAACACAGACTTCCCACAGAAATCTCGTTTTATCTCCTAGTTGCAGAATAAATGTGGCATAGTCACAAAGGGAACATTTGTCTTTCTACTCAAACCGTTTTGGTTCATGTTTTACCTCCCTCTCCCACTTAGCCCCCGGCCTCCAGTTGCAACCACAGGGCATTTTCCTGGTGAGAGGAGCGCTTGGTCTCCTGTGCGGGCTTTGCATGTCCTGGCGACCCCTGCCCTCTGGCAAAGCCTGCCACACCCCCCAGCTCGGCGGGGCTGCAAGGGGAGACGGCTTCACCCTCCGCCTCCAGGCGGGGAATGCTGCCTGGCTCAGGGCCCCAGCACTGGCCTGGGATTCAAGAGGCCCCCCCCCTTCGATCCTGTGTGGTCTGTGACTCACTGTGGTCAGGCACTCCCCTCCTGTGCACCTGCGGCTGGAAAATAGAGCCCAGCTCTGCCTCTCCCGCCTTCCCAAATGTCCAAGTACCAAATGCTAAGAGACGAAGAGAAGGTCCACACCAGCTGGCTGGTTGGGATTTTCACTGGCAAGGTTATTTTCTGCGGCGTGGCATTCATCTAGATCTCTCTCCCTTCCTGCTTTCCCTCCTTCGCCTCTTCTAGTTGCTTCCAGGTGAGAGAGCGCCTTGTTCATGCAGCCAGTTTCTCGTAGAAGGTCAGTGTCACTACACTGCTGGATATGTTAAATAAGCAGAGAGCCCCCTGGTCACATACCCCCCCACCTCGTGCTGGGCGGGACACCTGTGTGTGTCTGCAAGTTGGGTCACTAATCTCTAGCATCAGGACACCTGGGAGGGGTGTCTGTTAGAAACCCGGACTCCTGGGTCCCATCTAGATCCCGAAGACAGACTTTCTCGGGCAGTATTAGAGTGTGAAGTCAAGTGTGGGGTTTGGAGCTAGGCTCTGCCACTGACCGACGAATGACAGGGCCATGGGTGCAGACATTTAACATTGCTGGATCTCTGCGTCTTGATTTGCAAAGTGGAAAGAACACCGACCTTACAGGGCTCGTGGGAAAAGCAAATGAGATCATAAAAGTGAAAATTCTTTAAAGGGTATAAGGTATTACACAAGTTTTGTTTATAGGAGATCAACTGTGGGGGGCGGAAGTGAAGGAGGAAAAAGAGAAAGGAGGGTGGGGAGGGGAGAAGGGGAGGGTGGGGAGAAGGGGAGGGTGGGGGTGGGAGAGGCCCGCCGCCTGGGCAGGTAGGTAATAATGTATTTAATCTATGGGCTGAGGACGGAGAGCCACCAGGAGGTGGGCTACCCTGGTGCTGTTGGTCGCAAGCTCTGAGGTTTACTTCTGGATTGCGAAACGAGGAGGTTTAGGCAGTGCTTTGTCTTTCTTTTTTTAGAACTGCAGTGAGAAACAATGAACGGTATAAAGTGAGCCGTCTTAATCGTTGTCCCGTCAACAGTGCTGAGTATATCTCCGTTCTCGTGAAGCGGTTTTCCAGAACCTCTCCATCTTGCAGATCTGAGCTTTTCTGCCCGTTAGACGACGCCCCTTCCCCCGCCACTAGCAAATCCCGTTCTGCTCTGTTTCCGCGACTTTGGCGACTGTCAGGTCGACGCTGCGTGGGGGTCCCGTCATACAGCATTTGTGTCTCCGTGGCTGGCGTAGTTCCCTCAGGTCCTCCAGGTTCGTCCGAGTTGTGAGGGTGTCGGGATTTCCTTCCTTTTAAAGGCCGGATAACACTGCCTCGTGCATACGTGCCCCCATCTTCCGTGGGGGGGCATTGGAACTGCCTTTACTTCGTGGGGCGCCCGGGCGGCTCAGCCGGCTCAGCGTCCGACTCGTGGTTTCGGCTCAGGCCACGACGTCAGGGTTGTGAGATCGAGCCCCCCTGGAGCCCCACGTCAACCCCCGAGCTCAGCGGGCAGTTTGCTTGAAGATCCTCTCGCTCTGCCCCTCCCCGCACCCGCGCGCTCGCTCTTCTCTCTCTCCCTCTCAATAAATAAAAGCTTTTTGACAAAGTGGTGTGGTAAATACAGGGTCTACCCGAAGGAGGCACGCGTTTGAATTGCTTCCCCTTCTGGCTCTTGAGCAAGGCTGCTGTGACCGGAGCGGACCTCGCGCTCTCTGCGGCCCTGCTTTCCGTCATTTTGGCTAAATACCCAGAAGTGGGGTTGCTGGATCTTTCTTCCTTTTTAAAAATTTGCCAGCAGTCATAGTGCTTTTAAAGTGGCATGAATTATTCACCTCACCGACTGGAGAAAACTCTCGGGCACTTGAGGAAACCGTGTTTTATCTTCATCAAAACAGACCACGAAGTTGAAAATTTGGGGCCAACTCCAGTTCTTTGGAGAAGGCGGTAAGGTAAAATAGCTCATTCTGAAAATCCAGGCCGAGTTTTATAAGGGTGACGGTGCAGCGTGGCCGATAACCCTTCCCTAGTTAGTCTTCGGCTGCTCGGCACGAAATCCTGACCGAGGCCTCTAAGCATTTACCACTCAGTTTATGCAATTTATGAAATGCGTTGAGTATTACCTGACTTTAAGTGTAGCTTTAAAAAATCAGGGTTTGTTTTTGTGTTCGGAATGCCTAGTTTTTATTCTTATTTTTTAAAAAATATCTTATTTATTTGAGGGGGGGGGCGGAAGGAGAGGGAGAGGCAGGCTCCCCGCTGAGCAGGGAGCCCGACTTGGGACTTGAACTCAGGACCCTGGAATCATGACCTGAGCTGAATGCAGACGCTCCACTGACCGTGCCCCCCGGGCACCCTGGATGCTTAGTTTTTAAATGTCTTGCCAGCTGGGGTGGCTCCATTCAGAGCCCAGTTGCCGTCTCAGGCATGCTGTTCACGGGGGCAAAGTTGAGTGTTAGTGGGAATGAAGGTCAATCGATTTGCCTACTGGCCTCCTTGATAATTTACAATCTCTTTAAGTTACTTTTCACGAAATCAGATGAGACCTGGTCACTTAGCTGACAAAGAGTTCTGCCATTTTCTTGGCGCTGGCTTCTCCTAACAGCACTAGTGCTGTTTTCAATTCCAGGCTGCTTTGTGGGAAACTTTTTATGCCTCTTATCAGTTTAGGGAGGCTAGTTTTGTTAAAACCAGATAACATCTGTGAACGCTCCAGTTCACTGGGCACCCATACATTTAGTAAAGGGTGAGAGTGTGTAGGGGGCCAGGGCACCCCCGTGCTGCCCTCAGGACACCTGCCTGTCTTCCTGGCATGTGACTCCTGACCCGTGGACGGGTGATGATGCATGTTGGTCACATCTGATTCTAATTTTGAGAATCTCCAGAGGAAGAGGTCTTTTGGGAAAGCAACGTAAAACGTAAAATACTCTAAAAATTGTTACAGTATTTTTAAAGCAATGCATAGTTATTAAAAAGAAATTGGAAAATACCAGGAAGCAAAAAAGAAGAGAAAACCCAAGACTATGTATCTTTTTTTTTTTTTTTTTTTTTTTAGGATTTTCTTTATTTGTCAGAGCGAGCACAAGCAGGGAGAGTGGCAGGCAGAGGGAGAAGCAGGCTCCCCACTGAGCAGGGAGCCAGACACGGGACTCGATCCCAGGACCCTGGGACCATGACCTGAGCTGAAGGCAGATGCTTAATTGACTGAGCCGCCCAGGCGCCCCAAAACTATGTGTCTTTATATAACTTCTTCAGAATATCACGGTGGAGGCAGGTGGTTGGGGTTCTTGACTATAGGGACAGAAACAAGCCTGCTTAACCGAAGCGAAAGGGGATTATTCACGGGGAGGCAGAGGGGCTCACACAGCTCATGGGAGCTGGGGAAGGAGGCTCAGAGCAGACAAGAGCCAAGAGGGCTTCACTGAAGAAGCGAGGAGCAAGACATAGCAACCACCTCATAACTGGCACGGCCTGTCGAGGGTCGCTGTCACGGGGGCAACCTTGCACGGGCTCGGATCCGAGTGCTGGGAAAGACGGCTGGGGGCTGAGGAGTTCCTGCTCCTAGGCGTCCGTGGAAGGCAGGCATCATCCCAGAGATCATTCATCCACTGGCTACCCCCACCTGGGGGAGGAGAAATAAATAAACACAACAGATATTTATGACCAGGTTCATGTGACACATGCTACTGTGTGATCCGTACTTCAGTACACCACGAACAATTTTTCTGTGTTAATGTATCTTCACCCAAAATATAAATTTAATCACAGAACGGTATCTAATTGTTGGGCTCTGTTGTAATATCTTTACCTAGTTCCTTATTCCTGGTCATTTAAATAATTTCCAATTTCTATTACGATAAATTGTTATGAACAATTTTAATCTTAAATTATTTGCTTAGAATACATTCCTAGAAGTGGAGTGGTTGAGTCATCTTTAAAGAGCTGGGGGCCTCCCCCATTTATAAGCCTATTGTTAAGAATGCATTTTCGAGCTATTCCAGAGAAACCCTCAGCATTTTTTTTGGTTTTTAATTTTGCCCATTTGATAGGTAAAAAACAGTATCTATTGATTTTTACATATCTGCGTTCCATTGATGACTCGAGCTTTCTAAAGAACCATGACGATGTGTGCTGGAGGACTCGATTGGATGAGCTCCAAGAGGCACCAAATTTGAGCCATTGCAGACTGTTTCCAGCCAGCCGGAAACAAGAACTGCCCCCCACCCCCTGCCCCGGGGTGCTGTGAAATGGAGCCCACAAAGTGCAACATATGGCAGAATCCCAATTCAAGGGGCGCCTGGGGGGCTCAGTCGGTGAAGCGTCTGCCTTCGGCTCAGGTCATGATCTCAGGGTCCTGGGATCAAGCCCTAGTCGGGCTCCCTGCTTGGCAGGGAGTCTGCTTCTCCCTCTCCCTCTGCCCCTCCCCCTGCTCATGCTCTCTCTATCTCAAATAAATAAATAAAAATCTTAAAAAAAAAAATCCCAATTCAGGAAGTACACTTTCACTCTGAACAATTATCACTTGGAGGAGGTGACGAGTAAGAACGAGCCACTGTCCCACAGAACAGTTGGCAGGAAATGTCGCAAGTATTCAAGCAAAGAAATAGGAGCCGGGGAAATAAACACTCAAACAAGAGGGACGAGTGATCACCGAAGCCAGAACGGGGGCCCAAGTGGCCATCTCCGCTACCAGCATCCTGAGATGTGATGGCGGTTCCTGATGCAACTCGTCTGCTCATTCAGCCGACGTTTATTGAATTCCGCATTCGCGCCACACACTGTTCTGGGCACCAGTGACGCCACAATGAAAGAGACCCAGTCCTTGTCCTAGAGAGGTTTCGGTCCTGTGGGGAACCATCAAGACAAGCAGTTACACCAAGGAGCAGGTGATGAGCAACGTGGCGAGCTGCTTTGGGATCAGAGCAGAAAGCTGCCAGCTCTGCGTGTGGGACTCCCGGAGGGCTTCAGAGGCGAGATGACAGGATGAACCCCAAGAGGTTTCTGTGCTCCTGTGGGTATTGCTGCTAGGACTGGAGGGGAGAGAATGTTCTGGAATGAGATGGCTTGAAGCTCATGCTAAAATAGCTTTATAGCATGGCTCAGGGGAAAGAATGGACCTGCTTCTGGGATTCCACCTGTGCCAGGTGCAGGACATGTGACCTGGGAGAGGTCATTGGATGGGTCTGTACCTCAGTTTCCCAGCTATAAAATGGCAGGCATCATGTCTACCTTGAGGGATCCTCGGAACATTGAGGGCTTGGTACGTATCTGGCACCACAGAGTGCTCAGTCAGTATCAGTTGGGTGATGAATAGAAGTATGTTCCTCTATAGGAAGTCTTTTAGAATAAATAATGAGGTTGAGTCCAAGTCCTTGGAGGATTTCTGGGAATCAGGAAGGCTGTTTTCCTAAACTAGCGACCTCAGGAGCTTTATGAAAAAGGGCAGACATGTCGATTTAACTTCATTCATTCCACAAACATTTAGTCCCTACCCTTGCAGAACTTGGCTTCTAAGTTGGGGAGACAGCAGTGAGTCAGTCAATCTATGTGTTACACAGGGATAAGCACTGCAGAGAAAAAGCAAGATAAGGATAAGAGGGTGTTGGGGCACCGTTCCAGCCAGGGCCATACGAGGTGTCCTCTCCAAGGAGTTGATATCTGAACAGTGACCTGAAAGAAATGAAGGAGTATTGGGGAAGGGCATTTGCTGCAGAGAGGACAGCAAGTGCCAAGCGTTTGGCCGCCTGGAGGAACTGCAAGGAGGCCACAGAGGCCGTGGTAGCCTGGGTAAAGAGAGGGAGGCAGGAGTTGGGGTTGGAGAGGGAGGCAGGCCCAGAACATGAAGGGCTGCATAGTCTGGGAAAGGACTTTGGATATTTGCTAACTGTGAAGAGAAGCCACTGAATGGTGTGGAACCAGTCCGTGGCCCGTTGTATGGGATTTGGCTTCTCAGACAAGGGTGACAATGGTAGATGGGGTGAGAAGTGGTTGGCATCGGTCCATTTGGGAGGTAGAACTAAAAGGATTTCCTGATGGATCGATGTGGGTGGAGAAAGAGAAAAATGTCAGGGAAGACCACCAGGTTTTGGCCTGAGTGACAAGGTGCCATTAATCAAGCTTTGGGGGGAATGGAGGGTGCAGTGGGGTACATGGCAACATGGAGAAGCCAACTAAACACCCAGGCTGGTTGTCCGAGCCTGGAGCCCAGGGCAGAGACTGTGGTTGAAAGAGTCAGCGTGTGGTGACTTGAAGCCGTGGGGTTGGGTGGGATCACCTACGAGGGCAGCGGGACAGGGAAGAGGAGGGCTCTGAGGTCTGAACCTGGGGGCAATCCAAGTGTAAGATGGGGAAGAGGAGAAAGATACAGAGGAAACGTATCAATAAGATCCTGGATGCCACTGTGTCCCCACCCACCAGTACCACTGAGGGCCTCTGTCTAGACCCTCACCCAGGTCTTTCTTTTCAATGGGCGATCAGATTCCCTGAGACAATTTGAACTCACCTAGATTGGAAAATACTGCAGGTAGTTTGTGTCCAATTCAACGACAGCTCCGAACACTTTACTTGCTTATGAAATCCAAGAATATCCCCTCTTGTCACATTCTTGGTGAACTGTCGTGATCCCCATGATTTCCCAATTTCTTTTGAATGCTCATGATCTTCAACCCTGAGTGGAAGGGAGTCAAGAGCAATCGGGGCCCAGTTAGCACTGTTGGGGGCTAGAATTATAGGGGCTAGATCTAGCTGAGCCACTGTGATGGCTGCCAAAAGTAAGCCATGAACAAAAATTGTGCGTCTAAAGGTAAGTGCGAAGAGATTTGGGGTTCGTGGTGTTTCGGTATCAGGAAGGAATTAATGGATAACGTGACCCTCGGGCATGAAAGATGACAGTCACAGTCTTGTGCCTTGTTTTTCTAAACCAAGTCTGACTCCCAAGTACCTACCGTCCCGTCATACCACGAGGAGCCCTCAGCTTGCCTGTGTCACGCAAGAATCCAGGCACTTATACGGTACCTCTAAAACCCATGATATCTGCCACGACATGACCGTCACTTCTCATCCCCCAGCACCCCCTGAGAAGTCCTGTCATCTTCTCAGCTTGCTGTATGGGAAACTAGAACAGCCCTTGTGAAGAAACCAGTGGGAACCTGGGCGCCTTCTCTGCACATGGAGTTTTCGCACACGATGGGTGTTAAGACTACAGTGAACTATAGAAGAAGCCAAGCTATAGAGGAGGGGACCTTCCTTCCCCTCCCGCGTGCCCGCCCTCCTCTGACCTTCCCCCTCCCCAAGCCCAGAGACCCCACCTGCTCTCTCCAGACCGGTCAGCTGTTGGCTTGTTTGTGTGAAGGCTTTTGAAAGCTAAGGCCTTTTGCCTCTGCCCTGTTTGCAAAGGAAGCCCCGGTTCTCTGGGACTCAGCACAGCTTGCCGCCAGGAAGGGGTGGGTGGGGAGGAGGAGAGAAGGAATCCCTTTCCTGTTTTTTTGTCTCTTTTAACAGCAGTAATAATAATAATAATAATAACAAAATAATAACTTCATACATTATCCCACCAGGCTACAATATACATGTTTTTTGTAAAATGCTTTATTATGGATCATTCAGTGGGCGGAGTACAGCGAACCCCCACGTCCATCTTCCTGAGCAGCCGTCACCTCAGGGCCCATCCCGACCCCATCGTCAGGCCCTGTCCTCACGCTCATTATTCTCCGACGGACCCAAGACACGATCTCACTTCATCCATAATATTCTGAGCATGCATTTTTTGAAAGATTTTTTTTTATTCATTTGAGAGAGAGAGAAGAGAAAGTGAGCAAGAGCATGAGAGAGGGAGGGAGGGGCAGAGGCAGAGGGAGAAGCAGACTCCCTGCTGTGCAGGGAGCCCCATGCGGGACTTGATCCCAGGACCCTGGGGTCATGACCTGAGCCGAAGGCTGACACTTAACCGACTGAGCCACTCAGGCGCCCCTCAGCATGCATATTTAAAAGATAGAGATTCTTATTAAAAAACATAACCACAATACTATGATTACCCCTAAAAAATAGAAATTGCTTAGTGTTATCAAATACCCAGCCATGTTCAAACGATCAGTTTCCCATAAATGTAATGAGAGGCTTTGAAAAAAATACAGTTTGAATTAGAATTCAACCAAGATTGATTGTATTGCGGCTGGTTGATGTGTTTCTTAAGTTTCCTTTAACACATATTTTTTGTCTCCAACCCTTCTTCCCCCCTCCCCCCCACATAATTACTGAAGAAACCACGTCGTTTGTCCTGTTGAGTTTCGCACCGGCTGGGCTTGGCGGGCTAATGGGCTGTGCAGTTGAACGCATTCCTCTGTCCTCTCTAATCCATAAACTGGCAGTTGGATCTGGGCTTGATCAAATTCCGGTTTGATTTTGGGGGGCGCAAGATTCCTTTGTAGGCATTGTGTCCTTTCGTGAAGAAGTGCGTGATACCTGGTTTTCCGTCTGGGTATCAGTGCCGTTACTGATGACGCTAGGCTTATTAATACATTGGGGACTGCAAAATCGGGACAGTTTACTTCTTCCTTCTTCACTGATTAGTTGCAATTCTCCTTTAGAGGAAACTACTCCTCATCTACTGTTTGGTTACCGAGTGGTACAGTCCTACGAGAAAAAGGATAAATGTCGGGAGGGCTTTAAAAATGTTTTTTTATTTAACCATTTTGAAAATAACGATTTGGTTTCCTAGCACTTTCTAATGGTGACCAATTAGTTTTTGTTTGTTTGCGTTTTAGCACTGTCATAAACTTACGTGTGTTTGTCGTAAACTTACGTGTGTTTGTCATAAACTTACGTGTGTTTGTCGTAAACTTATGTGTGTTCGGTGTGTTTCCCCCCATTGCATTTCTTCTTCTCGATGCTCACAGTTCCCCACTACACTTGGTGGAAGCCTCTTCAGGTTGACCTCCGAGAGCTTCCTGGGTATAAGGTATGAGATGTTTAGGCTCATCTCATCCGATATTTAGTTTTTAATGACGTGTTGTCGATCCTTGGTGCCCTGAAATTGGGGCCAACTCTGGACCTTTCCTGATGGTGCGTGACCAGGCAGTAAGTAGAGGAAGAGAGGTTTGGTTGGCCCCGACACCTGTTTCCACCAGGGCTCTACACGGTAGTGCTGCACACAAAGCCGCTGCCTGAATGGGGATCAGAGAACCTCCAGGATGCTCTATGAGCAGCCTGCTATCTCCTGACTCTAGAAGCTAGGTTGGAAAACACGGCTGGGACCTGAGGCCAAAGCAGGGGCCTCCTGTTTGGCTTGAGACAGGAGTCTCTGGGGAAGTCACGGATGCAGAACCTTCTAATCCATTTTTGCAATCAGTGTATGGAGAGGCCGGCCCTGTCCCGAGCAAGGAAGTCTGTAAACACTGCTTGTCTTGCAGGAACCTGTGCCAGGAGCGGGATCCGCGGAAGGAGAGGCGGGGTGAGGACGAGGGGCCGCTGCTGGAAGCTGGCAAGGAGATGATGGCAAAAGAAGCACATTCTTGGTCTAAAATCTAAACACGGACCTAAAAGGAAGGGTGGCTTGGGGACAGGACAGGGTAAAAGAGGCAGGAGGGGCAGGAGGCTGAATACACAGGGCCAGGGACAATGGTCACCTGGCTCACAGAGTCTTTGGGGGGACATTGGAAGATGGAAGGGTGCTTTGATGGAGAGGGTGAGCAGAAGTACTAACGGGTGGAGAACAAGCAAGCTTACGTTATCCTGGAGGGGCCTTTGTAAGGCACCGATCACCCGTTTGGGTGATTCAGAAAGGACTTTCTAATAAGAAATGCCAACACAAAAAGAATAGGATAGATGGACCCCGTGTATCCATCACCCACTAACAGCCAGTCTTGCTTTATCTATTCCTATCTACCCCACCTCTACTCTCACCCCTACTGGATTTTCTCTGAACCAATTCCAGACATCATGTCATTCCGTCTGAAAAGGCTTTGATATTATCTATAACAGATAGGGACCCCTCCCCCTTTTTTTCCCACACCACCATGAAACTCCATATAACTAAAAAAAATTTAACACTGATTCTTTACCCGATACATAGTCGTTGTTCAACTGTTCACAGTCGTCTCATAAATGTCTTTGTACTATTGGTTTGTTCCGATCAGGATCCCAAGGAGATCCACCCACCGCGTGGGGTTGATGTGTCTTTCAGTCTCTAACTCTCCCCTCCCCTGTTCTTGCCATTTACTTGTTGAAAAGCCTGGTCACTGGATCTATAGAATTTTCCACGTTTTGGGTTTGTCTGATTGCTTTTCTGTGGTAGCGTTTGACATGGTTTTCTATTCCCTGTAGACCAATCGTTAAACCTAGAGGCTTGATCAAGTTCAAGGTCAGTTTTGGTTTAGTTTTTGCTTTTTTGCAACTTCGTTGGAGGTGGGGTATTTTTGCGGCCTTCTCTGCGAGGCACGTGCTGTCTGAATCGTCTCTGTTCATCACGTGCTCGGATCCAGTTGCCATCAGAACCAGTGAATATCAAGTTCCCCATCACCCTTTCCCTAATACTTGCCTAGAAACATCATTTATGAGGAGATGCAAAATGGTGGTTTTAGAAATGCTGTTATTCCTTCTGCATTATGTGCTGGAATTGCTCTTAAGGATCATTTTCCTTACAGGCGCCTGGGGGGCTCAGTCAGTTAAGCACCTGCTTTCGGCTCAGGTCATGATCCCGGGGTCCTGGGATCAAGCCCTGTATCGGGCTCCCTGCTCAGCAGGGAGCCTGCTTCTTCCTCTCCTTCTGCTGCTCCCCTTGCTCATGCTCTCTCTCTCTCTCTCTGTGTCATAACTAACTAACTAACTAACTAACTAACTAACTAACTAACTAACAACTTTTTAAAAAGGATAATTTTCCTTGCTGGGTTGTTTGGCTTCCTGGAAATGTAGTTTGAACAGCAAAGGTATGGTGTTTGCTTGGTTCTTTAATTTTTCAAAAGAAATGTTTCTTGATTTCTTTTAAAAGCATGCATTTTATTTTTATAATTGTGCATGTTACAGGTGGGGCTTGAAATTGCCTGTGCCCTTATGGGAAGTATGGGCTGCCACTTGTGGGGTGTCCTAGCCAAGCCGCACGGGGTACCGTTCTGCTTACCTGATTAATTTCTGGTGATTGGCAGGTTTGCATGAGGGGTAACTGCTATTTTTGTCACAGTGAATCTATCTTTTTTCATGTGGGTGGAAGTGAAAAGTTTGGACTTGGCTTGATTTAATAAAGCTGTTGCAGATTGATAAACATGTTTCAAACATCCATAAGACTATACAGGATGATTCAGAGCAGCTATTTATGTCAATGATAATAGTACAGCAAGAATTCAGAACAATCCTGAATATGTTTCTTCCCTAGCTCAACACGTAGAGATAATCCACTCACACACACATATATTTTAGCATATTTTGATACTTAACATATTTAAATTATGTATTTAAAATGATGTGTATTTTATAATAAGAAAACCACGCACACAGCTCAGATGTGCTTCTTTTTGGTGCTGTGTCTTCCATTTTAAATTTGGTCATCCGACAACACACCCTGGTTACCGCGCAGTGTGGAATTGTAAGCCAGAGAGAGAGTTAGTAAATTTCTGCAATAATCAGGATGGACCAGACAGTTTCTAAATTCCCTTAATGCAGGAATCAGGAATTCATATGGCACAGCAAATAGAATTACTTCCAAACGGTTGTAACCTAACTCCAAAGGAAGGTTGCCTTTCTAAAGCCCTGATGGACATTACTCGTTTACATGGTAACATCAAGGCCTCACGTCCTGGGAGCATCGCAGCAATAGCTTGAGCGGGCACGCGCCCGATACAGAGGGAGAAACCATGGGCCCAAAAGGCAGACACGGGGCCCCATCAGCAGTGGCTGAAAACCGTGCTGGCCCACGTGTGCCCCTCCACCCCCCGAGGAAACCGAGAGGCCTGCAGGATGCCAGGCAGAGGGTCAGCTAAGGTGTTTTATCGGCTTTCTGTGCTTGCACATTGCCAAATGGAGGTGGGGTTGAGTCAAGAGGCGGGGAAGCAGTGTGCATGCATGCAGGTAACAGACCGCACAGCGCCATGGGGTCAGGGCACGCACCCCATCACTGACCTCCTGCAATAAAAATGAAATCAAAGGCTGCTGCAGGTGTTGGCAGCTCTTCTCCGAGTTCCTTCCCCACCCCGGGCCTCTGTCTGATCGGAGGACCTGGCCTCTTATTTGACAGTCTTGCACGCTCTCAGCAACCCCTCGTCAAGGGCAAAGGACTCCTCCAGGACCCGGGCCTGCCCCACTACCGCCTCCACGCTGCCCCCTCCTGGCTCGCAGGCCCCTTAGTTCCCGGTCGGGGGCTCCAGGGCAGGTTCCAGAGCGACCCTGAGTCCGAACGCCTGCTTCCAGCAGCCCCCCGCCAGCGCCGACTGGGTCACCCGTCCTTACCTCCTAGCCTCCTCCTGCTCTGCTCCCTCCTGCCACCTCCCTACCTGTCTTCCTTGGTCCTACGTTCTCCTTCCTTTTCTCTTTATCCAGCTGTTGATTTCTCTCCGACCCCGATGGTACTCAGGTCTACCCCTCTTTTAAATGGCACCTCCCTTCCCTAGGACGCATGCCCCCCCCCACCACCCTGGTCTCTCCCCGCCTTTCACCACTGGCCTGCTGAGAGAGTGCCAGCCCCTCCGAGCCCACCTCTGGCCTCTCTCTGGCCCTGTGGCCCTTGGTCTGGGGCTGCTGGCCTGCCTTCCGCCCTCCACTCTCTCTGCAACCGCTGACCAGCTCACCACCAGCATACCAGTTGCCAGTTCCAGCCTTAACCTGTGTGAGTTCACTGCAGAGCCCTACACTTGCCGGATGCAAAGACCTGTGCTTTCCAGATCCTCTCCCCTCCTCTATCCCCACCCTCAAATATTCATGTCTCCAGGATTCCAGCCTCAGCGCTCCTTTAAACAACTCCCCTTCCCGCCTGCCCAACCCCTCGTAACCACCATTCTCCTTCCTGTTTCTGTAGGTTCAGCTCCTCTAGGACCCTCCTTATAGGTGGAGTCCTACAGTATCTGTATCTTATGACTGGGGTATCTCTTAGCACAGTGTCCTTGAGGCTCATCCACGCTGGAGCACGTGATGAGATTTCTTTCCTTTATACGGCTGAATAGTACTCCATCCTGGGCACATACCACGCTGTGTCCAGCCATTCATCTGTCGATGGACACTTGGTTGCTTACAACTTTTGGCGCCTGTGGACAGCACTGCTTTGAACATGGGCCTGCAAATGTTTCTTCGAGATCCTGCTTTCACTGCTTTTGGATGTGTACCCAGAAGTGGGACTACTGGATCGTATAGTAATGGGTACTTTTTTGAGGAACCACCATACTGTTTTCCATAATGGTTACCGTCATTTTACAATCCCATCAACAATGAACAAGGGTTTCAATTTTTCTGTTTTTTTTAAAGATTTTATTTATTTATTTAGAGCACGAGCAGGGGGAGGGGCAGAGGGAGAGGGAGAGAGAATCTCAGGCAGACTCCATGCTTCAGCGTAGAGCCTGACGCGGGGCTCGATCTCACAACCCTGAGATCGTGACCTGACCCAAAATCAGGAGTCAGACTCTTCACTGACAAGCCAGCCAGGTGCCCCCAGTTCTTCTGTTTTTGCCAACACTTGTTATTTTCTATTTTTTTTAAAGATTTTTTAAATTTATTTGTTTATTTGACAGAGAGACAGCCAGCGAGAGAGGGAACACAGGCAGGGGGAGTGGGAGAGGAAGAAACAGGTTCATAGCGGAGGAGCCTGATGTGGGGCTCGATCCTAGAACTCCGGGATCACGCCCTGAGCCGAAGGCAGACGCTTCACGACTGAGCCACCCAGGCGCCCCCTATTTTCTATTTTTTTGATAGTAGCCATCCCACCACGTGTTTTGATTTGCGTTTCTCCGCTGATAAGTGATGCTGATCATTTTTCATATGCTTATTTGCTGTTTGTATATCATCTTTTGGAGAAACGTCTATTCAAGTCCTTTGCCTGTTTTTAAATTGGGTTATTTGACTTTTTGATGTTGACTTGTAGTTCTTTATGTAGTCTGCATATTAACCCCTTATCAGGGATAAGATATGCAAATATTTTCACCTGTTTTTAGGTTGCCTTTTCCACTCTGTTGATTTTGATGCAGGAAAGTTTTCAAGCTGGATAGAGTCCCACTTGTCTGCTTTCGCTTTGGTTGCTTGTGCGGGGCATGTTTATAGAACGTGTTTGAGTCACACAGCTCGCTGGCTCATGGCCACGGAAGGGCGATAAGAGGAAGTACCGCCATCTTTGTTCCTTACCGGGCTGTTGAATTGGGGTTTGCTGGTTTTTAGTGTGGACGTATCCTCCCTAAAATTGGAGGAAAAAAAGCTTCTTATGGGGCAGAAATTTCCACCGGGTCCGCTAATAGACCAGCTTTAGATTGTTGAGAAAAGGATGCTTTTCCTTTTTAATAAAACAGCAGCCAGTAACTGCACGCGCAGACTTGTAGGGACCTGTCGACACGGGTACTAAACCTGCTGATAAACACATCCTAGGAGAGCAAAGACCGGAGTGCTGCAGCCTTTGCTGCTAAACATTACCTTTGTCATTTGCTGTTTGGCAAAAGGGGATAATGAGAAAGAGCAGCCAAGACTGTAAAAAGGCAGCGGGGAGACGACCCTCCCCTTCTCTTCACCCTGGTCCCGGGTGTTTGCCTGGCACTCACGTGCCCTGAGTTGAGACCACCAAGTGCGTCCGGGCAGTTGGTGGCAGGAACCAAGAGTGACCCGCGCAGGACGTCGGTGCCCAAGCCTCTGCCCGTCTGCTGACCGCAGGGTGACGTGTTTGTAAGTCTGGCTCACCACCCCCTCAATCCTCCGCAAGCCATCCGCAGAAAGGAGGGAGCTAAGAGCAGTCTCTTCACAGGGCACGTGGACTTTTCCAGGGCCGCAAAAATCAATCGACTAACGAAGGCTACATGAGTACCTTTAGTTTCCCGGTATCGAGGGATCGTGGCTCTTTCTTACCTCTTGAAATGTTCCCAGTGCCTCCTCTGTTTGCCTCTCTTCTCTTCACTTTCATAAAAGACAGCCTTTCCCTTCTGACTCTGAAATTCCCCGTGTAAACAACGTAACACCTTTTCTACCTGAGTCCATCCGAGGGAACACAGCACGAGAGCTGGGGGACTTCTCGAAAGCCCTCTGGTCGCCATCAGGGCGTCTGAAAGCATATGAATGATCCTGTTGCTTTAGCTATTTCCGTTGAGCTCATCTTTAACATTATTGGACTTTGAAACAGGTGCTTGTAGCTGAAGGAGAGAAGATTACTGGGGATTTTACTGTATCTGTGTGTTCCTATGTTTAGAGAAACGTGTAAAAGTAAAGATGTGACTTTAAACTTTTTCATAGTTTTTTTGTTACTGTGGTAAAATATATACAACACAGACTGTACCATTTTAACCGGTTTATGCACACGATTCTGCAGCAGTAAAGTGCATACACGTTGTCAGACAACTGCCCCACCACCCATTTCCAGAAGTTTCTCCTTCCACACTGTAGCTCTGCACCCATTAAATAACCACTCCCTGTTCCCTCTTTATACTTTTTTGAGAATGATTTTTCTTTTTTATTTTTTTAAGGTTTTATTTATTTATTTGACAGAGAGAGCACGAGCAGGGGGAGAGGCGGAAGGAGAGGGAGAAGCAGACCCCCCCGAGCCTGACATGGGGCTCGATCCCAGGACCCCAGGATCATGACCTGAGTCGAAGGGAGACACTAAACCACTGAGCCACCAGGTGCCCCTAGAATGATTTTTATAATAAAAGCTTATATTTTGAAAAAGAGGATATATTTTATCTTGATCCATAAATGATGTTTGGTCATTCTGTTATGCTTCCACTTTTATTTTTCCTGTGCAGTTTTTCCCCCACAAAAGCTCATTACAGTCTCTTCCAAATGAGTTAGTCAAATGAGAAACGGTTTTTGAAATGTCAATTTTATGAGGTTTCCTGTAAGGATTCAGAGAAGCCAGTGAGAATTTCTCTAGAGTGACTCTCAGTGATCTTAACCCGGTCAGTGTGGAGATCGATCACAGATTTTGTCCATTATATGAACTGTATCCTTGTATTTCTTCGTTGTTTTTTCATTTTTGTTTTCTCTTTTTTTAGGGATAAAATCTATTGTTCGTACTTTTTAAAAGAATCGTAATTCCAGTGTAGTGAACATAGAGTGTTGTATTTGTGTCCAGTGAACCATATAGTGATTCAGCACTTCTGTATATTGCTCAGTGCCCGCCAAGATAAGTGTCCTCTTAGTCTTTCGATTTTCTTATATTTGCGTCAGTTCCATGTGTAAGGCCCATCGTTGGCTCTGCATTGTACCGGGCACCAGGGAAAGTATAGAAGTTGAAAATGTGTTTATCGCTTGGAATAATAATATGGTTATCAGGAAAAATGCAATAGAAGGAGGACAGTCTGGTCCTCCATTGAGAGCTGGCTACAGAAAACATGATTTCCAGTGTAAAATTAATGCTCCACTTAGGAACATATGATATGAAATCAGAGCTGAAGTCTGGAAATAGAGTACTAGTACTGATGGTGATATTAACACGTAACAGTCATTAAGCACTTACCATGTGCCAAACACCACACTGGGTGCATTCCTCACACGATCTCGTGTAAGCCTCACAAAAACTCTACAGGAAGTTACTGTCGGTGTCCCCATTTTACAGAGCAAAATGCTGACGCACACAGAGATTTGGGGCATGGTGCTGGGGTGTGATGAAAGGGAGACAGGCCGGACTCCAGGCACGGAGCGTGACATTCACCGCCATTGTTGGGACAGCCATCAATGCGCCATTACAGTGTTCAGAACGTCTGGGCTGGAATAAAGGAGGTGGTCTTGTGCTCTTACGTTTTGTTCGTCCTTGAAATGAAAATCAAAAAGGGACATTGATGGAAAGACCATCTCAGTTTTATAATGGTCTCTTGTACCACGTCCCTCATTGGTTTGCAGGCCAGGGTTCTTTTTTTTTTTTTTTTTAAAGCCTTTCTAGGCTGCCTCCAGATCCCCTCCTGGATGCCTTTCCTGTGGAAACCACCTTGCAAATCTCCGTGGTTGACCAGCAACCCGTTCCTGCCATTGTTCATGTCAGTCTGAGGCCTTGTTCCAGATGAAATCCAGTGATGCCTGGAGGAGAGCTGCCTGATTGATTGCATGGTCAGGTTTTTCATTTCTTAAAAATGTACTCAAGGGAGATGCTACCAATCAGCTGATGCAAATTATTATTATTATTTTTAAAAGAACTATTGCCCACTCCTGAGCTATGAGGGAGGAGAGTTCCTTCACACCCCTCCCACACCTGCCAGAGATTTGGGGTGCGCTCTCAAGGCAGGAAGGGCATCTGGCAGGACCTGGTGATAGCTGATCCCCCCAACCCTCCAGCCACTTTGAGGATCTTTGTCTTAACCTATAGATGTTGAAATGAATGTTGTCAAAGTAGCATAAACACTGGTCTTGTAAAAAATATTTTACCAACTAACTACACAGAGGAGCCGTACAATAAAATCCTGGCTCTTTAGCTCCTTACTGTGTGCTGTGTGGTATAAAATATTTTGTTTTTATCTCCCTTCTTGTGGCTAATACTTATAAAACCAGCAATGATTTTATGTGACATTCAGAAATAGCAGTGTTAAGAGCCTCTAAGCCCTGGAAAGACAGTTACCGTTTTTCCTCATTCTTTTCTCCAATATTGAGAAGTTCCCAGACACATCCAGTGCCAAGCAGTTTGCAGTCGGCCTGTTGTTACTTCATCCGGTTTCCTTCTGTCGCCAAATGACAACAGCAGAACTAAAGCACGTCCCCTTAGTCTGAAATCTGCCTCAAATGGGAAAGAACGGAGGCTGGGGTGGTGGGGGCAGGGGGAGGGACTCAAGCAAAAGTCGCAGGGATGGTGCATGAGAATGACAAAAATCCGAATATTTTTGGAACTATGGGAAGGGGCTGCCTGTTCCATTTTGACATTATATTGACATCTGAACTACCCTCGAGTCAAAGACATCCTGCTTGTGCCGGGAGAAATAGACGAGAAGGGAATTATAGAATGAACTATGGCACCTATGATGCATTTTTCGAGATGGAAACTGCAGACCAGAGTCTTCCAGGAAGCCGTGAACAAATCTGGAAGAAGAGGAGCCGGGAACAACATGGGCTGGGCTGCTGGGGAAGCCAGGTGTGGTGGCGAGGTTTCCAGAGTGCCCTCGAGGTTCACCGTGCAGCCTCCTCTACAGATGGGGAGAGACCTTCCAGGGCTCCTTAGGAACTAAGGGGAAACCCGCGGCTAGAAGATGCTCCGAGCTGTACGGTCGTGAACATCAGGGTGTGGCGCTTTGATTTCTGGCAGACAGGATGTAAAGAGAAAATCGTGCCTGCATGGGACGGCTGGCAAACTCCTCCGCTTAGAGACGGCCGTGACTCAGCCGCCTGACGAGGAGCTGGGCAGAGCTGGCAGAGAACTGGGCGTGCTCAGGTTACCCATGGCTATGAGACGTTGGCAGAGCACAATGCGTGCCTCTGGCTATTACGTGCAGGTGGGAGCTTTCCCCTTTGCTGGAGCCATTGCTCTTCCCGTGATCTACTGGTAACAAGAAGAGAAGCTGTGGCTAGGTCGACAGCTGAGGGCAACCTATTTGCAATTCACAGGCAAAAGGAATGAGTAAATAAACAATGTGAATTCTGGACCAAGGCGTAGTCACGATTTTTAGGTTAAATAATTTCTCGTTCTGCTGTTTAAATGATTATAGCCAACCGCGCATTTAAATGTAACACTAAGGGCTTTATTAACCCCAATTTCCTCCGTCAGAAAACAACATATGAGAAATTGAAGAGCTAATTCCTTTTCCTAATAAAAGTGACCATTATGAGTGAGGAACTGACCTGGTGTGAATGCCAGAGGCTCAGGGATAGGCTGGTGGACATTTGGTTCAAGAAATAAAGTTGTCAATGTCAAAATACAAAATCTTTGAATTCACCTCTAGAATGAATATAAGCGCACTTGGTACAAAACTCAAAAGGTGTAAAGTCTCATAGAATAAAAATGAGTTCTTCATAAACTTGTCCCTCAACCACTCAGTTCCCACCTCACCCCCTCCGCGTTCACCAGTTCTCTGGAGTTCTGTGTAAGTGTGTGGGTGGGGCGCCTACTGTATGCAACTGTATGCATCACGCTTTTCCATGATGCAACAGGTCCTGCACACCCAGGTCATAAATATTTTAAATACCTACCTCACTCACTCTCTGCCTAGCATTCTGTGGCACGAAGGACCATACTTTATTTCACCAGTCCCCTTTTAAGCAGGATTGACTTCTTTTCCATTCCTTCAGTAAATCTGAATTCTTTTGCAGTGGATGTTCTGGTCTATAGGTAACTAGACCCCAGCTTTGTCGTTATTTTCATTTGCCTGCTAGGTTTTGGCTCATCCGTTTATTTTCAACATGTTTCAAGCATTTTGGGGGCTGGGGGCTTTCTCTTGTGTACCCAAGTGGTGATTGTGACATTTCCAGCAACTGCTATAAGTTCCATTTTAGATACAGAGACACCTGTCACCTAGTACAATGCGTGGAAGGGTTCTGAGCTGGTTTCTCAGAGGAGAAGTTGCCTAGTGGCTGATACACACACAGTGGGGAGCGACGCGGTTGGGTAGGTAAGTTAAGGGCAATGTCAGGCTTGGCTCACTTGATTTGCAGCCCACTAAACCTGAGCTGGTGCGCTGCCCGGCCTTCTGCAAAAACCGGATGGTGCACGCGTTGATAGGTATGATGTCAATCCGGCTACTCTGGGTTTATCCCGCACAGACTCTGTTTTCTAAATATTAAGGGAAATACAAATCAAAATGAATTTTGCCGACATTTTTCCTTCATTTCGAAAACTTTCTAGATTGTTTTATAGCCATGAAACCCATACCAATGTTTCGTTAAGTAGAGTTTTCAGGAAGCTTTATGCCCCTTTTTATAAATGTCTAGCGAAGAAACAAGTAACATAAAAAGGAAATAGTGAAGTGCAATTTTGCACAGTGTATATACTCTTCAGTAGGAATGCCTGACTCAAGATGGGATCTTTGTTGTTCCCCTAAAGAGGAATTAATTGGCTTGTATCCAGAGCAGTCCCAGAGTTGACCTAGCTCAGACTCCGCCCCGCCCAGGGCGCGCAGGTCACCATGAGCACCTAAGGCTTGCTCCTGTTTCTTTGGGTTGACCCCACCTTCAGACAAGCTCTTCCCTCATGTTCTCAAGATGGCTGATGGTAGTTCTGGAACTTTCCCTGGCCCAGATGTACGGCCAGGAAGCAGTGTTTCTATCCCTAGTCATGGGTTGGCGTGGTGAGAGTGAGTTACTCGGGGGCACGTGACCCCAGGTCAGTATCAGCCCATTAGAAAACCAGCTTTGCAGATGTCGTTCACGTGCCCTAGACTTCGCCCTTATGAGGTGTACGAATCAGTGGCTCTTAGCATATTCATGGAGTTGTTGTTCTGATGACCTGACATTGTCATCCTCTCGGAAAGAGCCCGTGCCCGTTAGCGCCCCCCGTGCCCCTCCCCTCCCCCTGTAACCAGTCGTCTGCTTTCTGCCCTGATGGATTTGCCTTCTCCGCAGGCTTCGGGCAAACGGAACCCTACCGTATGTGGCCTCTGCCTCTGGCTTCTTTTACTTCGCGGATGTGTTCAAGGTCCACCCCCGCTGTAACGTGTGTCAGCTTCGTTTCTTCTTTGGTGAATTACATTCCGTGGTGCTTCAGCACAGCTACTGAGGGGGGTGGATTTCTCACTGGCTGTCTTCGCCTGCACCCCAGCTGCCCCCGCCCCGGGGTTTTGTCCCGTGCAGCCTGGTGAGGGACGTGCCCTCGGCAGACACGACCAAGGCCGCAGGGGAGTGTCTGTCCCCATGATCAGCCCGAGTTGGTGGGGGATGTGCCAAGTTCGAGATGTCCATCGGCCATCTAAGTGGAGATGTCGAAAAGAGAGCTGAACCGAAGGGCTAGGGGGCCTGGGGGAGTCAGGGAGTCTGGCAGCCCTCAGGAAATGGACACCAGTCCGAGCCTCGAGCCCGGATACGTGCATGGACGGGGGGGCGGGGGGGGAGCAGACAGACGTGAGGACTGAGGGCTGGCCCCGGGTGCTGGGAGGGGACGGGGAGGGAGCCTCCAGGGAGGCAGGGAGCGAGGGGTGCCCAGCTGAGCGGACGGCTGTCTGCAGCAGGGGCTGGCCAGCCAGGCCGGGGTGCACGGTGCTGGGCTGCAGGTGGGAGCACACTATTGGGAGGGCCCGTTTCTATTTATGGCATTGCTGCGAGGAGGGATCCAGCAACCGGGAGGTGATAGGAGCTGACACTTCATGAGTCACCACGTGGTAAAGAGCGGATCCCCGAAAAGGGTAAATCAAGAAACGGCAGAAATAGCAGCATCCGCACATTTAGAAAAATGGAGGCAGACACCTCAAGACGTTCCGAATGGCTGTCCTGGAGGGGGGGGCGCGGGTGGGCAGTGCAGGGGTGCGGCCCGGGGCTCTAAAGAGACGCCTTTGGGTATTCTGTGCCTGGCACCCTGTTGGATGGGGGAGGGAGGGAGTTTCTTCCATAATGAAAACATAAAGGACAAAAAAAGTGGGCATTTGTGCACACCCCCCCGCAGCCCCCCTACCACACCACTGCACACCAGCCCACACTCCACACACCAGCCCCCCACCCCCCACCACACACCAAACCCCCAGAACTCCCCACAGCACACACGCCACACACACTCCCACACACCAGCTCCAACACACATACACACACACATCCCACACCCCCACACATATACCACACACGCCACACCCCTCACACCCCCTACCATACGCACACACACACCACACACACACCACACACCCCACACCACACACATACATACGAGCGTGGTGATTTCTAATGGTGTTTTGTGGGGGTGAGGGCAAAGAGAGCCCTGCTGTGGCCGTGCGGCTGGCCGGGGGGCGATCTGCTCCCGGGGACCCCTGGTTTCATGACATCCTACCTGCACTGCTAGCACATTTTACTCTTCCTTCCCTAAGCTCTTCTCTGGCTCAGGGAGAGAAAACCAGAGCCCGGGAAGGGGAGGAACAACACAGGCTCCTGGGGTGTGAGAGTGAAGGAGGTAACTTGAAAGCTCTTCTTTCTCCCAGGTTCTAAGCCCTCTACTGACTCCCTTCTGCTGGGGTTCCGTAGGGAGAACAGGGTGACACCTCCCCACCCATCCCTGCCACCCCGTAACCTCCTCAGCACGTCACCCCCTGCACCACCCAGGCTTGAGAAAGACCGCATGGCTTGTCTACTTTGGAAACCTAGAATTCTCAGAAGACCCACAGAAATGCATGTGGAAGATGGCTGCCATCACTTGGTCTCAGGAGAGAAAGGATGGGGGGAGCTGCATGGGGTGGATGGGCGCCAAGACTCTAGTGACAAGATGGGGAGCTCTGTGCTTGATTTCTGTGGCTTTTGCTCCAAATGAGAGGCTTTGGCTCTCACAGGCAAGTGTGTGGTACACCCGGCATTCATCATGGGAGCTCCCGGGGCGGTGGTCCAGCGGTCCCAGAAAGGGAGGTTGGGCATAGTGACACCACCCCCGAACCAGAAAGAACCAGAAAGAAAAGAGAAAGGGAACTGCCCTGGGCTGAAGGTCGGTGTCCCTGCCAGTTCATAGGTTGGAACCGAATGCCCGGGTGAAGGCGCAAGGAGGCAGGGCCTTCCGGAGGCGAGTGGTCACCAGGTGGCGCCCTCAGACACAGCGGGGCCCTGACAGGAAGACGCACCCTGTGAGGACGCAAGGAGAAGCTGGCCCTCTGCAACCAGGAAGAGGGTCTCCCCAGAAGCTGGCCGCACTGTCGCCCCAGTGTGGGACCTCCAGCTTCCAGACCCTGAGAAAGAAACCTTTGCTATTTAAGCCCCCCTGGGTGAGGTGGTTGGTTATGGCGGCCCGCATGGGGACAGGGACCACGAAACAGGAGGTCAAGTGAGCCGAGACGAAAGGAAAAGATTTAAAAGGCAGGTGGGGAGGGGATAGGGCTATACACACATGTGTGTGTGGCGTGTGTGGTGTATATGGTAGGGGCGTGTGTGTGTGCGTGTGTGCGTGCATGCACGTATAGGGCCTCTCAGGAAGAGAGGAGGCTGGTTGAAGACCTGGGTTTGGTGTCGTTTTGTGGACTGACACCATGAATTAGTGTTAGCTTCCTGGGGTGCCATAACAGATCGCCACACGCCTGGTGCTGGAAATAGCAGAGGTGTATTCTCTCACAGTTCCGGAGACCTGCTGTCCAAACCAAGGTGTTGCCAGGGCCATGCTTCCTCCAAAGGCTCTAGGAGGCACCTGCCTGCCTCTTCCAGCATCCGGTGGCCCCAGGAGCTCCTTAGCTTGTGGCAGCACCTCTCCAGTCTCTGCCCCTGCCTTCCGAGGGCTTGTCCCCCACGTTTCGTGGTGCGTGTGGGTCTCAGATCGCTCCTTCTCTTCTAAGGACACCTGTCATTGGATTCAGGGCTCCCTCCAAGGCCAAGATGGTCTCATCTCCAGATCCTTAACTTAATTACATCTGCAAATACTTTATTTCTGAATCGGGTCACGTGCGTAGACGGGGGCACATCACAACTTGCACATGTCTCTTTGGGTGCACAGTTCACCCCACTATAATTAATTACACGGTTTTGACTTAGATACAGAGCGCTCTCTAGAGGGAGACTTTCTCAGGAGTATTGCCCCAAATTTAAAGTTCTCTTTTGTTTTGTTTTGTTTTTTGTCTCTGCAAAAAATAAATAAATCAAATGAATGGGTCCATAGAATATATTAAAAATCTGGAGTATGACTGAGAAAAAACAGGACAATTGAGAGCCTGACGGTGAGTACAAGTCTACGATGGAAGTTAGGAAGTTTCCCTGTGATCTCACTGGGTTCTGGGGGGGAAGATGTGTGGCAGGCACGTTGCAAAGAAACAAATACAATGGTGGCATTTTCAGGAATCCCTGTGCTGAGTGATTTTCTAGTTGAGTATTTGATTCAAATAAGTGATTATCCCATCTGTTCATCGATCGAACATACTCTGAACCCTAAAAGACAGAGGTCAGGTCCTGTGAGGGGAACCAATCGGAACGTGGCTGAACGGTGTCCTGGGAGAGTTCCTGGTCTGATAGGAGAGAAAGACCTTCTCCCAGGAGCCCACATGGGACAGCCATGGGATTTGGGGAAGAAGACAGGGCATCCCGTTGGAGGGATCAGGGAAGGGCTTCCTGGAGGAGGTGGCACTGGGGCTGGGCACTGGAGGAGGGGAGGACTGAATACGTGGTCATGGAAGGAAGGTCGTTCTGGGCAAAGACAAAAACAGGTTTGACTGAAGACATCATAGTGTGTGTGTGGAATAGTCCGTGGTTCAGTTTGGTGGGACGTTAGAGTCCGTTGGAGGACATAGAGAGCTCAAGTGGGGCCAGCTCACGGAGGGTCTCCAAGGCCACACAAAGGAGTCTATTGTGCAGACGCATCCTTCTCAGGAGGGCAGTTTGAGAGTCTCCAGGGGCGGATATAGTTGGAAAGAGCTCCTCCAAAGGGAGCACCCCTCTGGCCCAGGGTCTGAGGTCCTGGACAGTGGGAACCTTTCCATCTCTGGGCAGGAGGTGATTCTGTGCAGCTCCTTGTAAGACTGGAGTGGGTGAGACCAGACGCAGAGTCCCATAGGGACGCACGAGCTCCTCCCCAGCCCGCCAGCCCGCCAGCCCGCCAAATCATACCTTCTAGATGTGGCCCGCCAACAGGGCTGACTCTTGGGGACATTGTGCTGAGTGAAATAGCAGTCACAGAAGGACAAATGCCGCTTATAGGAGGGACCTGAAGGAGTGAAAGCCACAGAGACAGAAAGAAGAATGGTGGTCTGCCAGGGGCAGGGGGAGGGGAACTGGGGACGTGGTGTTCAATGGGGTCAGAGTTCCATTTTGGGAAGGTGAAAGGTCCTAGAGATGGAAGGTAACCATGGTTGCACAACAGTGTGAATGTACTTAATACCACTGAACGGTGCACTTAAACATGGCTAAGCTGCTAAGTCTTATGTTATGGGTGTTTTACTGTGATTAAAAAATATAGACCTACATATAGATTCCAAGGGAGCCCAGAACATGGCCAGCAAAGACCACGTCCATGGTCACCAGCCTGGGCCAGGCTGCTTTCATCTCTCCTGTGCATTTTTGTAATGGCATCTACCTGGTCTCTGCTTCTGCCCTGGCCCCCATCTCTCTATTCCAAGTGTCATCTGCTCAAAAACCTCTAAGTGGCTCTTTATCTCACTTGGAGTAAAAGCTGAAGCTTTACGTGGCCCACACGGCCCTGCTGGTGGCCACCTGAGGCCGCCTCGTACTATTCTTGTCCTCTGCAACCACGTGACTTTTTGACGTGGGCTCCCCAAACAGGCCAGCACACTCCTGTGTCGGGGTCTTTGTTCCTGCCTTTCCCGCACCCGAAGTGCTCTTCCCAGAGCCACATGCCTTGCTGCCTCGCTTCCTTCAGGTTTTAGCTCAGATTTCACAGTAGCGAGGAGCCTTCCCCAACTACCCTATAAGATAATAATGCCCCTGCCCCTCCCCACACCATCTATCCTGCTCGCCCGCTCTTACCAACCCCGCCATATTTGTTCATTGACTCCCACTTGGTCGCCCCCACTAAAATGTAAGTTCCAGGAGGGCGGGTCGTCTTCTGTTTGGTTTGCTCTCATGTCCCTAATACCCAGAGGGGTGCCTTGCTTGTCCTAAGCGTGGAATGAATAAATAAATAGTAAATAATTATGAGTGTGTTGAGACTTCTCACTTTGTAGGCAGTGAATCAATCGGGAACAGAATCCACTCATCTCGAGGAATGATGGTCTTACAAAATTGCTGGAAGGGTTGGGGTGCCAAGGGAAGGGAGAGCCATCAGTCGTTGGCCCACACTAGCCGACAGAGAAACAGGAGGTTTCGGAGCCCGTAGGACCCATTGCCAGTGTCACAAGGCATGAATTTCCTGGGAAAGGAGGCCCTCATGAAAGTCCTGTCACCATGTTTGTCTGCTCCTGAAGGGGGAGCCACACAATGGCTTGTATCTCCTCCATCTTCTAGAGGACACTTGAGTGCTCTGGTTGGTGCAATCGGTTGGTATTCTGGGAAATGTAGTTCCCAGGCTTCCAGCCCCTGCCATTAAGGGGGAATATACGAGTAGAGAACAGAGCTGACATCCCATTGACGGCAGGGAGTGTCTACCCTCTTTGCTCTTCCTCCTTCATTCTCTTTAGTGAAAGAGTTATTTCACAGATTGCAGTCTATCAGGCTTTGTTGTCCCCTGTGGTAGGAATGTTCTGCCTCAGATTTTCAGAAGGTAATGATTCTAAGCTAGAATTTATGGAGCTATCTATGTCTGCACTGCACTAAGCCCCTCATATAAATTACTGAATTTAGCCCTTGTGAGGTAGGCATTACTATTTACCCTCATCTTATAGGTGGGAAAAGAGGAAATGGAGGCTGCGTAACTTGTCCAAGGTTGCAAAGCTAGAATTTGATGTTGGAGTTTGGGTTTTTAACCCTTAGATTATACTTTCCTGCACAGAATGTAAACACCCGTCCCGGGGACCACAGCTACGTGAAGGCGCACGAGGAGGAGAGGGGTTTGTAAGTCTAGGTGAATTTGCTAATAAGAAAGAAAGAAAGACTACCTGAAAGTAATGCTCGGGAGCCGGAAAATACCAGCCAGGGGTAGGGCTCAAGGAGCGTGTCCCATGGGCTCAAGGAGTCTTGGAATAGCATCGTCCCGTGGTCACTTCAGCAAAGAAAGAGGTAAGTAGAGAAAAACATGATTTGTGATTTGGAATTCTAATCCTCTCCGTGCCACTTTAGCTTCTTTTTTGGTGTTGGGCATATCATTCAGCCTCCTTGTGTTTTGGGCACCTCATCAGTGTAAATGAAACAACTCTGTTAAGCTTCCCCATCGAAGACTAATGGGAGGGGGTTCTGCTCGCTCACTCTAAATTACTCTGAAAATGCAGCTGTTACAGAGTGATGTCCTACGCAGACGTAGAATTGAACACTGGACTAGAAGATCATCCAGGTGTCATTTAAAATTCATCAGCGAAGGGGACAGCTACACAGTCTGCTAGATTTTGCTAGACTTTACCTTGAAAGCTTGCCTACACTTTCTTAACTTTAAATCCATCACTTTTAATTTTAATCTCCTCGAACGAGTATGTGTTCCTGTCTTTGTTCTCACCCCTTGAAATGGACTCACTGAAAACCATCTTGTTTCACCATAGTTATTTTTAGACTTTATACATATTCTGGTTGCTTCGGTCTTCACTGTTAAGTGATTTCTCTTAGATTCTTTGATTACTTTTGGTCATACACTACGTTCCTCTTTTGGGCTATAAGGCATTCAGAACACAATGCGGCCTCTGACGTCATGTTTGAAGAGAGCTATTTTGCAGGAAAAGCAAAGCACTCAAATACCAATACACATTCACTTCCACCATAACGTGTATTAGGAGCCACACCCGGAGCTGTCCTGAGTGTTAGGGACATACACATTAAGGACGTGGCCACTGGCCTCGAGGAGCTCACAGCGGGTATTGTGCCCATAATTTTGAACTCTTAAATGCCTGTCTCAGATCTTAAGTTGGATGGTCTTAGCAACCATCTTGCACCCCAGCATTGCATCGTGCCTGGAGAACTCTAGGCTTGCTGGGGAAAAGGACAAATGGAAGCAGACCATGGACAGCTCCTGCCTGGCGATGTTGTCATGCAGCTGTGTGCTTGACGCTGGGTGATGAGGGATGGGGGGAGATAAGCCCACGGTACCAGTGGATCTGTAGAGAATGCCATGACTAAGCTGGACTCGTTGGGAAAAGGTTCCTGCAAGAAGTGGGCC
Source organism: Ursus americanus (assembly GCF_024610735.1). Lineage (NCBI taxonomy): Eukaryota > Metazoa > Chordata > Mammalia > Carnivora > Ursidae > Ursus > Ursus americanus. Next base: position 102,893,818 of record NC_142128.1, on the reverse strand, counting down.
TGTTTTACTGTAGCAAACGTTTATTTTTAATTTTGAGCCAAATTTCTCTCACTTGTCTTTCAGGGAAAACTGCTTTCTAATTGTCAACCATTCCGAGTCTGGAGTTCAAAATCCACCTCCTTGATGTTGGAAGTTTGATGCCTTTGGCTTGCTTTGTGCTTTTTGTTTTCTCACACTTCTGAGACTCGGCACTTTCACACATCCTCTCACTTTCTTCGGGAGTGTTGGCAACACCTCTCAATTTAGCACGGCTCTGCATTTCATGTGTTGCTGTTTACTCCTCCTTAAAGATCATTCGTTAAGATGATGACTAAGGCCAGAGCCAACACTTGGTCCCAGGCTCCCTCCCTGTCTGAAGACTGGGGACCATGCATCACAGTTTGTAGCTTGGGACTTGGATTGTACTTTTTTGAGGAGGGTTGGGTGGGGCAGAGGGAGAGAGAGAGAATCTCAAGTAGACGCCAAGCTCAGCTTGGAGCCTGACGCGGGGCTCTATCTCATGACCCTGAGATCATGACCTGAGCTGAAATCAAGAGCCCATCATTCAACCGACGGAGCCACCCAGGTGCCCCTTGGGTTGTGCTTTCAATCCACATGCCCGTGTTCATCTGAGAGATGAGATTTGTAAGATGTGCTACAGGAAAATTTTGCTAAAATAAATATCTGGCATCTCTCGTGGGCTCCCTTCACCTTCCAAATAAGTGAAACTCTCCAAAGGCAATCTGGTACCCGACCCACAGCTTTGGCACTCTGACGCCGGGGTGTGTGTTCCTCCTCCTTCTTCTGAACCTCCTTCTCGCTGGACAGCGTTTTTCTTTCTCTTTGTCAGCATTTGTGGCTCTGGGCCGGTAATGAAGTTGGTTCTATGGAGGCCAGTTGAGCCAAAGCTATGTGGGATTTCTTCCACGGGGAACAGAAGCCTCTGGTTTCTCTTATTGCTTCTTTGGTTGCTCGTGACTCAGTCCTCAGTAGCAGGGGTTTGGAAAAGCTCGCTGGAAGGACCTAGCGCACAGTAGGCATTTAACGATGATCACTTTTGTTCGTGCACTCTGGGCCTGGCTGTCGGCATTTTATCCTGCCGCCTGCTGTCACATGGAGAGTCAGGTTAGCCAGCGAGGCATCGGCTGGGGTTTCTCTGGGCACATCGTTCTTCTCCTGGGACTTGGTTTCTTCATTCTTCATGTGGGAGTGAGAAGGCTGCCTCCTTCACAGGTGGCTGCAAGGAATTATAAACCAATAAAGTGATTGCTTAGCATGTGGCTGAATGTCAAGGGCAATATAAATGCTTAGTCTCATTTATTTAGTAGTAGTTGGGTGGCCACGTGAATGTTGCTGTGGAAACCATAACTCCTGAATTCCCTGACACTAGTCTGTGTTGTTGTTTTTAAATGAGGCTTTAAATTTAAATCCTGTGATTTAAAAAAAAAAATATATATATATATATTAGAAAAGTAACAAGAAGGATCACAGCATAATCTCAGTTGCAGCCTTTTTTATGGAAACAGTGTGAGCTGTCACTCTCCCCCCCACCCAGGAGTGTCTGTCATCCAGTTACTCTCACTAGATCTCTCTTTTTGTTCAAGGTCATGTCTCCCATCCATTCACCCACCCACTTACCCAGCCACCCAGCCACCCAGCCACTGCCCCCCTAACCAACCCCCCTTCCACCCACTCTCCCACCCATTCACCCACCCATCTACCCACCCACTTACCCACACATCCACCAATCCACCGCCCCCCACCCAGCCCCCCCATCCACTAACCCATCCATTCATCCACCCATCCACCCACCCATCCACCCATCCACCCATCTATCCACCCACCCACACACCCCCTCACCTATACACCTACCCATCCATTCACCCACCCAACCACTCACCCACCCATCCACCCATCCATCCATTCATCTATCCATTCACCCACCCATCCACCCATCTCTTTACCCACCCACCCTTTCATCCATCCATTCACCCACCCAGTCACCCAGCTACCCACCTACCCATCCACCTATCTACCCATCCACCAGTCCCCAACCAGCCCTCCCACCCATCCACTCACCCATCCATTCATCCACTCATCCAACCACCCATACATTCCCCCTACCCATACACCCCCTCACCCATACACCTACCTATCCATCCATCCATCCATCCATCCATCCATCCATCCATCCATCCAGGATAACTGCATTTCCAACTCATGAACTGGAAATGAGCCCAAGCCTGAGTAACTCAGAACTAATGGTTTTGCAGGGAAGGCACAGCACTGAGAAGACATCCTGGGTGATGGGGACAAGCAAGAGCAGAATTTGTGCAGCTGGTGCAACCAGAGGCAGAGGCAACAAAAAGTGTGGTTGATGTGGGAGTGGCTGTGTCAGCAGTCTAGAAGAGGACCAGAGGCTCCTCAATGCTGGTACCTAGGGCTCCGGCAGCATACAGCTGGTAGACGTCCATTGAGGGCACGGCAACTACAACACTGGTTAGAAACATTGGTCTTGATTTTAAGTCCTCATTGGAGGAACTCCTAGAATCCCACACCTCCTGTAAGTTGCTCTCTCCTGCAAACAGGGTCTTCATATGGGTCCCCTTCCTCCACCATGGTCTTTGAAGCTCTTCCCTGGGCTGTGTGTGCCTCTCTGCCCATCACCCCTTGTGGCTGGCTAGTGGCTCTCCTGCACCTGCCGGTGCTCACATGGCTTAGGTGCAGACAGCCCCCCCCCCATGACCTTATTCTGACGGTTCCTTACTGAGATCCTAATACCACAACTTTTTTTTTTTAAAGCACACATTCCCAGTTTGGTTTCTGACCCCTCATTTCCCACCAGCAGTCAGCCAGTGTCTCCTGATGCCCTTCCCAGTGTTGGGGTCTGCTCTGGCTGATGTGAAAATGCCTGCCGTGCGGGGGCCCCTGACGTGGCACACAGGGGACCCCTCTTTCTGGGGATTCTGCTTCAGAGGGTCATTGTGGCTGGATCTCTTTGGAATCAAACACACCACCTTCCGCCCATGTGCCTTGTGTCGGAAACACTATTGCCACTTTTTTCTTGTCCTGCTCACTGGCTTGCAAACCAGCATCAACACCGCCACCTTCCTCCTCATTTCCATTTAGTCTCCAAGCCAAGCTGGCCCAGGGCTGAGGGCCCAGAATGGATTCCTCATTTCTATCCCCTTTTGCCTCTTCCACCACTTTTTTAAAAGCAGCTTTCTTGAAATACATTTTACATATAATATAAGTCACCTAGCCTGGGTGGCTTAGTTAAGTGTCCAAGTCTTGATTTTGGGTCAGGTGATGATCTCAGGGTCATGAGATTCTGTCTCTCCCTCTCCCCCCACCCCGCTCACATGCTATAAGTACATACATACGTGCATACATAAGAAAAAGTCATCCTGTTCACACCACACTTTTGTTTTTGTTCTTGTAGATATACTGGTGCGGCCATCACCATAAAGTAGTCGCCATCACCCCGTGAGATCCCTCAGACTGGCTAATCCCTGCCCCTCCCTGATGCCCAGGCAACCGCTGATCTGCTTTCTGTCTCCACCATTTGCCTTGTCTGCGTATTTCACACAGAAGCAGTCCTAGAGCGTGTGGTCTCTCCACTCGGCCTGTCCATCCCCTCCCTCACGAGCCACTGACACTTAGGTTCTTTTCACGTTGGGGCCATTATGAGTAATACTGCTATGAGCAAGTCTGCTATGTGCAAGCTTTTGTGTGGACATACACTTTTTCCTCTTTGTTTTTTTCCCTTGGGTGGATTCTTAGGAGTAGAATTAATGGGGAGGACAGTAATATCCTATTGAACTTTCTGAGAAATTGCCAGAATGTTTTCCAGAGTGGCCACACCATCTAACATTCCCACCAGCAATGCCCAGGAGCCCCCATTTCTCCATATCCTCCATGATCGTCGCTGTTGTGTCTTTTTGATGTCAGCTGTTCCGGTGGTAGCTCGTTGTGGCTTTTCATTTCCACGATGACTGATGATGTTGAGCATGGTTTCATGTGCTTATTGGGCTATTTGCCACTGTTTTGGATGAAATATGTGTTCACATCTTTCGCCTTGGGATTAGATTATTTTCTGGTGAGCAAATTAGAACATCTCCTTTTGCTTTTTTACCTCCTAACAGGTGGGCCTATCTGGAAAAATGGTGCCCTTGTGACCTCCCTGTCCCTTGTCTGATGTCCGTTCTACATTTTCCTAATCCCTGCTCCATCTTGCCCCGCCCCGTCAATGGCTCTTTCCCCAGGGGCCCCTCGCTGCCCCCTCCAAGGAGAGTACTCCACCCTTCTCTGACCTCCCCTGACTCCTTTGTTGTGCTGGTTGTACTGTAAGCTGAATGCTGTTCTAGAAATTTTAAATAAAATTGTTCCCCGGCACTCATGCAATGACAGTTGGCCCTACTCTGCCCTCAGTTCATCGGAGCAGTCATCCAACAGATATGGTTTGGTTTTACCTCATGTCCTGGACTGTCACAGACTTATTTCTACTTGTTGCCAGCCGGCATGGCACCTCTGTTCCTGGCTCCCGGCTCCTGGCTCCTGGCTGGGCACCAAAGAAGGCTCTGGGTTTTTTCCTGGGCACCCTCCCTTGGCTGGATCCGTGTCTTTGGGCAAGTCACCTCACCTCTAAAGAGCTCTGAGTTCCCTCTCTTATAGTCCAAACTCCAATTTTAAGAAGTTGTATAGATAAATGAAGTGTGATTAGTTTTTTCTTTTTTTGGTTAAGTGCTTGGAACACCTATTTTATTATAAAATATTGAATCACCGACATTCTCTACTCATTTCCCTCCTTGGCTTTGTTTGGTTTTTTGTCCTGGCCTCAGCTAAGCATGAAGGGGTGTGTGTGTGTGTGTGTGTGTGTGTGTGTGTGTGTGTGTGTGTGTGTACGTTCCTGGACGTGTGTGACCATGGGTGCTTGTGGGGCAGCCCCATCCGTTACCCTCTAGCTCCTTGTGATCCCTTTCCTAAAAATCAAAACTTGCTCTGATTTCTTTTCTTATTTTAGTAACCTTTTTCTTATAATAATAACAATATTATATTTGTCTCTGAAAACAGAATTGGAAACTCCCAGAGACATTTTATACTCTTAATGTTTTGATGCTGGATTCTAGTCTTTTTTTTTTTTCCTGATTATATACTTTCACTGGGTTATCATCATACTGTACCTACTTAAAGTTTTTAATTTAACACATCATCACTGTCTTTCTATTACTTCCATAAAATTCTTCTTTTATGAAAATGTTTTTAATGGCTGCATAGTATTTCCTGGTCTGAGGACAGTGTAAGTTATTAACCCCCCCCCCACACACACACAGATGCACGTGTCGGTTGTTTTTCTTCCTTCACAATTATAAACAGTGACACATGGGCTGGCCGGATCCCTTCTCAAAGCAGGTTACTGCTTGTGGTAAGTGGTGGCGTGGTTCACAGCTGTCACATCCGGTGCCCAGCGTCCAGGGGCTGAGCACATATTGTCTGGTCTCCCTCTCTGTTTTCAATAACTGGTCTTTTCTTCCCCAGCCTAAAAGCAAAATAAAAATAATGTTAAAACATTTATCACTCCAGCCACACGAAATTGTTTCTCACCCTTTCTCTTTCTCTACTTTTATCTACGGTCAACTTGGGACTGAACTCAGACTTGGAGGTTAGCATGAAAGGAATTTACGAGGGTAAATTGATTACTGATTGAAATGAGAGTCCGAGAGAGAAGAGCCTTGCTTCACCTGCAGGGTAACGACTGTCCTCTGACACTACAGTAGAGACCAAGCACACAAATGAAAGTGACCAGCTTCTGATGACTCTTTGGCAGCCCACACATGATCATATGGTTCCCAGAACACCAGTAGATCAAATGCAAATATTGTGTGAATATTCATCAAGATACCACATGGACAGTGTAAGCTGCTTTAATTATCTTTCAAGGAGAAACTCAGCTGCCTCTGGCACGCGCAGGCAGCCCGCTGGCTCTGCTCGTAGTTGTGCCCGAACCATTTCGGAAGTTATTTCAAAAGAAGAATATTAAAGAGGAGCGGAACCTGTTATCTGTTGCCCTCTGCTTAGCAATTAGAAGTGGCCAGCCTGATTTTTTATTTTTTCCTTTAGACTTTCAAAAATACAGTGCCGTAATATATTTTAGCTATAAAATTTGTGAGCTACTTGCCCTTGAGATATAAATAATGAGGAAGCTAAACTGCATTTTCTGGTAAAATCTAAAAATCCCACGAAACATTCCCAAAGAAGTTACGTCCATTTGATAATTAAGCAACAAGAAATATGGAATAAGAATTTCTTTCCCTTTCCCTTTCTTTAGCCAAGTAATAGACCTTAGTTTTTTCGCACTTTGCACTCGTGCATTTAACAGGGAAATATTGTTTCATCCAAGGATATCAATGGAATAAATGAATTGGTGTTTATAGAAGGGCTCAGCTTTTAGAAGCCAGTAGGTAATTTCTTCATTCCTAAAATAAGGTGTGTGTGTGTGTTTGAAGTAATGCTGTTAATGTCCTCGAATGAAAAGGTAAGAAATCTATATAGATAGATAGATTTGTCTATCATCTATCTATCTATCTATCTATCTATCTATCTATCTATCTATCTATCAGTGAAGGGACTACTTGCATCATTAGAATCCTTCAGTCCAACAGAAAATAAAATTATAGTTAGACTTTTTTTTTTTTAAAGGTAAGACACTCTCTCTTTTTTTTTTTTTTTAAGATTTTATTTACTTGACAGAGAGAGACACAGCAGAGAGGGGACACAAGCAGGGGGAGTGGGAGAGGGTGAAGCAGGCTTCCTGCTGAGCATGGAGCTGGATGTGAATCCCAAGGCCCTGGCATCATGACCTGAGCCGAAGGCAGACGCTTGACGACTGTGCCACCCAGGCGCCCCTATATTTAGACTCTTAACACTTGATCTTAGCCAAAAGGCCAAGAAGTGACATATAGTTAGATTCTTTAAAGACTAACTTTTTAGGCTGCTAACTCAGAATAAAAATCCTTGAAACTACAGGAATTCTAAAAACCTAAGGTGGTCTTGAAAAAGCCACCATTAAGACTAAAAATAGGGAGTACTTTATATACAACTGAATTACCCAAAGAAAACAATTACGAGCTGGATAACAACAACAACAAGCCTATTTAAAGGCAAGGAGAGTGGCTAGACGTAGGCAGTGGCCACAGGGGAGTCAAGGGTTCAGACCCTGAGAGAAGGATTATATGGGTCTGTTCCAATCTGTAGGGCACAGTGGCTGTAACTCAGGGAGAGAGGGAGTCTTTCTGGTTTGAGGCATTACCTGGTGGAGTTAAGGGCTGTCACTGGAAAGGGAGAAGGAAAATCTTGGAAAGGAGAGAGGCAGCCCTAAAATCTGCAATTTTCCCCAAGTCCTTGGCTGATATTTTTGAATTTTGTATACATGGGAAAGCTACAGGAAGTCAGGGGAAAGCAGCATCTGGAAGAAGACAGAATTGATTTCCACTGCTATCGCTACAGGGGAGCAGAGCATGGAGTGTAAGTCCCAAGCGAGAGGGTTTGGGAAACACTTTGGGCTTTTTACTAAAAGCCCAGAAGTGCCCCACTTTAGGGGTAAAGAACAAGTCTCAGTCAGGACCAAGGAATTTTTCTTAGATTATAAGCCACAACCGACACAGATCTGGTCTAACAAAGCATAAAGCCAAGTTGCTACAAGTTTAAGGTGATCCACTAGCTTAACTGCCTATTGTAGAACAAAATCAGTACTCTTCAAAGGAAGATAACAGAATCTAGCGTCTCTATGATGTAATGTCTGCCGTATTCAGCACACAGTTAAATTTTATTGGATATCAGATATGAAAAGAAATAGGAAGATGGGATTCAGAGTCAAGAGAAAAATCAGTCCATAGAAAGTGACCCCCAAATGAGCCAGATGTTGGAATAAGCAGACAAGAAATTTAAAACTGTTATAATACCTGTGTTCAAGGATTTAAAGGAAAAAGAAGCAGATAAATGGATACTATATATGTATGTATGTATGTGTGTATGCATGCATTAAAAAGTACAATATCTGAAATGAAGAATTTACTGGATATTCTTAACAGAGAGTGGAGATAGCAGAAGCAATGCTTGGTGAGCTTAATAAAGGATGACAGAAATTATCCAGACTGAAGAATTGAAGGCTAAGGATAATGTTAATAAATAGAACCACCTCAGTAACTTACGAGACAATTTGAGTAGTGCAATAACATACATGTAGTTGGTCTCCCAGAGGAGAGGAAAGAGAATGGGGCAGAAAGTAATTTGAATACAAAAATGGCTGAAGTAGCCCCAAATTTGGTGAAAAACTTCTAGATTAATTTATAGGTCTTAGAAATTCAGCAAACCTTAAGCAGCATAAGTACAGAGAGAACCACATCTAGGAGCATCATAGCCAAACTGCTGAGAATTAACAGTAAAGGGAAGATCTTCAGAGCATCCAAAGAAAAAGGACCTATTAAACAGAGGGAGAATTCCTATTGAACTACTGTTGATCTCCAATCAGAAGCAAAAACGGCTGGGGCGCCTGGGTGGCTCAGTCAATTGAGGGTCCAACTCTTGCTTTTGGCTCAGATAATGGTCTCAGGGTCCTGAGATTGAGTGGGGCTCCACGCTCAGCAAGAATCTGCTTACAATTTTTTCCTTCTCCGTCTGTCCCTCTGCCTTTGCTCTCTCTCTCTCAAAAAAGAAAAGAAAAAAAAAAAACTATGTTTAACATAACATAATAAAAAATTAAAAAACTATGTTTAAAATTTTCTAGTTTCACTAAAAGACAACAGGTTGTTTAAAATAAAATTGATAACACTGTATTGTGGGTTTTCTAATGTATGTAGATATAAAATGTATCCAAATAGCACAAAAAGAGGTAAAATGGAATTTACTCTTGCAAGTTTCTTACATTTTAGGTAAAGTGGCACAATGTGAACTCTAAGTGACCCATGATAAATTAAAGATGCATATTATAATCATTAGAGCTCAAAGGCCAGGAGAGAGATGAAAGCGGAACCCCCCCCGAAATACTCAATTAACAAAGACAAGGCAGGAGAGGCAGGAATGAACAAGAGAGTCCAGGCAGAATACAGACCCGTACCCAACAACATGAAGCTCAGAAACTTTATATTAAGCGACAAAAGCCAAACACAAAAGAATGCATACCGCCTGGATTCTATGCATAAAGAGTTCAAGATCAGGCAAAACTAACCGATGGTGATGGAAATCAGAGCAGTGGCTGTGTGTGAGCGAAGTGAAAGGCCTGGGAAGAGCCAGGAGAGAATTCTGCGCAGGAACGGAAATATATACCTTGACCGAGGTGGTGGCTTACCTGGGAGCCTAGATTTACCAAAATTCACAGAATCGTACCCTTAAGATTTGCGCATTTCACTGTAACTGTTGGGTCCATTTTTAAAAGCCTGGAACCAAACTCTCCGGCGCGGCCTCGGGATGGAAACCGTGAACAACAGAGGGCGCTCCGAGCTCACCAAACACGCTTGGGGGGCCCAGCTACTTGGGGATGCAAAGCCGACCAGCTCCGGTCTCCTCCGTCTTCAAGCGGAATCTCGCAGCTCCGCAACAGTTCTCCCTCGACACCCCAGCTCCCCCCACCCCCACCCGCCGCGGCCTCGCGGGCTGGTCCGTTTCACCTGGCCGCACCCTGCTGCTGCGAGGAGGCGCGGCGCCGAGCTAATGGCGAGGCCGTTTCCCGCGGCACCTCCGCGGAATACAGATGTGGCTGCGAGCAGCCGTGGGCCGCCTGGAGGCGTACCTGCCCCCCTAAGGTCCTCTCTCGAGGTGGTCGCTTTTAAATTGGAAGCAGGAACGTAATGGAAACTTCCACACTGCTCTCGACATCTTCATTTTGACCTTCTTACCTCGCTTTGGTGGCTGTGAAATCTTCCCACGCCAGGGCTGCGGCGGCAGGGCGGTGGGTGGATGGCAGCGGGAGGGAGGCACAGAAGGAATTCTCCCCGAGCAAGGCGGGAGGGGCGTTGCCCCAGGGTTTCAGCACCCCCAGAAGATTGTCTTCCCGCCCCCTCCCTATCTCAGAAGGAAGCCAGCGACTGGAAAGCCCCAAACGTGTTTTGCGCCCTCGGCCACCCCCAGGCCGGTGTCCCCGGGCGCGGAGATGCCATTACACCTCACGTGATCCCCGTACTGGGCCGGTCCTTCTCGAGGCGTCTCGCGGGGTGTTAATTAAAGGTCACAACAAAACAGACCTGCCGGCTCACCAGGAGAAATGTCCTCTCGGGAAATGAAAAATGATACCCCGGAGCAGCCACGTGTGGAGCCTGGCATATGCCGGTTTCCTGCACTCCCGGGCGCTGCGCCGGGGGTGGCGGGGCGGTCGGACAGGGGCGGTGGCGGGGTGCTCCCGGGGCTCCGCAGGCCCTAGGCGCGGGAAGAAAGGGAAAGAGGGGTGCCGAGGGGACGGACCGGGGAGCGGCGAGGCGAGGTCAGCCCGCACACACCCCCTTTCCAGGCCCGCGCGGCCCGCGCTGCGCGTGTGCACCGCGGAGAATCCCTCAGTTTCCCCTGCCCGGTGGCGGCCAGCCTGATCCCGGGCTCACCTGGGCCAGCCCCGGGCGGCTCGGCACGTCCCAGCTTGGGGCTCGCGGGGCGGGGTGGGCGGGCGAAGGCCCGGGGTCCTCTGGCTGTGGCTGGGTGGGTGCCCCCTCCCCCCGCCCCCGGCCGGCCGGGGGTTGGTAGAGCGATTCCAGAAAAGGTTTGCCGGGCAGGTCTAGGAGAACAAAGGGCGGGGGGAGGACCCGGCATGTTTGTGGACTTGTTTGTGACTCAGTCCCTTTTACACGGCGTTTCAAAGGCAGAACTGCAAGCCTTGCCAGGAAGAGAAAGAACTTGGGGGCGGGGAGGCTCGGGCGCATTTCGGTCCAGCCCTTTCGCTTGGCGCTGCCCCTCCGCGCCAGGCTCGCGCAGTGGCGTTTCATTGGGGCCCTGGCCGCGGGCCGCTCTCCAGTAACTTCGCCGCAAGGGGCGAGATTTACGACCCCCGCCCCCCCCCCCGGCGCTCGCCTCGCGCTGTCAGGCGGGCGCGCCGCAACATAAAATGGATCCCGGCCGGCGCGGCGGCGGCAGCCAGACGGCGGGCTCCCGGGCGGCGGGGCGGCTGTTCCCGAGGCTCCGCGCTGAGCCGGGGCGCACACGCGCGCGCTGACCGCCGCGGCGCCCGGGCCACGCCGAGCCGCCTCTCCCTGCGCTCGCGCAACTGTCAGGCCGAGCGGGCTGGCGGATATTGGCTCCGCGACACGCCGAGGCTCCTCCCCGAGTCTGGATCTTTATATTTTGGGAGAATTTCTTTGAACTCAGTTACCGAGCTCCGTGAAGGAGGCAAGTTCCCAGCGCCGGCTCGCCGGCGGGAGGCGAGGCGCGGCGAGGGCTCGCCCACCTTCTCCGCAGCGGCGTGTGCCTGGCTGCCCTCCTCGCTCCCCTCGTGGAGGCAAACGGACCCACTTGGCTGAGGAAAATGCCAATTACCTGGTTGTGACCGTGAAAAGAGAACGTGTGACTGGAGGAGGCAGAAGAGGATGAGGAAAAGCATTATTCGAAGAGAAGAATAAACCAGCCACTCCAACCCGTTCTGCAAATTAGTGCTATTACTTCTGGGCTGCATTTGCTCTGATTCTCGCCCCCACCCCCAAGTAAGAAACCTTGACTTGAGGTCCAAGAGGCAGCCCCCGACAACGGGGGGACCCTTCTGGGTTGGAAGACCTTTTGCATGTAGCGTTGGTGGAACATTGAGACACTCTCCTCTGGAAAAGCCACCATGAATTCGGTAGCTGGGAATAAAGAGAGGCTGGCGGTCTCCAGCAGGGGCAAGAAATACGGGGTAAGTTGTGACCGGTACAATGCGGAGGCGAGTTACCGGGCCCCCCCGCCCCCCGGCCGGAGTCCCCCTTTCCCGGCGCCGGGCGGCCCCTCAGGGCGACCCAGAGCTCTCCTGCCGCTGCAGAGGCGCCTCCGCCGGGCGGGCTGGGCGTGCGTGCACGCAGGCGGGTCCGCCGGCGAGGACGTCCGCACACTCGCCTGGCCCTCGCAATTTTCTCAGTCCTCGCGTTCCTGGCGGTCCCCGCACCCCTAACTTTTGCGGCATTGGTGCACTTCCAGGCAGAGTTAAGCCAAATGGGAGGGTGGTGTCCATGAATTTGCTGCCGTTCCTCGGGGTCATTGCCCTGGAGCCGGGAGAGCCTTGCATTTACCTTCAGGATCCGGAGGGCTGTACCCCGAATGAATAAAAATCCAGATGCCCCCCACCCCACCCCCGCCCCCAGCATAGCGTCTTCCAGCATCTTGAACTTGGGCTTTTTCTGGGATGGGTGTCGGGTTAAAAAGCGCGGGGCGCTGACTGTATGGGTCCCGCTGCAGAAACCCTGGGAAGCCCCTGAGCGGGCCCTCTCCTCCCGACCCGGGGAGGAGTCCGCCGGCGCCCGGGAAGCCGGAACCCACTAAAGGACGATTAACGGGGCAGATGTAGGCAGATTCGGCCGCAGGGTTCGGAGCGGTCCCGAACGCGCGCCCCTTGGCGCTCGGCCGGGCCCTCGGCGGCGCGCGGATCCCCAGCCTGCGGGAGGGCACCCCCCCCCCGGCCCGGCCCAGCCCAGCCCGGGGGCGCGGAAGTCCGCCGCCCTGCGGCCCCTGACTCTGCACGTCTCCTCCGCAGGTGAATGAAGTCTGCTCGCCTACCAAGCCCGCGGCACCCTTTTCCCCCGAGAGCTGGTACCGGAAAGCGTACGAGGAGTCGCGCGCCGGCAGCAGGCCCACCCCCGAGGGCGCGGGTTCGGCGCTCGGCTCGTCGGGGACCCCGTCCCCCGGCTCGGGCACCTCGTCCCCGAGCTCCTTCACGGGCTCCCCGGGCCCCGCCTCCCCAGGCATCGGCACCAGCTCGCCGGGCTCCCTGGGCGGCTCGCCGGGCTTCGGCACCGGCTCCCCGGGCTCGGGCAGCGGCGGCGGCTCCTCCCCCGGCTCGGACCGCGGCGTCTGGTGCGAGAACTGCAACGCCCGCCTGGTGGAGCTGAAGAGGCAGGCGCTGAAGCTGCTCCTCCCGGGGCCCTTCCCCGGCAAGGTGAGCCCACGCGGGGCAGGCGGAGGAGGCCTGGGCGGGCGGCGCCCGGAGGGGCCCGGGGTGGGGGGAGCCCTCGCCAGGCGGCCCCGGGGCACGGATCCGGGAGGTGCGCGCAGGCCTCTCCGCCCACTGGGTATACGCCAGCTCATCCGTCCCGCTGCCCTCTACTCCTAACGGTTAGCCCGCTGTGCTCGCTGCACCGGCCGGGACCTGCTGTTGGACCTGCGCGGGGCGCCCTCCCCGCAAACCCTGTGCCCGCGCGCTGCCAGCCGTTGCGGGACGGCAGGACCAGGGACAGCCGGCACCTGCTCTCGGGGGCTTCATCTCTGCGTCGCACGGGCCCTGCTGGCCGGCGCCATGGAGTCCCCTCCCCAGCGCCACCCGTGATCCTTCCGAACAGGCCCGTGGGAGTGGGAAAAGCGAGCCGGCATGTCCGCGGGAGGACGATTAGGGGTGGGAGCACCCGGGAGCGGGGCTACCTCGCGGCTGCTCCAGCGCGGAGCACGGCCGCCCCTCCATGGCAACGCTGCGGCGTGGTGTGTGCGGGTAGCCCCCGGAGTGGAACACAATGCAATTGTGTTTGCACTGTTGGGTCCAAGTACTATCAAACGACAATATTTACTCTTCCACTTCAAAGAGTTTTTATCAGTGGTTGGAGAGAAATATTGAGAAAACAGAGTGCATAGCTGTGGGGGTTTCTGACACTGCTCAGTGGCATTTTCTGATTTATATTTCTGTGACTTCTGAAATGAAATACTGTGATTTTGAGTCGTGAAATTTAGCAGCAACTGCATCTGCTTGCCTCATCGGCTTATCCAAATTCATACACATGAATGTTTTCATAGGCAAGGGTTAAATTAAACAAATACCCACAGAAGTTGTGAAAATTTTACGTGTGGAAGATTACCACCCAGAGAATTGGTTTTATGAATCCCAAATTTATCTCAAGAATAATTAACTTGTGGATTGTTGTCAGGATGCCATTTTTGTAGTTTGATAGTAACTCTGTCCAGACTCCCCGAGAACAATCTCAGGAAATCTAAAAGCTTATTTCCTACTTGCATTCTATATTCTCCAATTTAACACTACATCACTCACACATTTATTTCCTCTTTTGATCATTTATCAATTTAGTCTCTGATTTCCTGTGGCATTCAGGGCACTGTGTCAGGCACAGCAACGAAATAACCGGTATCTACAGTCCTTGTCCACATGGAGCTTATATTCTAATAGGGGATACAAACGTTGACCACAAAATGCACAATTCGTAATTTGTTCCCATTTGCCGTGAGTGCTTGAGAGGAAGAGCGTGGGGCGCTGTGAGATGGTACAACTAGACTAGACAGTCTGCTAAATGTTGAAAAGCCTTGGTTCTTAAAGGTATCATCTGATAGGTGGCAATCCTAGTAAGTTGCAATCTACCAAAGCATTCTAGAACATTCTTGAGGACCTGTTCTTATAAGAGCTTGTTGCTGTTGTTGTTGAGTGCTCCTGTGTGCAAAGGTAAATCAAAATCTACTCTTTTCATTCAAATGGAGGAGGGCAAGGAAACCTATAGGAAGAAGAAACAAATGTTTGAGATTCAAACGCATTCCTCCTGCCTTGTGGACTCAGGTGGCAAAGCCGATTGGGGTTTTGTTGGAAGCACCTGGAAAATCCATTCCCGGTGTTACAGGAGGCAATTCAATATATTTGCCAATTTTCTTTACGTGATGAAATTAAAGTGACCCTGGGGGACTGATGAGGGATCTCTGAACCTCAGTGCTCTGCACCAACTTGAAGTTGCCCAGGCATGTCTGCGGGAGGGTGGTCAGTCGTGGGGAGAGTCACACGGAATCACTTGCAGGCACACATCGGTATCACCCAGTGCCACAGTTGCCAGGGTGCACAAGGCTTAGCCAGATTGCTTCAGTGTTCGTCATGAGGTACGGGGCCTCAATTTTAACTACAAATCTTCCGCGTGTCTCTCGGAATAATAATAATAAAAGTTCCGCTTTTCCCCCCTTCTTTTTAAAGCATCGGTACCCTCAGATGAGGTACAATTTCCATTCCCCTTTTAAAGCCTGCAGTACTTTAAGGAAACACATGCTGTGTTCTCTTGAGCATGATGGATGGAGGCCCATGGACCTTCTTCCCAGGGCTGGATTTATGCGCAAGCTCTGGACCTCTGTAGCCCTCAGGCACCAAAAGAGTTAAGTTTCATTAGCCCAAGAGATGCCAGTGTGACTCCATCATGCACTTTGCCCTGGAGGGTTAGAGTCTAGAAGATAAAGGCATGTTCTTGAGGAATAATTAGAAAAAAAAAAATCATTGTAATTCACTTAAGACACTTAACGGTATTTGGGAAATATTTTCTTAAACGGAGTACTAAACCCTTCTAGGCGGTATTAAAAGTCTCCTAGGTGGATATTTAGAAGTCAGAGGCAGAATGGCACATCCGGGAATCTTACGATTTTAGGATGGTTTTGGTTTTAGTTCTTTCTCCACTGCTGATGTATTTTGTGACCTTGAGTAGATCCATTTTTGTCCGTATTTATAAGTTTCTTTGGAGAAAGATGTGGGGTTGTTGATGATTATTAATTAGCCGAGATCCTTTTAGATTTATGTTTTATAGAGTTAGAGGTTTTCTCATAAAACATTATCCACTCTCGGTTTCTAATTTCATCAGTACATTTTCCAAATATCGTACAGCTGTAGGAGTCCTCACCAGGCGCTCATTTGTAGGTAGCAAGCCCTATTGAATCCCCCCAGTTTTGTCTTCCCCCAGTTGGTTAAGGAGAGGACGTGAAGGGCTGGCGAGCCCATTGGGGGTGTCTGGCCGGTCCCAGCAGTTAGACAGTGGCTCTGGTGGCCTGAGGAGTGACCGCCCTATTCTGAGTGCTCTTAGGAGTCACGTGACTGCAGGAGACCCAGGCTTCAGGGCAAAAGGCAGCAGGACTCCTAGAGATATCTAGGTCAGGTAACTGTGCCGGGTGGGGATGGTGTTAACTGAGGCAGGAAACAGGAGGAGATGCATTTTGGGAGTGGCTCAGAGGGAAGAGCGATAATGGGTTTGGTTTTCCGTGCATTGAGTGTGAGGTTTCTGGAAAGAGGCAGGGAGTGGAGGCAGATTGAGGAATAGCACGGAATCTGGAGTGTAGCAGTGGCACCTGTGAGCTCGCGCATCTGTTGATACTCTGGATTTGTCCCTTCAAATAACAGCTTACCTGGGTGAGTAAAGACCTGTGCCTGGTGGCAGAGTGTAAAGCATTTGGATTGACTTTTATTACCTCCGTCGATAAAAAAAAGTACCCACTGGGTTTATATCAAGTCTTTTTCTAGGACTGGTAAGTAGAAGGGTCAAATAAAAGAATGTTGATTTGTAAAGTGTTGGGATTTGCAGTAAACACAGTCCTTTTGCCCATGGTAGCGTTCCAATGTGTAAATATAAAACCATTTCGGACCCACTGGCGTGAGTGTCTTCCCTGTTTTACACACAGTCAAGGCACCAAGCAGAAATAAGGGCCAAGGAACGAATCTCCCATTTCGGGGCTATCCTCGATCATCCTGATAGCAGAACTTTTGAATTGACAGTGTAAGCCCTAAGAAACATCAGCCCAAAGAATTCCCTGGAGTGGGCAGAAATGTTCCAGGTTGGAGATGGGTCTCAGGCATCTGTTCATTTCCATATCAATACAAGAAAATCTTTTATGTAAAAAAAAAAAAAAAAAAAGGTCCAGAACATTCTTATCTGATTTTTTCTCAGTCAGGTATTCTGGGTCCATTTATGCCCCAGAAATATCAGGAAGCTTAGCCAGCCGCACTGAGAAGGGTGGCCAGGAATCACAGAGAAGAAAGAAAGGAATGTGTCAGAGGGGTTTAAAAACACCAAACGTAGACTCTAAATAGCCAGAGCCCAAGTAAGTCTAGACTTGGGGAATATGTGTGTGTGTGTATTTCTGTATTTTCCCAGCTCTGAAACGGGTACGAAAAAAATAACTCTATGGAAAAGTTCTTCCAGGAGCCATGGTATGATTTTTTATAGATACAAGATATATTGCATTTTAAATGCTTATTAATTATGAGAGCCGTTTATCTTAAATCTTTTTAAGAACACATGGTGATTTTCAGAATACATTATTTGAATCTTTTCTGTTTCAGAAATATTTTCGATGCAAGATCAGCTAATAGATAAAATCAGTAATGAGAACATTTCAGAAACATTTTAGGGATTCTAAAAACATTCCCAGTAGAGACACGTGAGTGGTAATCTCTTCCTTTGGGCTTAGCAAGCCATGGAATGATGGCATTTCATTCCACCAGACTTTTAATCGTGAACCAACATGGTCAGTTTTTATAGTGACTTAATTCACTTTGTAAAAATCCCTGGGCTGTAGTAATGTCTTCCACACGCATCGCAGATAGGATTATTGCATTAGAAATGTGATTCTTAAATGGCTGAGGCTAGTAATTTGTTAGCATCTGGAAGTTTTACGTCAATAAAATTTAGGCAATGTGAGTTGCTCTTTGGCATCTCACAGATCGCGCCATTCATCAGCTAATCGTAATGGTGGTGGTAATGAAGATGACTATAAATGGCTAGCAGGTATTGGCCTTAGTACGTGCTGGGCACCGTACTTGGAGATGCCCCCCCCCCCCCATGCATTAGATCTCCTGTAGCAAAGTGAAGATGATCCCGGTTTCTCTACCTGGGAATTCCACGTGATTGATATGGTTCAGGTCACGAAAAGGAAGCATGCGTAAAGACATAAGGAACAGAGAAACCCAAGGAAGCTTTCCACCCCAAAGCCCTTTGGGTCACGTTAGGATAACTGCGTGAGTGGGAGACCACCCCCCCCTCCACCTTGAGAGAGAGAGTTAGGATTATTTTTTCCTGGGCTCACAGAGGGTAGCATCACTTTTGGGGAGGGGGTGGGAAAAAATGTCAGGATGGTGAGCTGAGTGATTTTCTTGGCTGGAATGTAACACAGGGAGAAAGGAACTTTCTCATCTTTCTATTCACTCACTTGAGACTCCTCTGTTGCCTGCCCTTTCTGGAAACCACTGTTGGGGTGGGGGACCCTGCGCTGACCTCCTAAGGGGAAGAGTCCTCCAGGGGAATGTCTTGGTGCCAGGTCCGTAGGGCTACCAGACTTCAGCTCTGTTTCGTCCTGGCAAAGGTTGCAAGTTGGCTGGCGTCTGTCTGTCAGGGTTCCCGGTCTCTTTTCAGGGATCCAAACTGATTTCCTTTTTAGTGTCTTGAGCCATGGGCTGACCACAGCAGCTTTTCTTTAACTCTTTTTTTTTTAATAACGTCCTGTATGGGCTTACTGTGGCAAAGAAGCAGGTTTCGATGTGTCCCCGCCATCTATCATACCTACGTGCACCAGTCCCAAATCTCGTAGAGCGTATTTGAATAGGTGCCAAAGGCCAGGGAATAAACCCGTATTCCTAAATTACGTTAAAAATGTTTGTCAAAGGGTACCTCCGTGGCTCAGTCGATTAGGTGTCCAACTCTTGATCTCAGCTCAGTTCTTGATCTTAGGGTTGTGAGTTCAAGCCCTGTGTTGGGCTCCACGCTGGGTGTGGAGCCTACTTAAAAAAAAAGATTATAAAAATACTGAATCAGTTTTTATCCATCATCCTGCTTACTGCCCTCTTTGGGATGCCCCAGAACCCATCTAAGAAAATTGGATTTCAAGTCATGATTACAAAGGCTGTCTGCCTATCACTTCTAGGTTTCAAAGGACTTCCCTCTGTTTTCTTTGAGTATTTTTATGGCTTCCTTTTAAATATTTAGATGTCTGATCCACTGGGAAGTTATGTATAATGAAAGGTACATATCAATTTTATTTTTTTTCTAAATGTCTGTAGTTGTCACCAGACCCTTTATTAAAACATCCATCTTCCCCCCACTGAGCTGAGATACCATCATTATCATAAACCAACTTTTCAGTTGGACTTGGGTCTATCTCTGGACCTTCTGCTATGTGCTATTTATCTGTCTCGTCATGTGCCAGTTCCACACTATTTTATTTTTTTAGATCTTTATTTACTTTAGAGAGAGAGTGCATGTGCATGCGTTGGGGGGAGGGTAGAGAGGGGAGGGAGAGGGAGAGAGAATCGGAAGCAGACTCCGTGATGAGTGTGGAGCCTGATGTGGGGCTCAGTCCCACCACCTCGAGATCCCGACCTGAGCCAGAACCAAGTTGGAAGCCCAACCAGCTGAGCCACCCAGGCGCCCCCACACTATCTTAAGTACAGAATCTTTGTAGTAAGCTTTAATATTTGGTAGGGCTAGCCCTCCCTCTCCTAAACTGCTTTCCTTTCTGGGAGTTTCCTGGTTATTCTTCCTGTTTTCCCATATGAACTTTAGAATCAACTTGCCTAACTCCAGAAAATAATTATTTTAATTGGAACCATGTTAAATTTATATGTTAACCTGGGGGACATTGGGCATCTTTATGATGTTGAATCTTTCCCAAGCGTGTGGAATGTTACTTCATTCGAACAAATCTACTTTTTAGCAATTTTCAAGGGTTTTTCTCCTGTAGACTTTGTGCATTTCTTGTTAAATTTACTCTTAGGCACTGTATCTTTTATTGCTATTGTAAATGAGCTCTTCACTTTCATCTTCTAACTGATAACTGTTTGTATATAAGAAGGATGTTGATTTATATATTAACTTTATAGCCTATTTATTAAATTCTATTAATGTGTTCATTAGTTTTAAAATTGGTACTCTTGAAATCTCCAAAAAGAATTTTTGAAATTGAAATTTCCGAAAGAATTTATCTGATACAAGTAGAGATATCATTACTCTTTTCCTTTGCTATTCTTATTCCTTTAATGGTTTTCTCTTCTTTGTCACCTTGATTCATGCCTCCTTTACCGTGTTCAATGGTGTTGGTATAGTTGACACGTGAACGGTTTTCCCCATTAAGGAAGATGTCGGCTTTTGGACTGAGGTGTGCATATAAGTTTTACGAATTAAGGAAGTATCCATCAATTCCTATTTTATTTCGTGTTTTTAATCAGGGTATAATGTTTTGCCAAATATGTTTTCAGTCTTTCGGGAGATGATCATATGATTTTTCTCCTTAGATCTATTAATATTGTGAATTATTGCTGATTTCCTAATAATGAGCCATTCTCACATTCCCATGATAAACTCCACTTGGTCACAATGTATTTTTAAAAATATGCTGTGGATTGGTTGTGTTAGTATTTTATTTACTGTCTTTGCTGTCGTATTCATATGCCCAGAAGCATTTTTGATTCCTGCTCGTGTATGAGCTGCAGTGCTCTGCCACGTTGTAACCAGGGTACAAAAAAGATGAAAATTCCTGCCCTGGAGCAACTCCCAGTCTAGTTTAGAAACCAACAAGGAGCTGGAGTTGGAGAACAGTGCTGGAAGTGCTGGACCACAGGCCAGGCGGGCTGCCAGGGAGCAGAGGGGAGGCCAGAGCTCCTTCAGCACGTCGCTGGGAGTTCGGCTCATGGTGCGCAGGGCAGCATCGGCATCCAGCCGGAGGGAACGGCAGACAAACGCACAAGAAGGTTGTGCACGCTCAGTACCCTCTGGGGAGATGCAGGGATGCAAGTTACCATAGCGCAGCGTGTGCATGGGTGAGCGACGCACTGGGAAGGTGGCCGGGGTTAGGATGAGTGGCGTTGCAGCTGGAGAGTCTCCTAGGACCCTGTAGGCCCTGGGCAGCTGTTGATGGGTGCTGGGGAAGGCAACGAGGTGATCAGATATGCAGTTATGACAGGTTGCCGTGACAGTGGGGGGAAGGTGGGTTGAAGAGCAGTGTTGGGGAGCCCATGAGCAGGCCCCTCACCATGCCCTGGGGGATGGAGGATGCAGGCCTGAGCTAAGGGGTGGCAGCTTGGACCAGACGGATATTGTATGTAGAAAACCCATGGGGGTATGGGGCAGAGGGAGAGGAGAAGGATGAGGGCTCTCCCCGATTTCAGGCCAGGACAAGCAAGACACGCTCTCCATTAATTGAGATGGAGAGTACGGGAGGGGATAGGGCTTGCGTTCTTGTGGGTCTGATTTACGAAGATGGTTGTGGGTAATAAAATTGTCTGGGCCCTGTAGGGCTTGAAGTGGAATGTTCTGGTGGGTCCCCGTGGGATTCAGAGCTGGAGATGTGGGTCTGGCGGATGTTGGCATGGAGAGGGTGGCGGATCCCCGGAGGGTGAGCTCTCTCTGTAGAGTAAGGCTGTGGGCAGCGAGCAGAGCGTGGAGCTGTGGGACCAGGGACATTGAAGGCCAGGCAGCCTGAGGAGCCAGGGAGAGAAGACCAGGAGAAGCCAGGAGAAGGGGAGGAAACTAGGAGAAAGTGGAGTCACGGAAGCAGAGAGGAGCAAGCTTCAGAGGGAGGCAAAGTTCAGATAGCTCAGAGAGATCCAGGAGGTAAGGGGGGGGGGTTTCCCTTGATTCTGTAAATCAGAGATCACTGGGGATCTTTGTTAGAAGGAGGAGGAAGGCAGGCAATGACCGTGTGTCCAGGAGTGGGTGGAGAGGCGAGGGCATCGGAGGTAGCATTTGAGTCATGGACGACACTAAGAGGTTAAGAGAGATCCACTTTTGAGGCTCTTAGGACCTTAAAAAGGAAGATCTGGGGTCAGCAAACTAGGGTGCAAAATCAGGTTATGTCACTAAGTGTGTGCGACCTTGGGCACAGCCTCTCTGAACTCAGTCATGCTCCTTCTTTCAGTGGTGGTGGTGATAGGATCCCACCGGGGTTGTTATGAGGGTCTGTGAAACAGGTGAGATAATATTCAGCCTTCACTTTCTGTTTTTATTCCAATGACTTTCTCTAGGAAGGTAAGTTTTATGAAAACCCTGCTTCCTTCCGCCCTCCCCCCACTCCTCCCTCTTCTCCCCTTCCTTCCTTCCTTCCTTCCTTCCTTCCTTCCTTCCTTCCTTCCTTCCTTCCTTCCTTCCTTCCTTCCTTCCTTCCTTCCTTCCTCTTGCTGGAGGTCTGACAGCAAAATGCAAAAGCAGCAGTCAGAGAATATGGAGCCAATGAGCTCATCTCCTTTTCTATGTCTTCACCTCCAAGCAGATAACGCGCTCATTCATTCCTTTGTAGAGTGACTGCACAAAAAATTTGGGAGAGCTCAGTTGATGAAAACAGCCACTCCTTTTCGTTGAGATGCCATGAATATGGAGTGAGATTCCTTGTCACAGATGGAAATCCCTTCTTCGAGCCCTGCCCGTCTCAGAGGCCCTCCAGGGAGCTTGGCAGACGCCGTGTTTAGCATTCTCACTCCCGAGTGGAGAGCACACTTCTCCCAGTGGGGGCGCAGGCGATGTTGCCGATCTGGGCAGCACCAGGAATTTGGGCTTATCTGCCTTCCCATCCAGTGTTGTCTTTCGCAGACGGTTTTCTTTGCAGTTATGTTTTGCTGATCCTATCGCATCGATTCCGACCAGACCTTGTGGAGAAGTCTGGAAATAGAGACCCGCCCCCCCAGCGGTATTTCCCGCACATGTTTCAGCTCTCCGAGCGTTCTTGTAAACTCTTACCCAGAAAGGGTCGATATTCCTGTGCTGCCGTGGGGGTTAACATATCAGAAGGCTCTGGGGTAGAGTGAATTCTTTTGATTAGCAGAACTATATCTAAATATATCTTAAGTGTTATAGGCCATGTTGCAGCTAAGGGGCTATTTTGACTCATCGTTTCTACTTAATGGAGTTTGAGTTCAATATTGTTGCCAACCACAAAAAGGTCTTGGAAAAAGCTTTAGCTCTCCGTCCACGGCATGGTTTTAAAATCTTTGATAGTTCTTATGCACAAAATGTCTATTTTTTTAAAGATTTTATTTATTTGAGGAGGGGGAGAGAGAGAGAAAAAACACGAGTGGGGGAGGGGCAGAGGGAGAAGGAGAAGCAGACTCCCCGCTGAGCAGGGAGTGCAATGCGGGGCTCTATCCCAGGACCCTGGGATCATGACCTGAGCTGGAGGCAGATGCTTAACCAACGGAGCCACCCAGGCGCCCCCAAATGTCTTTATTTTTAAAGCGCGAACTGCAAATAATAGTTAAAACCTCCTTTCCCACCGCAGAGGTAACGAACGTGAGCTTCCGATACTCCTTCGTCCAGTCTGAGTGATGGCTGAGGGTTATAATCGCTAATTCAGCATTTTTTTTTTTTTTTTCTGGGAACTTAAAGAGCTTGAGATTTTTTTCCGTGGTGTGATTCCATTTTTTTAATTAGCAGTGACGAGCAGCTACACTTCCCGGGAAACACTACCATCTTTCTTACAGCAGTTGCCGTCTTTGGAGATGGGATCACTGCTTCCCTACGCCCAGTTCCATCTAAATGGTGGTTTCTTGCGGCAACAGGAGACTGACTTACTGAGAGTAAGAGACCAAGAACAACCCCGAGCTGCTGAGCTATCTCACCAGCTGGTTGTACAGAAAATACACCGCTGATCAGGCAGCAGCTAACAACCACACTGTTTAAGAGAAATGATCCGCTGCCTGGTTCAGCTGTGTGCCTTTCTGTAGAGGGACGTCCTGGTCCTGAGCGTGGCGGCTGCCCAGGTGGCCTTGAATGTCTTCCCCGCCGTCCCCCAGCTGGGAATGGGAGCATCCCGTCTCTGCCAAGCCAGGGGGCATGGCCATGGGGCTGAGGGCTAGATGGAGAAGGATGGCAAGGGGAGGGGTAAGATCAAGGGGGAGCACGGACAAGAGAGGGGCAAGAGAAATAGGAAAGAAAGGGGCGGGGGATTGGTAGGCATCGTGGGTTGTCTACAAACCCAGATGTTTAGATGAGAAGAGACTGTCTTAGACGAAGAGACAGTGGCTGTCTCGTCTGCTGCACTAGCTAGCCCTGGGGTCCCCGACAAGCCAGCTAGCCAGCTTGCGCTTCGTCTCCTTCGTAAACCAAGAGTGTCGGAGCTGGTGGTCTCTGCAAGTCTCTGAGAAGCCGGAGAGGAAACCTAAGACAATGACGCCCAGTCCTTGCTCCCAGATTCCGGAGGGATATGCTTGACAAGGCCCTAGGTGGATTTGTGTCCAAACCCAGAGCCTGAAGCTGTTCCTTGGGTGGCCACGTTTGTGGGATTCCCAGCCCCCGCCAGCCAGGCCTGACCCCCAGGTTTGCCTGTCATCCCTGATGTTCCTGTGTGTGGAGTTTGGACATAAACGGGCGGTCGGGATTCTTCCTGTTTCTTAATAAAGCTGTTTACTTTACTGTCGTCTGTGTTTGTACACAGAAATAAACTTGGGCAGACAGAAAGACAATTGATTTTATAACAGCAATTGGGTAAGGAATGTCTGAGAAAAAATATTGCCTTAGATATAGAAATGGCTTGTAGTTCTACATGGAAAAACTGTCATACTGATTAGGATTTATTTATTTTAAAGATATTTATTTGAGAGAGAGTGAGAGCGCGAGCGAGCACAAGCAGGGGGAGCCACAGGCAGAGGGAGAAGCAGATTCTCCGCTGAGCAGGGAGCCGGACGTGGGACTCGATTCCAGGACCCAGAGACCATGACCTGAGCTGAAGGCAGACACTTAGCTGACTGAGCCACCCAGGCTCCCCTGATTAGGATTTAGAAATAATCTGGGGAGAGTTCATCCTGGGTAGCAGTCCAGGAACAGCAGAACTCCAGATATTTCATTTGTCTTTCTTTCAAAAACTCTCATCCAGATTTTTTCTAAAACCTTTGCTCTGAACCCTTTGATTCCCCTTCTTTCTGCTGCGCCTATGAATATGTAGACAGGGCCACAATTGTTTAGACCAGTATTTACATGCCCCGTGCCCATGACTTGGGCGTAACAGTCCCGTCCTTTTGAAGGGTGGCCCGCAGAGGAGGGGGCAGGTGGCCGGCTGCGTGGTGGACAAAGTCCGTTCGTTCATGATCCATTTTATTTTCTCCCCTAACAACGAAGCCGGCTTGTCTTGATCCTGTCTGCTCCCTGTGAGATGCCCCCTCACTCTTCCTTGAACTAGACTATCGTATGTGCGCTGTGGTCCGAACACAGCTCCGGGGCGCAGATACTAGCGCAGAGCTCCATCGTACCTTGAGCGGGGCTGGCACTGGGGTGCGGCGCAGGTGGGGGCAGGAGCAGTGGCAGTGCACCTGTCCCTCCGCGTTCTTGCACTCTGTTCTCGCACCAGCCCCGGGGGAGGCTGACGACACACGCCGCCACGGGCATGCCCAACGCCGCCCAGCGCACCCTCCGTGTGTTTTCCTCCATCGTGCTCCCAGGTATCGGAGCCTTTGTTTCTCCCCTGCTCTTTCCCCCTAAACTCGCTCGGGTAACTCCTGGTGGAATTCCTAAGCCGGCTTTTCCGCCTGGGCTGTGCGTGTGAATGTGTGTGTGTGCGCACACTTGGGAGGAGCCCGGGAGGACGTCCGCAAGCTGGTCACACGGCAGACAGCCTATCGCACGATTCAGACACTGTTCGGCCCGAGCTTTTATCGGAGGTCCTGGCAGCTAATGAAGTGAGCCATGCCGTTCAGAGGGCACCGAGCAGAGAAGGGTGGCTGCCTGATGGGGCAGCTTGAGGGTGTAGGAAGGGGCTGACGGCGGCAAGTCCGCCAAGGATGGCTTTACGAGGACTTCTGCAGCCGGGGTGGCAGGTGTCAGACAAACGCATGGTTTTTGTATGCCTCACCAAGCTCTCTGCTTCCTGTGGGAGGTGGCCGCCCTGCAAGGAGGTTGCTGGCTGTGGGCTTTTTTGTGGTGCTAGTTTGTGCTAATTTACTTTTTTAATGGAGCACTCCTTGTTATTAGTGATTCTCCGCGATGGCCCTTTATGGTGGTCAGGAGGAGATGAGAGAATGGTGGCCAGGTGTCCACCTGGAAGACCTCTGGCTCCCGAGGCTCCATCAGGCTCTAGTAGGATTTATTGTTTTGCCATGTGGGTCTTCTGGACTCTGAGCCCTGGAGCGTGGTCATTGTATTATGAATTTTACCTTTCACTTCGTACCTGTGCCCCAACTAGACATAATTTTTTTTGAATATGTAAACTCTCCAAGGATTTCTGGCCTTTTGGGGGGAAAAAAAATCTCCCCTTTTCCACTTCTGTATGATGGAAACATCATGGGGGATGAGGGAAGAGGCTGACGGAGGAGGGGATGCTCCTGGTGGGATATGGGGAGGAGGGGCGTGATGCCTGCCCACTGATAAGGCCTCCTGCCCTCAAGAGTGAAATCCACAGGGATGAAATGTGAGTGTGGCTCCTCCCCCCCCCGGGGGTCCCGGTCTAGGTGTTTCTGGATGGACTAGTTTGGAGGCCCTCGAATTTCCTGTGGGTTGCTATGACCTTGGTTTTGCTCCATTTAATGGGGTTGTGCTCACTTCTGGTCTGGAGAATGACGGAATGTGGGGGTGCTCACTGGATGCTCAGAATGGTCCCAGGTATTCCAGGGAGGAAGCCTGATTTCACTGGTCGGAACTGAGCCGAGAGGGCAAGCTCAAGGCCACACGCCGAGACACCGGGCCCCCAGATTCAGTTTCTCCCTTCATCTCATAGCTGATCTGCACTGTGGATACCACGCTGCCTCTGCTGGTTGGTGAGATGGTCACACACAATCACATCCAGGCTGGAGGCAGGTCTGCGGTCGTGAAGGAACCCTGCTCCCTACAAGGCTTGGATGCCGTGGTTTGCAGTGAGAGGAGAGATTCACCAGGCCGGTTTCAAGTCCTTCTGGGCAGAGTAGCAAGGAAGTGGGCTGGGTTTTCTCCCAAGACACGAATGGGGTCACGCTCGTGCTGAAAAGAAACACAGTAGTGTTCACTGCTCTGTTGTAGAGCACACATCAGTGTCTTTTTGGAAGGATCATGAACTTTCCAAACCTTCTTTATAATCCTTACACAGGGCAAAATTCAATATAATACCTTGACTGAAATGAATGCCATAAATTTTTAATGTTCTCTGTCACCTCTGCTCCTGGAGACCTAGAATATCCTTTTGAATCATGAGCATTTTATAATCCTAGAACTATAGCACAGAAGGAGTCTTAGAGATTATGTAGCCTTGGGTTACTTTTGCTTTTTTTTTTTTTAAAGTTTTATTTATTTTTTAGAGAGAAGGAGAAGAGTCACAAGCTGACTCCCTGCTGAGCGCAGAGCTGGACACGGGGCTTGATCCCACAACCCTGAAATCATGACCTGAGTGGAAACCATGAATCGGATGCTCAACTGACTGAGCCACCCAGGTGCCCCTCGGTTACTTTCGCTATTAAGAGCATGGTTCCTGGGCGCCTGGGTCCTGGGTGGCTCAGTCAGTGAAGTGTCTGCCTTCGGCTCAGGTTAGGATCCCAGGGTCCTGGGATCGAGTCCCGAGTTGGGCTCCCTGCTCAGCGGGAAGCCTGCTTCTCCCTCTCCCTTTGCCCCTCCCCCTGCTCGTACTTGCTGTCTCTCTCTGTCTCACTCAAATAAATAAATAACATCTTTAATAAAAAAAAAAAAGTGCATGGTTCCTGCAGCCAGACCGCTGGGGTGTGAATCTTGGCTCTGTCATTTGCCAGCTCTCCAGCTCTCCAGCCCTGTAGACTTGGAGGAACTTGCCGCTTTCTGCCTCAGTTTCCTTACTTGTATAATGGCATTAACAGGAATAACTGCTTCGTCAGTGTGTTTTGTCTGGCACATAGTAGGCGTTCACTAAATATTAGCATCCAAACTGCCATTTTATAGAAGAGAAAAGTAAAACTTGCCTCTCTAGATGGTGACCTCCTGACCCCAGGATTCATTCCACATGACTGGCAGCCAGTGTGTGTGTTCTCGACTTCTCTCATGCTCCGCGTCTGTCGTCTCTCGGCTTGCGTGCCTGGCCAGCATTTCTTTGGCTGTTGCTGTATAGTTGTGTGGTTGCCAGACTTGGGGCTGGGACAGAAAGGCGGTTAGGACACAGCCGTGCCCTTGAGCCTCACAGCCTGGGGGGCGGCCAGGTGCTGGCTGCCACCTCGTCCCTTTTGCGGCGTCCCTGCAAGGGATGGCACGGCCGGCTGTGGAGTGGGCTGAGATGGTTTCCAGAAGGGGTGATGGCCGCATCGAGGCTAATCAGTGAGCAGGAGCTGGTGGGTGAGGCTGAAGAGGGCGAGGTATTCCAGGCATCTCACGAACAGAGAGGGGCTGCAGGAGCCCTGAGGATCGCGGTATTGCCAGACGTGAAGTGTCCAAGAGGGGGGCCACCACGCTGCCTCCACAAGAAGTTAAATGACCACGTGAGCTTTACATGCCAGGTTGAACAAACGATGATTCGACGTCGAACAGCAAGATAGCAGTGCCCACCCACTCACACCAGCGTCATTCACCAGACCGGAGAGGTGAGAGCCGCCCAAGGGCCCATCAGTGGGTGAGTGGATAGACAGAATGTGGTGTAGATACAATGGAAGGAAATATATAAAATACATATACGTTACTATACATGATATTTACTTAATACCCAAAAAGAAGGGAAATTCGGCCACCTGCTACCATGTGGATGAACCTCGAGGACATTATTCTGAGTGAAATAAGCCAGTCACCAAAGGCACTCATTCTGTGTGGTTCCACTTACAGGTGGTGCTTAGAGTTTTCAAATTCATGGAGACAGAATGGTGTGGAATGATGGTTGTGGGGGTGGGGGGGGCAAGGGTGGCGGGGGAGGGGATTAGAGACTTGACGCTTAGTGATAAGGAGCTTCCGTTTGGGAAAATGAAACAAGTTCTGGAGATGGATGGTGGTGATGATTGCACAAACGTGGGGTGCGCCTGACAGCACTGAACCGTGCATTTAAAAACGGTTAACATTTTATGTTACGTAACTTTATCCCCCCCCCCCCCAGCAGTGTAAACTGTGTTACAGACTAGTGATCTAAGGGAAGGGACGTCCCTGTGGATTTCCTGGGCAGGGAAACTTCCCTCCGTTGGCTCATGAAGGCTGATCCTGACAACATTTGCTGGTCCAACCACCACCTCCTCCCTAGCACATTGTGTGCCATCACATTTAATCTACGAGTGGGTGGGGTTACTGTCCCCATTGCACAGACGAGCAAACTCAGCAAGATGAGGGACCCGGGCCCACGTCCTGCAGTGGTTGTGGGGCCGGGATAGGATGGGGACCTCCCCGTGAGCCCCCGTGGGAGGAAAGGGGCCAGGCGAGGGCCTGAGAAGGGGGAACTGGCCCCTCACTGCCACTTACCTCCTGAGAAACAGCCGTTTTATTTGCGTCTGTAAGAGTTTGAAAGGTTTAAACGGGCCGTCGCTGAGTGAACACTGAGGCTGGCAAATTAATCTTTTTGAGGACAGCACGTTAGTGGCCCCTGCGTCATAGCTTTTAATACAGTACTGTAATTATAGTGCACATTTTGCAGTAAACTAAAAAAATGACTTATGAGCTCTTGGGTTCTTGACAGCAATGAGTTCAGTGGCAACATCATTCTTCCGAATTTGCCAACGCGTGTTATTGTGGGCATTGCTTTTTTGGAATTGGACCAGACGACACCTTAAAGATTCGAGAGGTGGATACGATGTTATATATATTGAAATAGCTGCTTTTTTCAGGTTACTGTACTGGCCTTTGCCACCTCGGTTCCTGACTCTGCAACATTCCTTACAGGGATGTGATGGCTGGATAGAGGGGCGTCCATCTTAACCTCATTTGCCAATCTGGAGGAAGAAAGGAGGATAGAGAGGCCAAGTGACCTTTTTTCGCTCCCGTTCAGCAAGTGTTTGAACAGCATGTGCTCCGTGCCGGGCACTGTTCTGGGCCGTGGGCGCTCTGATCGCTGTTGCGAGTGAGGGCACTCAGAGCCTCACACTCCTGCCTGCTCTTTCCTGGCGCGCTGCTGTTGTGAGTTGATGGGATTTCAGGGGTTCATGAGATACTTGCCGTTTTATAGGTGTCTGACTCTTCCCAGCTTGTGGGAAGGGAATTTGGCCATAGCGTCCCTTACCCGAGGACCCTGCCCACAGAGGACGCGCCACGGCTTTGACATCAGACTCTAAAGCTCCTGGGCTTCTCTTGCAAAGGCCTCCTTCAAACCATTCTCATGGACTCTGGCTAATGGGGAGTTTCTTTGGGCGGCTCCGTGCTCATTCCTCACTGCCTTTCCTGCTTGAGACTTCCCACAGGGTGAAAAGCTAGAACAGTGGCTTTTGTCTGAAGCAGGGCCATCGATGGTACAGTAACTGCTTTCAGATGCTGCAGAGGTGGCCCAGACTCAGGATGGTGACCCGGAGGTGAAGGGCTACAGATCCCGTTACAAGCTGGAGCCAATCCGCCTCCAGACTGCAGTGCGTTTGGGCCGAGAAAGGAGGAAGGATAGGGTGACATAGGCGCTAGATAGCGGGAGAAGTAGGCATGGGAAAGTCTAAGAGTGGGGCTTCAGTCTCTGGAGACATTTTTGTACAAGGCATTGCCTACGTGAATACACAAATACCAGCGATGCAGTCCTGCAGTCTTGGAATATAGGGCGCGTCTGTGGAGAAGCTACGCGTGTATTATATGTGAACATACACGGTAGATAGACGTGAATTACAAAGCAGTGGGTTCAGACACCGGTTATTTTTCTTTCCATAATCTCGAGAAAGGGTGAAATCTTGGTTCCGTTGTTTAGCGCCCTCACACCATCTTAGAAGACTGAAGCTCACTTCCTGGCCAGGTCTCCGGTCCAGTTGAGCCCCCTCCGCTGGGGTGGCTGGTAGGTCACCCATGCTGCGGGCATGACGGTGGCGGGGGGCGGGGGGCGCTCAGCGAGGTGGTGAGTTGAACACACAGCCCCAGAACAGGGAGCTGCAAAGGGGGTAATGAAGTAGGAGGCCGGGCTGCCTTCTGACGGTGAGGTTCTCCGTGACTCGCCCTAGAAATACCAGCCCATGGCCAGTTTCCGTGGGCTGAGATCCTTTGAGAGTCTGTCAAGTAGAGATTTGGGGGAAAAAAAAAACCCCAAAACAACACAACACGCACAAAAAATTAGAAGATATAATTTTGTGGCAAGATGTAGAGAGTCACTGAGTCCAGCTATGATCTGAAAGGAGCAAAGAGGCCGTAATCTGAGTTCTGAGATCTCTCTTATTGTATTCCTGTTTCCTCAAAAGCCTCTTTTTGTTTGTCCTATTTCTAATTGTTTTCTCTTCCCAGCTAGAGTTGAAAGGGTAGAGCCGCAAGCATGGAAATGTTGCTTTTATATTGAAAGTGGTGAAATTGTACCTCCATTTTTATTCCCTGTGAGACAGTGGGGTTATTTAAAAAAAAAAAAATTCTTTGGGAAGAAATAGATCTATGGTCTACGAAGACCATACCAGAAATTACCAGGAAGTGGGAAGTCCTAGTCTATGGAAGGGGACCAGAGACGTTTGAGAAAGACGCATCTTTGAGGTCTAGCCTGGGATTTTGTTTGCTTTTCTCTTGGCATGCCTGCTGGTGTCTGGGATTTTCTCCTATCCCCGATTTCCCTGTGTGTTTGCTGTAGCTGGGCCTGCCCTCAGGAACCAAAAAACTCTGGGCCTGCTGTTGTCGCACCCACCCCTGTTAATTCCCTTTGACTAAAGCTGCCCAACCTTGGTGGCGAGGCTGGCAGCCGAGGGCATGGAAGGAGCCGAAGGCCCTGACAGGTGTTGCGTAACAAGCCACGCCAGCTACTCTCCCCAAGAGGCTGGAGAGGTGTGGGAATCTCGTTCACACCTTTCGTGCTCAATATAAGACGTCAGGGACACCCAGGGGTCGTTCCTGCTATTCACTGTGCCTTCAGCCGCCGTGGGGGGCATACGGCTGACAGGACGGGCCACGGGTGATAGAGCCATTGGATTTCAGACAATCTTTTTTTTTAAGATTTTATTTATTTGAGAGAGAGACAAACAGCATGCGGTGGGGGGAGTGGCAGAGGGAGGGGGACAAGCGGGCTCTCCACCGAGCAGGAAGCCTGACGTGGGAGCTCGATCCAGGACCTCAAGATCATGACCTGAGCCAAAAGCAGATGCTTCACTGAATGGGCCCCATGGGCGCCCCTGAATTTCAGACGATTCTTTCTGTGACTTTTGTAGGAGATGTTTACTTCTGAGCAGAACCTGGTATGAAGCATTTACCACTGGTACTTCTGTGAAGGGCTGTTTTTCAGGGAGCAGTGCTGTGGTCTCTGGGGGCCATTTTCTATGACTTACGCAAAGACACACAAAAGCGTGGCCCATTCCCCCCATTTTTGACAGAATGACAACCCTGCCCTTATGGATCCCTGAATCCCTCTGAGATAACGCTATCTTTTAACCAAGGAGCAGTGCTAAGTAACCCTCCTTGCAGCTTTTCCTGGGTTGGGGGTCATGAGGAACGTGGGCTAGTGTGGGTGCACTTGAACTTGACCCGTGGCTCATCGGAGTGGCCAATGGAGCCGCGGTGGCCAGGGGCGGCCGCCGGCACCCGGGCCTCTGTGTGAGCTGGCCTCAGGGGAGCTACTCTCTCTCTATGAGGGGAGGGCTGGGATTCATTGCCTTTTGGTTTTGATTTTACTTATCTTCTGGGGATGGACAATGGTGGTGGCAGTTTGGGCCTGTTTCTGATTAGTAAAATGGCCTTTTACCTGAGACCATGTGAGAAATGCTCTCCTGAACCTCCTGAACCCTGGTTTTTCCGATGGCGAGTTGGATGGCCTCAGGGCATGTGTTTTGGCTGAGAAAATGAAAGACATGATGTGTGGGGAGTTGCAGCTTTTTGTTTAGAGAAAAGGTGGAGGGGTCACCCTGAGAGCTGCTGTGGGCTTGGCTTCCACTCAGGAAGGGGAAAGCTACAGGTAGAGGGCTGGCTGGGGGTGCAGAGGGGCAGTGTCTTTGGCTGCGAGAGGAGGGCGCCAGGCACTTTCTGGGCAGAGACCGCCTTGTCCCTTAGCAGAGGACCACACGGAGCTCAAATCCCACCCCACCTGCTCTGTTTCAGGAGATAGGCTGGACACCATGACGATTTCTATGCCCTGGAGCTGCTTCTTCAAGTGATTCTAGAACATTCGGGAGATATTTAGAGCACCTAATATGTGCCGGGTGTTACATTAGGAGCTTGGAACTTTCAAGTACAACCAAATAACTGAGTTTGACCTTAGAGAAGCTATTTATTTGAGAGAGAGAAAAAGAATCTGGAGCAGACCCCACGCTGAACGTGGAACCCAACGTGGGGCTCGATCTCATAACCGTGAGATCGTGACTTGGGCGGAAACCAAGAGTCGAGGCGCTGCCAGCTGAGCCACCCAGACGCCCCTGGGGCTGCATTTCAAATTAGGAGAAATGCAGCTCAAGTGCTTTTTTCTCAGTCCTTTCGGTGATCAGATTCTTATCAGTCAGCTGCCTCTTGGCGGTGTTTATTCTAAGCTTTTTCTTTTTTAACTGGTAAAATACACCAAGTTAACCACGTTTAAGGGCACAGTCCAGCATGAAGCTCCTCCGTGCTGGGCACCTGTTCCCACCATCCACCTGTAGGCCTTCCTCCTCTTCCCAGACTGAAGCTCTGAACCCATTGAACAGCTCTCCATTCTGCCCTCCCTGCTTAGGTTATTCGGGAGTGCTGGAAACCTCCAGAGAACGCTCTCAGGAGAAAGGCCCAGTGGTTCATTAAGTCACTCATTCACTCATTCATTCCTTGCATAGCCTCTGGGCAGCATCTCTTG
This sequence comes from Ursus americanus, assembly GCF_024610735.1. Taxonomy (NCBI): domain Eukaryota; kingdom Metazoa; phylum Chordata; class Mammalia; order Carnivora; family Ursidae; genus Ursus; species Ursus americanus. Next base: position 102,860,158 of record NC_142128.1, on the reverse strand, counting down.
TGCGCTGCTCTCTGTGCTACAGTCTCCAGCTTCCAAACCAAATGAAACCCGGACTTTGGTCCCAAGAGGTTGATCGACTAGGAGAGGAGACAAGGGATGTACATGGATGAGTCCTTAGATGCGTTACAGATGCTTCAGGGCAAGCGGGGAGGCGCCCCAGCGCCCCAGATCCTTCCCAGTTCTCAGAGTGGGAGGGACTCCTGTCTCCATCCTCCTTTGGAGCCTCCAGCTTCAGGTGCTGGAGGCCGTAGCTGAGTAGCGAAGAGAGGGCGCTGGTGTCACTTTTAAAAATGCACACACCTGCAGGTGCAGTCTCGAGCCCTGTTACCCTTTCTGGCTGAGGACGCTGTGCGGGTTCCTGGCAGTGGTGAGAGAGGAGGGCATGGAAAGAACCCAGCCCCAGCCACGGGAGCAGACTCGTTCCTGCCCAGAGCCACATTTGGGCTCCCTTGGAGTCGCGAGCAGACTCTTGTCCTCGGCTGGGGGCAAGATGGGTCTCAGCCCGGTGGGAGTCGGAGACCTGTGCCCCGCCTCAGTTTCTTAGCACGCTCCCATAGGACCTTCGGCACTGCGCTCTGTTCCCTTTTCTCCCTCACACACAGACTCCCTCCCTCCTCTCCCTTTAAATCACTTTCGTGCTGTTTAACCTCTCTACCCTGATTTCCCCTCCTCTGCTGCGGCTTTTACGGTGGTTTCCGCTAATGGATCACCTGGACGAGATGCCCCCCGCTTTGTGAGCATCAATTAGTGTCCCCCTCCCCCCACCCCGAGAAGGGGCTCGGTTGCCTGGTGGCTTGGGCTCCGAGGACGGGTCGGGCCTGACTCTTTTCACGTGAAAGTAGGTTATCGATGAGCTCGGATGCCAGCCTACCCCGCGGGCTCTTGCCAACCCCTCTTGATCTCATCATGGTGTACATTTTCAAGATCGTATCGCATTAGCTCAGGAGAATTCAGGAGAGAAAAATGTACTAGTAAAGAAAAAAAGAAAAGAGAAACAGAGAAGAATGTGATGATTTCTTTCATTATATTATAGCCCAGCTGAAAGTGCACCTGGCTCCACCCGGCTGTGTTCTGAGAGAACCCGTGGAATGTGTGTGTGGACGTGGGTGGGTTATAAGGCACAGGGACACTTAGCAGCAGGCTGAAAGGACTTTGTGTTTTGGTTTCTTCTTTGGATTCCTCGGAGGATTGGTTTTCTTGGGAAATCATGATTTTAGGGAAAAGATGAGATGGGGCGTGTAGCTGGCAAGATCCTTCTAGTGTCGGCTTTGTGAGACACGGAGGCAGGCGGCCACCAAGGGCCGGCGGTGCTGCTTTTTGGAGACGGGCTGTTCGTTGTTGGCCAGACTGGTGCATGTGCAGGAATGTGGGATCAGGGGCGCCTGGGTGGCTCAGTTGTTAAGCGTCTGCCTTCGGCTCAGGGCGTGATCCCAGGGTTCTGGGATCAAGTCCCGCATCGGGCTCTTCTGCTGGGAGCCTGCTTCTTCCTCTCGCACTCCCCCTGCTTGTGTTCCCTCACTCGCTGGCTGTCTGTCTCTCTCTCTCTGTCAAATAAATAAATAAAATCTTGAAAAAAAAAAGGAATGTGGGATCATTCTTTTCTGTTTTTTAGTAGCTTTACTGAGATACAATTTACATGCCATACAATGCACCTGTTTCGAATGTGCAGTCTGGTGGGTTTTTAGTATATTCCCAGAATTTGGAACCATCGTCCCCATGTAATATTAGAACCTTTCTGTCCCTCCCCAAAGAAATGTGGTGCCCGTTATCAGTCCGTCCCCATTCACCCGTCCCCTCGGCCCCGGGAAACCATGGCTCTACTTTCTTTTTCTGTGGATTTGCCTGTTCTGGACATTTCCTATGCATGGAAATCGCACAGTATGTGGTATGTCGTGCCTGACTGGTTTCACTCAGCACGATGTGGTCAGGGTTCACCGCATCGTCGCGTGGAGCACAGTGGCATTCCGTCGTGGGGACATACACGCTCGGTACCTGCTCGGCAGTGGTTGGCTGTGTGGCTTATTTCCGGTTTTGCGCTATGATGCCAAATGCTGTTGCGAACATTTGGGCATTGGTCTCCGTGAGGACGTGCGTTTTCTGTTCTCATGGGCTGATACTTGGGAGTGGAATCGCTGTTGAATGTGGTAACTCTGTGTTTAACGTTTTGAGAAACTTCCTAGCTGTTTTGCAGTGTGGCCGCTCCCGTCAGCAGCAGATCAGATGTCCTCCCTCCATTGTCTGTCTTCTGGATTCTAGCGGATGTGAAGTGGTGTCACACTGTGGTTCTGATCTGCATTTCACTAATGACTAGTAAGGTCCAGCATCTTTTCACGTACTCGTTCACCATTCTTAGGTTTTCTTCGGAGAAACATCTAATCAAATCTTTTGTTCATTTTTTAGTTGAGGCTTTTTGTTGTTGTCACTGAGCTGTGAGAGTCCTTTATATATTCTGGGTAGAAGTCCCTTATCAGATATATGATTGGCTGGTGTTTTCTCCCAGTCTGTGACTTATCTTTTCATTTTCTTGATGATGTCGTGTGAAGCACAAACGTTTTATTTTTGATAAAGTCCAGCTTACCGGGTTTTCTCTTCTTGCTGTGCTTTTGGGGTCTTATCTGAAAATTCACTGCCCAACTAGTGGTCATGAAAATTCATTCTTGTATGTTCTTTTAAGAGTTTTATAGTTTTAACTTCAACTTAGGTCTATGATCCATTTTTTATTAAGAACTTCTACTTTTCCTGCAGTAAAACATTTTCCCAGACTCCTTCAGGTTTCAGTAAGATAGGTGTGGATTTTCTTTCAGGCTCTTTCTTTTCTAACACAGCATACCTAGTGGCCATCCCATGCTGGGTAAGAGTCGAGACTGCGGAGACAGACGTGAGAGTTGGCATGTGGACAGGCCGGGATTGGATATCATGCCCGAATCTCTCACATGTCTTTGGACGGGTGGCAGGGAGAACGGTCACACGGGCAACTCGCAGGTGGGAGATGGACTCCAGGACCTTGGCACCAAGCAGAAGAAAGCTTGGTCTCTTGACCAGCATCACAGGTGACAAAGCAAATGAGCCATTGGAGAGAGACCTCGTGGGATGGCGCAGTTAAGTCGTGGCCCCAGGGCAGTTTGCCAGGGAAGCTGTCAGAAAGGCAGACAGTGGTCAGGGTTTTGCTGGGTGCTGCCCTACAGTTATTTGATAAAGCTCCCTCTCCATTCTTGCTTTCAGTGTTTGTTTTGTTTGTTTGTTTTACATCCCGCCCCTCACCCTCCTGCAAAAGGCACAGGAGCTAGCTTGCTTTCTTTCTTTCTTTCTTTCTTTCTTTCTTTCTTTCTTTCTTTCTTTCTTTTCTTTTCTTTTCTTTTCTTTCTTTCTTTAAGATTTTTTATTTATTTATTCGACAGAGATAGAGACAGCCAGCGAGAGAGGGAACACAAACAGGGGGAGTGGGAGAGGAAGAAGCAGGCTCATAGCGGAGGAGCCTGACGTGGGGCTCGATCCCATAACGCCGGGATCACGCCCTGAGCTGAAGGCAGACGCTTAAGGACTGCACTACCTAGGCGCCCCGCAAAGGAGCTTTCTTAAACACACTTTTGGTCTCCCTCCCAAGTCCCCCAAGGATCAGCTATAACTTTTGGGGTAGTGAGGGGGCGAGGTGAGATGCTAGGCTTATTTTTACCGAAAACCAAGACCAGTGGCACAGGATAGAAGTCATGAGACACAATGACCTCATAGGACGTTGCCTCCTGAGGCCTGAAACATAAAAGCAAGTTGAGTGGTAGCCTGTGGAGAGGAACTTCAGTACTTCGTAACCTGAGCTCCAGGCCAGGTCTCAAAACACTTCGGGCACACTGCGGACAGAGCTGAGCCCTCCGGCAAGCTGGGCGATAGTGGAGCGCGTCGGTTGGTCTTAGGTGCTGCTCTCGGTGTTTGTGCACGCGCATGCCGATCATGATCTGCGGACCCGAGGACACACCGTGTGCACACACTCCCCGGGGAAGCTCTGGCTCACACGTCCACCACTTGAGTTTAAAATCTTGGGGGAAAGTACTGAAAACCCAATGGGGTCATTTCTCCTGCCTGAAAAGAAGAGAGCCGGTATTTAAAATTCTGCATTTGTGTACCAAATCCAGCGTGGGGTACCAGTTCTCATCACAAAACGACATATATCCAAGGCTTACCTTTAGACAGCAGGTTCTCCTTGGGGTAATTGAAATGAACTTTTCAGAATTCTCTTATTAAATATGGACGTGCACCTATACGTCCCCTCTCCCAGGGTACAGACCGAGGCTGTAGAATATATAGTAGATGATTTTTAGCAAATGTGGCTCTTTGGTTTCTTCCTCCTAAACCCGAAAGGACTGACATAAGTTCATTACTGCCACAGTAGATAGAGCTGTATTGCTGGAGGCCTCTCTTGTTTGCACCGAGAAAGTCTTCCCAGAGCACTTATGTAAACATTTCTCCGGGTATTTATATCCCAGGAGAACAGGAAACCATATCATTCTGGATTGGAATCCAAGACACTCAAACCTGCAGTTAATTTTCAGAGCCAATTTTTTCGTATGGCTTCCCTGGGATTATGCTAATCATCCAATTCAGAGTCACTTCAACACGCATTTTGGAGAGCCTGCTGTGGGCTGGGCTGTGGGGATACTTGATAAGATGTGGTTCCAGCCTTCAAGAATGGTGTAGCGAGGGGAGAGTCTGGACAATATCCAGAGATGCGTGTTGTGTTGGGACTCAGTGAATCTAAACATCCTTCCCCAGGTTGTCTCATGACTCTGAAAGCCAGCTCTGTTCTCCATCAACGAACACTCTCGTCTGCCTTTTCTCTTTGCGGAGCCTGAGGGGTAGCTCTTTGCAGCCTTCGTCACAGGGTTGGGTGGTCCTCTGGTCGTTTTAATGACCAACATTAAGAATTCCCCAAAATATGAGTTTACTCATTTTTAATGTTTATATTTTCTCAAATTGGGTCCCTCCCCGCCGCCCCCGTGAGTGCTGGTTTTCTAAACAACAGCAACAACCACAAAATCCCCCCACGACAGGCAGAGGCGGGCTGTGGAGATGCTGGCAGCGTCCCCTGAGAGTTGTGTGAAACCTTCCCCAGCGAAGGACGGACCTGCTTCCTTACCTCAGGCTACGCGTCACACACCAGCACCTTCCTCGGAGTCCTCATTTCCCACTTTATTTGGGTGCAACTAAAGCCAGCTGAGCAGCCTTAGTAAGTTATGCCCTGGGGTAAAGCAGCCTCACTGTGTCCATGAGGAAAGGGAATTTCAGTAACTAGTGTTGAGAGTTGTTTGTAGAGAATAACCCTGACGGGCGGTGGGAGGTCCCAAGGTCAGGGGTCAGAATTCCTAGAGGCTCTCGTTCCACTTTCTACTCTGAGAGCCGTGTGGTGAGGAAGTTACCTCCAGCTGGGTCCTCCGTAGAGGCAGGAGTCTTCATACCTGTCCTGCTTACCGATTAGGCAAGAATCAAATGCGATAGTTGAAGTGTCTATGAAATTAAAGTGACATCATTGTCGTCATCACCACCAGGGCAAGTGTCATAATATTGGACAAAAGGTCCAGTAGTTTTCTAACAATTTAATTGTCCAAAATAAAAGATAATAAGAACTTTGAACAACTAGTGGGGTTTTTTGTTTTTTGTTTTGTTTTGGTTTTGTCTTTGTTTTTTAAGAGAGAGAGAGGGGCAGAGGGAGAGAGAGAATCTTAAGCAGACTCCACGCCCAGTGTGGAGTCTGATGTGGGGCTCAGTCTCACGACCCTGAGATCATGAACTGAGCCGAAATCAAGACTTGGTTGCTGAGCCGACTGAGCCACCCAGGCTCCTGGATAACTGGTGGTTTGGCTAATGAAGCAGAGTGGTTCTCTGGTCGCTTGCTTTGGACCAGCCCAAGAGACAGTGAAAGGGATGATACGGGTTCCTGTTTTGGCCAAATGCTCAGTGCGTCCACTTGTGTTTTAGGGCAATGTGGGTTGGAAGGCTCTTGACATTTCAGTTTTGTGAGGGCATGAGTAGGCATGGTAGGGCGCAATGAGATGGTGACTCAGTTTTCATGGCTTATGACAGAACGTCGAACAGTTACTAGAGCATTTATTAGTCACATGATAGGGTCAGTTGGTTAAGGGCCTTGAAGGACCAGCAAAGGATGTGGGATTAATTCATGTTCTTGGGCTCAAGACTGAGCTGACAAAAACTGTGGTTGAGAATTACCTTTCTGATCTTGGAGAAATTCAAGTTTGAATGTGCGAGAATCTGCTTGAAGAGCGACATGGGAAACAAGGGGCAGATTGAAGACCCTGTAGGACATAGGCATGGCTTGTGAGCTGGTGAGATGGGGGTGCGGGGAGGTGAGGCTGTTGTAGGAACAAGCAAAACCCACCCCTCTCTCTCTTACAGCCTCCATTTGCTCCAGGATTATGTTTTCATATTGTCGTATTTGGGTTGGATTTAATAGCTCAGTTTAGGGAAGACATTTAAATTTCCCTTTATGCTCTGCAAACTACTAACAAGGTAAGTTTTGAGAAACTAGCTCCCAAGTAGATTCCACTTGCACAAACGTTTAAACTTTAAAATCGTGAATCGTTGTGCATTGCTGGTAGGAATGTCAAATGGGGCAACTGATATAGAAAATGGTGTGGTGGTCCCTTGGGAATTAAACAGAGAATTACCATACAACCCAGCGATTCCTCTTCTGGGTGTATAGTGAAAAGGATTGGAAGCAGGTACTCAAACATGTATTTGCACACCCGTGATCCATAGTGGTATTAATCACAGTAGCCAAAAAATGGAAGCAACCCAGTCATCCACTAATGGATGAATGGATAAACAAATGATGTATATATTCGTATATATATATACGTATATACGTGAATGACATTTTAACACACACGTATAAAATTCAGCCTTAAAAAAGAAAGATCATTCTGAAATGCTACAACATGGATGAACCTTGAGGACATTTTGCCAAGTGAAGTAAGCCAGTCACAAAAGGCAGATATTCTGTGATTCCACTTACATGATGAGTCCGGACTTGTCAGACTTGGGGAGACAGGCTGCAGAATGGTGGTTGCCAGGGTCTGGGTGGAAAGAACTGGGCAGCTAGTGTTTAACGGTACAGGGTTCCAGTTTGGGAAGAAGAAGGAGTTCTGGAGATGGATGGGAGCGAGCACAACAGTGTGAATTACCACCGAACTGTGCACTTACAAATGGCTAATATGGTAAATCGTATGTACTCCACGGGGAAGAAGTGGTGAACTGTTCTCTTGCATTGGTGATTTAGTTTTTTCTTTGAAATCCTGGAAAATATAGATTCTAAAATTCTCTTCTTATGTTTTCCAATTCTGGAAAGTTAACTGTGGTTGTCCTTTTCTTCTTAATGTCGTTTGCTCTAAAAAAAAAAAAAAAAGCAATGATGTTTCCTAGGCCAAGCACACCCCGTTAACACGTTCATTAACACAGTGCAAAGTGTAATTTAAAGTTTATCTCACTCTGTTGTATTGTTATGCCACAAAGAGGCAATGTTTGCATCAGGTTTTATGCCAACAATTGGAAGAGTGTGTTTGGGGGTGCACTCAGGACTCTGTGGGCCTTGGGCTGTGCAAGTGTTTGGGTTCTAGATGGCCACTGAGAGTTTTCTTTCTGAAGGAGACCCTAAATTCAAGGTAAACCTCATCCCTCCCGTGCGGTGCTCCAGAAGTTAGAACTTTGTGTCTTCTCTTTGTGGCCAGGAAGAGGGTCATCCTCTCTGGAGTTGTAAGAATGTTAACAGAACTTGAAAGCCGCTCAGAGAATAGTCCATAGAAGAGTTCTGAGCAAGGTGCCCAGATCACCAGGACCCACTTGTCCAGACCCTTCCTCTGTCTGTGCCAACTGTTATCAGAACCAAGCCACGTGGTTGGTAGCCTTTCTGTCTGAGACTGTCTTCTGGGTCTTTGGCCTGGAATTACGTGGCATGCGGTCTGGACTCTAGATTGGAAGTTGTTGGGTGTGGCCTCACAGCTACCCACGTTGGAAACAGTCTCATTTCCCCAAGAGCAGCTTCTGCTGATTTTGAACACACCAGTTCCAAATTCTCGTGCCAGCGTCCATTTTCCTTTTCCCCCCATAAGATGCCTGAAATGATTCTCTTACATTTCTAACGGATGTCACTCAAACTTCCGTGGCACCTTTGTCAAGTGTTCTTTGATTTGAAGAAAGTGGCCATTTTCCCTTAGTGTCTCCCTATGACAGAGGCATACCAAATATGTGTAAATATCAACATCTGTTTTCTTGTGATCTTAGCTTTTCCCGTGATAAGGTACCACCAAGATTTGGGAAGACAGTTGAAAAGAAGTTACCTTCTAACATGGACACTAGTAAAATCAGCAGCCTATAGGTGATGTTATCTAGGTGTAGAAAACCTTTAAACGAATCTATTGAAGAAAGAATTGGTCAGGGATGAGTTGATACAGCTAGGATGTGCTCTCTGGAAGATAGGACTGGATCATTACTATGAAGAGAAATTTATAATCAACTCGATTGAATTGATGCGTCATGGCTGACCAAGAAGAGAATCAGGCGGTATTTGTCTGCATGCCGTGGAATCCTCCAAGGGTAAGGGTATTTGACAATTGATTATATGCATTAAATAATCCCTGGAAGTAGAGCAGATATCCAGCTGCTGTGTACCAGGAAAGCCTGCCTGGTTGTTTACGGCCATTGCCTTTCCTGATTTATTGGGCACCTTTTTTGATGGGTTGGGCATCTCTTCTAATTATAATTATTAGGGCCTAGGTCAGAATTTTCTCTCTCTGTGAATTTGCTTCTTGTGGGTACCTCATCCCAGTGGAATCATACAATATTTATCCTTCTGCAAACACTGTTCATTAACTTGACAAAATAACGATGAACTTAATCACTGTAATAATTATTTCAAGATTCCATTAAATTGTGAGCGTTCTTGTTGCCTTGAAGATGTACTTAAAATACTATCGACTAAAATAAATTTTAAATAGCAAAGAGAATTAAATGTAAGAAAAAAATTAAAAATATAGAAAAAAACTGGTGATTAATCAATGGATGGAAAAGATTCTAAGCTGGAAGGTACGAAAGGCTCCACCATGTTCTGTGTCAAATATGTCTCAATGAATGAAAGAGAAAGACACAAGGAGAGATTGGAAGGCATCACAAGAGAATATAGGGACGGGTGAGGTGGTATGCCTTCTGAATCTCAGAAAACAGCCGGACGTTGGGTCAATAAAACCAGTCTGTAGAGGATATGAAAAATTAGAACACAGGGTTACTATACTTCATATATAATTGCTTTGTACACGTTGTTCATGTAAACGGCAAGACCCCAGTAGATAAACGGACTAAGTTTATGTACAGACTTTGCAAAAGGGGAAGCTCAGGTGGCCAAAAAATACAAGGAAAATGGTTCAACCCCTTTAGGACTCAGACACATGCAAATCACAGCACCACCGAGACGCCGGTTTTGATTCACCTTCACAAAGGCTTTTTAAAAATGTGATGTTCTTTCAGATGGCCAAGGGCACGTTGGAAACAGCTGTTTTGGAGAGAGGTTTGATGAGCCTCAAGGTTACTCTTTGCCTTTGACCTGGTAGCTTCACTTCTGAGAATCTCTCTGAAGGGAATAATCATAGCTACAAAGGTCAGTTCGCAAAGATATTTCCGAAAATACCGTTTCTGATTACAAGGAACTTAAAAGAAGCGGCACGCTTAGCATTACAGAAACGGTTAAGTGAATTATGACCAATCTGATCAAATGCTGTGTGGTCACTGAAATGAAATTTATGAAAAGTCTCCAGGGCACAGGGTGAAGGCTCATGGTGTAATTGGTGCTAAGTGAGCAGAAAGCAAGGGTGTGATGCTGCGTGGGGCAGCCTTAGACAATTAGAAACTTCTCAGGAAAAAAAAAAGTGGTTGACCAACTTTTGGCTAAAATATAAATGGAGCAACATGAATGGCAGCTAATCTCATGCAGTTAGCTGTTTTCTGAATTTGTCACAATGGGCACATATTACTTTAAAAATATTTAAAATTTTGGTTCTTTTTGCAAGACCTTGATTTTCATGTACCCATTTTTAGGATTTATCTCTGGGATGAATCATCCTATGGGAACTTACGAGTTTTCAAACTTTATATCCTGCTCTGTGATTAGTTAGCTTTTTAAAATGATATAATCTTGCAGAAGAGAGGGAAGAACTGTGTTTATTTCAGGTGTCTGCACAGCCCGAAGTAACTCCTGCCTTCTGGGGGAGAGGCAGCCAAAGAGAAGTCACCAGTTCGTGGACCATCGGCAGTGAGCTTGACTTCTCGATGCCCCTGTGCTCACCGCGCTCACAGTCACATTGTCTGTTTCAATGTGCTTTGTAAAAGAAGGCGTAGAGGGGCACCTGGGTGGCTCAGTCGGTTAAGTGTCTGCCTTCGGCTCAGGCCAAGACCGCAGAGTCCTGGGATGGAGTCCCACATTGGGCTCCCAGCTTCGCAGGGCATCTGCTTCTCCCTCCCCCTGCCCCCGTCCCTCCATCTGCCTCCCCCCCCCACCCATGCTCTCTCTCAAATAAATCTTTTTTTTTTTTTTTTTAAAGAAAGCTTAGGGGCGCCTGAGTGGCTCATTCGGTTGACGTTAAGTGTACAGCTCTTGGTTTCAGCTCAGGCTGTGATCCTCAGGGTCGTGAAGGCAAGCCCTGCGTTGGGTTCTATGCTGGGCTCAGAGCCCGCTAGAGATTTTCTTTCTCCCTCTCCCTCTGCCCCTACCCCGTGCTCTCTTTCTCTCTCTCTCTGTCAAATCTTTAAAAAAAAAAAAAAAAAAAAAAAAACCTTTAATTTTGAAATAACTTTCTTTCTTTCTTTCTTTCTTTCTTTTTTGCAAAAAAACCCCTCATTTTAGGGATGTAATAAACAGACCTAATTAGGAGCTAGCTCCCATTCTAGGCACGGCCACCTGCTCTAGCACTCAGCATTCACAAGCAATCCTGTTAGCTAGCTGTCACTTTGATTCCAGTTGTGCAGATAAGAACACTGAGACATGAGCCAGTCAAGTAAGTGGAGAGGCCCGTATTCAAACCCAGGTGATCTGACCCCAGAGTCTCTCTGCTGTGCCAAGTGTATCAACAGTTTACGTGTACTTTATGCAGGAATCAGCTCAGGCACAGACAGGCCAAGCCCGGCATCTGACAGAGCATCCGGCAAACCAAGGGCAGACCGAGAGTTGGAGCAGAGCCATGGCTGTGTCCATTGATCAGTCGAGGACCTGAGCTTTGTGCAGCTGGAGTTCCATTAGCACACAGACACCGCTTCTGGCTTTTAAGTGAGCATGTGTGAGTTGTCCGTGGGCTTTTGAGAAGAATACTCAAATAATACTAACGCGGGTGCTGAAGCATTCCACGTAGGATGCTGGGTAACTTGATTTTCGTAGGAAGAGAAATACGGTCGTTTCTTCCACAGAAGTTTGGATTTCCTCTTCTAGCCTCACATAGCTTTGGAGAAGGCCTGATTCCTCATTGTGGCAAGTGTATTTTTAAAATTCATCTCTTGTTTTGGAATTGACTTGAACTTCCATTTTGCATAGATTTCCTGAGGCTGGAGGTAGTTCTGGAAAGGGAGGCCATCTCTGAGCAGAGCTGCCTCAACTCTGGTAAAACAGTAACGCTGAGAACTCAGGAGAGGGGATAGTTTGTGTTTTACTTTTGAAACTGACATTTTAGCCTGGAGTGTTAACAAGGCTTAACCTACTCAGATGGAAAGTGTTGGCCTAGATGCCCGGAGAGCCAGAAAGTAAAGATGCTTCTCATCACGTTTTGGCATTTTCTTGAAGAGCCAAAACCTGTCCGTTGTAGAAATATCAGTAGTTGCCTCACTCTGTGGGGTGTGTGTGTGTGTGTGTGTGTGTGTGTGTGTGTGTGACGGTTGTAGATTTAACAGCTGTTTGACTGTGGTTATATATAGTCGAAACATTATATGGAGGGCTCCAAGGCCTTTAGCCTATGGGGAAAAACTTATAAGGCAGCTACTTGGGATTGCTTGTTTCCATGGGCTCTGCTAGGATTTTGCACAGGAACCAGTGTGACCTGGGGAGATTCCTTTGCAGACAGCCTTTAAAAAGCCACCTTTGCGGGGTCCAGGGGTGGCTCAGTTGGTGAAGCATCCAATTCTTGGTTTAGGCTCAGGTCATGATCTCAGGTTATGAGATGGAGCTCCGTGTTGGGCTCCTCGCGCTGGGTGTGGAGCTTGCTTGAGATTCTCTGCCCCTCCCCCCCAATCTTTAAAAAGCCACCTTTTCATTCCTGTCTCGCTGCATTTGCATATCCTCCGCCTTGGGTTTTGTTTCTCCACCTGCCGCAGGGCAGGTAATCCAGGATCACGTGTCACTTTTACTCATGTGGGCCGTCTCCTCGATTTTGCCCACATTTTCCAGCTGCTTATTTGGCACCCAGTTCAGGGAGTGTTCCTCTTTCTGAGGTGGGAATAGCATTGTTGTTTCGCCCTGCCTCTGTTTCTCCATCATTTAAATAGCAGGTGTGCAGGGCTGGCGAGCGCCTTGGCGGCACCTGCTGGTGAGAGGTGTGCTGGGTGGGCTGCACCCTCTAGGCTGCGTGTTGCTTGCCATCCTTGGGAGAAGTGGGCCGCAGGCGTGAACCTGTGATTTTACTGGGGTTGAGTGTCTGCATTTCCACTCATGTGAAGTCCTTGCCTTTGATCTTCCCGGGCAGGTCTTCTTGGCCCTGTGGGCCCCTCTTGAATGCTGAGGGAAGGAGGCAGGGTTGCACAGGGCACCCCGGGGGAGTGTCGTTGGCTTGTCATGCTCCTGCGTGGGTGGCAAGGCTCTGGAGCCCTTGCCTGGGGCTGAAGTGGTCTGCAGATCCTCAGGCTGTCCTCTGTGGAACGAGGGTCCTTCTGGTGTTCTTCTGTCAGGTGTTAGGACTCTCTGTGATGGCTGTAGATACAACACAGTGGTTAGATGCTGTCCCTAGGGCAAGACTCTGCTTGACAATGCCACTGTTCTCCTGGTCAGGGAGCTTTAAGATATAATGGTCTTTTGTCTCCTCCCCAGCAGCTGCTTTGTGGCCGAATCCTAATCCTTCTGATTCTCACTCTGGATCAGGATGTTAGTGCCTGCCTCTTAGCCTGAACCCCGGCCTCCTGTCTGGTCTCCTGAATTTTCTTTTCCATTCTTAATGGCTCTGAACACAAGGTTCCCTGTGTTTTTTCAAGTACATTTTAAAGGGTGGCTCTTGTATTGTCATGGATCTGCTCAAAAGCCTTCATGAGCTCTGTGCTGAGTGGTGAACTTAATGCAAATTCCTTAGGCCCCCAGGTCTCCTACCCCCATTTCCAGGGCTGGTCCCCTGGATGTGTCCTGTGCTCCAGGCCAGTGCTCCGGAGTCACCTGGAAGACTTGTTAAAACATAGATTTCTGGACCCCACCCCCAGAGTAGGTCTGCATTTCTAACAGGTTCCCAGAGAGGCTTTGTGAATCACAGTTCCAGCCAAACAGACAGTCTGTAGTTTAACGGACCTCAGACCCTTCCTTGAATTTCTTTTTACTGCTTGTTCCTTCACTATGAGTACTCCCCTCGGCCCATTCTACCCATTAAAATCCTACATGTCCATCTGAGTTTTTCCCAATGCCACCCTTGAAGGAAGTGATTGTCGGCCCTCCGAATGGCTCCGAGCACGCCATCCTTCGGCCACAATCCTATTACCTCTTTTATCAGAGCCTACCATGTGCTGTAGTCATTTATATTCGATCTTCTTTTCCCCTCCTGGATGGTAAACTCTTTGAGAGAAACAAAATAGAACTCCTTCGGTGGTTGGTGGATAAACAATTTTTTGAGATAAGAAACCCCACTTCTAGTTGATTCTGTTCTGTTTCAAAGGTTCTGGCAAGTGCTTTGAGACTCTGAAAGGGCAGGGATTATATCTTATTCATATTTGAAGTCTCTGCAGCACTTGACTAATTCCTTGTCCATAGTAGGCCCATAATAAGTATTTGTTGAATGAAAAACAAGCTTAAGTACTTGAGAAACTGCAGGCCCGAGAGAGGAGGAAGCTCTGCCTGGCCTTCTCGCTTCTCCGCCTGTAATCTCATAGAGTGTGGGCCTTCTAGGAGAACATTTATTATTTTTAATGAACTGGTGTGTGGCGTAGTTTAAACCTATTTATCATCCTTCCAACATGTAGCCTTGAATAGTATCCATCGGCCAGGAAGACCCGAGGAGGGTGGGGCCCGCCTCATCCCCAAGTTATTACTTTTCCAGGGGAGAACGCTTTGAAGAGTGAAGGCCGATCTTTTATTTTAGCTCAATAGAATTAAAACAACCTTGTTCTGTAAGACGTACACATAGACGTTGCTTATGGCCAGCGATGGTGGCTGTGTAGCTACTCACTGGGGAGACTGGGGGAGCAGGGACAAGTGAGGGAGGTGTATATGTTTTTGAGGATTTATTTTCAGTACTTGCTTTTAAAAATTTATACACTTAAGGGGCACCTGGGTGGCTCAGTAGGTAAAGCCTTCAGCTCAGGTCGTGATCCCGGGGTCCTGGGATCGAGTCCTGCGTCGGGCTCCCTGCTCAGCGGGGAGCCTGCTTCTCGCTCTGCCCCTCCCCCTGCTCGTGCTCTCTCAAATAAATAAATACAATCTTTAAAAAAATTTATATACTTCATATATGCTCACTGTAAACGACACACACTGTACAGCAATAGATACAGAGTTAAAGTACTCCTGGGTTGGGATCCTTTCTAAATTGAATGTGATATATTGGGAGATTTTGCTGTTTTAATGCCCTGAAAGTAAAGTACATATGTTCACAGTACAGACAGCAATCCGATTCTTCTGATGGCTTCAGAATTATTTGCACTTCTATACAGACCCGAATGTCACAGCTGTGTTTCAGTTCTCCATTTGAGTGTTTCCCAGTGGTTTCCAGCCTCAGCCAGTGTGCTCTCAAGCGACGGTCCTTCATCCAGCTGCTCAGGAGAAAAAGCGAAGCTATGGGATCCTGCCTTGTGGTAGTAAGACAGACCCAGTGCCAGCCATTCGGGAGGTTCGGATCAGGTTAGCAGAGTGAGTGCGGTCTCTGGAGCCAGACAGCTGAGTCCAAATCCCACATCAGGCCCTTACTAAGCTGTGTGCCCGCAGACAAGCTACTTGTGTCTCTGGGCCTCAATTCTCTTCTCTGCAAAATGGGAATGAGAAAAATACCTCAAAATTTACTGTAGGGATTAAAACACATAGTGCATGTTAAATGATTAGAGAGGACCCTAGTATTTGGTAAATGCTCAGTAAATGTTATTGTTTGCAGTTGGGGTGGGGGCCCAGAGGTGAAGGATGCTACAGGAGGGTATGCAAAGGCATCCTAATCTAGACTGGGATGTCAGGGACGCGTAGTGAGCAGTGGGAAGGAGGTCCGTGCGGCAGGGGAGGAGTGGGAAGGGAGGACGCGGGAGCCGAGGCTGGAATCTGGAGCAGAGACAGAGCGCGTGGGGCCAAGGACATCCGGTTCACTTCATCTGCCTTAGAGATGAGGCAGCCAAGGCCCCAAAGGGTGATTGCCTTCTCCAGGTCGCCATGCCAGCCAGAGCAAAGGCGAGACACAGATCCCCTTATTCCTGATGCACTGCCTAGAAAACCCTTTACCCCTCAACTTTTATTACTTTCAATTCCTGTTGGAGGCAAATCTAAATGTGTTTAGACTTGGGCCTGGTAGGGTGGTAGGTCCCCATGCCCAAAGAGGCCAAAGTGTTGGTGTCTATAATGGACTACGGCCATTCCAGCCCCCCACGCACGCACATACACGCTGCCGACTCTCCCTTCCTCTTTCCCGCCTTCGTTCCTTGGCCTGGTAGGGCTCAGAGGGATAAGTTGGGGGGCAGGGGGTAGCTGAAGGGGGGAGAATTCAGGCTGCTCCTTTGTTTCCAGATTTAAATGATTTGATCCATGCATCTCTCATTTATCCAGCCAGCCAGCCAGCGGCTTGTTCGTTCATTCAGTGATGCAGTCACAAATTTTTACTGAAGGGCAGATATAGGTCAAGCATTTGTGTAAGGTATTTTGGATAGTCAACCAACCCGGTTTCTGCCCTCATACGGTTTATAATCTACCAGCAAGAAATCAACAGCAACTTAGCACGTGTCTACACTCGATGTGTGCTTCGGGGTGCGGAGAGGTATGCGGGCCGGTCTTAACCCCCATAAGGGATATACGACCCTGTTGATCCCACCAGGCTGTTCCTTTACTGGCTTATTTATTTTTAATTTCCACGGTAGGGGCGGCGATAGTCCCAAATCCCCTTTCTCTCCTGCATCTCATATCCACAGATGCTCAGGGAGGGTTAGAGCAGCACATGGCGTTCAGCGAGGACCAGAATTTCGTGAACCAGTGTTTTATTTCGCTTCTGGTCTCTTGAGTCTGGTTGATCTTGTCTAGAGCCCTGATAATCTCCTAGACAAAATATTTAAATCTTCCGCAGCTCTGGGGACTTTGAGGAAGGAATATTGTGGCTGAAATCCTAAATATTTTGGAATATAATTAATGCAAGTGTTACACACAGATGCTGCTCGGCTCAGTCTCCATCCCAGGAGAGTGTGTCACTGTCTTTGTGTGTGGAAATGTACATGTATGCTCATAAATTTCTCCAGCCTCCCAACTGTGCGTCCCTCCCCTTCAGGGGCGACCCCCTACTTCCCTCCTTCGGTCCCTGGTTGCCGTCATGGACATTTTTCTCTTTGTTTCCAGAAAAGAATGAAAAATTGTCACTGTAAAATGACTATTACGTGTTCCGGAGGAACTTGACTTCTCGTAGAATCAGAGCTTTCCTCGGAAGGAGTGACTCTCTCATTGTTCCATTTCACACGTGGGCGGGGCTGGTTTTGGGGTAACAGGATTTTCCAAGCATTCTTGAAATCACAGCGTACAGGTATAGGCATAACTCTCGCTGTACCTGGGAGGCCACGGGGTTGCACATTTTTCAAGGAGGGTAAAGGCCTGTTGATGCCTCTTTGTCCTGATTTTTTGGAAAAAGTAACCGGATTCAAAAAAAAAAAATTTATTAGTCCCACACCAGGAACCCAGGATCACCCCTAGAAAAACCCTGAGAAGGAGGTGTTGCTACTTCATTTGACCCACGAGGCAGCGGAAGATTCCAGCAGTGAAGGGACTCACCCAAGACCACATGGCTGAGAATCAGAGTCAGGCTTGAGCCCTGGGCCCTCAGGTCTGGCTCACCTGCCCCAGGGAGATACAGCTCCAGGATCCCCACTCCCTCCCCTGGCCTACCTCTTGGCCGTTTTCAAGTTGTTACAAGTTACACAAATGCGCCAGGTCCGTCCCATTTTGAAATAACACAGCAGTTAGAAGGTGGGTAATAATGAGAAGAACGTCACGCCCAAAAGAGAACTTCCTGGCACAGCCCGCTGCCCTCGCAATGGGTGGCCGAGAGGACGCAGAGGTCTCGCCAGGGCCAGTGAGGGCCAGTGACTGGATCCCACGTTCTCGACGTTTCCAGATTTGGCCCGTTTGCCTTACAGCCGGCAGCCCTGCCCACGGTTTCATCTGTGACCGCTGGAATTCTGAATTCAGAAAGGTTATTAGCCACCTGGATAATTGCACCTTTCTAACTTTTAACACAAGCACCTAGAGGCAGAGATCGGGGCAATAAACAGCTTGTAATTCGAGGTCTTAGATCTTTGCTTTAACATAAAACCAGCTTTCCGCTTCCTTAGATTCACAACCTGGAGAAATCAAAGCTAAATGTTACCAGAAGGCATTATCTACTATTTAAAGCGTGTTCTGAAATGGAAACGGGCCTCCTTTTCGGGGCACGTGGGGTAAGGGAATCCATTTTAAATTTCGCCAGGCTGCTGCAGGGATTGGTTTAATAGGGAGGATTTTTTTTTTTACCCGCAGCCGTTCTTCACCACGGGGGTGTGATTGTATCTGAGGGGGCGGCTTGACTTTCTGCTTCGGGGAGGATCCCTGTATTTCCTGTGGGGTTTTTTAAGTCGCTGCCCTTGATGTTGTTGCTATTTTATAAGTCTCTCTGAATATTGAAAGGCCGGAGGCCTGCCGGGCTGGGTTGTGCTGGCCTTGGGGCATTAGCATTACAGAGCAGCTTTATTTAGGACTGCTAGGCAGGCCATATGCACTCAATTATCCCATTCTGAGCGCCTGTGTCCTTTGTGCCACCCCTCCCCCGGCCCCTCGGTGCAGGCCACCACCCACTGTCCCCGCACGCAGGCACACAGGCTGCAGGGCGGGGAACCCCTGGCAGGGAGAGCTCATGTTTGTATCCCTGGCCCCTTGCGACACCACCCGCCGTCCTTACTGCAGAACGCAGCCCCTGTGCTCCTCCACTTCACTAAAGGCTCCAAGAAGTGATTGAGAAGGTTCATTCGCGCCGGAGTGCACAGACTGATGGGCTGTGGTGGGAGGGGCATGGGCTTTGACGTCTGGCTGACCTCGGTCCAAATTCCGATCCACAGGTTACTTACCTTTTCTAAACCTCAGTTTCTCCAGTTGAAAGTGGGTTGAGGTACAAGGAAGCTGATCTTGGCACCATAAGAAAAGTGGGCCGAAGGATAGTTGCTTCACGCATGGGCTGCCCTGACAATGGGTTCCGTCCGACACAGCAGATGTCCAGAATGTACCCCTGCTTCCCCAGAGGCCCTCACTCAACAAACACTGATTTATTTAAAGATGTTATTTATTTATTTGAGAGAGAGCAAGAGACAGCACAAGTAGGGGCAGAGGGAGAGGGAGACGGAGAAGCAGACTCCCTGCTGAGCAAGGAGCCCAACGTAGGGCTCGATCCCAGGACCCGGGGACCATGACCCGAGTCGAAGCAGACACTTAACAGACTGAGCCACCCAGGCACCCCTGCCAGGAACTGTCGTCAGGAATTGTGTCCAGTTCCCCAGAAGAGGATAAACCCCAAATTGTTCACGTCCGTACACAGCTCACAAGGGTCGCCAGTCAGCTGCCATCTTCATGCTAAGATGTTGGAGGGTTATTTCACATATCCTTCTGCAGCCGTCGTCCTGCTGGCTCAGGTGGCAGTGAGGCAGATCAGTGGTGGGACTTGGACGGGGCTCTCCTGAGGCGGCTGGAAGATCCATCAGGCCTAGGAAGGAACGAACAAAAATCATCTTGGAGCTTCATGGGTGATGATAATTCACATATGAAATATTCCAGCTCAGCACCAAGTCGAAATACTCTTTGGAACATCACCCTAGAAACTGTACTAATTTGCAGTTGTAGTGAAATGCATCTTATGGGTTGTAAGGATCTCTTAAACTCCTCTTGCGGCTCTGTCTCAACCTCAAAGCAAATAATCCCCCTCAAAATTTCAGCTTTTTATCTTTTTCTGGTACAGGGTTTTATTTTGTGAGATACTACTTAATTGTTCATTAACAGCCCTGATTGGGGCTATAAAAGGGAGTCAATGTGTTTGTTTAACGTCCTTTGTAAATTCAGGCCACTGGAGCACCCTCTAGCACTCAGTCTCCCCAAAATAGGTTTCGTGCACGCCGGGGTAGCAGATTCAATTAGAAGGACCATTACTATAGTTTATTGTTTTCGTAAATGCAGTTTACTCTCAGCACAGTGCGCCAGAATTATTTCTATAATTCGTGGTGGTATTATCATTAAGGTGTGTGGAAAGTACACTAATTCTTGTTCCTATAGGATAAAACAGCGAAGGCACAGAAATAATTCTGCCTTATTGAATCTTTTTTGTAAGAATCTAGGGGAAATAGTGCTTGAAGTGCACAATAATAATAATAACAATAATATGTTCAGCCAGCTATGCCAATTACCCTAAGAGTGATGTGGGTGCAAACTGCATTTGCACAATAATTACACAACTGCTGTTCACCTGGGAAAGCAAGCAGCCGGGGGTCACGGCTGGTAATGTAGCCACCACATCTCCCCGTGCACCTGCTTCTGCATCTGGTTTGGAGGCCGACAGGGAACCTGGCGAGGGGTCCAGAGTCCTCTTCATTGACTCCCGCTGTGGGTCCTTCCCGAGGAACAGGAGTCCCTTGTTAATCACCAGCACCCTGCAAAGGCTGAAGACATAACTCTGGGAAAATCTTTTGCTCTGCTGGGGAGAAGCGGCATCACTGGGTCCAGAAGCAGGGGGTGAAGCCTGGAGCCTTCATCACACCTGCAGCCATTGTTAGGCATCTGTCCTGGGCACCCTCGACCGTCCTTGCATTTCATGTGACATGTCTTAAATTGAGTTGCCTGGTGAGGGGTGAAGAAGAGTGGAAATAGAAGACGATTCTTGAAGCCCATGATGTGTCTTCTTCCTGGAATAATGTGTTGGTGGCATTAAAACACAGTGTGTGGCTGTGGGGTAGCCGGGAGCACAGCCTCTCGTCATGATCTAGGAAGCGATCGGTTTGCAGAAACAACCTCAGAAGTGGCCGCTTTGGGGAACGAGCTGTATTTCTACTGAGAGAGGCCAAGAGACTCTGGGCCAGCAAGGCTGGCTGCGGGGGCTGCCATAGGCTGCAGCTCTGCAAATTTGTTTGCCTCGGGTGACTGCCGCCAGGTAGGACTGGCAGGTAGGTCCTCGGGCTGCAGGCCACTTCCGCTCCCTCTTGCTTTGTTCTTTAGAAGTTAAATATCTGAACATTAAAAAAAAGTTCTGAAGATAAAATAAAAATTAAATATCTTATATGAGCTTATAACAAGTTCTATTTTAATTAAGAAGTTAAAATACCTTTGTTTATAAAAGTGATATATACCCATTATATTAATGTGGAACACAGAGAAAGAGACCAAGAATAGAAAATCATCTGTAATATCACCCCCCGAGATCACAGAATGGCGCCTGGGTGATTTTGACCCGTGGGAATGATCCAGTCTGAATCGGCAGGTGACATTTAAATGGGGTGTGGTTTGCATTCAGAGGAAGCCTGGGGTCCCGGCACCCAGCTTGGGGCTGGCCCAGAGAGGGCAGGTAGAAAGGAGTGTGGCTCAGGGCATGAATGATGCGAATGCAGTGGGGTGCACCGGAGGAAGGCAGGACTCGCATGGGAAACATGCTACCATTTCTGGGGGCTCATGTTGGGTGAAACCCATTCTAGAGGGATTGGGAGCTTTCCTCCCTGGGTGCTACGTGAGTTTCCGCCTTCCACTGCCCGCCGTTCCACAACGCCCGCCTAGCACACCATCCATCCAGTTCTCACCCACAACATTTTTACTCTCATGCTTTTTGGTAAACAAAAGCGTTCTTTTCGGTCATGCGTCAGGCTGCTCCCCAGCAGGTGCACACATTAGGTCTGATTACGGAGGGACACAGGAAGGAGCAGCCCTTCTGGGGGTTTCCTGGCTGCAGGAAACCATCGGGGAGGGGTGGATGAAGAAGTCATGGGAGGTGGGCTCTGCATCCCCAGTACCACCCCAGAGAGACACACGCAGGTTTCCTTTCACAGCAGGTTTCTTTTCCCAACAGATAATTACTCCCTGCGAGCTAGTGGAGGGCTCCTCGGATGGGGCTCCTCTTCTCTTCTTACCTCTGAGCCAGGGACGTTTTCTTGGCAATTGAAACCAAAGCAGTAGATTGGCAGGGGGACCGTACTTGGCGAGGGGTAAAATAACCAATGATTGCACATAATTGCAGAAAACAATTTTGAATTTTATTAATGAGGTGCTCCAAACAGCATCTTTTAGCCCATTGTCCCACTCAATAGCCAATTCACTGGAGTTCAGTGTGCTGGAATGTATGTTTCTGGAGGCACCAGGCCCCCGCGTTGTGTAATTGACACAAGTTGGTCATTTTCATGGGTGGTTCTTCTCCGAAGCCATAAAACAAACAGACTTGTTGGAGAGCTGCCTTGCTTCAGCCGTCCAGAGACCCAGCTGGCTCTCTGCTTGGAGCTTCTTTTCTTTTCTTAGAGGCGGTAGGGGCACAGAAGGTCCTCAGGTTAGTGGTTTTGAGGAACAGAGGCCCAGGGAGGCAGGGACATGAGCTGCTTTTCCTCCCCCCGGCATGCAGCATGTCTGGGGTGAGTGGATTTTCAGGGTACCCAGGAAGGCTTCTGGGGTCGGAGTAGAGGTAAGGTGAGGGGCGGTGTGCTGCATTGGCTGTAGGCCAGCATTTCCTTCAGTGTCACTTCTCAAAATACGGCATGTGGAGACCTCCCCCCAGGTCCCCATGAGCTCAGCTGGATCAACTCATACCTTCCTGAAAGGCTTAGAGACGAACCTGTGGCTTCATCTCAGGGAAAACAAAGGTGAAACCCTGTCTGAGGTGTGTTCTGAACGCTACTGTGGTTATTTATTTCACAGACAGGTTGTAAGCCCCTTGAGGGCAAGGACCTTGTCTTCCCTGCTCTGTCTTTGGAGCCTGCCTAGAACCTGGAACGCCGTGGATACCCAGAGAACATTAGCAAATGGATTAATCTAGTGGAGGAGAGAGGTCAAGTACAGACATACCAGCAGGACTGGAAAGGCAAAGACCCAAAATGATCATTAGAAGGTTCCAAAGGGGCTGTAGGACTTAGACTTTGCCCCTTGTGTTTGGGGGTAAGCCAGGAAGGCTTCCTGGAGAGGGTGGCCTGGAGGAGGACGGGCATTGCAGGCATGAACTCAGAGAACACTGGTCAGAAACCATACCAGGTGCCCAGCTGCCACTGGCTTTTTCTTGGGGGTTAGATATGTGTAAGGACGGAGTTGGAGGTCAAAGGCGAAATGTAGGTTGGAGGCGGGTTTTCGGGGTCTTGAATGCCAGGCTAAAGATGGCACTTGATTCGCTGGCCATGAGCTTTTCTTAGAAGGTTTTTGAATATCAGGTCTTGTGATCATTCTCATAACAAGGCGGCTTTGTGCAAGATGGAAGGAGAGAAGAGGTGTGGCTGTTCCCCTTGGCCCTTGGGCTGCTCTCAGGGTATGCCAAGGAGCCATAGATAGGAAGACAATCCTTAGGCAAGGCAGGGGAAGGGAACCCTTTGAGTAATATCTTGAATGAGGAGCCAGTATTCGGTTTGGGGCATTTTATTTTCTTCAGCAAAGTTGAGGGTGATCTCATTCCAATTCTAAGGGCCTGGAGTCTGGTTTTTTTTTTGTTGTTGTTGTTGTTTGTTTGTTTGTTTGTTTTTTTAAGATTTATTGATTTATTTTAGAGCCAGCATGAGCAGGATGGGCAGAGAGAGAGGGAGAATCCTAAGCAGACTCCATGTTGAGTGCAGAGCCTGATGCGGGCCTCGATCCCACGACCTTGAGATCATGACCTGACCTGAAACCAAGTTTCTGAGCCACCCAGGCGCCCCCAGAGTCTGTATTTTTAGCGGTCAGGTCAGAAGTGCAGCTAGAGGGTGAGAGCCTTTCCAGTGGAGCTCATCTCCAAGGGAGAAGCTCACTCACAGGGTCAGGGAGCCGGGGAGCCTCCCCAGGGGCATGCATGTTGGGTCTTCGTTTTTCTGTGGTCCTCTTCATCCCTGTGTGGCCTCTCAGCACGTGGCAGAGTGCGGATGCTGCCGGTCACTGGAGGAACCAGGCTGTTCCTAAAGTGCTGTTTGGAGCCTCCGGGCCTGTAGCTTTTTTCTGCCCCAAAGGAACCCCCAGATGAGGGACATCCTTGCCTCCTGACAGCTGTTCTTACCACTGGCGATGTTGGGTTCTCCTTGGGACACCAAATAAGCCTGATTTGTTTTTTGAGAGCAAAAAATATATCCCGGGGAACTCTGGCAGTTTTAAAGCTCACACCAAGATGATGTTTGTATGGGCTTTGTGTTTTCTTGCCGAGATGTTTCCCAGCCGTGGGCTGAAAGAGGAAGGCAAGCCAATTGTTGCTAAACCGGTATTCCCTTGGGAATCAGAAGGCCCAGCTTCCGGCCCAACTGGGGTCTGGCGGGGCTGGGCGTGGGATGGGAACCTTCACCACAGGATCCCCAGATATCTGCCTGAGCCCCTGTGTGGCCTGAGGCTCTCCCACTTAGGAATGCAATAGAAAGTCTCCCTTCCTTCTGGAGACGGGCAAAACGTGCACCATCCAAACGGCTGGAGCCACAGCTGTCTAGCTTTGTGCCCGTTGACGGGACTGAACATGATCAGTCTTCGGAGGCCAGCTTTACAGACCCAGGGCAATGACAAAGGCTTAGTCACTGTGGGAGAAGAGTGTGGCATCTTCGTGTCCCATAGCATCCCGTTTTCGGTCTGAGCTTGGGGCTCTCCTCCCTGTGCCTGCTACAGGCTGGCCCTTCTGGAAGAAGCCTTCGAACGTGATGGTCATGTTCTGTCTCTTAGGCCAGACTGTGGATTCGTGTTGTTCGTTATTTTCTTCCTTAAGCTCCTTAGTACGTCTGAAAGAGTTCATGAGAATTTTTTATCAAGAAAAAAAGAAGCCTCTGTTCTTCCTGTTCTCTTCTTTTTCCTTACGGTGCCCACAAACAATGAAAGAACTTTCTGTCAAGATTCATTTAGTTCTCTCTCGGGAGAAGTTTTTTCTTCTCTGTTTCTTAGAAAATACAGTCAGATTTGTTGCTGGCACCAAACCATATCGAACACGCTTCTTTTCCATTCCGTATGCACCCAGGGAAGTGAGCTCCCCAGGATGTTCCTTGGGGGAGGGCTGGGGGGCCCCCGGGATCACGAGAGTTGGTGCTTCTCCCAACACAGTGGTTTCGGCTGGAGGAAGGGAGACCCCTTAGCCTTGCCTTAGGATGCCACTCTTCCCTGCCTGTCGCGGGTCCTCCTGGACGAGGGCATTGTCCGGGCTGTTATGGCTGTAAGTGGATGGTGGGCCTGGCCTCTGAGTCAAGGCTTGGTGATGGGGTGCGTGGAGCCGTCCACGGGAGAAGCACTTTCTTCACATCCCACTCGGGAGAGAAGCGTGTCGTCCATCTCCATGTTGAAGGCTGGGAACTGGAGGCCCGGGGAGGGTAAGTGCGTTGTTCCCAACACAGTAGCAAGTGGTGGGGCTGGGCCTGGAAGTCAGGACCTTGCAGGCCACCCTGCCACCTGTCACCGTGGCAGGTTCCTCTCTCGGGATGGACACAAACCCTTGAGGTTCCCTGTTATCTTCTGCTCCATTCTCGACAATGCTATTGCCCTCTCCCATTGACGAACGGGTTTGGATGCCTGGAGTGAGTCTGGAGTGAAAAACCAGTGCAGGTTTTCTGTCCCCTCTCTCCTTGGGGGACCTTGTATTGCCCCAGCTCCTGCCAGGCACATGGGGTTTGCCTTTCTCCTTTCACGCCTTGGAAGAGCCGCAGCCCAGGGGGCTCCATTCAGCTTTCCCGCTGGTATGAATGCAGATGTTAGTCCTGGTTTTGGAACCCGATTCTGCACACCTGGTGTACTTTGCGCGAAGTCACCGTGACAGGTGTCCCCGTGGCGGGCCCGAGCTGCCGGGGCTTGCTCGTCCTACTCCACCCCGTTGCTGTTGGTCATGGGTTGCTCTTCAGTGGAGTACCAGCCACTTAATGAGGGCTTAATACCCACGAATTGAATACAATTATCCTAAAGCTGGCATTTTCCGTGACTATAATTACGAAAGGATTCCAATCATCATTTATGGGTGTTCTCCCTGGAGCGAACACTGAGTAGGAAGTTGACCCAGTTAGTTGAAAGCTCAAGTTAATAAACAACATTAACGCATTTTTAGGTCTATTGACTGATATCCTTTAAATCAGTGGGGTTTTCCAAGGCGGGGGGACCCCTGATGTAGCCAGAGCATTATTTTTTTCAATTAACCTAGTTCAATTTTGATTTCCTTTTGGTTCAAAACAATTTAGGTCAATCTCTGATTTTTAAGAATGAATCTCTGGAGGGAAAGGAAATTAACCGGGCCCTAAGGGGGCTCAGTTACCACAATTAACCCCGAAAGACAGACTCTTAGGCTGGTGGGGGGCCTGGAGAAGGGCCACATGACCACTTCGGGCCATCTTCTCACAGAGACCCTGGTGGGGGCGTCCTCCTTTCTTGCTTGCTGCCTGTTTAAATAAACATTGCCTGCCACAGTGCCTTCTAAGGACTTTCCCATTCCTCAAGCTTGTCCTGTCTGTCTTTCTTTTTTTTTAGTTTCAGAGGTAGAATTTAGTGATGCATCAGTTGCATATAACACCCAGTGCTCATTCCATCCAGTGCCCTCCCCAGTGTCCATCACCCAGTTACCCTGACACCCCCCCCCCCCCCCCCCCCCCCGCCCAGCAACCCTCAGTCGGCTTCCTAGAGTTGAGTCTCTTATGGTTTGTGTCCCTCTCTGGTTTCATCTTATTTTTCCCTTTCTTTCTCTCTGCTTCTGTGTTTTGTTTTTTAAATTCCACATATGAGTGAGATCATAAGCTAATTGTCTTTCTCTGACTGACTTATTTCGCTCAGCATAAACCCTCTAGTTCTATCCACATTGTTGCAAAGGGCAAGATTTCATTTTTTTTGATGGCTGAGTGATATTCCAT
This sequence comes from Ursus americanus, assembly GCF_024610735.1. Lineage (NCBI taxonomy): Eukaryota > Metazoa > Chordata > Mammalia > Carnivora > Ursidae > Ursus > Ursus americanus. Next base: position 102,833,746 of record NC_142128.1, on the reverse strand, counting down.
TGTGTGTGTGTGTGTGTGTGTGTGTGTATACACACACATATACACCACCTCTTCTTTATCCATTCGTCATTGGACACCTGGGCTGTTTCCATAGTTTGGCTATTGTGGACAGGGCTGCTATAAACATTGGGGTACATGTGCCCCTTCAAATCAGTGTGTTTGTATCCTTTGGAGTAAATACCTAGTAGTGCAATTGCTGGGTCATAGGGTAGCTCTATTTTTAACTTTTGAAGACCCTCCACACTGTTTTCCAGAGTGGCTGCTCCAGTGTGCATTCCCACTAACAGCGTAGGAGGGCTCCCCTTTCTCCGCATCCTCGCCAACATCTGTTGTTTCCTGACTTGTTCATTTTGCTGTTCTCACTGGTGTGCGGTGGGATCTCATCGTAGTTTTAGTTTGTTTTCTCCCTAATGCCAAGTGATGTTGAAGCTCTTCTGTCTTTTAAAGCAGACTGTTCTCTCTTCTCCTGAGAAGGGGGCTTGGCAGCCTTCACTCCCAGGGATCACTGGTGGGGTTCAGGGATGGAAGAGACGGCCCCAGGCAGACCTCAAGCAGGGGCTGGGGAGAAGGGGGTGTGGCCAGGGCTGTCATTCACTGCACCCCGGGCCATCAGGCAGGAGCAAAGATCTCGCAGCCTTTCCCTGTCCTTAAAAAGCATGTCCTCAGTGTGGATGCTCATATGGCCGTGTGCTGGACCATTCCTCCCTCCTTCTTCAGATAGTGGAGGACATGGTGCCTCAGCTTTGAGCTCTGCTCGACTGTGGGGTTTCCTGGTGGAGGCTGGAACCCCGCGTTGCCCTGAGATAACTGTCGTACAGTCCTTATACCTGCAATGCAACTGTTTCCAAAAAGGGAATTCTGAAACGCAGTTCACTCCTTCCCACGGAGGAAGACTCCCTCAGGCCTTCTGTGCCCCTTCCCGTGATGCTTTTTCTTCAAACGAACCAGAAGCTGAAATTTTGTTAGCAGGGAGATCCTTCTGGAGGAAGGAAGGACATGTAGACGGTACTCACACACTCGAGTTCAGAAATGGGAGGCCCCTCTGGGATGGTTCTTGCCTGGTTGGAAAGTCTGGGCATTCATTTTTCTTTCTGGAGATGGGTATGTCTTCTGCCTACATTCCCCACAGGATTCCAGAATTCGGGCCTAAGTTAGAAGCCAGACTTCTCATTTAGGAGGACAATTTCCATTTCACAGTCTCAGCTTGCAGGGGGCTGGCTTACCCTGTCCGTGCCTCACGTGGCAGCTAATGTCCTGTGTTAAGGAGAGTGAGTGCCCATCCAAGGCTGACTCTTCACCCCGCTCTGCAGGTGAACATACAACACCAGTGGTCCCAAACCCTTGTGTCCACACCAATGTGTATCTCCTATGTAATTCTCAGCAAAGCATACTTTTTCTCCAGCCCCCAGAACTCTGAAAACAAGTTATATTTGAACAGAGTTGGTGAGCAACTAAAGAAATTTTAAGGGGAAAACCTTTGCCACCACCCATGACTGTATGTAATCTCTCCTCCAGCATCTGAGGTCATGGGAAGAGAAACCTTTGATATTGGTGTGGATGGGTTTACTATAATATTCTGACAGGTGGGGCTCCTGGGCGGCTTAGTCGGTTGGGCATCTGACTCTTGATTTCAGCTCAGGTCATGATCTCAAGGTCCTGGGATTGAGCCCCGCGTTGGGCTCCACGCTCAGCGCAGAGTCTGCCTGAGATTCTCTCTCTCCCCCTCTGCCTCTCCTGCCCGTGCTCTCTCTCTCTTTCTCTAAAATAAATAAATCTTAAAAAAAATCTTCCGACGTGGAAATTAATAATGAAAGCTAACATTTTTACCTTCTGCACTTTCTGGCTTGAGTTTTGCTTCATCGTTCTCTTGGCGTATCTTCCCTTGCTGTTCTGTTCCCGCTGTGCCATTTTTTCATCCGTCTCTGAATTGACGTATAGTTATACTCCTGTCTTCCTCGAATCTGCCAGGCCCCCTCAGAGTCTGCAATTTGCTTCCACCCCTTCTTTTATTCTCAGTTTCCATTCCATTTCCATTGGTCGATGTTTTCTAAGTGCCAGTTGTGTCCCCCCGCCAGGCCGGAGCTCTGAGGAACGACGGAGGTGAGCAAGATGTCATCTTGTCTGAGGAAGCGTGTGGTTTATCAGGAGTGTGGCCAAGGAAAGTGGTGCATGAGTAGCTAGTGGGGTTTGGTAGGTGCTAATGGAGAAAGGCGGAGCCACAAAATGGGGGCTTGGAAGAGGGGGCGTCATGTGTGATGGGATGAGAAGGGAAGGAGGAGGTGACCTTTCAGTTGGACCTCACTGACAGCTGGTAGGTTACCAGATCTGCTGAGATCTTTGTCCTTAGCCCTTCCCTTCCGTTTCTCTTCCTTTTCCCAGAGGAAAACTCTTCCCCTGCTGCTTAGCCTGTGTGTGGCTCAGGTGGTGACGAGAGGTGTCCTTGGTTTACATGCCAGCCTGATGGCAGCCCCCGGGGAGGGAGTGGCAGCTGAGTGCCGTTAGCCCTTGAACTACCCGGGTTGGAACGGCATGGGTCCACTTATACACATTCGTTTGTTTTTTAATAAATACAATCCAGTGCTAGAAAGGTATTTTCTCTTCCTTACGATTTTTTAAAAATATTTTCTTTTCTCTAGCTTACTTTATGGTAACAATACACCATATACTACATAGAATATACAAAATATGTGTTAATCCATTGTTTATGTGATCAGTAAGGCTTCCAGTCAACAGTAGGCTATTAATAGTTTAGTTTTAGGGGAGTCAAAATTTCTGACCACACAGAGGGAGGGGTGTAGGTGCCCCAACCCCTGCGTCGTTCAAAGGTCAGCTCTACTTCCTGGCTCATGGGTGACCAGCCAGTTACCCCGATGGGATGTGGTCCAAGGAACCTCCCTTCACTGGGGTGTTGGGAGGATGTTGGGAAGAATTCCTATGGAGTCGATTCAGTTCCGGAGAGGAACAGAGCTCCCCGATTACTGACCATGCCTTTCTGACACCGGGGAGCTGATGTGCCGAGTCACGAAGGGGATCTCTCTCTTCAGGGCGTGGAGTGACAGAATGTCTCTCCCTCCCATTTCTGAAAGCCCCTGGAGGCTTTTCCTTCTCTGAGGATTCATCTCATTTGTTAGTTCATTCACTTGTTTGTCCATCCATCCATCCATCCATCCATCCATCCACCCATCCACCCGTCCATCCATCCATTCATCCACCCGTCCACCTGTCCGTCCATCCATCCATCCATCCATCCATCCATCCATCCATCCATCCATCCATTCATCCACCCGTCCACCTGTCCGTCCATCCATCCATCCATCCATCCATCCATCCATCCATCCATCCATCCATCCATCCATCCATCCACCCGTCCACCTGTCCATCCATCCGTCCATCCATCCATCCATCCAACCAACCAACCAACCAACCAACCAACCAACCAACCAACCATCCAGCACATGTTCATTCAGTGTCTCCTCTCTGCCAGGCTTTATCCTGGGCTCAGGGACTGCAGAGGGAACTGGACCTGGTGTCTACTCCTGAGGGTCTTACATCCTTTAAGGTTGGATTTTGGACCTGGGAAGCCGGGACAGTAGAAATTGGGTCTCTGTGTACCATCTCTGTGCTTTTGTGTTTATTTACAGACTTACCTGATACATACATATATATATATATATTTTTTTTTGGGGGGGGGACTAATAAGGTTAATTCTTTAGATTATTTGAAAATGTGCCCTCTATGTTCACCATGTGGAATGCTATGACTTTGGCATGACGTAATCTTCCTTCCAAGATTTCATACTAAGGGAGTCAGACCCCAGCATCATAGTTGTAGTGCCAGTTATTTCTTTAGGAGAAACCCCTTCTTGCGTTCCATTTTTTTAAAAGATTTTATTTATTTGAGAGAGAGAGAGAGAGAGTGTGTGTGTCTGTGTGCGCACAACCTGGGGGAGGGACAAGAGGGAGAGGGAGAAGCATGCTCCCCACTGAGCAGAGAGCCGGACATGGGACTTGATCCCAGGACCCCAAGATCACGCCCTGGGCCGAAGTCAGATGCTTCACTGACTGAGCCACTCAGACAGCCCTTGAGTTCCCTTCTGATTGGCTCGACTTGTCTAAATGAATTCCAAACTGCTCGACATCGCCCTGATACCTCGTGAAGGTAAAGCACCATTTGTTTTAACGGAGCTCCTCGCAGAGCGGGTGTGTCTGTTCCCAAGACACGAGCAGGAGCGAGACCCTGTGCTCATGTTCACGAGCAGGGGAAACTCAGAGAGATGGCAGCCCCTCGGCACCCCGCCCCCACTCCGTCCTCCAGAGCTCCCGAAGAACAAAAGGCAATTCACATTGCAGAATATTACTTCTGTCACCGTAGCACCAAACTATTAAAAATAAAACTGTCCCTCAAGGCAAAACATTTCATTTATTTTCCTTTGAATGAGTAACTTGTTTATTAAGATGAACTAAGCGGCTAAGTCTAGATTGTATGCAGGCAAGAAAAATTGATTTATCGTAGCCTTTCGGAAAGGGTGCGTTGTGTTCTCGGGAATTATCTTCGGATTTTAAATGAAGAAGAGCTCGTTTGGTCAGATGGGGAGCTGCTCCCCTGGAAATAAGCCTCAGCTCTTTCCAGGTAGGAGTCGACCTCTGTTTGTCTGCAGGTTGGTCCTTTCGGTCTAAGTCAGGGTGTGGAAGGGTTTGACCGGCTTTAGGGAGCCTTCAAAGAAGACTGTATTCCTGCCTCCATGGAGACTGTAGGTTTTTTTTTTTTTTTTACTGTTTCATAAGAAAGTGTTTCCCTTCTGCTCTTTTCATATCTGAGACCATTCTAGCAACGCGTCCGTCATGGTTCTGGGAGAGCTGGGGCTTTGTGGTTTCCCGACCCAGCCCAGAGGCATTCCTAGGGCAGGGAACGATGTTGGTCTCAGCAGGGACGGCCCCCCATTGCTGTCTGCTCCTCTGGGGACAGAAGCCTGATGGCTAGCTCCCCTCCGAGGCCCCGTTTGCTCTATAATGATAGAACTTGAGGGGAGAAAGAGCTATAAATGGTTTAAAAAAAACAACAAAAACCTGTGCCCAACTCAGCAGTGAAACAGAGGAAACTTTGTGTTAAGGAGAGATGTTTTTTGTCCTGGAAAACTTTCCATCTAAAATTTGGACCATGGATGATGATTCTTCTATTTTTTGGTTGTAATTGTTTTAATACTGCAACCCACATATTATTTCCAGTATGTAATCTCATGACATCTCCTGGCCCCCCAAGAATCCTGAGCGGTTCCCTGCTAAAGATCATTAACCTCATTTTTCAGATGAGGACACTGAAGGTCAGAGTGGCTTCCTGACTTGCATGATGGTGACGACGGTAATCGCTGCCAGGGAGTGCATGTATCTCATTTGGTCATCACCACCCTGCTTGTTAGGTTTTTACATCACCCCAGTTTTACAAGCAAGGACCAGAGAGGCACAGGGAGAGTAGATGAATGTTGGAGATTAACCAGTTGGTGGCAGAACCGGGACTTAGCCTGGCGTGTTTTCCAGAGTCCCGACTTGGTGATACAGTATTTGGCCATCGTGGTTGGTGATTTTTGCACCGTGCCTCTGAAGAGAGCCCATCTCCAGTTCAACAGATGTATGTCCTGTGCACTGGGCAGAGAGCAGAGGCCGTGGTTGGGACCCCCAGAACTCTGAGGCTGAGTCCCAGGGGTCCTGCTTTCTGCCGGTGTGTTCATGTCCCCTGAGCAGAGACGTCAGGCTGTGGGAGGAAGACCACGACTGGGGCTCTTCAGTGGGGTGCATTATAGCCACTCCAATTAATGGGGTTCCATCTCTTTGGTTGGCTTGGGGTCAGGTGAGGAGGGATAGGACCAGCAGCTGCCACGGGAGTGGGGGAGCTCAGGTGCAAACAGAGGGAGCTCCATGGCGCTCTCCCTCCTTCCTGCTGTCCTTTCTGCCCGTCTGAGAAGCAAGAACAGGAGGGTGAGTGAGAAAGCGCAGGTGGGTGCTGGATTTTCAGCCAGTCAGCTGCAGGACCTCGGGATCTGAATATTAAGTCTCCACTGGAGGACAAGAACCAGGTTTCCCTAGATCCCATTGCCAGCCCTGGGTGGGGGGGACCCCAGGAGCTCTGTGGCGGGCTGTACAGAATTCGGGGAGCCAGGGGTGCTCAGGAATGGACAGTTGCACCACGTATCCCACACGTGTGCTCTAGCTAAGATTTTAATAAACAAATGTGAGTTGTACCTTGCTGTCGGGGGGCTTTCTATTTCCAAATCTATGAATTAGTAAACAGGATGAGCCTTAAAAGGGAGCTTGGGGCAGGAATGAGCCACTGAAAAGTTACTGGCTCTTAACTCCTGCTTTTTGTACATCTTGGCAAGGTCCTCACGGCCACACCTTGAAACCCTGTTCCCCGGTTCGTGGGGGCATTTCTGACCTTGCCACCTTGGGTTCCGGGATCCCTCCGAGACTGCGTGTGCTGGGAGGGAGCACTGTGCACGCCGGCTGTTTTTGGGGAGGTGCTCTTTCTCCAGAGTCATGAGCAGCTCATTCTGACCCTGGGTTTCTTCTCTGTGTCTTGTCCGAGAGGTGAAAACACAGTCACAACAGGAGGCACCAAACACCTACTTGTATTAGAAACCAGGTCTGTGGGGACACCTGGGAGGCTCCATTGGTGAAGCGTCTGCCTTTGGCTCAGGTCATGACCCTGGGGTGCTGGGATTGAGACCCACTTTGGGCTCCATGCTCAGTGGGGAGTCTGCTTCTCCCTCTGCTCCTCCCCCTGCTCGTGCTCTCTCTCACTCTCAAATAAAATCTTAAAAAAAAGAAACCAGTGTATTAACTGTGTCTTCCCAGTTTCCCACCTGATCTTTGATTTCCTGTCAGCTCCCCCCTTTCCAAAAGAGGTGGTGGTGGCAGGGGACAGCTGTGACCTCCCCCCCCCCAGGCTGCGGGGACTGCCCCATCTGGGTCTCAGTAGGCTTTTGGGGTGAGGGGCGGATTCCACCTGGCCTCGCTCCTCTGAGCAGCTCTGAAAAGCCCACGCTCCGCTGAGCTCCTTCATTGGCCTTCGTAGGAGACGTGATGACAGGTGAGACCCCAACAGGACGCAGGGTCTTCAGGGGACCCCTGCCTGCCACGTCCTTCCTATGGAGTTTCTGACATCTCTGTCAGCAGCACGTGGTCCGGTTCACAGCGCCCCAGTGCCAGTAGGTGATGGGGGAGGTGTGGACCGGAAAATAAGAGGAACCGGGCAGTGCCTTCCCTTTTTGAGAATTCTTTGTCTTCCTCTTGACAGTTTAGACGAATAGTTAATAACAACCACGACTAGTGAGTTCCACTGACCAGTCTCTTAAGCCTTTCATCTACGTTCATGTGCATTCCTGCAGTAACCCTGCGGGTTGTAGGGTCAGAATTATCACCACTGGCTCTGTTTTTCACAGATGCAGGAACGAGGCTCAGGGAGGTTAAGTGACCAAAGGATGGTCTGCTCCTTCCATTTCTCCTCCAGCTTTGGGTCTGGGAAGCCTCATCCCCCAGCGTGGCAGGTGATGCCACTGTTTTGGAGTGGATGGGTTGCAGGTGGTAAGGAACCGGGGGTCTAATTTCAGAGCGATGGGCCATCTGTGATGGCCGTGGGACGATGAGGATCCCCAGCAGAGCAGCAGGCCAGGCTAGTCAGTGTCCCTTGCTAGTCAGGTGTCAGAAAGAATGAGATTTGTGACAGCGTGGTGTTCCGCTGAAGCATGTATGTGCACGTGTGCGTGCGCACATGCGTGTGTGTGTGTGTGTGTGTGTGTGTGTGGTGGGCACCGCGGGTGAGGTTGAGATACGTTCTTTGAGGATAAAACACTGTCTCCTGCAAAAAGAGGTTGAAAGTTTGCAGCTGGTTTTCTTTAACTAACAGCAACACCAGCATTGTTTCAGAAAGCCACAGAATTTCCAAACACAATAGAAATTCCAGGAGTGTAGGGTGTGGGTTTTGGGGCCTGGGGTGGGTGTGGGCAAGCTCGGGGAGGGAAGACCACAGCCGAGCCATTCTGTCCTTCCTCGGTAACAAATTTCACACGGCTCCGCTGTCCTCAGTTCTGTCTGCAGGATGCCCAAATTGAAGCCTGGGAAAGAAGGGGATCAGGGGGGAGCAGGCCCCAGGGATTAGTGGTGGCTGTAAAAACCAAACACTAGCCCAGGACAGCCCCATTTGGTGTGACTCTAATGATCTCTTCCCAGCAGCTGGTGTCCAAGGAGACACATGGTGTCACTTAAGCCCCAAAGTGACATTTGTATAAATAAGTTTGTTAATGGGAAATTATTTTTTTCCCTCCCCAATATTAAAAATGCAGTCTATACCCAAATAGTTTCAAGATAGCAGCCACAGGAACAGCTCACAGGGGAGCTAATGTCACCCACAAAACCTGGGGCCAAACCAAAGAAAGAGAAGGAAAAAAATGGACAAAAGCAAGAATCGTGTTTTTGGAAAGGGTTTCACATCCTTGCAAGCACTCGGGGCCTGGGTATCCCAAGCCTGCTGGCCCCTGGCTCGGAGGTGGCCCGACTTCTCCGAAGTCTGAAGGAAAGGAAAACAACTTTCAGATCTGCATCCGGCTTTTCACTTGGCAAACTCAGGCGACCGGACCAAAGAGCACGGTCGGTGTGGATTCAGTTCTGGGTTTGGAAGTAAAATCTTAAAAATAGTTTTTTTTTTGTTTGTTTGTTTTATCCTTTGAAGCACAAGGAAGTCAGGACCCTGGGTTCTGGGTCTGGCTGTGCTACAATTGGAATTGACGGTCCATCAGTAGGTCAGACATACATTCACAAGCAGCTTTGGTGCCCAGCGACGTGGCCACGGTTGTGGGAGCACAGAAAGGGCGAACGGAATCCTTCCCAGTGGTGAAGAGCACAATTCTGGGGAATATTCTTGGTTTTTTGTTTTTTTTTTTTCTCTCCCATCCGTGTAGGAAGAGGTATGTCGTAATGGTTAAATATTACATGCCAACTTCATGAGGGGAGCAAGAATCTCCAGTACATGGTTCTGGAAGGAACACCACTCGTGAATAACATACTCCAGAGGGATTAAACGATGAATTGTAGAAACTGGAACTCTCAAAGGAGTAGAAGAAAATATAGGTGCATTTTTATTTGCTCTCGGAGTGGGGAAGCCTTCTCTAAATGGCAAGGGAGAAAACATCCACGAACGGGACTAGCCGACCGAGTCACAAATTGCACGGACACACATATTCATAGCAGCACAACAGCAGAACCTGGAAACAACGCGGATGTGTATTGAGAGGAGAAGGGGTAAACTATAGAATTGTTCTACGTGGAATTTTAAAATAATAGCCGACATTAATGCCTGCAACGACACGCAAGAGATCTAAGTCGTAATATACTATTAAGGGCAAAAAGATTATTTACAGCACAATGGCATTTTAAAAATCTTATTTATTTTTAACTCGAGGTATAATTGATGTAATGTTATACTAGTTTTGGGTATACAACAGAATGTTAGCATGTTTGCCGCAAATTTTAATGTGACAAGTTTCAAACATGAAGTCAAATTGGAAGGATTTTACAGTGAACGCCTGGACGCCCACCTTCTAGTTGATTCCATTGGCCTTTTGCTTTATTTGCTTTACCGCATATCCACCTATCCTTCCCCTTGATCCCAGGGTTCCCAGCGGGGGGTCAGTGTGTCCCCAAGGAGACTCTTCGGCAAGGTCTGTGGGCATATTTGGTGGTCACAAGCCGGGGAGCGGGCTAGTGGCATCTAGCGAGCAGAGGTTAGGTGTCACGCAACACACAGGACAGGCCCTGCAGTAGCAAATTACCCAGCCCTGAACTTTACCCTGTATTTGTTAATCCCTCTTGGTTTTGGGTGCATTTCCAAGAAGGCTGGAGGTACCCTCTAGAACATGATCAGTGTCTCAGAAAGGCCTCTCGCGGTCTCTGCCACTCACGCCCCTCGGACTGCCCACCACCGAGGCAACACTTGTGATTTTTTGCAGCATAGACCACTTTGGTCTGTTCTAGAACTGCATATAAACGGAATGGTAAACCATATGTCTTCCTGCGCGAGAGCTCTTTCAGGAATGCAACCCAGTGGTGTTCAGTGCGCTCTGCGCGCTTCTGGGAGTATCCCAAACCCCCTTTGGGGGGGTCTGACTGTCACAGTTAATTTCATAATAACCCCGGGACTTCCCCCCCTTTTCATCATACACCGTGGTGCTGATGGCGCAAAGGCAGGGGAGGTAAATCGAGGTGGCGCCAAATCATACTCTTACCTGTTGCTCGCCCTGCACCTGTAGGAAAAACCAGCATTATTTAAGAATGCCCCTGGTGAGGCTGTGAAAGTGATTCACTCGATTAAATCCTGTTCCGAGTCTGTGCCGTGTTAATCCGTGTGCCGAAACCAGAGGTGCGCATAGAGCTCTGCGGCTGCGGCCCACAGGGTCACAGCTTGTCCCCAGCAGCAGCGACAGGACTGACCCGCGACCCGAACTAGCCGAAGGTCAAATGCCAGGCGAACTCTGGTTATTTAGTGTGTGTGCAGATACAGCGACCCTGTCCCTCGAAATAACTAACAGTATCGTTGCCGCTGATGAAACTGGAACTTTCAAATGAAAACTAGGGTTTTGGAGACTTGCGTCCCCGTGAGCTCGATAGCAGCGCAGTCCCTGAAGGCTTTGCTCGTGAGATTGGAGGGGACCTCAACACGCGTGGTTTTTAAAATATTGTACGATGACATGCGTCGCCATTTGGAAATTCTGCCTAACTTGGGGAATCATTATTTTCCAGGTGGTCTGTGTATGATGTCACATCATCCGTGGTCCGAGTTCCATTCCGAGTGTCCATAGACCAATGAATTTTCACGAAACGGAGTATGACAATTTGATTGATATGGTTTCAGATTCCACACTGCGGCTCTCCTTTAAGAAACGGCCACTTGTGAGGTTTTGATTTGTATCAAAGATGAATAGCCATAATTATCTGAAAAGGTTCTTAAAATACTCCTCCATTTCCCAACTACATTCTGTGTGAGGCTGAATTTTCTTTATATCCTATAACCACAAAACCAGAGCCCGACAGATTGAATGTAGAAGGTGATAGGAGCCAAACATTAAAGAGATTTGCAAAAATGTAACAACAACAACAAAAAAAGCCATTCTTTTTTTTTTTTTTTTTTTGCTTGGGAAAACATAATTGTTCTTCTCAAAAATGTTAAGTTCATTTGTAACAGGTTTGTTTTATCATTATTTAAATGAATTAACACGTATGTTGGAATGTCCTCATTTTAATTTCCGTTGCTGTCAGATGTAACCCACATAAACACAAAAGCTTTTGAATGTTCTCAATACTTCAGAGCATAAAGTGGGCCTGAGACCGATACCTTTGTGCACTGCCGATTTTCATAATGCATCTAAGACGCGCCGTGTTCCTGGATCAGTAGTTTTTTCCTCTTTATGGCGAGCTGTGCGGGTTTCTCTCGCTATCCCAGAGCGGAGCATTCCTGTGAAAACTTTCCTAAGCAGAAGTGGCACGAGGCAAAGAAGCAATTTCTATTCATCTATATGGAACCATTTTTAAGCATTCCCAGACCCCAAAATAACCTTATTATTATTATTTTTTTTTCTGATACTGTAGGACACAAACTAAATCAAGGTCAAGCACAGATGCTCTCAGACACAGGTCACACTGTGGAGGCTGGAGGCCGAGATGCTCAGTGGGGTTGGGGGAAGGAGCTGGGTGGGTCCCGTGTTGCTGCTTGGGGGGGTGGGGAGGGAACGCTGCCTTTGAAACACTCATTGCAAAATAGACACCAATCTCTGTTTTCACTTTTTGCCTCTTTTCATAAAAGCAAAAGTCCTTTTTGCATTTAGTCAGATGGAAGGCATTATAAAACGCAATTCAAGCTCTAGGTATTTTGTAAAACAGGGAGAGGGGTGCTTTCCTATAGAAAACCACCTCCCAGAATCAGGATCTGTGGCAGCAGCATGGCCAGGGGCTGAATTTTCTTCCAGTCTCTGTGTATCGGAGTCTCCTTCCAGATTTCTACAAAGAGCAGTCTGTGGTCTCCAGGGTGGCTCATGGGGAAAAGCATGCTTTTGCTGCTTCCATTGGCTGCATGGGACAAGAGGAAGGAGCCTTTGCTCCTGCCATTTAGAAATTCCTACTGGGACCCTGCTGCTCCTCTGTTGGGCTTTCCTGGCTGTGGAGACTCCCCTCCCTTCAGATCCAGTGTTGGTGGCTGGAGGCCAGCCAGAGGCTCACATCGCTATGACGAGGGGCGCCCGCCCCCAGTCCATGGGGAGAGAAGGATTTAAGCCTGAGTTTTGCTCACCCTTAGCGAAGCACAACTAGCTTTTATTATTATTATTTTAGGACTTGGGATAAAAAGGCCCATAAAAACAAGAGCATAAAACTGCTTTTACTGAACAAACATTATGCTGATTTATTTGTGAGTGAAATCGGAACCATATGGTCTAGTTTCCCTGAAAACGCACGAGGGGTTCAGGATTAACGGAACAGGCACTTGGTAAATTTGTTTTGTGTTTCACTGAACGCATTATGTTAAAAAAGTAAAAGAGGGGTGCCGGGTGTTCTCATAGTCGCTGAGTGCTCCGCATGGGCTGGACATCGTGCTTGGGGATCCCCATCCCTGATTCCCCTGAATACACCGCAGCCCAACAGGGGGTGCACCCGACCCCGGGGCAGCAACGGGGCCCGGTGCAGGGCCATATCACCTGTAGGAATTTTTGGCAAAACAGGGAAGATCTGGAATCCAGGCTTTGTCCAGCAGTGACAGCTTTTCCAGCTTAAATCCCCGAGAGTGAAAGAGATGAAACTGAAAACGGGCCGTGAACCTGGGGGCCTGCAAGTGAGCCGGTCTTCGCTGGTTGCAGAGCCCAGCGCACGGCCCCTTTAACAAGCTCCAAGCAGGTGGAAGGAAAGCAGGGTCCTCCTGACCAGCGGGGATGGGGTCTTCTCTCTTGGCCACATCGCCTGGCCATCTCGTGTCTTCACGGATTCCCGGGGGTGTGATCTGAGAGTTCTGGAAAGAGGAGGGCAGCGCAGAGTCACGTGCTGCCCGCGTGATGGTGAAGATGTGCTTTTCATTCTTGGCCTCGCGGTCGTCCAGGTGCGCGCCCCTGCTTTGTCCCGCGGCATTTTTTGTGCATCCTTGAGATGCAGGCAGTTTGTTCTGAATGAGCTGTAGGGGATGGTGACTGTGAATTCAGTCAACCCCTGCAGGGGGCCAGTCCTATGCCACTTTTTTTTTTCTAAGATTTTATTTATTTATTTGAGAGAAGAGAGAGAGAGCACGAGTGGGGGGGGGGAGCAGAGGAAGAAGCAGACTCCCTGCTGAGCAAGGAACCGGATATGGGGCTCCATCCCAGGACCCTGAGATCACGACCTGAGCCGAAGGCAGACACTACACCGACTAGCCCAGGAGCCCTTCCTATGTCACTTTAAAACGTATTCTAGGGAAACTGCCTTTTTATTTTATTTTTTTATTTTATTTTATTTTATTTTTGGAAACTACCTTTTTAAAAGTACCAGGTGACATTAGTATCAAGGTGCAGTTGCTGAGGGGTGCATATCTCTGGCTAAGCCCAGCGGTGGACGGGTGAGAAAGGGAGGAAGGATGTTTTTGTGATGGGATACGTCACCATGCACTTACCTGCACGGTAGAGAAGAAACCCAACCCGTTTATTCCACAGCCAGAGGATTTCAAGTCTCCTGAAGGCTCTGTAATGTTGCTGAAACAACGGCATAACAAACTTGTATGATAGAGGCACATAGCAGCAGGGTAAGCCCGTGTGAGAGGGAGCCCTCGCTGTGTCTGCACCCAGGCCTGAGGCGTGGCCTTGCGTCTTCCGAACCCTGTCACATGGCCCTGACGGGTGTGCGCCTCTCAGATCCCTCGTGTGCAAAGCCACTATCTTCTCACCCTGCTCCCTGCTTTGCTCTGGGGCGTGGAACTGAAAACCAGTAATTGCAAGAGGGGGAAGAACAGTTAAGATTTCAGACCCCTTGTTTCCTGAGCCACTAAATGTAGCAGACTGTTTTGTTTGGGTTATTTTTTAAAATCCCACTGTATTTTTTCCCCCAGAACTCTGACTATATATATCATTGGAAACAGTGATATAACATTTTTACACCTGGGGCACATGGATGGCTCAGTTGGTTGGGCGTCCGCTTCTTGATTTTGGCTCAGGTCATGCATGATCTTGGGGCCGTGGGATCGTGCCCCAAGTTGGGCTCCACACTCAGCACAGAGATGGCTTGGGATTCTCCCTCTCCCTCTGCCCCTCCCCCTGCTCATGCATGCACACGTGTGCCTTCTCTAAATAAATAAATGAATAAATAAATAAATGTGATCTTTAAATAAATAGGTAAATAAAATTCTTAGACTTGCCTTCAAAAGCCACATGTACTTAGGGTCATATAAAGTGTATCTGCCACTTATAAATTCCATAGCAAGTCGGGACACCAGGAAGACCTCTCTCTTCACTCTCCCTTGCTCCTCTGGCCATCCTAGCAGCCCCTTAGTGGGCCCTCCTCCAGAGCCTTATGGATTCTCTACACTTGTGTATTTCCACAGCTGAAATCTCCTTTGTGTCTAACTGTTCGTATGGAAGAGTTATTTTGAGGTCCATCTCTTCCCATGTATCTGGAGTAAGAAACAAACGTCAGTTTCTTCCTTTTAACTACAAACTTTACTCTGGTTATAACTACGGCTGGAGGAAAAGAGTAGTAATATTAGTGATAGCACAAAGCACCCATCGTGGTTGAGTGCGTCCTGTGTACAGGATGTAGGGTTGGTGACTTACATCTATGATCTCCGTCCTAACAATAATCCTAGGGGATAACATCACCTTCACTTTGTGGCGGGGACTTAGCAGGGTTGCTTTGCCCCCAGAGGTCACACACCTAAGTATACCCAGTGTAGGAATGGAACAGGACAGGAGCTCGGGTGTGTCTGACTCCAGAATTTATTCTCCAACCACTGCATGATACTGTCTCCTCAAAGTAGCCTGAAGGCTTTTGCAAAAGTGAGCAACATTACATTCCAGCTGCAGGGATTCGTTTTGCCCGTGCCTCTCCGACTGGATATAGTCACATTCCCCAAACCGTACTTTTAGGGAAGTTGCAAGTTTCCCTTCCAAATGATCTTTTAGAAGCAGGATACTCACCGCCGAGAATGATACAGGTACAATTATATTTCATAACTCCCGGTGGTAAGGAGCTCACTCCTTATAAAACTTTCAGAGGTAATAACAGAGCTCCATGTGGGAGCCAAATCCATTCTGTTCACTGATGGTGCATAGTAAATTTGGTCTTGGCTATCCTATTCATTAATCTGATGTATGCTTACTGTTTTTGTGTATATATAACTTTTATTTATTTATTATTTATTTATTTATTTATTTATTTATTTATTTATTTATTGTAGTCTGGAAGTGATGGGTACAGGGACTTGAAAATGCTAGTTAAAGGAAGTATTTGATTTTTTTTTTAAGTAACTGATTATGATCAGAGTGTTGCTTTGAACTTAAACTAAAGGGACTGCCACCTAAACCTGAATTGCTGTGACTTTCCAAAGTTCTCTATTCATTCTCCTGTTGGTCCGTATAAAGATCCACAAGGAGAGCAAATAGAAGCATTCACAGCCCACACCCAAAGTGTAACTAGGAGACAGAGAATACTGTAAACTTGAGTTGCATGTAAGTGGGGAAATAAGCATCCAAACCCAGCAAACTCCGTCCCCACACTACCCCCCCCAAGTACCATTTATTAAGATATTGCACGTTACTGTAACATCAAAAGAGGGTGCTCTTGAATTAAGTAGCTTAGTAAGATCAGCAATACCTGATCTTACTGGTCTGGGAACATCCAAGTTATTTAAGAATGACCAGATTGCGGGGAGCCTGGCTCAGTCAGTTGAGCACCTGACTCTTGATTTCAGCTCAGGTCATGATCTCAGGGTTGTGAGATCAAACCCCACATGGGGCTCTGCACTGAGAGTGGAGCCTGCTTAAGATTCTCTTTCCCTCTCCCTCGGCCTCCCACCCCCACTCATACTCTTTCTCTCTCTCAAAAAAAAAAAAAAAAGAATGAAAAAAAAGATGACAAGTAACATGCAGAAAAATTGACTGTAAAAGGAAAACAGAAAATGAGAACAAAAGCTCTTCAATGGAAGGAATAAAATACTCCCCCTTGAAACAACCACAAAGCACATGAAAACTCTAACACTCCTTTCAAGATGAACTGAATAACACACATTTGAAGAAATAAAATCTCAAAGCAGAAATTCGAAAATCTCAGAATAGAAACAAACACAAGACCAGAAGACAGAAAATGAGAGATTATGACATGCAAGAAAGAAAAGACAAAATCATCTCAGAAATAGAGACAAAATTATAAGTTGTCCATTCGGAACCTTCTGAAAACATGACAAGGGATATTGAGAAGAGGAGCAAAACCAGTCAAGACAACAAAAATGAGCTGGAAAGGCACACGGAGAAAGTGCTAGATAGTGGCCGGGCAGTGAAGATCCAACACACCAATAATTGGAGAAAAAGCAGATCGATGGAATAAAACTAAGTGACTTTCAAAATTGCAATCTAAGTATTCTCTTCAGAACAAAAAAGATGAGAATCTACGTATTGGAAGTTCCTACACATGTGTGGGAAAACTGACCCAGAATGCTTAAATTCTAGAGCTATCCTAATAAACTTGGAGGTTAAAGACGGTAAGAAGGAGACTAGATGGAGGAGGAAGAGAAAGAGGAGGGTGATGAAAAAACCCTAAGTCACTTAAAAAAAGGAAGAAAATCAGGTTGGTATCAGCCCTGTTAACTGCTGTATGCAAAGAATGGCAACAATGCGACAATATTTTCAAGAAACTTAAGGAAAGTGTGAGCGGAAGATTTTATATCCAGCTAATCTGTCCTTCAAGTATCAAGGTTATGGGAAAAGTTTTTAATTCTGTAAGAACTCAGGAAATACTGTACCAACAACTCCTCCCTGAAGGATCTGCTAGAGGATGGGCATCATGCAACTAAGAGACAAATGGAGACATTGGGCAAAGTAAACAGGTGACTTGAACAAAACAAGCTGCGGAGCTACTTTGAAAGAGGACTTTGGGTTTCTGAGGTTAATTGAATGTATTCATTCATAAGATCCTTGCTAAGATAGTTTGAGTCAGAAAATAATGGAGCCAGGTTGCAATGTTTTCACCAAATCCAGAATCCCTAAAGAGCAGTCCAAGTGGGTCTTTGGAGGCTCTGGTTGCCAAGTGTGTAAAGCAGAAGAAGGGAGAAAGTGGAGATCATTAATGGAGCTTTGGAAAGACCGGAATCACTGTAAGTGGGAAAAGATGAAGAAATTATCTAGGGAGAGAAGTGCAAGTTTTGAATTTGGTCAATTTTATTGAGAAAAGGCACCCAGATACATTCGTTATTTTTACACACAGAAGAAATATACTAAGGCCATAAAATCCTTAATTTTTTTTATCTAGAGTTGGGAAGATCCTCACCTAGAAATGGTGGCAAATTCACGGCACATGTGCTCTTTAATCCTTTCCTTCCAAGTGCCCTTGGACATTAATCAATGATCTTGGCAATGGTTCTGTCTTCTACCAAGAAGCGCTAGAATTCCACTCACCATAGCACACCAGGCAGCCGTCAGCATTCTAGCTGCATTTGTTATGAGCTGAAACGCATTTGTTATCCCTGCCCTAATTTTCGGTCTGTGGTTTGATTTCTTAGCGTTTTTATCTTCTTTGTGGACACTAAGGGAATAATAGACACACGCTCTCAACAAGCATTTATTAGTCATTTAGTAGATGTCAAACACTATCTTAGACACTGGGCTTTACAACATGATTAGGACATGTTCCCGTCCTCCAAGGGATTCTCAGAGCCCAGAAGGAAATGAGCGATTCCGTAGAATTTGGCTTGGGGATGTGTTACTCTTAAGTTACGTCCAGCATTGCAAGGATCATGCAATATTCAACTTTGTAGAAAAATCATGGAGTGGGATAGATCTCTAGTTTTAGCCATGGCGAAACGTGACGCACGATTTCTCAAGTACAGGGGATTTCCTCGCCCTCGTTGTCTAGAACCTTGTCACTGCAAGTGTGGTCTGAGGACCAGCAGCATGATATCCCCTGCGGAATGCAGAATCCTAGGCCCCATACCAGACCTACTGAAAGAGGGTTCGCATTTTATTAAGATACCAGCTGACTTACGTGTACAGTAAAGTCCGAGAAGCATGGCGGAGTGCGTTCAGCTAGAACGAGGATCCATCGTTTGGCTCTTTCTCCTCAACCACACTTAAAAAAAAAAAGTCTTCTCCTAACCAACCACAGACCCGTACTCCAAATATCAGTTGCTCTCTTTGCTATTGTGTTCTTATGTGTAAAATGGAGATATTAATATAACATTTCCACACTGTTAGTATCTGGTGGGATGGCTGGGAGGACTTACCAAGATAATCCACGAGTGAATAGATGTTGGTTTGTGAATGACATAGATAATATCAGTTTAATAGAAAATTTGGGACTTAAAAATAGCCTTTCCGTACCCTAATGTGTTCCTCAGTGGGGGGACTTTGGAACCTTCTAGTTGTTGGACTCTCCCTTGATGCTTTAAAGTAAGCACCCAATCGTATGGACCAAAAGCACCCCTGCAGGGCTGGGGGGGGTGCCCACACTGGCACTCACACTTGTGTACATGCATCATGCGTGTACCCAAGGAGACCAGCCCCACCTGCTGATGAGCCTGGGTGCGGAGCTCTGCCTTGTTGGGCGCTCCACGGAGATGTCCCAGGTCCCAGAGCTACCTGGCTGGTCCTGCTTGTTTCTGGAGCTAGAAGCCTAGACAGGTGTTTCCTAGCACAGCGAGGGTTGCTGGTGAGACAGCAGTGCGTGTCCTGGGCCACATACGGGCAGACCTGGTTTGGGGAGAGCCCAGAGCTTTGGGGCTTCCGTTCGCAAGTCGAAGGATCTAGGAGGGGGCTTGCACTTCAGAGCTCTGCCACACCAGCGTGCTATCACATGTTTCCGAGAGAACAAAAGCCTGTAGTGTGAAAGTGCCGTGCCCTCTACAAGCCACGGTGGGCGTTAGCCACTGTTGGTGGCCCAGTGGCACTCAGACCCACTTGGGCTTGGCCGTGGCCTCCCTGTCTTCCAGAAGGCAGAGTCTTCCTGAAGAGGTAGACTTCTGCCTGGTGAGACAGCCAAGCAGCGTCAGCGACGCTGTCATTTTGCTCCTGCTCTTCTGCCCCCACACCGAGTTTCGCTGCCGGTGGACGGGCACCCCTGAACCTTTCTTTGAAGGGTTGGTGTGTCCAGGAAAATACTTGCATATGCTGGAGTTTTGTAAGTTAGGCCATTACTCTTACTTTAAGGTTGTACTTTAAAGGCCATGGTTAATTAGAAGTGGGTGTCCTTTGCCATTCGAAATGAAACTTTATACCAGTCCCATAAGAACATTTATAAACAGTTACATTTGCTTTTTAATTTCTGTTAGAGGATAGAAAGGGAAAGTTCACAGAGTACTGGATGGCTTCCTGGTGTGATATTCTAAATAAAACAACTGGGGTATAGTATAAAGGTCCTTAAGCAGGCGCTGTGCTAAATGGGACAGGTGTGCAATTTTTAAGGCATGTAAGTGAAATACGGAGTTTGTCATTTGGGCGATTGTTTTGAATAGTTCAATAAGAAAATGTGGATCACCTCCCAGGCACCACCACCATGGGTGGTTCATAAACACCGTGTAATTTATGTTTTGATGGAGAAGGTGCATATAGGTAAGAAAGGTTGGTTCTGTATGTTGGTTCCATCATTTACCAGCTGTGGGTCTTTGGGAAAATCAGTCTTAACTTCATTCACCCTCACCTTGTTCCAGCCATAAAACAGGAGTGAGGTGTTGCTTACATCGTTGGTTTGTCATTGAAAGGAAAGGCTACTCTATATGAAAGAGTTTCACACAATGCCTGGGGCGTTCCTGATGCTCGATAAGTGTTATAATTGTTAACATGTGACCTATAGCGTTCGTCATGCGAAAAACCTTGAAACGAAGTCCTTTATAAATCTATAATGTTAACAGTCAGCTCTGAATTATATTTGTTTTATAAATTAAAGGTTTGGCGTAGTGAGTTTTCTTAAAGAGTACTCAGCTTACATTGTATGATGGATAATACTTGGTTTTTCCTGTGCTTTCTTATTTTTGGTAAAAAAAAAAATCTAAATCTAAGAGCATCAGGGGGTAGATAAAATTACACTATACAGAGTCCTAGGATGCTGGAGCTGGGAGAGGGATACCTAGTTTTCGTGTCTGTGAGCCCACAAGGGCAGGGACCTTGTCTGCTCTGCTCTGAGCACATGGTAGGAGCCCAGTAACTATGTGTTGCTTGAATAAATGAATGGAATCACATAACTCAAAATTCTCATTTGGCAGATGGAAAAACGGGGTACAGAGGAGTGAAGTGACTTGCCCAATATTACTTACGGCAAGATGGGGCTCTGGTCGGCGGTGATGACCACACCTGGATCCATGACTCACAGAGCAGCGGAGACCCTCCAATGGGAAGGTTATGATGTCTTCAGTAGCACAACGGCTGGGCGCTTATCGATCGCCCTCCTGCCTTTCTTCCTCCCAGGCCTCTGTCCCTCGTGGTGTGTCCTTTGCCCTCACCGGGGCTTGGACAAAGACAGATGTGGCAGGTCTGTCTCACACCATGCACCTGACGTCCACCCTTAGACTAAGCCTGGAGCAGGTGTGGGTGTGTGATGGCCCTTCGTTATGGGCAGATGGCACACTCCTGATTCTCTGTTAGCAGGCCTGCTCTCCTGCCACCAATTTCAAGGTGCCACTGGCTCCTGGAGTCCATCTGGATGGAGTTTTTGTAACAGGAAGAGTGCTTCTCCAGCACACAGGAAGCCTCGGGTGGGTAATGGTGCCAGTGATCACTGGGCTGTGGTGAAGCCCATTTCCATGGCTCCGGGAAACCACACCCTGGTGAATTGTGATGCTGAAGCAGGGGGCCCAGGGACTTGTAAACATCATGGCCAAAAAGCCTTCATGGGACCTCCCAGTCTACTTCTTTCAGCTTTTTGTAAACACCCCCCCCCCCCCCCATATTTTGCTGGCAGCTCTATCTTTTGAACATGCTTTACTTCGGTCATTCCAGGGACTATGCAGATTTCTGTGCAAACAGGAAAATCATCATTTGGAAGTCACAAAACCCTTGTCTTTTTACTTTTTAAAGAGGCGTAGGGAACAGTGCTTCTTATACTGTCTGTGATAAGGGCCCGGTTTTTAAAATTTCTGATATGCTCCATATTGATACATTTGTAAAATACAACCAAAGTGAATTACTGGAGAAAGGAAAGTCAAAACCTAAAGACCTTTAAAATCTAAGCCTCTCCTTTTGTAATTATTGGAAACAGTAGATGGATTTTATACTCAGAGTGGTGCACAAGATTTGAAATGCTTACTCTGAATTTCGTACTTATCTCTGGCATCGGTAAACTGTCTGCAGGCCCGACTTTGAGTAGCCATTAATACGGAGATATGGCTTCTTATCTCAAAGTTTGTTTTCCGACATGGACTAAAAGGGGTTTTGTTTTGCTGCCTCCTTTCTCTCTCCCCATCCCGACCTGCTGATTTTACTTCCCTAATCGGAGGGTGACCTGAGTAACTGGGACCCCATGACGCTGGGTGGAAGAGGGAGGCGGGGCGGGAGGAAATGGGGCTGCTTCCTGCTGCCCTCGGGTTGTTCTCACGGAGGATGAGGCCCTGTTCCTCTTTCATCCGTGCAGATATTTAGCTGAAGTCCTACAGAAAATTACGATTTTGCACATAGACCCCCCCAAAAGCAGTTATTGACAGAGACCAATAAAAAAGAACGCAAACTAATGGCGGTGCTCGTCTTTCCGGAAGAGCTGCATCTTAGGGATCTGTAGACAATGAATTCTTTCTTTGCATTGACTTGTATCAGAAACGCAGAGGAGACGCCCTGTAGGTGGCTAGAAGCCAGTTTTGGCCCGCTGATTAGGAGTATGGTTAGCCCAGTGATCTCCTGGATGTCTTAGGGTTTTCTCACCCAGAAGCCATTCTTCCTGACGGCGGATTTTTCCTTTGCCTCGGAAAGAGTCTCTTCCCTGGAAGCCCCGCCATCCTCCTTGACACCTAGGGAAGCCCCGCCATCCTCCTTGATACCTATTCGGATGCTCGGAGACTTCCTGAGTCTGCTTCTAGCACCATGTTTTCCTTATTGTCTTTTTTCCCTCGGGACTGGGAAGGCAGGGTGTCCTCGTCGTAACCTGTGGAGGGCTGGCAACGTTGCACCTTCCCGGTCAGTGCCTTACCGTGGAAGTTCTTGAAACTTGTAACCTTGGTTGTTTTCTCTTCCATAAATTTGGGAATTTCAAAATTCTGCATGTTGGGTGTGTATGCACACATGCGTATATACGTGTGTGTGTGTGTGTGTGTGTGTGTGTGTGTAAGATTCCTGGGGGGAATCCCACCTTCCTCGGGCTCTTGTGTTTGTACTCAGTCTTTTCCCTTCTCAGGGAAATGGGCGGAACTCACATTTCTGCCAGAGGAAGGGGTTGGAGGGGAGTGGGGGGAGGGGAAGAGCAGCCCTGGACATGGGCTGGAACAGTGCTGCCCGAAAGGCACATGTGTGCTGAGCTAGGAGGGGGCAGAAGATATGACCCTGGAGGAAGCAGCTGGGGCAGGTGGTGTGGGAGGGCAGAGGCAGGTCAGAAGAGGCTGGGAGGGAGCTGCAGGTGACTCAGAGGACCAGAAGCTGAGAAACCTGCCTTCTCCAGGCCCTCATGGAGCTGGAGGTCTTGGGGTTGGCCCAGGTACTGGCCCCCAAATCACCTGCCATGGATCCTGGGTCTCCACTTCCTCCTGATCGCGTGCTACTAGACATCCAGGGTGGACAGTTTGTAATATCAGTGCACCTAACTAAGCAGCTCTTCCTGGGGCCAGAGTTCTCCTGTTGGGAAATGAACCAGTGAGGAACATCTTCCCTAGTTACTGGTCAGTGTCAGTGTTTCCCGAGTGCGACTCTGAGGGATTGGGGGGTGTCGTTGCCCTGAAGGAAGCAAGGAGGCTGGAGATGGGATGGCTGTGTGCCCTGAGCCCAGAGGGAGCCCCGGGGGACAATGACGAAGCCTGAGGAAGCCTGGGCAGGAGGGAGGCAGCCGGACCAGTGGTCCTATAGAGGCAGTGCTGGCTGAAGTCCATGATCCGTGGCTCTCTGGTTCTAGGTAGAAGAGGTGGCACAGGGAGTGGGGCAGGCTGCCCCCTGCTGCTCTCACCAGCACCCCGCAGAAGCAGGAATGGCAGAATCCCAGGCTCTTCTGGCCAGAGCAGGGCCCCGAGGTCCCTAAGAAGTCACAGTTCGGGGTCTTCATGGAAGCTGCCCCCAACCCTTCCTTGCTCTGATGACCTCAAGAGACAGTGACCCACCCTATGTCCTCCTGTCCAGTCCAGAGACTGCTACAGGTCTATGGGGAGAGCAGGCATGGCAGACGTTGTCCCAGGCAGCTCTCAGCTCCCCTTTTCTCCTGTCGGGCAGGTTCTCCAGCAGCAGTGACAAAAGGAGCCGTGTCTGAGTGGCACTTGCTTTGGGGAGTGGCTTCTGGTAGCCCACCTGCCTATCCCTTGGCATGAGCTCCGGCTGGCTTCCTCGGGTGACCTTCAGGGCTCATTCCTAACTTGGCATGTGCGTCTCCAGCCACTGGAGATGTGGGAGCTTAATCAGTGTTCCTTAAATTTCCCATGTATTCTAGAACCTCTGTGATTTTCAAACATGCCTTTCCCACTGCCTGCAAGATCTTTTCCTTGCCCAGGAGACAAATGCGAGAAATGCCTGTTATATTTAAAGTAGCATCTTGAATCTCATGGTTATTTCTAGATGGTTCAAACACACAGATAATAGAGAATAATGTGTGGAGTGTCCCTCACCAGCTTTATCAGATCTTAACACTAGATGGTATTTGCTTCAGATTCCATTTTATTCATGGATCTGAAGTGGAAAGGTAGCTGAGGCTCTCTGGGAGCTCTTTCCCATTCCTGCTCTCCTTCCTGAGAAGTGGAAACTTGTCACAGACTTGTGTTTACCCCATGCTTGGCCTTCACGTTCCAGCTACTTGTTCACATAACAAATAGAAACAGATATATTGCCGTGAGCCATTAAAAAGTTGTGTATAAATGGTGCCATACCTTGCATAGCAAGATCCTATAATTTGCTTTTTCACTTGATCATTTGTTTTTGAGATTTGGCCAAGTTGACACATGTATAGTATTGGCTGCTGTATATATTCCAGTGTGAAAATCTGTAATCTTTACTTCTGCACCTTCTCTGATTTAGGGTCTCTGTTTGTGTTATGTACATGTTGCTGTGTGCGCTCTTAGATATGTCTTCTTTGTGCCTACACGGAAGCTTCTCTTTGTGTTTTAGAGAGAGATTGTCAAGTCATAGATCATACACCCCTACTTTACCTGTGATTCCCAAATTCTCCAAACTCTCTAAAGTGATTGTTCCAGTAGATGCCATCTTCTTTCTCCCTTGCCAACACTTGTTTTTGTCAGACTTTAAATTTTTGCCAATCATATGGGTGAGGCGTGGTAGGTCATTGTTGTTTTAATTTGCATTTCCCTGATTCCTAGTGAGAGTGATTATCTTTATGTGTGCTTATTAACTGTTTGGAGTTTCCCCTTCTGTAAACTGCCTGTTCATGACCTTTGCCCATGTTTCTATTGGATGTTTGTTTTTTCCTTACTGATGTAGGGCTTCTTTATATATTTGGAATAATAATCTTTTGTTGGTTATGCATGGGGTGTGTTTCTTCTCCCAGTCTGTGGCTGGTCTTTTCACTGTGTTCAAAGAATCTTTGTTGCGTAGTTTTTTGTTTTGTTTTGTTTTTAAAGATTTATTTCTTTTAGAGAGAGCAGAAGAGGAGCAGGGAGAGGGAGAGAGACTCTCAAGCAGATTCTGTGCTGAGCACAGAGCCCGATGTGGAGCTTGATCCCAGGACCCGAGATCCTGACGTGAGCCAAACCCAAGATTTGGATGCCTGACCTACTGTGCCACCCAGGTGCCCCTGTTGCGTAGAAGTTTTAAACTTCCATATAGTCAGCTTTATCCATATTCTTCTCTGTCATTCATGCTTGTTAAAAGTGTCTGATCTAAGAAATACTTCCTTAAATATCATCCCCTATTTTCTTCTAAAATCCTGTTTGTTTCATTATTCTAAGAAAGGCAATCCAAGTTACTTCAGTCTCTTCTTGAGAAATATAGAATGGCATCTTGAATATTGTCATGATATCTGATTCTACAGTAGAATCAGTAAAACCCAGGGAAGGGTGAACATTCTGCTTTTAAAGTTCTGTGACTGTGGATCTGACTCCACAGGCTTCCACCATAGTGGGTGAAGACTTTTGCTGCTGGCTGCTGGCCTCGTCTAGACCAAGAGCATGGCTGAGTCATGGGGGGAGGCAGACGCGGAGTGAGGGGATGTTTATGTGAGCAAGCACAGGGAGTATCATGGGCACGGCAGCAGCCCGCCCTTCTTTCTGGTGTGGCTCCCATCGTCCCCGACCTCTTCTCGGTCTTAGCTGGCTTTGGTGTTCATTAAGACCAGATTCCAAGCTGCATAAAGGGTTTGTGAGAAGGGACGGGAGTGCACACGCACACACATGCATATGTGCACACACACCTGTTCTGTGATTTACCAGCGATCCCTTCTGTCCTCATCAGCCCCTTCCACTCGTTGGTCCAGAAAGAGGCTCGGAATGAGGGTCACCTCAGCCACAGCACAAATCAGAGGATAAACTCGGGATTAAATTTTTAACCCCGAGCATTTGCCGCCGCCTCAGGACTGAGCCAAATTCATTGTTCCTTTTTATATGTGTCAGGTGCACAATTCCACGTAGGGAGTACATGAACATGAGAGCGATTGAGAGGAAGGCGTCATGGGCCTGGGAGAGACTGAGAATAGGAAATTCACTTGTGATGAAGAGTGTTGTCGGGAGAGCAGGTGGGGTCTGAATGGTGGCCTCACCGGGGGTCTGTACCGCCTGGCCCATGTTCCCAACTGGTGAGTCTTCTGTCCGTCACAGATTGTGTATCTCACAGATGATGTAGGCCATCTGCTGTGGGTCAGAGCCTTGACTGTGGGTACTGCTGTCACCCCATGGCTGTGTCTCAAACGGGGAGTTTTGGGAATACTGGGCCTGGCTGTTGCCCTTTCCCGATGGGGTGATGCGAGGCCAGGGTCTGGTCTCCTGGCTCACGTATTACTGGTTCTCAGCAGAGGGTAGGGCTTTGGGAAACTCTTGCTCTTCATTCACATACCTCGGTCCAGAACACACACTGCAGACCCCTGAAAGGTTTGCACAGTGACCCTGTGTCATTTTCTGGATCAGTCTTCTGGGGGGGCGGGGGAGAGGGGAGGACTTAAGATGTACAATCGCATAATGAACTTAAGGATGCAGCCTTGGAGTTTTTTGTCCTTCAGATGTCACTTTTGAAAATACCCCTGTTAGTGAAGTTCTGCCTTTTAAACATTAGCCCAGACCACTTAGATGCCACCTGACTCAAGGCTCTGGTCTTTTTTAAAATTTTATTTATTTGTTTGTCAGTGCGAGAGTGAGCACAAGCAGGGGGAGCTGCAGGCAGAGAAGCAGGCTCACTGCTGAGCAAGGAGCCTGATGTGGGACTTGATCCCAGGACCCTGGGATCGTGACCTGAGCCGAAGGCAGACGCCCCAAGGCTCTGCTCTTTGGAACCATCAATCTGGGGGCTGGGGGATGCCGTTGTCCTCATCAGTAGCATCCACATCAGGACTGACATTTACGGCGTGGGTGTGTGTGGTCATACTGGTTGTTACAATGTTGAAACACAGCCACCCATGCTGGTGAATGACTGCTACCTGAGCCTGAGTCCCCCTCACCCCCCCAGGACTTCTGGGATGACCCTCTCCAGTCAGCAGCTGGAGGGTAACACCAGGAACAGCAGAGCGGCTTCAGGACCCTGCTGGTGACTCTGGCTGGTTTATATTCTCGTAGGGAGACAGACCGGCAGACGCCCGCGCATGCAGCCCCACTCTCCCACACATGGTTGTTGAGGAATACATTTTCATTGGTAGATGTCCATGCCACAAAGATTGTTAAATATCATGACTATCAAAACATCATAAAACAAAAATTTGGGCCCTTTTCTATGGTTGGAGGACAAAGGAATTCCATTGTATGCTGAACTATGTGCTGGGTTCTTTGGAGACATCGTAATAATAGATGGTGCATGAAAAGCTTGCCTGTCAGGGCAGAATACACACACACACACACACACACACACACACACACACACACACACACAGAGTTTAAAAAAGCAATGCGTCACCCCGTTGACATTGATGTAGAACACAGATGCCAAGGGGTTGGCCAGTAAAGATCAGCCAGACTGCGCCAAGAGTGCAAACGATCTTCTGTCTTTGGTCCTTATAGTGCCTGCCACCACAGCTGCATAGGATTTTGGTAAATATTTAAAAATGTAATTGATTGGGAAATATCCAGTAAATGAATTTTTAAGGCAGGTTCGGTGGGTGGAGAGAGGAGAGGGGGTGGACATTCTGGAGGTGGACAAGGGCATGGGCGGGGTGCAGCTGTGGCCCGTCACAGAGGTGGTCTCAGCTAGCCAGAGGGCTGTTGATGGAGGTCATGGTCATTGAGCCTGAGGGACGGAGAGGGGGGGCTGGCAGGACCCTGGAGGCTGGACATTGGGGTTTGGACTGAATATAAAAATCAATAAGAATGCGATGGTGAAGACATTTCAGCCATCCCTTAATTTCTAGGGCAGGCCCCTTGCCCCAGAATAGTTAAAGCTCACCTTTTTGGAGGAGAGGGAGGGCAGAGGGAGGACCGCCTACCTCAATCACGTATTTTATTACCATCTCCTGCAGAAGCCTCTTTTTTTCTTTTGCTGTACGCACCTTTCTGAGCTTCTTTGCACAGAGATGCTATGGCAGAGTCCGCAGCTCCCCAGAGCCCACATTAGCCCTGGTTCCAATGCTCAGTCTCACAGAGGCACCGTGGGAAGAAAAGGGAACATAGTTCTATTAGTCGTACCACCAACAGTGCAAATACTGTCATGCACATTCAAATGGCTTCATTATCCTCTTAATGTCCCGCGTGAGTCTGCGGCTTACAGCCCAGATATGTTGCTTTTTTTTCCTGGTAGTATCCTT
The DNA here is from genome assembly GCF_024610735.1 of Ursus americanus. NCBI lineage: Eukaryota > Metazoa > Chordata > Mammalia > Carnivora > Ursidae > Ursus > Ursus americanus. Next base: position 102,805,481 of record NC_142128.1, on the reverse strand, counting down.
TTACACCCCCAAATAATGGAGCACATTGATGGAGACGTTGTGACCCACTTGGGATCTTCAGCAATATTATTTGGAGCTTGGTGTTGGTAGCGGAAGGACCCTCTCTGGGGGCTGCCTTCGGAGGTCTGAGAGCCTGTGCTCAGCCACAGGAGGCACTGGACCTCTTCGGCCTGCCTGCAAGATGGCAGAATTATCTTGTAGGTTCTGGGATTCCTGTAGAGCCTCCTGGTGTTTCCACGGCTGTTTTAGAATGCCTTTTCACATATGAAGATACTTATGTTTGGCCAAAGACCAAACTCAGGCTATTTCCTGAACTTGGGAGGAGTACCTACAGAATTCACTTGTTTTTAGTGATTACTAAAGAACCACACTTGCTTTTGCATGCTCCGCGGTGATGGAAGTTGTTAGTGCCAAGAACTAAATCGTAATAAGTTTGAAATGCTCATGCGTGCTTCACAGCAGGGACTGAGGCTTAGATAACACTTTGTTGCTTTTATGGGTAAACCCGCCCATAAAATCTCCTTAAGCTAACACGTGATTATCTATCTCCCACAGTAGTTTCAACTGAACTAGATCTGGGAACTTGCTTATTTTCTCTTTTCTGTTTGAGGTATTTGTCAATATCGCTGACATATATTCTGTGGAAATAAAAACTAAATGTCACATCAAGGAAATCAAGTGTTGATCAGTCAATACCTGGAATGGAAACCAATTGTGGGGACCTGAATAAAGTTGGTATGTTCTATTCCCTTTTTATGGAAGGAGGCTTTCTGGAGATTTTCTGTCTTTGGAGAAACTCCTGAAGGTTGCTGTGGAGAGGGATGTTTGAAGTTAGGACAAGGAAGGTGATTTGCTTTGGCTTAGTAAGGTGGAGGGGGGCGTAGGAGGAGCGAAGGAAGAAGCAAAGGGTGACCCACAACATGGTTGGAGCAAGATGAGTTTTCATGGCCAAACAGAATTCCTGCCTCCTAACAACGACATATGTCAGCCCCCTGCTTTACGGATACAGGTTAATACAGTTTACTTTAGATACAGAAGCCCCAGATCTCATCCAGGAAGGATCACTCTGTTTTGGAGTTTGTACAGGACAGGTTGGACTGATACTAACGTTTGACCTGAGGGCAAACTTAACTAGCATGTCTATGAACTGATCTTCTCAGAAACTGAAGAAATACTCTTTTCTACCTAATAGAAGGTCCTGTAACTGTTTGTGTTGAACTTCAGCCTCTTAGTGTCAGCCAATTTATACAGATTATGCAGTATTTCAAATATATTTAAATCTATGGGAAATAGCATACCACAGTCTTCATATTTAGCATGTTGCTGTCTTTGCTTCAGATGCATTTTTAGAAGATTTATTTATTTACTTGAGAGAGAGAAAGGGGGTGGAGGAGGGGCAGAGGGAGAGGGAGAGAATCTTCAGCAGACTCCACGCTGAGTGTTGAGCCCAATGGGGGGCTCGATCCCACAACCCTGAGATCATCACCTGAGCCAAAACTGAGAGTCAGAGTCAGCTGCTTAACAGACTAAGCCACCCACGTGCCCCTGCGATGCATTTTTTTTTAAAGATTTTTATTTGTTTATTCGACAGAGATAGAGACAGCCAGCGAGAGAGGGAACACAAGCAGGGGGAGTGGGAGAAGAAGCAGCAGGCTCCCAGCGGAGGAGCCTGATGTGGGGCTCTATCCCACAACGCCGGGATCACACCCTGAGCCGAAGGCAGACGCTTAACCGCTGTGCCACCCAGGCGCCCCTGAGATGCATTTTGTAATCAAACATTGTTGAAGGCCTCTCACTTTCTCCTTCTTCCCCTTCCACTGCCCATTCTTCCCTAGAAACAATGGGAATTAGCCTCTCTGTACTTTGTGGACACCAATATAGCTTTGTACATAGGAGTATTATGTGGTAGCAAAATACAGTACTGTTCCGTGTGATTTAAAATCATTCACAATGAGGGCTCCTGGGTGGCTCAGTCAGTTAAGCATCCTATTCTTGGTTTCAGCCCTGCATCGGGCTCCATGGTCAGTGTGGAGTCTGCTGGAGATTTTCTCTTCCTCTGCCCCTCCCCCCGCATTGTGCTTGCACACTCTCTCTAAAATTAAATAAATAAATAAATAAATTCTTTAAAATCAGTTACCATGAGAGCATATGCTACATATCCCTTGAGAACTTATTTCAGTTGATATTGTTAAGATTTATCTGCTGATTTAGTTTCTGTATGTTCACTATAACTTTCTAGTGAAAGCATGATTTACTTAGCCATTCCTCTTCAGATGGACCCTGAAGTTCTCTAGCTCTTCCCTGTTACAGGCAATGCTACAGTAGACACCCTGTACAAAACTGGTGCGTGTACTACTTCACTCACATGCACAGGACACACAACTCAGCTCTACCAGATGTTGCCGGAAAGTTCTACAAAGTGCTTTCTCTACAATTGCACCATTGCTGTGTATTTTCAGACTCTGAAATTTTGTCAATCAGATGATCACGAAAGGGTGTTTCATTGTTTTAATTTGCATTCCCCTGATGACTAGTGAGATTGAGCTTCTCTTCATAGTTTTATTAGCCAGGGGGTTTTTCTCTTCTAAAAATACTCGGCTTGTTTCCTTTGCCCGTTTTTCTCATTGTTTTGCTTGTCTTTTTCATACCCGTTATTGTAATTGAATTTCAGGAGGTTTGAATGTCAATCTTTGTTGCTCATTGTCTTGGGGCTCTCCACGACCACGCCTAGGTTCAGTGATTCCTATGGGGGCTCATAGGACTCAGCATATAGTCATACAGCAAAGATTCATTACAGCAAAAGGATGCCAAGCAAAATTAGCAAAGGGAAAAGGATGAAATCCAGAGGAAACCAAGAATAAGCTTCCAAGAGTCCTCTTCCAGTGGAATCACACATGCTGATGCACTTAATTCCTTCAGGATCCAATTGCAACAACAAGTATGGAATGTTGTCTACCAGGGAAGCTTATTGGAGACTCCATGCCCCAGGTTTTTATTGGAGGCTGGTCACGAAAGCATTCTCTGCCTACCGCATACCAGGATTCCAGACTCCCTGAGGGAAAGCAGATGTTCGCCATAAACCACAATGTTTGTATGAACAGGTTAGGCACAGTGAGCCACTCCTATCAGATCTAGGAATGGTGGGAACCCTCCCGAAACACAAGTCCCAGATGCCAGCTAAGGACCAAGCTTGCAAGAAGGCATTTCTAAGGAGAGCAGTCAGGCCTGCCATGGATGTGTTTTTCTATGCAAGTATATTCATTCCAAGTATCTTCTCATAATCTGTGTTTATATTGTCTTCGGTTGTAAATAGTAACATCTATGTTTTCCTTAGTGCTTTATAGTTTTAATGTCATGCCTAAGAAACTATTGCCTGCCCCATTCACACAGGTAGCTCCTTATCTTTTTCTCCAGTATATTTTTATATACTCATGTGATATGCAACAAACTGGCTGACTCTTAGCAAGTCTAATACTTTGTGGATTCTCTTGAGTCTTCGTAATTTGCAATTATGACCATCTGTCTCTTTTCAATCTTTACTCCTCTTACTGACTTTTCTTGTCTTATTCCTCTGGCGATGTTCTCTAGTACCATGTTGAGTGGGAGTTGTGACAGTGAGCATCCTTGTCAGTTCTAAGGTTTTAAGGGAATGTGTCCATCACCTAACCATTAAATATGATGTTTGCTATGTGATGCACATAGATGTCCTTTATCAATGTAAGAAAGTTCTTGTCCCAGTTTGTGAATATTTTTCTAAATTTTATGAATGGGAGTTGAATTTTATGAAGTCCTTTTTCTGTATCTATTGAGGTCATTATAATTTTTGTCCTTAATGTGTTAATGAGGGAGCTATATTAAGAGATTTTTTTGATGTTAAACTATTCTTTTATTATTCACATTAAAGATACTTTAGTAATTATTATTATTATCATCATCAAATATACCACTGGGCTTGACTTGCTAAAATTTTATTTAGGAGTTTCACAACTGTGTTCAAGACTGAATGTAGCCTGTTATTTTCTTGTACTGTCCTTATCTGGTTTGGTTTCAGTGTTAGTAACTTCATCAAATGAGCAGGGGAAGGTTTCTTTTTTTTTTTCCTGTTCTTTGGAAGAGTTTGTGTAAGACTGGAATTGGTAAAACTTGGTAGGATTTGCCTATAAAACTGTTTAGACATGGGGAGTATTGTGTCAGTTTTTAACCACTAAGTTAATTTTTAAAAAAATTATAGGACTGTTCATTTTTTAAATTTATTCTTAAATTATATACAGATTAAAGCATTTTTGGATTATACTGTGTATAGAATTTTAAGTTCCCCTTTTTCCCCTTAATAGGCATTTCCTACATAATTTTCTTCAAGAAGGTGACTTTTAAGCGTTGAATTTAGCAGTGGTTTTTATTTACCATCAACTTTCTAGGATTTCATAAGGCTACGTATGTCACTAGCTGTGCTAGGCACAGAGTAGGCACGCAATAATTTCTGCTGTACATTGCACCCAGAACCTACCAGGTATTGTAACTTTCCAGAGCAAAATGCTGGAATTTCCTTGTGTTGTACTGGGTGAGGGTAAAGGCAGGTCTATGAAAATTAATGGCCGGGAGTGAAGGGGGGAGGCTTTCCTTTTTGCTAAAGGAAAATAACACATTCTTTTGGAGTGATGACTTAGTTTTGAAACACATCCTGCCTGAAATGATGAGTCTAGATTTCTAGGTTTGAACAACCTCTGTTGAAAGACATTTGTAGAGATTTCCAAAAGTGCATCAAAAGGAGACAGGTTCTTAGTTCTGGGGAAAGAGTGACCTGAGGAGGAAATACTTTTCTCCTTTTATTCTTCTCAGTTCCGGGAGCGTAGCATGTGGTTTTCCATGGGGTTACTCTGCTGCACACTGGGACTAAGGAGGCAGTTGCCTTGTGCTGGGTTTATGCAATGCCCCTCTCAGGTTTCGAAATTTTTGATCCTAATTGCTAATGACATAGCAATTACATTTCTTAATAGAGACAGTCCCTCCCTCCCAGCCCCCACCTGCCAAAATCACTTAAGTGCCCACCATCACTGCAGCCAGTGTCCTGTGGAGAAGGCTCTGAAAACGCCTGCCAGACTTTCCTGATTGGAGCCATGAGCAACCCGTTCAGACTGAACTCAGAAACACCATCAGGTTTGTGCATTCTCTTTTTATTTTTTTAATTTTTATTTATTATTAGAGAGAAAGCGAGAGGGCGAGAATGGGGGAGGAGCAGGGGGAGAGGGACAAGCAGACGTCCGCGCTGAGTGCGGAGCCCAGCGCAGGGCTCAATCCCACAACGCTGAGACCCTGACCTGAGCGGAAATCAAGAGTCGGACGGCTAACCAACAGAGCCACTCAGGTGCCCCACGTGCGTTCTCCTTTGAAAGAGCCCTCACCAGTCCTCACACACTTTCTCAAAAGCACTCTATACACCCATGCCACATGTGTGTTTCTGCTTGTTGCCGATACACACCTACAACCAGTGCCCCCCTGAGAGAGCCGACCCAGGGGCCTCCTGTCCAAGGGACACAGACGACCATGTTCTGAGCTCTCTTGTCAAAAGCAACTTGTCTTCTTTTGAGACCTTCCTGTTCTGATTGGTTTAAAACAATTCTTAAGGAAGCTGCAGACTATCTATGTAAAAAAAATCTCCTGTAGCAAACTATTTAAAAAAAAAATCTGGGATGTAGAAAACTTCTTTTTCCCTTTTAGCAAGATGGTAGCTCTAACGCTCTCATTCTTTTGGCCACAGTGTAGCAATTTCTAAATTGTTAGGGTGCATGATGGGTCTCACATGTACTCATTTCTTCCTGGCACTCAGGCTTGGTGAACATCGAAATACTTCCTTGCAAAGTAGAAATGAGAACTCGTAAAGAGAAGAAATGAATCACTTATTCTCCTTTTCTTGGGTGTGTACGTGTGTGCTTGCTCTTGGCTTCCTGCTCCTAAAACTCCCTCCTCCTCCCACCTCCTGTGTTCGAAGGCTGTGGACTTGGGTAGGCCCCTTCCCAGGCGTGCGACCTGGAGCATGCTGTTGGACCTCTCAGAGTCTGCGTCTTCCCCCCTATAAAATCTGAGCCCCCTTCTCCTTTAGTGGCCCAGAAATTTATGACAAAACTTGGGCCCCCAGGTTACCACTGTAGAACAGGAACATGACCAGCATTTTCAGATTTGACATAAAATCCTGGTTGGGGGGCGCCTGGGTGGCACAGCGGTTAAGCGTCTGCCTTCGGCTCAGGGCGTGATCCCGGCGTTATGGGATCGAGCCCCACATCAGGCTCTTCTGCTATGAGCCTGCTTCTTCCTCTCCCACTCCCCCTGCTTGTGTTCCCTCTCTCGCTGGCTGTCTCTATCTCTGTCAAATAAATAAATAAAACCTTAAAAAAAAAAAAAATCCTGGTTGGACTTCATGTGACCGGGGCTGCTGAGTGCACTCTAGGACCTTTGTTGGCTGGAGACCTGGAAGGGACACACACATTCTCATGACACTTGGAGGCAGGTGTCAGTGTTCAGTTCGGGAGAGATCTTGGCCTCCATCCAGTCCAGTAGTCTCATTTTCCGGACGAGGAGGCCGAGGCCTGGGCCCTCGAGGGCTGTGTGTTCAGGTGACTGACTGCGCCTCCCAGTGGCTTCTCAGCTGCTCCCACTTTATGAGTCTGCGGTGAGGTGGCTTGAGTTTTTATAGGTCACGTGTGGATTCACAGGTTCACACGTGCTCCCCACCAGCCGGGCCGAAGGCTGGAAATGGGAAACCAGCTTCCCGCTGAAGCCTTCCAGCACAGGACAGGGCTAGGTCTTTGTTGTTCAGGCTGGCGGTCGGGGGGTTCTTGGTCTCCGCACATTCTCTGGAAGAGCTGAGAGCCGCACGGGCCTGGGGTCCTGGGGCCCTGGGTGGGGCTGCTGTGCTAGACTGTGCTGAGTTTTCATTGTCATTTCCTCATCATTGGCATCACCCATGCGTTTCGCCGAGTAATCAGGCACGAAGGCCTGACAGCATCCAAAGCTGTCTTCTAGGAGGCGGGCGTCCATCCCGCTGAGAGGCAGGACGACACGTACCAGGTAAACAACCCTGCCGGGCCTCCTGGGCCCAGTGAAACGTGAACTTCAGGTTCCAAAGTGCACGGGGAGGAGTCGCAGGGTCCCCTGGGAACGGAGGCAGGGCCCACTCTGACGTGCACAGCCCGCCCCTCTTGCTCTGCTCCGTGCTGGGGGCAAACCCTGCTGTTGGTATTGGAGCCGGATCAAAGCTCGCTCCTCGCTAACCTGCAGAAAGGAGCAGGTAAACAAATGCGAACCATAAAATAGAGACTGGAATGGAAGTTTGTCTCCCTGTGATTAGCAACTGGCCCCTTTCCAAATTCCACCTGCTCTGAGCGAAGCTGCCGCGGCTCATTCCAAGCGTCTCTCACCGCGCCTGACCCACGCCTTCGGGGAACAATCCGCTGGTGTTGGCCAAGGGCAACAGGGGCGGAGCAGCTCCAGGAGGAGGCATGGGGGGCAGCGGGAGGTCAGGACAGGCAGGACCCACAGGTGTGGCTGTGGACGCGTGTCCCGGGCTGAAGCGGCCGGTGACGGCTGCCGACTCACCGTGTGTCTGGCGGGTTACTCAGCTTTCTCTGCTCCAGCTGCCCGGTGTGCGAACTGCTGTAGCGTCAGGCATGCAGACGGGCGCGCCTGGTGGCGCTGACGTCACAGCTGCCCTCGCGTCGGGTCTCGGCCATGTGTCAGTCGTTCTGGTGCAGTCGCCAACCTTAGCGGCCCCTGCGGGGGTGCGGGCAGGTCCTGGGGACGGCAGCGCGTCAGGTGACGTTAGACCGCAGGCCAGGTGAGTTTGGGGGATGACACTGGGTCCTGACTTTTCAGTGAAAGAAGAGGCATTGGTTTGGCTGGTTTCTTGAGGTCTTCGGTCCGAGTATCCAGCTTGTGGGTGTGGAGCCTGAACCAGAGCTGCCTCGATGGTGGGGCTCGGAGAGCGGAAGGATGACACCACCACCCCCCCAGTGTCTTCTCTCCTTTCCTTGGGACAAGGGCTGGGGTGCCGGAGTGGCCGGCCAGGAATCCGGGAATCAGGAGCAGTGAACATGAACACCCTGGTCAGAGCAGCCGTCTGGATTCTAGAGAATAAGGCCGAGGGAGTGAGCGGACTGACACTGAGCATGGGGTAGAAAGCCTGCGGGCTTGGGTTGGACCCGGTCCCTCCCTGGGAACCTGGTAATCACCTCTCAGAACGTAAGGAGTGTTTTGCACTGCTGACAATAAGATCTGTTTAAAAAAAGGATGAGTTTGCTCTCTTCACTTTTCTTGGCCTGCCTGAGCAGAGCGGGGACGACGCGGTCAGGTACACATTGTTCATGTGCCACCTGCGGGGTACAGGGATCCCTCCCGCTGCTCTTGTGGTGGGGGAAGGGGTCCTCGTGGGCCGGGCAAGGAGATGAAATAAAAGAGCGTTGATTGAGTCAGCATGCAAGAAGCTGGATTCCCAAGGGTGTGATCTGCCTGCCCCCCAGACCCCCAGATTTCCCACAGAGCTCAGAGGGAGCCGAGCTGACGGGTCAGGACATCATGCTGGTCCTGCCTGTATGCAGTCTCCTCCATCCTTTCTGTCGTTCAGGCCCTGACGTGATATGGAGGGTGGCTAGGGGCCATAGCAGGAGCTTGGAGGTTTATCTCAGCTGCTCTGCTAGCTGACTGCGCAGTCCAAGGCTGCCGCTTGCCTTCTCTGGAACTCAGGTACCCATAAGAACGGAAACGACAATGTCAGACTTGCCCTAGGGGCCTGGAACGAATAACCAGTGTGAACCCATCTGAACGCTCTGATGCTTGATAAACACAATCCTGTTGGCCCTATGAGACTGCCAGTGAGGCCTATAGGATGAAGAACTTTTGAGGCTTATGTACCAGTTTGCCGTCACACTACCTGGTGGAATTTATGTCCTTAGAATGGTAGGAAGTGGGAAGCTCCTTCTCACACGTCTGTTACTTTCTGCCAAGTGGAAATGTCATGCTGGCGTCCATACTGGGCTTGAATGGGGTAGATGCCCGCCGTAAACTAACACAGACCCAAGCTCACGTCGTTTAGTTGATGGACTTCACATGCAACATTTTTGCAAGCTCGATCTTGTCTCCTACTCTCCTTTCTCAGATTCTCCATGACACTTCACCCAAGACTGTGAATGTAGCTTCCCACAGATGCTTCCTCATGACTAACTGGCTAACTGATGGAGTCTGAGTGGATAACCCTTGAATTTCTTGATGATTCTTTACATGCCAAGTCTGAAATCTGGGAGCCACCAGTTATCTTTGGATCTAACATAATCTCCAGCAGTTTGCTTGTGCGCCTTTGGTCTCTGGTACGTGTGGTCAACGTTGATCAAATATCCTATCTGAACTGGGGCAGGAAACACTCCAGGCAGGTCACATTATCACCACTGCTTCCCGTGCTGACAGATTGGTCACGTCTTTCTGTCTGTCTTTGGAGAGCCTGATTTCCCTCCTGTGTAATACGTACACCTAAATGCCCAGGGACCAGCAGGGTGAAGAAGGTAGGAGACAGCCGCCCATTAAAGCAACTGTCTGACTGATCGAAGGACAGACCGCGGTCTCTGCTACATTTGATGACTTTTCTCATTTTGCTTATTTCCTCAGTCAGAGCCACTTTCCTTTTCTGTTGACGCTGAAGAGACGTGGGGAGGGTCTTTTACACATCTGCCTTCCTAATTGCTTTTCCAGGTAGAGTCTCCAGGGAGGGCGTGATTTCCTAATGGGACCTCTCGGGAGTCTCACTCTGGAAGTAGAATGGAATTTTCAGAAGGATGGAAGACGGATGTTCATTTCTCATACACACACAATGTCAGTAACAGTGACATTTTAACCAGTATGTAGGGTTTAGCCAGGAAGAGAACTTCATCCTCATTGGTTCAGACGTATGCATGTTAAAGTACTTAGAATCACACCTGGCACAAAATAAAAACGCCGTGAGTATTCATTGTTATGAATGTGACCATCTTTTTACTTTTAGTCCTTGTTCTATGGCAAGGAAACTTCAAAAGCCTGCCTCAGACCCTCTGGGTTCGTAGGCCCAGGACGGCAGGAGAACCAGACGGTCCGGGCCTCTCATCTGTGGCGATGCCCTGTGTCATGTGCTACTTCTCCCGACCCGTGGACTCCCCTGAACTGTCGTGTTCTTTACCCCTGGGTTTGCGCCTCCCTTGCTTGGCCCAGCATGGAGAGAGGGTGGAGGGGCTCGCGCCTGAGGCTCCATCTCGGTCCCATATGCTGTATCCAGCTCCAGGTTTGCGTTCTTGGCATTTCAGGGCTCCCCGCTCACTCCACGGGCACAGTGTTGGCATGTGTGATGAATCGACATGCTCTAGCGAGCAGTTCTCAGAGTATAAGCCAAGAACTTTCCGAAGAGATATGCAGATACATCTCGTGATTGACTGCGTACTCGGTGCGTGTGGGCACTAGGCTAGGCACTGGGGATGGGGCGCCGAGACGTGGCCCCCCTCTTGTCTTCATCTGTGTCCTGTCCCAGGAGCTCCGCCTACGCTGTCCAGGAGCTGACAGACCATTGGGCCTCCCAGACCCCTTGGGACACATGGGACTCGTAAGACCCAATTCCTAAAAGCTCAGTCATTGTCAATGGAGGGTTCTCTTTCTAGAGTTGCACACCAGTCATTTAGCCAGCCTGGGTGACACCAAAAAACTCACTTGGAAAAAAAAAAAAAAAGCACAGTTAGCGAACAGATGTCATAATCCTAAGTAACTGGTCTGGCCGCCTTGAACGAGCTGACTGGCTCTTTGTCATCTTGTAGCCACAGTCTGTGTGTCTGCTCGGCTTTCTGATGCTGGGGCTTTTCCCTGAGGGTCACCACCAGGTTTTTCCAGTATTTAGATGATTAAACTCACAGATGGCAGCTTCTAAGTTATTCTGCCACTGATTAAAGAATTGTTAAGGCAGATTTATTTCTCTAAATACAAACACATGCAAAACTGAGATTTTTGGCTCCAACTTTGCTAGACACAATAGCGCATTGTTTCCCTCGTCAAGATGTGTTTCATTATATCCTTGTGTTCTAAAACAGCAGTGCCTGGCATTTATATTATGGTGTCGATCACTAAAGAACGCTAAGCTCTTGACCGCAGTTTTAGAAAGATACTCAGCCTTTCCAGTTTTTTTTCTTTTCTTTTCTTCCACCGTCACCAATATAATTAGGTGTGATCATGTATGGAAAGCACCGCGTTGCATACGGTGGGTGCTCACGAAGTCTGGTTATTATCTGTATCCGTGGTCTGATCTGGCAGATGTATTTGTGGTTAAACATGCATGGTCCTTGCCCCATGTCTCTGCATCTTTTTTTTTTTTTCTTCTGGGAAAAGTAGAGAACTGGAGTTCATTGCAATCTCTTCCCTTTTTCCCTTTAAAGTTTTATTTAAAAAAAAAAAGTGGAAATCACTGGTCTTGGTCTCATGCCAGCTGGTCTCAAATTAGTGTTCTTAAAAAAATAAAAGCTCCATCATTATTCACAAGTATAATTTTATATGTAGAACCTCCCCTTCCGATTTACAAATAAATTAAGATTTTGAATTCAAAATTCAAAATTAAATTGTATTTATTTATTTCACCAGCAGTTCGATAATGAGAAGGTGCCCAGGAATAAACCTAACGTGGTTCATTAAATCTCCACAGAGAAGATTACAAGTTTTTTTCAGAAGACATTAAGAACTCTGAATAAACAGAGAGCGAACACCATGTTCGTGATAGGATGGCTTCATATTGTCAAACGTCAGCTCTCCACAAAGTGGCCCGAAGAGTCAGTGCAGTTCCAATCAGAACTGCAACAACTGGGGAGGAGAGTGTGATACACATTTATATAAGGAGCGGAGAGAGGAAGGGAGAATCTCCATAAATAGGTTAAGAGAATGGGGGCCAGTACACAGGGAAACATGAGACAGATAGCCTTGTGGAAAGTGGGAGAAGGAAGGCTTATTTAAGAAATAGTGCTGAGGGGCGCTTGGGTGGCTCTGTTGATTAAGTGTCTGACTCTTGGTTTCAGCTCAGGTCATGATCTCGGGATCGTGGGCTCGAGCCCTGTGTCGGGCTCCGGGCTCAGCTCAGAGTTTACTTGAGATTCTCTCTCTCTCCCTCACTCTCTCTGCCCCTCCCCACTGCTTGTGCATGCATGCTTTCTCTCTTTCTAAATAAATAAATAAAATCTTAAAAAAAAGAAAGAAATAGTGCTGGGACAGTTGAAAGCCAGCTAAGTGCCTAGCCGTGGAATTGGGTCCCTACCTTCACCATATACAAAAATGAATTCCAGGGGTGCCTGGGTGGCTCAATCGTTAAGCATCTGCCTTCGGCTCAGGGCGTGATCCCAGCGTTCTGGGATCGAGCCCCACATCAGGCTCCTCCACTGGGAGCCTGCTTCCTCTTCCATTCCCCCTGCTTGTGTTCCCTCTCTCGCTGGCTGTCTCTCTCTCTGTCAAATAAATAAAATCTTTAAAAAAATGAATTCCAACTGGATTAAAGATTGAAATGTATAAAGCAAACTCTAAACAGTTTAGGAAAGACTATAGGAAAGTATTTCTATGACCTTGGGAGTAGGGAATGACTTTCTGAAGAAGACACAAAAAACATAAACTGTGAATGTAAAGATTGATAAATTTGTATTTAACTAAGAACATCAGAAAAAAGACACCATAAATTAAGAACAAAACAAAAACTACATATTCAGAGAAATTATTTGAAATATATATAACTGTAAAATATCGGTACCCAGAATATTTGAAGAATACTACAGAAAATAAGAAAAAGATAATACAAATGAAAATGGACAAAGGACTTGAACAGGCATTTCAGAGAAAAGAAAATAGGAAGAGCTAATAAACATAGGAAAAGGTGCCTAACCATCAAAATTTAGGAACCCCAAATTTAAACCATAATGTACTACCATTCTGTGTCAGCCAGATTGACAAAAATGTAAGAGTCTGACAAGCGTTGACGAGGTTACGTGGGCTAGTGGGAACTCTCCTACACCAGTGGTAGGACTGCAACTCGACACACCGACTTGGAAAGCAATTTATTTTAACCCCTATGATCCAAGTAATGGGCTCACAGTCCAACCTGTCCATTCCCTGGCATAGACCCTGGTGGGACGAGAATGAGCTTTGGGGTCAGACAGACCAGGAGTGGAACCCCACTTTGAGCATCACCTAGTCATATGAGCAGATGACTTTTTGGGTTCCTTTATCTGCACAGTGAGAGTATAGAAGGTCGTGTGTAATGGCTAAAAATTAATGGCACAGAGTAAACCTCACTAAGTGGCAGCTACTTTCATTATTTTCTGAGAGAAGGGCAAGCTCCTGGAGGACCCCGGCTCATCCTTCCTGTCGCTGCCCGGAGCAGACAGTGGGTAGGCGGTAGGGTAGGTCTGATGTGGATTCTCAAGGTCTCCACTAAATGCCCAGCTCCTCCTCTGTGCATTTAATTGTACACCACCCACCCTGCACCCCGCCGCCTCCACGCCATGTCACACAATGTTCTTCACCCGGGAAGCTCCCCGCGCTGCTTTCACATCACCGTGGCATCTTCTCTGCCGGCATCAGCCCTAGCATCAACCTCGGAACCCTCCTGTGTCCATTCAGAACACAAGAGGTCATTGTGACGGGAGGATGTGTTGTTACTCTGTTGCTGGGATCCTTTTGAGCTTCTTGTAAGTTACAAGCCCGGCTCTGCGGAGAACACGGGAGAGCAGGGGCTGATGTGCGGCCGGATCCGAGGTGCACCCCTGTGACCCCCTCTCAATGCAGCAGTCTCAGAGATGAATTTACCCTTTCCTGAAATCTCATTAAAGCGGTGCCTGGGGGCTCAGTTGATTAGGCATCCAACTCTTGATTTTGGCTCAGATTATGATCTCAGGGTTGTGAGATTGAGTTCTGTGTTGGGCTCTGCACCCAGTGGGAAGTCTGCTTCTCTCCCCCCTCTCCCTCTGCCTCTCCCCCAGTCAAGCGCGTGCGTGCCTTCTCGCTTGCTCTCAAATAAATCCTTAAAAAAAAAACCTCATTAAAGAGTACACTTACCGTGATAAGCACGGAGTGATGTATACATTGTTGAATTGCTAATTGTTGTACACCGGAAACTAATATAACACTGTGTATTAACTACACTGGAATTAAAATAAAAAACTTAAAAAGAGCATGGCTTTTGAACGCCCTTCCAGTGTCACACGTGGGCCCACTCCCGCCTTGGCTATCGTGAAGCCATGTTTCCAGGCGCACTGTTAGGACCATGTCAGTGCACAGAAATCAGAGCCCAGGAGGATTAGATCTGACATTTGAACCAGTCCGGGCCCTCTGCCCAGGTATCTCCTCTAGTCTTCAGCCTATCTTGATGGGACATATTAATTTCTCTTTTATAAACATATTATAAATCCAAGTCTTTCTGAGCCAGTACCAGGACAAGCAAGCATCTGGTTTGCCTGGGACTGAGGGGTTTCCTGGGACACAGGGCTTTCAGTGCTGAAACTGGGAGAATTCCAAGCAAACTGGGACTGTTGGTCACTGTGGCCAACACCTGCCTTGCACACCAGGTGTGGGCAGGCCACAGCTGTGCGTACATGCACAGTGGGCTGAATTGTGGCTCACCAAAAAAGATATGTCCACCCGGAGCCTCTGAATGTGACCTTGCTTGGAATAAGGGTCTTTACAGATGTAATGAAGATTAGCATCTTGAGATGAGAGCATCCAGGATTAGGGTGGGCCCTAAATGCAGTCAGTGATGAGGGTCTTCGTAAGCGGCGGAAGGGAGACACAGGGACAGAGAGGAGGCTGTGGTAGAGGTGGAACCATGTTTCTCTAAGCCAGGGGACCCCGAGGACTGTCGGTAGCTAGGAGACGCGGGTACAGTGTCTCCCTCACAGCCTCGGAAGGAACCAGCCTTGCGGACACCCTGATCTCAGACTTTAGGACCCCAGATCAGTGAGGGGATGAGTGTCGGTTGTTTGACGCCCGAAAGCTCTCACCACTTGTTACCACAGGCACGGGAAACTCACACAGCTTAGCAGGTGAGTTGGGGATATTGGCTGCTAAAAACTGGGCAGGGGATTTTAGATTTTTTCTTTTTTTGCAGCTGGTCGCCCAGCCTACCCCTTTGCTCCAAGTGAGCTAGACTCCCTGTGGCTGTTTTTATGGGGGGCCTCCGTTCAGTAGTGAGGCAGGACGTGTTCCTTAGGGCACGAGGGCTGCGCTGCAGGAGCCCCGGGACTGCATCCTAGTGAGAGGCTGGGCCTATGGCCTTCAGACCCTGACCTTTCTATGCCAAAACAAGGGTGTCTTAGACTTTTTTTTTTTTTTAAGGGGATTTAATATAGGGTTTCACTTGGCATGGACAATGCCTTGCCATTTAAGAAAGAAAATAAAAGGGAATCTCTAGAAATCTCTATAGGTTGGATTTTCTCTCTCCTTTCTCTTCAAATGCCCTTTTATGCCCCGCCATCCTCCGCAGAGTTTGAACAACTCCCAGTGCGTGGGATCGCACCTCTCCGAATGGCCTGCCTCACCCCTGCAGACGTTCGGGCTCTAGGCTGGGTCTCATGGTTACTGTAAGCACAGAGCGGGAAGAGGGAGGAAGGAGGTGGGGAAAAGTGGGCAGGCAGGAAAATTATTATAAAAGGGTTACAGGAGAAGGGAAGTGGGGGGAATCACAGAAGGAGACGCCGTGCCTCCGGAAGAGTGCTCTAATTTCCCCCAAGTACCGCCGTAGAAATTGCACTCCAGACTCTCCGCCGTGCATACAAGGCAGGAGTACAATTTACCTGCATTGTTCCCTCCGCGTCATCCGCGCCCTCTCTCCCGCGCATCGGTCCGCAGGGTTCGTTCTGCACATTATCACCTGCCCCTTGAGTATTCTTGTCTTTGCACTGATCTGGCTGCCAGAAAATGTCCCTTTTGCAAGTCATGGACAGCATTCAGTATACTTTATTTTACGTCACTTATCCTGTTCCAGGCTATTTCATTACTTAGCATTCAGAATTTCGGGCCTAAATCAATAGCCTTGACATAAAGGCAGGGCCCTGCTTTCTCTCTTTGGCATTAGCAATTACTTTCCTGAATCAGACGTTTCTTTCTTTCTCCAGAAGTCCCGCGTGGAAAATGGCCCAATTACCAAGTCTTAATTTGTTAGAGGGAGAGATGAAGATAAAAACTGTGGATGGGATTTCCCCGTGAAAGGACTCTACCTACTTCTACCCTCAGCCTTTTACACTTAGCAGTGCAGTTCTTGGTTCCGGAACATTCCTCTCTCCCAAGAAGGGAGGCTGGTCTGTGCCACCCGTGCACCTGCGCGCCGAGCTCCAGCCCGCTCTGCCACATGCTGTTCAGCACTTCCAAAGTTAACTTGCCTTCCTGTTTTCCCTCCTATAAAATGGAGAGTCACGGAATCTTGGGGAGTATTTTGATTGACGAAGTGCCAGGTACCGTCCTGAGATGCACCCCCATGCAGGGGTAATGGATGCGTCTCGAACCAGTTGTACTTGACACCTGCAACTCCCGCTCCGACTCCTTATGTTTAGAACCCAGCTTCCTCGTAAGGTGTGTGACAGCCGGTTCCAGCGAGGCCACTGCATGCACATGGAGTGGGGGGGGGGCCCTCTCAAAGGGGATGGGGAGGAGTGGTGGCTACTACACTGATCCCGTTGATGGGGACCAGGTTGGGAAATAAGACTTCATGGGTGGTCTCTGAGCTGCGTGTGTCTGAAAAGAAGTCCGGGTAGCTGAAGCCAAGAGGAGGAGGTCATCTTAGCTTTTCTGCACTGGCTCAGACCTCCCGCCTGTGGGAGGATAGAGCCCGTGGCCTTTCCTGCTGACACACTGAGGCTAAGGCATTCGGGGCTTAGCACCGTGCTGCCTTTATTCTATCTGATTGACACCATGGCGGCTGGACCTTTACCAGAAGCTCAGTGTTCTCATTTCTCCCCAGGGAATCTCAGCATCCTGTATGCTCTCTTGTCAGAGTCGCTCCCCAGACTGTTGATAGCAAGGCCTCAGACCATCTGCTTTTTCTTACTTGGAAAAGAGGAGGGCTGCCTGAGGGCCCCTGAGCACCTTGATGGCCATGGTGTGACTGTCGAGTGGGAGAACCCAGCCTTGGGGTGTAGGAGTCGGGGCGTATGTGGCCTCTTTCTTTTATTTTTATAGCAAAAAAAAAAATGTGTGCAAAAAGTGTATACAGTGGGAATGTAAAGTTAGAAGAGAAAAGAACACCCATGTTCTGTCCATCAAGCATAAGAAATGGAATATTCTAGTACTCTTGAAGCGCCATATGCAGTGTTCCCTCATTGTACCTTCCCCTGGACGAAACTCTGTCCTGACTTTATTGCTAATCAACTCCTTGACATTATTATATTGTATTATTTACTACATATCATATACTCAAATACCTGAGCCAAATCTGAGAGAGGTGTGTATGCCCATAGTTTTCTTCTGTGGGGTCGATTTTCGTTCTAGTTCACCACCCACGGTGTCAACCAAAGGTTGACAGGTGCCCACCCATTTCCTGTGGAATTCTCTCATTTAGATTCTTACACTTCTGAAATGTTAGGCTTGGTGTACAGCAATAAAATGGTGAAACAGAATTGATTATCTGTTGTCGCGATAGTGAGGCATGACAGGTCACCACAAAACTTAGCGGCTTAAAATACCAATCATTGATTGTTGCTCCTGGGTCTGGGAAGTGAGCCTTGAGTAGTATGGATATTTTAACCATGTTAATTCTTCCAATCCCTAAGCATGGGATGTCTTTCCCATTATTTGTGTCATCTTCAGTCTCTTTCATCAGTGGTTTATAGTTTTCAGAGCACAGGTTTTTCACCTCCTTCGTTAATTTTATTCCTAGGTATTTTATTCTTTCTGAGGCAGTTGTAAATGGAATTGTTTTCTTAAATTTCTCTTTCTGCTACTTTGTTATTAGTGATTTCTGTGTATTAATTTTGTATCCTGCAACTTTACTGAATTCATTTATGAGTTGTAGTTTTTGGGTGGAGTCTTTAGGGATTTCTATGTATAATAACATGTCATCTGTAACTACTGAAAGTTTTACTTCTTCCTTACCAGTTTGGATGCCTTGTATTTGTTTTTCTTGTCTGAATACTGTGGCTACGACTCTTAGTACTATGTTGAGTAAAAATGGCGAGAGTGGACATCCTTGTCTTGTTCCTGATCTTAAGGAAGAAGCTCTCAGCTTTTCACCGTTGAGTATGATGTTAGCTGTGGGTTTTTCATGCATGGCTTTTGTCACGTGAACATTTTCTTCTTATGGCAGTGACAGAAGTCCAAGACTGCTGGGCAGAAAGATGCATTGTCACTGAAGGTCTCGGCCTTGCACATTTAATTTCTACCTACATTCCATTATCCATGGCTCTCACATAGCCCCCACTGGGTAGGAAATACATTCTTCCTCTAGTGGAAGGAACTGCAAAGTCATGTGGTAGGCACAGATAAAGAATTTGAAATACTAATTCAGTTTTGAAGAGATATCGCTCTGTATCAGTCAGTGTGTGTGTCTGTGCTCACTGAGTTTCATTGTCAAAAGTTTAAATGTCTTGAGGGTTGGATTTATTAATCAAGTATGTTCATTTTTACCTCTGGAGTCTCTCAGGTGGAATATTCCAGATGGAATATTTCCTAAAATTAATAAAAAGAAAAAAGAAAAGCAGAGGAATACTCACTCAAGCAGACCCCTGCTTCCTCTTGCTTTGTTGCTTGCTAAGGGGAGGGAGAACAGGAATTCACATGGCACCTTCGTCCCTTAAAACTTGGCGCTCACAGGCCAAGGGTGTCACCTGGTCTGTGGAGTCCCTGTGATTACCTGGGGCTTCTTGGCTGGGATGGGTAGGAAAAAGTAAAACAAAACCCAACCCCATAAATTTTAGATCTTGCTTCTTAAGCTGGGGGTGAACAAAAATATCATAATTCTGCAGAAAACTACCAGGATACACGTGGGTTCATTTTCAAGATCTCTAGATACTTGGCATATGTATTAAAAAGATAAAGTAGGTGGTGGCTCTTCATACTTTAAAGGTTATTCACTTTATAAAAGGACTTGGTGTAAATTGAAGTAGCAATTTTTTCCGAAACATTAAAAATTTCAATAAAGAACCTTCGCTTTCCTTACAACTTTTCACAAGTTTTTTTGTTTTTTGTTTGTTTTTTTCATCACATGTAACAGGAAAATCCTTGCAGATCTGGAACTGTTTCTCCTCTGTGGTGATCACTGTATATTTTAGCTGTTTAATTTTTATTTTAAAAAATGTTTAATGACTCATATATGGTTCATTTTATACACTTGTTGATTTCTGTTACTTTAAGTCATTTGATTTTCACATTAAGCAGGATTTAAATGTCTTAAAATTGGCTTGTGTATCCATATTATTTTAATTATCTTTTAGTGCTTTATAACTATATAAATGAATTTTTTCTATCTCTATTTTCAAGGCTGGTTGAGAGATTATTGTAATCTGCATTTTGGTGGCCGGGCACTTCCAACACATTAGAGATCACGTTATTAGTGAGAGCCTCGTGTCTTTACTGACACATACCCAAGGAAGAGGAAAGACTTCTCGCTCCGACAGTAATTAAGTCATTTCATTGCAAAGTAGCTGCTCTTTTCATCTCCCCATCAACTTCTGGGTTTTGAGAATTATCTTTTGAGTGTCCTAGTCATACTATTACTATAGGTTTTGTTAAAAATAAACGGGTGGCTCAGTTGGTTAAGTGTGTGACTCTTGATTTTGGCTCAGGTCATGGTCTGGGGGTCGTGAGATTGAGCCCCGCATTCACACTGGGCAAGGAGTCTGCTTGAGATTCTCTCTCCCTCTCCCTCCCCCTTCCCTCCCCCCGCTTGCATGCACATACTCATGTTCTCTCTCTCAAAAATAATATAAAATAAAAATATAAAAATTAAAAGGAATGGTGAGAGAAGGAAACAGCTAGAGAGTCCACCAACAATTTCCATATTCCTAACTATTTTCTTTCGCTGAACCATCCTTTTCCTCCCACTCTGTTTTAGTGTCGAGCATTATTGCTGGAAGAACTTTTGAATTTTCCAGGAATCCGTCTGCTCTTCCTACCGTCTCCCACCTGAAGTCCTAATGTTCCATTCCAAGCATTGCAGTCATTTTCACAGCAATGCGTGTGATTTCACACATGGAGATTATGACTTCTCTGGTGAGTGAGCGCTGTAAAATTATTAACCCTATAGGACAGGGGCCCCATTTCACACTAATCTCTTTAGCAACCAACCGAAAACAGGAAAATGGGTGGCATAAATGGATTGAGGATAATGCAACATCCCATTTAATAATCTGTCCTGAATGCCTCTAGAACATAATCTCAGCCAGAAGTGATAGCTGATACCGAAGAGAATCACGCAAATTTCTCTAGAAAAGGTGGCGCTCATGTGGAGGAAGAGCATAGGAATGGGTTGGGTCCGTGGAGCTAAAGTCTTGCCCTGTGGTGCTGGGCCATGGGGCCAGTGGGACTCCTAGAGAGACCTCACAAGCTGGGTGACAGTGTTCTGAACAGGTGGATTCCGATTTGCGTCTAGTTTCCTTGGATTTCGGGGAAGAAGAGCTGTACATCCATTCATCTGGATCTATGAATTAACACTTACAACCTCCCAGTCATTAACAGCAAGAACAAAACAGCAAGAATAATCCAAGAGTCTTGATGTCTTGCTCAAAGACCTAGAACTTCCATGACAATCAAATACCCTGTTTTCAGGTTACTGTTCCTATTTTGAGGAAGGGAGTTTTTAGCCACAAGAGGAGGGTCAATCTAAATAGTTCAACTGTTTTTCCCAACCTGCTGGGCCTGTCACACGGGCACATCACATAATGGGCTGCACTGTATTTGATTATGCCTGAGATTTGTGCTACCTTTTAATACCATGACTTACATGTAAAAGAAAGCTCTTAGGACTGGTGAGTGAAAGTTGCTCAGAAATAAAATATTTCCCTCTGCATCACCAGTAACTTTGGAAACCTCACCACAACTGATTGATCAAGTCTCAGGCAACTTTGTTCATGAAATGCAGTGAACCTGAATTTTGGTTTAGTCACGGATGGGGTTATACGGTGGGATTTGAAGGCATCTTCTGTCCTTTGGATGAAAGACTATCACTGGAGAAATTACTGCAAGTCACAGGACTCCAGACATTGTAGAACCTTCTATTACCCCCATTCAATTATTATTACTGTGATTTTCTAGTTAGGGAGTGTATGGACTTGAAAAAAGTCATCTAATAAACATTGATTAGTAGCTGCTCGGTGCCTGATAGCAGAAAATTAGAAGGAACCAGATGTACCCACTTTAATTAATTGCTGTAATCAGTAGTGGTGTGCAACATCAAGGGTGAAAATTGCTAACTTAAATTGTGGCTTTGTGGCTCAAATGAGTTTTTGCAGTCTTGAGGTCTTTTTTCCTCCTTGAATTAACTACGTATTTGGAGCTTCTATGTTTTCCTTTCCCATCTACCTGAATTTTTTCTTCCTCTTATTTGGAGGGTGGGAGGGGTTCAATTAAGACTCTTCATGGAGTGATGGGTTCCAAATTGCCAAGTACTCTGCTGGAGAGCTGGGAGTTTATTCCCTGAGTTTTCTCAGTTCATTCAAAAGACCAACAAAGAGGGAACATGAGCAGTGATGGAAATGATATCATCCTCCTTTCGACAACATGTAGCACAGATTGGAAATAGAAGTAGTAAATCCCTGCCTTGAAAAATCTTTTCTGGTTTTCCTTTGCTTAGACATCATTTTCTCTGGGAAGCCCTCCAAACTGCCCCCACTCTACCCTCAGTCCTCCTTCCAACTCTGCGAGGCTCCCTTTCCCCTGTCTTAGTAGTTATTATGTTCTGTTTTGCAGTTGCCTGTTAATCGTCTATATTTTCTGCCATTTGGGACACAGGGCTGTGTCTTGTCACCTGTATATCTCCAGCAGCTAAAACAGAGCCTGGCATCCAGTAGGTGCTCAATAAAGCCTGTATTGAATGAATGAATGAACGAATGAGTGGAAGTAGTGTCTATCTCATCGAGGTGGTAGGCTCTTCCATACTTCATTCATTTCTGTGTCCTCGGTGCCCACGTGGTGTATCCATCATCTGTTGCTGCAGTGAGCCACCCCAAAACTTAGTGACTTAAAGAGCAGTCATTTCTTCAGCCAGGGTTTTGTAGACTGGCGGACTGGCAGTTTAGACCAGGCTCAGTGTGTGCTGTCAGCTTCCAGGTGAGCTGGGGGCTTGTGATCATTTATCTTCCGAAAGACCAGCCCGGACTTATTCAAGAGGGAACGGGGCAGTGTTCCGAGGGGTAGAGTGTGCATGACGTCTTGGGGCCTAAGCTTAGAAGTGGTAGAGGGCCTCTTGTGCTGTATTTTATTGGCTAAAGAAATCACAAGGCCGGTTAAAGGGAGGAGAATGACAGGACGTTCAAAGTCACACTGCAGGGGGCAGGGATACAGGGAAGAGAAGAATTGAGGGCGTTTTTCCAAACAATCTACCATACTTGGAAGATAGGAAATACACCAAACAAACAAACAAAAACCCCCAACAAACTTGAATTGAATTAAACCTGAGAAACATTAGATTTAGCCAAAATCTGGGGAAATTTGTCAGAGACGTTGCCTTTTCTCCTTGGTTCCACGTTAATCCCTTTCTTGTCCTTGGCCTGCTTCTCGATGACTCCACAAGCACTCAGGCCTTCGTGTGCCCTGTCGGTGGCCGAGTCCTCCTCTTCAATTGACGAATTATTTATTGGGCACTTGCTTGACTGCCGAGTGCCTAGTGCAAGCCAGACTCTTACTAGGAATAGAGCGGTGAGCAAGGAAAACATCATTCTTGTCCTGTACTGGTAAAGATGTTTGAGGAGAAATCACCGGTGTGATTAGTTTCGAAGACACGTAGGATTGGAGGGAACCAATAACGACTGGGCTGTTGAGGGTATGATTTCGAAGCTGAATCCTTCGGGTAGGTTGGAGATGCTAACCGAGGAGTGGTGATGAGGCAGGAAGGCGATAGGGAGCACTTCCCAGGGCGAGCGAGCATGGAGGAGGCCCCCACAGAGGGAAAGAGCAGGATGTGTGGGGAACTGGGGGGAGGAGAGAGGGTGTGCAGATCGGGTCTCCCAGAGCTACGTGGGCCCTAAAGGCTCTTTCCCAGGAGGGATGAAAAGCTGTCGAAGGGTTTTAAATCGGAAAAGATATACCCTGCTTCACTTTGAGAAACCTTCCTGGGGTGCATAGAGAACAGATGAGAAGCATGTAAGACTGGGTATGAAATCCATTCCATTCCCCACCATCAAAGAACCATCCCCCAGTTCCTCAAAAAGTGAAAAATGGAACAACCCTACAATCCAGCAGTTTTACTTCTGGGTATTTATCCAAAGACAACGAAAACAGCAATTTGAAGAGATACATGCGGCCCTATGGTTATTGCACGATTATTTACTCGACTTATCGTGGGGATCATTTTGCAATGTATAAAAATATCAAATCCATATGACGTACTCCTGAAATGAATAGGATATTGTATGTCAGTTGCACTTTAATAAAACAAAACAAGAACCTCATTCTTCCCCCCGCCCCCCACCAGGTGTTAGGAAGACAGCGGTCTGACTAAACTGAGTTCACACTAAGATTGCCCATGACCTTGTCATCAGTACTGGCTCAAATAAATCTGTAACGAGAATGTTTAGGTCCTTCTGAAGCCTGGGTTGGACAGTGATGTCTCAGCCTTGGGGGCACACAGTGGCCCCTGGAAGCTGAGGGGACAGGGACAGGAAGGGAAGGGGAGGGGAGGGAGCCGTCCTACCTGGGCGCCTGCAGGGGAGGGGCCTGGGGGCTGCGGAGTCCTCAGATAGGCTTTGGAGGTGGCTGATCTCAGTGGAGACGGCGGGGTCTGAAGCCTGTTCTCCTGGGATGACTTCCTCCTCACCCCTGAGGGTTGCTAACCTTTTTCGTACCCTTTTATTGGGCATCATTTAAAAACCTTGCAACTTGTCAGAACCTTTACTACCTTAGGTCTTCCTTCTGGCATCGTCTGTGGGAGTGTCTTGAAAGCACCGCTTGACAAGCCTCACGGTATTCTGGGAATGACTGACACGTTTTTGTCCAGGGAGTAAGCCACTTGTGTGTGTGCAGGCAGGGGTCCCACGCCAGCTGTCCTCAGTTCTGAGCGGGCTGCCGAAACAGCATGGTGATGGCCCCACTTCTTCTTGATGGAACATTTAGAGCCTCTCTCTGGCCCGCAGATCCCTTCACCAGGTGGCCCGCGTGCCCTCCCGAAGTTTCCTTTACAGCCCAGGTCCTGCTTCTCAATCATGCTCGGTATTGGGCTACTTGCAGAACGGAGTCATTATCTCTAATGTTCAGTAACTGTGCCACCAAGATAATATAATAAAATTTGAGAAATGTAATTTCGAGAGGCTTTCTACCCAAGCCTCGTGTGTGTGTGTGTGTGTGTGTGTGTGTGTGTGTGTGTGTGTGTTTAATCTTTCAGAATCCTGTCCCCAGGGCTAGGAAAAACCTGGTTTTCCCTCCGGCTTCTGCTTGGGCTGCCCTTCGATTCTGTTCTTGTTTCTGCTTGGCTGTGTCCGGAGTGATCTGCACCAGCGATGCTGCGAAATGTGGGGAGCCGGGAGCAGAGGCGACATTGGGCGCCGAGGGTGCCCCGAGCCGTGTCTGTGCTGCGGGCCTGGGTGTGGGTGGTGGAAGTGCAGTGCCGTGGCTTGAGCTCTGTGCTTTTCATGCGCTCGAATGCTGTGCCCAGCTCTGGGTGATCTGACTGATTCCCCCGGGCCTGGGCTGCGTCGGCATCTCTCCAGAGGGATTCTGACCTCACAGCAGCTGGACGGCTCTTCGTGAAACCATTCTCGGGGTGAAAGCCTGGCAATAGAGTAGAGAGATTTCTTCCTTTCTTTTATTTTGTTTTTCTGTTTAGGAACATAACACTGAATTCAGTCATTCTGATCTGCCTTCTTGGAAGATCGTGATACACAGTCTTTGAATTGGCAAATCAAAACTCTGATTTCCCGTGGGCGGTGTCCCCTTGAGAAATGAGGCAGTTAGACTGTTTTGAGTAGTTCCTTTAAGGAGCATAGACCATAATGGTGGCCCTGTTTTGCGTCCTGAGGGGCTGTGGACAGGAAGTCTATGGCAAGGTTCATAAAACACTTAGAGCCTTTTCAGAGAAAGGAGCCATAGAAATGTAAGGCCGCGCAGTTGGGTTGGAGACCTCCCACTGAGCCTCCAGGCTCTCACTTCACTCCAGCTGTAAAGGGGAGCAGGGAGCGGATCTGTGACAAGGTCCCCGCCCCCGCCCCTCTCCTCTTAACTCTCTTCTCAAGGGAAGAACCAAAGGGTCCGAGGCTAACTATCCATGAGAGTCCTTCCAGCAGTGAACCCCCGGTCTCCGTCTTATGTCTTTGAAGGAGTAGAGTAGCTCCCCTCTTAAACTGTACCATTGTACTTTGTCCTTTTTCTGAAATTGCCTTATAAATAAGGAGCCGACTTGTCTCCTTAAGGAGTCCAAGTGAGCAGGGCTGTCCTTGAACACCAGCATAAAGGTGAATCAGGTACAAACCAGGCATTTGCTTTTCCTCTGAGATCACGGGTTCCCTTTCAGGCCTGCTTATGCTGGGACTAGGGAGGGGAGAATTGGTAGAGGCGGAGGTGAGGACAAGGGTTGGGACTGCTTCTTAAAGGAAATGTTCTTAAAAAGACCCCATTTGAATTCCACGGGCACTCCAGTTTTCGACTGCTGTGATGTTTTCATAAACCTATCCCAGGCACTTCCAACACCTTGGAAAATATCACAGAGAGTTAGAGCCCAAAATAGTGTGTCTCACGCCAATCAAGACATCAATAATGAAGCATAGGCTGGTTAAAGACCTTTATTTGGAATGAAGAGAAATGATCCTTTTTCGAACATTAGACACAACTCCGTATCTTCTAGGGAAATGTTTATACACGCCATTGGCTTAACATTTTAATGGAATTAATTAGATACTTCAGTTCAACAAATGGTCTATTCAGGCAGCTTCTTAATGGGTTTTCAACAGAACTGAACTAGTCATCTGCTTGAACCAGCTGGTCATTTGTGTGGTAGTCACGGGTCTGGAGAGAGGAGTGAAAACTGATCAGTGATGAATGGCGGCGGTCAGACCTAAGGAAGATCGGAGAACTCCAACCACAGAGTCATAGCGACACCTCCTACAACAGTGAAATGAGATCACGATCCCCACCCCTCGAGGTCTCCTCTGATTTCACATGAAGTGGTATTTTCAGTTCTCATTGAAAAGCACACAGAAGACGTTGACGGTTTGGCAGGCGTGATGGGGGGTGACGAGAGAGAGAACTTCCTGGAGGCATTTGGACAGTAGAGATGATGATTCTATCTGGGGTTTTCTTAAGTCCTTTTGGAAACATTCCTTTTCAGGGACTTGAACTAATTGACAGAAAGATACCCATTAAGTATACTTAGAAAAATTCTTCCATCTAGTTTTATGGAAACTGGATTTGCCTGGGAGACTTTTTTGGGACTTCATTCTCAGAATGGCTTGGGTGGATCTGCTTTGACTTGATGGCTTTGGGTGAAAGGAGGCCTCAATGAGTGTGAGGCTGTTTTGGGGAATTAAGGTTTGCCTGAGACAGTGCTGGTTCAGACTTGAACTTGTCTCTGCCCCTCCATTATTCATCTTTATAACCCTGCACCTAGCCTAATGTTGATTTCAAGGTCTTTAGGTTTCAATATGTCTGCAGTTTGGTGGTTTGCCAGCCTATAGCCCTTGAGTTTATTTGTCAAATCGGGCTCCATTTGCTGCTCAGAGCTGTGGCGTTGGGGGAAGGAAGCTTTAGGGTCCTGGAAGTCTTGAGGTGTTGTCATGTTTTTTTTCTTATGCGGTGGGAAATTTACCCTAAGGGCAGAGAACAGGGAGGGCAGGCATGCTACGTGGCATTGCCCTTTTGGGAGTGAGCAGCTAGAACCTGTGCTTGCTAACTCCAGTCTCTCCTCTCGGGCTTTGTAGCTGACATCCCTTATTATAAAGTTCTCAATCTCCATGATTAGAGGGTAGCATCATTTAATACCAGAGGCGAGCAGAACAGTCAGAGGTGTGGGTAGTAATCTGAGTGGGGATCATAAGGGCCCAAACAAAGGTACAGTCAGGGAGTAGATTTGGATCTGCGTGGTGTGCACCGGGGTTCGTCCTGGGGAGCCTCTGATTGAAGGATCTTCCCCATGGCCGTTACCCTCTGGATCCCCTCTGGCATCACAAGTCTCTTTTGTGATGTCAGGTCAGGAACAAAAGCCTTGCTTAGCGAAGTTGACTTTGCTTTTCCCTGGCCATCTACTGGTTTTCATGCCTTCGTCTTTATTAACTTTATGTCCCTTGCCCTGAATTCCATCCCCTCTCCTCCCTGGTAGTTCATGCCAATCACTTTCTGAAAGGGCCCAATCAAAACTCAGCTCTTCCCAAATCCTTTCTATGGCCTCACCTCAGTACTGTATAATTTTGTGCTTATTCCACGTATAACTTCTAGTGCTCTTTAGTGACTTCATTTATGTGTTGACTTATTTTTTTTTAAAGATTTTATTTATTCATTTGAGAAAGAGAGTGTGTGTGCACAAGCAGGGGGAGGGACAGAGGGAGAAGAAGGAGCTGAGCAGGGAGCCTGATGTGGGGTTCAATCCTAGGACCCTGGGATCATGACTTGAGCACAAGGTGGACGCTTAACTGACTGAGCCACCCCGGTACCCCTATGTGTTTACTTCTTAGATAGCACATTTTGAGAGTATTTGTATGTTGAAGCAAGTAGAACTGACCTACTCAAACTAAAGTGGATGAACTGTATATATTCATTTTTGGGTTTGGGGATAATATTTGATTCTCAAAAAAACTCAGAGCAATTATTATTTTCATTTTATAGATGTTGAAACTGAGATTGAGAGAGGTCCAGTGACTTAACCAAGGTCACACAGCTGGGGGAAGGAAAGAGGCAGGATTACAATCCTTCCCTTTCTTTCTTCCTTCCTTTCTTTCTTTCTTTCTTTCTTTCTTTCTTTCTTTCTTTCTTTCTTTCTTTCTTTCTCTCTCTCTCTCTCTCTCTCTCTCTCTCTCTCTCTTTCTTTCTTTCTTTCTTTCTTTCTTTCTTTCTTTCTTTCTTTCAGAAAGGTAGAGAGAGGAAGGGAGGAGGGGCAGAAGGAGAGGGAGAGAGAATCCCAAGGAGACTCCGTGCTCAGCACAGAGCCCAGCAAGGGGCTTGATCTCACGACCCTAAGGTCATGATCTGAGCCAAATTCAAGAGCTGGATCTTCAGCCGACTGAGCCACCCAGGCGCTGTGGAATCCTTATCTTCTGACTCCATGTCCAGTATTCTTTCTATGACCACACACTGCCCCTTAGCTTGGCTGATCAAATAAATTCTGCCTTCAAAAAATAAGGCATACAATTTAAAAAATGAAAGCCTTCATTCACAGGAAATATCCTTTTGAACATTATGTTTTTTTTTTCCCCCCAGAAAATGACTTAGAGAAAAGGCGTAGTAGCCTCAGCCTTCAGAAAAAGGTGTTCTCAAGGTGTACCTATTTCTTTAAGGAGCATTTGTCAGGTGCCAGCCCTGTTCCAGATACCACGCTTGTTGAAGGGAATGAGGACAGTGTTGGGTGAGGACGTGGTTCCTGTCCCTTCCCGAGCTCTCACCTGGTGGGCGGGATGTGGGACATGATGGTGGCAGATTTCCTGTGTGCTTGTGAATCTGCGAGACTGATGCCTAGTGTTCCAGCTGGTGGGCCAGTGTGACGTTCCTGTGCTGCGAGTGAGCTTATGCTGTATAAAAACTAGTTTTCAGGGTGCTTTGATGGGCGAACAGATACACAAATACATACAATGGAATATTATCCAGTGTTGGAAGGAGAACAGAATCGTCATACATACTACAGCCTGTACCACGAACCCTGAAGACAAAGTGCTACCTGAAATAAGACAGACACAGACGGACAGACATCGTGCGATTCCGAGTACATGGTAGGCAATCTCACAGAGATAGAAGGGAGAGGCTACCAGGGGCTGGTAGGAGGGGAACGGGGTTGCCGTTTCACGGGAACAGACTTTCAGGCCAGGATGATGAATATGTCCTGGAGGTGGATGGCGGGGATGGTTACAAAACCGTGTACTCAAAGCTGTTGACTTCTTATTTTTTTTAGAGAGGAGGGCGAGGGTTGGAGGGAGAGGGAGATAGAGAACCTTAAGTAGGCTCCACACCCAGTGCAGAGCCCCACACAGGATGCCATCTCATGACCCCTGAGATCTCAAGATCATGACCTGAGCCGAAATCCAGAGTTGGATGCTTAACCGACTGAGCCACCCAGACACCCCATGCCATTGACTTATATACCTCGAAACGGCGAAAGTGGTAAATTTTGTCTCGATCTATTTTACCACACACACAAAAATGATCTTCCAGAATAGTGTCTGTGATTCTTATGAACACGTTTAAGGTGAGAGGAAGATGGAGAGCGTCGTGGCGACCCATCTCAGGGAAGAAGAGACCCCACATGTCACCAGGCAGTTTTCAGAATGCAGAAAGTGTCAGGCTGAACAGCCTTCCCGGGAGACGTGAGCTGTTTCGAGAGTGTTCAGAGCGGTTCTGGCGAGGGCGGAAAACTGGACCAGGATCTGGGTAGCTCTTTCACAGTCGATTGGGTAATGAGAAGAGCTGTTCTCGGAGAAATGAGAACATGTGTACTGGAAGGCTGCCTTTGCTTAATGTCCCACGCGATCCAGGAGACCAGATGGCTTTTTATGTGGTTTTCACAACTGTGATTTTGGATTGATTACTCAACCTGTTTGTGTTCCTAACCCAGCTCCCTGCCTCCCGAGGCCTGCCTTTTAGAGTAACCCTCACTCCCAGAGCTGGGTCTGAACAGTTGCCTTGTCGGATTTTTCCTTGTGATGATTGCGTCAACGCCAGCCTCTGCTACCTTCAGACCCATTTGCCTGCCCAGAGTCTAGCAGAGAAAATACAATCCTCTTTTTCCAACAGGTCTGATCAAATGAATGGCTTTCACTTTGCATTTATATTCAATTCTGAATTTATTTTTTTCAAGCTTGGATCAGCTGCCCGATGGGTTTTGAGAGGACAAGTCCTGATCCCATGTTGACCTTCCCTTACCCACTGGCCTTCCATCATCAGAGGGTGTTTTCATAAGAAAAGCAAACACGTTTTATATACAAAGTAAGAAAAATGTAATAAAAGTGATAAAAAAGTAATATTTGCACAACATTTCAGAATTTTCAAAACACTTTTCTCATACGTAATCTCATTCAGTCCTTATAGCAGTCCTGAGAAGGAGGTGGGCTGGTATCCCCGCTTCATCAAGGAAACTGAGGCACAGAGAAGTTAAGAAGGGTGTCTGAGGTTGCACAGCTAACATTGGTCTGAGTTGGATCTGGAGATTGTATCTTCTGGGTCCGCATCCAGCATTCCTTCCCCCATCCCACAACACCTCCAGGAAGAGAAAATCCAATTTAGTGTGAAGAATTTCGGCGTGAACCACCATGTTGAGCTACGTCTGGGTCATCGTTTTTTTTATTAAATAAGTCATAGTGGCCGTTTGAACCTTCGAAGATCGTCTTTTTATGCTCTTCATTCTTCAGTGGCTCTCGTGGCAAGAGTCTGCACTTGACCCATTTAATAGATCGCAGATGAGTCCGAGACTGGGCAGCGTGTGAGGT
The DNA here is from genome assembly GCF_024610735.1 of Ursus americanus. Classification (NCBI taxonomy): domain Eukaryota; kingdom Metazoa; phylum Chordata; class Mammalia; order Carnivora; family Ursidae; genus Ursus; species Ursus americanus. The sequence goes on along the minus strand of NC_142128.1, from coordinate 102,774,696 downwards.
GGGGCCCCGAGGCAAGGGACCTGCTTTGGCCTCCGGAACTGGGCTCCCGTTGCCCCAGCAGGGAAACTGGAGGCTATCAGATGTTGCAAAATCCACTTCTGTGAATCCTGGCCAAGACTTCGAGTAGTGCTGGTCGAATAGGCTGAAATTCTGGTCTGGGGCCAGGAGCGAGTGTCTTCCTCTCTCTGTGTCTGGTACTTGACATCGCAGGAACCCAGGAACCTCTGCAGACATCCCCCTTCTTGTGGGGAATCACAGTATATGGACTTGCTCAATGAGAAGTCCCTGCAGTAAGATTGAAGAGTTCTTCTCCCTTTCCTTTTCAAAGAGGTTTGTTCTGTCTTTAGTTCAATGTCTTCTTAAAACAGCACTATCCTCCTTTCATTGGTTGGGGCAGAAATGACCACACATGTCATTAAAAGCACGGTGAGCCGTGATGCCAAGATGCGGGCCCTCTCGGGTGTTGTCTCCGGGCCCCCCTTCTCCCCTCGGCCTGCGGCGTGCAGGAGGGGAGGCCGGGGCTCCCTGGCCGAGCTGCTCTGGGTTATTACAGTGACATATCTTGGAACTGAGCTTGAGCGGGGATCATCCTGTTTCCTGTTCGAATTGATTTTCTGTCCAACTTTCATTTCCTATTGTGCATTCCTTTGGGGTCAGGGCAGCTTTGTCAGACAAAAGCAGGGCTTTCTCCTTTGGAGACATTCCTGGATTCTCTTCAGCTGTGTGTTTATCTAAGTGGACAGCCAGGCAGTGCAGGGAGTATCTGCCAGCCGAACCCGGGCCGACCCTGCTGGTGTGCTGCTCTCGGGGTTGGACTCACTGGGCTCTGGGGCAGGGGCTGGAGCCCCAGGTCGTCCCGTCACTTGCCCCGGGTCTTAACCTCCCCAGCGTGTCTTCATTTGTCAGTCGGGCGTCCTTCTCTGCAGCCTATGTCAGAGAGCTCTTCAGGAGACAGGAAACGGTATCATCCCAAAGGTTTGCCGCTTCAGTGGGTCTGGTTCAGAGCTTAATGGCCTGTCTGTTAGCCTCCCAAGATCTCCCAGGAATCCCTCATCAAGCCCTCTGGCTGCCAGTCAGTGCCTGACTGTTTATCGAGAAAGCCTGACGATCACAGGCTCCGGACTGTTCGACAGGTGTCGAGATGTGTGAAAACCGAATCTTAGCACCTGGAGATGAGAAGCAGAAGCAATCCCATTGTTCTCACGTCCTCAGCATCCACTTCTGCTTCGGCTGCTCTGTCTCAGTCCCACAGTCCCACAGGTGTCCTGGGATGTTTGAATCAAATGGAATAGCGATGTCTGTAAACCACCATTTTATTAAAGTGACCAAAGATGGGGATTTTCGTTTGATCTGTTATTGTGACTCCTATCAGGACATCTTCAGGCAACCATCCTCCATCACCTCTCTTGGATTTATGCGCAGGAGACAATATCAATTTATTTGCTCCTTCACAGTCAAGGCCCTGTTTCTCGATGTGTTGTCATAAAGACAGGATTGGATCCATCCATGTGTTCTTATCAGCACTAGTCAGCAAAATCGAATATAAGTTTACTGTAACACCATAAAGGGTGCTGGCCCTTTGGGCCTAAATTTCTCGTTGGACGAGAAAGCTGCTAATATGGTAAGGGTATTGTGGGGCTTGCTTTGGATTTCTTTTCCTTCCTTCCTTCCTTCCTTCCTTCCTTCCTTCCTTCCTTCCTTCCTTCCTTCCTTCCTTCCTTTCTCCCTTTTTAGATGTATTTATTTATTTTGGAGGGAGGGGGAATAAATAGAGCAGGAGGGGCAGAGGAAGAGGGAGAGAGAATCCCAAACAGACTCTGCACTCGGCATGAAGTCTGACATGGGGCTCGATCTCACAACCCAGAGATCACGACCTGAGCTGAAATCAAGAGTTGGACGCCTAACCGACTGAGCCACCCAGGCACCCCTGGAATTATTTCTAAAACAGGATGGTTGATAGCACACGAACTGTTTCTGTGAACTGAGTCATGTGAAAGCACCCAGTTTTATCCAGCCATCAACTGGACGTTGCATTATTTCGCTACAGGATTGAAGAAAGGCAGCTCCATAAATTCAGCAACAAAGAAATCACGGCTTGCTTGTTGCTCACGTCCCCACTCCTGTTGTCTGTCATGGAAGCAGTAAGAAACACTGAGGATCTTTCCAGTGTATCAGGGAATCATGCATTTCCTCCAGAACACGGAGAAGTGCATGGTGGTAAAGATGGGGAATTGCCACTGTGACACTGAAGAGAAATAGAAAACCCAGGACATCTGAGTTCTGTTCTCAGTTGTGCTTCTCACATGTTCAGTGACCTTGAGCAAATTTCTTTACCTCATTGAACCTGCCTTTCCTTGCCTGTAAAAAGAAATTGCCAGCCTAAATGTTCTCGAAGATTCGATCCAGCTTGATGTTGAATTCAGTGCATCAACTCTCTTGATTTATTTATGCAATCTTAGCAGAATTAATTTGGATTTGTTAATTGTTTGCATCTGGATAATTGTTGCTTGCACACCTGAAGACTGTCTAGCAGGGGTGGTTTCTTATATTAACTAAAGGTGCTGTGAAGGAAAGGTGGACTCCCTAGGAACCAAAACTAGAAGAAACTCCGTTCCATAGCACATGCCGATGACATGTCCTCCAGCCATGCTGGGCATGTCTGCCCCCTTTAGCAAGTCCTGAGGTTTCAGGGTCTTGTACCATGAAATGACATCCTGCCAGATGATTGCTTGAAGATGTATGTGACAACACGTACAGAGGGGAGGGAGTGGGGGACACTCTACCGGCGTGGGCTTTGCCACAGAGCACATGTGATGCTTCTCAAGCTGGTGACGTTGTAGGAAGGTTTTCTGATGCCACCATCTTGCCTGCTTCAAGTGAGGATCTGTGGGGAATCTCCCAGGAGCCAGTCACCTTACACTGAAGACCAATAAAGAAGCATTCCCGTTCCAGGAGGGTAAACCAGCCGCCTCCTCAGGGGGCACGTTCTGCCCTGTCTTTTGGCAGATGGTAAAGCACTAATAACAATTAAGCCTGATGGAGTTTCAGGTGAATTTCTGCTCATTTTCAGATACCAGAGAGCCAAGTTCTGGTCTCTTCCCTTCAGGTGAGGTTCTAAACATGGAGGCCCTCAGACATCATCATATCTCCCACTCCTCTCTCGGGTCCAGGCAGGTACCAGACAAGACCAAGAGAAGGCTCAGTAATTGATGGGAAAATGGGGGGGGGTCAGGAGGGTCTTTTTACTCTAGCAGGTGTATCCGACTGATACAAAATCGAGTCGGTGTCATTTTAGACCCTGCTCTTGAATCCTTAGAGGGAGGGAGAAGAGGAATCCCTGGTCCCCTTCGCTCTTCCCCTCTTTGGTTCTGGATATCCTTTCTCTGGGGATCTGTTCCATCCGATTCTCCAACAGCTTACAGACAAGCCCAAGTGGACATAAGAATCAGATTGTCCGCAAGCCTCTCTCACCGTTGCCCTCTCTCTCCATCCACTGCCGGACTTTGTGAAAGAAGAGCCTACACTCTGAAGAAGAATCTATGTCGACTGCCTCACAGCTAACTCACGTCTTAATTAATGGGTCGTAAATTCCTTACGCTGTCCCGAAACTGCTCTATCCAACGTGGCTGACACCTTTTTGGTCACCAAAGCGAATCACCAATTCCTAAGCTATTTTGTGCGCCCTCGTGGTTTTGTTTTTTTTTTTTTTTTTTTTTTTTTTACAGCCATGATACCCTTGACTCTGTTTCCATTCTGGAAAATCTTTCCCCGTTTTGGCTTTCTCTCCGATGCCACTGATGAGTCTTAAATGGAGTGACATGTGTGGAGCTCTCAGAAACTGCTCATGGGGTTAATAAGTAGTAACTGGGGTTCTTTGTGGGGGGGCACTGTGTTCCCTAGTTGGATGCGACCCACCTCTTTTCTGTTGGCTTTATTTATTCTCTCTGCTCCTGGAATGCAGACATCTCCCTGTAGACATCTCTGTCTCTAGCCCAGACTGGATTTCCCGTGAAACTGGTGAGGTGTGAGCGTCAGGGGCTCTTACCTGCGGGCGCCTCTTCTCACGCCATGTGTTCTCGTCGGGCTTTCACTGAAGGTGTTTAAGACAACCCCCTTCCACTCCGCTCTCCCCTTGTCAGACGGGGATAGAGGAGCTGTGGACACTGCTGACAGCCTGTGGAGCAGAGGTCGAGTTGGAGATCCATTTAGTTTCCATGCGGTGGGTTATGCTTATGTGAGTCTCAGTCACTTCTGTGTCTAGGTAGGTTATCGCTGGGATCCCTGTGTAGGAAGTGCTCCCTCCCGCACACCGTGCCAGCTCACCTAGGTCCAGAAGTCCCATCATGAGAGGAATTTGTTATCTGGCATCGGCATCAGAAGTGGAGGAGAAAGGGACAGAGCCAGGAGCTGGACTGTGGGAAATTTTCTGAACAGTCAGTTTACAAATCACCACCATGCTGGAAAAAGGACTGAATCATGTTTCTCTTCCCTCCATAAAAAAGTGATATTATGAACTTGTTCTCGTGCGAAGAGAAAATCAAAAGTGCACTGACAAAATATGTCAAAATATGCACAAGCAGCAAAAGAAAAAATAAGCAAATTGGACTACGTGAAAAATTTTTAAATTTTTGCATCAAGCGGTACCATCAAAAAAGTGAAAAAACAACCCATGGGATGGGAGGACGTTCTGCAAATCATTTATCTTATAGGAGACCTGTATCCAGAATATATAAAGAGCTCTTTCACCTCAATAATAAAAAGGCAGCCAAATTAAAAAATGAATGAACACACTGCTGGTTATCAGAGGGGGGGGAAGGGTTAGTGGGGGATGGGGAAAATGGGTAAAGGGGATTGAGCAGTACAAGTTTCGGGGTGCCTGGGTGGCTCAGTTGGTTGAGCGTGTGACTCTTGGTTTCAGCTCAGGTGGTGATCTCAGGGTCCCGGGATAGAGCCCCGTGTTGAGCCTCACATCGAGCCCTACATCAGGCTTCTTACTCGGCAGGAAGTCTGCTTGAGAGTTCTCTCCCTCTGCCCCTCCCCCTGCTCTTGCATGTGTGTGCACTCTCTCTCAAATAAATAAATCTTTAAAAAAAGGAGATACAAGTTTCTAGTTATAATAAGTCATGCAGATGAAGAGTACAGCCTGGGGAATATAATCAATAATGCCATAACTTTGGTGACAGACAGTATCTAGATTTATTGTGGGGATCATTTCACAATGTATAAAAATATTGACTCACTCTGATGCACCTGAAACTAACAGAACATCATATGTAAATTATGCTTCAAGTAAAAAAAACGAATAAAGGATTTGAATAGATGTTTCTCCAAGGAAGATGTATAAGTGGCCATAAATACGCGAAATGATGCCCAAGGTCATTGGCCATCAGGGAAATGCACGTGAAAGCTATATCGAGATACCATTCATGCCCGCTAGGCAGACAGACAATCTCAAGTGTTGGCAAGGATGTGAAGACGCTGGATCCTTTTACGTGGCTGGTGGAGATGAGAAAGGGTGCAGCCACTGGGGACAGATCCTCAAAAAGTTGAACACAGAGTTATCGTATGAACCCCCCAAATATTCACACCTTGGCATATACCCAAGAGAAATGAAAAAATACATCTACTCAAAAACTTGTACACAAATGTTGACGACAGCATTATTCATAATAGCCAAAAAGTGGAGACAGTCCGGATGTCCACCAGCTGGTGAATGGCTGTCTATAGCGGCCCCTGGAAGGCTCAGTGGGTTAAGCGTTTGCCTTCGGCTCAGGTCATGATCTCAGGGTCCTGGAATCGAGTCCTGCATCAGGCTCCCTGCTCAGCGGAGAGTCTGCTTCTCCCTCTGCCTGACGCTCCCCCTGCTTTTGCCCCCCACCCCGAACAAATAAATAAATAAAATCTTGAAAAAAAAATGTGGTCTGTCCATACAATGGGATAATATTTGGCAATAAAAAGGAAGGACGTAGCGCTGCGTCTACAACATGCGTGCGTCGTGTAGCCGTTCTGGCAAGGGAGAGAAGCTGGACACAAAAGACCACACAACGTGTGATCCCTCTCTTATGCAACCGTCATAATAGGTCAATCTGTGGAGACAGTAAGCAGAATAGTAATTACCAGGGACTGGGGGTGAGGCAAGTGACAACTACTGAGTGTGGAGTTTCTTTTAGGGGAGAGCAGAGTGTTCTGAAAGTAGAGATGGTCGCACAACCCTGCAAATGTCCTAAAACCATACACGTTCACTGGGTGAATTGTCTGGTGTGTGAATTATACATCAGTAAATCTGTTTGAAACACGGACAAGAAAAGCATCATAGAGTGTGTCTGTTACTCTAAAATTTATTCAGTGCCTTCAGATGAAGTCCAGACTCCTCGGCCTGGCTGTCAAGGCCTGCTATTTCTATAGAACATTTTTCTTCCTTCATCTGTTCATTTGTAAACCGTGTACCTGTTCAGATGCCATAGTTCATCGAACTGGGCACGTCTCCTTCTGGACGGATACTCCCGCCGTCCCTGGCTTACAGCCCCCAGCGCAGTCTGCCTCCTGTCCTCGTGATTTCGGGCTTGTCCTGTTATCTCCATGTGATTGAGAGCTCTTGGGGGTCAGGGAGTGTGCTCACTCTTGCTAGCATCCCGGAGCACCAGCCCCTGGTCCTACCTGGCTGCTGCCCGATCATTTTCACCTCCTGATACAAGGACTGGATTGAGAAATCGTTAGACGTGACCCTGGAGATGACCCTGCCTTCACCTCCTTCTCCGGAGTTTTTTAAGAACAATGCGAGATCGAGCATACAAAGACGTTTTGGGAAACCCTTAAAGGCCTCAACTTGCAGGGCATTATTATCATCCGTAACCCTGGTAACTATTCAAATTAGTGTCAGTTAACTTTTGGCGGCCCTCTTAAGCTCCGTTATCGGCTACAGTAGTTTGTCAGATGAGGTAATGCACTTTTTTTGGGTGCAGTTGTCATCGAAGAGATTGGCAGCGTTTCGTCGTTGTAAACAAAACTGTCTCATGTGCGAGGCCATGACAAAGAGGGAATCGGATGCCAGCAGCTCTGTGAAAACACTTAAATCCATTTCAGCAAGAAGGAGTTGTGATCTGATAAATACATTAGGGTTCTGCTCTGTTCCTCCGCCCGGCTGCTAATGAGCGGCCCCAGAGACTCCTGGCCGGGGTGATAAGCCCCCGATAGCCATTCAAGTTCAGTGTGAAGCTCCTTCTCTCTGGGGATCTTTTAAAACCAGAATTCTTTAAGTAAATATATTTATCAAACTAGTTAAGATATACAGAAACACATAGAGAATGACGTAATCACCCTACCACCCATGCTTAACGAATGCTTTTTTTTTTCTTTGCCATATCTGCTTTGGATTGTTTTTTTAATGCAAAACATTTCAAAGACTGTTGAATCTTTCCTCCCCCTCTGAAATCCCATCTTCCCCCTAGAAGTAATGATTATCATCACCCAGGAACCATTAACTGGTTAATCTGTCTCCAACTTTGATGTCAACTCTAGAGGCCATTTTCTAGTTCCAGACTTTCGATCTGCCTTGTTCCCCGTGTTTGGAGTTCATGTTGGAGCCCCCTGAATGGGAGTTTTCCCCAAGTCCGTTTAAATCAGGCTCTGGCTAAGAGGAGGACAGTGACACAGTGACACTTATCACTGCATTCCTGGAATTCTGGCAAGAGGAGGAAGAGGGCTGTGATCTCTTATCTTTGAAACCTGAAATTTTGGTGACACCAGGACCTTTTGGATGCGGCAGGCGTGGTGCAATTTTTTTTTCTTTTTAAGTAGCCTCCACATCCGGCGTGGAACCCAACGCAGGGTTTGAACTCATGACCCTGAGATCAAGACCTGAGCTGAGTTCAAGAGTCGGATGCTCACCAGACCGAACCACCCAGGCGCCCCCGTATTGGTGCATTTTAGCAGACTGTCAAACTGTAGAGCAGTCCAATTCCATAGCAGTTTTGGGGCAGGGGACACAGTGCTAGGCACTGGGGAGAGGAAAACAAAGTGACATCTGTGGGGACACGCGTGGGAGTACACGCATTTTATTTGCATCTGTACCTGCCTCATTAAAAAATAAACTTGGAATGTCTTTTTAAAATACCTGCAGTGGAAATAAGGAGATAAGGAAAGGAAGATGAAGGGAAGGTGGGGATGGAAACCTGAGTTCCCCTCTCAGGTCCGGTCAGCACGCGGAATGCAGGCTACGAGGTGTGACACTCCCCCGACGTGGCCCACAGGCTTGGTCACGAGCTTCTCAATACAGAGATGAAAGAACGGAAAGGGATCCGTAACACAGTGTAGGGCCCTTATGATAAAAGCAAACTAGTTGCCCAAGGAAGCGTGGTTATTTCTGGCACAGGTGCCTGGGAACCATTTCTGCTAGGATGTAGTCCTCACCCCTGATGGGGGGGGGCGCTGACCAGGACATTCTTGCAGAGCGTGCAATGCGCTGGAGCGGTGTGCGTGATGTGAGGGGGGCACAGCTGAGGGCTGTGGGTAATATCAGGAATGCCTGGTAACGAAGCTCTGTTAGTACCAATAATGCGGCCAGGGGCATGGTGCTGGTTATTTTTATGTGTCAACCTAATGGGTCATGGGTTCCCAGATATTTGGTCAAACGTCCTTCTGGGTGTGTCTGTGAGGGTATTTTTGGATGAAATTGGCATTTGAATCCATTGCTGGAGTAAAGCAGATTGCCCTCCCCAGTTAGGGTGGGTCCAGTCTAATCAGTTGAAGGCCTGAATAACGCAAAAAGGCTGACTTGGCCTTGAGTAGGAATGAACTCCCCCTGCTCTGCTGACTTGATCTGGAGCATTGTTTCTTTTCCTGCCTTTGGACTATAAATGAAACATGGTTACTCCCTGGGTCTGGAGCCTCCTGGCCTCCTGACGGGAGCTGTATCATCTGCTCTCCCTGGGTTGCAGCTCGCCAAGTCACCTTGAAGGTCTTGGTACTTTTCAGCCTCCATAATCATGTGAGCCAGTTCCTCATGATAAATCTCTTTTATGAGAGAGTATGAAATCACACACACACACACACACACACACACACACACACACACGTATACACACAGTACACACACACATCCCATGACTTCTGTCTTTCTGTGGATCCCTTAATACAAGCATCCTCTATGCAGAGAGAGACAGCATGGGCCTTAGCTTCTAGTTGTAAGATTTCTCTGGGTTCATAAGCTTTCTAACGGAAATCATTGAATGGCTGGAGGATTTTGTACTCCCTAATCTATTAACTTTAAGTATTCTTATAATAATAACAATATCAATAATGACATTTATGGCATACTTTGAGGCACATATTTTTGCTCACAGTATAGCGTATATATTAATTAGCTCCCTGAAGCCTCATGACAATATTCTAAGGGAATTGAGGCCCTCAGAGGTGAAGGGAAGTTGTCCAAGGTCACAAAACTAGGAAAGGATGTCGTATTTTCAGGGCCCTAATCTGAGTAAAGCCGATCTTCCGTTTGCTCTTAGGGGTGAAAGCAGGAGAGGGCTCCACGGTGGAGGGCCACGCAGTGCTTGTCCCTCTCCCACTCCAGGCTCCTCTCTGTCCCTGGGAAGGAGGGACAGGCATGCGCACAGTGTGGGTCGTTGACGTGGCGTGAGCAGTAGGTGGTGGTGGCCGCAGGATGGCAGAGGGAGAGCTCATGGGCAGGGGGGCACTTGCAGGAGCTGTTGTGCGGGGACCCACCGGCTGGCTCTGCGGAGGGGTGTCTTGTAGAGCAGCTGCGAAGGAAAAGTGGTCACAGCAACCACCGAGGTACCCCCAGCCATGAAATGTAGAAAGCGCTTCCTGGGGTCAAGGGTAGCCTGCAAGGACCAGAGCAGGGCCGGCAGGGACGTAACTGGTCACTACATTCTGTGCTCCTCACCAGTTCCATCTGCACCTCGGGGGTCTCTACCGAGGGCTGTCTGCATATCAGCACGAAGATGAGGAAGAGAAATGGGCATTTGAACCCATGTGACCCACAATCCAGAGAGCACGCGTGGGTTCTGGAGAAGGGGAGAGAGAGGTGAGGCTAATGTCTCCCTATTCCAATGTCATTCTCACCTCCTGGTTTTTCCTTTTCAATGATCCGCTTCCTGGGATCCTAACCCCAGCTCACAAGGAGCGCTCGTGAGCTGTGGAGCAAGGCCCCGAGCAGGTCCTCGTTCCTGTCACTGTGGCAGGGTGGACCTCCTTGGGTCTGGAGGGTGGTTGTTTCTGCTATCAGTGGATTGGTCTGTGCTTAATACAGCTGTCTCTGAAGTTGAGGCTGGGTGGCCACCCATGTATCATCACCCCCCCAGAAACAGTGTTCTGTCTGCTCTCTGGGGAGCCAGGCTTGCCTGCTCCATCGGCTCCGGGTGTATCAGACTGCCGGCCTCCTCGTGTCGTGGCGGGGGGACACAACTTGTAGGTCTCAGACCCTCCAGCATGGAGGTGGTTGTGTGGGGACAATGGGCGCTGGGATCCGAGGATCCTGATGACCCACTTCTTGGCCTGTCACCCTGCCACCTCCCTTCCTGCCAGGTAAAGACTGCTTAGACACCCAGCTTCTGATGAAAGCTGCACGATGGGACTCGTACCAGGGATGCAGCCGATGGCCCGTGTCAGCTTGTTGGAGTTAAAAAATATATTTTAATTTGTTTAGCTCTCTAGGGAAATTATCTGAGCCTGCATGTGATAATCAGCTTTCACAAAACCCGAAATTATTTGAGCCACAAAAATGAGATTTTTAATCTACATAAATAAAGAAGTCTTTTGCTCCACCCCCCAACCTTTTTTTTTTTTTTTTTGTGAGAGGAGGGGAGATTAAGAAAATTCTAATTCATTCTTTCCCTTCTCCCCCAGGACACTGTCATTAGCAGTTGTAAGAAAATGAATATACCCCTAGTACCGTGTGCAACATTTTCACATACGTTTTCTCTTTTTATTTTAAGCTTTACACCAACTCTTAAGGTTAGCGTGGTGGTGGCAAATATTGCTCCCCCTTTTATGGAAGAAAGTGGGTCATTGCAACATTGAGATTTGCCCAAGTTCACATGGCTGATGGATTGCAGAGTCGGGACTAGAACCCAGTTCTTTTAGCAACCAGCTCGATGCTCTTCCACCCTACCAGGCTGCCTCGAAGCAACGATAGCAGTAGAGGGCTTCCAAGAGAATGGAGTTGAAGAGTCAAGTGGATTTATAATTGCACTCCATCTGCATTGGTCAGGATAAGCTATGTTAAGTTGTGGTAACAACAGATGCCAGTGGTTTAACTCGTTTATGCCAAGTCCCCTGTGGGTCTGGGTGACTTTCCAGGGCTGTTGCTCTCCATGTCTCCAAACTGCTTTGATCTCCTGACCCCCTTGTGTCAGCATGAAGCTTCAGGGTGCACTGTGGCAAGGGAAGGGGGACTGAAGGGCTTCATGTTGGTTTTTAAATGCTTCAGCCTGGAAGCGACAAAATTCAATGCCAGTTGCATGGCCCTGCCCAACTGCACGAGGGACCGGGAAGCCTTGTCTTCAGTGTGTCTTGGAAGGGAAGGAAAACCAGCAATATTGGCAGCCACTAGCCATGACTGCCATGCCATCTGCAGACTAGAAGGTCTGCACTGGGGAGCAGATCCCCTGGGACAAACACCCATGTCCCAGATCCCTAGGAAAGCAATTCCTACTACTAGCAGTTACCCTGGAGGCCATCTAAGGATCTGACAGGTATTTATCAGGTATGAATCATGCCACGTCTCCTGAATGTTTGCATTTCAATTCAAGGTGTGTGATACCTGTTTTATGGATACCATTTTCCTGGTGAACCTTCAGTGATCCCCCCCTTGACCTCTCAAGCAAGCTCACTGTCTTATCTCTTGCCCTTGACACGGTGGCCTGCACCTGCCGTCCTTCTCCCTCCTCACTGGCTCCAAGCTCCTCGTCCTCCTCTACACTCAGGTCTCGGCTCAAATACCATCTTCTCAGCACCTGGGTGACACCCCTTCCTTGGTGCCCCGTCAGCCGCTCTGTTTAGCTTTATCAGCAAGTACATCTTTGCAGTGTAGTATCCTGTTCACATGCAGGAACCCCCAACGAGGTGGCAAACTGGGGGTCAGGGAGGGGCACTGACAGCAGCGCTAGCCCGTCCGAGTTACACTCAGCACAGGCTTAGTGGGTACACAGAAGCAACTGAACATGTGTTTGTTAAAGGAACACACGGATGACATATGAGTGGGCGAATGAGGCCTGATGAGGCAGGCTGAGGTGACACACTTGGGTCCCATGCACCTCTCCATTGGCCGTGTCTAAGCCATCATCAAGATGGTTATGAGGGGTGCCTGGGTGGTGCAGTGGGTCAAGCGTCCAACCCTTGATTTCGGCTCTGCTCAGGTCATGGTCTCAGGGTCCTGAGATCGAGCCCTGCGTCGGGCTTTGCATTGAGCGTGGAGTTTGCTTGAGATTCTCTCCCTCTCCGCTCCTTCCCCACTCACACTTTCTCTCTCTCTCTCTCAAAACAGAAAAGAATGGTTATTTTCGAGCTTTGCCCCTATTTCTCTTGGTCGTGGTGTCAGTGCTCTTAGTAAATACTCTGGATTTGCCAACTGCCTCATATTCCACTACTTTTCCTTAAAAGTGGTAAACATATCATGTTTTATTTATTTTTTTAAATATTTAATTTATTTATTTGTTAGAGCACAAGCAGAAGGAGCAAGGAGCCTGAAGCGGGACTGGATCCCAGCACCCCGAGACCATGACCGAGCCGAAGTCCCCCGGTTCTCCGACGGAGCCACCCGGGCATCCCTCATATTTTCATACTGAATTTCCGTTTCTTTAGCAAGGTTTACATTCATGTGATAATACACAGTTAGTGCTCAGTGTCATTAGATACCTGAATTATTTGACTATAATCCCTGAGTTATTGTTCAGTGGGCACAGAGTTTCATTTTGGGAACATGAAAGTTCTGGAGATGGATGGTGGGGGTGGTTGTAGAACTGAATCCGCTCAACCAGACACTGAAAAAGGGTTGAAATGGGAAATTTTATGTATATTTGACCATAATAAAAATTAGATTCCCGTTATTATTCTACGTATAGTCTTATATGTATGATGTTATCGTAGGTGAAGGACGGGCTTGTGTGGACTGGACAGTACGGTGTCACCTAAGTGGACCACAGCCCGTCTCAGGTCTCCTGTGTGATTGCCTGACCAGGAGGATTGCTGAGACCAAGTACATTTTGGTTCCCTGCCTTCTTATTTTGGAAAGTTATTCTCCAGGTGAGACTCATTTGGGCTCAAAAGAAAAATTCTCCACCTCTTTTCCCAAGATGAAAACCCAGCTCAGTGATCCCCACATCTTTTTTTGAATGATCACCAATGTCTTGTCATTTTTTTTTCTGATAGAATTTGCTTTTTATTTTTTAAAAAGATTTTATTTTATTTGAAAGAGAGAGGGAGAGAGCACGACTGGGGGGAGGGGCAGAGGCAGAGGGAGAAGCAGACTCCCCGCTGAGCAAGAGCCTGATGCGAGGCTTGAGCCTAGGACCCCGAGATCATGACCTGAGCCGAGGCAGATGCTTCACCGACTAAGACACCCAGGCGCCCCTAGAATTAGCTTTTAAAAACAGTTGCATCTGTCTTTGTCTTTCTCTGACTGACTTGTTTCACTCGCATATGATTTTACTCATGTGGAATTTAAGAAACAAAACAAATGAACAAGGGGAAAAATAAGAGAGAGAGATAGACAAAGCAAGAAACAGACTCTGAACTCCGGAGAACACACTGCTGCTCACCAGAGGGGAGGTGGCGGGGGGATGGGGGAAACAGGTGATGGGGTCAAAGGAGGGCACCTGTCGAGATGAGCACCTGCCGTGATGTGTGGAAGCGCTGAGTCAGCGTATTATATATCTGAAACCAGTACGACCCTGTATGTTTACCGTACAGAATTGAAAGAAAACAAATACAAATACAGAAAAGCTTAAACGACTTCATACCCTTACATTTATTCACTAACAAGTCCTTCATCCTCCCCGTGCCAACGTATCTAGACGCCTCGGACCACGCAGCAGGATTGTGATGGGCTGGGCCAGCCAGTCTGTCCACGTTACCTGATGGAACTGCTGCGCTTGATATAATGAGTAAGCATGAATCAAAGTGTGACTTCCATGGGGTTTTCGACATACCCAGACTAGCTCAAGAACCCCACTGTCACCTGCAGGGAATCCAGGCGATGGGCGGATCACTTGGCATCTGGTGCGTCTCCTTTAAGAGTCGAGGTGCCTGCGTCGTCCGGCCGTGGGGCCGGGCCTCCCCGAGGCCGGGTGATGGATGCCCTAGTCAGGACTGCATATTGGATCTGTTACGTGCCAGTGATATACGATTCCAACATTTCAGGGGAAGGATTCTCTGTACTCCCTGCCTGGAATTTTGCCGCCACGTTGTTTGGTGCCTTTTTGCCCAACGAGAGGAGGATAAATCTAGAAACCTGCTTGAAAATGGATTTACTGTATTCAATTCTCTATCATTAAAAGATCTGAAAGGCCTGGCCTTCCTTTTCTTCTCTGCGGAGGGAAGGAGTTGAATGAAGATTCCCTCCAGCTCTGAAAATTCTAAAATTGTAGCTAACAAATAGCTTTATGGAGGGGGCCTCGTCGCCCTGGCGTTGTTCTGTCCGGCAGGTCTGGAGGGCTCATTGTCTGGGTTTCAGACAACGGTGTTGCTCTTCCTCTGGCTTGATTGATCTGTTTATTCTAAGCCTGAGGTGGGAGCAACAAGGGAGGCCGTGAGTTTGGGGCGCTGCTGAGAAAAACAGCCTGACCACCTAAATCTCACCTTGCGGAGGAAGGAGCTCCAAAGGACGCCAGGGGGGGCCTGTGCCTTGATTTGGTGGAGGGAGAGGAACGCGTGGCCAGGCCAAGGAAAGTGGGGAGCTGTAGCCTGGGGCCGAGGGATGATGAAAAACAGAGAGCTCCCCAGTGCCTCCAGAGGCCAAGCAGCCAGAAGGATTGGTTTCCTTAAATAGCCAGGAGTGGGAGCCCCCTTCCCGAGGCTGACTCTTCTCGGGCACACTTCTGGTCATTTCGCTCATGAGGGCAGGTGTGCTGGGCAGAAGGGCGCAGCTCCAGTGTCTCGGGATGGGACCTTCTTGCTGGCCGCCAGAAGATTTTCAGATGATTGGAGTTAAGACTTAAAACAAGAAAACTTTGCCAAAGTAGAAAGGCCATCGGGTTTTATCTTTCTATCTTCAGTGGCCCTGAAAAATACGGGGCACACATGGGAATGTAACACTTGGAAGCAAGCTGATGTCTCTAAGATTACAGGTTACACTTCACCTCGCTTCTGGGTTAGAAGAGCGCCAGACCTCTCTCCAGGGGCAGACTCGTCTAGAAGCGCAGAGGAGGCAGGTCTGTTGTTTCTTTCCTTAGTTCATGGGGCCCGGGTTATGAGGGCTACAAACGCTGAGACAAGATCTAGGAGATCTTGGAGCATATTAGGATTGAACTCTGGGTCAAGCCAGCAAATATTTATCAAGGACACACAAAAGGCAGGGCACTATAGACAAAAATCAATCAATTAATCAATAGGAAGACTTCTCACTGTGCGGGGGAAAGGGGCAGTACATGCGTGGCTGGTGAATACAGGTGTGAATTCCACTTAGTCTTCACATGGTGAAGGAAGAAGAAGCTTCTGGAGAGAGAATTCTGCCAGCACCCGTCTGAGTATCCCTCGGGGGCTTGACTGACTACCCCCATTGCTTCTGCAGGGGGCTCTCCATACCCTGAGAACTATACAACCCGACAGAAAGACTTGCCCACCAGCGTCTGCTGGACGCCTGAGCTGTGGGTAACAGGTGGGCCTGACCATCCTGGAGCTGAGTATTGTCATGTTCTGATGTTGACCTTTCACAGCGGGGGCTTTTTTGTGACTCCTGGAGGTCAGAGGGCTAAGACAGAAAGCACTGAGAACATGAGTTTGGGAGACTCTGACACACTCATTATAAGGAGTTCCACAGTGGAAGGTGGTTCTGGAAACTCCATAAACCACATAACTTAGTTCTTCTGCCTGCTGGTGTGTGTGTCATCCCTGAGATAGAACATGGCCAGGTTAGGTCAACGTGGGCGAGTGAGACAAGATGCCACAAAACAAAGTAAAGAGAAAGGGGTTTCTCAATAACAAGGACAGCTTACTCCTTGAGATTAGCCTAAACCAAGACTGACCAGGAAAAAAAAATTGCATTTTATTCCTAGGAAAAAAAAAGACCTTTGTAAATAGGAAAAATATAGGGGTATTTTGGTGATGGTTCTTTCGGGGATTTATATCAAGCTTTATTTCTCCTCTGGTTAAGGAGCCTCTTTAGCTTAGAGGAAAAATCTAAGATTCATGACGTATCACACACTGGAAGAAGGAGCTTGGGGATTTGGGCGGTGGTGGGCATTGAGTCTACAGTAATTCTTTTATAGGCAAAATGTATCCAGAGGTGCCAGGAGATTCAAGGGGGAGGATAAAGCTTTCCTTTAGAAGTTGGAAGATTGGGCAGAACCACTGTCTTCTCCGCAAGAGAGAAGCGCTGTGTAAAGGTCTACAAATAGGCCATTGAGGGAGATGCGGATGGGAGGGCATGGAAGCAGGAGGAGTGACAGGTGGCAGTTGGTTCTGTAGACTGTGTGGGCCCTTAGCTAGGATGCGGCCCTGGCAAGGCTTTGGAGTTCGATGTGGTCACTGCAGACCTAAGGAGATCAGTTCAGTATAGCTACGGGGATTCTTTTCCTCTAAGTTAGAAGTCCCAGGGTGCAAACAACAGAAAGCAAGACACAAGCTAAGCACATGGCACACAGCTAAGGGATACCATGTCCAGATCCCATTCACTCACTCAGCCTTCGAGGACCTAGAATTCTGTCCTCCCGTGTTCATCCTCTGGGACTTCCTGACTTGGGGACTTTTTATAGCTGTCATCATTCAGTACAAGTAGCAGCCTTCTGAGCAGCGGGTGACAGTGTGGCATTTTGCTGGGCCACTCCTTGCTCAGCATTCCCCAGGAGGGCTCCTGCTCCTGGCCGCATGCTTGGCCTGACAAACAGCCGTGAAAACGACTTGGCACACGGTCATTTTTTAAAATCATTGCTGAGGTTACCTCATTACTACGTCTTTCGTGCTTGGCAAAGTAATTACTATGCTGGGGTTTTTTTTTTTTTTTTAATCAAAAGAAACGTTGATAAAATGATTTCCTGTATCTGGATTACAGAATATTCGGTGATCTCTGAGCATTGTCTTTTTATGTATCTGATGTAATGTGTGTCCTTCCTTAAAATCATATCCACAGGGCTGCCTGGGTGGCTCAGTGAGTCAAGTGTCAGAGTTGACACTTGGTTTCAGCTCAGATCGTGATCTCAGGGTCGTGAGATCGAGCCCCATGTTGGGCTCCATGCTCAGCATAGAGTCTGCTTGTGATTCTCTCCCTCTGTCCCTCCCCCTGCTTTGTGCTCTCACTCATGCTCCCTAAATAAACAGATAGGCAGGCAGATAGATAGATAGATAGATAGATAGATAGATAGATAGATAAAATCTTAAAAAAAATTTATCCACAAAGTACTGGGAATGCACCCTGATTAGAGTTGTGGCCATTTTCCAGAATTTTTGTGAATCACTTTAATACTGTGATCTCCATACGTAGGGGGTCTGTGGTCCATTTCTGCAGTCAGGTTGGACCCAAAAGGTTGTACATGAAAACACAGCCCTGTGGCTTTGTGAAGGTGTGAGTGGAAGCGTTCTGAGCGCCAGGCTTATGAGTCCGTGGTCTTGTTCTGTTGTAGCTTGGGCACCGATCCCTCAAGTGGGAGACGCGCCCAGTGTTACATTTGTCTAGCACTAGTGTGTCCTTTAGAACACGTATCCGTAAGCTTTCATAATGAACTGGCACTGGGTTTTCAGGAGTAACTGTAACTTAAATTTATTCAGGATGGTACAAAGTGCTTTTGTATTTTTTATTTTATTTGACTGTGAGGATGGTCAGCCCTGTGAGGTAGATGAGCTATTGTTATTCTTATTTGTTCCAGACGAGAGACTGGAGGTTCCGAGCAGTGACGTGCCGTGCACGCGGTCATGTCATTAGTGCCGAGGTCCCAGAGGCAGGCTGGCTGGGACACAGAGCTACCTCAAAACGCCTCTAACACCCTCCTTTTTTACATTTATGTATATTTTTTAAAAGATTTTATTTATTTGTATGAGAGAAAGAGAGAACCCTAGAGAGAAAGAGAGCAAGCAGGAGGCAGGGCAGAGGCAGAAGGAGAAGCAGGCTCCCCGCGGAGCAAGGAGCCCGACATGGGGCTCGATCCCAGTACCCCTGGGTCATGGCCTGAACCGAAGGCAGATGCTTAACCAACTGAGCCACCCAGGCACCCAGCCCCCTCCTTTTTAAAAGAAAAAATTAATAGATTTATTATTAGTATTATTTTTTTTTCTAAAAAGCAGCTTTGGGTTTCTATAGAAAAAAAAGAGCAGAAAGTACGAGAGAGTCCCTCTGCGCCTTCTTATCCCACCCCCATCCTCCCTGTCATTCACACCTGGCCACAGGTGATAGATTTGTTCTAATTGATGGGCTTAGATTGATATATTATTATTAAGTCCATAGTTTACGTTAGGGTTCGCTCTTTGTGCTGTACAATCTATGAGTTTTGACAAATGTGTGACAACATGTATCCACCATTACAATTTGTACGGGACGACGGTTTCACTGCCCTAAACCTCCCCTGGGCTCTGCCGGGTCCACCCCTCTGACCTCTCTAACACTAGTCATAGAGTTGGGATCCTGCGGTATCCTTCTGCTACCTTTTTAGTCTCCACTATTTTCCCTCCATTGTTTATATCAATAGCAATGACAGAATTTACTATGTTTCTATTTGAGCTGAGACATTTTCTGGAACAGATGTGCATAAAGAGTCCTCTTTTTTCACAACCATCTCCTGTGCTCATCTTACCACTGGCTGGAATATGGTTGATGGCTTTCTCTCTTGGTTAAAAGGTCCCGGCTTAATATTACAAACCTTAGTGTTGGCACATAACAAGAATTTTGTTCCTCCAAGGAAAATCAGGCAAAGTCCACTGTAGCCTAACTGCAATCATTTTACAAGAGAATTTTACCTAACTCAATTCAGGAAACCCAAGCGTTGAAAGAGGAAAAGTCTTGCTCAAGTAAAGACATTAGGAGAACAGAAATAAAAGCTGGGGCTTCCTTATTCCCGTTGGAGATGCTGCTGAGTTGAGCCAAGATTGGCCAGTTCTCCAAAAGAGAGACTTGAAAGGAGAGGCATGCCAGTTAGCTCAGCCGATCAGCACAGAAGCTGCGTGTGGCTGAGACCACGGATTCCAACCTCATGTACGTTAGCGGGTTAGCTTGGAGCTCACCTTTGAGCTGGAGGCTGGGGGGGGGGGGTTTGCATACAGTACTATTGGATCGTAAGGGGAGCCAGACACGGAGTTTAGCTCTCATCTCCCCTTTACCCCAAAGCCGGGAACAAAGTGAGTCAAACACACCTCTCACAAGCAGATCAGACACATGACTTTCTTTTGCTCGAAGGATCTGAATGCTAGTACTGGTTGAAGAAGAAGAATACATTCAGAAGTCATTTTATAGTGGGTGGAGGAACAATGAATGCATGTAGGAACTTATTTTTTTTTAAGCTTTATTTATTTATTTTGGAGGAGGAGGGTCAAGGGAGAGAGAGAGAGTGAGAGCCCTCAAGCAGACTCCCCACTGAGCGAGGAGCCCGACATGGGACTCGATCCCAGGACCCTGAGATCACAACCTGGGCTGAAATCAAGAGTCAGACACTTAACCGACTGAGCCCCCCAGGCGCCCCTGCAGCTAGTCACTCACGCATTCTTATTTCTTGTGGGTTTTCTGTTGCTTGGGTGGTTCATTGTTTACAATTATTGGAGATGCCCAGAGTGACAACAAGATGAAGGAATTATAAGCATTGAATAAACCTTCTTGCTTTTTAACAAGACAGATCCCTTATTAAAAAGCTAAGCAAGGATTCATTGATGGCTAATGCTTGCTCTTCTGGTGCTCGTGTAATAAATATGGGTGTTTTTCACCTTGTCAGTTAGGTGGCAGCAAAGTGTAGTAGAAAACAGCTCTAGCTCACGGGTCAGTTTCCCCAGTTTGCTCCTAAGTCATTTACTGATATTGGATTTGGGTGACCCTGGGCAAGTCACTTGATTTCTTTAGATCTCCGTTGCCACATCTGTAAAATGGGAACAATCATGGTGACGCTTGGCCCCGACGTACGACAGGTGAGGTGATACATACTGGGAGTTTTGGGCTGTCAGGTGTCCAGATTAAAAGCATTTTACCATTAATATTTATTTTGGATGCCATGTACATACATACATACGTATATATCTCTTACTTGGTGTATGTGTATTGTTAATGTTCACTACATACATGTGTATAGCCACATATATGTACGTGCGTATGCATGTGTGTGTGTAAATGTGTGTATACACATACACCTTACCTATGTGTTGTGCTTTGCAGTTTCACAGAATTCTTCCACAGGCGTCACCCCGTTTGACCCTCCCAGCAATCTCTCAGAACGGGGGGATGTTCTATGTGTGTATACACATACACCTTACCTATGTGTTGTGCTTTGCAGTTTCACAGAATTCTTCCACAGGCGTCACGCCGTTTGACCCTCCCAGCAATCTCTCCGAAGGGGGGGATGTTCTTGCATTCATTTGGGAAATACAGTTGAGAGAGTTTATGGTTCCTGAAACTTGATACAATTACCATGATTTTGAAATATGGGAAAAAGAACTTCATTGTGGACAAAAGTCACAATTTCAAAGTTTTTTGTAACCAAACTGTGAACGAGTTTGGAAAAGTTGCAAGAAATTCAGTACCAAAATCGAGAAGATCAGCCTTTTGAAGGAGGTCTCTGTCTTGATGGAAAAAGACTGACCAGTGTCTATCAGTGAACCACAGATCTGTGTGTTGGATTTAATTTACCAGGAAGGTTCTGTTCAGGACGGTGTCTTCAGTCTGAAAACGCTACTTAAATTTGTTCTTAAGAAAGGCTCTAGGGAGCATGAGAGCCTATGGACTCTGAGAAACAAACTGAGGGCCTCAGAGGGGAGGAGGTGGGGGAATGGGATAGACCGGTGATGGGTATTAAGGAGGGCACGTATTGCATGGAGCACTGGGTGTTATACGCAACTAATGAATCATCGAACTTTACATCAGAAACCAGGGATGTACTGTATGGTGACTAACATAATATAATAAACATTAAAAAAAAAAAGGCTCTGGGGCACCTGGGTGGCTCAGTTGGTTAAACCTCTGACTCTTGATCTCACCTCAGGTCTTGATCTCAGGATTATGAGTTCAAGCCCGTGTTGGTCTCCATACTGAAAAAAAAATGCTCTAAAAGCCCCACTCTCTAAGGTGTCACCTGTTCATGTAATTAATTTGTTAATCAGTCCATCTACCTGTGTAATTATTCATCCACTTGAAGCATTTATTAAGCACCCACTGTGTGCCCCGAAGGAGTAGGCAGCTGCAGTGGGGGAGGGGAAGCAGACAGTGTGGATCGAGTTGGTCGGGATGTTGCGTAGTCCAGGCTGAGCAGGAAGTACGTTTTCAGGCCTGGGATAGGCACCGTATGGTGGACGGTGTTGCTGGATAAAAAGAAAGTCAGAATATATTATTTAGGACATCTGATCTTCAAGACATGGCCTCCTCTTCTAGAACTCTGAGGAGTCCTGGCTGGGCAGAAAAAGACTTCTTTCCATGGAGGCAATACACAGTGATAGTGTTTCTTACAAAATCTACAGGGGTTATAGGAAATCCCTCTGCGAGGGGCTGGGGAAAATTCTGCAGAGAAAGTTATCTGTGCTGTGAGATTACAGACTCCGGAGAATAAAACGAAGCCGTATGCTTTCAGTTGAGATTTATCCTTTTCTCTTTTTCATCAGTTCTCCTTGGCTTAGTGCCCAGGTCCCTTGTCTCTCTCCCTTGACTGGAGACGTCCACTCTGGTGCCCTGCACGGCATTCGGCATGTGCGGCATCTGAGGTCCCCCGCAGGGCTGGGCACAGGACGGGAGCCACCACGCTCCAAGCACGTCACTCCTGAGCTCCCACACACTTGCGGGCACAGAGGACCGACGTACCACATTCCTAAAGGAAGTCAGGGTCTCTTGCCACCTGCTCACACACACACGCGAGGTGGAAGGAATCATTTTATCATCTCATTTAGATTGTTTACGTGTCTGTAGTCAATGGGATGGGACCGCTTCTTCATTTACCTTTGAACCTATGACACTTAGCACAGTACCTGCCACATAATAGATGTTTCATTATATATATATATATATCATATATATATATATATATATATATATCATATATATGATAAAAGCCGAAAGGGGGTCCCCTGGGTGGCTCAGTCAGGTAAACATCCGACTCTTGATTTCGGCCCAGGTCATGATCTCAGGGTGGTGAGATCCAGCCCTCGGTCGGGCTCTGCACTGAGCATGGAGTCTGCTTAAGATTCTCTCTCTCCCTCTCCCTCTGCCCCCTCGCCTCTTTCCCCTGCTCAATCTTTCTCTCTTAAAAAAAAAAAAAGTGCTGAAAGAGCCTAAAAGTTCTCCTAGATAATCTGGTGGTGAAATGGCAAAATGCTGTGCTGGGCTGAACATCTAGCTAAGGAAGAGGGTATTTTACAAAAATCAGAGTTCCTCATGTTTATCTGCAAATTTATAGACCTCTGCACTCAATAGGCAGAGCCATGACGCATAGACATTTCTCAGGTATTTATGGTTTTAAAGGACTTGGTAGAGGTCCTTCCTTATGACAAAATCCTGAATCTTATTGGAGTTGTTCCGGTTTGGGGGGAAGAAATAAAGTCCGGTGAGGGGTACGCATCATTTTCTCTAGGAACAAGCTCATTTGTGGATGTGAGCTCAGAAGCGAGGCTGTTCTATCGAGTGGCAACTTCGCCCTTGGCCCAGGGGATGGTCAGGACGAGCTTCACAGCGCATTTCAGCCAGGTGTCAGCTTCTAGGAATATGAGCTTGAGTTCCACCCAGTGAATATTCCAGCAGCTTTCCAAGGGGCAGTGATGGGGATTTTCTACCAGACCTGCTGCTGCAGGCTTGACCGTGGTCACTGTCCCTTGAGGACTCCTCAGAAGCTCTGTCTCCGTGGCTGCTCCCTTCTTACTGTGAGGTGGAGGGAAACTGGGAGAAGTGGGAGACGATTCTAAAATGTAAGCATCACACATGGCAAACAGGGTTTGCTGGCGAGATGGGCAGGGACACAGGCCGCCTCTGCCTGGCTCCGAAGACGGCTTGTGGCCCCATAAAGATGAGAAACACCTCACAAGTGAGTCCAGATGCCCTAGAAGTAGGCTGTGTTCTTTCCGGGCTGTTCGTCCACGGCGGCTGTGGTCCATTACCTGACATGTGTCAAATGTGAGCACAAGTCATCAAGCCACAGCCCTTTATCTCCTGACTTCACTCTTGTTGTCTCAAGGCCGTTCTGTTTAGAAAGAAAACAAGCTCATAGAATATTCCAGCAGGAATAGCAGTAATGTGATTTAGTAGGTGGGTTGTCTTGGGTTACTTAGCAAAGTCACAGCGTTTGTGGACAGCGGGAACTCTGTTCAGCTCCTCACAGGTGCAGTGAAGGGGCCCTTTTTTCTTGCCACCAAGGTGGTTATCCTGTCCTCAGCCCGGAGACTCAAATTCCAATGGCCGTCAAATTTATTCCAGGGCCACCAAGCACAGATTCTGGACCTTTTTCTCTTTCGAGTCCTGTGGCCTCGTAATGCTCAGAAATGCTGACTTGCATGACGAGGTCAAGATGGATCCCCACACATGCCAGGGCTGGGGCCGTGGGCTCAGGGTGAGGAAAGGCGTCCACGTCGCTCACAGAAACCAATTCAGGACTATCTTTTGGTTTACACAGATTTAGCGGGAATATAATTCTTAGGGAATTCTTAGGGAATATGAAAAATCCATGTATTTCTCAATAATTGGAAAATGTCGTAGACCTGCAAGGTGGCTTGAAAGTCATCTTTGGACCGGATTCCAGGCCGTTCCCTCCCTTTGCAGATGGAAGATCAGACCCCAAGAGGCCAGGCAGAGAGTGGGAACCCTTCCCTGCCTCATGTTCACCCTGCGGTCTTCATCGCTCCCACATGTTCCCTTAATTTCTCTCTTGTCCTTATGCACTCTTTGCAGTCTAAAGAAGTAAAAAAAAAAAAAAAAAGTTATGGGCACAAAGATGTTGCGGCCAGGGGCAGAGCCCAGTTTTGGGAGACGGGAACTTTCTACAATTTGGGGGATCTTCTTTCAGGACAAGAAGGCAGTGTTAACTCACCTTGTCGTGGTGAACGTTTCTCAGCGTTTGCTATGTATACACGCATCGGGTCTTCACGCTGTACGCCTTGACCTTACAAGGTTATATGTCGGTTATAACTCAACAAAGCTGGACAACAAGGAAAGAAGCAGAAGACCGTGTGCATGCGCTGTGGGCCCCCTCCTAGGGCCTTCGAAGGGACCCCTGTGATTGAGCCTCAAAGCTGAAACCTACGTTAGCTTTATAGGGATTCTGTCTCTGGGGAGGACCGTCGGGTTTCTCCCCCTCTTTCCCCCACTCGTGCCCTTTGTCAGATGGCACAGTTTTGAGGGTTGGCTTCGAAAAGCCTACCAAAAAGCCTTCCTTTATATCGTCCTATCATTTTAGGTGATCCGAGCACGTGGAATAAATGTAAGCGAGCCTTATTGATTCTGTTTGATGGTCACACAGGTTGTTCTACTGTCGACCCTTGAATGACACGGGTTTAAACTGTGCAGGTCTGCTTATATGCAGAATTATTGCAGTAAACACGGTACAGTCCTGTAAATATATTTTCCTCTTCCTGATGATTTTCTTTCCTTTTTTAAAAAAAGATTTATTTATTTATTTGAGAGAAAGAGAGAGCACCCAAGCGGGAGGGTCAGAGGGAGAGAGAGAGAGAGAGAGAATCTCAAGCAGACTCCACGCCGAGCACGGAGCCTGATGCAGGGCTCGATCTCACGACCCTGAGATCATGACCTGAGCCGAAACCGAGAGTCGGACACTTAACCGACTGCACCACCCAGGTGCCCCACTTCCTCATGATTTTCTTCATCACTTTCTTTTCTCTGGCTTCCTTTATTGTATGAATACAGGATTTAATATATATGCAATGTACAAAATATGCATTAACTGACATTATGTTACTGGTAAGGCTTTTGGTCAATAGGTGCTCCTAACCCCCCAGTTTTTCAGAGGTCAGTTATGCCCTGGTCTCTCCCTCCTCCCAGCTTGTAGCTATGACCTAACTCTACATTTGCTGGAATAGACAGTAGGCGCTCTTGACCTGGGATTTACAAGTCCCAAGTCCCTTGATGCTGTGTGCTGAGAAAGGGTCCCGTTATTTTCATGATTCAGATGATTCCCACCTGCTGAATGCTTCCTGCATGCCCGCGGCTGCACGATTGGGAGCCCAATGTGGGACTCAATCCCAGGACCCTAGAATCATGACCTAAACTGAAGGCAGATGCTTCCCCCACTGAGCCACCCAGGCATCCCCAGAACCACTGTTTCATAACCTTGAGTGTGAAGGAGTGTAGCCTCTGACGTCTTTTCTTCTGGGATGACTACAAACGTCTACATGTTTTTGGCTATTTTTTTGACTAAATGTACTTTCCTGTGGTTGAAGACTAGAACACTGTAGGAAAAAAAAAAGCGAGCATGTTATATGTTTATGAAGGTGGTATCTTCAGTGCTAGAGTTTATCAGCCATCAAGAACTTGTGGCTTCCAGAACCCGATAATGGGGTAACTGGGGATTGAAGGAATGCCTTGATCCTTGACACAAAAAGAGACCCTTTAGCTAGGCTGCATGAAGAGTGGCAGTGAGCGGGGCCATCTGGTCCTGTCAGAGCTGGCAGGAGAGTGACAGGTGACAGAGGGCAGGGAGGTCCTGAGTGAGCAGCTCTGCCGACAGGCCTTGCTTAGCTGGGGATGGCACGGGGTGGGGGGGCAACTGGGGAGGAGACTTGGTCTTGCTCACACCTGCACTACCTGGAGCGTGTCCTAGTGGGGGAGTCATTGTTTCCCTTTTTGGGTCTCAGGCCTAACACTTGCAAAAAAAGAGGATTATACTAGGATTCAGGCCCTTGTAGCCCTCATCTGTTCTTGCTTTCAATCGATTTATTCTTAAACGTTAAGTACAGTTGACTTTTGAACAGCGTGGACGTTAAGGATGCCAACTTCGTCTGTGGTTGAAAACCACATATAACTTTTGACTCCCCCAAAACTTAACCACTCATAGCCTCCTGCTGACCAGAAACCTTCCCAATAACATAAGCAGTCGATTAACATGTATTTTGTATGCCGCAGGTATCATACCCTGTATTCTTACAATAAAGGCAGTTAAGACTAAAGAAAAGAAAATCTTAAGACAGGAAAATACATTCACAGGACCGTGCTGTGCTGTATTTCTGGAAAAAACCCACGTATAAGTGGACCCACCCAGTTCAACCCTGTGTGTCATGGGTCACCCGTGTATCTCTAAGGCAGGCCAAGATAACGAGTTAGTCCTTGTCATCGGACTTGTAAGTCTTCCGGTTTGGATATCTTCAATTCATTGTCTGTGTCCGTTACCAGCTATGGTAAACCGACGGCTAAACTGAGGGCCTGCGTATGAGCTGTAGGCCTCTGGCCTTAATTCACGCTGCTGTGTCTGTGAGGGGGTTCATACAGTGCTAGCGTGGCCAGCTGCCCCATGATTGCCCCCTTCTAGCAAAGACCAGGAGATCCGAGGACACACTTGGTTGGGTTTAAAAGCCCAGCTCCCAGGAGGGTGGAGGGGCACGGCGCTGCGGCGCTGTGATCACCCTTCTCCCGGTCCCCACACCGGCAGGGGCCTTTCCCAGTCCCGGGACTGGCCCCCGGCTTTCCAACAGCTCTCGCTGTCTCTCCCGGGGAAGTTGTGGAGACAGTCGGCGGAGCAGTGAGTCGGACTTCAGCAGGATGTTCCATCCGTGCTTGCAGGGAGAGCTCTTTATGTCCATGCACCGTCTGTGCTGCACTGTGTGCTATTATTAATATATTATCATCTATTAGGGGGTAATTTTCTCTCATTTTCTGTCATTTTGCAGTTCTGTGCAAAAGGCATTAGATTGTGGATTAAAATGCGGGCATCTGGATATCACTGGAAGAAAACCAGCTGAGTTCACAGGCTCTCGGAGCGGCAGTATGTTTGAAAAGTGTTAGCCATTTCTGCCATTTTCCCTTTTGTGGCGGGGGGGGGGGCAGGAGGAGAGGGGGCCCCCAGTCCCTGGAGGGTATTTCCAAAGCGTGTTAGGTACTCATGGGAGACTGATGTTCGCGTCGAGCTAGCTGTGCACGGGCTCCGCTCTCACCCCCGCATTGCCGGGCCTCAGAGCAGCATCTGAGTTTCAGGGGCTGGTAGTCCAGCACCTGCCACTAACGCAAGTCCCAGGGGGAAGCTGCCATCGCCACGGCTGTGAATGAGAAGGGCAGGGTCGATGCTATTCTTGATGGTGGCTCTGAAGCCACACACGCACTCCCCACTGGCTCTCTTGGGACTCGGACCAGGCAGAGGAGGCCCCCAGAACAAGCCGTGGGTGGTGGGGAGGAGCAGGAAGGGGCAGTCTGGACGTTCAGGCCACCCGCACGGGTGTGGCACGGTCTGGTCCCCTCCCCTGCTTCTTCCCAGCTGGCCACGGTGATGGCCCTCCTCTCATTCGCTGTTCATTTCTCCTCTCCACTGAATGCCAGAGGTTCATTAGATCACGTCGCAGGAGACCCTGACTAAGTACTTGTTACACAGACAATGGAGTAATAGATACGCAATCAATAAAACCAAGGAAGGATCATGGTATTAGGAGCCTCCGTTTTCTGAAAGGACGCTGCTCACTCCGTGGTCGGAAGGCTCCGTGTGCCGAGCTGCCCCCTCTCGCAGGGCGCAGACGCCACCTGTGCCGGCCTGAGGAGGGGTCAGGTGGGGCTGCCGTGTTCTCCCAGCAGAGGAGCGGGGCCTGAGACCCCCAGGTAGGAGATGGGTGACGAGCCATAGCATAGCTCCACACGAGACTCCCCACGGAGAATCCTGGGCAGACGGCTTTGGACAGGCAGGCTGGCGTGAGGCTGGTGGCAGGCTGCCACGGGCACAATCTGTGAAGATGAGCAGCAGGGACGAGCGGCACTGGGGGGGCAGGCGGGGGACGAGGGTGTCAGATGAGGGCTGATTTATTCACTCACGCTCTTCATGATTTCAGGCTAAGTGGTAAGAGAGACATGCTCCGGAATGAGGGGGGGACACCCCAACCGAGACAGAAAACCTACCAAAGGAGCGGGAGGGTTCGAGAGTCCAGAGAAGTAAGCTGGCAAAGTGCACCTCGAGGGGATTTGAAACCTCAGTCCCAGAATGCTGGTTTCCCGGAGGGAGGGGCCCCAGAGCAGGGATGAAGACGTGACTCAGGGTGCTGGCAAGGACCTGGGCACTTCGGGGTGACAGGACAGCGCCTGCTTCTCTGGAATACAGCTCTCATTCTGCTGAGGGTCACAGACGAAGGCCTGGGACCCTGTTCTTGCCGGCGAGGCCCAGGCCCTGGAATGGGGGTGCATGAGCTCTCTGAGGAGTGCTGCACCAAGCCATTGGGGTGGGGGTCCTACGTGATGAATTTTAGAAGAATCTGACAAGCCAGCTTTGAGGAGGTACAGGGCCCAAGTTGAAAAAGTTAATAGCCCTTGATACTGTATGTTTAAAATAAAAGATACACAGCCATCAGAAAAAAAAAAGAAATCTTGCCAATTGCAATAACGTGGATGGAACTAGAGGGTAATATGCTAAGTGAAATAAGTCACAGAAAGGCAACTATCATATGATCTCACTGACACGTGGAATTTAAGAAAAGGACAGAGGATCCTCGGGGAAGAGAGGAAAAAATAAAATGATGAAACCAGAGAGGGGGGACAAACCGTAAGAGACTCTTACCTCTAGGAAACAAACTTGAGGGGACGAGGAGGGGATGTGGGTGAGGGATGGGTAACCGGGTGATGGACATTAAGGAGGGCACGTGACGGAAGGAGCACTGGTATTACATGACTGAGGAATCACTGACCTCTACCTCTGAAACCAATAATATATGTTAATTAATTGAATTAAAATTAAATTTTAAAAAATAAAAGAATGTTATAACTCGATATGTAACTCAAGAGTAAATACCTCGAGGTTCTTTTAAGGAAGGCTTCTGTCATCCAAGAATTTAGCCGAAGGTACGACTTGAAATTTGTTGAAGGAAATTAGAGGGAACCACATGGGCCAAAACATCGCATCCCCCCGACTTAAGGTGGGTCGGTGGCAGAGACGGGTGTCGCGCTCTGCGAGACGGGTTCCCGGGCGCCCAAGGCTGGGCTTGTGAGCAGTCACCTGCTTGGCGACGGCAAGGGAAGGACTTTGTTCTCCACGAGGCCTGGTTGGCTGTGAGACTTGACCCCGGTATCTGGATGTAGCAGACACGTGGGTAGATGTCCACAATGTAATGGTCACCGCGTTCTACCACGTAACGTACCGTCATAAAATACTGTGCCCAACGGGACGGTGTGTACTTTTACGTACGCAGGGAAGGCAGGGACCCTGTTAGCTGAGATTCTGTGCTGTGGGGAATGCAGTCAGGACGTGGTTGTGAGCCGCAGTGGAATCTTCTCGTGTTGGTGGCGGAAGAGTGCGTAGGTAACCTTTCTTTGAACTGTCATCGATTCGTTCAGGCACGTGACTAAAAGTGACACAAGCCCTACCGGTCTCCCAGGGGTCAGGGCGAGGTGGGTATAATGTTTCAGGACAGAGTGGGGGTTCTCCCTGTTAACGAGCATTCACTCCCTAGATCTGGATTTGCAGTTTGAAACGTATTCTTCCTGGAGCCTTCTAGTGTCCCAAGTAAGCACTTCCTCTTTGTCTTTTTCCCTAGGAAATTCTTTACCCGTGGAGCTTTTGTCTGGTCTACCGTTCCTTCCTCCCGGATTATTTCAGCCCCTCCACCTTTCTCCCGTCTTCCCTGGCAGGTCCTCCTCCCACACACCCCCCGCCCCACTGCTGACATCACCTTACCATTCCCTGGAAGCCACAGTCCCTGCACATCTCCCCCTACACATCACCCGCTCCCCCCTCTCCCGCCCACTGCTGACATCACGTTCATGGCCCCGTAGCCGCGGCCCCTTCGAGTCCCACGAGGGATCGTGGGGTCCTCACATCAGTTGGCAATGCTTGTCTCTGCTCTGCACGGGACAGCGAGGATTCTTGGTGGGTGTGCCCGCGTCAGGCACTGTACTTGGCTTCTGTTAACGGCTCGTGACTTTGCTGTGCTTAAGGAAGCTGGGGTGCTTTTCATCCACCACGCTGCCTCTCGTCCGCTTTGTCAGTCAGCAGTGGGGTGAGAGGCACATTCAGGAGTGGAAATGGATTGCTCAGGCACGTCTGGAGAGACTGTATTTTCCACGTGGGTTCGCCCAGATAGCATCCCCAGGATGAGGGCAGAATGCGGGCGAGGCTGATAGAGCCATCGTGCTGGGACAAGAGGATGTATTATGCAGCAGAAATTGGAGGACTGGGAGGAAATAAGAAAGCGGAAAAGTAGAACAGAGACACTGGGGAGGCCTTAGGATAAGGCTGGAACCACCAAAAGACACTTTCATACCCCCGTTTAGAGCAGCATTACTCATGGCAGCCAAAAGGCAGAAACAACCCACGTGTCCGTCGACAGGATGAACGGACAAACAGAATGAGGTCCATCCATACGGTGGAATACTATTCAGCTTTTAGAAGGGGGTGAATCCGGACACCTGCAACAACATGGATGAATCTAGATGGCATTACGCTAAAAAGAAGCCAGAAAAAAAAAGACAAATATGGTGATTCCACTTAAATGAGGGGTTTAGGGGACAGAAAGCAGAACGGCGGGGGCCAGGGGCTGGGGGAGGCGGATGGGGAGTCAGAGTTTAAACGGGCACAGAGTTTCCGTTTGGGAGGATGGAGACGTTGTGGGGGTGGGTGGTGGTGACGGTTGCACAACAGTGTGAATGAGCGTGATGCCACTGAACTGGGCACTTAAACAGGGTTCAAATGGTACGTGTTACTTTCTGTCTATTTTCCTACAGTTAAAAGATTGGAGCCTCGTTTTCTGTTCTTAGATCCTTTGCTTTTAACCTCTCCGGGTCTTTAACTGAAATGTCTCCCTATGAGTGCACGTGGAGGTGAGGTGCAGAGTGTATCTGGGACTTGGGAGGGAGCAGGGGAGGAAAGTTTGGGGGTCTCCTGTTACCCATCCACTAAGGTACAGGAAACAATGTGTGTGGGAGTCGGCCGGCCTCTCTTGTTTTTCTTTTGCAGAGAAAGCAGTCACAGCTCCCTTCAAACACACTTTGCAATCTACAAGGCAGCTTTAAAACCCGCACTGACATTTTTTAAGCAATCCCATGGCTGCCTACTAACTTAATCTGTGTTTTGCTCCCTGCTAGCCCCCAGGAATGTTATTAAAATGTTCTTTCCCACTCGTCACTAATACCGTTCAGTCCTTGCAGCCCAGTTGATTAATGGCAGGGAAATTGCCCTTCATTTCTCTGCCTTCAAAACAGTGCCACCTGGGTCTTTTACTGCCCTCAGAGCAGATGTCTTCTGCAAAGAGCGGACTTCCTACCAGCTCGGCCCCTCCTCCTCCGACACATAGGTGAGAAGCCACCAGGGTGCGCAGGGAGGTGCCCTGCGGGAGCCTTCAGAACGGTGACCCCGGGCCTCTCCCCAATTAATTATCACTGACCGGGCTGGGGCCAGTGCTCCCTGGGGGATCAGCAGAGGAGCATCATCTTCTGGGGAGGAGTGTGGATGCCAGCCAGGCAAAGAAACAGAACCCACCCCCACAAAGGAGGAATGAGTTTGCAAGACGGTGTGTAGTGTGTGGCTATTGTTAGTCTGTTCTCCTCCGACCAGGGACGTTTTTGAGCATTCGTCATGTCTCTGCCTTCGCCAAGCACTTCCTATCATCACCCTCAGGTCAGACCCAGAGTAGGCGTGTGAGGTAGGCGTTCCTGCCATTCGTTTTCGTGGATAAGGACCCCAAAGAGGGGAGACAACTAGACCAAGTCCACACGTGTATCCGGTGTCGGAGCTGGGATCGGAACCCAGATTGGTCTGGTTCCAAAGCTCGTGTCCCCAGACGGGGTAAGAACCGCACGTCATCCGGAGGCCCCAGCATGTTCAATAGGCCTGTGGTCTGGGTCATCGTCCTGAAAGTAGGGACAGAGAAGAGCAGTCGGGCCCAGGGTCGGTGGGTATCCCCGCCCTGCACCTGCCCTGTTCACCTGTGAGCCCTTCTGACTGTCCAGCCCATCTCTGGGCTCTGCTACCCAGCTTGCCTTTCCAGGCTGAATGTGCAGGCATAACTGCGCGAGCCCTGCCTGCATATTAGCTGCTCCTAGGGCGGGGTCCATTGACTCTGGGGTACTCCCGTCGACCCAGGCCCAGCCCTGGATTGGGATTGTCCTTCCCCCTGTGGTCTCGCCTCAGCCTCCCCGGGCCCGGCATCCCACACTCCTGCATCCCAGGCACTGTGCACGCTGGTGTGCGTGCACACACGTGCATATACACACACTCAAACTTGACGGCGAGCCAGGGCATTGGCTTTCTTCACCTGAGGAGTGGGCTTCTTTGGACTGCATGGAGTAGAAGTATCCAAAAGGCACTGCCCAGTAAGTCAGAACTGGAATTTCCTGAAGAGACAGAGAGGGCCTCCATGGTGATTACTGCCCCCACCCCGGGTAGCTCTTGTTTCTGTGCTACAAGGATGCTCTCCAGAAAAAGCACTGTGCTCCGTTCCCCAGAAGAAGAGAGGGGAAGGAGACGGGGTAAGGGACCGTCAGGTCAGCGTGTAGTACTTACAGGCATGTGGCCGGACAGCGAGTCCCACCTGTTTGTGTGCATTTCATCCTGCTGCTGGACCCTTGGTTTGGCCCCTGATGATGGTCGCGGTGACCTTGATCTGCTCCTGGGGGTGGGGGTGCTGTGTTTCCTTCTCCTTGAATGTGGAATCCCTGCGGACGCACTGGCAGGGAAATATCCTCTCCGTAGTCCTGACTGGCTTCTCTGCAGGTACGGGCGGTGGCCACTCTGTGAGCGCTAGGGCTTGGGAGCACTCTTGACGAGACCTTGGGGTTTGGTTATTTCCTGTTTTGGTTCCTGTTTACCTTCTGGATCAACAGCACGCTTTCTGGCCTTCCTCACCTAGATGCTACGGATTTCCTGAGTTCTTATCCTTTCTCTCCCCTAAGTGCTCAGGGACCACAAAGCCCACGTCATTAAACTGGGAAAACTGGCACTTGGCTAAGTAGTCCATTTTATAGGAAACTGAAACCCAGGCGAGGATTTGGGGTTCACCTCCCAGATCACAGGAATTTATGGCCTCATTAACAGTCAAATAAGCGTTTTAAATGACCCAAGAACAGGCTGACCACTTGGAATCCCAGGTAGTCTGCTAGGCCTCCTGTCTTTAGCTGGTGTGTGCCTTACTTTTGCTTCTAAGGGGGCCTCTCATGCAGAGAAACGAGGCAGGAAATGAGATGTAACGAGAAAATTGAGTGCATGGGTGTTCTGGCTTATCAAGAAATAGTGTGTGTGTGTGTGTGTGTGTGTGTGTGTGTGTGTGTGTGTGTGTGTTTCTGAAGAGCCGTGTGTCTTTACTGAGTTGGATCCATTTCTGCTGTAGGGCCAGATGATTTGTATCTCCCACTTCTCAAACGTAAGCTCCTTGATGGTGTTTGTGTGTGTGTTTCTCATATTTTGTTCACTGATGTATTCCGAGTACTTACGACAGTGATGGGCACATGGGAATGCAATAGGTATTTGTTGAGTAGATAAACAATGACTGTGGGTGTGTATGCGTGCAAGTGTGTGTGCGTATGTGTGTGTTGGGGGTGCACATACACACAGACAAGAGTAACACTTTTCTCATGAGTCATTTATCTAGCAATAAAGGTATGTAGAATAAACGACGAATTGAAACATTGTCCGAAGGGCCACGGAGTAGCCACACAGAGGGAATAACGCTCATGCTTATGTTTCTTGACTCATAAGAGCGTTCTGGACCTTCATAGCCACGTCTCGTTTAGATACCGTTCTTGGCCTGGAACAGATCAGAAATGCAAATTAAAGGTAGAGATAATCACAAAGACAAACCCAACAAAGTGACAGCTCACAGCTTGACAGCGGGAGAGAAGACAAAAAGCAGACCTGAGTCCTCTTGAGTACCGTCTTCTGGAGCCAGATGGCTTAAGGGCACGGCCTTTTACACTTTACTGTCCCCTTGGACATGACGTCATATGGCACAGTATGAAATTAGTTAACGTTCATAGTAGACACTGAATCATCAAAAGCTTAAATTATGTCTTATAATTTTATTAGAAGACAAGATCACCTCTAATTCTTTAGAAAGAGTCCTTTGGATGGTGTAAGTAAGTGTTCCCTATAGTTTATGCTTGCATTATCGGTACCAGGAAGCAGGAAACGGTGGCCTGTGAGCCAAATCCAGCTCATCTGTAGCAACTTTTGCACTGTAGTAGCAGAGTTGAGAACTCGCAGCAGAGACCATGTGCCCGGCAAAACCAAAGGCACTATTGTCTGGTTCTTTATAGGAGAAGTTGGCCCATCCCCGATCTAGATGTTGGCTTTTCCCTGGATGTCAATTTCTGCTTATGTGTACATCTGGCTCATTTGCATATGCATTACCAAGTGATCCATATAGATGAGTGTGTATACATACACACCTGTGTGTGCTAGTAAGCACAGTTAAATGTTCAGCACCACATGTCCTTTACTTCTCAAACATAGCTCAATAAAAGGGTTTGGATCTAATCAGCCATTACTCTTCCTGCTTCACTCAACTGATGGTATGTTGTGACCTCTGATCCAAAGGACAAAGATGTTCTGGAGAACTCCATTGGACACCTCACTGCACATGCACCATCCTTCAATAGCTCCATGAGTATAGGCATATTGATCACACCCAAAGCTTCTATAAGATAGATGTCCTCGCGGAGTGAAGGATTCAATGACTGTCCCAGGCTGTGTGGGGTCTTGTGGGGTATTAAAATGGTGCTGGAAGTCGACTGCAGTGGCAAGAAATACTATGTGCTTCATCAAGTCAGATTTTGCTTTCAGATTATTCTTGTGGTCTTTGCCTGGGCTTAATGGAGAACGTTCCTCCAGCTGGGCAGGGATGTTGATCGATTATTCTGTGCCGATGTGGCTATGCCACATTAGAGATGGTTT
Source organism: Ursus americanus (assembly GCF_024610735.1). Classification (NCBI taxonomy): domain Eukaryota; kingdom Metazoa; phylum Chordata; class Mammalia; order Carnivora; family Ursidae; genus Ursus; species Ursus americanus. The sequence continues at coordinate 102,739,339 of NC_142128.1, read as the reverse complement.
TTCTGACTTGGATCTGCTCCTGGCTCAGGCTAGCTAATATACTTTACTTTATTCTGTTACTTTTCAAGTACTGAGGGCCAAAATTCATTATGGAAGGTAGGCTTCTGAGATTATAGACTCCTATGTGTAACGTGTTGTGTATGTACCATTAAAACAAGCACTAAGACATGGTTTGGACTCGGGATGGGAAGAGAATGCCTTTTTTATTGCGATATAATTCAGATGCCATAAAATCGACCCTTTTAAGTGTACATACAGTGCAAGAGTTTTGAGTATATTTATAAAGTCGAACAACAGTCTCATCTTTATAAAAATTTTTAAATTTTTATTTATCTATCTATCTATCTATCTATCTATCTATCTATCTATCTATCTATCTATCTATCTATTTAAGTAGGCTCCATGCCCAGCGTGGATGGAGCCCAACATGCAGCTCGAACTCACAACCCTGAGATCAAGACCTGAGCTGAGATCAAGAGTCGGACTCTCAACCGACTGAGCATCTCCTCATTTTTTTTAATATACGGAGAGTTTGGTTCGGTTTTGAGGAAGTCTATATAACCCACACGAAAGCAGCATGGACCCTTGTACTGAAATGTACACATTCATGCCCTCCCGTCTAGATTTACCAAACGGCCTGTGCACCACATGAACTCTGGGCCCCAAGTTCATTTTATACATAAAATTCTATATCCCGCAGTGTTGGGGAACAGCAGGGCCCAGGGTTCCAGGCCTTTATCCTCACCTCAGACCCCAGGGGGTTGACCGGCCTCCCTACCTCTGCAATTCTTTTTCCCTCCATGGCAGCGAAGCAGGGAGAACATACCAGAAATGACACACTGCTCTAGCCCAGCTGGTTCTCAGTGGAATCTCTATTGGATGTAAATGGGACTTTCCCTTTCTCTAGCCTTCTTCCCCAACTCCTTGCCCTCAGTGGTCCTTGTCTTTGTCCAAGGCGACTCTTTGTGCGTTAACTCATTCATTCACGAGTGGCTGTAGAGACCCTACCCCACGCGCTAGACCCTGAGGATGCAGAAGTGAGACAGAGAGGCTCCCCCTCTCTCAAAGTTTGTATATCAGGGAAGACTTGACATTAAGTGACTACCTATCCAATTAATTAGGCAGTCGTGGTTGTGGAAAGGGCACCAGAAGAAATGTATGGGCTTTGGGACATAAGGGCCAACACGGGTCACCCTGAGCCTGCAGGTGAGGGGATGTCTCTGAGGGTATGAGAGGATAGCCAAGGTCTGACGGGTCAGGGTGGCGGGGGAAGGAGGCGAGGGGAGGCGGGCCTTGCAGTCAGAGGAGGGCTTTTGGACTCAGCTGTGGAAATTCCCGAAGCTCCAGAAGCCACTGCAGTTGCCGTGTGTTGCATGGTCAGAAGGGAGCTGGCGGAACAGGGATCTACTGTGCCGTGTGGAGGAAGGTGAAGGGGGCCGCTTTGGCTGGTGTGGGGGCAGCAGCGGGTGTGGGAAGCGGGTTCGAGGTGTTCAGGAGATGCAGCTCATTCATTCGCGGTCATCATTCCTGCGGCTGGAATCCATTCTTCTTCCCTAACCCCAGCCCCTCGACGACCTCATTTCTCTTTGGCTGACTGTATGTGGAGCATACGCTAAAAGCCTATATGTGTGTGTATATATATATATATATATATATATATATATAGAGAGAGAGAGAGAGAGAGAGAGAGAGAGAGAGAGAGAGAGAGAAGGGAAGGTCTCTGCAGACTGTTTCCTGAGACTGTCCTGGGAGCTGTCCTTGGAGAAGCTGGGGGCTTCCAAGAAGGTGAAATCTCAGGGACCTAGAGAAAGTCACAGGGAGGCAAAGTCTCTCTCCCAAACTTGCTTCAACCAGCAGACTATATTCTGTACATCGAAAAGTGCATCCGTCTTCTTGAAAGTATCCTGTGGCCATGTGCTGCCCTTCCCATCCAGCAGGATGGTGTGTGTGTGTGTGTGTGTGTGTGTGTGTGTGTGTGTGTGTATCCTGGTTAAAGTATTTAGAAAGTTCTATAAAATCTATTTTTTTCCCTACCATTATGTACGTGTTCATGAGAAACGGTCTTCATTTTGCCTCTGCTTGGCCCAGGGTAATTATTACCCTGTACACGTTAGGGTCTGTGTCCAAATCAGCGTGATGAAGGCTTCTGTGACTAAGAATATCTAATTTTCACAAAGTTCCCACCACATTCCTAAACTTTAGAGTTGCTCCTTTTAGCAGGAGGTTATAAGTGGGAGAGAAGTCATCTTTGTAACTGACATTAAACAGAGACACTTTTCCCCTAATTCATAAGGACCTCGCTCGTGGCAGCTGCAAAATCCAGTTTAGTATTCCCTTCCGTGCCTGACGTTTTGGCCACGCCACAGAAGCTCCAGGCAAATAGGTGGATTTGGCCTGGGACGGTGGCTCGTCATTCCTGGGACTGAAGACTTCCACCTGTATGGGGGGGGGGGCATCAGCAGAGGCGTGGTTTTGATTTAGTAGGTGAAAGCCCGAAAACAAACAGAAGAGCCTTTGTTCTGCAGTCCCAGAACACAGCTGCTGAGGGAAGGTGTTAAAATCCAGAATGCTTCCTACGTAGGCCAGTCCTCTGTGTGGGATTACAGGGAAGGTGGGGGGTCTTCTGGTGGGATCTCCAGGCTTTCTTGGGGTGCAAGTGGGGTTCTGGCCCCACCCTGCTTTAAGTAGAACTAATGTCTGTTTCCTTCCTCCCTTCCTCCCTTCCTCCCTGCCTTCCTTCCTTCCCTGTCTGTCTCTGTCTCTCTCCCTCCCCCCACCCCTTTCTTTCTTACATTGGGCTTCTGCACACGCCCAGTGTTTTGCAAACTTCTTGTTTGCAAAAGGGAGTCCTCCCCATCTCTTAAAGCAGCTCACAACAGTTGAGCGTGTCCAGAATGTTGGTAATGAGCCCTCCTGTGCTGGACTAGGGTGACTCGGCCGGTGACCAGGACGATCCTGGAGTCCTTTGCCAGGTGAGCAATTCCAGAAGAAATCCCTGCTCCCACCACATCAGCTTCCAGCACGTCTCCTGCATTCCCAGTGTGTCTCTTGGCACACCGGCCCTCTGCAGGGAGCATTGCCTTCTCCCTAGATGCACAGATAATCCTACCAGTATGTGGGGGATGTCGTGGCATGCTCTGGTCTCGTGTTTTGCTCTAAGTGGTATCATGCTAGGCATCTCCTTCTACAACTCAGTTTTTTGGCCCCAAATTCTGTTTTTCAGACTCTGCTCCTTACAGTCTATCCCTCAGCCTGTGTTGACCCCCCTTCAGCTTCTTCTACCCCCAGCCCTATTCCGATGCCTCCACACAGAACTGTCTGTATCTTCTCAGTGTCTTTTTCTGGTTCCTTCTCCTCTCTCCGAAATAAATTGTGGAGAGCTCAGCCATCATGCCTTTTCTCTATCTGCACCCCCTCCCTCCGTGACCTCTTCTGGTCCCATGGCTGTAAATGCCGTTTACAGCCTGCTGGCCTCTGCAATGGTCTGTCCAGCCTGGGCCCCATGCCTAAATGCTTGACTTGACGTTCTCCCTGACCTCACTGTCGACCATCTTCCCTGCTCACTGCAGCCATGCTGGCCTCCTTGTTGTCCCCAGGCATGCACATCCTGCCCCTACCTCGGGGTCTTCATGCGTGCACCTGTTCCCTGCCGAGATGCTTTCCTGAGGTGCCCGCTGGGGCTCATGACCTTGCTGCCTTCACGTCTCCGTTCAGGTGTCCCCCAATGGACAAGCCATCTTTGACTGTCCTGTGAAAAAGAGCAGTCCCTACTCCAATTCTAAAAGTCCCTTTCTAACCCCCCTGCTTGATCATTCTCCACGTGTCCCCACTGGACATATCTTACTTGCTCATTTACTCATTTTTCTCCAGAAGAGAGGTCCCGGGGGTGGAGACTGCTTTGTGCTCTGCTCTGTCACCAATGTGGGGCCTATAATAGATGCGTAATCAATGTACGTGGAGCAAATGAATGAAGTCATCACAGGAAATGCTTAGACAGATGCTTTTAGAACTCTGTGTTGTAATTTTTTAAAAGTAAATCTCTTAGATTGTGAATGGATTCACATTTCCAAAGTGAATACAATAATAGAAGTATAAGCGAGTCCTTTTTCCTCTTTCCTAAAGTTTAAAGACATTTATAAATGTATCTGAAATTATAATGGAAGATTCCAGAAGGTTTAACAACGTGTTTTCAGTTGATGGTAATAGCCAGACATAGTTTAAATAATATTAACAGGGTATGGTTTTGCTAAAAGAACATTGTGTTTTTAAAATGGAAACTTCAATAATCCCATTTTACTACTTCCCTAAACCTTTGAAATACACAGTACTCATTAATGTTGCATTATTTACTAAAAATGCCCCCCCCAAATAACCCCACCCTGTTATTAAGTGTCTAAGGTGTAAAGGTTTTTAATAATGCCTCAGTGATATTGGCTTAATGAATTAGGTTCACTGGGTGTTATATGCAACTAATGAATCATCGAACTTTACATCAGAAACCGGGGATGTACTGTATGGTGACTAACATAATAAAATAAAAAATCATTAAATAAAAAAAAAAGAATTAGGTTCTATGAAAAGTGACCAGGCTTTGTTAACAATAAATCAGGTTCTAGTATTTGCAGAAAAAGCAGCTAAAACTCTGCTTGTAAATAATAATGTGGAAAGATCTGGTATGAATCAAACCACCGTCCCCAGCTGGGCTCTGTTTTCAGCTCCCAAACGCCGTGGAGCTAATCTTGAGCGTATCTCTATTTGAAACTTCACACAATTACGCAGTCCTTTGAGAACGAGTTTTGACAGCAAATCAGCCGGGGATCGTACCTGAAACACACGGATAACATCATACTTCCAAAGGCTTTGTCTTAGATCAGTTCTGTTGTGTTTAATCATATGGATAACCTCTGGACCACGCAGTTTAGAATTAGAAGTGTTGGGAGTATTTTTTGCATAAACAATTGCCCCGATTCACTTTTCACGGAAGGGTATAATCGGATTCAGCCGGTGGCTGTGAAGGCAGCTGGCCGGGTCCCGTCCAGGTTGGTGGACCCCCCTGAGTCCGGGTCGGGGGCCAGCCTCAGCCTGCCCAGAGCTGTGCAGTTTGCCTGGAACATTCTGGGCAGAACAGAAAGTCGTTCATCTGAGCAGTGGCCACATCAGAATCGCCATGTTTCCAGAGGAGGGTCCTGGAGAGTTCTTGACCTGTGTCAGCTCAGCCTCCTCTGACGAGCGGGGGCTTTGCTGGCGTCAGAGACCGCCGTGAAACCCTCTGGCCTTCCTGAGGCCTCCCTTGTGTCTTGAGCGGCAGACATATCTGCCAGTCCCCCAGAACACAGCTAGTTAAAATCTCATCCCGGTCAAAGTGTCCTTCTAATCCCCGGGCTGCGGCCTCCTGAATGTGCTGGGCTCACTGCTGAACTTTGACCCAGGGCGGACGCCGCTGCATGATCTGTGCCCGTCAGAACCTGGTTAAAGCCATGTCTTGAGTATTTTCTAGCCCCGCTTTCCATTTCACCAGCCACGGAGTGCTCAGACCTTCTCCGGGATCCCATGTCTGGTCCCTGAAGTTGCCCACAGATTGTGCCGAGAGTCCACCAGGACCACCCACTGGGGGACAGCCCTGCACGCCACTCCATTACTTTGAGGTGATTCCAGGGTTCCAGTGAAGATGGGTGTGTGTGTCGTGGGCCTGGAAGCTCTTGGTAGCTCTCCACAGCGTGTACTGACTCCATTTGCCTGGCTTTTATATGTGCAAGTTCGGGTGGCGTGGACTCTGTTGGTCTGTCCTTCTGGAACATTCCACCACTGCAGTGAGGAGAGAAGGCCAGGAGAGTGACTTCTCACAAGTGTTTCAGTGAGTCTGGCGTGGAGCATACATGAAGTCAGTCTTACTACACACGGGGAAGAGAGAGCCGCTTCCTGCTTTATCTTTTCTGACTTACCCATTGTGATAAACGTAGCTGAGAGCATTGTCCTGTCCATGGGCAAGATCTGGACAGAGAGCTGAACACTGAGCTGGGCTTGGCACTTTGATCTTGGCCTTTCTCTGGAGCCAAAGGCTTACCTGGATGGGCCCCCTTTGGTCCTGTTATTCTGTTAACCCTCTGCTTTTATATTAAGTTTTTAATTTTAATTCCAGTATAGTTATCATATAATGTTACATCAGTTTCAGGTGTACAATAGAGTGATTCAGCACTTCCCTACATCAGCTGGTGCTCATCACGACAGGTGCACTCTTTAGTGCCCATCCCATGTTTCACCCGGCCCATCACCCGCCTTCCCTGTGGTAACCATCTGTTCTCTAGAGTTAAGAGTGTTTCTTGGTTTCTCTCTCTTTTTCCTTTGTTCATTTGTTTTTTCCTCAAATCCCACATATGAGTGAAATCATATGGGTTTGTCTTTCTCTGATGATTGAGTTCACTTAGCATCGTACTCTCTAGCTCCATCCATGTTGTAGCAAATGGCAAGACTGCATTGTTTTTGATGGTTGAGCAATATTCCATCATGTGTATACACCACAGCTTTATCCATTCATCTATTGATGGACACTTGGGCTACTTCCATAATTTGGCTCTTGTCCATAATGCTGCACTAAACACGGGGTGCCTATATCCCTTTGAATTGTGTTTTTGTAGTTTGGGGGCCCTTAAGCCTTTTAATACCTGGGCCTCGAGCTCCCTAGCTACAAACTGGTAAGTGCAGTAAATAGGACCTGGGATGCCCTCATCGTTCTTCTTCATGTGTTAAACATGCAAAGGACTCATTATAATAATAATAAAGTGCCTTTGTGTCTATGATTCCATTTAATCCTTCCATCAGTACCAAGGATGAGTATTATCCCTGTGTTACTGATGACTAAGTTACTGAGACTCACGAAGATTAGGAGGCTTGGTCAAGGCTGAGAGAGGAGAGGTGGGGGAAGCCCCTGATGAGGGCTTCTTGCCCTTCCTGCCCATCGGCCCTGCCACCTGCATACTCAAGGCTGTTTCCGGGATGCTGGCTCAACTCAGTGACCTTTCAGTTCCGACCTTTTCAGTAACGATCCTTAGGGAAGGAAGAAGGGTAAGACATATTGCTGACGATCCCGTGATGGATCCATCCCTCCCCAGATGGGCAAACGGATGTCTACTGATGGATGGTGAAGTTCTGGGTCCCCAAGCCGATATCCCACAGCTGGGTCTTGGAGTGGTTCGTCTGTCACATGTTATGGCACGTCCTCTGCCCAGGGGGTGTTCCGTCATCTCCGTGTACTGTGAGTGGAAACAACAGCGTGCCACTCGGGCCCTGGCCTCGAAGGGTCTACTGCAGCCGGGGGCACTTAGGGCCAAAGCTGTGGTCACTTTCCCCACCAAAACCTAGCCAGGGCAGAGCCTGGCACATGGCGTGTGCCGCATCCATGTGGGTTCTGCAGGAACAACGAACGCTCTGGTCTTCTCTATAATTGCATCAAATTACATCTTCGAGATGGGTTCCTCTTATCGTGCTATTGGTTTTCCCAGGCCCAGAGAGAAACCGCAAAGTTACCATGATATACAATCCGGCAGAGGCCTGAAGCCATTTCAGACTGAGAGCAACGTCCGCGGTGCCCGAGGCAACCTGGGCCGGGCAGCCAGGAAAGCAACAGGCTCCGTGAGCAGCCGCTGGCGCCGCGCGAAGCAGAGGAGCGGTTTCATGTGGGCGGGATGCGGGTCCCACATCAGCCCTTCCCACCACGCTCCTGTAAACAGCTGGCGGCACTCTCTCAGCAGAAGGGGGCGGGGCAATGGCCTGTGTACCTGATAGAAGGGAGGCCAGGGGCTGGGACCTGGTGCCCCCGGCGCGTGCGGCGTCTGTGCCCACCCGTGGCAAGCCCGAGCGCATCCATGGCCTCGCACGACTGTCAGCCACGACCGAGCGGTCACAGTATGAAGAGACCGTGCTTTTGAGAATTCGGGATCCCCACGCTGCAGTGAGGGTGGGACAGGAGCCGGATTTGCTTCTGGATTTAGAGCGCCCGCCTCTTTGTCCCAGCCTCCTTTCCTAGGCCCGTGGGTGACCAGGAGTCCGGAGAGGGCGCAGGCCCGTCTTTCAGCCTCCGCACAGCCAACCCGGGGACTGGGTCATTCTTTGGCATGCGAGTCTTTTCCTGTGTGTCCTAAGATTTTTAGCAGCAGCCTTGGCCTCTACCCACTAGATGTCAGTAGCCCCCTCCCAGTTGTGACAACTATGAATGTCTTTGGTCTTTGCAGAGGTCCTCTGGGGGTCAAAATCACCAGGGGTCGAGAGCCACTGGAGTTGGGGAGAGAATTTGGTGAAGAGACATTTGCCGTATACCTGTAGTCTCTGGGCTCTGTCCCACGAGCCATTTATCATTGTCTTGAATTATTGTCTAGAAAAAGCCGCAGTCCCTGGCACCAAGGTTTCCAGAGGAGTGGCGGTGTGTAGGGTGGAGTGGCAGCTCCGGCCCGAGGGCCACAGCGAGGGTGGGGTGCTTGAAAGGGAGGGAACGATGTCCCTTTCCTCCTGTTCTCCTGCCTTCCCTCACTCCGTCTCCCTTCCCATCTGTTCATGAGAGCGTGGCCCCAGAATTGCTAAAATGCAGATTCCACAGCCCTCCTCCCCTGAGATTCTGATACAGGACCCAGAGAATCTGAGAGAGGTCCCGGGATCTGCAAGTGACAGTTTAGGGAGGGGGCAGCAGGCCAGGTCATGCAGGCCCAGTGCAGAGACCGTGGCTCTGAGGGAAGTCAGGTGGGCCTGGGAGGACTGTAAGTCAAGGAATGTCAGCATCAGATTTAAGACTTCATGGATCACCCTGGCTGCTGTCTCGAGTAGACTCTGGGGGGCAAGAGTAGAACTTATCATTACTATTGAAATCATGGCATGGTTTCTGCCCCCTTGGAATTTACCATGATTGTGGAGATAGAACATGTCCAACTTTAACTAACGAGGAAGTGTGTGCCAAGTGATACAAATAACTCAGATCAGAGAAGTGTGTTGGAGGTCAGTGGAAAGAAGACATCCCTTCTGAGAGTCAGGTTTCATGCCCACATTGGGCCTTAGGATGGATGAACAGGTTTTTGGTTTTTTTTTTTTTTTTCAGCTTCGTGGGTATATAATTGGCTTTCAGTAAACTGTACACATCTAAAGTGTACGATTGGATACATTTGGGCATATGTATACAGCCATGGGACCACTCTCACCATAGTGGACATCTCCATCACCCCCAAAATTTTCTTGTGGTTTACGAGGCAGGCTGGGAATTATGATAAGAGCAAGGACTTGAGCAAAGGCACAGAGGGAGAGAAATGCAGGGGCTTCTCTGGACAGAAAGACACCCACCCTGACTATGCAGGAGGGTCCCACGGGGACCCCTGAGACAGGTGTCTGACAATTCGGCTTGAAGCAGATTGCATGGGGCCGGAAATACTGGGTCACACGGGTCAGGTCACAGGACCAGCAGAGGTATTTAAGTGTGTTGTAGGGTATGGCAGAAACAAATTTTGTCTTTTGGGGTGCCTGGGTGGCTCAGTCGTTAAGTGTCTTCCTTCGACTCAGGGCGTGATCCTGGCGTTCTGGGATCGAGCCCCACATCAGGCTCCTCTGCTGGGAGGCTGCTTCTTCCTCTCCCACTCCCCCTGCTTGTCTCTCTCTCACTGGCTGTCTCTGTGTCAAATAAATAAATAAAATCTTTAAAAGAAATGTTTGTCTTTTAAGAACAACACCAAGCTTATATTGTAGGTACTTCATCTTTTTGTCGTGAGTCCAGAAAACATTAGCCAAGTACGTTTCTGCAGCAGCTCATGCATACAAAGTCCATTAAAGGAAAAAGAAGCATCAGGCAATTTCATAATTAGATAATTAACAGACTCCTTAACAGCATTAAACTAACACAACTACTTAGAGATTGGAAAAAAAAATCCAGTGCCACCTGACGGTGCATTGTAGCCCACACATAAGGAACACATGTACTCTAGCTAGACTTTACCAGCTCAAAGGTAGAATTTGAGTGTGCCGCACGAGAACCTTCATTAGCGCTTCCTGTCTGTGAGGTCCTGCACTTTATTTTTGTGTTGGTTTGAACGAGAACCTTGCAGTTCAGGGCAATATTTCGATAGGTATTCAGTGAACATCTCCTTGCCCAGTCCAAGTCCTTGATCTGTCTGTGAACAGATCCTCTTCCCCAGGGCCTGGGGGTAGCCCCGAGAGCAAGATTTTCAGGTTTGAAGGTAGTTAGACTAAGGCAAAACCATCTTCCCTTTCTCCACCTCCTGGGCAGAGTCACGGCCCTATGATTCTACGTGAACATTCAGCAGAGCGCCTTTGGAGCACTGCCCACTCCTGGGGGAGAAGTAAGGAGTCCTTCTCAGTTGAGCAACATCGTAGCCTCAGTTCCATGGAAATGAACGAGTCAGATTGTTTCACCTTGGAGCGCAGAGAAGGCTGGGAGCCACGCGGGCTGTGCTCAGGAATGCCACAAACCCATTCTTAACTTCGGTTTCTTTTAAGAGGACCTCGACTTGCCCGAATATGACAGATGTTCACTGAAGACCGTGTATCCGCATCTCTGTCGTGCCCTCACCTCTTAATTCCACAGGTGTTTGCTAAATCCTCCTGGACGAAAGGAAGCCCTAAGATCATTGTCACTGTGTTGCCATCAGCAGCAGCATCCGTAGGGCTGAATTCATAAACACACTGTGTGGTATTAGATACTGAGAAGTGTGACACTGACCTCAGTACTACCGTCAGGGCACCTGGCTGGCTCAGTCAGTTAAGCATCTGCCTTCAGCCCAGGTCATGATCCCAGGGTCCTAGGACTGAGCCCCGCATCAGGCTCCCTGCTCAGCGGGGAGCCTGCTTCTCCCTCTGCCTGATGCTCCCCCTGCTTGTGCCCGCTCTCTCTCTCTCTGACAAATAAATAAATAAAAACTTAAAAAAAAAAATTACTCCCTTCACTTAGCATTTCCCAAGGATGGGGACTGTGTGCCCTATATTACACGTGTGACCACAATCTAATCCTTGCTCACTAAACCAGGGACAATGATCAGTGCCCATTTTTACATTTGGGGGGACTGAAGATTGGGGATATTTTTTAATAGCTCCGAAGCAGTAAAGCAGGGGCCCGAACCTCACACACTCTTAACAGAGGAGAATCGACAGACACTGTCCCTGCCATTGAGTTGGAAAAGAGAGATCCTAATGAGGGACACTGCACCTATTCTTTACAGTAATCCACGAACTGTTCTTAATCGTATTAAGTTCTAATGAAAAAGCTCCCTTTTCTTTTGAAGCAGAAGGGTCTTATCAGCTGCAACACTTCTCCGCCCGTCGCTGCAAGCAGCCGTGTTAATTGCATCCTGCCACCCGGCAGCCTCACGTGGGGACCCAGCCATTCCCACTGAAGCCCCCCCCCCCCCCCCAGTCTCCCTGCCCTAATGCAGAGCGGGGTTGCTTCGGCGGGGCCCAGGCGCTACATCCCGGGTTAATTTGGTTTCTTATGTAGAACAACTTTGGTCTGACACTTAACATTTCTTCCTGCGGCAGGTTTTTTTGGCTTCTCTGAGCTCATTACCTCGCATGCCTTTCCGTTCATTCTTGCTCGCACGCTGGGATCCGTGTCCACGTGTGATCGTCGTTACGGAGCAGAGCGCCCGTGGCTCACAATGCAGATGAGGAAGGGAGATGACAAGCCTTGTGTTCAGACGAGCCTCGTAGGCTGGAGGGAGGTTTCACGTGAACGAAGCAGGTGTGCTGGCCACCGGAGATTTTTCGGAGATTTCGGGGCCTGGCTGAGTTGCTGGTTGCCGTCTCTGGTCCCTGCTGTCATTGTTTTGGCTTTTAGGCCTCGACTAGAAGGAGCTCTAATGATAGCACTCCCTGTCTGCTCTTTCACATCTCTCTGCCTCCCTCCCTCTCGCAAGCCCCTAACTTCGCAGAACGAGCCTTGTGTCCTTGTGCTGAACATAGGGGACCACTCCGACCCTCTTCAGCTTGCATGGCGTTAGTGAGAACAGCAGCCCCCACGAAGGGGTCACTCTCCACCACCCAGGCCAGTGAGATGGCATCACTTGTCATGGTCTGATTTGTTCCCTGGCTTCCCTCCAGGGGAGTCGGATGGCCTGTCTGGGGGTCTGGGGACCCTATGAACAAGAGCAGTAAAGAACACTGATGTTTAGCTGTTGGTCACTTGCTCTGGGCTGATTCAACAAGATGGCTGGGCGAGTAGAGTCTCACTTGGGAAGGACCGTGGGCTGTCGGGACCGGATGCACCCCCTTGACCTTCCGAGTACCGTCAAGCATGCATGGGAAGTGAGGTGTGCAGGTCGGGGGCTGGCGAGCATGGGGGTCGCATCGCCCTGAGGAAGAAGTTACATCCAGCTGTTGGCATTTTGGGAGCATCCTTAGGTTTCAGATATTTAAATTCTCCCTTCTGCCCGTGGCTAATTAAGATGGGGTCAGATTATCTTGCTCTTTCTTTTTCTGAAATTACCGAGGTGGGAAAAAAAAAATACCACTTCTCTGAGGGACGTTTGAGTCAAATATTTGAATGAGAGTGTTTGTGTTCTGGGTTCATGCACCTGAGGCCGGCTATCTGGAGGTTGGCAAACTTTCCGTTTTGCTGTTTCCATTCAGAAAAGAGAATCATTAACATGGGCACCTGCCTTTGGGGCAGAGCTGCTGTGCGGACACAGGTGCCTGAGGAAGAAGGCACGCCGATGAGCAGTGCGTCGGGAGGTGGGCAGGGGGCGGGAACGCAAACCCTGGCTGGAAAGAGGCTGAGGAGTGTGAGGGGGATGCCATTGATCTTCTGGGAAGCTGCTTGCTGTGGGGAACAAAACAGCATTCTCAGAGTATCCCCCGCCATCCCGGGGCTCACGGGACAGCATTTATGGAGGAAGAAAGTTTTAGGAACAAAGTGGAAAGAATCTGCCTTTGAAGAACGGCTTCAGTTTTGATGAGCTTGTCACTAGAGGCGTCTAGAATAATAAACCAGAAGCAAACACCAACAGGAATGTGTATGACACACGCTGGACGTGGACCCCAGCTGTTGCCTTCCTTGCCGCCCTAGAGTCTTGGGAGGAACACGGTCAAAGCACACTTTTGGCTAAAATTACATGGAAAAAACCAACACCCTTGTCCTCAAAAGCAGCATTAGCCTTTATGGCTGAGCAGAGGATGAAATGGGACAGAAAGCAAGGAGGACCATTAGCACATGGTCTGCTTGGGCGCTAATCCCGGCATCCCTGCTCTCACGCCACAGTCTGCGCTCTCGTGAGCAGCCCTGCCTCATGTGCTGAAAGCTGGGCCCCTGCTCTTGGACAATAGGCATGCCCCCTGCTCGCTGGGGGTCCAGCCCTGCGACACCAGGCGTGTCCTGATGATCTGGAATACTCCTTTATGTAGGTTTCCCATGTTTTCCTGCCAATGAGCTGGTCTGATGGTAAAAAAAAAAAAAGGCTTTGCATATAAACATTACTTTTCTGGCAACTTAGGAAAAAGAGAGATTGTGTATTGAGGCAAGAGAATGGAGAATATATTCTAATAGTTTAAGGAAGAGTCAGGTCAAAGGAGGACATCCGGGTTGTGGTTGACCCACACTAGGCTTTTCAAGCCAGGTAGCACAAATACGGTTGGAAAACTCTAATCACATTCGATTTGGAAGAATTGTCTAATAGGCGACTAGGTCACTTAGACAAAATGAACGAAAGGTGGGCACAGACCAGCTTTGTTACTTGGCTGTTTTTGCCTTGCTTGAGTTATTTTCATTCTCTTATTTATTTCACAAATATTCGTCCAGGCCTTACTATGTAGTAGGCACTGTTCTAGACACGGGGGAATTAAAGATGGAAAGAAAGAGCATTTCCTTTCAAGGAGCTGACGATCTTACAGAGAAAGAGTTCCACAAATAGTCACAGAAGTGAGATCGCACCTAGAGTGCAGGCATAGGAAAGCAGGGTCAGTGGCACCACTGGATCTGCATTTGAGTAAAATCGTTTTGGGGGAAGCAGGTTCAAGGTCAAGGCTAGAATCGGGGAGACCACAGTGATGTGAGAAGGGCTAAGAGCTTTATCGTGGCAGCGGCATGGAGCGGAGGGACAGGCAAGAGCTTTTAGAAGGTATCATCTACCTTTGGCCACTGGACTGGTGGGGAAAGGAGGAGACAAGGAAGGTTCTAGATTTCTAGCCTGCGAGCCAGAATGGATAAGAATACTATTTAAACTTTGACAGTGACTGTTGGAATACAAATAGGTTTGGGGGAAAATAAAATTAATTTTGAATTGTCGGTCTGAAGAGTATTTATCTGGGTGGTGTTTTCCAGAGGGGGCCTGAACTATAAGGTTCAGAGCTCAGGAGAAAGGCCAGTAGGAACAGGGAGAGAATTCCTGGTCACCGGGGTATAGATGGCTCTTGGAGCCATGGGCTTGGATGCCTGTGCCTGGGGAGGAGAGACTTCGTCGTAATTTCTTAGATCCGTGTGCCAGAAGACAGCGGGGTCAACCTGGAGAGAGTCACTGGTCTAAGAGATGCTTAGGGGACGTGGCAGGACGTCCCTTTTCCCGAAAGGCCCCTGGAAGAAGTAGAAGAGCTATAAAGGGGTCAGAAAACCATCTTATGGAATTTTCTGTGTTCCTTCCTAGCAGTCGCCGGGGGCGGGGGGCAGATAAGGTGTCTGAACATGGGCTTCACTTTCCCCTTAGCCCTCCTTCTAAGGAACGTGACCAGATTCCTAAGTGTTTTCTGGAATTCCTCACCGTGGCAGACGTGGAAGGACAAATAATTTTGTTATTATTTCTGAGAGGTGCGAATGTTTGGGGCTCAGAACCCTTAAACTTCAAAGTTCAGGTTGAAAGTGTGGCCCCATGGGGCGCCTGGGTGGCACAGCGGTTAAGCGTCTGCCTTCGGCTCAGGGCGTGATCCTGGCGTTGTGGGATCGAGCCCCACATCAGGCTCCTCCGCTATGAGCCTGCTTCTTCCTCTCCCACTCCCCCTGCTTGTGTTCCCTCTCTCGCTGGCTGTCTCTATCTCTGTCGAATAAATAAATAAAATCTTAAAAAAAAAAATGTGTCCCCAAAACCAATAGCCCATTTTCGTACGTGAGTGAAAATTAGGACTTTAAAGATAGAGACTCAGCTTGGGCCCGATTCTTGCTGTTTCCATGATTGTTTCCTGAGGTCACAAGATGAGCCAGGACTGGACCCTAGGAGCTTCTTTGAAGCCCCTAAGCAAGGCAGCAAGCCAGACTGGGGCCTTACTTCGTTCCCTCCCTGGGTCCAGGTTTCTTTGGGTGCCAGCCGACCCGGAGGACGCTCCCGTCATCTGTCCCCTGGGGCCTGCAGTCCTCTGTGCGTGTGTGACAGGAACGCTTGGCACATGCACGCCTCCCTGGTGAGGACGCCCCTCCCCTGAACCAGAGTCCTCTTTATTCCAGCGCGTACAGAAAGCCGCGTCGGTTGGCCATCCGTCTCTGGAGTTTGGAGTTGCACTAAAATATTTATGATGTATGGACAAACAGGTGAAAAGGATTTTCGTTTCCACAAGCTTCATCTCTTGACTTCCTGAGGCCTTTTGAGGATAAGAACATGCAGAGGGCTTTGGATCGAGGGTGGCTTAGTTGCGGAAACACCTCTGACGTCAGCCAGGACTTGTATACTCCTTCAAGCATCGGTCTCAGCTTTCCTCTGGATGAGACCCCAGTGGCTCTTTGCTGCTTCCTGGCATCTGTGGCTGCGTCCATCATCATGCTGCTGGGCTCCACGGCAGGGCTCACGGATGATTTTGTTGATGCCCTGGGAACTGGGAGGGGAGCGCTGAGGTCCACGCGTCCTCCCAGTGGGTGTTGATTGGTCCTGGGCTGGGGGTGGCATCCAGGGTGGCATCCAGGGACCAAGAAAGTCCCTTGGACTGCAGACTCACAGAGGACAGGAATTATGTTCGAGCAACCTTAGCCCCTCAGCCCGGTGTGGGGCCTGGCCAACATACATTATTTATTAAACGTTAGAAGTTGAGCAGCAAACAGCAGTAGGCTGAGTAAAGAAGGCACTATTTCAAGGGAGGGCAGTGAAAACGAAGAGGAAAGGAATCCTTAGACGTGGGCTCATGCCATTTCTGTCCACAGATGTGGCCTTTTTCCCCGGTGCAGATGTCAAGTTAAATCCAGATTCTACAAGGATCTAAACTAAACTGTGATGTGTGGATGGGACTGGTCTCATATCTGCCTCCTTACTGTGACACTTCTTCCTGATGATGAGTTAATGCAAATATTCTAAATCAGCAATTAATTCAAGGCGTCGTGACACCAAATCGTTTGGGGCCTTGGAAGCATAAACCGTGGGCTGTGGATTGCCTCTGAGTGCCAGTCACTGATTTCTTACGCTATGTCCAGCTATGTAGTGGAACATGAGAGCGAGTAATTGACCTTTGAAACAACTAAAGGCTAAAATACGGTGTGGTCATTAAAAATCACATTTTCAAATGACATTTATTAATAAGGGAAAATTCTCATTATGTAATGTTATATGGAAAAACAAGAGACACGGGGCACCAGGTGGCTCAGTCAGTTAAGCATCTGCCTTTGGCTCAGGTCATGATCTCAGGGTCCTGGGATTGAACCCCATATTGGGCTCTCTGCTCATGGGGAGTGTGCTTCTCCCTCTCCCTCTGCCCCTCTGCCTGCTATGCTCTCTCTCTCTCTCTCTTTCTCAAGTAAGTAAATAAAATCTTAAAAAAAACAAAAACCCAAAATCAAGAAACTGGAACTTGGCATATGGAGGCTCAAATAAATTTCTTTTGAATAAATGAATATTTCCTAGATGGATGAGGTGAAAACTTTATATGTCTGTGCAAAAAAATATGAGTCCACGGTTGACTATGACTCTTTGGCTCTGAAAATCATGAGCTAGTGGTTGAGAAGTCTGGGCGTCGTCCAAGCTTTTAACCCTTTTGGAGCTCAGTTTCCTTATGTGAAAACGGAAGTGACGGTCTGCTCGAACGTGGTCCCTGAGGGGCCTGTCTGCCTGTTTGGATGCCACATGCTCTGAGTTGCGATGTGACTCTGGGCAAAGCAGCTGTCAGCGAGAAGGATGCCACAAGGCAGGTCTCATATGGTTCCCATCACTTTGTCAACCAGATTTGATCAACCTTGACCTCCTAGTATTTCCCATCATTTCAGACAACCGTCTTGAGTTTCTGCCTCCTGAGCCACTCCTCGCTGCTGCTGTGGGAAGAGACCTCTTGATTTATTAATCAATTAATCAGTGTATGCCAAGGAGCTCTTCAGGGTACTTAAACAGGGAAAACAAAATGCTGTAGCCCATAATCAAGATGGATCCTAATTACGGACAGTCCTCCCACCGCTGGGCTTCCTGCCCGCCCCGGCTGCCCCACACGGCCTCTGTTACCCACATCAAACCCCACTCAGTCCTGAGGAGCTTCCCCATAAAAGCTGACAGCGGGTTTCAGAAGGGCGGGGGTTCTTCTAAGGTCCGAGAGGAAAACAAGACTAGAAATGAGCCTCGTCCGTTATTTGCAAAAAAATGTTGGATCTCAGAAGTTTGATCAGGCCCCCAAGGTGGCATGGAGCTCTGTTCATATAATAAACAGAACTACCCTCTTGTCCCAGTTTCTCCACGACCAGTCATGGAGCTGGAAGGACCTAACAAGGAGAGGCCATGGCCTCGTGTGACAGATGAGGGTCTCAGTGAGGCTAAGTAGCTTGTCCAAGGTCACACGTCTAATTAGTAGCACAGCTGGAACTAGAACCGCATATTCTGGTAACCAGTTAATACTCCTAGTGCTTATTTCCCTGTGAAATCCTGTTGTCCTGTAAAAATCACACAAAGTAGAGGAAAGAAATCATCCTCCTTCAACTCAGTTTCTGATTTCTTTTAGAAAAGCGTTTCTGAGCTAAGGAATTTTGAATAGTCGCTGTGGATGAAGTTTGTGGGGAACAGCATCTTGGACTGTTTGCCAAGGAGACATTTTTCTTTGAATCGGGTAGGATATCAGACACATGCATCCAGCTTGCCATGAGCAAATGGTAACCAGTGAATTTTCGGGGCTTGCTAGGCTGTTGGAGCAGGCTGGGTCTCTGGTCTAGAATCCGTTCAGTTTGGCTTTCTTCCAGTGGAACTTAGCACATAGTACTAATGAGGCCAAGACTTTCTTAGAATAGAATCTCTATCAATTACCAATGTTCCATGGGTCACAGGGAACCAGGGGACCACATGCCTCAGTCCAGAATGACTGCACCCCTCACACCTGCACAGACATTTGTGTCTTCTTGGTGAACACCTTGGGGAGAGCCGGGTATGGCTGTAATTCTTTAGCGGAGGCAAGGGGAAGAATCCAGAATGTTCTTATTTGACTCTCCTGGTGAGGAGGAGGCTTAGCGATCTTTTTAAAAGTTATTCCTTAATGTCTCCACCATCATAATCCTATTCGTCAACTCTGTTTGTCCAGCAGAAGTTCTCCTGCTAGTCTGGCTGCCCATCTCTGTTGAATGTCTATCAGACAGTCCAACTCTGACTTCATCTAGGGCTTAACTCATAAGCCAGACATGTGAATTGCACTTACCAGCCTTGAGTGACAGGTTCTCCTGTGTTCTTGCTTGTGTGTTCTCTAGGACCCTGCTTTCTCGGCTGTGATTCACGACAAGCTGCAGGTCCCCAACACCATCCGGAAAGCCTGGAATGACAAGGACAACCGCTGTGATGTTTGTGCCACACACCTGAACCAGCTGAAGCAGGAGGCCATCCAGATGGTGCTGACCTTGGAACAGGCAGCTAGCAGCGAGCATTACGATGGCTCCCCTGGCTCGCCCCCACCGCTCTCCAACATGCCCACCCTTGTGGGGTCCCGGCATGTGGGTGGGCTCCAGCAGCCCAGAGAGTGGGCCTTTGTGCCTGCCCCCTATGCCTCCTCCAACTACACAGCTTTCGTGAACAACAAGCACAGCAGCAAACCCAACAGCCTCGGGGTCAGCAATGGGGCCGAGAAGAAGAGTGGGTCCCCAACCCACCAGGCCAAGGTCAGTCTTCAGATGGCCACCAGTCCCAGCAATGGGAACATCCTCAACTCAGTGGCCATCCAAGCTCACCAGTACCTGGATGGTACCTGGTCCCTGTCGAGAACCAACGGGGTCACCCTGTACCCATACCAGGTAAGTGGCCTCTGAATGAGTTAGAGTAAATTTGGTTGGAGTCAAAACAGAGAAGTGGGCAGCACTTCCTGCCTTTGCTCTTTTCCTTCTGGGAACGCCCCAACTCAGAGCCTAATGTCTTCATGTGGTCCCACTGGTCATTGCTCAATAAAGAGAAAATATCTGAGGGACCAGTGTTCCCTCTAGCACTCTGCTTCCACTGTCTGGACCTTCTAGAAAAGGTGTAGAGTCCCTTTCTAACCTCTCCTGCCTGGAGGACCATAACCCTTTTCTATTTGCAACTCACTTTAAATATGTTGGGATGAGGTTACCAAAAGTGTCTTCCCATTTTCTTATTTTCTCTTTGCAGTTATTGAAATGAGCACATACTCCCAAGTTTCCCTAAAGAAATAAGAGAGCAGGTCCCAAATCTACCAAAGCATCTAAAAAAAAAAAAAAAGTCTAATTTCTCTTGGGTGAGTTTTCTGTTGGGTAAGGGATGGGTTTACCATATGCATCTGTGTCCCCTGCATCAGACATGCGGGAAGCAGCGGAAAGCACTGATAGTCACTGCGAAATGGAGAGGCGGCCGTGGTCATGGGGTGTATCGGTCAGGGAGGCTAGCTGGTGTAACACATGGTCCTGCCGTATTGGGTGTTTGGTGCATGGCCTTCCACTGGTCTCCATGTCACCATTTTCAAGAGGCTTCAGAGTCTGCCACCAGATCTTGCACAAGTGGCCAAGAAATGAGGGGAGAATGAGTTGTCAAGAATCTCACAGGGAGACATGGGGGGATAGGGGGGCCCAGCCTGGAATGGGCACAGATAATTTCGAACCACATTCCAGTGGCGAGAGTCTAGGCATTTGGCCTCCCCTTCCTGCAGGGAAAGTCAGTCTGTCCATGTGTCCAGAAGAGAAAAGAAGCAAGTTGAGTGAACACAGCGTTTTTGTTACATGGAGCAAAGGTACGGGGAAGGATAAAATGAGTTCAGTGTGGCTGATCCAAATCCTGGTGACTTTTCTAGAGTGTAGATGGCTTCTCTTAGTATCTTGGAGGAACGTGGGGAGCCTGGATCATTATCGTAAGAAGTTAGCATTCTTGGATCGCCCAGTTTCATTTACTGGGTGGGTGCTTTGGAGTTTATGAAATACAGTGTGCACATCATTTTACTTAACCTCACGGGGGGCCTGTGAGCAGGCAGGACAGCTGTTGGATCTTCCTTTTGTAGACGGGGCGATCAAAGGGCCTGCGGCCCCACAGTTGGTGATGGAGCCAGCCCCCGCTCAGGGGAGCTGGTTTCCCTGCCTTAGCTGCTCCCAACTTTCCCCGCGTCCCAGAGCGGTCTCCTATCAACATCTTTCCCAGATCTGGCGCCTTTTCAGGCACGGTATACCAAGAAAACCACTCCTACCTAACCTCCAGGGGCCTACCTGCCACTTTACTCTTGGCTGGAATGTTCTGGGTTGTGGCCTAAGTCTGATGATGCGCCAGCGGCACCCCGGACAGGACTTCCTGGTCCAGTGCTCGAACAGAACCATCCGGGGCCTGAATACACTTGCCCCCTTCCATTGCTGAATCACGTGCCTTCTCTGTTTGAGATTTTAAATATATTATTTTGAAAACTACAAAGAGTAATAGGGTTACTGTCAAATAACATAGAAAATATACAAAAAAGTATAAGTAAGACTTTAAAAATCAACCTCACCCAGAAACGGACTCTGTAACGCTCAGGTGCATGTCCTCCCGGTATTTTATAGGAACACAGTGCATGAAATTGTGATGATGTTTAATTTTGTCATCTGCTTTTCACTTATATACTGGCTGCATTTTCCCATGCCATTATATAGTTTTCTAAAATATGACCGTAAATGGTAGCCTAATACGCCATTATATAAATATGATCCATTATTGGAGTACGGCCTGATTTATATAACCAAGCGTCAGTTCCTAGAGTGTAGGTTTTCGCTGCTATAAATCAAATGCTCGGGCGCACATTCTTCTCCCCAGGTCGTATTTTCCACACCTCCCGGGTTGCGCTAGCCACGTCTCGTGTTACACAGACAACTCCCGCTTCTCCTTCCCGGGCCCCAAAGCCCTTGTCACACAGATCAGGTGTGAGCTGAAGACTCCCCTGCCACACGGCGCTGACGAGCTGGAACAGAAGGGCCTGGAGCTGGTGCTCTCGTATGAAATAGTCCCGGTGTTGGGCAAGTTCGTATGGGCGGGGGCCGGGGTGGGGGCGAAATGCTGCTTGTGAGCAGGTTCAAGGATAAAACTCCTCTTCTTCCACCTTTGTTGAGAAAGAATCCCCTGTATATAATAACAAATATTTATTAAGCTCTCATCAAGGGCCAGGCACTCTGCGGGGTTTGCTGGGGCTCCAGCCTTGGGTCCTGAGGTCATCCGGGGACGAGGCAGGTGAACTGCTCAGTATCCGTCAGGGAGGTGAATGCAGTGGTGGTGAGAGATGCCCAGCTTGCTCTGAGAGTGCACAGAAGGGCTCACAGTCCAGCCTGTGGGCAAGTGGTGGGGGGCGGGGGGGGTTGTTGTTGGCGTGGTCTAAAGATGATTCACGCGAGCCACCACCTTGAGATTTTCGTGGGTAAATTGGTGGCTCCTCTCCAACTCCAGAGCAGACCGATTCGTGCCTTTCCCCCTGATGGATAATGGGATCAAAGGGAATCTGTCTGGGATAAAGAGATTTGGTGCCTGGCTGTGAATCCGCGTCCCCATGTTGTGACCGTGCCACCCCGACGCCCTGGGCTGGGTGATCTGGGTCTGGCCAGACTGAATGTCTCCCGGCGTGGACATCTCCCTGCAAATATTCAGCCGCTCAGTCTAGCCAGCTCAGCAGAGATGGTCGACTGCGCTGAAAGCTGACCTCACTTTTCCTGCCCACCCACACTCCCACTTCCCGGCCCACAGAGCAGCGAGCCCTCTGGACCAGAGCCAGAGCTGTTCCCGGGGCAGAGAAGCATCGAGGCTTTGTTGCTGCTGAGAGCTCTGCTCCACACCCACGGACCCGGGGCTTGCGGAAACGAGGGAGAGGAGGATCCTGCCCTTCTGCCCTGTCAGTGCAGGGAGGACCACAGAGATGAGGAAAAACTTTCCAGCACTGACGGGGGGAGTCCTTCACATGGGTCAGACAGAGGTCCCTCAAATTCCTCAAGCGCCCTGTTACCCACAGTCTTCAAGAAGCAATCTTCAATTGTCTTTCCCAGAAAGACTTTCTTTGATGAGCTTGTAGACAGTTAACACAACCTATAGACATATGTGAGAAACAGAAAATGCTCTAGAACCTTCCATGGACCATGTGGGCTTTGACTTTGAAAAGATGTGACTTTCTTTTAGTCAACCAGAGATTAATTTCAGCTTTTTGACTGGCAGCTGCTTTTGCCTGATTTCTATTCATTATAGTGAAAAACTGCAGGAAAGTCTGTACCCACATAACACTCAGAAATAATAGAAAGTTCGGATTCTAACCCAGAATCACAGAATTCAGTAGAACGGTCGCTGTCTTCTGCATCATGGTGGGAGATTCGGAGACCCTCTCACTGAGGGGTCAAGTCCACAGGTCAAGTCCGCGGCTCCAACACTCATTGAACTTCAGCTTGGTAGCTTAACGTCTTAATTTACTTCCTCACCTGTGGAACACCTGCCTTGTAAGGTTGTTGGACATCAGAGTTAAGAAAAATATGAAAATAGTTTATGAACCATAAGGCAGGGATACCCAATTCATGATCTTTTCGAGTCCCCTCATTTCCTGGAAGAGAAGCCCGAGGATGAGAGAGATGAAATTCTTCTTTGTTCAGAGTTTCCTGAACAAAGATCCCTTTGGCTAGATTATAGACCGATTGAGAACACGGATGCCTTTTATTCTCATGTCCCGCGCAGCGACTAACTTGCAAAAACGCTTGCTTCTTAGAGGAAATGTCAGTCTTGGGAACACTAGCAGCGTTGCTCATGACCGGCCCTAGGTTCAGGAAGAAATTCCAGGCCAGAAGATCTATCCAGACCCCAAGATTTTTGGTGGAAATCAACCAGTTAGTTGGTGCCAAGTGAATCTTTAACCTGCAGTATCTTAACGATACTCAATAAATTCTTGGATGCCACGCAAGGAATCCAGGGGGCATTGGATGTCACACTCACTGTCGGTGCACTTGAAGGGACAGAAGAACTTTATTTCGGCACTTTGATAAAGTGGGTGTGTCAAGAAAATTTAAGATGGTGTTAGATTAATACATGAGTAATAAATCCATGACAGATCGTTAACATGCGTTTCTTGAGTCAAAGGAAAATGTCTTTGGTAAAAATCATCCTGCTTTCTCAGAAAGCATCCGTTGGAATCGGTGTCCGACTGAGGACTTCCCGGTGCCCCTGCAAGAGGAAGGCAAGCTTCTGCTCACTAGTGCCCCAGGACGCAGAGGCTTTCCTTCTGATGCATCCGTGGAAACCAGGAGCACATGCTCTCATGTAGCTGAGCCTGGGGCGGCGGAGGAGGCGCTCCTGTGTTCCTTCCTACAGAACCACTTTGCAGGCAGGAGATGGGGGCAGGTGCTTGTAGCCAGGTGGGAACATAGGATTCTCATTCACGTTCTTTACTCGCCCGTTTGTCCCCTGAAGTATGCCCTGGTGTCCCTTGGCAGCCCACTTCCTGCTCCCTCTGCCCAGCGAGGGCAATAGCATGAGATGTCACCATTTGACCAACTGACAAAAAAATCAAAACGATTTTTTAAAACATGATAGGTTTTTTCCCCCACCTATTTATAGATGGTCAGAGGAGTATTATTTATGCTTTCTGACAAACGGAACACAAAAAAGGAAGCAGTTTGTATATTCTGTCGTGGACAGAGCGTTTCTGAAGGATATGAGCTCAGGGTGAAATTCTAAGAAGGTCGTCCTATCTTATGGATATGGGCGGGGCGGTGGCCTAAAGCATACACCCAAACTTCAGCAGGAAATGTCAAAAATCCTCTCTTACTTGGTGAGGTAGGCTGAATATGTGCCCCCCTCCCCGAGATGTTCACATCCTAATACGTGGAAAAGGAAGCCTGTGGATATATTTCCTATGTAGTGAGAGGGATTTGGCAGATACGGTTAAGTTGAGGATTTGGGGGGAGATCGCCCCGGATTATCTGGGCGGGTCCAATGTCATGTCAGGAAGATCGAGCCAGAGGCGATTTAGGGACAGAAGAGAGAGCTTTAACAAACCACCAGTGCCTGAGCCCCACCCCAGACCAAGTGAATCAGGAGATCTGGGGATGGGACCCAGGCCTGGGTCAAGAACCACAGCTTTAAAGGACAGTTTGTGGGCAGAGGGAGCAATGAAGGTGGTAGGTGACAGACAGATGATAGACTGTACACAGATAGTAGTGTATCAGTTTCCTAAAGCTGCCCTGAGAAACTCCCACAAACAAGGCGGCTTCCAATAGTGGAAACCGTGTTCTGTCATCGTTTGGGAGGCTAGAAGTCGCAGATCCAGGTGGGGTCACGCTCCCTCCCAAGACTCCAGGGAGGAATCCTTCCTTGTCTCTTCCAGTGTCCTGGTGGCCACAGGATTCCCTTGGCTTGTGGCTGCTTTGCTCTAGTCTCTGTCCCCCCTCCCCGTCCTGGACTTCTCCTCTGGGGTCTCTCTGTGTCCTCTCCTTTTATTATAAGGACACTGGTCATTGGATTAAGGAACCACGCGAATCCAGTACAACCTTATCTCAATCCTTAACTGATTACATCTACGAAGACCCAATTCCAAATAAAGGCACAGATCATGAGTTCTGAGTGAATTTGGGGGGCCATGCAGCCCAGTACAGAGAGGTGACAGATGGATAGAAGGACGGGTGAACGGGGGAGACAGGGCTGGGAGATGTGGCTGCCATGTCCCTTTCAGGCTGAGTCACTGCGGACAAAGCAGAAGGTGTGCTTGTTTACAGGGCAGCAGAGAAGGAACCCTGTTCACGACCTTCGTTTGGAAAGAAAGAAAGGGGAGGGGGAAGATACGAAGGGTGAAGCAAAGAGAGGCAGCGGCATCGGGGTGGCTCACTCGGTTGACCATCCGACTCTTGATTTCAGCTCAGAGCATGATCTCAGGGTTGTGGGATCAAGCCCAGGCTCCACATTCAGTGGGGAGTCTGCTGGAGACTCTCTCTCTCCTTCTCCCTCTGCCCCTCCCCCTTCTCGCTCTGATAAATAAGTAAATAAATAAAATCTTTCCAAAAAAACAGCAAATTGGCGCTGGGGTGGCTCAGTTGGTTAAGTGTCTGCCTTCGGCTCAGGTCATGATCCTGGAGTTCCGGGATCGAGCCCCACGTTGGGCTGCCTGCTCAGCGGGGAGTCTGTTTCTCCCTCTCCCTCTGCCTCGCCCCCTGCTTGTGCTCTGTCTCTGTCTCTCTCTAATAAATAAAATCTTAAAAAAGGAACAGCCAAGAGAGGCAGCGAGATGTCTTACCCTCAGACACCGTTACACAGATGGAGGGGGGCACCCCCAGAGCTGGCAAAAAAACTATTCACAGAGACAAGGTTGAAACAAGTTTGAGTGACCTACTTACAGACGTGGGCTTGTTGTGGAATAACCACTTCTTCTGGGCTTATGAAATACGGCGAGTCCATTTGCACCATCCCAGCCACAGGTGCGATTGTGAACAGCACTTCTGGGGCCGCTACCCGGGGGGAGGTCAGTTTCATTTGAGGACCTCATCTGACAGGTGCCTGAAGGGTTCCAGGCATTTTCTACTGACCGAGCTGGTGGTTTGGGTTAAATTGGTGGGACGGTCTGTATTTTTTCCTCCTTTAGAAATATTTCTTGGCCCTAGAAAGAGGCTAGAAATAGTGGGTAAGGTGCTCTGCCCCTGAAATCAGTATTTCTTAGTTATGCCTCCCTTTCCCAGGTGGGGGGTGAGACGTGGCGGGCATGGGGACGACTGTCTCCCAAGCTTGGGGACTGAGTTTCCTGTCCCTCCCACTCTCCCAGGCTGGGCTCGGGTGGAGAGCAGAGCTGAGAATCGTGGTCTGAGAGAAGATTCTCTGGAACTGGATTTTCAGTGATCTTTTGTTTTAAATAGCTTCTCGCATCCTCCCTCATTGGAGCCAGCCTCCCCAGCCCGGGTTTCCTCAGGCGACCTACTTGCTTTCTTTATGGAATCGAGGAAGAGAACTGGAATATCCACTGGCCACAGTGAACTGGTCTAGGGGGTAATGACAGCCACCGCCTTTTTTTTTTTCTTTTTTAATGACAAAGTAAACAGAGTTTTTGGGAAAGTCTGAGGCTGATACTTATCAATGATTTTATCCAAGTCTCAAACAATGAGGCAGTAGATGTTGGGTCACGCTAGATTTGCTGCTCATGCACCAGAAATAAAAGCCCAGCGTCCTTGCTGACTGTGTGGGGTGACCTCTATCCAGCGGGCTTCCTGGCTGTCATGAGTCCAGGTTTTCTCCTCTGCACCAAGCTGTGATGGTCATGATGTGAGATGAGGGACCGACTGTGGCTCACGCATGGGGGCCGCCCAGTTCAGCCAGCCTGAGTGCCAGCTTCCTCCAGCCAGCTCAAGTGCAAGCCTCAGGACTGGATGGAACCAGGGTCTGCTCTTCCATCATAAGAACAAGTGATAGGTGAGGAAACGAGACCCAGACCATACAGTGAATACCAAACCCATGAAGTAAATGGTACTCACGGACTCAGAAAACACCAGCCACCTCTACCAAATGCCAGCTGTCCATATGGGCACCCCAGCTGACATGAGAAGGTCAGATTCTAAATAGAAGGATCTCCTCCCACCAGGAGGCAATAAATTGGTAAAATATTGAAAGGCCCATGGACCAATTTTCTTCCTATTTGAAGACCTTTATAAGGAAGGAGGGGAAGCCATAGATAGGCTCAGATCATTTAAAATTCTACAGAATAATAGAGAGGTAGTAGCATTTAGAATAATCTAAAAAGAGTAAATCCTCATTTTGGAGTTAATTTAAAATATCAAGTAATTCAGGCCTAGATCATGGTTCTTAGTGGACACTCTGAAACAGAGTACTCAGGTCTTTCATTCTTGCTGTTTATTTATTTATTTTTTGAAAGGTTTTATTTATTTGAGAGAGAGATAACATGAGCAGGGGGAGAGGCAGAGGGACAAGCAGAGTCCCCGCTGAGCAGGGAGCCCCATGTGGGGCTCGATCCCAGGACCCCGAAATCATGACCTGAGCCGAAGGCCGACGCTTAACCGACTGAGCTGCCAGGCGCCCCTCATTCTTGCTATTTATATACCTGCAGTAACATACAGTTGTCAATACGGGTACTTTCTTATTATTTATTTATATCTTTATTTATAAATACAAATCTTTCTTTTACAATTATTATATAATTTGGAATCTTCAATAAATTGGAAAATTGAAGTTTCCTCCTTGCCTACCCCATCCCAGGCACACACCTAATTGCTTTCGAATTGAGATTTCACTCTGCTGACCGTCTTCAGCGTGACAGATTGGCGTGCCTCGATCTTAAAGAGGTATTTGTGGGGATTAGTTAATGAGTCATATATTTCATGTGCTGTCATTCCCAGGGAGTAATTCGGGTGTTTAGGACACATATTAGTCACCATTTTTAGGACTCTGGAGACCATTTGGTTCATGATTGCTGCACCAGTGGCCTAAAGGGTTAACGTGTCCCTTCAGCAGCTATGTGAGGCCTGGGGATGACCCTGGGGAGAAAGAAGGTGCCACTTGAGAAGCAAACCCACGTCTGCTTTCAAGGCTGTAACCAGTTTTGTAATTACATGACCAATCTGAGCCAACCCGATGGTGACCACGGTTTCCACACCGCCTCAGCAAGGCTCGCTGCCCCTGGTCCCTGCAGATTAGGCTGAGAGGGTGGAGCCCATGAGTCCGTTCATGACATGGTCCCTTCTCGTGAAAGCGCACGGACCTCACAGACCAATGGGAGCAGAACGGGCAGGCTGCCCCTGGGAATTACAGATGACAGACCGAGGCCCGGAAATGTCAAGTGACCTGCCCAAGGTCACGCAGCTAGGAAATGCCAGAGCCTGGATTCCAACGCCCGTTTCCTGCACACGTGTCCCTGCCCCTCACTGCCCTGCTGAGGGCAGGGGCCAGATTGCTGCAACACGCAGCTGCCCCGGGAGGGACACCCACCACACACCCGACAAACACCGCTTTCGGGCAGTTCTGTGTCACCAGGATTTCCAAGTCGGGTCTCACGCTGTATTCTGCGCAGTTGTGCAGATAAACGCCCCCATGTTACATCTTCTCACTGGGAGGTGGGGAGGTGATGGGGAGAAAGCTTTTGAGACAAACATGCGCCAAAAAACAACAAAACACCCCAAACCCCAAACAAAAAAGGCTGTGTAAGCAATACTGCCCTCTAGTGAGACCTACTTTTGCTTACCTAAGAGGTGGACCGGACCGATTTCTAGAATCTCATCATAAGTTAATTCCCTAAGATTAATAAAAGGGCCACTTCCTTGTCGATAAGATGGATTTGATTTCACAGAGTAATGTATGTTCAAATTCAGTGTCCTCACACATATCCTTTCAAAGGGACCTGCACAGGTCTTCAGTGAACGTGGAACTCTGTCTTGGCCCCATGGTGAGAGCACCCCGATCTGCGTGTGAACCGGGCCTCACCTGGTGTTAGCTGAGTAACGGTCTGACCACACAAAGCGTCGATATCTGCTTCTGGAGTGTCCGTCGGCTCAGATTGCTTTGAGGGTTAGCTTTATTCATCCTAAAATTAATTTTTTCATTCTAAGCCCTGGATTTAAGTGAAATTTTACACACCCACACACACACCCACACACAGAGTGTGACAGGGAATGTGACATTGACACCGGAACAACACACCCAGCACACCCAGCCCTGACATGTGGCGACTCCCAAGGCAGAGGCATCCCTTACGTCTGAAGGTGGTACAGCTCAGTTTTGATAGTCTTCTCTTGATGAGTATTTTTTTAAAGCTTTTACTTATTTCTTTGAGAGAGAGACAGAGATAGCAAGAAGAGCACGAGCAGAGGGCAGATAGAGAAGCAGACTCCCCGCTGAGCAAGGAGCCCAACGTGGGACTCAAACCCAGGACCTTGGGATCACGACCTGAACTGAAGGCAGAGTCTTAGCCAATGGAGCCACCCAGGCACTTCTCACGATGAGTATCTGGAACACAGTGTGTGCAGGGAAGAGTGTGGAGAGAAGTGAGCCTCTTCCTTGCTCTCCACTTCAACCACTTCCGTCATGAACTCGGGCCGTGTCCCCACCCACAGGGGGAAACCTGAGGTTCTGTTCTGCCCTCTGCTTCGGCAGCCTGTGAGCAGACCCCCAGCTTTTCCCATTCACGCCCCTGTGGTGTGCTCATCCTCCTCTGGCTTTGTCTGTCTCCAGGGCCCCGTCTCTCAACCCGGGGAGCTGGACCTGGATACCGTCAGTTTGGTTTCATAGTAATGAAAGTGACAATGATAGGTAATGCTTGCTGGCTGCTGTCTTCCAGCCACTGTGCTTAGTACTTTGTGTGTGTTTATGCAGGGCGGCTTTGTAAGGGTCCTGTGAAGTCAGCAGACCATCGTCCTGGTGGGGAAACTGAGGCACAAGCACGTGGAAGTGGCCACCACCTGCGTGGAGGAATCCCACACTTCTGGACTCTGCAAAAGTTACCTAATGAATGTTTTATTGAGCATATGCTTAGTTATTTGTCAGAATGAAGAAGTTTGGTAGGCAGCGTTTCTACAAGTTCACGATGTAAGTTTCGTGTCAACAGTGAGCAGTGAGGAGGTTGTGGCTTATCAGACTGTGAGCATTGAGCAAGCCCCAGCCTTATGATTGCTCCTATTCCGTTATCTCGAGCCCCGTCTTGCTCCCCTCACCTCTCCCCCACACGCTTTTTCTTTCTTTTTTATTTTAGATTGTGCAGTCACCTCTAGAGAGTTCTAACACCTAATTATTTATCCTGTAAATTATCCGTACCTCTCCCCCATCCTACCCCCTCTATTCTGACTTTGTCGCGGTTTATTTGCATCTCCGAGGGTGGGTCGGCAAAGAAAATAAAAGGACCTGCAAGAAGGTCAGTGGATTCCATCATCTGTGAGCAGCTGATGCCCAAGATGTGGCAGAAGAGGCCGTGGGAACAAAAGTGGAGCAATTAACAAGAAAGTCGCGTATTGAAACGCTGCGAACCTTCGACCTCTTCTAAGTGGCTGCTAACTTCCGGCTCTATAATAGGCTAAGTGGAAAACAAATGAATGCAGCCTTTGAGGTTAATTGGTGTAACTGTATTAATTACAGTAACTACTCGTTAAGAGTTTAATAAGGTATGTACGTTGCTAGCGTCATATCTAAGTCATCCACTGGACGGCCATATATTGGAAGCACGTGCAGCTTAACAGAAGCAAGCATGGAACTCTCTGGGGCCCTCGTAGGTCGTAGCGCCCTGAATCTACACCCCTGCTCCGTATGGTCAGGAAGGCAACCTGGTGAAGAGCTTCCAAGAAGACGGAAGGAGGAGCAGAGACATAAAGGCTCGGGGATGTCATGGAATGGGGTGTGGGGAGCTGGAGAAAGGGCAGGGCAGGAGGTGATGCATGGGAAATGGGCAGAGCGTGGGCTTCAGCCCTCCGCTGTCATAAGCAGGGAGAAACTCTAAGCAGACAGGACTCAGGCGGATAGCGGGGGCACGTGCTGCTGGGAACAGGAAAGCGGGGGTCGCTGGTCTGGGGTGGGGAGGGGTAGCCAGCAGAGGGCGTGGAGGAGGGGTAACATTCCACAGATGTTTAGAGTAAGGCCTTAAGGCCTTGAGGATGGGTGGGCTGGGGGACAAGGAAGAGGATGGCTGGGGGTGACCCCTGGTCTGTGTTGGCTGCCCCGTGGGTGGTGAGCTGCTGGGCACTCTGGTACAGAGACAGCTGTGACTGCAAGTCTGGGGGTTCGGGGCGAGGCTGCATTGGGTGTTGGAGGTGGGGACCGATGAGTCTAGGCAAGTAAGAGAAGCAAGAAACAGTTATGCGGTTAATTCTTCTGGGACCCGACTCGACTCTTCTGACTCTAACTGAACACCTGCGCTGGACCATTGCGTCTTTTCAATACCTAGACATCAAAAGCACTGTCACTGTGTCACCCCCACACCGTAGAAATCATCCATGTGTTCATCCCTTTGGCAGACTTTTGAGCCGGGCCCCGTGCTCGTTCCTGGGGATAAAAACAAGACACGGTGCTTGAGGCAGGGTTTTCCTCTTCTCAGTGTGTCCTGGTGTAGGAAGTCAGTGAGGGCCCACGGGCTGTTCCAGTTATGTCTCCTTTACCTGCGCTGATGTGTCCGTGTGAGGGAGGGGGAAGGGAGGGCACCCAGTGACTCCGGTGTCCTTGGTGGTGGGTGGGAGCTATGACCCAGACTACGGGGCAGGGGGCTCAGGGGACCCCTGCTGCCCCGCTGGCTTGCAGCACCAGAGGAGACCTGGACTCTGACCACCCTCCATGCAGAAGAATCTTGCCCCCTTCCCCCACAGGGGGGTCCATAAACCCCACAAGGGTCATGGAGATCCCTCTGACCTGGTTTCAAGACCCGGATTAGCATTGCTCCTTCTTGAAACAGCCTCCTTTTAAAGCCGTCCATTGATAAGTGATGAAGAACGTCGTCCCTCTCACCGATGACGAAGGTCACTCTCGGGTCCTGGGAGGAGAAAAACAGGTCAGTCGGAGAATGTACTCAAGTCAGTATTGTCATTCACTCGGCGTTTCGAGACGCCCACCATGTGCCAGGTGTCAGAAGCTGGGAAGTAAAGATGAGGAAAGGTCCCTGCAGGGATCTCGCCGAGCATGGCTCTGTGACGTGGGTCCGACTGGGGTCAGCGCCAGGGCGGAAGCAGGAAACAGAGCGGGAGCCCGATACGCATCCCATCAAGGTATCTGGAAACATGCATTTTAATATCGCCGACTTACAAAGCTGCGAACTAGATGGGCTGTTTGGATGAGTCATGATCCAGAAATAAATAGCAAATATAGTTATTGGGTGAAGTAGAGGCTGCATTACCCCGTCTAGCTCTTGATTCTACTTCAAAACTCTCTTTCTGCTTCCCTTGTATGCGTGACGTTAGCAGCAGGCAGAGCCGCCCTGATGCGTCCCCAGAGTGTCACTGGCCATTGGTATGGACCCAAGCCCACTAACCTCCCTCACCTGCTGCGACCCACCTCTGGCTGCTCACCCAGGAAATGTGACGGCTTCTGGGCTGCAGTTACCAACTTTGGTGTAATGCGTTGTAATATTTTTTGAGGCTGAAATAGGCCATTTTGAACTCTTGAGTTAAAAGGTCCTTTGGTCCCATGTCTCCCCTTCAGAAACCGAGCGGCAGGTCTGTTCTCTCTCGTCCTGGCGATTCTTTGGTGCCCATCTCTGTGAGACCAGAGGGGTTTCCAGGAGTGACCGGGAGGCTTTTGTGACTGAGGTCCATGATGTGAACGTATTAGGGTTCTGTGTTGTCGTACAAAAAACCCACTTTCTGAGGAGGTTTACATGATAACCTTCCTGGATTGATACTTTTGGAAGGAGTAGAAAAGTATGTCAAGGAGCTCAAACTGAAACATACTGGTCTTTGAAAGATGCAACTAAAGAGACTATGAGAATCATGTGCTGAAACTCACTGAAGACTAGATGGCCACCTTAAATGCCACAGAAATGTCACAGAAATGTCACCATCCTGATTTGCCCAGATTTACTCTTCTCCCCGCCCCACCCACTGCTTTCCTTGCACGTATGATGCTGTTAGCATGTGTTGCTGTGTTTGAAAATTGCCGCGATGATGGCCATGTTAACGAGTCTGGTCCAGTGCATTTTCACCACAAACAGGAGTGTGACCGAGTGTGACCCCCGTTCCTTCCGCATCTGTCTCCTTCCTTCCCTGGAGAGGAGGGAATCTAAGTCATTGTGGAAAGTTGGTACTAAATGAACTTCATGAGGGGAAGGGATACCAGTCTTCCTTTTCCATCCCTTCTTCACTGAGGTCAATCTGACTTTCACCTCCAGTTTGTTTGCAAGTACATTTCTCTTAGGAATGCCGCTGAGCCTGTATATTCCAGGAGGGACGGTATCCAGTCGATGGGTAGGTTCTGGACCTCGAACCTGCCTGCCAACTGTGGGGTTGGAGGTTTGCTCATGTCCCCTGTACGCCTGTCTCTTGTGAGGGGAGGCTGGAATGGTGAGCACTGGAGAGGCAGTGGCCCTGGAGGCTGATAGAGGCACCTTAGAAGTCAGGCTTGAGGTCAGCATGAAGGCTTATTCCAAGCGATGTCATATTCCCTCTTGGAAGGAGGAGGGACATTCCATTTCTCTTACATCTAGCGCTTAATAACTCAAGGGTTCGCCCTGTGTCCACTCTCAAAAAAGCTCATCTTCATGTTCACACGTTCACACACACACACACACACACACACACACACACACACACACAACTCTTCTGGCAGAATGGACTCAAGTATAATTTCTGTATCTTTATTACTAGAATTGGCTGACAGAGAGCGATAGCTTGTATAATATCAGCATTAAAAATGAAATTCCATTTCAAGCTCATTGTACACAACCACATTTGTCCTTTAGAAGGAGTATTCCAGTCTCTTGAGTATTTAAAGCAATAAAGTATGTTTTGGAAGAAGGCTTCAGTTACTGACAACGTTTAAATTTTTAAACCAGGTTCATCTTTTATTAGTTTTTAAATCAAAGTTACACATGCACGTAAGTCATGGAGTTAAATCATTTGACAAGACTTGATGCGAAAGACACCGTTCTACTGGGAATGCAGTGGGTGTGTCCTGCTTTCCAGAGCTCATTAGTATTTATTCCTCTATCATGCCATGCTTCTGTTGTTCCTACTTGATTTATTTCCCTTTAGGTTACCTGTCGCTGTACAACGTCACTACAGTACCATCGACCATATTCCCTATGCTGTACTTTTCATCCCGTGACTTTTTCATTCCATAGCTGGAAGCCTGTGTCCCCAATTTTGCCCATCCCCTCACCCTGCAACCGTCAGTTTGTTCTCTATATTTATGGGTCTGTTTCTGCTTTTGTTTGTTTGTTTTGTTTTTTAGACTCTACATTTAAGTGAAATCATATGGTACTTGTCTTTCTGTGTCTGACTTATGTCACTTAGCATAATGCCCTCGAGGTCCATCCTTGTTGTTGCAAAGTCAAGATCTCATTCTTTTTTATGGCTGAGTAATATTCCTGTGTGTGTGTGTGTGTGTGTGTGTGTGTGTGTGTGTGTACAACACATCTTCTTTATCCAAGCACATATCCATGACTTAAAGCCTTCCTGTTGAGATTAGTGGGGATACTAACAAATGTGGGTTTTTTTTTTTGATATTTTGAAATGGAATATAT
This sequence comes from Ursus americanus, assembly GCF_024610735.1. NCBI lineage: Eukaryota > Metazoa > Chordata > Mammalia > Carnivora > Ursidae > Ursus > Ursus americanus. Next base: position 102,704,866 of record NC_142128.1, on the reverse strand, counting down.
CAACATCTGGAAGACATGTATAATTCAGTAAACAAGCATTTTCCAATGACCTGTGCGTTGTCACAGAATCTTGTAATGTAATACCCATTCAAAGTGCAAGGTAGCCTAATGGATTTTAGTACAACAGAGTACTAAACCTTGATTCACGTAGTTTCAGATTGCTCATGTCAACGAACCTTTAAGAAACCACCACTTGTCAATTTTTAGTATAGCATCTAAGAAGAATGTTCCCAATTATCTGAAAAGGCTATTAGAATAGTTCTCCATTTACCCACTACATATCTGTGTGAGGATAGATTTTCTCCTTGTAGTCAACAGAAACAACATAACCAGATAGAAGCCACATAACTGAAAAAACATACACCAGGCATAAAATAGATTTGCGAAAACATAAAACAATGTCAATCTTCTCATTAAATTTTTTATTTAGGAAAATAGATATATTTCATTAGATATGTTATGTATGCCAACATTTAATGGGCTCCTCATTAATTTAAAATAAATAAATATATATATATTTTTACATTGTAGTTTACGTTGTGTTTTATGTTGTAGTTTAATTTCTACAATGGCTACCATGGATTTAAGAGGGAGGTACAGGTCAGGAGGATCTAGGGAAGAATTCTTGAATAAGAGGTAATGACCGTATAGCTGATATTTTTGAACATTTTGAGGGCAGAGTTACAGAACACAGAGGAGAGTTTGGGGTTGAATTAGTGACAAAGACCCAGTACACTAAGCAAATTGAAAAACAGAAATATTGTACAAGAAAGGAACAGTTCTTTGGGGTCCTTAATAATTTGAAGATTGTAAAGGGTTCCTGAAACTTGACAAGTTATAGAATTACTGACCTGTTGCCTGACCGCTGAGGAACAGGAAGATCTAATTCTCTTTGACCACAACCCACCCCCCACTACCCATTACATATGCTCACCTGTCTCCTGATTGCTGTAATAATTTGCCATAATTTTGGTTTGATCAATACCCAGTATTACTATGACTACGTAAAGACTATCTGAAGGTATCGCTGTGACTATATAAATGCTATTTGCGGCTTAGCCATGTAACTCTGGTTCCTTTCTCCTTAAGTGTGCAAACGGGGTAAATTTTTGATACTTTGGATCTGAAATAGCTCTATTCTTTCTTGACACTTGATTAATACTTTTTGGCTGGGTAACAGAGTTCTAGGATGGAAGTCAGCATCCCTCAGATTTTTAAAGATATTTCTTTAGTGACGTTTTAGCTTCCAGTGTTGATGTGAAAAAGCCCAAATCTTGGTTTTTTACATGAAACATTCTTGGTCTCTGTCTCTGTCTCTCTCAGGACGTCCTTGATCCCCGTTGCTTTGAAATTTCTCAGGGGTCTAATGTTCCGGCACTTCATGGGCCTTCAGTCTTCATGTTGGCCCATCCCAGGGAATGTTCTTTAATTATTTCTTTGATAGTTCCTGCCCTCCATTTTCTTTTTTCTGTTTTTTTTTAATTTATTTGTTTTCCTATTTACCAAACTTTTAAAAAAATTTTCCTGTATTTTCTGAAAAGTTTCTTCAATTTCATCTTTGAACTATTTTATTAAAATTTTCATTTCCACTTTCATGTTTTTAATTTCTAAGAACTTCTTTCTGTTGTTAGTTGTTCTTTTCCAAATCTCCTTTCTTTAATGACATTCTATTCTTGTTTTATAGATGTAATATTTTCATTTATCTCTCTGAGACTATTGATAGTGGGTTGTGTTCTGTTCTGTTTTAGTTTTATTTTCCCTGCATATTTCTCCTCCAGATATTCCCCTCTTTCATATGTAAGATTTTATTTATTTATTTATTTATTTGAGAGAGAGAGAGAGAGAGCGAGCACGTGCACGCACAAGCGAGGGGGAGGGGCAGAGGGAGAGGGACAAGCAGATTCCATGCTGAGCACAGAGCCCTATGTGGGGCTCAATCCCACAACCTTGAGATCAAGACCTGAGCTGAGATCAAGAGTCAGACGCTCAACTGACTGAGTCACTCAGGCACCCCTCCCCCTCTTTTGTATGAGATGCTTTCCTCAAATATTTGGTGATCCATGGTTGACACATCATCATGAGCAAGGCACAAAACAGCTGGATGGAGGAGGATGGGAGGAGATCGCTGAGTGTGGTCTTACCTATACAGTCACCTGAAGGAGCCATTTCTAAAAATTTCTTTGGTTCTTTTCTTTGGAGTTGTTCAGATCTCCGGGAAAGATTCTTCGAGCCTGGTGTGAATTTTGGCTGCCAGATTTCTGGGAGCCAAGAGGAAGAAAAGGGAGGCCTCAAGTTCAGTGTGTAAACTTCAACTTAATTGCTCCACTGTTGGTTCCCTACTCTTAGCTGTGCCTGGTGGGTTCTAGTCTGGAGACCCTGGGTGGTGTCCTGTCAGAGAATAAGCCTCTAGACGGTGCAAGCATGGGCAGGTGCAGTCACCTAGACCAGAAGAAGAGATCCAGAGCTCTAACTCCTTTGTAAACTGTAAACCGAATTTCAGCCAATCTCCTTGGCTTAGCTCCACCCAGTATATCTGGTGTGACCTGGTTTAAGCCTTTTGGGGGCTTTTGAAGTATAACCTGGGTTGTTTGCAGCTTTGCCCATTTTTAGCTTGAGACCCGTCTTCCTTCGGTCTGCTAATGAGTTAGTTACCACTCACCTGTCTCGGTTCCAGCTTCCAGAATTGTGTTGCATTTGCTTCCTCTCTCATTTTCTGCAGCCTTGTGAGTTTACGCTTCCTTAAAAACCTGTATTGTCATTTAATCAGGATTTCAGGGAAGAGCAGCACATGCGTTTAACCCAACATCTTTTATCAGGAGGGTTTTTAAAATATTTTAAAGGTGTAAAAAACAGGGGCGCCTGGGTGGCTCCGTCAGTCAAGCATCTGACTCTTGATTCCAGCCCAGGTCATGATCTCAAGAGTCCTGGGATTGAGCCCCCTCACTGGGCTCTGTGCTCAACAGCGAGCCTGCTTGAGATTCTCTCCCTCTTCCTTTCCCCGCCCTCTCTAAAAAAAAAAAACCATAAAAAATGCCTTTAAAGCACTTTCTTAGTAGGTGAAATGGCTAATAGTAAAAAGCATCCATTTAGTCCCTACTACTTCTTGAACACATGTTTTTTTAAATTTACTCCTATCTGAAATATTATAGACCTAAAAGCAAAGTAAGCAGCTTGATTTTGGTTCCAGTGTTGAGCCATCATAGCGTGATCCAAGGTTCTGACTCCGGTAGCTCCGGGCACGCGTATATGCTGTAGGTAGGTCACTGTTGAGGTGTTTTAAGGATGCTCTGATTTCCCAGGATGGAATTTTCTAGCATCTTGATTTACTTGACCCATATACTGTCCATTCTTTTCATTCCTTTCCTTTTCCAGAAACAGCCCAAATTATGAAATAAATTTAAAAGATAAGTTAGGTGGTGGTGGATGGGAGACAGGACAAACCAATGCAGGACTTCCCCGTTCGCCGAGGAGCGAACCAGGAGCCAAGTAGACGTTACCTGGAACCCGTGTGCTGGAGCCCATACCCAGGTCATGCGGGAGTGTCTACAGCTTGGAAATTGGCAGTGCTACAAATCAGGGTGTTATTTTTCCTGGAAGGCTGGTTTTGAAGTCTTTACCAGCACACCACGCCTAGGCCTGGCTTTACTCTGAGGGCAGCCTGGTGAATCCCCAACAATCATGACGACATCATTGTATATATGTTATGGGACATTGTACTCCCCGCAGTGTGGCCAAGGGAGGCCAGTGATACAGTGGGCAAAGGACAAAATTTGGAGACTGAAGACCTGCCATTTAGGTTTTTCTATGGCTTCTCCGAGCCCCAGCTGCAGTTACTAATCATAAATGGGGGAAACAGTTTCTATCCAGCAGGATTAACGTAAACATTAGCAACTAGGCCCAGTCTACCCTCGCAGACCCACGTCCGGCAGAAAGCCCCGGCCTTATGGGTAGGTACTTCTGTGCTCTCCTTCTGTTTTGTGTCAGGGTTGTGACACCTCGGATTAGGTTCCTTATTGTTAGAACAAAATGCTAATGCTCCCTGTTGTTTATCTGGTCTCCAAAATTTATGAGGCCACCTAAGTCAAGAATATAGGATTGATGTACTCCAGACTCTCATAAGAGAGTTTGAGCTCACATGTTCTTCTCTCCAGTGCTCCAAATTTCAGAAGAAGTCTGATTAAGGGTCAGTAATTAAAAACACAACTAACAAATTATCCAGCTATATTCTGAGTTATATCCCGAAGAAGATATTTACACGTTTGGACGAAATCAGCTTAACCTTTTTTATAACCCACCATCCACTCTCAAATGTGTCTGGACCTTCTGCCTTCAAGCATTCATCAGAAATTATTATATGAAACAACTATTCTCATTTTGCTCCAGCATTTGCCATGAATTTTGAGTACAGATACTGTCTACCCATTACGTGGCTCAATTTCCCAGCATTTACAAGGCCTTACACAGCGAATAATCTTGTCTCTCCTGAGGAATTGGTCTGTTTCATCCTCTTAATAAAGGTTTGTGAAACTCATAACGTTTCCCCATTCAACTTGGTGCCAGGACATTAGAAATCAGTCATAAGAACTGTGTAAACTTTTTTTTTGGCTTGTTAGATCTCTCCTCCAGATCCTGTTTTCCACGCAGTCATTTCCATTTTATTCATTTTATTGTACTTTGCTTTTTTTTTTTTTTTTTTTAATGACAAATCCTGGGGTGCCTGGCTGGCTCAGTCGGTAGAGCATGTGACTCTTGATCTCAGGGTTGTGAGTTCAAGCCCCAGGTTGGACATGGAGCCTATTTAAAAAAAAAAAAAAGACAAATCTTTTTGGGAATTAATAAATGAATGAGTGAGTGAGTTGTGAATGAGTGAGCGAAGCTCAGTGACTATAACTAGCCATGCTTTATAAATTGCGTAGTGTGAGGCATGGCTATGGGACTTGGCGGGATTTTTGGCTGGGCAAGAGAAGAAAGGGGAACGTGAAGGTGTCTTCCAATGTTTGAGATGCTATGTTTTGGAAGAGACAGTGGACATAATTTTTATTGCTCCTGGGGATAGAATCAGAGCTAAGATGTAGACTGTCCATGAATGAATTTGTTCATTCCCAAGTTATTTCTCATGCTGTCACGGGGCTCAATGAAGAAGACAAGTTTCCCTGCTCGAAAGTTCTTCCATTTTCGGGAAACAGAGATGGCTCACTGCAGAGGAGAACCTTCTGACGATTGGAGTTATCCAATAGGGGGACGCCCTGCTTTGCAAAGTAGGCGGCTTGCTGTCGAGGATCCCAGGAAGTGACTGAACCACAAGGAGCCTGAAAAGTATTCTGCAGCAGGAGAGAGGGTGGATTTGTTGACCGCTCAGGTTTGGCCCTTCTCTGTTTTCACGATCGTCAGTTATTTGGAGGTTTGGGGGTTAAGCTGAAAGATAGGTTTCAAAGTAAGTGGGCAGTCCGGAGGTGGAGCGGGGGAAGGCAGTAAAAATGCCTTCACAAACCAGTTCCTTTACTCTGTGACCCAGGCAGCCCCTGTCGGTACCCTGACCCTCCATAATCCTGGTTGCTGGTGGTGGCAGGGCGGGTTGGCCACAGTTCCGGGGAGGCTGTGGCTGTCTCCATGTGGAGAGTCTCATGAGCTTTCCGAGCCACTGTAAGGATTGCTTTAACCCTTGACAGTGGATTGTCCTGTAATTCTTCCTGTGGAAGTGAGAGCAGGAGCAAGGCACCTGGACTGATACCAAGTCCCAGCATCCAAAGCCCTTGCCTCTTTCTGTGCAGAAGCCAGGAAGGACTCAAGGTCATGGGGAAGCCAGGGCTGGGCTAGGAGAGGCCAGCCGGTTAGCAGATATGAGCCCAGTCATCCCATGGCATCTTGGACAATGAAGCTCAGAGGCTTGCTGTGGAAAGCAGGTGGAGAGGACAACGGATGGCCCAGCGCAATTTTCTAAAAGGAAAATTTGATCGGAAGAATTTTTTCCCCACCCTGTCTATTCACTCTTAAGGGAATTAGAATTTTTTAAAAATAACTTGTAACACACAGAAAAGTTGCAAGAAGAAACACAGGTCTAAGGACACCCAGATTCCCTGTGTGCAGGGTAACTATTGCTCACTATTTTTTTTTTCTGAATCACTGAGAGTACGATGTATACACTATGAGACTTTATGCCAAAATACTTCCATGTGTATCCCCCAGGCAATGGGATGTTCTTTCTTCTGTGTACCCAGAGTCCAGTTATCAACGTCAGTGGAATTAACATTGATGAGTAACTTTATCCAGTCACCCATTTGTCTAACAGTTTCTTTCAACTGACCCCATAATGACCTTCAGAAGTGGTTCCCCTTCTGGTACAGGGTTCAGACTAGGATGAGGTTGCAATTCGTTTTCATGTCTCTTTTTGAAGCTCTTTTGATAGTTACATTATTACAGTTAATTGTCTTCATCGCGGCTTCTTCCAAATCTTTAGATAAAAACACTTCTCATTGTAGGGTATACTTCACTTATTCCCTGCTGTTCACTGGAAAGCCAAGGCTGGATTCTCTGGAATCCAAGCCCGCTCTGATTCTACAGAAAAGGTTTTCACATATGAGGTGGAAGGGATGGGAGTAAGGAAATTTGGGTGTGTATTTTATGCGTGGTTGACTTTCCTTTATTTGACTCGAAACACACAAACACAAATCAGAAACTGCGAGATCATTCTCAAATTCCCGTTGTCAGTCTGCTTATTGCCAGGAAGTTTCTCCTCTGTCTTTGGGGAGGAAAAAGATCATTTTGAGATTCTTTGTTTTATTTTGAGACAACACACTGCTAGGAATCTAGGAACAGATTAAAGAAAATACCTTTACGTTAACTCAGAGTCCTTATCTCAGCACTTCCGTGCAATTTATGAGTCAACAGCAGCAACACATGTGATAATTAAGCATTTCTATGTGTGCCGTACTTTGGTTAGCTCCGTAAAGGGTATATTCAGCAATTCTGGTCTCTGCCCCCCAGAAGAACTTGCTTAACATGCATCAATATGCATTATTAAGTGTTATAACACGTCAAGTGCAAAATATGCCCAACACTTGCAAGACCTAACACAGACTTAGAATTATTGGGGTGGTTTTTTGGATGGCAACATGGAATCATAGAGAAACTGAGTAATTCAACAAAACTTACTTTAAAGAATCAGAGCTACAATACTGACCTTTTGATGTAGTCCCTCACTTTCAAAATACCCTATTGAATGTCTTCTTTAGTATCTAAAAAACAGAGGGATGGTGGAAGAGTAATAAGAAGATACTTTTTTTTAAAGTTTATGGAAATCTGGAATAGCTTCTTTGGAAAAAAAACAAGTTAAATGGAAAAAAAATTGGCTTCTCATTTTCCAGAGCATTTGGATTTAAGAGGCTACAGAGTGAAAACACTAATTTGGAAAGATACATGCACCCTTATGTTTATGGCAGCATGATTTCCAATAGCCAAGATCTGGAAGCAGCTCAAGTGCCCACTGACAGATGAACAGCTAAAGAAGAGATGGTATATACACAATGGAATATTACACAGCCATAAAAAGAATGAGGTCCTGCCATTTGTGGAAACATGAATGATACTAAGTGAACTAAATCAGAGAAAGACAAATACCATACGATTTCAATCATACGTGCAATCTAAACAAACAGAAACAGACCCATTAATACAGAGAACAAACTGATGATTGCCGGAGGGCAAGGGGGTAGAGGGATGGGCTGAGTGGGAGGTACAGGCTTCCCTTACGGAATGAAGAAGTCATGAGAATAAAAGGCACAGCACACAGAATACAGCCAATGGGGTTGCAGTGGTGTTGTATGGTGACGGAGGGAGCTGCACTTCTGGTGGGCATAGTATAAGGTATAGTCTTGGTGAATCACTGTGTTGTACACCTGAAACTCATGTAACATTGTGTGTCAACTATTCTTCAATAAAAAAATTTTTTAAATGGGGCGCCTGGGTGGCTCCATCGGTTGGGTGTCTCCCTTCTGCTCAGGTCCTGATCCCAGGGTCCTGGGATTGAGTCCCGTGTCGGGCTCCTTGCTCAGCGGGGAGTCTGCTTCTCCCTCTCCCCCTGCTTGTGTTCTCTCTCTCTCTCTCAAATAAATAAATACAAACCTTTAATAAGTGTTTTTAAAAATAGAAGTTATTTTTAAAGAAGAGGCTGTAGGGACACTGAAGGCTGACAGAAGGTCAGATTGGTAACACTTCCTATCTTACTCTTCATTGCTCTTGACATAGATTTTTTTTTTGGCTGCCCTAAGTATATTCTTTTTACCTAGTTCACTTTATAAACTTTGCCTATTTTACTGCGAGCTATAACCAGGAAAAAAAAAATTGAACTTTAAAAATTGCATTTTATTTTATTTTATTATTTTTTTTAATTTTTAAAAAGGTTTATTTATTTATTTGACAGAGAGACAGCCAGCGAGAGAGGGAACACAAGCAGGGGGAGTGGGAGAGGAAGAAGCAGGCTCCCAGCAGAGGAGCCCGATGTGGGGCTCGATCCCAGGACTCTGGGATCACGCCCTGAGCTGAAGGTAGATGCTTAACGACTGAGCCACCCAGGCACCCCTAAAAATTGCATATAATTTTAAGGTTTTCTGAGTTTATAGTATTCAGATTCCTAATTATCACCTGGGGGTGGTGGGCCCACTGGCTCCAAAGCAATCACATAAACCATGAGATTTCTTTGCAGTTGTCTTTTCCTTGGCTAGTGGAGGGTTTTGTAGGTCCTTGCTATCCAACATGGTAGCCATTGTCCATATGTGACTGTTCAGCATTTGGGATGTGGTTAGTCTGAACTGAATGTGGTGTCAGCCAGATACACATTAGATCTTCAAGACTTAGTACATGAAAAGAGAGTATAAAATATCTCATGAGTAAGGTCTTTATAGATTGACTGTATGTTGAAATGATAGTATTTTGGATACATCAGGTTAATGAGTTAAATATTTAAATTAATTTCTCCTATCTCTCTGCATGTTTTTAATGTGGCTCCGGTTATGTTTCTATTGGATGGTGAAGATCTGGTGGGAAAGAATATAACTAAAACCCAACTCATTTCGTTATTTGAGAGTACATTGCCGATAGCTAAATATCCCGTGATCCCAATTTTTTGGTTCGGTTTGGATTTCATTAAAGCTTCTTTAATGAAATCTATTGTAAACCTGCCCCAGGGTCCCAGGTGGGAAGAGAATTGGATCTTTTTGTTTGCTTAAAAGAATGCTAAGAAAAATCCTGAATTCATTTCAAAAGTGATTTACTTTTAAAAGCTTTGTAAGAAGTTTCCATTTGCTGAGGTTGGAGGTATGATTAGTAGCGAGTTCTTAGGAGGCTAAAGAATCGGGAAAATTATCCAGAAACTTCTGAAAGGACTTTCCAGGTCTCGAGCAGAGGCATCCGGGGGAGACTTCAGGGCCGTTCGTAGCCTCAGATCAGCCATATACTCCTGTGTTCACACCTTCCCTCCAATAAATGAAAACACTGGGAAAGATAAAATGTTTATTTCTAAGTGTCTATAACTGAATTTATAGATATAACTGGCTGGATATTATTGCCTGTGCAAACCCAGGCAACTGTGCACGTAAAGCATGTTTTTATTAGTTCCTACATAAAATTTTTATGGTAATGGCAAACAAAGGACCAATTTAGTTTAGCTGAGTTTTCTCTTATTACTCCAGCTTGGAATAGATAAGCGACAGTGCAAATAACAGGAGTCAACAGGGAGGAGGGTCAGGTCTCTCAGGGCTGGGGCTCCTGGTTCGTGGGTGAGCAAGGTGGACCCAGATGCCTGCTGAGAAGCCCCCAGAAGGTCTGAGGCTGGTGGGGGCTGCCGTTAAGCTTTCAGACCTGCTGTTGAGCGGTTACACTCCCAATCGGTAACCACGGAGTATTCAAATTTAGCTTCTGAAAAGGTCTGCATAGATGCTTTTGAAAGAACTCCCACATACTGTATTTCAGCTGGAGACTTGCAGAGAGAAAGGGTTCAAGTGGCTTATTGTGGGTCATCTCCCACTCTGGGATTTAAACAAAGCACTAACAGAACAAAGTTCCTTTAAATGGGGTGCCTTCATCTAAGTCCCTCCTGTCTGTGGTTTGGCAGGCTGGCTGGACAGAGAGCGAGCCCACGCCTCTCATTCCCACCACTGCCTTTTCATGTCTGACCCTTGAATGTGGCACATGATCCCCACGGTGGCCTGGAGTAGAGGGAAGTGTTTCTAGAGCTTGAAGATGAAGCATCTTTCATAAATCCTGCCTTTTCCTTCCCGATGACTTGTTAATCGTCGAAAGTAAGTCTGTGATCTACAGCGAGTGCGATTCTTGAACCAAAATCTAGGAGATGCGATTGGACACATATAAATAAATCTACTGAGGGGGACAGTAGCAAGAAATATTGTGAACTGCATAGGGCTGTGAAATGAAGGACATAGGCCGATCACAATACAACACTGGAGATGGTCTTAGAAATGAGCTGAGACCGTGAGCAAGCACGCAACACGCTGGCTGCACTCTGGGCTGAGTTCCGTCCGGGACGTTTGTGAAATTAGCGCTCGGTGATCAGATTCTAGATGGTGGAAGTACTTACACATCAGAAACTCATGCTGGTCCGGCTCTTCCTCTCAGCGGACCTACATTGGAGTCCTTCTGGAGAGCAGGCAACTTTGGTTGTGCCATAGATTCTCTCCAGGAGCAAGGAGTTTCCCTAACTCCCAGCAGCCCCCCTTTTGGGATGTGCTCCTTTTAGGACCGGTCTGATTTGAGGTTCTTTGTTCTGGGTAGTTCCTCAGTGGACGTGTCTGTTGATTTGCAAATGTGCCTTGTGCATTTCATAAGTTGTTTCTTGGCGTTCTTTCTCCAACACAGCGCTTCAGGCTGCGTGTGTGTGTGTGTGTGCGTGTGCGTGTGCATGTGTGTGCGTGTGTGTGTGTGCACGTGCACGTGTACTCACCTATGTGTTTACTTCGGTCTCATCTGAGGCTCTGGGAAGAAAACCATCCACTGAATCTTAGGCTAACTGTAAAATGCATACACGCCGGTTTGCTCTTGGCAATGTTTTATGAATCTGCTGGTGGTTAGCCCTGTAGGAAGTCATGCAGCAGGGTTTCCATACTTACGCCAAGAGGGTTCCTCGGATCAGTAAAGTAACTCCAAAGGCAAGGTTGATTTCCTCCCTTCGTGGAAAGGACCTTCCAGAATGGATATCTTGCTGTCCATGCTAACAAGGGATACTGCAGTTTCCAAGCATTTTTGATTTATATTGGAGATTAGAGCTGTGGGCCCCTTCTGAGATGGCCTGTCGGATCCCATGCTCTGGACCTGAGACCCTGGGTCTGTGTGTCTGATTGCCCTACATGTGGGAACTCTGCAGACTTCAAATTCCTTTGTGCAAAGGTTGGAATCACGGGCTGGGAAGTTGAGGAAAGATGACGAACGGACTCAGCTCAGATGTGGATGGTGTTGCTTTTTCTCAAGAGGTTGTTAAGAGAATAACTCAATTTTGGGGGAATTGTGGTGAGACTGATTTGTTAATACGGTTTAGAGTTTTTTAACTCAGGATGGGATGAATAGCTTTTCAAGCGTGTATGAAAGACAAGAATCCCCAAGGAACAGTTCTGTTTTAAATAGCAGGCTCCAGGGACTCAAGGTTTGTAACAAAAGGGCAGATATGAAAGAGATGAACTCTCGGGGCCGACTCTTTTCGAGAATAAAGCACGCTGGCTGGGATCCCTGAGGTGCCGGGGTCCTGCCAATCTTGCTGGGTCTGGTTTGTTAGCTAGGAGACTCTAGCGAGATCCGCTCACAATAAGTTAGTTGGTATTGACTTTGCCGGGCCTGACCCATATTATGGAGTTGCAACAAGTGGAAAGTATAGCCGAGCTTTGGGAAAAGCCATAGCATGTACCGTGGAAGAGAAAACCAACATCTTAATTGAACAGAGGAGAAATTTGAGCAGAAGCACCAAGTGAAGAAATGAGGACACTGGATGGCATGTTACAGCCGCGATAGAAAGAACTAGAATATTAGTGAGGACGTAATGAGATTATACGATTCTCTGGTGTCAACTCACATAGTTCATCTTTGTCTCTCTGCTAGTGATGTTAAAAGCAAGGGGGTGCCGAGAAAATTATACGAGCTTGAAGAAATCCGGCAACAGAAAAATGAGTTTTGGAGTTCAGTGTTGCAACCGTTAAGACCCGGGAGTTTTAAATATCCTGAAATTTGGGAATTTGGGGTTAGGGGAGGGCCAAGGAACATCCAAACGTTACTGAACTTCTGAAGCGCGCCCCACGTTAGTTTTACTAGTGAGATACACGATGAAAACATGCAGACATAAGTAAGCATGTCTCACGACTAATCCAAATCCGCTGGGTGAACCGATCTAGAAAATTGCCGGTTGCAAAGTCTGTCATGAGTCTGGTGACAAGATTAGGCCTGATCAGGATCAATAATGCAAACCATAAGAGACACTGAACTCAAGGAAGCAGACTGAGCATTGCTGGAGGGGACGGGGTGGGGGGATGGGGTCACTGGGGGATGGGCATCAAGGAGGGCACGTGATGTGATGAGCACTGGGTGTTATATGCAACTGATGAATCACTGAACTTTACCTCTGAAATCAATAAAAAAAATAAAAGGTAAAAAAAATAATCTAGAGATTTCTAGTAAGCAGCCCCGCCACGCTGTTCTCTGAATTCTGGACATGTAGGACGGATTCGGAAGTTTAAATTACTCACGTTGTACAGTCATTGATCCTAAACCTCGAAGGGAATGGACAGAGGGCCGACTCCAGACCTCTTCACGAGGTTCTTGTAGGTGAGCTCAGAGACGTTTCCTACTCCCGTACGGGTTTTCAGTGAGAGGCTTTAAACTGCTGGTGTTACAGCTTCAGCCCATTGTTATTTGAGGACAAGGTCTCTTGAGAGTGTTTTTATTTAATGTGCTTTATGGCAGATCTCTGATTTTGGAAGCAACATTGCGGAGAGGTTAATTTGATTTTGTTAAGGTCCCACAGCCGGCCATTTGGCCAGAACCAAGCCCCTGGCTTCCTGCTAAACCACAGAGACCAACTCTCTCTCTCTCTCTCTCTCTCTCTCTGTGTGTGTGTGTTTCGGGGATTTTCAGGCATTTTAGAGTGCTGCCATCCTATTGCTAGCTTCTGATAGGCACAAATGAGTCCTGAAATTAACCACACATGAGATGTGTGATTCTGAACAATCGCCTCCCCAGTCCGGCCCAGAGTCTCTTCCCGTTTACACACGAGTGTTGGCCTAGGATAGATCTACGGGCTTTTCCAGCTCCATTTTAAGTTTTTTGGAAAATTGCTATTTGGATAGTGTAGGGTTTGCCATTTCTGCAGTTGGTAAGCAGAAGATGTCAGGTCCGTTCAAAGCGTGAGAGTCCGCGTGTCACTTTGGAAAAACCAGCTGACCCTTACACAGATCAGATCCTTGTCCACCGTGGACGGTTTGAGACATGGGGGGGGTGTTTGTTGTTGTTGTCATTGATGTATTTGTATGTTTTGGGGTAAAGGCCATACAGATGCCAAATTGGGAACACGCTTTCAAGATGAAATGGGAGTATTTCTGAACGTCCCCGCTTTCTATTTGATTAGGACTGTAGAACCACGGAGCACGTTCGGCTGCATCTTCTCGTTGCACTCTGGGCACAGTCTCCCGATTTCCCCTAACTGGGGAAATTAGGGGAGTGACTTGCCCAAAGTCTGCCATGTTGTCATGAACCAACCCAGGCCCAGAATTAGTCCTTGACATTCAGGGCAGCGTTCCCTGAAGGCCTAATGCATGGCACACCCTTGGTTGGGCACCGGGATGACACTCGTGCCGATTCCATGTGGGCCAGCCTGTCTCAGGTCTGGGCATCTCTCCTCTGCGGCTGTGGTTCTGAGCTGGCCAAGCCAGAGCGGAATCAATCCTGCAATCTAGAGCCAGCCCCCCTGCGGCCAGCTAGCTTCCTTGATAGGGCTCCAAACAAGGAAGAGCCCCTCCCTTGGCTGATCTGAGCCCTGAACACCCCCGTACGCCCTTGGCTCCCGGTGTGAGAGCTCTAGGAGCTGCAGACCCGGCCTTGTGCAGGTTCTCACTTCTGCCATCCCCAGCATCCTGAGCTGTGCACGTGTGCGTGTGTGCATGCGTGTGCACGTGTGAGCTGCGTGCTTGCCCTTGGTAGGGTCCCAACGTTGTGCCCCCAGTTTTGCCCAGAATGCAAGGTTGCTTTGTGCGGACCTCTGTGGGTCACTCACAGCCACGTACTGTCTACAGGCCCCTCTTGACTTGTTTTCACAAGAGCTCAAGGAAAATATGAGGAAGTCACCATGCCTACAAGGAAGGCACATTTTAAATTCCAGGGCCTAATGCACAGCCGGGTTTCTTGAAAGCTTTCCAAGCATTAGGCAAGATTTAGGTGAGAAGGGGCTGCTTCTGAAAGATGCGTGGTGATGGGCTCTCCAGACAAACCCTGGCGGGGGAAATGGGTGGAAAAGGCCGTAATCTAAGCTGTCTCAGTTCCAGGTAAACCTAATATCTGGTCTCTTAATCTTACTGTGCCCCCCCTGAAGCCTCACTAATAATCCATGTCGTTCTGCAAAATTACATGAAGCAAGTATTCAAACATCCAAAACTTCAAAGCCCTTTTCTTCAAAGGTCAGAACTCTTGTTTTATTTTTTAATGGAAAAGGGAAAGAGAATGGCTTGATTTTTGACATGGATCTGTACGTTTCTCAGATTCTGTGTTTTACCTTCCAGCACCTCAAGGTTCTGGAACTCCTGCCTGGTACTGAGAAGAACCAGGGGAGCCAGTGGGGCTTTGGCCTCTGCACGCCATATTCCTAGGATCACTGGCCTAACGTTCCAGAGAATTCCAGCTCCCCAGCGGTGGCTGGCAAGGCTCGTACCCAAGCGGGCTGAGACAAACAATGACTGGTTTCCTCTCCTTTTGTCATCTTCTTACGTATGTGTATTTCTTTCGGCTTTTCTCTTGTTCGTCTCCTTTCTCCTGTTTCTGTTTCCTTCACCCCAGTCCCTTGGTCTCATTGTTCCTCGTTTGCCCCCCCCCCCAGGCATTTGTCTTGCCACTATCTTGTATCAAGTATATTCTGAAATACCTCAGTTTTATTGCAGAAAGCTTTATGTACTCTATTTTTAGTTTTTAAAATCAGGTGAAAAGAACCTTTATCTGTTAAAAAACAAACAAACTCCAGCCAATCCCAAACCAACGAAATTATGGTCAGTTTTATTTGCTTGTATCTAATGAACGTATTAATTGATGTATTCGTCAGATGTCACCCGTATTGAGACTCTTTGCTATGGGGGTCATACCGAGGTGGACTAGACCCGGGCTGCCCTGAGCTTGCATCTGGTTGCAGAAGGAGACCGGGGACAGGCAGTTATCACAAGGACAGGTTGGGGGAACATGTGGGGAGGGATGGCCCCGATCATTCAGTGCGGGAGAAGACTGCCCAGGGCACACTTTCTTGGGCCCTGGCTTGTGGTTGGGTATTTGGGGGTGGGAAGCAAAGGTAGCCTTCCCCAGGGGAAGTGCAGCCCCTGGGTGATTCCGTACATGACAAGAGGGGTTAGTCCTCTTGGATCTTGGGAGCTGACCTAGAAGGAGCCTCTCGCTCAACCCTGATGTCAGGGTTGGATTCATGGGGTGGTGATTTCCTCTTCATTACTCAGTCTGAGTTTGCTTAGTTGCAAATCAAAGGTGAAGTCCGTTACATCAAGATTCAGACCATTGGATTTTACTTCAAGTTGATCATAAATCACAAAACACCAGCTGGAACGAGCCTTTTGTGCATATTGAGAAATGATCTGGATGATCTTCTTTACCAGGTCTTTTGCCATGACCCCCTTTCCCGAACGGGCAGCCATGGTTGAGGTGCTGTACTTGTGTCAGGAGCAAGAGAAACCCAAGGACAGAAACCAAGCCCAGTGGCATTATCCGTCCCAGGGCTTTTCCACGTGGCAGAGTTGAAGCTATTATTTGGTAATAATTGTGCCCACTTTGAAGGGTCGCTGTCAGGATTAGATATGGCAACACGTATAGAAAGCTCTTGGCATAGAACCCGGCTCACGGTAGATGTTCCAAAATGGTGGCTTGTATGATGATGATGGATGAGGGAGCCTGGTGCTGCTCCTGGGCATTCACTCAGGCTGGACTCTATGTATCATTGTATGTCACCGAATATGTCACCAAAACCACCCCGCAAAGCATAATTGAGTATTAAGCATTAAAATCATTGTGACCCAGCATCTCTGCCAGGTGAAGAGAAACGCACCTGTAGAAATCCTCCAAGCTTGATGGCTAGAGTTTATTTAGCATTTGTTCTCAGATGTTCTTCGAAGGCATAGCTGAGCGGTGCCTTGAGCTGCGTATCTGGGAACGAGGAAATCGAAGGGAAGAGTCCAAGACAGAAACACAGCTGGCCCTTGGCTTCATCTCGCACCCCCATCTTTTTCTGGAACATGTGGGCAGCCCTGCCCTTTACCTTTTCACCACCCAAAGGGTAAGAAAACAGTGGGCAGGTGCCGAGGGGCCAGATTTCAGCCCTGACAGTGAAATTGTGAAAAGCGACAGTCTTTTCCGTTGGCAGGCCCCTGGATGGAGGTGAGGCTATAAATCGAGGGTGAAGAAAAGGCACCTCTCCTAGGCCCTGGGCAGCGCCAGTGAATGGAATTCTCTCTTGCGAGAGGTCACTGAGTCAAATGCTGTGGATGGATAATTTTATGGCCGCTAATAAAATTTATAGCCAAAGCAAGCTAAGATAATAAGGGTAATCAAACATCCAGCCCTGGGACATGAGAATCCCATTGTGGCCCCTTGATGCTGGCTGAGGAGGGGGGCTGGACAGTGCAGGGACGAGCTTATCTGTCGGACTCTGGGCCAGTGACAGAGTCTCAGACGTGATTTGTGCCTGTGCAAGCTGGGGATGAGCTTCAGTTTGGTGGCAACAGCCTGTGCTTTGGGGACAGCATGCCAAGAGCCAAGAGCCGTAGGAAAATTAACGGTCGTATTTAAATGCCTGCAAGTGAACAGTGAGCCTAGGAAAGGACCAGAAGCAACCCAGTGTATTAAGGAAAGAATGTTAGCCGACTGTTCGTTGGGACTCCACAGGCATGAAGCAAGATAAGGGAGGCTGGCGTTTTACTGGGGTGAAATCAGATGTTTCCGTTCACATGGGGGCTTCCTGCAGCCCCCTCTTCATCCCAGCTTTGCAGACAGCTGTAGTTGGTTTCTGCTAACATGGATCAAAAATATTTATTGAGCACCCACTGTTTGCAAAAGTATGAAAACATTCAGTGACAGTGTGAGCAATAAATAATCATAAAAGACATGTCCCCAAACAGTGAGATAGCAATCGCCTAAGAGAAAAGGCTATTAAGTGTTATTTCCCGGGGTTTGGGGCTCACGATGTCATTAAATGTAAAGATGGAGTAGCTGTCCATGGATGTCCCCACACAGGAAATGGATTGCTGGTGGTGTTCCCTGCTGCCTTGGCAGAGTCAGAGGAGGTGGCTTTCAGGGTCAGTAATGCCATTTAAGATGAACCCCCCATGCTGTCCCACTCCAGGAGCTCTCAGCCGTTCCCGTCTGTAGGGAAGTCAAAAGGTCAATGGCTTACAGATTGCAGTTTGCACTGAGGAGCCAACCTGGGTTTGTGAGAGCCCCAACGTCTTTTGTCTTGATTCTGTGGTCAAGATCATAACCACATTTAAGGTTTGCTTTGTCTTAGGGGACAAGTTTAGAGTCCCTCCCACTGAGGTGTCACTGCACAAATTTAAATGTGGTCGGAAGACGTGGAGCTTGCCTACGATGAAAATAGAGTAGCTCTATCCATGAGACGTATGGAGCGTGCCCAGGAATGACATCCGGGATTCTCACACAATTAAGGACCTCATGTGTGCAAGCACACACGTGTGCAAATGCACTCGTGCACCGTCTCCCTGCAGCCTGGTTCCTTATATTGCCGCCTGGTGTTTAGTTCACCACCACCTGCAGGACACGATGTGCTGTTTGGTTACTTCAGCGAGTGGTCCCATGTGTTTGAGACGGAGCGAAAAGTAGGTTTTAATCAGATCGAAACAGAACAGGGGCACCTGGGCGGCTCAGTTGGTGAAACGTCCGACTCTTGGTTTCAGCTCAGGTTGAGATCTCAGGGTCGTGAGATTGAGTCCTGCGTCGGGCTCCGTGCTCAGTGGGGAGTCTGTTTGTCTCCCTCTGCTCCTCCCCCAGCTCGCTCGCTCACTCTTTCAAACAAACAAACAAACAAATAAATAAATATTCTTTAAACTCTTTTAAAAAAAGAACTAAGCAGAACAAGATCCCGTGGCGAACATCTAGTCTCCCCCAAAGTTCGCTATTAGGACCCTCGGCAAGCGTGTGCAGTCGGTTGCTCCCAGACAGTGACGGTGACACATACACGTAACTGTGACAATGAATCCTTTCCTGCCTGAACTTTAGGTTTTTCAGTGGGTCAGATGGAGAGTTGCAGGTTTTGGAATCTGAGTTTTCACAGAAGCATCGTATACTTTTCATGCAGTTGTGAGAGAAAAGTTCATTCTGAACAATCTGCAAAGCAGGGGTAAACCATATATATAGTCCTTTAAAAATAAGGCTCCTGGTTCTGAATTATGCAGTAAAGCTGAAGTTTTGGGAGCCCCGCTGTCTCAGGAATTTTCTCCTACAGCAGATTACAGGGAGGCCCTGAGAGAGGGAGTTCAAGGTGGGGGGGGGTAGGAAAACAATGAAATTGTAGTAAGAACTAAGTCTTCTTACTTCAAGGCCTTAAAAAAAAAGATTTAATTAGATAAACATAGAGAATAAGTAGAAAATAAGAACAGCTCAGGTTTATCCCACAAACATGGTTTAAACATCTCTGTGTGCCAGACATCATGTTGACTTCCATGGATCCAGTCGGTGGGCACACCAGCCCTAGACCCACCGTCCTGGGGTTTTGAGAAACAATGGCATATTCTTTTTTTTTTTTTTTTTAAGATTTTATTTATTTGACAGAGAGAGACAGCCAACGAGAGAGGGAACACAAGCAGGGGGAGTGGGAGAGGAAGAAGCAGGCTCCCAGTGGAGGAGTCTGATGTGGGGCTCGATCCCGGGACTCTAGGATCACGCCCTGAGCCGAAGGCAGACGCTTAACGACTGAGCCACCCAGGTGCCCCAACAATGACATATTCTTAAATGCATAATCGGAACCAAGGTAAAGACAGTGAAAGAAAAGATGGCACTCCTGTGACAGCATCTACATGAGGCTGGAAGGGGTCTGGAAGGAGGCTCCTCCAAGGAAGTAATGCTTGAGCTTGGATCTGACGAAAGGTAGAAGCATTCCACATAGTGAAGGCACATGCAAAGGCCCTGTGACAGGAGGAAAGTAGGTATGTTTGAGGAACTTAAGGAAGTCCAGAACCCTGGAGTGCAGGGAGGGAGGGGGAGATAAATTGGCAATTACTGTAATGATTTGTATATTATTTCTGAAAGTTTGTAATTCCTGGAGAGGATACTGGGTGTAAATACAGATGAAAACATGAGTTTACTGGTGGAAAGAGCCTATAGGAGCAGGCATCTGGGGGGATGCCTTCTCCCATTGTGACAAGTAGAACAAAACAAGAGAATGCTCAAAAGAAACCACAAGGTGAGCTCAGCAGGGCTGTTAAGACTGGGTGTGATGGAAGGCACGGGCTGGCTCCCACTCAGATTATTGTACTATGTCTTAAAAGGGGCGGCTGGGTGGAAAGACCATGTGACCAGGGACCTGGGCAATTTCAATTTTATAAAGTGCTTGATTTCTTTTAAAAAATGTTTTCTGGGGTACCTGGGGTGGCTCAGCCAGTTAAGCATCCAGCTCTTGATTCAGCTCAGGTTGTGATCTCAGGGTGCTAGGATTGAGCCCCACGTCAGGTTCCGCACTGAACGTGGAACCTGCTTGAGATTCTCTCTCCCTCTGCCCCTCCCCCAACTTGCGCATGTGTTCTCTCTAAATAAATAAATAAATAAAATTTCTAAGATAAGTGAAATATTAATATTTGTTGATTATGGTGGATTTACCCCATGTATTTATTATTATTTGATTTTTTTTATCTGTTTAAAATTTCTTTTTAATTGGCAGGGAGGGAGGGGGGAAGAAGGGGTGTAAGAGCGACAGAGGGGCTAGCAGTGACCTGAGAGTCAGGGGCCTGTCCTCAGTTTCACATTAGCTTGGGTGAATCTCTTCTGTGCTCCTGGGTCCTTCTTTAAGAAAAGGAGTTTTGAAGAGGCTGATCTCGGCAGTCCCTTCTAGCTCTAAGACATTCTGTGCTTCTGATTTCTAAGAACAATCGATTATTGAATCATTCTACTTACAGGTTTGGGAATTGAGGGTTCCATGTCCACAAATCCCCACTTCTTTTAAAATTAAGAGATCCAATCTTGCTTGGCAAAGACAGCCACTCGCTCTCTTGAAGGAGGCCAGTGCATTGAAGTTCATTTCCAAAAGCCATGAGCCCATAGGATGCTTGCGTTCTTCCCGGGCCAGACTTGGGAATCTGGAATCATCTAGAAACCTGTGCCTTTCACCATTCACCACCCACATCCTAGTGGTTTCTCTGAGGGTTTCCAGGGCACCTGTAAGGGCTGTGCATACATAGACAGAGTCACATTCCTGTTCTTCCAGACTTCAGATGATAAATACAGAAATGAGCAGGAAACGCCACAGAGAGATGAGATGACAGCAGTTTCGTGAGCCTGCGGACATGTGTGGTGACAAATAGAGCAATGCATTCATCCATTGCCGTACTGACTTTCTTCAGATGTCTCTGTGCTGAAACCAGTTTTTTTTTTTAAAGATTTTATTTATTTATTTGACAGAGAGAGAGAGAGAGACAGCCAGCGAGAGAGGGAACACAAGCAGGGGGAGTGGGAGAGGAAGAAGCAGGCTCCCAGCGGAGGAGCCTGATGTGGGGCTCGATCCCAGAACGCCGGGATCACGCCCTGAGCCAGAGGCAAATGCTTAATGACTGAGCCACTCAGGCGCCCCTGTGTGCTGAAACCAGTTTATGGGGGTACCTGGGTGGCTCTGTCGGTTAAGCATCTGCCTTCAGCTCAGGTCATGATCCTAGGGTCCTGGGATCGAGTCCCGCATCGGGCTCCCTGCTCAGCAGGGAGTCTGCTTCTATCTCTGCCCCTCCCCTTGCTCTCTCTCTCAAATAAATAATAAATAAAATCTTTAAAAATAAATAACTAAAACCAGTTTATGTATGGTAGATTGTAGCTACTTGATGAAAAAACAATGGTGCTGTGATAGTGGGTGATTTGTGGACATTGTGGGGGCTGGCGTCCTGGAACACAGAGGCTTCCTAAGTGCTTCTTAGCGGTGACATCAGTGTGCACGACCTCCTCCTCCTCCCCGTTCCTCCGGGAGAGTGGCAGCTGGTCGAGGGAAGCCCTCACCCCACAGACAGCAGAGGAAGCCGGAGGAGAGGTGACGCAGGCCCCCGCCTGGGCAGCAGCTCTTGCTGAGGGCATGGAATGTTCTCCAGGCTATGGGCTGCTTTCGCTGCCTCCTCCTCCCTGGGCTCTCCTACGTGGGTCAGGTTTCCTTACAACCCGTTGAATGAATGAGAGTAAGAAAGTATGTGTTGGCAAAATTTCAGCTGAAAATGCCAAAGCTTTCCAAGTAAGGGCATGAATTTAAGCGAAGTTTCAAGTCAATGGGGCTCAAAGTAATGGCTATGCTGCTAATAATGAAAAGTACAAATGTTTTTATGTTCAAAGGTTAACAAATGGGACTTTCACTGGCCTGCTGGCCTGCTCAGTTACAAAGCAGAAACTGTTCCTGATCTTTGCTTTGTTGCATTTGTATTTTGTAGGCAATTAGAAACATTTTCCATTCAGCATTTAAGAGGTTTGAGCTGGCTGCAGACTCTTTTTTAAACTAAAGTTTCTTTCTTTCTCTCTTCCTTTTTCTTTTCTTTTCTTTCTCTCCCCCTCTCTCTTTCTCTCTCCTGCTCTCCCCTTCCTTCCTTCCTTCCTTCCTTCCTTCCTTCCTTCCTTCCTTCCTCCCTCCCTCCCTCCCTCCCTCCCTCCTTCCTTCCTCCCTTCCCTCCCTCCCTCCCTCCCTCCCTTCCTCCCTCCTTCCTCCCTTCCCTCCTTCCTCCCTCCCTCCCTCCCTTCCTCCCTCCTTCCTCCCTTCCCTCCTTCCTCCCTCCCTCCCTCCCTCCCTTCCTCCCTCCTTCCTCCCTTCCCTCCTTCCTCCCTCCCTCCCTCCCTCCCTCCCTCCCTCCCTCCCTCCCTCCCTCCTTCCTCCCTTCCCTTCTTCCTCCCTTCCCTTACCCCTTCCTTTCCCTTTCCTCCCTTCCTTTGTTCCTTCTTCCTTACTTCCTCTCTCTTTCTGTCTCTCTTTCTTCCTCCTCCTTCTTCTTCTGATCTTCTTTTTGTTAAACTAACATTTTTCCCCTTTTGTAAGTGGACTAAAGTTTTAAAGCAACAGGCTTTCCAAATAGCACACTTAGACTCTGCCTGCGTAATTATTGTATTTGTCATGGAATCGGCGCTTTTCAAAGCGTATTTCTAGATGAGCTTCTCATTTTGCCCAGAAGTGTGCTTCTTTCTAGCACATCATGTGGATTCCGGTAAAGCGGACCCAGCCCCGTGCACTGTGACCTCTGTACAAAGGCAATCATCACAAACAAAACAGAAGCCACGTACCTTAACGAATGAGTAGGAAAATCAAGTCTGTTGAACTGATCTAAATCTTCCCCAGAAAGGCCCCTTGGTCATGCACGGTGGCTGTATTTGTTTCCATGCGCTTCTCTTAGTCGTGTTTGCCGGCTGCTTACAGCAAACAACAACAACAGAGTGTTTCCCTTAATTCCTGACGTTCTGCGTTACCTGGTTCGCTTCTCCTTTACTAAACGACACCCTGGCCCCTCTCATCTGTCAGCGTTTGGGGCCAGGCCTGGTAAGAAAGCAGCCCTGGTCGATGCTTCTGCTCGGGTCTTGGGCCGCAAACTGTGGATAATGGCTCATGCTTTCCTCTCCAAATGGACGGGAGACACAGGCGTAACTGAAACTCACAGTGTCAGGGGGTAATTTTATTCCATTATTTTTAATGAAAATGAGGAGGTGTCCAGGCTAAAATGCTGGAAAATCGCCTCTGAGAAACCCAGAGTGCCCCCAGCATGCACGCAGCGTGTCCCTGGTCCTCCCAGATGCCCCCTCCCCCCTGCAATAGGGCCCCCTCCCCTCCGACAGAGGGGTGCCATCAGTGATGCGCGCGGGGAGGGCAGTGAGCCACAGGTGACGAGCTCAGTGTCCCTTTTCCTCGTCAGATCTCCCAGCTGATGACAGAGCCGGGCCGGGAGGGGCTGACCGAGGCGGCGCTGAATCGCTACAACGCGGACAAGCCTTCGGCCTGCGGCGTCCCGGCCTCCCAGGGCTCCTGCGTGGCCAGTGAGACTTCCACGGGCACCTCGGTGGCTGCTTCCTTCTTCGCCAGGTAAGAGAAGCGTCCAGAGCCTCACTTCTTTCAGATGGGTTCACCTGCTGAGCCTCTCGTGGGGGGGGGGGCCGGGTTAGCTAAAACACGAGCAAGAGTTTGGGGCCACGCTTGGACTTCAGTCTTTAGGACGGGGTCCCTCAACCTCAGACTGCTGGCAGCTTGGTCCAGACGACGCTGCTGTGGGGTTCCGTGCCTTATAGGATGCTCGCCAGTGTCCTTGGCCTCTCCCCGCTGGGCTCCCGTTGCATCGGCCCCACTTGCGACAACCGGAAAGGTCCCCAGACGTCGCCACATGTGCCCCAGGTTGAGTACCATGCTCTAAGAATATGTGGCTCTCACGATGTCCTCTTGGGATGAGGGCTTTGATGGGCCTGGCCCCGCGGCTGGTGTTTCCAGGTTGACCTTCTCATCACAGAAAATGAACTGCTTAGAAATGAACTAGGAAAGAGATGGCAGGTTGGTTTTTGTTTTTTCCTGATCTGGACAGACGAGCTGGATAATTACCATACACTCTCCAGCCAATCTTAAGTCGTTTAAAAACACGAGAAGCCAAAACGAAAGATATTTCAACAATGTTTTCTGCCTAATTTTAGCAGTGCGGCCGAGACAGGGCAGGAGACAAAGGACAGCTGAGCAGAAGGCACGTTAGGGAGCGTCTGATTCGGTCTCCTTATTTTATGAACGAGCGGACTGACGACCAAGAAAGTTAAACTGTGAGTTCATTTACAGCAAAGCCAGAAATAGAAACCAGATTCCTCTGCTTTTTTCTTTTGTTCCCCCTCTGTGACTCATTCTTTATTGGGTCCTGGGAACTTCAGTTTAGAAAACTTGTCCTCCCTAAGAGGGGCATGTTCCTGGGTGAGCAGGAGGTAGACTGAATAACGCCAGATCTGAGATCGGAGGAGCCCCGAGGTTCCTCGTCTGTAAAATGAGGACAACGCCTCCCCCTCTAGGTTTCTCCGAAGATTAAGACCGATAATTGTACATGATAAAGTTCTGTGCAAAGGGCAATGCGATGCGGACTCGGTACGTCAGGAAGAAGGAATCTTGCTGGTTTTCTTGTTATCCTCAAGAGCGGTAGCATCCAAAGCACAGATGTGAGGCCGGGGCTCTGGCTAGGGAGGGATCAGGTCAGAGGGGAAACGGAAGGCCGGTGTCCTGGATTCATAACACCCACAGTGAAGACGGCACGGGGCTTGTCGGAAGACTGGCTCTCGGGTTCTCATTGTGCCTCGTGCCATGTTTATTGTCCCGTGAAGAGCCGGGCCGACTTGGGTGTATGGGAAGTAACAGGCAACACGGTCGTCTCCGCGTGTCCACGGGATATACACCCCAAGGCCCCTGGGGGATGCCTGAAACCGTGGCTAGAACTGAACCCTGTAGGTACTGTGTTTCCCCTGCGCAGACGTGCCCGTGGTGAAGTTCAAGTAACAGTGAGGCCCAGTAAGAGCTGAGCTACAGTGACTAGTAATAAAATACGACAGTTCTCACAAGACGCTGTATAAAAGTTAGGCGGACGTGCTCTCTTTCCCTCAAACTATCTTATCGTCCTGTCCTCACCCTTCTTGTTAAAGAAGGTAAAACGAGACGGTAAAACACCTGCGCGGCAAGATGATGTGAAGTGAATGACCCCAGAGTTGTGGCTTGGCGTTAGGTTACGAGTCAGCCCTGACGCTGTGTCGGAAGGAGGATCATCTGCTTCCCGCGGGCGCTGGACCGCGGGTAACCGAAACCGCGGATGAGGGGGTCTACCGTATGTATGTGCTGGCCGCGTGACCACGGACGCTGTTGTGTTAGTTCTGTCCGCACGAGAATTTCTGTGTTGTCTGGGACCACTGAGCAAACCAACTGCGAGGCCATGTCCATGCCCTGCAGGGAGGGAATAAAGAGATGGGACTGAATATGGGGAAATGCCACAAGCACAGAAGATCCCAGGACTTGGGTGGGTTGCGAGAGCACGTCTGGAGGAGGGTGACGAATTGCTGAGGAAGTAGGAACCCACATCATGGTGGGGTTAGTCCAGAGAAGATGGCCCTCAGCTGTCTCTTGGGCCACTGTGTAAACGAGGAATTTGGTTGGTTCTATAAAACACCCAAGTATGTGGGCAAAGGCTGAATAAAACCTGATGGTGGAGCTCAGCTCAGACTCCATCCAGCTCAGCTGTTCCCACTCAGAATGAAGGAGAATTTGCACACAGCTCAAACTTCCCTGGGAGAGAGTGAGGTCCCCGTCACTAAGGGAGATCAAGCTTTTATCGGGTGACTGGCTGCAGTGAATGTTCTCTGCCCAGATGAGGGTTGACCTCCAGTGCCATTCCTGGCCCGAAATACTTCGAATGTGAGAAGCCTCAGCTCATACTCCATCTAGAGACTTTTCCAGATCAACTACCCACAGAAAACCCCAGAAGCAGGATTGGAAGCAGGAGGAGATCAGAGATTAGCTGGGAAGGCCTGCATGCCGGACATTGGGTGAGCTTGAGGCCGGCTTTCAGTTAATCAGAGCAGCATTTCCAAACAGGCCAGCACACACCAGGGAAAGGAATGGCAAATGATGGGCAGAGGTGGCCTGCCCTGCGACTTGCTTGCACAGCCAAGGTCAGAATAGAGACTGTGGGGTGAGCCCAGAGGGGACGGGCCGTTGATATCGGTTGCCAGGGAGGGGCTGCGCGTGATGTTAGTGACAAGCCAAAACTGGATGGAGTTCAGATGGTAGGGGCTTGTGCTATGAGCTTTCAAAGGGCTGGAAAGGATCCGTAGGGCTGCGTAAATCCTTACTATTACTTTCTTTGTGGTGAATGCTGATAGCACTTGGAGCTTAATGGTTTAAGACATTCAAGGTACGTGGTTTGTGTATAAAGGGTTTACCATGTACAGCGGGGGGAGAAAGGACCATGAGAAAAAGAATAATGTTTTATGCACACACACACACGGACACACGGACACGCCGCACACACACATGCACGGACACACGGACACACCGCACACACACACGCACGGACACACGGACACACCGCACACACACACGCACGGACACACGGACACACCGCACACACACACGCACGGACACACGGACACACCGCACACACACACGCACGGACACACGGACACACCGCACACACACACACACACGGACACACGGACACACCGCACACACACATGCACGGACACACGGACACGCCGCACACACACATGCACGGACACACAGACACACCGCACACACACATGCACGGACACACGGACACACCGCACACACACACACACGGACACACGGACACACCGCACACACACACACACACACGGACACACGGACACGCCGCACACACACATGCACGGACACACGGACACACCGCACACACACACACACGGACACACGGACACACCGCACACACACACACACACACGGACACACGGACACACTGCACACACACATGCACGTCCCCCTTCACACCCTTTGCCCTGCCGCTCTCCCCAGCAACAGCTGGGCTTTCACGCCTCCCACAGAGGGCGGTGGCTAATATCAACAGGCTCCCTGTCACTGATGGGAACCTAGAGCAGAAGATCGAGTAACTCGCTCAGGGTCCAGAATGTGAAGAGTCGGAACCAGGGATGGGGCTCCCCTCTGTGGATCCCCAAAAGTCCGCGCACTAGGTCAAAGCCAGCCCAGCTTGCGTTGTCAGGCAGTCGATGGAGTTCCCGGTGGGGGGTTTTCTGCTTTGGATCAAGGAAAGTGGTGGAAGGCGATGATGGTACAGGTGGCCTTTGGTAGGGGTGAAATCTGGCTCCGTCACTGGTGCCCGGATTGGAAACGCTCGAGAGGTTACGGTTTCCTGTCCAAGCACCGGAATGTCTTTCCACGTG